>NC_089899.1:4032350-5376467 GCF_040182565.1 Anser cygnoides | reverse complement strand
AGGAAGATGAAGGAAAGGTAAGCAGTGTAAGTGGCTGACACCCTTAGCTATGTTCTCCTGGTGTCTTCTGTTTCTCATAAATAAGCACACAGGAATTACCAACAGCATTTTATTCAGTGTATTCATCTGCAAATAGTGTGCAGTGGGATGTTAACACCCTTGAGGAGTTCTACACGCTTCATAGTAAGAGGTTTGATTGTTCCCTGAGGAAGGGTCAGCTAGCAGTTCTAAAGCTGAGCTTTCAAACAGTCAAAAAAAATATTTGGCCTTCCACTAATCCCAGGCTGCTTTTGGCTAAGGCATTGGTATCTGAGCTGGGAGCGAGGGTTTACTGGGACTCAACACAGAATGCTTATTGAGGTGTAAGGAACGAGGACTCCATTTCAGGTTTCTGCAGTGGTAGGAAACTATGCAGTTGGCTGGAAGGTTGCATAGATTGAGAAGTTAGAGTTGCAGGGTTGGTACGGGGGTCATGTTGTAATGGCTTGACATACAGAGGTTTCTGTAAGGATTTATTATAGTTTCTTGTTCTTGGTAGAAATCCTCCAAGCATAAGAAGAAAAAGCACAAGAAAGAGAAAGAAGAGAAATCCAAGGATAAAAAGAAATCCAAAAAGAAGCATCACAGTGAGGAGGAAGCAACAGAATCAGTGCAGAATGGAACACTAGATGATGAACCACTACCAGTGAGTAGCTGTGCATTGGCAGCTCTTGCCTTAGGAAGAAGACAGAAGCTAAACTGTTTTTTGGGGGAAAGAATGTCAGTTCTCTTCAGAGAAATTAGTTATGCTATATATTGTAACTGTGACTTCTTTCTTTTCAGCCTATGTCCAGTTACCGCCTTCTTGCTGAAAATCCATACATTAAAATGGTGAGTTTTTTGGCATTAAAATTCAGATTACTACTTCTTTTGTATTTTCTAAGGGAAGGGAATACTCTGAGGGTAATACAATGAGCTTTTGTAGACCTGTAATTAAAGAACCATTTAAATCCTAGAATGTAGAAAGCTAACAAGGCTCCATCCACATTCTTTTGGTTGTCTTCTACAACAAGTTTTTCAGTTGTATCTTTTCCCACCACTTAGCAGTTCTGTGGAGCTAATCACCAATATGCTTTTCATTATCCTACAGTTGTACTGAATTACCTTCTCTTTGAAGCTTGCCGTATTCTGATAGTGTGTTCTGTTCTGGTGCTCTGCTGTGTGAAGCTTCTGAATCTTCCCTATGATGTTTTTTCTTCATTTGCAGACGTACGATATTCAAGGAAACCTTCAGAATGATAGTCAAGTTACGGTCTCCGTTATCTTTGAGAACAAAAGCACTAGCTTCCTTAAGAGCATGGAACTAAATGTCCTGGACTCTCTCAACACTAAAATGCTCCGACCAGAAGGATCATCAGTACATGATGGAATACCTGTGCCCTTCCAACTACCCCCTGGTATGTGCAGCTTTGCACAACGCTCTTGGAGTATGTCTGGTCCTGCACTGCCCTCCTGTGGAAAGTACTGTTTGAACTTATTGGTACTTGCTGTTTTCCAGAAAGGCTTGTGTTTCTGCCTGGGTGTTCAGTGGGCTTTCACACAATTCGCTGGAGAGTATAAGCTGTCTTACAGTAAGGCTATAAATGCAGGTGCTTCTGTACAGCAAGAGCAAAACCTGTAACATAGGACTGGGAGTCCAACTGTCCAAGTTCCTTTTTTCAGGTGACTGCGGGCTGGTACAGCTTTGAACATGCCAGCATGGCCATCTGCAGGAATCCCAACTTCATGAGGGATTTGCTATGAGATGTAAAATGAAAGAAGACTATAGGCCTCTTTCTTTCCCACTGGTTCTTGAACTAGTAGAATTCACACTGGCTTTATACTGAAGCTGTTGATCCATTGTTTTAATGGTACAGGCCATATGCATGGGAAGTTTATAAGTACCTACTTCTTTGGATAGGGAGCTGAGCCCTAAATAAATAGGAGTTGCTGAGATTAGGGATAATACCTTCATAAATAGTACTATGACTCAACTTCTTTGAATTTCACTTCCTTCCCAAAGAGTTAATTTGAGTACTGGAACAGCTCACAGAAGTTCTCTGGGATTTAGTGACATTAGAATGTGTTTTGATTCCCCCTGCCCCCGTGGAAAGCAGCAGGGAGTAGGGTATCTTTTTTCTTTTTGATTCTATGGCAGTTCTTGACAGATTTGTATATTAAAAGAAAAACACAAAAACATTATTTCTGAAAACCACTTGGCAAGCTATAAGTCTTCCAGTTACAGATTGTTTAAATAGGTTGCCACTGTGACACATCATGCCCAGGAACTCTCTGTAACCTCAACTAAAAGCCAGTCATCAATGTTGCTCCTCAGATACCTAAGAGTTAATTGCTGTAACACTGCTAATTCACAAAAGGAATTGTGCTTAGTCTTCTGAGTACATGGAAAACTTCAAAATTGGTTCAAAAATAGTGCATAAAGCTTAGCTGTTACCGATCAGTTTAATCATTACTTAGATATGGAAGCCATTTTCTGACCTGACTTCTCCCTCTCCTTTCTTCATGCTAGGAATCTCTAATGAAGCCCAGTTTGTGTTTACACTTCAGAGTATTGTTATGGCTCAGAAGTTAAAAGGAACACTGTCCTTTATAGTCAAAGTAAGTGCAGCTTTTTAAACTCTGTGCTTCTGCTTCCTTTGGAACTGCATAAGGGAGCTTGACTTGGGTGGAAAGCACTGCTTTAGAGCTTTTCTTAGGCATCATTTCATCTCTGCTGCACCAGCCCATTCTGTTCTACGAGAAGTATTTTTACATGACATCTTGTGCAAAGAGTGTCCTGAATACTGCATAAGCATGTCCTAAATTGTCATTCCTGGCAGTGTGAGCAATGCAGCCTGAAACATTTGCCACATTGTCAGCTAGAAAATCACTGCAGTGATGCATCTGCCAGGGGAGAAGAGGATAACCAGCTAGAGAGAGATGTTTCTTCTGGTATCAGCTACCCAAAGATCATTGGATAGTGCGATCTGGCACAAGGCAGGAAAAATGCTAAGAATTAGATGAGATTAATAAGGATAGAAACCCAGAGCAAGAGTGATGGTACGTGAAGGCATTGTTTAATAAGTATCTGCCTGGTCTGTAGGTTATCATCTGGGTTTCTAATTTTTTCTTCAATAAAATTATTAATGAAGTAGCTGTGTGAACAGCTTGAAGGAAGTGAATGGAGACAGCTGCGAGCATTTCTGAGTATGCTTCTATTTTATGTTTCTTAAAAAATAAGTAGTATACCAGTTCTATTTTTAGCACCTCAGAACCTGGAAAATGTTAGTTTATTTTTGGCCAATTGTGAACAATGAAAGCAGATCTTGAAGTGTTAGCTTAAATTCAGTCTGCTCAGTTCATTTCATTCAGCAGGGCACAACTGAAAATGGAGCCAGATCTGTCCAGTTGTGTCCGTTACCTGCTCTAGGTGTGCGTATTAACCCACCTGCCCAAATCATGTCTCTAAGTGGCCTGATATTGCAGCGTGATGGTCATCCTCAGACTGATCCTTCAGGCCCACCCCAGGGTATAACAAGGGGAATTGAGCATTAAAAGTCTCATCTGTACCTGTTTGGTAGGTGGGGGTGGTGCCTCCTCTTGCTGCCTCGAGGCTCCCATTCATCTCCTTTCCTTTGACCTGTTGCAGAATGATGAAGGTTCAACCCATGAAAAACTAGATTTCAAATTGCACTTCAGTTGCGCTTCATACTTGATCACGACGCCTTGCTATAGGTAAGTGCCATTTAGGGGGCACCTCACAACATCGGTGCTTTTGCTGCCCATGTGAAGCTGAGCTTTGGCTGCAGGCTATATCTGCAAGATACACAGCATGCTTCTGACTTTGGCTGCTTGTTTGGTTTGATTGGTTTGGTTACAGTTCAGTTATCTTTTGTAATGTTTGTTAAAGTAGGGCTAGTGGTTTGTTTCAAGTGACTCTGAAGAAGGAGCTATATGCCCTGTAGGCTGACAGATTGTGTGGAAGTAACTCTGGTTGAGGCCATAGGATACGCTAGTGCAGTCTGGTTCCCATGTTTGCTCTAAACTCATTTTCCTAGAGCTTGGTAGTACTTAAACTTCATCCTGAGGTGTCTTGAGGTCTGCATGGGGCTAAATAACAGATCTCACTTGACTTTGTAGCACAAGTATTTACTTTCCTTCCTGTTTTGCAGTGATGCTTTTGCCAAGCTTCTAGAATCTGGAGATCTACACATGAGTTCTATTAAAGTAGATGGAATTAGCATTTCTTTCCAACATCTACTGGCAAAGATCTGTTTTCATCATCACTTTTCAGGTGAGTCTTTCGGATGCAGAAAATCCTGTTGTGTTTGGTGAGTGCAACACACCATGGCCTCAATGGCAGAAGCAGTTGGTATCCAGATTAAGTAAAATTGGGAGAGGAGTTGCTGCCAGTTCTATAACGCATTCGTATCCTCAAAGCATATCATGCTTTTCAGAGTGAGCCCTCCTTGGGTCCCTGTGGCTTTCCTCCAGTTTGGCAAGGCTCATGGCAGGTATCACGGGAGCAGCTTGCTGTTAGGGCTGTAGCTGTTCTCTGGAGGTTGTATTTGATCTCAGTGCTTCATCATACCTCTTTCCCCTAATGCTTTGTTTCACTAAGGAGGGGAGAAAGCTATTCAAGCTTGGACTGATAAGAGTTTCTAAATTAATTAAAACAAACGTACTGGGTGAAGCAAAACCAAATAGCTGTTTCATCATGTTCTCGCATATGCATTAGGCACTGCCTTGTTGAGAGCATTTCTGGGGAAGAGATCTATGTCCTGATCAATGTCTTTGCCACAAAACCTTTGCAGCTTCAGCTTGCTTGGAAGACAAGTAATTAACCTCACTATTGCAAAACATCCCAGATAGGAGCCAGGAGGAGACAGGCACGTACATCATTTTAACCCTGACATCTTCCTTTCACTTGGTAGAAGATTGTATTCCTTGAAGCCAGACAGAGCAGTAACTCCTTTTTGTGAGAAGCAAATTCTGTGTTAAAAAGTTGTCCCATTAAATGAGAACTGCTTTCTTTATAGTTGTGGAACGTGTTGATTCTTGTGCATCAATGTACAGTCGTTCTATCCAAGGTCATCACGTCTGCCTACTGGTAAAAAAGGTGAGTACATCTAACACTTGAAACAAGACATGAAGAGAAAATAAATTTATAGCCTTTTCTATCTTACTGGAAAGAGGGAAATATTCCTGCATAAAATGTCCAGGGACATGATGGGTAATATAATTGATCTGGCCCATCCAGCAGTTTTCCCTGTGCTGCTACCAAACTTGTACCTCCAGGGGGCTTCCTGTTGCCCAGCATGTACCTGGTGGGTAGCAGCAGCACTAACACAGCTTCCCTGATCTGACTGCTCATCTAAGCCTGCTTTGTTCCTGTGCAGGCTCCACTGGCTGTTGCTGGTGTGTAAGTTAGGCTGGGAAGAAAATTGTCTGTGCTTAGAAGAGGAGCTAATGGATTTTTTTTGTTTTTCTTTCCAAGGGAGAGAACTCTGTATCCATAGATGGGAAATGTAGTGATTCTACCCTGCTTAGCAACTTGTTGGATGAGATGAAAGAGACATTGTCCAAGTGCTGAATATTCCTTATAAAATACTCCAACTGCAAGAAACACACCTGATGTGTAAAGACAAGCAGACCCAAGTGTTAAATTTCTCCCTCGTACGCATGTACTATCCTGGGGCACGTGCTTTTCAGTTAACTCCACCATTGTTTGCAGTTTAGACATTTTAAGGCTGTATGTTACCTTTTTATTTCAAAACTTTTTACAAACTGTGGTGTTAACCCTTTCTAGCCCAAAGAGATCCTGGTGACATGACTGGAGGAGGGAGGGAGGGGCGCTATTTATTCAGCAGTTCATGGTGATCCTGTAACCCTTGCCATCTGCATGGGATGGTGGACTAAGCAGAATTTTATCAACAGTAGCACAGAGTCTGTTGCTTGTGCTTATTGCCAGGGAAGTTTGATTTGATCCTTAGCCATGGAGTGTCTTCAGGGCTGCTGTAGTTGATGTATATTTCTAGCAGAGGCTGGTGCTGGACCTGAAGGCCTTTTTTTTTTTCATAAATGTGATTTATTATTATTATTTCAAGATCCATTGTGATCAGCATATAAACATCCTCTGTCTCCCAGAGCTAATCCAAATGAGCCCTGTTGGAACTGGGGTGTTTGAGTTTGTTTATAGTAGTTGCCTTGAGCCTTAACCTCCTTTTAGTGACAGTTGAAAGAGTAGAGAGTGAGTGCATAAAACACAGGCTGAAAGTGTTACTGTTTGGTATCTGCTCCTGTTGACTGTCCCCGCAAATGGAGTCTCTCCTGCCTCTCACCTCTGAGCAGTCTCTGCTGATGCGTTTTGAGTCCACTTCAATTTCACATTCCTGAAAAGTTAAGGTGTAGCAAGAAACTGGAAATCCAAAGGGGTCTGGTCCTGCTTTTGTATCATTTTGCTCACCAGCTGAGGTTGACCAATATCAGGTTAGAGAAATACCCATGTTTAATCCCTTGTACTCCAAACAGTTTGCAGATACAGCCCTGTTCCCTTCCTCTGTGCTGTGAGATCAGCAACATTGTGCTGTGTCATCGGTCTCTGTAGCATCATCTGGCCCTGCCTTCGCAGCAGTGGGAACAGATTTAGCAGCACAAATGTAGCTAGGTTCCTGCAACAGAACTGTCCCTGCCTGGGTGGCAGGAGGGGAGGGCTCGGTGAGGAGTGGCACAGGTCTGTTAGAGGTTACTTCCAAGGGAAGAAAGGAAGGGTCTACGGAGTGAAGCCCATTCTGCACTAAATCTTGTGGAATCACTGACTGGAAAGGGATGTTGTTCTGTCCTTTGCAGATATGCTTAATTGATGTCCTTCTCCAAAATCTTTGCTTTTTTCAGTTCTTTTACTTGCTGTTCCATACCCAGCAAGGAGAACGTGCTTGAACGGTTTTGCTTTGAGGCACAAGCCAAAAACTATTGGTTGCTATTACCAAAAGGCCCCCAGGGAGGAGTTGGGCTTGTCTGCCCTTCCCCAGCACCACCCCAACAGGTGTCAGCAATGCCCAGTGGAACTGAACTAAAACCCTATGTAGGGAGCAGGATAAAGCGTCGCTCTTATCCTTAGGGTTAATGTCTTGTACTTTAAGTGTGTATTGTGCTCTTTACACTCTTCCCGTATTAGGGTATCCTTGAAAAGGCTCTACTGTGGTTTTATTGCTAGGACCAGCTTTGTATTCTGACAGCACTTGTGTGCTGCAGGAATTCATTTGCAGCAGGCTTCACTGCTGGTGAAGTGTTAGTCTTTGGTATTGGTCAACCTCCCTTGGTTAGCCAGTTTGTGTATTAGAAACTGAACATATTAAAATTGTCTTAAAGGATAATGTTCCTCAATTAGTGTTTTTTTAATTCATGGATGGAAACTGTCACTTTAGCATGTAGAATCTTCTCTTACGGAATCCTGTGCAGTGATTCTAGAATTTTGAAACTGTATGATGTGTTACATTCACAAATTTATTTGCTATCAACATTCCCTTAAAAAAAAAAAAAAGAAAAAGAAAACATACCACAAGCTGCTGTAATGATTTTGTGTCAAGATGATCCAATAAACTTTCAAAACAAAGTTAAATTTTTGGCTTTGTAAATAGTCACTTTACAAGACAAGTTTGTATGGACCCAAAAACATTTTATCAGTAGGCTGTTGTGCCCATCACTATAATACAGGTCAACTCTGGAATTAATTTTTTCATATTTATCCACTGTGAAGTTGCTGTACAACACGCAAGTGCTGTATGCTTATCAAGGGAAAGGGTTGTGCAAGCGTTATTTGACCTGGACGTACCCCAACTCTGAGTGTTTGTGGTTTGTGTCTTTGGGGTAGGTAAGCCGAATCTTGTTCTGAAAGCTGTGAAAGATGTGAGAATTGTATGGGGTGGTGCGTTTTTTGTGTTCTTGTTTTTTTAACAGCTGGGGAGGGGTGTGCAGCAGTGAGGAGAGTCCTGCCAGCTGTCTCCATGATGTGCCTGTGTGGTGCTGGTCACACACCTGCTCCCCCAGCAGCAACAGCTCTAAGGATGAAGTGCACTAGGAGAAAAGGGATCTTCAGTGTGATAAACTGGAATGGTGCTGTTCTTTATCTCTTGTATTTTAAACTGAGCTGACATTTTATATTTAGTTAGGAGCTTCCAGCTCTGCACGGAGAAAAACCCATTGCTTGCATTAACTTGTTGGCCCCATTACCTGGAGATAAGCTCCTGCTGCAGAAGGAAGCACCAAGTCATTTGCTTTCTGCATGCACTGTGAGCCCTACATTGTATTCCCAGGTTGGCCTGCAGGGAGGCTGCCTGCTTGCTGTGCTGTCTTGTGGAACTGCACAAATCTGACAGGATGAAAACAACAGTAAACATCAGTCTCTTTGCAAATGAGAGGGTCTGCATGGAGAAAAACAACAACAAAACAACAGGAACCACTTGGAGCAAATGTCAAGTATTTAATGAGCTGCAGGACCTTAACTGGACAGTGCTGGAGCTTCCAGTGAACCTGGTGCCTGTGCACTTCTGGCTTCAAACAGCAAGGCAGGGTTCTATCCTGCTCTCTGCATTTACGTCCTGTCAAAATTCATTGAGCAACTGGACATAGAAAATCAGTCCTTATCTAAGTGTGGTTTTGCACACTATGCTATGAACGAGTATGTAAAAGAAATGGTGCTCAGCACCATCCTTCCAGCGAAAGAGTGGCACGCTCCAAGCCTCCAGGCTTGCAGTTGCAGCCGCTTCATGCCATGTCTTGGACAGAGCAGCACCTCTTCCTTGGAGGTTCACGTCCCTTCGCAACTGTGTTGTCTGGAGATGTGCAGATGCTGCTGGAGCAGCTGCCGCGGCTCCTCCCCTGAGGAGCAGCGATCCTGTACCTGTGGCTGTTGGATGCAGAGCGTGGGATCAGTGGCTCCGCGCTGACCTCCGAGCCGCAGGAGGCCTTGCTCACAGCCCGGTGCTGTGTGCATCTCTCCAAGAACAATGATAGGAAATGAGCTGTAGGTCAGGGCTGCCAGTTTGGGGCAGAAATGGGGGCACCTGGAACCACGCCTTATTTCAGAGAGCACTGAGATCCCCCTGGTTTTGCTTGCAAAAGGGCAGAAGTGTAGAACAGTGCCCTAAGTGCAGGACCTGAGTGAGCTCTCCCCACCATCCACCTACAGGCTCTGGGTTTTGGTTAACTGCTGTGCTTCTAGCACAGCTTGGTTTTAGGCTTCACAGGGACTTAACGCCTGCCTCTGTTAACGCCTGCCTCTGACTTCCTTCATTCTAATGTTTGTAAAAACTTCCCTTTGAACTGACAGCTGTGTTTTCTGCTACTTCTCCTTCTTATTTGAAACTTCAACTATGTGCTGCCCCTGTGACCACATCACTGCTAGCAACCTGTCCCTGACCAAGCAAGAGTTGAACCGGGCTAAGAGCAAAGCATGAGAGTGCAGAAACCTCTCTTCCACTTTTGGCCCTAAAAAAGGGGGGGTGGGGGGGGATGGAAAATGGGGACTGTTCTGGAAGAATGAAAGCCTGCAAGGGCGGCTGTGCCTTCTGCACATTCTCCATTCCAGTACAACCCCGCACCAGTCTTGCGGAGGGGCTGGAGATCTCCTTCTTGTCCGGGTGCTGTCATCTGTGCTGACATCTTGCTGCTGTGGCTGAGGCCTCAAGTCTCATCCTGTCCTTGCTCCTCTTTCACCACTACTGCCCTCAAAAATCAAGGGAAAAAGCTTTCCTCTCTCCCTTTTGCTCGTGGCCAGACCCAACCCTTCCCCTGACGTTTTACCACAGCACCTGCTCTGTGAAAACCAGACAGACCCGGGGATTTTCTGAGCTCAACCCTTAGCTCTGCACTTCTCTGTTCCCCTTTTGCTCTGACAAGGGCACAGAAAACCCAATCCCAGAGGAGGCTGTGCCACCGAAAACCAAACTGCTGGGCTGAGAAACTGAACCGGGCTGAGAAACTGAACTGTTGTCTCTTCCCTGCAGGGCAGGGATTTGCTTGCAACATCGCATCCAACTCCTACACACTGACTGCACTGCCAGGGAGTTTATCCATGGCTGAGAAAGTAAAAGTGAATCCTGTTTTCAATTCGTCAAGTCAATCAGGTGATAAATGTTATTTCAGGGATGACATCTTCCTGTTCAGGCAGACAGCTGTAGGTCATAGACTGCTTTTCTTCTAGAAATTGTGAACATTGGTTTAAATATTGGTATTTTTAAATTTTCCTCCTGATTTCTGAGCCTTGCCAGTGTTTAAAGAGCACCTCAGCCTGTTTTTCTGTCACACCACGCAGATGATAACTGTGTTAAGAAATGAGGAAAACCTTCTCCGGACTCCAGGAACCAGCATTTCTACTGCAGAACCAAACAGGGTGAGCTTTTGTCATGTGCTGCGCTCTGCAGCCAGACTCCTTGTTTTTTAATGAATAATTTAATAAGTAATTTCACCGAGGTGCTCAGCAGGATGCCTAGCATGGGCTGCAGTCCCCTGGAGGGGACTGCAGGCTGGAAGAAATATGAGAAATCCTGTGAGGGTGACACCACATGCCTGCGGCTGCCTGGGACTCAGATGGAGCTTTCTCATGGTCCGGATCTGGCCCTGGGCTGAAATGGGGCTGGGGATGAGCCAGGTGCCAGCGAGTGCTGCTTGCTTCGCCCTGCTTTCTGTACATGACTCAGCTTCACCTTGGAGATGGTTTAGCAGCAGGATGTCATTAGCTTGCTGTGTCAACATCTCATTCCATCAATATCATCTCTAATTTAATCCATTAAGGTTTCTAAGAATAACCGGCTTTTGCTAATTACAAAGAAGTGTGAATTACATCAGAGCTGTCCCCGATAAGCACTGGCAAAGCTCAGCTGAGGCGATGCTCTGAGCTCTGTGCTGGCCAAGCAGGGCTGCGAGGCCTGGGCGGCTGAACGCCCAGGTGAAGAGAGAACCCCTTCTGCTGCCAGGGAATCCAGGCTCCTGTCACACCTCCCCAAGGGAAGGCAAGCGGACAAAATGGCTCAGAACGGTGCAGGGGACCACAACAACCTGTTTTCCTCACAGGCTGCTCAAGAGTTCCTTGAATTAACTTTCAAGGCACAAGCAGGGGCGAGAGGAAATGCCTGGAGTGAGGATATTTCATGCGATAGGAAACGGTGGTGGCCTGGGAGCAGGAGGAAGGGCAGGGGCTGCACGCGAGGCTCGTTTAAGCACCATTAAAGTATTGGCTTGGCTTGGATGGGTTCGCAGCCATAGCAGGAATTCCCCCCACCTCCTGTGGCTTAATCCTAATTCAGGGAGAGGGAAAAGTAAATAAATAAAAAGATCTGAACAGTGCTGCATAAATTCTGCAGTGTGTTGAGCGACTGGGCCGAGCCCCAGGCACGCTGTGCTCCCTTGTTGTGAACTTTAACGGCGTTAGTGTCCCACATCTCAGGTACTGGAGGGCTCTGCTTCAGCTTCGGGTGCTGTTTAATCTCCAGGTGGGGCAAAGGGTGGGCACCTCCGGCTCACCAGGGAGCGACCCTCTCAGCCCTGTCCTGTCACCAAAAAACCACCGGTGCTGAGGCGGTTCGGGGGCAGGTGCCCTCTGTTAGGTGAGCGCCTCGCAGCCCTGCGGGGCCGCTCGCCGATCCTGACACAAAAAGGGGGGGGAGTTGAGCCCCTAAAACCTCGTAGGGCCAAACCCGGGCTGCAGGAGGGGGTTTAAGGGTTTGGGGAGCCCGGGCTGGCCCCAGTCAGACCCCGGCCCCTGCGGGACTGGGCTGGGGCTGCGGGGCCCAGGGGGGAAGTTCGGGGCGATGGAGGTTTGGGAATTTCCTCTGGGAATTGCAGCCGGGCTGCTGCCGCTTTCCAGCTTCCAGGCGTGGCAGAGGCGGGAACGGTTCCTCTGCTCAGGAGTTTAAACAGCTAGATTAAAAATAAATAAAGAAAAAAAAAAAGATTAAAAAAAGGATAATAGGATAAAAAGGAAAAAAGGGTAATAAAAGCTGGAAGGGTCATTAACAGCGGCAGTGGTTCACCCCCAGGAGGGTTCCCATCCCATAAAACGAGGTGAAAAAAAAAGAAAACGAAGCGGAACCGGCCTCTTCCCCGGCCCCTCCCCGCCGCGCCGGAGGGGGGCGGCCCCTTTAAGAGGAAGTAGTGCCGGCAGCCGCCGGCGGAGCGGGGCCGGGGCGCGCGGAGGAGGAGCGCGAGGAGCTGCGCTGCGGCCACACGAGGGGCGCCGCCTCCGCGCCGCCACGGACTAACTGCGGCCGGCCAGGTGCGGGGGGGCTGGGGGAGGGCCGGGGGGGGGTGGGCAGCGCCGGGGAAAGGGGGCCCCGCCGGGGGGTCCCCAGCCCCGCCGGGGGGTTCCCAGCCCCGCCCGGCGGTCCCCGGGGCCGCGCTGAGCCCCCTGCAGCTCTCCGCTAACGATTTTGGCTGGTTTGAGTTTGTTTTATTTATTTATTTTCTCGCGTGGAAAGGCGGCCTCGTGGCCTCCCGGCCGGCCCTGGGGCTCGGGGGGCTGCTGGTGAGGGTCCCCCGGTCCGCCCTGCCGCCCCCCGGCCCTTCCTTCCCTGCAGTCCTTCCTTCCTCCCTTCCTTCTTTCCTTCCCCCCGGTCCTTGCCCTCCGCCCTGCCGCCCCCCGGCCCTTCCTTCCTTCCCTCCCGGTCCTCCCCCCCCCTCCAGCCCCGCCGCCCGGCGCCTCAGCCGCGGGGGGGCCGCAGGAGCCAGGCCCGCTCCGGGCTCACCTGCAGCGCATCCGCCCGAGCTCCTTCCCGGAATCACCTCATAGACCCGCAGAGCGGCCCGGGTTGAAAAGGACCTCGAAGATCTCCCGGTTCCCCCCCCCCCGCTCCGGGCAGGGTGCCCACCCGCTAGAGCCGCCTCCAGGGATGGGGCGTCCGCAGCCTCCCTGGGCAACCCGTGCCAGGGCCTCACCGCCCTCTGAGCGAAAAACTTCCTCCTAATTTCCGACCTAAATCTCCCCTGTCGCCGTCTAAAAGAAATCTGGGGTGCGCGCCAGGAGGGATGAAGAGGACAGGGCAGGAAGCCCTCGGGGCGGGGAGGGCTGGGAAGGTGTCCGGCGCCTGTCGCAGGAGGTTGGGAAGGTTGGGAAAGCCTCCCCGTGCTAGCGAGAGGCAGGGTCCCCTTCTGACCCGAAGAGCGGCCACGCGTCCTTCATTTCTATCCCTTTGTTTAAAACCCTTTCCAGTCTGGAATTGTTCCGCTAAGTTGCAGGGCAGTTGTTTTTTTTTGCTAGGAGACGCAAAGTTTCCCCAGCCACCTGTTTATCGCAGTCCCCAGTGCTTTGTCCTTGCACTCTGCTTCTTTTACAGAGCTTTGGGCTCGCATCCAGCTCTGCATTTATCTCTCGTCGTTTCTTGGACCCCGTATTCCGTGTCTTAGATTCAGTTTCTGTCTTAGTCACGTCCCTGCAAAGCTGACTCGGTCAGGAGGGCGAGCAGGCTCAGAACCTCTTTAAACTCCCAGAAGGGAGGAGAGGAGTGCTGGGAGCTCACGCCAGGTTGGTGGCGGGGAAGCAGAAACTGATGCTCCTGCTTTGCACAGGAGATCTGGGCCCAGACGCTGCGCAGGGAGCAGTTTCCCTGTGCCTGGCTCACTTTTAGGGTCTGGGGTTCTCTCCGGACCTGTTGAGGTTGCACAGTTGACTGTGCCATAGTCAGAACGGACATTGGGCTCTCCTGTCCCTTCGGCTGGGGCTCGGCGAGCTTGAAGCGTGCTCGTCATCTCGAGCAAAGTCCTCCCTTGTGGCTTAGCTGGCCTCTGTCACGGAGCTGCTTGCCAGATGCTTTTGTGGCCACGTTTGGCTGTAACGTGGCCCTTCCGTTGATGGGATGTGAAGTGCCACCCAGACCGAAGTGGCACGATTAGCTCTGTTTGTGGAGGTCGGACTGGAGGTTGACGTAACGGTGTTTTGTAACCAATGCTTCTCTGTACGTGGGCCAGAGATCTCTATGGCCGCAGTACACAGAGGAAAAATGTTTCCCTTGTCAGCAGTGAAAGCATGTGGGGTCAGAGAGGAGATTGCAAAACCTAACCCGTCCTGGCCACAAGAGTTCAGATCTGGGAGAAGAATTGCCTTCAACTTCTGAGTTTTAATTTCTTGTAAGGCAGGAAGGTACTTTGTGATACTTGAGCCATAAATGCTGCTCTAAGTGGATCCATAACCAGCTTTGCTGGAGGTTTAGGAGATTATCTTTAGAAATACGTAATATCCAGCTAATGCTTCCAGTGAAGAATGCACCTTAGGCTGCACGTTCGTCTGCCCTTCTCCAGATGCCCCTCGGAGGCAGCGTTATCTGCGACTCCTGTCTTGCGCTGCTTCTTGCTCCCTCTGGAGCTGATGCTGCGCTGAAAGTGCTGCTCAGCTCGCGATGAAATGATGGAGGGCTCCTGGGTGAATTGCTGCTCCGAGAACACCAAGTGCACGGGGAGCAGAGGGGAGGGAGCCCAACAACCCCCCTGGGGGGGAACAGGGACGACGAAGGCCATAAGAAAACCTTTGTAAGCATGCACATCCATCCAGCTGTGGTGGCTTTGACTTCTTGTAGAAGTCTAGATGGAGTCAGTAGACGCTTTGTCGTTATTTAGTCTCTCTGAGAAGAGGTGAAGATGGCGATGCTGACGGGTGTCCCTTTGTGCTGTCTGGCCCTGCACAGCCGGGGCTCGAGTGCTGCTGGGCTGAACTCCTGCAGTGACCGTGCTTGGTGTTTGCCCCCATCCTCTTGGGGGCTGCATGGCTGTCCTCCCACCCTGTGGCAGCGCAGACCTCCTTGCAGGGCAGCGTGAGGCTGGTCAGGAGCCTGCCCTCTGCTCCCTGCCACCAGCACCCATGCAGCGGCTGCAGGAGACCCCCAGCTCCCAGCCCAGGTAGGGGCTGGATTTGGGTGAACGATGGCCCTGGCTGTGTGCCTCTGCTCCGGCTTCTGGGGAACAGAAAATGAGCTGGAGCCATCCGATACGTGCTCCAGTTGGAAGCAGAAGCTGAGTAAGACCCGTTACTAAGCTGAAAGCCACCGTAATTGTTCTTGATCTTAACTGCAGGCTTACGTTGGGGTTGCTGTCTGGGCCTTTTTTTTCTTTTTTCCTCCTCACTGTATGCAGGAGGTCTTATGATGTGGTTTGTCTTGAGGTGATCTCGAGCTCCACATCAGTGGGCTTGTTCCTTGCCTTTGCTGCCCGGAGACACGTTAGTGTGCTGGGCCGCTGCCACATCTCCTCGTGGAGGAGAGGAGCAGGCCTCGTGGGCACCCGCTTTCAGCAGGAAACAATACGGCTTTCTTTTAAAAGCATGATGCTAACGTGGGGAGAAGCGGCACTGTCCGTGGGACTGGCCCTGGCCGTGCGGCCAGCTCGTGCCCTGGCCCCTTCCCTGGGGGACACCTCCCGAAGGCAGGACTCGCGCTCCAAATCAGCCATCCCTGCCGCTCGGGCAGATCCTGAAGTTAGAGGAAACCGCTGCTGGTTCAAAAATGCCCCTGCTCAGTGAGGATGATCATGTGGAAACTGTGAAAGCAGGAAGAAATGTGTAGTTCACAGCTCGGACTCGATAAATACCGCGCTGCCCCTTACGAGTCCCCTGGTGAGGGGCAGAACTGGGCTGAAGGGCAGCAAAAGGTGTTCCTGAACGAGCCGCCTTCAAAATACAGCCCTGCAGACCTTGAAAAGAGCTGCTCTGAGCGTGCCGTCAGCCACCCACGGAGTATGGTTTATCCTAGAAATATTTGTCTGTGCAGTTAACCTGTCTCCCGGAGTCGTGACCCAGCTTGTCGGCTCAAGGCAGCATCTGCGGAGCCAGCAGCAGATGAGCTCTGCCTCCACACGCAGCCGTGATCTGGCCGAAGCTGTGTAAGTGCAACCCGTGGAAGCCTTCCAACACAGCCGTGCCTCTGACGTTGCAATAGATGCAGATGGCACGTAAGGGGCAGGAAAATTGGCCCCAGATCGGTAATTATGCAGGCTCTAATGGACGTTCCTGTTGCGCTGTGGTCATTCCTAGGCTTTTAAGTGAAGATCTTAAAGTGCAGAATCTGCTCTCTGACCCTGTTGGGGAAGGGAAAGTAGAAGGGGTGACCTTAGAAGCTGACTTTCTCGTGTGGCTCTTTAACCATCTGCGGCTGCTGGCCGGGTGGGGACAGGCGGTGCTGGAGCCTCTGACCTCTCCCAGGCGAATTTCGGGGCGATGCAGCCTTCCCTCTGCCCCGCCAGAAGCCGTCCTCCAGGCCCTGCACCTTCCGTGAGCGTTTGCCTGTGATGCGAGCCCGTCACACGGAGCCCACGCCGTCCCTCCTGTTGTCACCGCTGTGTCTGCGTGGGCTGGAGCATCCCAAGCCCCGAGCTGAGCAGCTGATGCTGGCCTCCTGCTCCTGCATCCCGCGCGTGGCGGCCAAAACGCGCCTCCGGCTGCTCGGCCCCGCGAGCAGGGAGCTGAGCAGGGGTTTCCCCTTTATTTTATCAACTAACTGGAGGGTGAAATTGGCCAAATGCATCGCCTATAAGGGGAAAAGGAAGATACCAATGAAAGCCGACCATAACGTTTCTTGTGCTTTTTATACCGTTTCCTTTCCTTGCCTACTTGCAAATGCTGCTCGGCTCCACATTTGCATGGCTTAAAGTTGTGCAAAGAGACTGTCCTGCCCCCGAGCAAGCCTGGCTCCGGGAAGTACCTGGGAGATGGGGCCTTTTGTGGTTTTCACTCGGAGTTCCCAAATTGTGCAGCAGCTTTAAGTTGCGGGGTATGGGGGTGGCTGGCGACCAGCAGGACTTTCTTAAAACTGACTTTGTTGTGGGGCATAAAGGGCTCTTTGTTTGTCTAAGCCTTGGGAATCTAACATCTGAAATGTGCGTTTCGAAGTGGCCCTGTTCCATTTGTTGTTAAGGCCGCTATTAAACCAGTTTCCAGAAGGAAAATTTGGATGTTTTCCTGCTGAGCAGCAGAGGGAACTTGTTGCTTGTGCACGACCCAGTCTGGGGTTATCGATGCGGCTGCGCCAGCGCTGCCCTGTGCTCCCTCTCCTTCCGAGCAGCTCCTGGCCCCTGTTGGCAGCAGCGAGCAGAGAGAAAATGGGAAGAAAAAGGAAGCGTGCAGGGCAGCTTCGCAGCTCTCCTTGTGCCGCAGCCTTTAGTTTCCTCGCAGAGGAGAAGCGCTGCTCTGGCCTGGCTCCGCTCAGCTCTCTGGAGCACGGTTTCCATTTTGGCTTTTCCAAATAACAACACGAGTCTCCTCGGCTGGGGAGCGCGCAGCTCCGCGCCGTCAGGGGCAGCGTTACGGAGCATACGGAGGGGGGTGATTAGCGTTGGGAAAAACATTGGCAGCTGCCTCGGCCAGCCACGAGGCCGCCGTGCCAGACAGGAAGCCGGCCTACGTGGAAGCGCCGTCTCGCAGGAGTTATGAATGGTCGGACGTGCCTGCCGTGAGCCTAAACCCTCGTGTTCTGTCCCAGATAGTCCTCGTCGTGCTTCGCCCTCCCGCCCGCGACCAAGGTAAGCACAGGGGCATACCTTTTGGTCCTTGTGGTGTAAAATTGTTCAAAAGAGCAGCTGCAAGCCTCGTCCGGTGAGGGTAAGCTGTCGTGCTTGTTGCCAGACTCGCTTTAGAGGCACAGAAACTTGCCATCATCGGTGCCCCTCCAGCCCCGCTGGCCGTAATCGGCCTGATCCTCGCTCTCCGTATTAAAATCTCTCCTTTGATCATAGAAACCCAGGATCATCTTTTACCGAGAAACTGAGCAGAATGGCTGTGGGAAGGTATTTGTGAAAGCGTGGGGGGGGAAGTTATGAAAACCATGTGCTTGTGCGTCTTTGCTTTTTTGTTTAAGGTCCCTGAGGCCGCCTTGCTAGCTTCGCTGCTCTGGCACGCCCCGTAAATTCAGTCTTGCCTCGAAGTGTTCGATACGTCTCGTGTGCCTTGGCTGTTTTGTCGAACTGGCACGCGAGTTGGTGTGCTGCGTTGGAAGCTCTGCGTCAGCTGCGAGGGTGGGGGGCCCCTGCTCCCTGCTTACCTCGTGCTTTTGGGGGGCCGGGGGGGGGGGGTGATGGGCACGGGCTCGCCACCGAAGGGCTGCAGTTATAAGCTGCCCCCGAAGGGACTTTTGGCAGGATTTCGTGTAAATGTTTAGCATCGGTACCACTTGGTGCCATCTTGCGGGACAGCAGCGTGGCTTCCGTAAAAGGAAATTCGAGGAATGGATTATTTCTGAGAAATGCGGTGCTCGCTGGGATTTACTCGAGGGCTCTCTTGTGAGCGCGCAGCAGGATGTGAGCTGCCTGGAGCTGGGGTCACTGGGAGGGAAGTGGCCGCGAGCCTCGCCCCTCCCCGCCGGCAGCGTGAAACCCAACTTTTCTCTCTTTCAAAAAGGAGGAAGCTCTGCCTCGGAGCCTGCAAGCGCTCGCAGGAGTTGCAGAGACGAGCAGAGCGATTGCAGGAGGCTAAGAACGAAGGTAGGGGCTTCCCGACGCGCCTCTGCAGGCTGTTAGCGGCGGAGGGGAGCGCGAGGCGCGCTCGGAGGCGATGGAGCCGCCGTGGGACCCTGCTCGCGGGTGGGGGGCCGCGTGCGGAGCGTCCCGCGGGGCCGCAGCGGGGGCAGCGCCACGGCTGGGAGGCCAGCGTGCGAGGGAGGCCGCCTCCAGGGGCTGCGGCGGAGGCTGCTCTTTCCTTTTTTTGTGCCCGCTCTGAGCTGCGTGTGAAAGCAAGGAGAGCCGGGTAAGTAACGCCTGGGCTCCCTCTGCCCCGAGCCTTTAAAATGAGGCAGCACTGTGTGATCGGCTGCTAGCGGCAGGGGAGGAGGGATGGCAGAGGGGACGAAGGGCGCTGCCCCCGGTCGCCGTCGGCAGAAATGGGCGTTAGGGCTGGAGCTGTAGGAGCAGGGTAGGGGGATAAAAGGCGGTTGGGAAGGGAGGGGAGGGCCAGGCCTCCGGCCCCGCGCTGTGCGGCCGTGGCAGCCGGGGGAGCCACGCACGGCGCCCAGCCCCGTCCCTGCAGTCCCTGCAAGCAGCGGCAGCGCCGCTCCCCCGGGGAAGCCGGGGTGGTTTTGCTCCCGCCAGCCTGCCACGGTGCAGGGCTTGGCGGCGGCTCTGTGATCTCGTGGGAGGGATGGCCAAGGTCCGCTTGCACCGCTGACGTCCGCCGTAATCTTGGCTGGCTGGAAGAGAGGAGGAAACAAAATGTACTGCAGGTTTGTTCGTGTGTTGGGATTTTTTTTCCTCGTCTTTGAAGCTCGCAAATCCCACTCAGGTGCTTTGCATGTACCATGTCCTAATTGTGTGTAATGTTTCCTTTCTCCTCTTCATAAAGACAGTGTTCTAGCGCTGCCAGAGCAATGACTCCTGCCTGTGGAAGAAGGTGTTGTACATGTGATATCATCTTCAAGCAATGTCAGTGATGCTTTTGGTCTGTCTTTTCTTTCTTTCTTTTTTTTCTAGTGCCAAATGCTTCATTTAGTTCAGTTGCACTCAAAAACCGTAATTAAATATGCTGAATCTGCTTGAAGTCTTAGCTACTAGTTTTGCTAATGCCTTCAGACAGATGCTGAATCGTCTGCAAGATGATTGCTGCTGTGTCGAGCTCCGCAGCTCTGAAGAATGGTGTCTCTTAGGAAGAGGAAGTTGTTTGTAGGGCAGACGCTGCCTTGATACCAAATAAGCCGTATTAAAATTCTCTTCACCCTGTGCAAATGATCATTTCTTCTGGAAAATGGTCTAAAATGGTCTATGTTTGCTTCCTGACATGTGCAGAGTTTTTTTTTTGTTTGTCTGTCTGTTTTAAACTCTGCAGCTTTGCTATTCGGTTTCAACCCACCCTCCCTTTCGCCGGACAGGGACGGGTTTTCCAAGCCCGGGTCAGGCTGTGGCTGCAGGGCCCAGCACGGATGCCAGGGGAACCACTGGAATTCTTAAGACAGTTCCTAAACAAGTAGGAACAGAGTTGTTGTACCACACCAAGGATGCTGCCGGTCCTCCAGAGAGCTGTACGAAGGGCAGTGCTCCTCCATCTTTACTGCCTGCTTGTTTAAAGGATATTTCTTTCTCCACCTCCAGTGTAAGGATATCATCGCGTGCAAGTGCTTCTCTGGGACCAATTTCCTGCTGGAAGTAGCTGCAGACTCAGCACCTGCTTTCCACATTGCTGGCGCGGGGCGATCGGCGCCTTTGGGGCACGGTGGGGTGGGCGCTGCCCCGGCGCTTCCGCACCGAGCCGCAGGATGTGGCCAGGCTGTGACACAGCTCTGGGTAACCAGAGCTCCTTGCTCAGACATCCCTCCTCGTCCCCCTTGCTACTTCCTCTCACCGAGTCTGCGGTGCGATCAGAGGCTTCTCAAGGTCGCGTTTTCTGGAGGTTTTCTTCTTTTTCTTCTTTTTTTTTTTTGACTCCGGTGCGGTAGCTGGTAGGGTCACAGCAGCAGCCGTTCCGGCAGCACTTTTTGCAGAGAGCCCGTGGCGTCAGCGTGGGCGCCGTCACGCTCACTCGACGCAGGGTGAATCTCGCTGAACCGCAAGAAAATATTTTCCGTTTGTCTCAGTGCGTGTCGTGGCTGTGGTCACGGCCCGCGTCGCAGCCAGAGCTTGGATCTCTGTGCAGAAAAGTTGGCTCAGCCCCTTCCTGCAGGAGAAGGGCTACGGAAAGGCAAGTGTGTTCTTACGGGGCAAGCTGGGGTGGTTTGGGTTTTCTTCCTTACTGTCGTTAAATAAGAGAACAAGAGGCCTTGGTTTAAGTCCTTTAATCTCTCTCCAAAGAAGAAATGCTGATAAGCACGATGCAGCATCTGTTAAAGACGGGCTGAATTGCAGAAAGGTAGTCTTCACCCGAATTTGAAATTTTTCTTGCCAGAGTTTGGGGGCGTTATTTACCTATTTAAACAACACTACAGCTAAGGAGATTTTCTGCTTGGTGGAAGGGACTTGTTTGCTTGTTTTCTTAGAAAATTATGGAAACTGTTACTTGCCGCATTCTGTAGTGCATCAGCTTGAGTTTCTGTTGCTTTATTTATTTCTCTGTCCAACACATGTAAAACAATATTTTTGGTACAATTTTCTGCCTCGAGCTTCCATCAAAGAGCCGCTTGACACAAATTATATGAAGGGATGGATGTGGGAACAAAGGAGGTATAATTAGCTGCAGATAAACAGAGCTGTGTTTCTTGTCAGCATCCTTTCAAGATCTTAACTCGTGTCTCAGCCTCTCAGAGCCAATTCGTTTTCATAGACTGGAAGAGGAAGACGAGCTTTCCTGGTCCTGGAGCTTTCAACCAGGCTTCACCATGGAGTGAGCTCAGCTGGAAGGAGGAACGCAGTTGTGCTCTCTGCACCTGCAGAAGAGGCTGTGGCTGGTTTTGAAGCTGGTGCTGTTTCGGGATACTGAGTTTACGGGTGCCTGAGCTGCGTCGACTTCTCATTCCCCTCAGCCCGTTCTCATCTTGTCCGTAGGGCTACGACAGCACACGCAGCTCCTGGTCAGACTGGTATTTTGTTAGAATATGTCTGGCAGCAGAGCTGGGCTCTACTGTAGGATGTCATAAAGTTACCTTTGGAGTAGGTTTGTGTGCAAAGAGGGGGGAGAAAAGCATAGGTGAAGGATCCGATTCAAGTGAAGCCTAACTCAACGTTTGACCCTTCTTAAACCTTTGCTACTTTCCGCCTGAATAGCTGGCGCTGGAGTTTCTCCTCCTTTCGGAGGAATTTGGGTCTCGCTGTGCTGATGTCGTGATCTCCTGCGCTGGCCCCGTCCCTCCCTGCTGTCTCGTTCTCATCGCACCCTTTTCCTGGGGGCCTTTCTGGCTCCCCTGTCGCCATGCTGAGCACCCAGGGGGGCTCGCGGGGGCTCCTGGCCCAGCCCAGCTCGCCCCCAATGGCCGGACTGTTCCTCTGCTCCGGGCTCTCCTGGGAGGAGAGAAAAGAAAAAAAAGCTGGCGCTGGCTGCCCCTGCTCTGCTCAGATCGGGGGCGAGGGCCCAGATGGTATCCCAGATCTCTTCCTATGGGATTTAGACCAGGTTTCCTGTTGAGAGAGCTGCTCCTAATCGCTGCCCTTCTGTGCTGCATTGCAGATCAGGACCAGATGAGCAGAAGGAGGTTTCTGTGAAGATCAGAGTCCTCGCTGCCCTGCCCCAGGAAGTGGCCCAGCAGCTCTGTGTCTGCAGCTGTCATCGCTACGGGCCTGGAAAAAAAAAGAAGAGAAGAAAGATGTCCCATGCTTTAAAGCAAGTGTTCAATAAAGACAAAACCTTCCGGCCCAAGCGCAAGTTTGAGCCGGGGACTCAGCGGTTCGAGCTGCACAAGAAAGCCCAAGCCTCGCTCAACGCTGGCCTGGACTTGAAGGTGGCCGTCCAGCTGCCGCCGGGAGAGGAGCAGAACGACTGGGTGGCAGTGCACGTGGTGGACTTCTTCAACCGCATCAACCTGATCTACGGCACCATCAGTGACTATTGCACGGAGCAGTCCTGCCCTGTCATGTCCGGGGGGCCCAAGTACGAGTACAGATGGCAGGACGAGCACAAGTACCGCAAGCCCACGGCCCTGTCTGCTCCCCAGTACATGAACCTCCTGATGGACTGGATCGAGGTACAGATCAACAACGAGGACATCTTTCCCACTAACGTTGGTGAGTTGGGTTCTGTTTGCAGCTATGGGGAGGGAGGCCGGTGCAGAGCCTTCTTTGAGCCCTCAGGTCCTGGTCCAGGAGATGCTGTTCGTGGTCACTGCTGCTCAGGTCACCATTGTGGTAGAGCTATTGCCTTTTGGGCTGCTTGGAGGCCGGCGGTGTATAAGCTCTTCCAAGCACCTGAGAAACTTCAGGCCTCTTCTTGAGCACTAAAATACCCAGAGCTGTAGCAGATCTCATTTGGAGTCGTGGATACCTCGAGGGAAGCAAAGCTAAGCCAAGCATAGGGAACGAAAATAAGAGGCTGCTCTTAAAAAGCCAGTCTCTGACATGACCGTCAGCAGTTCCTGCTGGACGTGGTCTCCTGAAGGACAGCTCTTTTCGAGCTGATTGCTGGTGTGGGTTCAGTGCACGTGCTCTGCGTTGGCCTGGTGATGGTGGCCATGTTTCCCTAATTAGCCTCTTTGTTGTTGCAGGCTGGCATTAGCTGACTCTGCCCTTTCTAGCTCGGTGCTTGCTGGCATGCAGTCGGTTGTTTGTTGCAGCTGGGTGGGATGCTGACACGTGCACGGAGGGAGGGGCGGCATTTTTATCTATTGCCAGGGTGATGGAAAGGAGAATTTGACCAAAGACAACTAAATCTGCAATCCCAAATACACAGCTTCATGTACTCGTTTGGGACAAAAAAGCTGTGGTTTTTTTTGTTTTTTTTTTTTTTTTGGGGGGGGGGGGGGGGGGTGAATAAGATGTGAGAGTTCAGTATCCAGAGCATTAGGTAAATACGAATGATGACATTCAGAGCTCCCACCTTCTGGAAGGCTGAAGACCAGATGCAGCAGAGGCGTGTACGGCGGCAGGGGGGACAACGCTGCTCTAGCGCTAGCCCTGGGGTGTTTCACGACAGGGTCAGCTCCTTGCCTTCCCAGAGCAGCCCTGGGCGATTGCCAGGCTCCTCGGCGCGGCCGTTGGGGAGCTGGGGTGACGCTGGAGCCCCGGTGCAAGCGGGGTTCCAGGGGCTGCCTTCCCCTCCTGCCCCTGCACGCGTCCCCTGTCGCAGCGCAGCCTTGTTCCCCCCGTGGGGCAGGTGCAGCGTCTGCAGAGGCAGGGCTGGAGGGGGCATTTCTCAGCTCCCTCCTTCCTGCCACCACGTTTATGCCATCGGGGCTCTGGCGGGATGCAATTGGCCTCTGTGCGGGATGCGTCTGCATCCACGGGGCTCTTCTACCCCTGCCAAAGCACTGCTTAAACCGTGTGCAAGCAGGGCCGTGAGGAGCTGGTCCTTCAGGCAGCTGAAGCACTGAAACCCTCCCCATCCGTTCCTCCTGGC
This sequence comes from Anser cygnoides, assembly GCF_040182565.1. Classification (NCBI taxonomy): domain Eukaryota; kingdom Metazoa; phylum Chordata; class Aves; order Anseriformes; family Anatidae; genus Anser; species Anser cygnoides. Next base: position 5,352,511 of record NC_089899.1, on the reverse strand, counting down.
ACCCAGGAGGGTGCGTTGCCTTTATTTAGGACTGTTCCGTAAAACTCTCTGGGGACTATAAATAGGGTGTTTTTGTTCAGGGCGGCAAGGCAAGTTTCCGGCAGCAGGAGGGTTGTGGAGTTGTTGTTCTCAGCTTTGCTTTTACCTGATACCAGTTCTTGCAGGGTGTTGAAAGGGTTTCACTAATCCTTGTTCCTCCAGAAAGGACCTGTGTGAACTTTAATACTGTGAGCTGGCCACTTGGTCAGGCTGCTTTGCTGCAGGCCCTGGCTAAACAAATCCCAGTGAGCTCAGACCAGGCTTATCCGCTGGTGCCTTTACAGGGGACCCAAATGTCTTTAATTTTTAACCAAAGAGCTAAAGACTTATCAAATTGTGAGACAGCTGCAGGGGGATATCTCTGACTCTTTCTTTGGGGAAATTGCTTCTGGAGCAGAGCTCAGTAGTTTGTAATATTTTGCACTGTTTATATAAACATGCCAAGTAGGAGTAGAAGAAAACTCTCGGAGTGAAGCAGCAGCTGGTGGGAATCTGATGGTGATCTCCTGCTTTCAGCTCTCAGCTGCTCGCAGCGATTGATGGTGTGCAGGACTGTCACATCAGAAACTGATGCTTTGAAAAATCTGACCCGAAATGGAAAGGAAAAAGGAGAGGGGAACTGGAGATGACTTTGGACAGAACTCTCTCCCTTTTGTCTCAAAACGTACCTGTTCTATCAAGAATGACTTATTTTATTCCTGAGGAACCCGTTCCCACTTCTGTGAAGCTTCTCATGGCCGTGTCTCCCCTCCCAGGTACTCCCTTCCCCAAGAACTTCCTCCCGGTGGTGAAGAAGATTCTCTCCAGGCTCTTCCGAGTCTTCGTCCATGTCTACATCCACCACTTCGACAGGATCACCCAGATGGGGTCGGAAGCTCACGTGAACACCTGCTACAAGCACTTTTACTACTTTGTGAAAGAGTTCAACCTAATAGACACCAAGGAGCTGGAACCACTGGTGAGTCTCGGAGCGAGTGCAGAAGGGGTGGGCTGGGGGTGGAGGTGTCACAGTTGCCCTCTCAAATCCCATTGCTGGAATTGAGGCCGTGGGTCGGCCTCGCAGTTTGGCAGTCAGGAAGATGGGAGCCGGGATGTGCAGGTGCAGCTGAGCAGGGTTGTTTGGGCGTCGGCTGGGGGAGGATGACTTGTTCTCCAGCAACCTCCTCGCGTTTCGGGCAGCCAGCTTGCCTTGGCTGCACGCGCTGTTTGAGCTCAGCCCCGTTCACCATCCAGGATGGGGAGGGAAGAGCAAAAGTCCCCTCCCATCCTGAAGAGCAAGGGCACCACCACCACAAGGAGCCTGCAGGATGGAGGGTGCGACATGGTAAACCTAAGAGGTAGCGATGACGTTTGGCTCAGCTGCTTACAGCTGCAGAATTTGAAGAGCTGTGGGGCAGAGGAAGGTGTCCTGCGTGCCCCGGGATTGGGAGTGGTGGGGGAGCACAGACCTGCCCCACCTGGAGTGCTCGGTGGTGGTGTCACCGCGTGCCTGAGAAGGGTATTTCCAGCTGAACAAAGGTGAGATTTTTTCATCCGCACCCTCACCTGGCAGTTTGGATCTTAGTTCATGGTTCCTTGTCGTGTCCCTTTGACAGAAGGAAATGACCTCCCGGATGTGCCACTGAGATCAGACCGTCCTGCTCTCACCTCGGCATCCCTTCCGAGGACACAGAGTCCCACTCCTGCATTGGAGACATGAATCAAGGGGAGAACAGAGACGTTTTCTTAAAGAAATCTATATATTTTTAATGAGTTTCAGTGTAAAACTGTGATATTGCAGGAATATTTTTTTAAAGATGCTCTAGATAAACTAGTTTTTTTTATAGTAATTTCTATAAAAAAAAAAAGTATTTTTGGCCACTTGGTGGGAATGCTCGTCCTCTGAGGAGGGAGGAGCCAGCCTGTGCTGCCTCTCCTCTGCCCCCTCGCTGCGGTGGCACCAGGAGCCGAGCCAGGTGCGCCAGGTAGAGCCGTGCCGTGGAGCTGGCGCTGTAATGGAAGCGGTACGTCCCTCCGGACCCCCACCTCCTAAATGTGAAGGGAGGTTACGTGTGGGCATTGGGGAAGAAGTGCTGGTGCACACGGATTCACTGGGGCGCCGCAAGGAGCTGTCTGGTTCCAGCACCTCTTCCGCTGGCCGTGTGGTCAGATTTTGGACAGAGCTGCTTTTGTGCTCACCCTGCACTTGGCATCCTGTCCCCAAGGCCTGCCCTTCCTTTCTTTCTCTGTGAAAGAAGTCAGACTTGGGTTTCTTTCATGGCCAGACCAGAGCTGCTGTTGCTACTGATCTATCCTGCAGCTGTGCTGCGCTGGAGCGCTCCTGTTGTGAATCTGCTCTTGCCTCTTGCACCAGCGCTGAGCTGAGCTGCTCCTGCTGCACCGCCCCTGCGGGGACAGGCTCGGCGCTGGCAGCGCTGGGACAAGCGGACCCGCGCCTGGTGGGAATGAGTAGAGGGAAAGCGCTGGGACCAGCACGGGGAGGTCGGCTTCTCAAACACCTGCGCTTCCCTTTCTCCTTGTGGTACGCAGACCCTACCGAGGAACCGGGCTGCTTGCTCTCCAGCCTTGCTTACAGGCTCTGTGTGGACCACTTTCTGCTTCCCGTTAGGGTACTAAACCTTTTCTCTTCCTTAGCAGTGCTTCCCTGCTCTGCCGCATGCGTCTCCTCTTAACCAAAGTGTCTGGTGGGCAGCCAGAGCCAGGGGCCTTACCTCCTGCTTGCACAAGAGCTCTGCTGCCTGGCCAGAGCCTGGCCGTCCCCCCAGGTAGGTAGGTCGGGCTACCTAGGATCGGGGGGAGAGCAGGGAGCAGAGTTTACAGGGAGTGAAAAGGTTTTTGTGAACAGTGACCAAACTATCACTAACCACTTCTTCATTAGAAAGTTTTTTTTGTGTCCTGGAATCTCTGTATATACATGACTCTTGTTTCTTGTGCTATCGTTAGGACACGCGTACAAATACCACTATAGTTCTCTGACATGGAACCAATAAATTATGCTGTATTTACATAGCACGCTCCGATTGCTAAATGTCTCATGATTGCATGTTTGTCAGAGGCTTTCTATCAGCAAAACAAACACGGGGTGTTGGGACTCCACGGGAAGTGCGGTGGAGGGCTGCTAAATGATGCCAGGTGCCAGTTCCTGGTTCCGCTGCGAGGTTTGATTCCTCCTGCTGCATCCCGGCTGCTCCGAGCCCTGCTCGTTTGCGGGGCCAAGCGTGTGGGTGCCACAGCTGCCCCAGGAGGCTGCGGGGTCCTGCTGTGTCTGCGCAGTGTCACCGTACGCCAGGGCTGTCTGTTCAGGCTGGGGGCTCTCGCTTCCAGCGGTGTGGGTGCTGTGCTCGTCCCCTCCGGGCTGGGTGCCGCTAGAGGGGGCAGCGGGGCCGTGGCCGGACCCAGCGTGGGGCTGAGCCCCCCCCGGTGCCTGCACCCAAGCGAGGCCCCGGCCCGCAGCCAAGTGGCACAAACCCACCGGGAGCCCCCGGCGCTGGTGGCTGGGGCCATCGATGCCGCTGCAGCCGAGCCCGTCCTCGTCGGCGTGCAGCGGCGCAGGATGTTGCCCAGACAAGTCAGCAGAGCCGCCGCAGCCTGCGCAGCCCTTTCTCAGCTGCTGCCTCCGCCTTTTCCCCTGCTTTCATCTCGCCTTGCGGGGGCCTCGTGTTTACCCCTTCGTGCGCGGGAGCTGCCCCAGTGCAAACGGGTTGGGCCTGCAGGCGCGGGGGCTGCGGGTGCCCAGGGCTGAGCTCAGTAATTTGACCTTGGTGGCTCAGTAAATTTATCAGTTGTCTCCCTGGTGCTGGTGAGGTGCAGGCAGAGGAGTTGGGAGTGCTTTGAGAGCCCAGAGAAGAGCAGATTCGCAGCTCTCCCCCGTGGCGGGGCTGGGCTTCGTGGGTTGAGTGGGGTTGACCCTTCCCATAAACACGGACGGCGCCAGCAACCCCTGAGCTGGAGCAGGCACGGCTGCATGGCACTGGGCTGCTCTGCCAAGCACAGCCCGGCCGCAGTGCAGAGGGGTCTGTGGTAGCCGTATGTTCGAGGGGAAATGGTTCACATCCCTGGCTCGGCATGGGATCGCCCGCTGGTCTGGAAGAAATGATCATGGCACGTCCTGGGAGCGGCAGGACAAGGCTGCTGCCCTGTGCCCCTGCTGCGCCCTCTCCCTCCTGGGCCAGAACTCCTCCGGTCCCCACAGCAGCTTAGGAGTGCAGTAGGGCCTCCTTTCCAGCTCCTCTCCAGTTTTAACCAAATCGGCCCCTGGTTTCCAAAGCTGGGGACAAGAGGCAGGGATTGCATGAGCCCTCAGAAACCAGTTCCCAGGGGAGCAGGGTCTGGGGATCTCTCAAATGCATCTGAACCCATGCTCAGGGGACACCCGCGGGGTCTGGACAAACCCCAGCTGGGTGCTGGAGGCCGTGTCCCCACTGGATGAGGACAGGGCAACATTCCTGGCCACCGCTGCCTCCCCAAGCAGCAGCTCCACAGAGGGAAGGCTCTGCAGGGTGTGATGCCAGGCTCCAAAACGCTTCGGCCCCTCTCTGGGAGCAGCTGCTGGCGACGCGGCGAAGCCCAAGGGGAGGCACGGCACCGGCCAGGCCCTGGCTGAAACGCAGTGGGGTATTTGCTGCTGCTCCGTGGTGCTTTAGCTGCACTGGGAGCATTGCCACGGCAGAGCTGCAAGGCAAGCACGTCGCTGACTCCCACCCCAAGCAGATCACGGAGGTTGCTGCATACCGGCGGTGTGGGGCACCCCTGCAGAGAGGCCAAGGGCCTCCTTTCCCATCCCTGGAGCTGCTGCCTCTGCCCGCTGTTTATCCCCCTTTGCGCCTTCAGGGCTGGGGAAGCTGAGGCATGGTGTTGCCCCCCCCACACTCCGCTTCTGGTTTTGGGTTCTGGGTCTCCCTGTAGGGGTGACAGGCTCCTGGGCCAGGGGGATGGCTCATGCAGAGCTGCTCCTGCGGGTTTCTCCCTTTCCCAGTGACCTTAGAAGATTTTGAGGGGTAAGAAAACCCCGAGGCTGCCCAGAGCCTGGCTGTGCCCTGCAAGGTGCGATGCCCCCGACCCCCCCAGTATCATTCCCTCCGGTGCCTCCTGCACTGCGCTGCCTCGCCTGCGCCCAGCCTCTTCAGTCCCCGCAGAGGTTGGGGATTAACCACGGCCCAGCTGGGATCGCCCGTCTTCCACAGGATGCCCGTGCCAAACCCAGCCCAGCAGTCACCACCTCCGCGTCCCGCGAGTTTTGACCAGCTCAACGTGATGGAGCTGGGGACACTGCCGCATGGGAACGCTCCCTACAGGCTGGCATCCCTGCTCAAAGGCCTTTTTGGGGTGAAGCCTCTCTGGTGAGTATTTGTGCCTTCCCTCGGGGTGGTGTTGCCTGGCTGTGGGTTACGGCTTCTCCTCAACCCCGTGGCACCTCTTCCAGCTGGAGAAACTGAGGCACGGCCACCCTTCCTCATCCCCTCCCCACGTCCCAGTGCCAGCCCCGAGCCAGGGCTGTGAGGGTCTTCAGGAAGGAGAACCTCTGCCATAGCTGGGGAGTCCCTGGCTGTGGGGTCCCTGCATGGGGAGCAGCCCCGAAATGTGGGTGCAAAGCAGGAGTTGGGAAGCCCAACTCAGGGTTTGTCCCCAGGCAGCTGAAGCAGCCAGGAAATGTCTCGGCTGTGGCTGTACCTGTGCGTGTGTGCTGGATACATGCGCGTGTCCCCATCCCCTCCCCGCCTGCCCCACAGCAGAACCAGCAACGGCAGAGTCAAACCTCCAGATTTCTGCCCGGCAGGAAATTCCTTTTTTTTTTTTTTTTTTTGCAAGATTTTTCATTTTGAAATGGAGCCAAGGCTTGAAATCCTCCTGCTTTCAGGGGAGGAAATCTGGACTAACCTCCTCGTGCCAGGGAAATAACGCAGGGAAAATGGATTTGTCTTCCAACCCGGAGCAATGAGATGCGGGGAGGAGGAAGCCCCGCAAGGAGCAGGGTTCCCGGTGCTTCTGTCCACGCTGGGACCCGGCAGCAGCGTGTGGCCCCAGTGGAGCCGGTGGGGCCCAGTGGGCTGGGGTGACCGCGGCGTCCCTCCCCCGTGACTCACGCTCCCTTCGCTCCTCTCTCCAACAATAGCCGGTTTCCGGCACGGCCCCGCTCGCTTTCCTGTTTTCCCTCGGCCGATTGCAGAGCACGGCTCTGCCGCCTGCGTGCGCCCGGTCCCCAGGAGCACCAAGCCCTGTCCGAGGTCTCCAATGCATCAAAATTTGGGTTTTCTCCACTGCAGCATTTACACGTGTGTGAGTGTGCATGTACATGTGTTGGTGTGCGCGTGAGCCCTTGGGTGGCCATGCAGCTCACAGGGATGCACCTGGAGAGGCCGCACCTGTGTGTGTGCGTGCATACGTGCCAGCTGCACATGCGTGTGTGTGTGCAAGCACCCAGGCGGGGCGATGCTCTGCGCACCTCCTGCATTGCTCTTGCACACGCATGCCCGTGCTTTTGCACACGCCAGCCTGCCGCGCGCATGCATCTCCCTTGGGTGACAGCACCAAAGCTGCAGCAGGGAGCACCCCTGGTCCTGCTCGGCCCCCCCTGGCCCCCAGTGCCCATGGGTGCTGCTTGCTCCCTGCCCCTGCAGCCCAGCCCCGATGCTCTCGCCATGCCTGGCTGCAAACCTCGCCCACGGCTGGAGGAAGCAGCCCCTTGCGCTCCGCTGCTTCTTTCCACCCCAGCTCCAGTTTGAAAGGGCACCGGCGTTGCCCCCACCCCTCCTGCTGGACCCCCGGGAGCGCTGCAGCCGTGGGAGCAGGGGTGCAGGGATGCCCCCAGGCCAAAGCCCCAAATCGCTCTAGGCCCCAGAAGGGGCGGTGGGTTGGGGCCTTTGGTGGGTCAGGTAGAATCCAGGAGACAGCGCACAGAGAGCGTGCAGCAAGCATGCAGCAGGCACGCAGTGACCGTGCAGTGAGCCCAGGAACATGCAGGGAGCGAACAGTGAGCATACAGTGCGTGTGGCAAGCGTGGAGGGTGTGTGCAGTGAGCGTGCAGTGAGCGTGCAGCGAGCGTGCAGTGAGCGTGCAGTGACTGCAGCGTGCAGTCAGTGTGCAGACATGCAATGAGTGTGCAGTGAGTGTGTGGCAAGCACAGTGTGCACCAAGCATCCAGGAAGCATTGGTCATGCAAAGGCCACGTGACAAGCACACAGAGCATGCACCAAAACATGCACAGAGCATGCACCAAACATGCACAGAGCATGCACCAAACATGCACAGAGCTTGCAGTGAGCACGCAAAGAGCACGCAATGAATGTGCAGCAAGTACACGCTAAGCACACAGTGCACATGCAGCACACACAGTGCGCACAGCACACATGCAGTGCACGTGCAGAACACGCAGCACACGCAGCGCACACACACTGCTCCAGCTCCCCATGACAATGGGTCCCCATGGGCTGGGCGAGCTCCCAGGCGTCCCCAGGTGTCCTCGCCGCACCAGGCACCCGCGGGTGGCCCTGCTGGGGCTGCGGGTGCCAGCGCTGCCACCCTGTCATTACCGGCCCGGTGACCTACATGGCGGCGTGCGCAATTTGGGAGGCATGTGGCTCCTCTGCCTGCGCCGGAACCGCCCGACGGGTGCCAGCAGCCAGCGCACCCCGTGGCTCCATCCCCCGTCCCTTCTGCAAGCCTCAGAGGACAAAACCCCACAAATCCCCTGTATCCCCCCGAGCCCTGCCCACCCCCCGCACCAGCTTGGGTTAATTGGGGACCCCTCGTTAGCAGGGCAGCAGTCTGAGGTCTGGGGTGTCTGCTTCACCCCATCTGCTTTGCTGGAGGGTGGGACGTGGGAAGGGCAGCCCAGGCCTGCCAAAAGCAGGGAATTTTGCTGATTTGCAGGGTCTGGGCCCACAGCGGGGCGGTGAGGGCCCCGTGACCCCACCGCGGTGGCCCCGAGCCAGGCCAGCACCGGTGGCACTGGGGGCTGCAGCAAAACATCCCCAACGGGACGAGGGGGAGAAGGAGGAAGGAAGAGGGGTGGGGGGCGAGCGTGACGGCGGGGGGCTGCGGGGCTGGGGGGGCAGCAGCACGGGGCCGGGGGGGGCCCCTTGGGTGCGCAATGGCGGCGGCGGCGGGCGTGCAGCCAATGCGCGGCGCGGCCGGTGAAGTCATGCACCGCGGTGCCGCAGCCATTGGGCCCTGCGCTGCCGCTCGGCGCAACGAGCGCGTCTGTTCTCAGCTCGGGCTGGCGTCACGCAGCGGGGGGGGGGGCACACATGCAAGGGGGGGGCCACACATGCAAGGGGGGGGGCACACATACGCAGGGACACCCACGCAGCCCCGGCCTCCCGTAGTGCCACCGAGCGTGGAGTTGGGAGGTCCCCGCTCGCGAGCCCCCCCGTCCCACACCACTGAGGGGCCTCGGTGGCCTGTGGGGACCGGGGGGGGGCCGTGACCCTGTGCCTGTTCCCCCCCCCCCCCCATGCAGGCCTGGTGCTGAGCACAGGCCCCGCTCGTGGCACGAGTTGGGGGGCTCCTGGGGGGGAGGGGGCACCCATGTCCCTGGGGGTCCCCCGTGGCAGTGCCCCCGTCCTGGGCTGCAGGAGGGGGTGTCCCTGCCCCTGTCCCTGCCCCTGGGGGGGGTGTCCCTGCACCTGGGGGAGGGTCCCTGCAGCTGGGGGGTCCCTGTCCCTGGGGGCGCAGCGCAGGGTGCCCGGGGGGGGCTCAGTCCCCGTGCCCAGGAGAGGGGGTGCCGGCGGGGTGCCCCTGGTGCAGCAGGGGGTGCCCGGGGGGGGCTGTTTTGCTCCGCGGGTGCAGCGCGGGGGGGTCCCGGCGGGGGGGGGGGCGGGCCGGGCCGGGGGGGCGGGGCCGGGGGGTGGGGGCGGGCCGGGGCCGGGGCTATAAAAGCGGCGGGGGCGGCGGCGCCGTGTCCCCCCCCCGGCGGCGGAGCGGAGCGGAGCGGAGCGGGCGGCGGTGCGGGCTGCGCTACCACCAGCAGCGGCGGCTCTGCGGGGCCGCGCCGGTGAGCGGGGGGGGGCTGCGGGGCCGGGGGGGGGGGGGCGCAAAGGGGGGGGGGGGGTGTGAGACCCTTCTGACCCCCCCCCCCTTTGGCCTCCTTTCCCCGCAGGTCTCAGCCACCCCCCAGGCTCCTCTCCAGCTCTGCCCGTCCCCCCCCTTCCCGCCCCCCCCCCCATCCGTTTTTATTCGCCCCCTCGTTTTGTACCAGCAACGCCGCCCCCCGCCGCCCCCCCCCGCAGCAAGATGGTGCAGAAGAAGTCGGAAATCCAGGGGTTCCACCGCTCCTTCAAGGTAACGCGGGGGGGCCGGGCCGGATCCTGCTCGCTGCGGTGCGCTGCGTTACGCCCCGTCACCTGCCGGGGGGCCGAGCCGCCCCCACGCTGCCCCCAAAAGCACCTGGAGGAAGGCAGAAGCTCCGGTCCCACCGCCGCCCCATGAGCCGCAGAGGGACGGATCCTGCCCTGCTGCGGTGCTGGGGCGCAGCTCAGCTCCTGGGGTGGGCGTGGGGCGGGCGTCCCCGCTCCCCTCGGTGCCCCAAAGCCCCGTGGGGGTGTCAGGCTGCGGCACGGGGCCGCGACACCCCGGGCACACAGGTGGGAGCGCGGCACCCACCAGGCCCTGCGGCGGGACCTGTCGTGCAAGAGTCTTGCAAGAGGGCCGGATCCTGGCAGCACGGAGCGCACGTCCCTGCTTGCACCGCTGCGGCCGGGCGCCGTCCTACCCCCGCGTCCGTCCCGGCCGTATCCCTGTGTCCATCCCGGCCGCTGTCAAGGTCGGGGTGCGCGGGAGGGGACGGATCCTGCGGCCACCCCGCTGCTCTCAATGCTGCCTCTTGTCTCGGCGCGGGGCCGGGGCTGCATGGGATCTTTGTTTAGTTTGGCTGCGAGCGCTTCAAGGGATGCCGGGAGATCATCTGCAACCTGCCCGGGTTATTTTAGCTGACACCTAATCCTGCTTTTAAGGCTTTTGGCTGGGTTTTCGCTCACCCCCTCCTCGGTGGCCGGGGCCGCGGGGGGGACACCTCAGCCGTGCGATGGAGCTGGTGCGTGGCGGTCGCTCCCCATCCCCCAGACCTTTGTGTGCCGAGGCTGCGGCAGCCGGCACGGGCGACCTCATCCTGCCCACGGTGCCGCTTGGCAAGGCTGGGGGGGCACACACAGAGGCCCTGATGCTGAGGCCGTGGTGCACGGCACGGGGGGGGCGGGTCTGGCAGCCCAGGGCAATTCTTCATTTTGCAGATTTGGATTTTCAGTGTGGGGGTACACACGGCCCCCCATGGAGGACACCCCAGGAGCCAGCAGGCTGCTACTGGCAGTTTCTGGCAGTGTGGCCGCGTTTCCCGTGGGGCTGGCACCAGGGCGGGTTTGGGAGCCGGGCGCTGTCTGCCCCCCTCCGCCCGAGCAGGTTTCGTAACCCCACCGAGGCCGCTGCCTTTTCACCTCGCCGGCCGGGTGCCACCCTGCTGTCACTGTGCCAGCGGGGGGCCGGGGTCCTGATGTCCCCGCTGGGTGCTGTGATAGGTTTGGGGTCGTGGAGGCAGCCTCTCCCCTGCCCTGCACCAGGGTTTGGGCTGGGGGGTCAGCCGCGGTCTGGTCCTGTGCCATGGGTCACAGGTGCCTGTGGGTATGATGCTGGCTGCCCCAGATTTAGGGCTGGTGTGGTGCACGTGGCCCCAGCACCATCCCCATCGGGAGTCATGGTCAGACCCTTCTTCCCCTCCTCCTCCTCCCTTAGGCAGCAGCAGTGTGCTGGGGTCCTGTGGGAACGGGTGAGCAGCGCGGGTGCTGAGGCCAGGAGCGTGTCGGAGGCCACATCTGTACGGGGACCTCGCTCATGTTCCTATCGCCCGCAGGGACAAAACCCCTTCGACCTGGAGTTTGACCAGTCCAACCACCTGGAGCCCGTCTTCAACTTCGAGTGCCCGTCCCGTCCCGGTGAGCAGTGCACAGCTGTGTCCTGGGACGTCCCGTCCCATCCTCGCCTCGGGACGTCGTCCCCTCGCCTCACCCCGAAGGCTTTGGGGAGGGCCGGGTGACAGGGCTGTCCCCGCGGGACTGACGCGGGTGGCTTTGTCCTGCTGCAGACATGCCTTCAAGTCAACCCATCGACATCCCCGATGCCAAGAAAAGGAACAAGAAGAAGAAGCGCTGCAGAGCCACTGACAGCTTCTCCGGCAGGTTCGAAGGTGAGCGGGGTGCTCGGGCAGGGTCGGGTCCCTCCTGCTGTTCCCAGGGCTGGGGACAGGCCCGGGAGAAGGACAGCAACAATGTCCCACGAGGTCTGAGGACTCCGTCCTCCCTGCTGGAGGCTGAGGCGACCTCTCCCCTGCCAGATGTTTACCAGCTGCAGGAGGAGGTGCTCGGGGAAGGGGCCCATGCCAGAGTCCAGTCCTGTGTCAACCTCATCACCAACAAGGAGTACGCAGTGAAGGTAACGCGTGGCTGCGTGCCCGGCTCTGCCTGTGCCTCAGTTTCCCTTCCCACCCTGTGTCCCCTGCTGTCCCAGCTCCTGCCACCACCCAGCCCTGTGATCGTGGTCCCATCCCTTAGCCGCGCTCCTCTCCCTGTTAAATTAGGGCGGCCACGTCTCGCAGGGCGGGCGGGGGATTAAATTAACGCTTGCAACGCGGCCCGCGACGCGTGGTGAGGAGGGGCACGGTGCTGCAAGGGTGGCGAGCTCCAGGCCCATGCGTGTCCTCCCCACGGGACTGCGGGCATGGGGGCTGAGGTGGAGGCCCTGCGGTGGGGCTCTGGAGGCTGTGGCCTCAGGGGGGGAGCGCATTTTGGGGGAGCAGCAGTTGTGCTGCAGTTCGCAGCCCCAAGCCAAGGGGCAGCCCCGTGGCCAAAAAGTGCTGTTGGTTTTTGAGGGTTAGAGCCGAAATGCGGCAGGAACTTGGCTGCCCCCCTTGTAATTATACACTGGGGAAACTGAGGCAGCGCGGAGGGTGCGTGGTGTCAGGACCCCTGCCTGGCCGGTGGCAGGGACGTGAGCCCTCATCTGCCCGCACCAGGGCTGGCGGCGGTGCAGGGCCCTTGGCTGCAGCCCCGTGGGAGGGAGCGACTTGGCAGCGCTGCGGGAACGGCCTGTTCTGCTGCCTTAACCCCTTCGGGCACCCCCAGCCTCCGTTAGCCCGGCCCCATGCCCCCCAGCCCCCGTCCTGGGGACCCCCCTGAGCCCCCTGCCCTGTCCGCGGGGTCCCTCGCTGAGCCCCCCCCCGCCCCCTCTCCGCATTTCAGATCATCGAGAAGCGCCTGGGCCACATCCGCAGCAGGGTCTTCCGGGAGGTGGAGATGCTCTACCAGTGCCAGGGACACAGGTACTGCGGGGCCAGCCTCGGGCCTCCGCCGGCCTCCCCTCCCTCCCTCCCTCCCTCCGGCCTCCCTTCGGCCTCGCCCCGAGCATCTCAAGGCGATGAAAAACGTTTCGCCATGGCAACGGGGGGCCAGGTTGGACCCGTGCCGAGGGGCGTGCGGCTGGGAGAGGTCTGCGAGCAATTAGGGCTGAGCGGGGTGCCCAAAATCCACCCCCCCCCCAATCCCAAGTACCCAGAATGTGGCTGGGGGGTCCCTGGCTGTTTGGATTCAATCACTTGCGATGCAATTCCCTGCTGGCGCCTGTCCTTCGTGGCCCCCCCGGGGGACTGATGCTGGCAGTGGGTTGGTGGGCTCGTGGCGGTGGGGGGGACCCCAATTTTTTTGGGGGTTGGCGCTGTGAGCCGATCCTGCTGTCCCTGCAGGAACGTCCTGGAGTTGATCGAGTTCTTTGAGGAGGAGGAGAGGTTTTACCTGGTGTTTGAGAAAATGAGAGGAGGTGAGCACAGCGCTGGGGGCTCCCCGAGGGGCACGGGGATGGTGGCACGGAGCCGACCCCCCCGAGCCCTCGCTCCGCTCTCGCCCACTGCAGGCTCCATCCTGACCCACATCCATCGGAGGCGCCACTTCAACGAGCTGGAGGCCAGCGTGGTGGTGCGGGATATTGCCAGCGCCCTTCACTTTCTGCACAACAAAGGTGAGTTTGGGGCTGCAGCCCTTGCCCTTGTGGGGTTGGGGGGGGCTCAGGCACACCCCCACATCCCCCTGCCCTGGGGACGCCCCGGCACGGCACGGGGTCAGGCCCAGCTCCATCACGGGGTGTTTGGCGGTGCCGAACCTGTTCCTCCAGTCAGGCTGACTCAAGGCCAGCAGCAATTTCTGCCCTTCCCCATGACACAGGCGGTGATTTTGGGGTGGGGAGGGACGGGGGGGGCTCCCTGTGGTTGCACCCGAGCCCCTCCCCACAGTGGGATCGGGGTGATTTTGGCCTCTCGTTGACTCCATTTTGTCTCCTCTCCCCCTAGGAATAGCACACAGGGATTTAAAACCCGAAAACATTCTGTGTGAGAGCCCAGACCAGGTGAGCAGGGAGCAGCCAGCTGGGGCTTGTGGCTGGGGGGGGTGGGGGGCTCATCCCCTTCCCCCAGGGGTCACCAGCTGCCTGCCCCCCCCAGGTGTCCCCGGTGAAGATCTGCGACTTCGACTTGGGGAGCGGCATCAAGCTGAACGGCGACTGCTCCCCCATCTCCACCCCCGAGCTGCTCACCCCGGTAAGGCCACGAGCCTGCACCCCTGGGTGCCCCAAGCGCCCCCCCATGCCCTCTACGCCCCCCCCCCCCCGCCCCCACGTTATGGGGCCGGGGCTGCTCTTGGCACCCGTTGCGCTCAGCCACCCCCTTCGCTTTCTGGTGGGGTTGCGGGGAGCGGCGTTACCCCGACACCGCACCGAACGTGGGGAGCGCGATCTGGGGGGGTAACCGCGGCCTCAACCCCCCCGCTCCTCGCCGGGCTGATGCTGGCAGGCGAGGCTGGGCTTGCGTAATGCGTTCACGAGGGGGGGCCCTGCACGGCGCGGGGGGGCTGGCACGCAGCCCGGGCTGCCGCGAGCCTTAGCAACAGCCAGCCCCGGCGGAGGCGGCCGCGGAGGCTGGCGGGGAGGGGTGGAGGCTGGGGGGAGGCCGCTGTGATATCCTCCCCTGCCCCGTCTCGGTCTTACACTGGGGGCTCCCTGCTGCGGGAGGCTGCTTGGGTGCAATGGGGGCACCCTAAAAAGCTTTGGGGGGTGTGGGGGGGTGTTATGAGGACACCCCCCCCCCCCCCCCCCAATGCTGGTGTCCGCCCTGGGGTGAGGGAAGCCCTGCTGCCCTTATCGCAGCGGCGAGGCCCCACGCAGGGCGTCACTGGTGTTTTTTTGGCACCGCTGTTTTATTGGCACAGGGCAGGGGACGGCAGAGCCCAGCTGATGCAATGCAGCAGCAGCGTGTGTGCATGGGGGGCGGGGGGGGCACAAAGCACCCAAATGCTTCCCTCACCCCCCCCCCAGCCCCTCTCACTCCTGCCTTATCCCTCTTCCCAGGGCAGCACCCGAATTTCCTGGGTGTCACGAGTTGCCCGTTCTCAGCCCTGGGGGGCTGCGGGTGTGGCTGCCCCGGGCCCGGCAGGGTTAAGGCTGCGCAGCGTGCTGGAGGGAGGGCGGCGCGTGTTTTTCTGCTGCGGCATCAGCTGCTGGCGCGGCCGGGGCGATTATCTGCTGCCTGCAGCTTTTCTCTGCCCTCGTCACAAGGCTGGCGCGGTCACGTGCGCTGGAAAGCCCCAGAGTCCCGGGGAGGGGACGGCAAAAAGGGACGCGGGGCCTCAGAGGCGTCCCCGCTGGCATCAGCTGTTAACTCCTGCCGCGGCGGCGAAGGAGGAGCGGGATTGTTCTCAGAGACTGGGGTGCTGGGAGGGGGCCGTGTCCCCTGGGGCTTGTTTTCTGGGGTGACCCTTCGGTGACAACCTGCCCCGTGAGGGAGGGGCAGCTCTGCAGCGTCCCCCACGCGGGGGATTTGGGGACCTGATTTGGGGACCCCATGCTTACCCCCGCAGTGCGGCTCAGCCGAGTACATGGCCCCGGAGGTGGTGGAAGCCTTCAACGAGGAGGCATCCATCTACGACAAGCGCTGCGACCTGTGGAGCCTGGGCGTCATCCTGTACATCATGCTCAGCGGGTACCCCCCCTTCGTGGGCCACTGCGGCTCTGACTGCGGCTGGGACCGCGGCGAGGCCTGCCACACCTGCCAGGTGCGCCCAAAACCCCCCAAACCCACTCCACAGCCCCCCACCCCCCCCACACACACCTTGTCTGGATGTTTTTTTCCTTTATTTCTGCCCCCCTCCCCCAGAACATGCTGTTTGAGAGCATCCAGGAAGGCAAGTACGAGTTTCCCGACAAGGACTGGGCGCACATCTCCTTTGGAGCCAAAGACCTCATTTCCAAGCTGCTGGTGAGGGATGCGAAGAAGCGGCTCAGCGCGGCCCAGGTCCTGGAGCACCCTTGGGTGCAGGGGGTGAGTGCTGCCTGCTTGCCCCCCCCCCCCACCTCAATGCAGCACCCCCAAAAGCTGAGGGGGGGCTGCAGGATGCCCAGCTCTGAGCAGCTCCATCTCGTTGCAGTGCGCCCCGGATAACACCCTGCCGACCCCCATCATCCTGCAGAGGTGAGCGGGGGGTGTGCGTGTGCCGGGGGGGGGGCCTGGAATCACAGAACCATGATTTGGGTTGGAAGGGACCTCAAAGCCCACTCTGTCCCACCCCTGCCATGAGCACGACCCCCCCAGCAGCCCAGGCTGCCCCCAGCCCCATCCAGCCTGGCCTTGGGCACTGCCAGGGATGGGGCACCCACAGCTCCTCGGGGCAGCCTCAGCCAGGGCCTCACCGCCCTCAGGGGGAAGAATTTCTTCCTAATATTGGATCTAAATCAATTTTTAATTTAAAACCAATAGAATCGTAGGCTCCTGGCTCATGCTGCTTTGTGAGGGGTTCTGCCACAGCTCTTGTGCCCTGGGCAGTGGTCACAATGTGTGATTTGGGTTTGAGCCATGTTTCTGGCACTGTCCAGCCTGGTGCCATGTTGCATGTGGGGTGAAAGACCCCAAAACATGGGCTCAGCCCCCCCTCCGCCTGCACCCCTAAACCCCTGCTCTCCCCCTTAGGAACAGCAGTGCCAAAGAGCTCACCTCCTTTGCCGCCGAGGCCATCGCTGTCAACCGCCAGCTGACCCAGCGTGACGAGGACGAGGAGGAGGAGGAGGAGGCGCGACCCATCATCATCAAAGCTACCTCATGGGCCATGCAGCTCTCGCCCCCCTCCGAGTCCAAGCTGGCCAAGCGGCGGCAGAAGAGCAGCCTGGCCAAGGCGGTGGCCGCGGGGCAGCACCTGGTGGCCCCGCTGGTCCTGGTGGCCGACCAGGCTTGAGCCCCGCGCCACTCCCCCTTGTCCATGCCTTTCCCAGCCTCTCCTCTTCTTCTCTCCCCACCCCCCCTCCAGCCCCCCTCCCCAAAAACCAACACTGTTTCTAGCTGGTGACAAGATCAGGACACGTCCTGTTGGCTGGTTTCCAAGGTTTTGCTGATCTTGTAGGGCTGGGGCTGGGAGGGTTTGTTTAAGATCTTTTTTTTTTTTTTTAAAGGTATTAAATCAAGCGTGAGGTTGCTTCACCCAGGGCACACTCAAGGACATCTGACAGACACATGGACTTTTGTTTCTTGACTCTTGGTTTCTCCCCTGACATTTCCCCCCCCCCTCGCCCCCCTGCCCCAACACCAAAGGACTCTCTTTATCTGCGGCTGCTTTGACGATTTCAGCTCATTTCATACTGTGAACAAAAGCCCCTCGGTCGCGTTTCCAACAGTAGCAGCACTTTAACCTCGGCTCCCTCTGGAGCTGCAGGTTACCCCTGATGTTGGGGAGGGGGCACGCGGGGGGACCCCATCCTGTCCCAGCTGCGCTTTCGGGGACACGCTGGCATCGTGCAGGGAACTGCGGTGGCCAGAGGGGACGGTGCTGGTGTGGGAGCAGCATCCCATCCTGTCCTGCTGCCTGAAACCCCAGCTTGCAAACCTACCCCCTCCCCACCCCCCCGGCAGCCAGCTTCCAGAATAAGCTATTCACTCACTTTATCCTTTTAATTTTTAATTGTTATTGTTGGTTTTAAACTGCTAGCTGTGCTTCTCTACAGGGCACGGAGAAATGTCTTCCTTTCCACCCTCGCTCCAGCAAGCGGCTCCTGGGGGTAAGGTCAGAGCGTGGGGAGATGCTCGGGGTGGCCCCGATGTGGTGCTCCTGCACTGGGGGGGTTTGTGCACCCCTGGTTTCAGAGCAGCTGGAAAACCAAAGGAAAACAACCCTTTGGGAATAACGGGGTGCTCATGGATACAAACAGGAACCCCCCTTACGTAGGGACCTGCTGCAGGGCGGCACGACCCAGCCTGGCTTCGGGCTGGCCCTGAGGCTGCGGTGGCAGAAGGGGGTGCCCTGGGGGTGGCGGCAGCACCCAAGGGTCCCCGCGGGATTCCGGGGCCGGAGGGTTTGGGGTCAGGGTGACAATGGTGCGGGGTCTGCAGGGCAGCCGGGGAGAGCTGGCTGCGTGCAGTGGTGGTCACGGTGCGCGTCTGTGCCTCCCTCGGACCCTGCTGTGGGCAGGGGGGCAGGGGGGGAGGACTGGGAGACGCTGGATTGAAAAGCCCACGCGTGGGGTCAGAGCCAGCTCCTGCAGCTAGCGGCCGTCCCTGTGTCCTCCCCCCCCCCATCCCTTCCCCTCTGAGCACGGGAAGGGAGGGTGCCCCATTTGTTTGCAGTCTCCCCCGTCTAACTCAATGCTTGGAGCTTTATATTGTCATAAAAAAGCAACCTCGACCCATCATGTGCACAGTGAAGGTTGTGGGAGCTCGCTTTGAGCCAGGGAAGAGATTTTCCCGGGTCTTTAGCTGAAGACAGTCGCTGTCTCCGGGGGTGAGGGGGAAGTTATCCTTTTTGTTTTAAGACTGCTGACAGCAATACTATGCAATACGTGTTGTTTTTTGTTTCAGGGAGGTGTGTGTGAGTTATCTTGGGAGACAATGATCGAGGTGGCGGTGGTGTTTGGGGCAGGGTCCGGCTTTTCTCGCCCACCCCAGCCCTTCTGCTGAATAGCATCAGCGGGCCGGGGACAGCAGCCCACCCCCCTCCCCAAAACCACCGTGCCCCCCGATCCGCCCTCTCCCCCGGGTGCCCGGTCCCGCTGCTCAGGTGGGAACCCCTCCGGAGAGGCCTCCTTTAAAGGAAAAAAAAATTCCATCTTGATTGTACATTACTTTTTATAGCTTATTTTGTTTTATCAGTTGTAGATAATTCCTTGTTGTCTTATATTAAGAAATACTTGAATGATGTACAGTACGCGATGCCTTGAGCTGGTATTGTGAAAGCTATTGTTAATGCTGCACGCCGCAGCCTTTTTTTAAAAAAAAAAAATTGTGGGATGGGGATGGCGGGGGATGGCTCTGAAATTTTTGTCCCCCTGTGCTTTTGTTGGCAAACAGCATTTCCCCTTCTTCCCACGTGCAAGACCTATATTTTTACGTACATGCACTCTTCCGAAGGCTCGCCGGCGCGTTTTGGCTCGGGGTTCGGTTTGGTGGCGTGGTTGCGGCACGTGGCAGGGTCTCTGCGTCTGTAAGGATGTTCGATGCCTCTAGGCCTGGGGGGTTGCCTCTGGAGCACCTCCGGCCCCGTGGGTGCTTGGTGGCAGCAGCGGGCACCCATGGGTGCTGGGCGCGATGCTTGTGCCAGGCAGATGCTTCCCTGTGCTGTGCTCCGTGCCCGGTTCCCCAAAGCCCTTTGGTCTCCCCCTGCTCGTGCAAAGCCTCCCCCATAGAGCATCTGTCCTGGAAACCAACTTCTTTTTTTTCTTTTTAAAGCTGGAAACTTTAAGCGTTTTGGCTCCCCCTTCTCCCCCCTTTGCCCCCTCCCCTTCAGCCAACTAACTCGACTTAGGACTGGTTAGAAACTTTTACTGTGAAGCTAACTTTTTTTTATCGAAATAGGAGAAACTTTCTCCACTTTACAATTGATGAAGACTGCCAAAGCTGGTTCGACAAGAGTCACGTTAACGCACTGTTGGTTTGTACACAGGCAGCCTCTGCTCGGGGGCTGGCTGGAAAATAAAAATGAAAACAAACAAAAAAAATTAAAAAGGAAAAAAACAAAAAACAAGCACTTTACTGTATGTACCAGGTGAACTGATACAGCTGAATTGAAGTTTTCCTTTATAACAATTGTTGATGCCAGAATTTTGTATTCTGTTTTGTAAGAATTTAATAAAAATGCGTTGAGACCTACCGGAGAGCTGGGTGGCTTCTCCCAGCTCTGTTTTGTGATCGCTGTGTTCCCAAACTGCCCTACCCTTCTCTGTGGGGTGGTGGGAGGGGGAAACTGCGGCCAGCAGAAAGTGCCTGCTTGGTGTCACCCTCTGGGGGTGCCCTCCCTGGGGCTCGTGGGGACAGCCTCAGGGATGCTGCTGTCTCTGCAGAGGAATCCATGCTTGCTGCTTGAAAAATGGCTCAGCTGCTTCCTGCAGTATCTGGATCTGTCCAGGACGGCTGGGCAGTGTGTCCTCTCCCAGGGGTGCTTGGGTGGCACCAGAGCTGAAGCCCCCTGGATGGGGATGAGCAGGGGGTGCCCCATCCATCCTGCTGAGCTGTGTCTCTGGAGCCATTGCACGGTGACCCTGGCCATTTCTGCAGCATCCAGCCCTCTGCTCTCCTCTTCCCACCTTGTGCATCCTTCTCCCAGCCCCATCACCCTCCTTCCCCTCTTGTGTTGTCTCCCCTGGCCTCGGACTGTCAGCTTTCTGCTCCAGAAACACTCCCTTTTTCCATGGTCTGTCCACCAAAGGCTGGGTGGATCCCAGGCAGGTGGGGGCAAAGGTTTCTGCTTTGGGCATTAACCTTGGCAAACTGTTCCCCCCACGAGGTCCCCCTTCCTCTCCACCGCCCCCAAAAAGCGTCCTGCGGTTGGACACCGGGAAAAAGCACGTGTGGGGAAGGGCAGCGCTGAAAATAGCCCAGCCCTGAGCTGAAATAACCTGCGCTGCTCGGGTGCTGCAGCATCAGCCCAAAATAGTTGCTCGTGCTGAGACGAGGGAGCTGTTAACGTGGCCGTGACGCTTTGTGGTGACAAACATCCTGCAGTGGGAAAGGCGATAGTGTTGGCCGTCCTGGTGGCACCCAGGTGACATGGCAGGGCCTGTGGCCTTGGTGGGATGCAGTGGCTCGTGTCACTGGAAGTGGTGTTGGTGTTTTGTCGGCTCACTGCACTGGAAGTGGTGTCAGTGTTTTTGGGGGATGAAGCGTGGCCGTGCTGGTGATGGTGGACAACCCACGCCTTGTCCTGCTTGGACAAAGCCTTTTGTGAGGACCACGGGCTCCTTCGTGGTCACCAGCCCCAGAACCACCCTGAGCGTGCAGAGACGGAGGAATGAAAGGTTTGTATTGGAAAAAAAAAAAAAAAGAAAAAAAAAAGAAAAAAAGTAATTTTCCTTTTTCTGCTTTTAAAATGTTTCACAGTACAGGGCAGGGAAGGAAAGAACTCCTGCGTGTTTTGCAGTGGATTACTACACCTGTCCAGGCAAACAAAACAAACCAATTAGAGGTGTTTTTTTTTTTGGTAGAATGTACCATTTTGGTGGTTGGTTTGTGGCCGTGCTGTGGGCATGCAGGTTCTCCCCGACAGCACCCAGTGCACTGGATGCAGCGTGAGGCCCTCGGTGGCAGCAGGACGGTGCAGAGCAGCTGAGGCTCCCCGAATGTGGGAGAGCCGCTGCTGCCATGGCCAGAGCACACCAACAGCCTGGTGACGCATCTGCTCACCTGGCCAGAGGCTTAAATAAGCGCTCATTGCTCAAGCATGGGGTTTGGCAAGTCCCATTTTAGCCCTGCTCTTGCTAACACCCACGCTGCGGCTTGTCTTGCCGTGTGGTCTCCTCTCCAGTGCTCCTGAAAGCCTGTCGCAGTCTGACCGAGCTGTTCGGCCAGCCCTCTCTGGCTATGCCAGTCTTTTGCTTGGAATGCTTATTGCAAATATAAGTGGTTTTTGCCTCTACAATGTACAGACGCGACGGGTGTTCTCTGTCACTGACCTCCGAGTGCTCCAGCCCCAACGATCCCACTACCACGGGCTTTCAGCTGCTTGTAGCTGGCCCCTGTGCGACAGACCCCTATTTCCAGGTCTGTATTTGGCCAGCCTTCCTCCAGCATCAGCTGAGTTTCACAGATTCCTCCACCAAGAATCACTACCGTGGTTAGCCTTTTTATCGCATTGCGATTACTTCCTAAAAACCTGGTCTAAAATAGTACCGCCTTTTGCTGAGTGCCTGATTTGTGAAGAAATCTGTTGGCTATCAGATCCAGAAATAACGGTGCCTTGCCATTTTTAGGAGCGTTTGTTCTCAGCTTTATTTCTGGGAAGTTAAATTCTCCCAGATGGCACTATTTTTGACTGTATTTCTTTGTCTAATAACGCTGCTGATCGCTGCTGCTTTGGTGACTAGCGAACACCTCGCCCCATCCCGCGGTGCCTTCCTGCACCCCTGCCCAGGTGACAGCACCCCGAGCACACCTTTGTGCTGTCCACATGATCCCGTCTTATTTCTGTCATAGCTTTCTTTCCATTGGCCTGGATTTGAGCCTCAGGCTACCACCACGAAATGAATCATTTTTCATTCAGTTAATCACGTGCCAAATACATAAGCTCTAATTAGCTGCGGCACGGCCAGCGTGGTGGGCAGGGGACCAGCCGGTGCCACCTGCCCCGGACGAGGCTCCGTGCGACCATGAAGTGTCCAACCTTCCAGCTGCGCGCGGGGACGTGCAGTAGTCTGCAGCTCCCTCTAATGTTTATGGCCTGTACAAGGCAGATGAAACCAGAGCAGGACTGAGCGGGACCCAGCAGGCTTCGCGCAGGCACCATCCAGGCATCCGGACGTTGTGTTTGCGAATTAAAAAAAAAAAAAAAAAAAAAGGCGACACTGAACTGCATGGAAGCAGCTCGGCCATCAAGGGGGTGTGAGTCTGTGGCACGCTGAGCAAATGGTGTGAAAGCAAAACCAACGCGGTGTTTTTGAAAGAGACTACGTCTGTATGCAATGCTCAGTTATCAGTAATACTAGAAATATTTCACAAAAGCAACATCCCTCTAAAGACTCCTATGCAGTCCTGCATGCACAGATTAGATGCCAGAAGGGACAATTACGACGGCCAGCTCTGAACCCCAGCATAGCTGTGGTTAGGGGAGATTCCCCATTTAGCATAACACAGCTTTAAAAAAAATGCAGCACAAACCTGCTGGTATGTTATGCAGCAGAAATAGGTATTCGATAACGTGATACAAAACCAGGTCGGAAGCGCTCGGTCCAAACTAGTGATGTAACGATACCGCAGTGATGTGCCACAGCGATTAATCTGGGAGATTCCCTCGGCTATATGAGGGTCTCAAAGCTTTGAAGCAATGCAACTAACATGTCTTTGTGCAGTAACAAAATGGTATGGCAAAGGCACGCAAAACAGAAGGGGAAGCCAGCGCACTGCCTTCCCGAGCATGTTGAATCAAGGACCACGCATTTGCTCTCACATGCACACACACCTCGAGGCGCTGAAGGGTTGCGTAAAGGCTCCCAAAGGGAGTTCAGGTGTACCAAAGGCTTCCGTCGGGAGCACAGTTTGATGGGGGAAAGTGGCCCCGTACATGTTTTTTTTTTAGGGTCCTAATTAGGGTTGGGCTTAGTGTTCTGGTTAGGGTTGTTTGGAAAGAGAGAAGGCGCAGAGCCCTGTTGTGTGTGGGGTTGAGTAAAGGCTCCCCAAGGGAGTTCAGGTGTACCAAAGGCTTCTTTTGGGAGCACTTTTTGATGGGAGAAACTGGTGATGTACATCATAATTAGTGTTAGACCACTAGATTGCTGGACTTGTCTTTACGTCGCCTCGAGGGTTCAACAGCAGGCTTGTAGGATACCCTAGAGGCTTCTAGATTTTAGGTAGAGTTCTTATTTTGCCTCTTGGATTCAAGAGGTTGCTCCTAGGGCAGCCTACAGTGTCCTGGGAGGCCTCTAGGGCATCCTAGGGGACACTGGAGGTCACTGAGACGTTTTACTTGGGAGCTAGAGGGCACTGGGTGGCCCTGGTAGACCTGTGGAGGATCTAGAGTGCAGAGGACCACAGGAGGCCTCCAGTGTGCTTAGGAGTGCACTAGAGAGCCCTGCGAGGCCTACAGAGGATTCTAGATTCCAGGAAGATTCCTTATTTTGCCTCTAGGGTTCAAGAGAAGGCTCGCAGTGCATCCTAGAGTGCCCTGGAAGGCCTCTAGGGCATCCTAGATGACACAGGGGGTCACTGGGAGGCTTTTTGGGGGGAAGTAGAGGACACTGGGTGGCCCTGGTAGACCTACAGAAGATCTAGAGTGCAGAGGAGGACCATAGGAGGTCTCCAGCGTGCCTGAGAGTGCACTAGAGAGCCCTGTGAAGCATCCAGAGGCAACTACAATCCAGGAAGAGTCATTATTTTTGCCTCTAGGGTGCAAGAGGAGGCTCTCAGTGCATCGTAGAGTGCCCTGGGAGGCATCCAGGGCATTCTAGTGGAATACTGGGGATCACTGGGAGGCTTTCCGGGGGAGCTAGAGGGCACTGGGTGACCCTGGTAGACCTGTGGAGGATCTAGAGTGCAGCAGAGGACCACAGGAGGCCTCCATTGTGCTTGAGAGTGCTCTAGAGATCCCTGCGAGGCCTCCAGAGGATTCTAGATTCCAGGAAGAGTCCTTGTTTTGCCTCTAGGATTCAAGAGGTTGCTTCTAGGGCACCCTAGAGTGCCCTGGGAGGCCTCTAGGGCGTCCTAAAGGAAACTGGGGGTCACTGGGAGGCTTTCTGGAGGAGCTAGAGGGCACTGGGTGACCCAGGTAGAACTACCCAGCATCTACAGTTCAGGGGAGGACCACAGGAGGCCTCCAGTGTGCCCAAGAGTGCACTAGGGAGTCCTGCAAGGCCTCTAGATTCCTGGAAGAGTGCTTATTATGCCTCTAGGGTGCAAGAGGGGGCTCATACGGCACCCAGCCTCACAGTGACCCCCCTTTTTCCTCTAGGATGCCTTCCAGGGCATTCTAGGGCATCCTGCGAGCCTGCTGTTGCCCCCTAGTGGGTCAACAGCAGGCCCAGCGCAATTTATGGTGCCGTATGAGAAACCTCCTGCACCCTAGAGGCAAAGTAAGACTCTTTCTGGAATATAGTGGCCTCTGAAGGCCTCACAGGGCTCCCTAGTGCACTCCCAAGCACACTGGAGGCCTCCTGTGGTCCTCCGCTGCACTCTAGGTCCTCTGCAGGTCTACCAGGGCCACCCAGTGCCCTCTAGCTCCCCCGGAAATCCTCCCAGTGACCTCCAGTTTCCTCTAGGTTGCCCTAGAGGCCTTCCAGGGCACTCTAGAATGCATTGTGAGCCTCCTTCTGAATCCCAGAGGCAAAATAAGTCCTGGTGCCAGCCATCGTGCTTTTGGCCTCTCTGACTGGCATGGAAAGGCAGCTCTGACCCTGCGGGATCAGGGTTGCCGTGGTGTCGTGACAGTCGCACACCAAGATACGACAGACCAGGCGGTGGGATCGGTCGCAGAGGAGCTGCTTGCTTGTCCAAGCAGGACAATGCCTGCAGTGCTGGGGGAGCAGCCCTGGTGTCAGCAGTGGCCCTGTTCCTCCGGGCTGATTATCCTGGGATAGCGGTGTCCTCGGGATGTGGGGAGCCCTGTTAGTAAGAGCATGGAGCCCCAGCCCTCTGTGTACCCCCTCTGTGCAGCCCCTCACTGCACCTGACTTTCCCCGCTCCGTATCCCAAACCCCCCTCTCCCCCAGGGACTCTTCCTTCAGCCCCGTACCCTTCTCTCTTGTGGAGCTGCCCCCATTCCTCATCCCCTGGTGGAGACCGCCCAGCCCTTCATACACCTAGAACGCCCCCCCGGGGGATCACACCCCTCAGAACTGCCCTCCTCACTCCAGAACTGCCCCCCACATCCCTCAGAACTGCCCCCTCCGAACCACTCCCTCACTCCAGAACCACCCCTTGGCCCTTCAGTATTGCCCCCTCACTCCAGAACTGCCCCCTGCTCTAGAAATGCCCCATGACCCCTCGGAGTTGCCCCCTACCCCCTCAGAATTGCCCCCTCACTCCAGATCCGCCTCCTGACCCCTCAGAACCGCCCCTCGCTGCACAACCGCCCCCTCGCCCCAGACCCCCCTCGCTCCAGAACTGCCCCCCGCGTTCCTCAGCACTGCCCCCTCGCCCCAGGACTGCCCCCTACCCCCTCAGACCTGCCCCCCCTGCCCGCTCAGAGCCACCCTCCCACCCCTCAGCGCCAGCCCCCTCCCGGGCCTGCCCGCCGGGGCCCCTCCCGCCGCCGCCGCCGCCCTCCCCTCCCCTCCCCTCCCCTCTCCTCTCCCCGCCCCGCGCCGCCGCCTCCACCGCCTCCGCTCCCCCCCCTCCGCCCCGTGGCCCGGCCGGCGGCGGCTCCGTGCCCCATCCATGCGCCGCTGCTGCCCGGCTCTCTGCATCAGCAGCAGCAGCAGCCGCGGCCCCGCCGGCCCCGCCGCCGGCCCCGCCCGCCCCGCCGCCGCCGCCGCCATCACCATCGCCGCCCCCCTCCCGCCCGCCGCCGTGTCCCGCCCGCCGCTCCTGGTGCTGGTGCTGCTGCAGCGCCGCCCCGCGCCGCCCGCTGCTGCGCCTCCGCCGCACAAAATGGCGGCCGGTGGGAGCGGCGGGGGCCCCGGGGGCCTCTCCTCCTCCTGCCCGCAGCCGCCGCCGCCGCCACCGGGCAACGGCGCCGCCGCCGCCGCCGCTTGCACCAACGGCGCCCCCCCGGCGTCGCCGCCCGGCCTCACCTACAACCAGTGCGGCGCCGCCAACCCGGCGGCGGGCGGCGGAGGCGGCGCGGGGGGCCCGGCGGCGGCGGCGGCGGCTCCGGCGGCGGCGGCGGCCGCTGCTGCCGCTGCGGCTGCGGTGGGGGGCACCGGGGGAGCCGGGGGGGCGGGCGGCCCCGGCGGGGCGCTGCAGCGGGAGCCGGTGTATAACTGGCAGGCGACGAAGCCGACGGTGCAGGAGCGCTTCGCCTTCCTCTTCAACAACGAGGTGCTGAGCGACGTCCACTTCCTGGTGGGGAAGGGCCGCGGCTCGCAGCGCATCCCGGCCCACAGGTGGGGGCGTGGGGCCGCGGCGCTGGGGGCGCGACGGGGGGCGGCAGGGCCGGGGGGGACCCGGCCGGGGGGGGGGGAGGGTTGTCTGCCCTCGGTTTGGGGAGGGGGGGACGCGTAGCCCCTGAGGGTGCCCCGGGCCTGGGGAGCCAGGTGTCCCAGGTGGGTTTTAGGGGGTAATGGGATGTGGGGGGGGGGGGGACCCAGGTGACCCAGAAGGGTTTGGGGGACACAGGCAGGCCGTGTGGGGCACCTAGATGACCCAGCAGGGTTTTTGGGGGGAGGAGTAATAGGCTTTGGAGGGGGCCGAGGTGACCCAGCAGGGGTTTGGGGGGGGGATAGTAAGCCCTGGGGGGGGACCCAGATGTTCCAGCAGTATTTTGGGGGGGGGGTATAATATGCCCGGGGGGGGGGGGGGGCGCAGGTGGCCGAGCAGAGTTTGCGGGGTGGATAATAGGCTCTGGAGGGGACCTAGGTGACCCAGCAGGGTTTCTGGGGGGGAGGGTAATAGGCCCTGGGGAGGGGACCCAGGTGACCCAGCAGGGTTTGGGGGGGCGGACACAGGTAGGCCCTGGAGGGGGCCCAGGCGACCCAGAAGGGATTTGGGGGAGGATAATAGGGTCTGGAGGGGGACACCCAGGCCCCACGAGGCCCGGCCAAGCTGTGGGTTTTGGGGTGGGTGCCCCCTCTGTGCTGCAGCCTGTGCTGGGGGCCCTAGGGGGCTGCTCAGGGATCGTGGCTGTGCTGGGGGGCGGGTTGGGTTTGCTGTGGAGCATCCGGGGCACCTTTTGGGGAGCGACGTGTCTCGGGGGGGTTTTACAGGGATCCTCTCTCCTGAAAGCAAACACAGGGGTCGGGTAACCGAGCTCAGGGACGTGTTCTCCGTGGTGCTGCGGTGGCCGGGCCCGGCTCTGTGCTGCTGCAGCCCCCAGCACCAGCCCCCAGACGGAGCCGGCATCGCCAGGCCTGTGGCACACCAGATCCCACCCGCGGGCCCTGTGCGTTGGTCTTTCACATGTTCCTGGCTGCATGTCTGTGCTTAGAGGTGACTGCTCCTCGGTTGGGCTGCCCGGTGTTGCATCGAACCTCTCTGAACCCTCAGATTGATTTAGTGTTCCTTCCTACGCTTGCCGCATCAGTGGACAGGGTCTGGTGTCTGGCTGTGTTTTCCCCTGAAGGGTAGGTGGGACAGAGGTGTGTTGGCAGAGCGGCCAGCAGAGAGAGGTGCAGCAGGGACAAACGGACCCCTGGGTTTCACTCGGAAGCAGTCCTTGTTTCTGTGGGTTATGGAGGAAAGGAGGAGTGTTTTGTCAACAGAGAAAGGGATTTGTGAGAGCAGTGAGAATGGAAGGAAGGAAGAGAGCAATGATTTGAGAAGGAAAATGTTGTGGCAGAAATTTGGTTTAAAAAATACAAGGTATTGAATTGTTGCTGAAGCCCTTTATTTTGGAAGGTAATCGCCACTACAAAACAAACCTGCGATTCTGAAAGAGCTGTACTGAGAATGACATCTGGACAGGAGGAAACCTGTGTATGTTCGTAAATGCTTAAGGCCAAGCTGCCATTTCAGAATTTGCAGCTCGGAGCTTACTGCTTGCTGAAAAGCTGGGGAGTTGTCCCCACCTGGGTAATTCAGAATGGACGTGGCTGATTGACATTCAGCGGCTTCTTGGGGCAGCTCCTTCGATTTGTAACAGAACTGCTGCATGTCACTCACAATCCCTGCTTCAGGGAGTACCTTCTGGTTTGCTCAGATGTACAAACAGCAAACGCAGGAGTCTTTCACTTGAGGGCAGGACCTGTTTTAATTGGGGATGGGGGAGGGCTTGTCAGTGTGCTCAGCAGCCGTGCTTGGCAAAGGGAGCCTCCCTCCAAGCAATTTCAGGCTATCGCTTTTCTCATATGTGCTTGTGCACCTGGAAGTTTTCCCTTCAGATTTCCCTTTTTTCTCTTTTTCTGTTTGAAGCACGCTTGTTCTGGGCCAGTTGGAATGTTGAGGGTGTCAGTTCTGCACTTGATAATTTGGAGCTTAATTAGTATTTGAGTATGCTTGCTCCTGTCCCGAGAACTAGGGTTGCTAGATAGGGAGGGGCAATGTTCAGCCAGAAATAAGTGGAAAATAAATGAAGCTAAAGAAAAAAAAATAGCCCCAAAGTGAAACGTTGCTTAATTGCTCTGAAATCCATCTGGAACTCTGGGTGGTGAAGGTAGAATAGAGTGTGTCATGCCGTGACATCCCACTTACGGATTATATAGATTTTAGTGAAACTTGCCTGTATGATATTACAGTTGGGATATCCTGATGATTCATGAAGTACTGTGGTTATTTCAGAAACAGAGAGCTTAAAATAAAACCGCCCAGACCCCTTCTGTGCTCAGCTCTCCCACAGCAGCCTAACAGCAGAAGATATTTTGTGCTGGAATTGAGTTGCAAAGCAACAACGAATTTAATTTGAGAGGCACCGTATTGCTTCAGCGGGCGAGGGCAGATGATGTACTTTGATGCTAGGTGCCTGAAATAGTGCACAGTTAACAGGTAAGTATTTCTACAATCTGGTTTCGGACCAGGCCAGGTATAAAGAGTGGCTACAGTAGGAGCATGCCCTAAATAGGGTTCTTGAACAGTGGCTGGTGATGCCTTGAGGAATGGTCTGCAATATCTTATTTTAAAACCTGAAACTTGTGGTCTTTAATATGGCGTGGTACAAATTGTCGGCTTTGGCAGTAACCTGGTTAGCACAAGTAATCTAAGAGCTGGACGTGATGATAGCTCAGCTCTTCTCTTGTCGGGCTCCTCAGAAAGGCGGGGATGGCGTGGCTGTAGGTGCGGGGAGCTGTGTGGCATAATGCCGAGCGATCGCGGGTCGCAGGTGGCGATGTCCTCGCGTGGTGGTGACAGGCAGGAGGCTTCCAAGAGCACTGTAGCTGTATGTTTAGGTGCTTTTAAGAGAGCCTGGCAAGTTCAGCAGTTCTTATAAAGCTCTAGAAACAGGGGACAGATACCTCACCAAGAGCAAACTGTGATGCTGTAATTGAAAGCTGTCTTTGCAGACAGATATCATAAGTGGCTGTGCTGGGCTTGACTGAAGGGTCTTCTATCCAAGCATCCGTCCTGGGAAGCATCCACAGCCCTGAGAAGATCAGGCATCCTCTTTCCAAGAGGCTCCAGACGCTGTGGAAATTGTTTGCGTACCCTGGAGCAAGCTTGGTCTCCACGCCGTTAGCCTGTTCCCTCTTGCTGCCGAATCGGCCGTGAAGGAGGCAGAACAGCCGTATGTTTTTTGATTCCAAGGCTAACAAACATCAGACTGAGCAGGCTGTTTTGATGCCACTTGATGGCAACGTGGCCAAGATCGATGCATTGATTGTGCTCGACAGTAAGACGGAAGTTGTTGGTTGTTTTTTTTTTTTGCCCTTTTCCAGACTGGCTGCATCATGCACATCAGTGAGATTAGAAACATCTAAACCTTGTCGGCCGGGAGCTGCACGGATGGGGTAATTATACGTGTTAATTGGACAGAAAACATGGCCCAAAATGGAACGGGGCAAGTGTACGGCGATGCACCCCTGCGTATGCTTCAGCCTGGGAGAATCACAGCTCGGAGACGGGCTGAGTTTTTTGGAAGCCTTTTCCAGGCATTTCCCTTCTGAGCTTGTCCCGTCTTTTCTTGGATGTGTATAAACCTGTCGTGCCTGCAGCGTCACGTGGCGGGCTGTACTACCGCCCGGCTCCCGGAGGTGTGCTTTGAAGGGCTTCTCCTTGTGGTCTTTGGACCTCATTTCACCTGGTGGCTCTGCTCCTTGCGCTGGAAGGATGCAGCAAGCGATCGTTGTTCATTCGCTTCTTGTCACCTAGGGCTTTGCAGAGCTCCCTCACATCACGTGTTGCTCTGTTCCCGTGTCAGCTCTTCTGATACAGGTATTTTAAGATTTCTCCGCAGTGGAGCGGATGGAGCAGGGAGGTGGTATGCAGTGGTGGGATAGTCATGGTTCTCAAATGGTTCGTTTCGATAACTGCCTGCAAAGGGGGCAGGACTGTTGGGTATACAAGTTAAGGAGGTGACAAGTGGCGATACCAAGGTGAGCAAGGAAGCAGTAAAAAAAACTGGTGGGTAGGAAGCTGTAAACAGAGTAATGAAGATGTTTTCTTGCAGGCTTCCAAAAGTCTTCAGAGTCAGCTTTGGATCTTCGTGAAGACAGTCAAATTATTCACCTCATCTGAGCTCCTTTGACTCTGCTTTTATTGCTGAAAGCCAGTTTACTTTGATTCTTACGTGTGCAGGGGAAATGATGAGGAATCAGATGTTGCTTTCTTAGTTGTTTTGCTCAGCTTCTGCTCATTTCTCTGCATCTTTTCAGTAGCTCACTTTGTTTTGCTACCACACTTGTTTAAAAATAACACTCGATGTTTGGATTCTTTCTTTGGCAAAGCTGGGACACTACGGGGAGCTTAGGGTACCTGCAGTTCCCTTTGGAGACTTGCGTAATTGCATCGGGCAGTGCTCCTTAGGGTCAGGGGAGAGCCCTGCGGTGCGCTGGTTGCTACAGTGCTTCAGAAAATAGGAGAAAAAAACTATCACATCTCTATTACTCTGCCAGTTTGGCATAATTGTTTCTTCCCTCCAAAACAAACCCAGCTCTCTCTTTTGCAGACCTGCACAGCTGGGGAAACAAATGTGTACGTGTTGCACATTCCTTCTTTTCCTGGAGTGCCTTCAGAATAGGTTTAAGTGTTTGTTTTAGCAAGAGTAAGGAGATGCCACGAAGAGAGGGATTTTCTTACCTTAGTTGCGTCCCTTTAATGTTTTAAGGAAACTCGAAAAGCTGTAGTCTTGCAGGTTTTTTTTAGAGTGCTGTGCATCTTTCTGGCACCTACTGGGATCCCTTTAGGGTTCAGCAGTGTGAAAAAAATCAAGCTGACTTGTCACTGAGCGAAATGGAAGCAAGGATTGGACAGCTTCTTTCAAATGAGTGCCCTTTTCAGAATGCTTCTGAAGGCTCTCCGCTAATTGAGGATGTAGACTGCGCTGGCTATGAAAATGAAAATTTTAGAGTGCAATTTATTTATGTTAATTTTTTTTTGTAGCAAATAATGCCAGCAACTGTCTTGCCACCGTCACTGCTTTTGTAAAAACAAGGAGTTTTGTTTCATCTGGCAATCCTAGTATTGTGAATGAGGTTTCTTATTTGTTCTTGACATTTTTCTTGGGAGTTGTTTGCTAGAAATATGCATGTGCATATTTTTTTTTTTAAACCAGTGTGGTTTGTCCCTAGCTCTCTTACCCAATTAGAAACAATACAACCCAGCTCGTCAGCCAAGCAGCCCATCACAGCAAACAAGCCTGGCACGTCTACAGCGCTTCTCCCTGTTGTGTCTATAGAAGGTCTCCTCTGAACGGGGGCAGAGTGAAAAGTGAGAAAATGAAAAATTTTAAATAAAATGTGGAGAGGGGAAAAGAAAAAGAGCTTCTGTGTCGCTTCCTACCATGGTAAAATCTAACCAAAGCTCCTCTGTAGTGATGGGCTTTTCCTTGGAGCCCAAGTGCCGGAGGTTTCTGTCTCGTGCCTTCTGTCACGTACGGTTTTCTGCCCCCAGTTCCAGATACTTCTCTCCATTGAAGCATGCTTCAAACTCTGCTGCAGCGAGAGCTGCTGAATTTTCTTCCTTTATAGCTGGAAGTGGTCGGAGTCATCGCTTCTACACTCTCGTCTCCTCCATGTCCCCATGCTCGTCGGCCAGGCGGGGGCTGCTGAGGTGGACCTTCGTGGCCCTTGCTTTATTTAACTTCAGGGAGCTGCGTGGTTGCAGCCACCAGGAACAAGCTGGTTTTCCTGGGAAAAACTCGTCTTCGAGATTTCAAACAATGGGAGTTCTCAGAAGTGCTTTTCTGAGGCACGGAGGCAGTAGCTTAGATATACACAGGCCTCTCGGCAGCTCCGTGGCTCCTCCTAAAACAGGAGCTGGTGTTTATCAGTGAGGGAAATCATCTTGTTTACATGGGAGGGCCGAAAGATTATTTTCGGTCTCAAATCTGTTTTGTGGGAATTCTCGCTTCCTATTTCTTTAGGGCTGATAAAAATGCCTTCCTCTGTTAATCGCCGTGTAAACTCACAGCAGCGTGCAGGGGGTTTGCAGGCACCTCATGGCACAGGTTTGCTGCCCGTCGAGGTCTGCCCGCCCTCTAGGCTGAGCGAGGAGCAGCTTTGGTGCCCACGGCTCCGCGGACGCCGCTGGCGCGGTTTGCGCGCGCTGCTGTAATGAAGGATTCTCTGGGGAGACGTGAGGAGGTGGGTGATGTGTAGTGACGAGTTTTCTGTAAATATTTTCTGTCCGTGACTGTGGGGAACCGCACCAAGTCTTGGGCTCTATTCGCCGGAAGAACTTGAATTCCTTAAGTTGCTGTTTCTTAATTTCTCAACCTCACAAGCGGCCGTAGGCTCCTACAAGGGCTTTGTAAAGCAGCCACGTATATTCTGTTCCACGACGCACAAAATCTCGTCTTTTGGTGAACCATTGCAATGTTGTATACCGCGACTGGGCTCAGAATGAAGTTCTTTGCAACTTTGGTGTTTTCTCAGTAAATGAAGGAAAGTCTGGCACTCCCTTCTCTTGCAAAACATTTTTGCTTTACCGCTATGAGCGATTTGCCCTCCCTGGGGGAGGCCTTGGGGAACAGCAACTAGCCTGGGATTTTTTATTTTTATTTTTTGCAAGTGAGTATGGTTTAACGTAAGCTTTTTGTTTGTTTATTTTTTTAATTTTAGATTTGTGCTGGCTGTGGGCAGTGCAGTCTTCGATGCAATGTTTAATGGTGGAATGGCCACAACGTCTACAGAGATTGAGCTGCCTGATGTGGAGCCTGCTGCCTTCCTAGCTTTGCTGAAGTAAGCTGCTTCTTCTAACACACAGCGTAACCGGAATGAACAGATTTATTGTAGAGAAGGGTATTTTCAGTGAAAGCAGTGAACCATTTTGTGAAGTGGAGATCGTTACGCTTCTAAGTAAAATGCCTCTTTGTTGATCTGTTTGAGGGTGTTTAAATGCTGGTGCTAAATCTCCCTTTTCTTGGGTAAAAGTCTAGATTAGCTGCTGCACAAAAATATCTGACTCGCTTCATCTTTAGGTTTACCAGCCATTAAATGATTACGCCCTCCCGCTGCTGATCTGCAGTATGGGCAAAAATAAACTTAGTTTGGTAAATATGTAGTTATATATAGTTCGGCCATGAAAATGCAGTGATACGGAGGGGTTCTGACGGGCAGTTGGCTTAAGTTCGCATGCCGGCCCTTTCGGTAAAGTTGATACCTGCTTAGACAGTGTCTCAACTTTTTTTTTTGTAAATGAATTGGTTTGATTTGATCCAAATGCTGTTAGAAAGAAGTGGGGAAAAGTAATCTTCTTAGAACTCCGTAAGTTACAAATATTTGGAGCTCAGTTTATGGGCATATGAGCAAGTTATAACAGGTAAGCGAGGGTGTGAAATCAGTGTCAGACATTCTGTGTGGTATCTCCCCCTGAGCATGCTTTATTCCTCTTTTGGAGAGCTGGTTTTGAATTTCCATTTCCAACATGCATTGTCAGTCTGCGTGCTGGGGGAAGGAGGAGGAAGGGGCTGTAACGTCCTATTCACTGATTTCTTTAAGCTTGGCTGGTGCCATATAACATCCAGCAGCAATCCTGAATGTATGCTGGAAAGTCATTGTCCCATTTCTATAGGATTTTTGTAACCTACTTCCCGGGGTTTCCAATACCGTGCTCTTGACATGTTCCCTGCTTGCTTCCTATTGGGAACAATAATTATATATAGCTTTGGCACACTTTTTGCTTTACCTTCAAAAAGTGCTTAGGTCATGACTGTGCTATCTTAGAAGGTTTTAGAATTGATCTTCATAGGATGATAGGCCAGAAATAACAGGGAGCCCATAGCCCCCTCCCCTTTGGCTCATTTTAAACCAGACACCGGCACATGGGGAATCCCTTCAACTGGCATATGACTCTTTAGCAGCTTGTCTCTGAGCATCTCTGTGGAGTACAGAGTTAGCATCTGTCTTTAAAACTTAGCAAGGCTAAAATATCGAGCGAATTAGAGGCAAAATCGGGTTGTTACCCTGCCAGTATTGAAATTTCAACAGTCACATAAAAAGAACAGTATGATCTTGGAAGAGAACAGTCATCTGAAAGGACTAAGATGATCTGTTTCAGTGGATTTCAACAGAAATGTTTATATTTTGTAAGAG
This sequence comes from Anser cygnoides, assembly GCF_040182565.1. Taxonomy (NCBI): domain Eukaryota; kingdom Metazoa; phylum Chordata; class Aves; order Anseriformes; family Anatidae; genus Anser; species Anser cygnoides. The sequence continues at coordinate 5,318,206 of NC_089899.1, read as the reverse complement.
GAATATTGTGTGGATTGCCACAGTGACTCTAAAGCTTGCAGTAATGCTACAGCAGTTGTGCCTGTAGTCCAGTGATATCTTAGGTGCTTAAATCTAGAACTGAACTAAGCTCATTGTTTAAAAGTGCCAAAGGAGGCATGGGTGTTGTTCCCGTAGGAAGCTTACCAAGCTCTACCAGTCCCTCAAAATGCTGATCCGAAGTGGAAGCTGCTCCTTATATATGTCCGTGGACTTGGTCTGGATCATGACCTAATGCTGCAGGATCAGGAGCTTATCAAGAGACAAACTGCCCATCCTGAACACTCAGCACAAGGCCCCTTCTGGGCACCAGGTTGTGTTTGTGGGCTAGGAGCCTTTAACAGGTCTGCTGTAACTGCAAAAGAGATCCTTTTTTTTTCTTTTTTTCTTTTTCCCCCCTTTTTTTTTAAAATAGTAACCAAAAGAACCATTTTGATTTTCTGAGGTCACAGTCTGAATCTTCTTTTAAACTATGCTGCGCTTTTTCACAGTTTGAGCATCTCTTCTTATCCCACTTAGCATACAGTTTAGACTACGGTAAAAATAGTTACTGATGTAGTCATTGCAGTAAATGAAACTAGTTGTTTTTTGCACAACTATGTTCTTTTAAGCTTGTAATAAACAGGGTTGTGTAGTGAAAGTAGAACTGGTGAAGGGATGTGTGCAAAACACATTTGTGAGCCAGTGGCTTGATGCCGTTATTAACGGACGCTCTAAAGCGACACAAAAACCTGCTTTCGGTGGCACTGAGAGCGGTCCCTGTCCTCCGAACCCCTCTGTTTCTGCATCCTGACCCTCGCTGTTGCTGGAGGACCAGGAGCTCCGTGGCCGTGCTGCAGCCAGTCCCCCTGCAGGAGAGCAGCCCTGTAGCTGCGCGAAGCCTGCAGGACCAGCTGCAACACGACGTGCTCTTGTGCCTCCCCAGGCCACTGGAGAAATGCAGCAGAAGAAATGGCTGGAGTTTCCAAAATCGCCCGTGGAACAGGAATGCCAAGCCCTGCTAACAGGCTTAATACTACGTCTCTGTGCTTAAAGCCTGCTTGGTGCCTTTCAGACCCTGATCGCAAATGCTTGACTGGTTAAAGGAAAAACAGTAAACAAAAACTCTGCATGGGATTAGGACTGACATCAAATGTGTAACTGTTTTTACTGAATTCAGCCTGTCAGTTCCTGTTGTCTCTAATCAGCATGCTTGGGTATGAGGAGGCTCGGGCAGGCTTCCTATGAAGACCTTTGTTTTTCCATGCGGTATGAATGTGCGTCCTTGTTTTGGCCTAACAGTGAAGGCTGATGCTTTGCTAGCAGCGTGGCAGTCCTTGTTTTTCATCGTAATTAACTCTTGCTTTACGCCTAAGTTATATTTCTTGCTGTATTTTAACACCTGTATAATGGAACAAAACTGTTTTAACAAAGATTTAGCATATAAAGCGGAGAGATGAGGGGAAGTGGCGCACGGGTAAAACATCTCTCATCTGCAGTAGATGTAGATGTTTGATTGCTTCTGATAACTTTTGAATTGGAACTAAAATAATGGAGCCTCTCTTCTGAAGTAGGCAGGCAGAATTGAATTTTTGTCCTTGTTTAGTGTAACTGAACAGTTGAAAATTTTAATTCACAGGCTGCACTTGGCCAGAGAATGCTCCAGTCCAGTGTAAGTGGCTGGCTAAGCAGCTCACTGGCTGTGGGGATGTGAGGCAGTTTGAGTTGCTAGAACAGATATTCATTCTGTTTTATTCATTAAAAGTTATGCCGTAAGGAGTGGTTTTTCATAGAATCATAAAATCAGTCAGGTTGGAGAAGACCTCTAAGATCATCCAGTCCAACCTTTAACCTAATACTGCCAAGTCCACCACTAAACCACGCTGCTAGGTTCTGCATCTCCACGTTTCTTGAAGACCTCCAGGGATGGTGGCCCAACCACTTCCCTGGGCAGCCTGTTCCAGTGCTGCACAACCCTTTCAGTAAAGACATTTCCCCTAATATCCAACCTAAACCTTACTGGCACAACTCGAGGCTATTTTTGTTTGCTTGTTTAAAAAAAACAACAAACAACTAGAATCAGTAGGAAGGATGTAAAAACTGTTCCATCTCTCAAAAAATGGGGCCAGGCTGATGGGCAGAAGCACAAATAAGCTTTTATGAACTGCAAGGGATTTTTTTTTTATACCTTGTTATCTTACTGGCTACATCAGAGCAATGTTTGTTTGTATGCTTTCAGATTTCTTTATTCAGACGAAGTTCAGATTGGACCAGAGACTGTTATGACAACGCTTTACACAGCTAAAAAATATGCGGTTCCAGCCCTGGAAGCTCATTGTGTGGAATTTCTTAAAAAAAACCTCCGAGCAGACAATGCATTCATGCTGTTAACACAGGTGAGCTTGCAGTCATTTGGATTAAATTTCTTGAGTGACGTCCGTCAGAATAAGAAAATAGAAGTTTTCTGAGTGTTAGAGAGTTGATTGTCCAAAACGGAGCAGTTCTGTGTCTTGTGCTTTTTGATTTTTCTTACAGGAATGTAGTGCTGATGAGCAGGTTCGTATGAGGAACAATAAGATACAGCAAGTGTTGCTGCCATTTCAGCTCTGCTTTTTGTTTTGGTGTGGCAGGAGATTCCATCCAGTGTGTGAACTGGGGAAGAAATTAACAGGATGGAAAAACTTCATCTGCCAAGAAGAAAAGTGAAATGAGAGGATTTTCACTTGTTTGGGTTCAGGACTTTCTCCGTGCAAAGCTTACTTCATCTGACTGGCCAGACACTCTTTGAAGGGCTGTTTTGCAATAGTTTCCCCCAGAATGGGGATAAAAGACAATGCAACTCCTTCAAGAGCGCTTTGGTTGGCTAATTTGCATAGGAGAGGAAATGGCCACTACCTGTTAGAGATAACAAAGTGATCTCTTCCTCAGCCTGCTCCAGCTAACCCTGTTGCCGTACAGGAGGCATGCAGACATGGAGTCGCAGTACAACCGTGTTTCTCGACTCAGGTTGACTGCATGTCCGTGTGCCCTTCCCTCTTATCTGGGGGTTGGGCTGGTCTCTTTGCGTTTGACTCTTTTAAGTAGCAAACTGGAAGCCAGTGTTTACTGCTTCTGCTTATTTTGGAGAAGATCAGGTTTGCACTCAGGTTGATTAATCTAGCATCACTATCCTTCCTGTTCCTTGGCTTCATTTTTTTTTCTTTCTGGTCCCTGCCACCCTCTCTGCTAACAGCTGACATACCAGTGACTTCCACGGTGTAGCCATGCTGTCACCTGTGCATTGCAGCGTCTGTCACATTGCCAGGGACACCCTCTTCTGGGTGGTGTAGGAACAAGAACCGAACATGCATTGTGGGCGCTGAGTTTTTCCTTCAGGGAATGGACGTACTTTTGACTAGCTCTGGGGAACTGTTTCTGATCAGCCTGCTCAGGAAAGCTGCCGTGATTTTTGATGTTAAAGAAACCCTGCAGAAGAGTCTTCACAGATGCCCTGAGTTGGGAACCAGTGCACTGAAGTGGTCTGGCTCTGTGAGGTTGTCCTCCCTTGCCCAGTATAGCTGGCTGCCGGCTCTTTTCCTCCTTGTCAGGAATATAAGCATCTTTCAGGCTGTGACTGTGGTTACTGCATCAGTGGCAGTGTCCCCCTGCAGTTTTTTTTGCAAAGCCTGAAGCAGTGTTGGCTCAGAGCAGCTGAGCTCTTTGCTTGTTTGCTGTGATTAGGCTGGGATTTTATATGAGTTTAAATATTTGGATCAGGTTCTCAAAGTGGTTCTACTTTACACTGCCATTGTAGATACTCTTGGCTGCTGAGGATTCAGCTTCGGCTGCATTAAATGTCTAATGCTTGAGTGTAAAATACTGTCTCTTTTAACAAATGTTTTTTTTTTTTTTTCTTTAAAAAAACTTGGCTCTTTTCCACATGCCATAAATGGGTGAGGCAGCCTCTGATACATGGGGGGAGCCACATTCCACTTCGTGGGAAAGGTTTAAGATTTAAAGGTTCTTGCTTGGGTAATAGTAGCCAAATTTGCACTCCCATCTGATTCACCGTGGGACAATTGTAACTCTTTGGCTGCAGCGGTCTTGATCTTTGGGCTCTGCAGCCTGAAATCTGAAAGATCGGGAGCTGTTATCCAAAAGCTGAGAAGCAATCTCTCCTACTGACTTCAGTTTTGAAGAGGCATCCTGTGCTTGCCATCACCTGATGAGAATTAGACACACAAACTGTTTGGTGGTATTCCTTATGTACGGATTTTGTGGCATGGTGTCCCTCCACAACCTGATGTCTCAGGTATGGCAAGGTAGCATTTAGGTTTGCAGTAACTTCTTTACAATTCACAAAGTTCCTTTGGCAAAGCAAGAAGGGGTACTAGTTTTTCATGTATCAAAACCAAGATAGTGCCTGGTGCTGTCAGCTGTGCTGGGGCAGCTGAAATGCTGGATGGGGACAGGCCTTCCTGCTTCCTTTTGCTTTGTGAAATTAGCTTAGGGCTTATCCATTATGATTAATTATCACTGATGATTCATATCCAGTGTATGTTTGCTGTCACAATATACTGAGTCTCTTAAATGTCTGAGGCTGGAATTCTTTCAGAAACGTATCTCAGTGGTAGGCTGCACGAGGCTCCTCACTCAGTGAGTCTGTTATCAGGAGACTCTGAGATCTGGTCCTTCAGTGTGAAAATCAGCCTCTGTTTCTTGCAACAGATCTGTCAATTACAGACTTGAGATTTGAGATGTATCTTGAACAAAACACTTTCCAACAGGCTTAAGATTGTGGACAGCTGATTGTAGAGCCTAAGATCCCAAAACTCTTTTGCATGTATCCTTGCTAAATGCTGTGGGTTGGCAACTACAACGGTAATGGTGTTTCAAGCAACTGCTTATCTCTGGCAGAAATATAAGCAACAAACAGCCTTCCTAATCGATTGTGCCTCATAGTGAACACGGTGCAGTTTCATGCCAGATGTACACGCAAATGTCATTCTGATCAACAAGACGTAATAGCCTGCCTGAAGGAGCTCTGGGGGAGAACTCCATGACTGTAATGTAAGTCCTTCACGTGTCAGAAGAGAGCCACTCCAGTAGTAAAGTCTGAGTCAGTCGCAGCTCTTGGATGCCAAGAGCGCGAGGTGCTGGCAGGCCTCCAGCCCCAGGAGCAGGGGACGACTGGTGAGACTTCCCTGGCCCATCACAACGCTGAGATGTTTCAGCTCTTTGTGCTTGAGGTCTCAACGTCGAAGGTGGACTCTGCTGAACTCTACAGCCCGTGAACAAAGGTGAAGCAGAAGATGCCCAAGGGTCGGAGCCTCTGTGAGTGACTGAATTCCCAGCCCAAAACACAAGTTGTAAACCTTACCAGTGGCAGTTCAAGTCCCCAGGTATTGTGGCTCTGTAATGTTAGGTGTCGTGCAAAGATGGTCCCTTCCTAAATAGCAAAGACAAAGCACTGGAGAAAAGAAGTCATCCTGGTGCCTTTTGTGTGTTCCCACCTTGCTTTTGCTTCTGCTAGGCACAGGGATGATAACGTGCCTTTGTGGTCTCGGAGAGGGGGGATCTGAGGTGAGGAGTGAAATATTAGGACTTTGGGTACAGAGATCCTGAGCAACTCTCCGAGCTGTGTACAGATTTGGTTTGGACTAGTACCCTATTTTGGGGGGAGTTCTTCAAGGTAACTAGATTGGAGTGGATGTTTCTGTGTAAAAATAAGCAAATGCACTAAGCAGGCTGCCTACCCTGCAGGGTTTTGTGCATCTCTGGGATGGAGCTGTGTGCCTGTTAAGGCATTTTGCTAATACATGAGATGAGCGTGACTATGTTCTTACAGAATAAGCCACCTCTTCATATCCTTAGAGCGAGCAGGCCTGGAGTCATTGGGCAAAGCTTTCTTCTAAATATAAAAATAATGTAGTAAAAATTACCCGTGTTCAGCTGACATGGTCAGTATGGTGCTCGAAAGCACTACAGTCGTGTTAACTGACGTGATGTTGAAACAAAGACGTGCCTGAAGACATGCACAGCTAAAACAGAACAGATGCCAAATGCAGATTTTTTTTTCTAGTGTTTGCCTTGTCATGCTTAAATGCTTGTGAAAGACTGCTGCAGCCCAGTGAATTCGTGATGCAGTCAGGCAAAGTACTGCTAATGAAGATGGGCTCTGGGGGAGCGGGGAGCGTCCTTACCCAGGGTAAATTTTAAAATACCTTTTGTGTTAATGATTGCTTCTTCATTACTAGGCAAGACTTTTTGATGAGCCTCAGCTGGCCAGCCTTTGCCTAGAGAACATAGACAAGAACACATCAGATGCCATCAATGCAGAGGGGTTTACAGACATTGATCTAGGTAAGCATTTTTTCCTCCGTCTTCTGCAGGCTTTCATAACAGGCTAAGCTCTAAAGTTATTACAGGTTAATACTTGGTGCTTTTCTTTTGTAGCTTTGCTGTTCTGGATTAATCTGTTGAATGAACAGTCCCTGGCACTAAGTGGCTGGAGACGAAGCATTTGCAAAAGAGCATGCTCACTTGCAGAAATATCCTGGAATCTGCTTACTTAGGTGCAACTTGATTTTTCTGGGCATGATACAAAGCCTGTTTCCTCTGTTGATGTTGGCAGGTTTTGGGTGGGTGTAACTTGCCCTCTTTTGTGGAGTTGGCCGTGTTCCCTGAGTCTTCGTCAGGTTTTGGAGTTAAAAAGGTGTTGCGCTTTTGGAAGCAAGAACTGGTTATTTTAATTATCGTATGCAGTAGCCAAACTTGCTGGGCACAGTTAATAGACATTAAAATTCAGACTTTAACCTTCTTCTAATGAAATGGAATATGGAGGTAAGACACAGGTAACCTTCTGGCTTGTGTGCTGCTTGCTTCATCCAAATTTCACATCAAGTAAGTTGCAATTTATTCTACTGCACTTGCATTAACATACCAAATAAATGGGCACTGTTTGCTGCTCCGGTGAGTTACTTGCTTATGGAATATGCAGATATATCTTCCTTATAGGTTGCAGGCAGCGCTTTTGGGAGATGCTGTTTTTTCAACTGCTTCTCTTTCACTCGTTTTGGCTGTACATGCGGTAGTTGTGGCTAGGTAAAAACCAGGTAATTCGGGTTAGTGCCTAAAGTTGTCCCTGTCTGTCCTGCCTTGCAGACACCCTGGTTGCGGTGCTGGAGAGGGATACCTTGGGGATCCGGGAGGTTCGTTTGTTTAATGCAGTGGTGCGCTGGTCAGAGGCTGAGTGTCAACGGCAGCAACTTCAGGTGATTCCAGAGAACAAGCGGAAAGTACTGGGCAAAGCGCTTTCTCTTATCCGCTTCCCATTGATGACTATTGAGGAGTTTGCAGCAGGTAACTGAACAAAGGCGTTTCTGGCAGCCCTGGTCTTTGCTTTCTCTGAGCTACAGAGGGCTAAGTACATGAAAGTGGATTTTTTGCTGTGTTCTGCAGTAACTTAAACTTGAGATTATTCCCCATTCACACTGACCTACAGAATCTGCTGTGTAAATGCTGTTTCCATCCATGATCATCTTGTTTTTAAAGGTGCTCCCTCAGGTGCAAGTAGTATCATACCTCCTCATTTGCTTTCACAGTATGTTCACATGGTTACTTTCCCATTCAGCTGAGATATAAATGGGTTCACATGCATTCGTTTCCAGCCATATAACCTACACAAAGCAAATGGTGTTGTAAATAGTTGCTGTTGATTGTAGCCTGTTCCCCAAGAGAGAGAAGAGGACGTTTCCTCACCCTCTGCTTGCTGTTGCCTCTAATCCAGTGGTGATGTTGACCATGTTTTACTGATGCCATTCAGAGCAGAGCCTCATAACAAGAAAAACTTTTTAAATGTTCTTTGAGCTGAAAGGTTGGTGGTATTTAGTTTTTCTCTCAAGTTGTTTTTCAGGTTTACAGTAGGATCTTGGTCTAAAAGATGTCTAATGCATTTAACAGTTTTGACTAAATACTTTTTGAGTTTTGTTTTCATTGCCTGTTGTCTTTTGACTTCATGCTCTGGTGGTTCTTCAGGGATTGAAAACTGGCAATTGGCTTAAACATTTTTCATGCTAAAAGACACCATGGAACCATTTTCAAAGCTGAAACTCCTTTTATGCTACAGTTACCTGTACAAAGAAACAGGAGTCAGTGAAGCCATTTTCTTTGTGAATTTCTTCTTTAGGCAAAGATGGCATCAGCTGATTGATAGTTAATGTACATCTTTCTAGATGAAGAGGGATATTAGTAAAGTAAATCTGCGCTTAAAACTTGGCCCCCCACTTTATTTGCCTGTCACAGCAGTGGTGTGGATTTAGGGACATGAATCTCTTCAGAAACAGCTTGGCCAGGGAGACATGGATCTGCTCATCCAAAGTTAGTAGCTTTTTCCTTTGTGTTGGCACTCAGTGAAAACATAGCACGTTCTGTTCCTGCATTGCGTGTTGTGCCAAACAGCAGCTTGCAGCAGGATCAGAGGCTCGCAGTCTGGCTTGATGGAAGAGAGCATCCTCCTGGATGGTGTTAAGGCAGGGTAATTACGTGTACTGAGCTGTGAATTTTTGTGTTTCAATCCTCCCTTCAGATCTTGTGTAAATCCATCTCAGTGGGAGGAATGTGTTAATTCTGGCATATTTGGGTTGAAGCCTTGGAGTGGGGAATGCCCCCACCCTATACTGGCTGTCACAGCTGTTTGTTGGACTGGGATCTTTGATCTGTCTTCTTGCTTTGAGAGAAACTTTTCAAGTTTTCTCCTTCCACTTTAATCTGAAAGATGAACAAACGAAACTCCAATACACCAAACCTGAGTGCTTGCACAGGTCAGCTGTCCCTTCAACAAGCTCCTACCTTGGGACTGCTTCAGCTCCCTCCTTAGTGTTTGAGGGACTTCCTTGGTGACCCCAGCAGAGGAAGGAGAGGGAAATGGCTCCCCTCTGCTGCTCACTCCCTAGAGGGGAGGTGAGGGGAAAGGGCATGGTATGGGTGGTGGTTTCACCCGCTTATGGTATAATTTGTATTGAATGTGGAGTTTTGCATGAAGACGTTTTAACTGGCAAATGTGTCACTCCCCCTTTAAGTAGGTAATTTGAAACATTTGAGAATTGCATTGCAGCAGCACAGGATACGTTTAGACTTGATCAGTGATGGTTAATTTTTGCTGAGCAAAGTATCCACAAGCTCATTCATCTGTTAACAGCCTTCTTCCTTTGTTTTTTTCATCTGTACCTATTGCGGTCTTGGGCCACGTTATGTCTACTGGCCAGGAGTATGCAGCTGGGCCCAGTTTTCACATCTTGCTGAATTTAACCAACTACAAGTCACATTGGACCAAAAAGTAGCTAGGCTTTGCTTTCCATGTTACAGAACACTCAGTTCTCCACCATGCACCAGTGGTCTTTGTGTAGAAAGCCTCTCACAAATAAGAGGTGCAGAGCAACTTTTTACTATTTGCTAAAGGAATTGAGATGTGGACTAATTTTTACCCCGTTCCATTTCTGAAAGTATTTGGAGTTGTTTCCAAAGCTTGAGTTTAACATCTCTTTGGAATAAACATCTAGTTATGGGAGCAAAGATGAGAATGGCTCAGTTCACGCTAAAAATCCCTAGTGTTTTTTCTAGGTTCTACAAAAGCAGGCAAAGAATCTTTTTTTTTAAAAAAAAAAAAAAACGGAGTTCAAATGCCCCAGGAAGGGAGGGAGTCAAAGCAGTGCAGGAACTGAACCACCTTTGTCTCAACTGAAAAGTATTCCTCTTTCTAAGTTGATGGTGGCCAGGTGAGATTCCCTCCCATTACCCCTCATGGGCTCCCATGGTGTCTTAACATTAATATTATAAAATACCAGTGTAGATGTATGAAAATCCCTCTTATCTGTATTATCATATCCTGAGGGAATGGAGGAAGGATTAGCTGAATGATTGTTTTTAAACCATCCCTTTTAGCCAAATGCGTTTTGGCTCTGTGGAGCTGTGCTCTTAATTGCCATGTCACGTATGTGCTCTGCAGAGAGGCTCTGCAGCCCACTGCTACCCTGCAAATAAAAGGCAGGCAGCGCTTTCTGTCTGAAGCTTAATTTCTGGACATGCCAGTGAAATCCTGTTTCTGATGTTCTCCTTCGCAAGTCATGCGTGCCTCCTACCCCTGAAACCTCGCGAGTATCCCTTTCAGCTTGTGAAGGCTGACCATCTCATGGTTTTCGTGCTCCTCTGCAGGGCCTGCCCAGTCGGGAATCCTCACGGACCGGGAGGTGGTGAGCCTGTTCCTCCACTTCACAGTGAACCCAAAGCCACGGGTGGAGTTCATTGACCGACCACGCTGCTGCCTGCGGGGGAAGGAGTGCAGCATCAGCCGTTTCCAGCAGGTGGAGAGCCGCTGGGGGTACAGTGGGACTAGTGACAGGATAAGGTCAGCTTCTCTGCTAATTCTGCTGCTGATAGATTCATGTTTACTGAGCTTTCAGCCTACTCTAGACCTAAACCTGCAAGGTTACATGCTAGACCCTGACTCTGCCACATGAACCCTCATGCAAACCACAAAGAGAAAGCGTTTTGCTGGGCAAAAGCCTCACCAGGCGCATTAACCTGCATGTGCAGCTGCAGGCTGCCACTTTGCTTCTGTATTGGCAAAGGTTTGCAGCAATTGTGGCCCTCGAGCACAGGCCTCTTGGTGGATGTATCTGTCTCCTCTTTCAAATGGCTTCCTGCAGCTGTATGGGCATGTAGCGGTTGGTCACCAGGCAGCTTACAGCCGCCTCCTGTGCCTGGGTACGTTGACTAACCAGTGCTCCATCAGGTCAGTTCCCTGCTGTATCCTAAGTGTAAACGTGGTTTGTTGAAGCCCCTTAATCTTGCCTGTTTGAGGGAGGGATTAGAATGACAATGCTTGCTGCGCCTGCCTTTCCGCTAACATCTAGTTTGTTTATACCTAAGCTGGGAGAGAGACAGCAAAGTCCAGCCATGGTGACAGACGTAGCATGGCATGGCAAGTGGTGGTGGTTTGCAAGCCTTGAGTGTCCAAGTGGTTAGAGCAAGACAGGAAGTATCCTGAAAGCTTTGGTTGTTTCCAGGTTGTTCCTTGTCTTGGGGGAAAAAGGAGCTTGCATGAATACAGTTCTTTAAAAACCTCAAGGTTCTCCGTTGGTGGTTCCCTCGCATACCAATAGTGCTGTCAGCCTTCTGGAAGGGTCCATATTGGCCCAGAGATCCAGTTGGAAGAGCTGCTAGCTCCAAACATTTACTGCTCTGAGATCTAGCATTCAGAGGTCTTGTATATGACTTTATGCACAGCTGCTGACAGCATCAGGGTCCGTCCGTCTTCAGCCAGGCCTGTGTGTGGTTCAGTACTGAATATTTTGTGCGGGGGGCAGTACAGTGGCTTCTGGCTTGCCACAGTGTTTGTCCTTGGAATACACAGGGCTGAAAGAATTGGTGGGCAGGTGAAGCAGGTGAAGAAACGATGCTGGCAGTTTGGCAGCCACTGAGGCTTTCTGCTAGCTGAGAAGATAGAGTTGAACAGGGGGGTGAATATCCTTGCCCTTGATGTCTTAGGCAGCAGGGATTCCTGCATTCAGGAGCTATTGACTCTTATTTTCTACTCTTGGGTAAATCTTGAGTGCAGCTAGCTGCTACCCTGCAGTTATATTCAGCCAATGCTCAAAAGCACATTAACAATTCTCCTCCAGTGCTTAGCAGTGAAATACCTAATGACACTTTAAGTGGTCTTTGCTGTTACCTTGCTTGAAAGACTGTTGCTGCTGTGAGGTGGGTGCTATTCCACGCTCTGCAGGCTACTCTGCCTTTGCCTGGCTGGCGTTTTTGGATGCTGACATCATACTGCAACCTCAAGGTGCTTCTGAGCTGGACTCCGAAGCCCAATGATGGGATGATGCAGCTTTGCATTTTACATGGGCAAACAAATTTACTTGCTGGCCCATTAGGACAGTCCAAGATGTAAGCTTACAAGTTATGGTTTCTGTAAAGGATTTCAGTTATTAGTAAGAGTTGCACTTGGAACTGCAGTATGTGCTTGATTAAACAGTAGATATGAAATTAAAGTGAGTGAAGATACTTGTGCTTCATCATCGTACTGTTTCAGTACAGGAGTGGTAAGTTGATCTGACTTTCGTGATCTGTTCCTGCAGGTTCTCAGTAAACAAAAGGATATTTGTGGTTGGGTTTGGATTATACGGATCCATACATGGGCCAACGGATTACCAAGTAAATATACAGGTAATTCTTTGTACTACGTCAAAAATCGTTGCTACTGTGGGGACTACTTTACACGTTTTAGTGAGTATGCAACAGAATCTTAACTTGGAAGGGACTGCATTTGTTTTATAGATAGGGTGCTTGGCAGAGGTAGTGTGGGCCAGATGGGGCACTGGGGATAAGAGGGATTATTGCTCTCAATTTGATGCAGCCTCCCATCGCACGCATCACTGCAGTATCTCCCCAAGTCTGTTCATGGCCTTTGAAAATACGTCCAGGAGAGTTGTGAAACAGTTTGAGAAAAGCCATGCACGTTTTCCTATATCAGGCAGGCAGGCTGATTCTGCAGCAGCGGTCGGGTATTGCATTGCCATTTGTACTTTCGCTCCAGGCTGTACAAATGCAGCGGAGCAGTCACAGTTCAGCAAGGGAAGAGAAAACAATTGCTGTGAGTGTGCTGGGCCTGTGCAGTGCCAGTGTGCACCTGTTTGAGATGGCAAGTAGGACTTAGGGAGCTTGTTTTCTGACACAGCTGTCTGAAGTCCATTAAAAGCTGTTTGAAAGACTTTGTCTTATACAAGTCTTGTGCACGTTGTTCTGGATGTACGTAAGTAACCTGCCTGAGTCTGGATCCCATGAGAGCGATTGCCCCCAGGAAAGTTACCCCAACACAGCTGATGTGACAAGCACAGTCTGTCTGTGCTTCCTAAACTGCCAGGGTCTCTTTCTAGTGCCTCTGAGCTCTTGGAGGCTAAAAGGAAGCAAAGGTCTAAGCAAGCAGCCACCTGCCGTGCTGCGCCAGGCTTCAGGGTAAAGAGGGGAATGTCTTTGTCTTGGGTTTTCCGGGATGCAAGTCCGCTGTTGTTCAGTGTGTGATGGCACAAGCAACGGGATAGTGCAGTCGCAACAGGGCTCTGAAGCTGTGGTGGAACTGGTCAAACTACCGAGTCCCTCAGATCCAGTGCGGTTCAGGGGGGGCGCCTGCACTAGTGCCAATTCTGATGTGCAGGGCAGCTTTCAACTAACTGTATGGATTAAAAGTTAACACATCTCTTGCAGATCATCCACACAGACAGTAACACGGTCCTGGGGCAGAATGACACGGGGTTCAGCTGTGATGGATCATCAAACACTTTCCGGGTCATGTTCAAGGAACCTGTTGAGATTTTACCCAACGTCAACTATACAGCATGTGCTACTCTAAAGGTACTGTAGCGGGGCAGCATGGATAGAAGAGAGGCTTACAAGTGTAGGTGAAAGCAGGCTTCTTCAGTGCAATGTGGTTCTTACTCTCTCTGCATGTTTCAGTGAGGCGAGTTTAGTTTTAAAGGCCTCCTCTGGAGACCTTCACCTGGTGGTGCAATGTGCATACTGACCATCAGCATTCAGAGTTGGTTTTTAACTTGTCTAGCAAGTGTACAGTAATTAACAGGCTGTATTAGTGATGAAGCGAGGGGATTTTTTTCTTGGTGCACACAGATAAACTGTCAGCTCTGTATGCGTGTAATCCAGAGCCCGTCTGCACTGGCTTAAAAAAGTTGTTATTGAACTGTTGAGATCTGGTTAAATGCAGTGTTAAGCTCTGATAGAGATGAAAACTTTGCTCAAAATAACTAAAGAAGCAGAAAGAAAAGGGAGGTGCTGAGACTTCCAAAGCTCATTGCTTTGGGTGGAGTGTACCTGGGCAGCAGGGTCCAGCAGGGCTGCGATCTCTGTCTTGATCTGTTCTTCTCCTCTTCTGTAACCATTGCAGGGTCCAGATTCCCACTATGGAACCAAAGGACTGCGCAAAGTGATCCATGAATCACCAACAACAGGAGCCAAAACCTGCTTTACGTTCTGCTACGCGGCTGGGAATAACAACGGCACTTCTGTGGAGGATGGACAAATCCCAGAGATCATCTTCTACACATAGTGCAGCTGCGGAGCTGGCTCTGGACTTTTCTGTTCTCTTCCCCGTGACCTTCCAAACTAAATTTCTGGCTGAGTTTGACCACACCAATTGGAGCCACACTAGCCAAAGGTCTCAGTAAAACCATTTCAAAGCTCATGTTTTGCCTTGTGCTAGTGATTCTGCTGCTATCCCATACCAGACTAACTGGTTTACCAGTATCATTTGTAGGTTGTCTGTGGCTAGTCATTTTTCACTTTACTGATTAATCCTATCTAACAACATGCATTTTTTTGACTGTAATGAATGTAGATGCTTTTCCATCAGTCAGAAGCATGGAAACGAGTGGCTCTGGTCGTGGTTACACTTGCTGTGAGGAGCAAATCCTGCAAAAAGAAAAAAAGACACAGTCAGGGCTGTATGGCCCCTCCTCCTCCTCTGCTCTAGCGCAGCAGTTGAGGCAAAGCGGTTTGCGGTGCTTGGCCGGCAACACCACTGCAAAGGCAGAGCTCGACCAGCCTGCGCCTGGCGCGTCCCCTCCTGCTGGCTGCAGCACGTGCAGCCGCCTTCAAAAAGTGACAGAAAGTGGCCTTTTCCCTGAGGCTTGCTGTTTCAGCACTACACGGTCTTGAGGGAGACCTCAAAACTAGAGCGCCTCTAGAGACTACAGCGTTTTCATGCTATTCTCACTAATTTGTGACAATCCTTTACCTTGGGCAGTTGGTGACAGCGAGGTGAGCTCCCCTGCAGGGCTGAGAAGGGGCAGCGGTTCTGGCAGGGCAGGCTCTGTCCTCTCCTGGGGGCAGCTGCTGTGCTGAGTCCCGTGGTGCTTCTTCCAAACTCCGTATGGTGTTCAAAATGATGGGTGATACTCAGATAACCCCGTGCAGCGTTTAGCAGCAGGGAAATCTGTACTAGTCGTTACTGTGCTAATCAAATCCTTTGTTTGCAGATAGTGCTGGGATTTGTCAGTTGGAGCAAGCAAGGGAACTTGCCTCACCTGGCCCCCATGTTCCTGTGTATTGCTGCTGTTCTCACGCACGTTTCAATGCATTTTCTATTTTTTTGTTTGTTTCTGTGCATTGCTAATCCACTCCTAGGCTGCTTCAGAGCACTGCTGCCCTGATGCAAAATAGGAAGAGGCTTGATGTGCAACCGCCTGTTACCTAATAACGCAGCAGATGGACGAGGATTTATGGAACAGTTTAGGAAAACATTAAAGATTTTCTGTTTGCCGGTGTATATTTGCAGTGTGCCTGTTTGGACAGGCGCAGGAGGAAGATACGGTATTTCCAAACATCACCTGGCTTTGGGCTGGCTAGTTCAGTAATCGTGAATAAGCTCCCTTCTTACCTGTTCAGGACTGGTTGTTTTCGCCGTCAGCAGGTTCAGCCATAGCCGAGTAGGTAAAGGTACCCTGTGGGGAGGAGGTAGGAGGCGCTGCCCACTGGAGGCTGTTTTTTTTCCCTCCCCTTCCTCTGCAGAGGAAGCCGTAACTAAAGGACATCTTGGCAGGGTGTCCAGAGCCCTCCAAAGTCTGCGTGGGACTTGCTGGCACGTTGTGGTGCTGCCTCAACGCTGAGGTTCCCTTTTGCAAACCTCCCCCTCTGCCCTGGGCGCACGAGGCTGCCCAGACTGGCCCGGCGGCAGTTGCCAACTTGTTCAGCTGCTGGAAGTTGAAACCTGGTCATCCTTCGCTGATGCGGATGGCTGAGTGCCTGCTCGCTCGCTGGGGAAGTTGCGTCTCTTCCCCTTGCTCCCTCCGGTTGGGCTCTGTCCTCAGCCTGTGGCCGGCCGGGTGTCTCCTTGTCAGCCACGCAGCAGTAATACGGTCAGGAACACCCCGCACCTCGTAGTCAGTAGCTATTAGAGATGTCGATAGTGTGTTACGTTCTCTAGGAAGACGTTGTAAGATGTGTATATTGTAAGCCTGCTTCAAGGTAGGATGTTTTTAATATGGCCAGTACTTTAAAAAAAAAAAAAAAGGAAAAAAATACCAACATCTGATGGGTCCATGACTTAGTTATTGAACCTGACTCTGTGCAATGCAAGCGGTGTCGCGAGGCGGATCGGCAGGACGGGTGAGCTCTGCCCTCTGAGGGGCAGCCCCTTGGGGCACGCACCCCTGCTTGCGCTCTGCCTCTGCCGCTCCGCTCAGAGGCGGCGGCAGCTTCGCGTCCCTGCCCGGAGCCACCTCGGGGCCTGCGTGAGCCCCGTGACGGGCTGGCTGCGGTGGGTGCGGCACCTCGGGCACTTCTGTATATAGGTGGCAATAGTGGGAATAATTGGAATACGGAAGAAGCAAAGCTGCACACTTGGCTATCGAAAGAGCAGGACTTGAAGGCAGGCCTTGCTGTAACCTAGCTCAGCTGAGGTGGACAGGCCCTTGCTGGCTTGTCCCTGAAGCATCTGTTTTTACTGCTCTTTTGTTATGCAATTTCTTTTCCCAAATTCACCTTTCGTGCTTTCAAGCCACAAGGTAGGTCTGGTTGCTTGTCCTGTCGGGGGGGGGGAGAGGAGTCAGACTCTGAACTACACCTGAGCAACTTCTGTTCTTACGGCTTTTATGCAGTTTGATGCAATTCTGGCTTTTGTAGATAGATGAATGTAATTCATTGTTGGACTTGCCTGTTTCCAAAAGTATGAGACGTTCTGTTGTACCATGTCACCTTCCGAGCAGAGCTGGGACTGTCTCGACTCCAGTGCTATATTGATGAATGTATCCAATGCTCTCGTTCAGTGTTCACACTCTGCTTTTGGCCAGCTTTGTGATTTGTAAATAGGAAATCAATAAAGACATTCAGGTTGTCTTTACAGAGTTTCTTCCTGATTTGAAGAGAGCTGATGGGCATGCAGCGGCTGCGCCTTGCTCAGTGCCTCGGGGCTGTGCCAGAGCCTGGTGCTGGTGATGCCCTGGACTGGGGCAGCCCTGAGCCAGGCTGCAGCCCTCAGCCGGCCCTGGGTGGAGCGTGGTGCAGGCAAACCCCATCTTCGCTGGGATGGATGAACCAGAATCACAGGACCTCTCCCTGCTGCTCTTCCCCAGGAACCCTCAGCCTGGCCCCTGGCCTCTTCCCACCCTGCAACTGCATCAGCGCCGCCCTTGAGGAGGCACGAGGCCCCATCTTGGCTTTTCCTGCTCTTTCTTTTCTGCTCTTTTCTTTCCTGCTCTTTTCCTTTCTTGAGCTACAGCTCTGCCCTGGGGAAGCTGTGTCCATCAACTTCCAGCCTGAGCCCTAAACCACCCCCGGGGAGCCTGGGGGAAGAGCTGGGCCGAGCAGGGAGCTGCCTGGAGCCATCGCCTTGCTGTAGCTCCCCTGAGCACCCCTGGCCTTTGCTCCTGCTGCTCACATGGAAAAGAAACAAGGGGCTGCAGCCGCAGCTCAGCAGCGTTTAGCAGCAGGAAAGGCACCTGAGTATCTGGGGCTGAGGCACCAGCCCTCAAAGGGGCCGTGGCAGCTCCCACGTGGGGCATGGGGCAAACGCTACTTGTTGAGCTGCAGAGGAAAAGGGGGTGCAGACCCATGTCCCACCCTTAGGGCCACGCATTTACACACAGACAAAAGTGGAGGGTTTTAAAGATTTTTTTATTATTATTTTTATTTTATATTTTTTATTAAAAAAAAAAAAAACAAAAGCCCCTAAGTTCTATGGCTTCAAAGAAGCATCAGAGAAATTTAAATGCCATTTCTGTACACTTTGTTTTAAAGCAGTAACTAAACTCGCAATGGAACAAACGCCCTCACGTACAATCTCAGTGTTTGGACTCCGTGCTGGAAGGACCGGGAGTCCTGGGGGCTGCAGCCCTGACCCCCCCCCCCTTGCAGCTGCTGGCGGCAGCGGGTGAGCAGCTGGAGTCAGGCAAACGCCCTCGGCCGCGTCCCTGCCCCTCCACGGCTCCTCTTCGGCCTCTGATTGGGTTTGTCTGAGCCGATGCTCTGAGAAGGGTCCGCTTCCAGGGAAGATTTAAGGCGATTTTTTTCGTTTTGTTTTGTTTCTTTGCCTCGCTGGGGAAGTGAGGGCAAACGCTGCACATCGCTCCCCACCGCGGCCAGGGGATGCGGCGGCAGCTGGGGCTGCCCTGGCTGCTGCAGCCCAGAAGCCAAAGCTGGGTTCAATCCTGAATTCAGGCAGAAGCGGGGCTGTGGCGCTGCGCCCTCCCGCGGGGCCGCAGGTGCCCGATGGGTGCTGGGGCAGGGCAGGGCGAGCACCCCCTGGGCTGGCGCAGCCCCTCGTGCTATTTGGGGCCTCCCCTCCCTCCCGAGATGCTCGGTTTGGACAAATGCTTCGAAGCAGCCACAGATGTTCCCATTTTCCCCCACCCCCACCCCCCCAGAAGCCTCAGCACAGCCTCAGCCCCGCTCTCGGGGTAGAACAACAGGGTTTTGGTAAAGATAAGCGTGCCCCTCCCTCCCCCCTCCAATGTGTGGTGATCAGTGCACACAGCAGCGCGGGGTCAGTCACGTGGGAAAGCTGCAGTGGCCCTGGGGTGGTGAGGAGCAGGGTGCCTGGGGGGCTGCGCCTGTGGGTGAGACGATGGCTAAAAAAAAAACCCGGCCCCCTCCCGCCCTCCCTCGTTACCCCCCCACTCCCCTGGCAGAATCAGACCCGGCCCCACTGCGGGGGGGAGCGGGCAGAGGCTGCCGGGCTGGTGGCTGCGGCAGCGCTGGCCGCCCCGGTGCCCTTCGCCAGCCGGTCACCGTCGCCAAATGCCTCCGCGCCCACCCTGGCACGAGGCCCTGCGCCCTCGCCCTGTGCCTGCCGTCACCCCGGGGGGCTCAGACACACGGCACAGGGGGCTGTAAAACCAAGGCCAAGAAAACGCTGCCACAGGCCCTGCCCTGTGCTGCCTGACAGACCTAAAGCTGCTGTGGAAACAAATCCAGCCCTAAGACATCACAGCGTCAGAGAGGAGACGCTTTTCCTTCCAACTGCGCTCTGAAACGTGCTCTCGCGGGTCCCTCTGGTGCTGCCTGACACCGGCTCGGTCCTGTCCCGGTGCCCCCTGCCCCAGGAGTCACTGGCTGTTCATGGCAAGACCAAACATCACTTGTATTGCTAGCAAAAGTGCATCGTAAAAAGAAGTGTAAACGCATTTCCCCCCCTCCCTGCCCCGCACGCACCCAGCACTTCTCGCCGTACCAGAGACCACAGCGCTCGTCACCACAGGCATTAACGAAAGGGGAGGGGAAACCTCACGGGGACGGGGGCAAGGGGCCCTAACGAAAGAGCAGAATTCGGTAACACTGAAGATGACGGTCAAAGACTGACAACTCAGCACTCTGCACCGAGACTCACTTTAAATTAACTTAAGAGACAAAGAAGCAACAGAAAAAAAAAAAAAATTCCTCCTTAGCCCACTGCTCTCGAAATTGTCTTCTGCTTCTTCTAAGACAGCGACGTTTTAGAGTCTGTAGAGTTGATCCCCGTTTCAAACTAGGAATAGACTCAGAAGCAAGTGACGCTGTGGATTTGTTGCCGTTTCTTTTTTCTTTTTTTCTTTTAGACGGACGCAGGAACTTCAGCGAAGTCGGGCTTGGTTCGAGTAAACGGCCACGCACTGGGCGAGTGGCGGAGGAAAGGACAAGCAGTTTGGGGAGGCCCCGCTCCCCGCCTGTGCGTGGGGCGCCGGGGGAGGCCAGCTGGCTCGGCCCCAGCCCCGTCCGAACCGAGGGGCCGCCGCCGCCGGCTCCACGGGTCAAGATCCAGCCACGGCCAGAGGGAGAGGAGCCCTCGCGCACGCCGCTCCACCCGGCCCCGGCAGCTCACTTGCGACGCTTGGTGGTTTTCCTCTTCCTTCTCTTGAAGAAACAGCAGCACCTGGGGACAGAGGGGACCCGTCAGTGCCCGGGCCCAGATGGGATCAGCACCCCCACGGGGGATCAGGGGACACCAAGCCTTTGGCAGCCTGCAGAGCCCCACCTGGGGCAGAGTTGCCCCAGCACATGGCCTGGGCCGGGTGCGGAGCGCAGCGATGGCCACAGCAAGTGATGCTCGCCATGGTGGCACTGGCCCTGGCACTCGATGGCAGCCACGGCAAACACCGCTGGCCGGAGCCTGGGGCTCCCCGAGAGGGAACGGCCCCAGCTGCGCACGCGGGCGCTGTGCCGGGTTTGGGAAGGGGCTGGGGGTGGTGGCCCTGCAGGGACACCACTCGCTGGGTCCCCGTGAGGAGCTGCAGATGTTTGCTGGGCTGCTCCTCCCCCAGGGGGGCAAGGCAGGGCACCGCGGGGCGGCAGCCCTGACCAGCGCCCGCCCCAGGGGACAGGGCCAGGGCGCATCCTTACTTTGTATCGTCTGTCACCTCCACCTCGGTGGGGGCTGTGATGGGGGCGTTCGAATGTCCTGCAGTCGGGTCATCTGTGTTCAGCTCGCCGTTGGTGGAGCTCATCACCTGTGGGGAAGTGAGCGTCAGTGCGGGGGCATCCTGCGGGGCACCGGCTGGTCCCCAGCCTCGTCCCCGGCCCCATGGCAGCCCCAGGTGGTGGCACGGCCCCCCCCCCCCCCCAAGCCCCCCGAGCCCTGCCCTGCCAGAGCCAGAGCCAGGAGCACCGGCGTCCCTGCACGGGGCAAGAGGACGGTGCCCTCGCCCAGCCAGCGCTGCTCCGCCTCGGCACTGAGCGCAGCAACGACCCCGGCGCCCCCGCACACCCCCCCCCCCAGGCCAGGGGTTGCTGGCGGCCCCGTGACGCTGCTCGCTGCCCCACACCATCCTTCTGCCAAGCCAAGCACCCAGACACAGCTCTCGCCGTTGGACCCCAAGCCCTGGCACTGCTGGGCCCTGTGGGGCCGAGCCCAGCGCCCACCCCACAGGCTCCTGCCAGCCCCCCGGGGCCCTGCCCGCTCACAGGCGGCAGGGCCGGGAGGAACACCCGGTCACCGAGGCAGGGGTGGGCTTGGCACAGGCAACGGGGACTTGCCTGAAAACCCCTCTGCTGCTCCTGCAAAGCCAGGAGCACCCTGGGGGATGCGCAGGCATCGCCAAGCTGCTTGGCCTCATGAGGACGTTTGGCCCCTCGCCGGCTCACAGAGCTGCCGCCCGACAGCCATGGTGCCCAGCCAGCGGGGCTCCTTCAAGCGACAGCCCCCCCGAAACGAGCCCAGGGACCCGTGAGCCACCAGCACCCCCCCGCAGCGCCGGGCGCGGGCGGAGATGGGAGGGAGGCCGGCAGAGCAGGAGCGGGGAGCAGCCGCAGGGGCAGGGAGGGGACGCAGGAGGAGCCGGGCAGGCTGAGCTGTCCCCACGGCCGGCCCTGGCCCTCATGACGGGAGCCGAGCGAAAGCCCAGGACCCAGCACCCGTGGAGATCCGTCACAGAGCAGCGGGAGTGAGCAGCGGCGGCGGGGACGGCAGCAGAGACAGAGGAAGCAGCACAGGCCCGGCTGGGGGGCGTTCAGGGCCCCTGGTGCAGGTGCCCCCACCCGACCGCGCGGGCTGGAGCCGGCCAGCCCGAGGCAGGGGCAGGAGGCGGCGAGCGGGGGGCTGGCGGCGCAGGGACGGGACCGAGGCGGGGAGCCGAGGCTGAGGGCTGCCCAGGGAAAGGGAGGAGAAGCCGGGCTCAAAGCCGCCGCTCCACTCGAGCGATGGAGGCAAAGGGAAATCCCCGCTGGGGGTAAGGCCGTGTCCGGGACAGACACGGAGCAGAGCCGGCGCTGTGCCCATCTCCAGCTGCCCTGCGAGTCCCAGCGGCAGCCCCGGGAAGCAGCGCCAGCCTCGGCCGCGAGCCGGGAGCGGGGCCCCGGGCATCACACGGGGCCAGCCCTGTGCCGGCGTGTCGCAGCCTGGCCAAGAGCCCGGCGTGCGCGGCCCCGGGTGGAGGAGCGGGGCTGCCGCCTGGCACGGCCGGCAGGCACGCTTGGGCCTGGCGCGGGTTGGCTCTGCTGTCCCCCAAGCCCGCCCATGCCCTCGGCGCGTGGTTGCGTGTACCTGGACGGACCCCCCGAGCCTGCCGGCTGCCAGGTGAGCTCCCAAAGGCTCCTCGGCAGGCTGCCCACCGGCCTGAGGATCCCACAACTCCGTCCCCTCGGGCGGCTGCTCGCGACAGGCAGGAGGAACAGAATGAAAAGAAACAAAAGAAAAGAAAAGAGGAAGAAGAATGGGGGAGAGAAGGGAAGAGGTGGAGGGAAAGGGCGGGGAGAAGAGTGGCAAAAGGAGTCGAGAAAATAAGACATGCAAAAGCAAAACCATGACCGGAGCAGCTCGAGTTTGTGATTGCGGAGGGCGCTCGCCCTGCGCTGTCCCAGCGGCTCCTCCCTGAAACCGCCGCTGGGACACGGTGGGCTCTGCACCCTCCCTGCCACGCTCAACCCACAGCCCCCCCCAGAGAACCGGGCTCTTCCCTCCGCATGGAGCAGCTGGGGCCGCGCTGCCCCACGGAGCTCGGCCGCCCTGGGCGGGTCTGGCAGCCGCTCCGCAGAGGCTCTTCGTGGTGACACGGCGAGGAAGCGAGCTGCGCCGTGCCCCAAGGGCTCCCCCGGCGATGCAGCGCCCCGCTGCCAAACCCTCAGCACGGGGAGCGTGGCGCAGCCCCACGGCTGCTGGGGGTCCTCGGACCCCCACGTCCCAAACTGCTTCAGTGCTGCGGGAGTTTTGTGCTCTGCTTTCCCCACGGCCCACGAGAAGAGACGTCGAGCACGGCACTTGTCAGGTGCAGGAGGCAGAGGGCAGAGCTCACGGGGGACGAGTTCCCAGGAAGGAGCCAGATGCGCTCGGAAGACGTCACGCCTCCCTAGGGACGCTGCCCAGCCACCGGCCGTGGCTGCGGGAGGGCGGGTGCTGCGTGCCGGGCTCCAGCCCGCCTGCTCCCCTTGGATGCTCAAACCAAGAAGACCAGGGTCCGTACGGGACAGCTAGGGAAACGTGTGCGGTTCGCTCTTGCTGGCGGCAGTCCCCAGACCATGCTTCCTGCACGGGCCGCGGCACCGGAGTACGGCCGGCAGCTTGGCCCATCCCTCTGCCCTGCGCTGCCCCCGGCTCGGCCCCACGTGCCCGCTGTGGGGCCACACGCTGCCGAGCTGCCCCACAGACCCTCCTGGAACACCCCTCCCTCGTCCCGTGTCTGTGTCCCAGCGGTGAAAGAGAAGCGGCACAGCAAACAGCGGCGCGTTGCCCCAGGGGGGATGCAGCACCGGGGGCATCGCCCTTAGCACCGAGGCGGCTCGGCGTGTCCCGTGCTCACACCCACCAGCGCTAAGCCCCGCTGGAGCTGGAGCTGGAGCCCAGCCCTGGCGTTTCCCAGCTGTGCTCCAGCCTCCTGCGGCTGCTTCCCCCCTGCTTCTGCCAGCCGCCTGGCCCCGGGGACGCAGCCCAGGGTCCTCCGCAAGCCTCAAGCCCAGACCCGCAGGGAGGAAACCCTCCGCCAGCCAGCACTGGGGGAAAAAGGGCGCCGCGGTCCCTCCTCCATGAAGAGCCCCTGCTGGGCGCTGAGGCTGCGCAGTTCAGAAGCCTGAGCCACGCACGACCTCGGTGCTGAGCCCCGGCCGGGGCCGCGCCGCTGCTCACCTGGTGTTTGGTGTGTGGCTGTGCTTTGTCTCTGTTCGGGGGCTGCACCTGCACCTCGCTGTGCATCGTGCCGATGGGGGTGGGCTGGGGACACGACAAGCACAACGTCAGCTGCGCCCCAGCGGCCCTCCCGCCACCCACCACCGCCTGCTCCGAACGTACAGAGCAGCTCGGAATCGGGGCCAGATCCCAGCCCCTCCACCTCCCCGCCCGGTGTGCGGCCGCACTGAGCCCACGCAGGGTGCCCGTGGCAGAAAGCGAGGCGCCAGCTGGGCCGCGGGGTTCCCCTTAGCTCCAGGAGCCTCCAACTCCCGGGTGACAGCTCCGATTCCCCGGCTCGGAGCTGGCTTTGGGGCCCTCCTTCACGCCAGCACCCCGTGCCAGCCCCGGCTCCCTCCCCGCTCACCAGCGGTTTCCCTGCCCAGTCGTATTCGTAGTCGAACACGTAACCGTTCCTCTCGAACAAGTCTGTGAAGAGCTTCCGCAGGTAGTCGTAGTCAGGCTTCTCGAAGAAATCCAGCCGCCGCACGTAGCGCAAGTACGTGGCCATCTCCTCTGCGGGGACAGAGTGGGCTCGGTTGGGGCAGGGGGACACGGTGCCAGGCCAGCAAGGGGCCAGGCTGGGGACGAGGACGGGCCACGCAGAGCCCTCACCTGGGAAGTTCTCACAGAGCACCTCCACTGGAGTGGCTCTTTTGGTGTCGCCGATCTTCTGATACCTCTCCTTTAGCGTGTCAGCCTGGCGGAGACAAGGAGCAGGTCAGGAGGAGAGGGGGAGGCACCGGGCGCTGTCAGACAAGGAGCGGGGTCTTGGTCCCCCTGGCCCAGGCGGCAGCGGGAGCTCACTGCTGGGAACCTGCCCTGGGCAGGCTGGGGGCGAGCGCAGCGCCAGCACAGCCACTGGGACGGCAGCTGGGACACCCACAGAGGGGGGGACACCAAGAGGGGGCCCCTACAGCCGCTCAGCACAGCGAGGGTCGGGCACAGAGCTCAGAGCAACAGCCCCGGAATCCACCAAGGCACCGACCCTCGGCCACCCCAGGGGCCAAAGCTTTCTTCCCCCGTTCCCGGCTGCTGCCCGGGGCAGAGCCAGAGCCACGTGGCAGCCGTGCGTGGGGACAGCAGGAGCTGGCCGTTACCTTGAGGCCTTGCCAAGGAAGGCTCCCGCGGAGGAAGTACATAAACATGTGTCCTAACGCTTCCAGGTCGTCCCTGCGGCTTTGTTCTGAGCGGGGCAAGAAGCAGTCGTGAGCTCATTCCCACCACAGCCCCCTTCCCTGTCCCCACCAGCTCCCGCAGCACCCCACGTCCCCTGCCACCCCCCCAGGCTGAAGGAGAGGCTGTTTGTCCCCAGCCCCACCACTGGCAGGGGGCAGCTCGTGCCCTGCAGCCCCCTTCCCCCCCCCTTTTGGCCAAGGCAGGGCTGGCCGCACGGCGCGCTCGCACCTTTCCCCAGGTGGGTGTTGATGCTCATGTAGCGTGCTGTCCCCGTCAGGCTCTTGTGCTCTCGGTAGGGGATGTGTTTTTTGGTCTCGGGGTCAATATACTCTTTGGCCAGGCCAAAATCGATGATGTGGATGGTGTGCTGCCGCTTGCTGCCCGGCCGCCCCACCAGGAAGTTCTCTGGCTTGACGTCTCTGTAGATCAGGCTTTTGGTGTGGACGTACTCCATCCGCGTGATCTGGGGGCAGGAGGGGAGGTCAGCACCGCGGTGGAGACGTGCCAACCGCAGCCGCGGACACAACGCCCCGTGCCCTCCTCCCTCGGGCCCTGTTCTGCTCAGACTGCCTCGACCCAGCCAGCAGCCCGGCTCCCCTCATGCTGCGCCTCACTGCGCCGCAAGGACGGGCAGAGCGGGCCTTTAGCTCTGGTCCAACCGCATCTCCGACGCAGCCACAGACACCTGGCCGTGCCTGGAGCAGGGCGAGGGAGAGCACAGGTCAGCCAGGGCCACCCGGCACGACCCTGGCGGGCACAGGGAACAGCCCCGTGCCTTGTCCCTCCCGCATCGGGGAGAGGACGAGGGACAGGGAGAGGCCCGCCCGGTGCTGGGGTCCCCACGCAGCCCCCAGGGAGCGGCAGGCGAGGTGCCGCGCTCACCAGCTGGATCGCGATCATCAGGACGGTCTTGAGCGTGAAGGTCCGATCACACAGATCAAAGAGATCTTCCAGGCTGGGGCCCAGCAGCTCCAACACCATGGCGTTGTACTTCCCGCAGGGGCCGAAGTAGTAAACCTGAGGAATTCCTTCTGCAAGAGACGGAGCAGGGGCTGTGAGCGGTGGCGGCGGGGCTGAGCAGCACGTGGCCCCGCTGTCACGGCCACACCGCTCCCAGAGCCAGCACGGGGGCTGCTGGTGGGGGGTCGCCGCGCTGCCCCCCCGCCTCTCCACGCCGCAGGCGGCCCGGCTCTGCTCCTGGCAGGAGGGCGAGGGAGACAGCTCCGTCTGCACCCCCGACTGCTGCGGGGGAGGCGGGGGGGGGGGGGAAGAACTAAATAAAAAGGGATCAAAGATTAGATGTGGCTGCGTAAGAACAGCCTCTCCCAGCCGAGCAGATGGGCAGAGTAGCTCGGGCTGGGGAGCGAAGCTGCAGAAGTTGCCGACACCTCTGGAGGAGTCTCTCCCTGCCCCAGCCCCATCGCCCAGACACCGGCTGCCCGCGGCGGCTCGGCCCCGGCCCCGTACCTGCATTGCCGAGCTGCTTGTAGAACCGATACTCCAGGTGCAGCTGGGGGGCCCGGGACTTTATGGGTTCCTTGGAGGAGAGAAGGAGAACAAAGAGGTAAGGCTGTGGCACGGAGCGGGACGCTCAGGAGGTCTGGCTGTCAGACTCCCCCTTCACAGGTTGGCAGCAGCTGGGGCTGGCAGCATTCAGGGGTGAGAAAAACCAGTGCAAAATGAAGACAAAGACCCAGGGGATAGGGAGAGGAAACCAGCCCACGCGGGAGCCTGATCCGACCCCTCCAGAGAGAGCCAGGGGCTGGGGGAGGCGTTCACAGAGCTGGTGTCGGTGGGACCACGCTCTCCAGGAGCTCTCTGCGCTGGTACCAGCTGAAGGGGTGCTGACGGCAGGCCACAGCCAGCTCCTGGCGAAGCGGAGCCCCAGCTGCTCTCCCCAGGGCTGCATCACCCCACCTGGAATGACGCTGGCTGCCTGCGTGCCCTCAATTCCTAGCAGCGAGCGCAGCTCCCGTACGCAGCCTGTCCCGACCCACTTTAACAGGCCGGGCAGGGCGAACAATTGCCCTCTGAGGCTGCCTAAACGTGTCCCCCCCCGCCCCCCGACCACAAAAAGACTCACCAATTTGATAGCTACGTATTCGTTGGTGTAGAGGTTCTTTCCTGCAGGGAGAGATGGAAAAAAAGGCATTGGCAGTGAGTGAGCCTTTGTGTTCCCCCCCCCAAAACCCGCTGCAGCCCCCAGGGGCCTGCAGAACGTCCCCAACAGGTTCGGCAGCTCCCAAACCCACAAACAGGCCTCGAGGCGCGAGCAGGAGCCGGAGCCCACCGCGCTGCGTTGCAACATGCCTGCTAATTACCCCCGGATGGGGCGCCCGGATTCCTCCCCCGGCTGCCGGGGGCCGCCGCCAAGCTTGCTGGGAGGGGGGGGGCAGCTTCCCTACGCTGGCCTGCGGGGATGCGAGCGGCCAAGCAGCGAGGCTGCGGCACCGCAGAGCCGCCCGTTCCTCCCCAGGGGGCTGCTGCAGCTGCCCTGCGCCGGGACGGGGCTGGGGACGGCGCCCGCGGGCAGCGGGACCACGCGGAGGGTGGCAGGGAGGAAGGGGAGGCCCCCCCGGGGCGCAGGGGCAGCGTGGCCGGCAGGACCAAAGCCCGGCAGCCGGCCTCCCCTCTTGGGTCCCGCCGTTGGACGGAGGCGAGGCAGCAGGCGGCGGGGCCGGGAGGAGCTGAGGAACGGTGCTGAGCCCGGCACCAGGGCAGATTTAGGCCCCCAGGTGCCCCCGCTGATGCTCGGCTGGCAGCAGACCCGCAGCACGGCCCCGCGCCGTGCGAGGAGCTGAAGGCACCCATGTGCCGCAGGAGGGCCGGGCTGCCTCTGGGTGCCCAGGAGAGCTGGAAGAGCTCCCACAGCGCCCCAGAGCCCTGCTGATGGCTTCCGACACAGCTCAGCACCTTCCCTGCGGGGTTTTCACACCCCCAGCTACACAAAGGCTCAGCTCCGGCGTCTGCACCAGAGCCAGGAGGGCACGAGGAAGGTGCTTACACCTGGGGAGCGCCAGCACCACCTCTGCCCGAGGTCCACGAAGAAAAAGGCGAGAGGTTTGCAAACGGATCAGAGCCCCTGCTGCCCGAGCAATCCGGCACGCCAGGGGCACGGAGGCAGGGCCCTTCCCGCGGCGCGAGGGCCAGCAGCCGCCGCGCTGCCCGGCGCGGAGCTGCATCTGTCCCCTCGGCTTTCCTCGCAGCAATTTGCTCGGGGAACAGGCTCCTCCCGGCATAAGATTTCATCTGCTCCGACTGCTGCTCTCCACCTGAAGCAGCAATAAATCCTCGCCGGGTGACATCCGAGCCAGCTGCTGAGCGCCAGAGCCAGCGGCAGGATTACAGGGGGAGGAGGAGGGAGCAGCTCCCACCGGGACTGGGGGGGGGCGGGGGCAGGATGGTGCTGGGCCCCCGTGTGCCCCAGCCACAGGGCCTTGCTGTTAGGTCCAAAAACTCACTGCTGCCTTCAGGGCAGTAACATGCAGCCCTAAAATCACGGCAGGGTTTTCCCTGAGGCTGGGCTGGGTCTTAATAGGGCAAAAAATCAACAAATACACGGCAGGAGAGCTGCAGCCCTGCTGCTGGTGGGACGCTAAAACTGGCCCCTAAGGGAGCTGGCCACGAAACGAGTCCAAATCACTTAGAACCCCCCGATCATTTCATACCCCCGTGGCTTGCCCCCTCCTACGGTGCTCAGAGGGCTGGGACGAAGCTGTGAGGAATGATGGGGAGCAGGGAGAAGCAGCGGCAGCTTGGGTGCCCCGAAAGCACTGAGTCCTGGGGGCGCCCCGGGTCGGACCCGGCTGCCACGCGAGCAGGCAGCGCCGCAGGCGTCACGGAACCAAAGGGGGTTGGTGGCGGGGGGGGGGAAGAAATAAAAAAAATGGAAAAGTGGCAGGATGGGCGGCAGCGGGCAAATATTTGCGCTTGCAGAGGCCTTTGCCCCGCTCAGTGCAGGCGGCGCCTCCAAATGGAGCTGCCGGCACCTGCACGGGGCGGCACGTCGGATGGCCGCCGAGCCGCGGGGCCGGGGGGGGCCGGGGGGGCAGGCTGGGCCGCGCGGCGTTCGAAAGCCCGACGCGGCTTCCTCTTAACGCCCCAATTCCCCCCCGCTGAGGGCAGATTTGGCAGCGGTGGGGTCAGGCACCTGCTCCCGCACGTCACGGCCCGGAGAGGGGCCGGGCTCGGCGCCGCGCCCCCAGACCGAGCTCCTGCCCCCAGCAGCAGCGCAGCGCCGCCGGGGCTCGTCGGGCTCCTGGGGTGCCCGCCGCGAGGCAGCCCCACGGCGCGGAAGCTCCCAGCAGCGGCCACGAGCTGCCTCGGGCCAGGCAACGATAGCTCCTCGGAGCGTTGCTTTTTCATAGATCAGAGGGAAGGAAGAAAATAAAAAAAAAAATAAAAAAAAAAAAACAAAGGTTATTTTGGAGTTTGACCTTCCTCTGCAGGAGGCTGCGAAAGACCAAGGGGAAAAACCAGCGTGAGCTGTTGGCGAGGGAGGCCAGCGGCCGCCCAGCAGCAGGCCGGGCGCTGTTCCCTGCCGCAGTCGCCCGCGAGCTGCCGGGCAGCGCTGCAGCTTGGCCCCGCCACGGCACCCAGCTGAGGTTGCTCTGAGCCCTCCGCGACGGGCGGGATGGGGACGGGCGGGAGGGATGGGGATGGACGGGCGGGATGGGGACGGGCGGGATGGGGACGGGCGGGCGGGACGGGGACGGACGTCTCGGCGGAGCCGAAGCCGGAGGAGCGCTCGGTGCAGCGCGCTGACCGCCGCCTGCGTTTTCTCAGGTTACCGTTTGTGCCCCCAGAAGCAGCCCCTGGGCAAGCAGGTGCCTGGGGGCCGCGGGTGAAAGCCACGGCTCGGGCTTGGGGACGTCCCCGGCAGCCCACGTGTTCCCCGGGCAGGGACACGTCCCCAGCGACCTGCTGCTGGCTCGGCCGCTGCCCGAGGACCCCCTGCTGTCTTCCCCTCCCTCCCCGGTGCTGTTTCAGTTTTAAAAGAGAAGTTAACTTGCAGCGTTTACCTTTGAAGGAAGACAGCTGCCATGTTTCCACTCCGGGGTGGGGGAGAGGGGCAAGCACAAAATGCTGCAAGCGACCAACGCGTAAAAGTTCAGCGCGAGGAGACCAAAAGCAGCAGCTCCTGCCGGATCCCCGCACCCTCACCCCACCTCCCCAGGGCGGCACGGACGGACAAACGGCTGCTCCTGCCTCCGAGGTAGCTCTGGGGCAGCCCGGCACTGGCGGAAGGCTTGCACAGCGCCCGGCTGCTTCAGGCTCCGACCTCAGACCTTTCAGGAGCTTCTCTCCTCCGCCAGCGCCGTCACAGCGGGCCACGGCCTCGCGCAGGATGCCAAGGGCAGCGCGGACACCAAGGGGGGGATCCACGCACAGCTCCAGCAGCCAGGAACTCCCGGCCAAGCCCTTCCCCTTCTGGCTGCCCGCAAGCGCCTCATGCCTCCAAGGAAAGCTTCTTTTTATTATTTGTTACGTTTAACAAACGGCCCCTGAGCTTGCACACCTCCAAAGCTCGGAGGACGCGCGGTCCCGGCCGGGGGCTGAGCTCCGGCACCCAGGGCAGAGCGGCGCCTGCCTCCGGGCGCAGCGGTGGGGTCGGGCAGCGCGGCACCTGCTTGGAGACGACTTCCTCGCCCTCCGGCCCCCGCTGCCGGGAACGGAGGAGTTGCCTCCAAACGTGTTCCTGCAAGATCTCTGGGCTTTTTTTGTTTGTTTTTAAAGGAAAAAGCGCAAAGAATTTTATCATTTTTTTTAAGCGCTGAGCTACACTTTGGCCTCCAAAACCTGCCTGCTTTGAGGACTCAACGCCTCCTTCCCGGGGGAAACCTGGGTGCCCAGCGCGCCAGGGAGCATCCCTGCTTCCACCACCACGGCACAGAGGGATCCCTCCGGACCCCTGCAGCTCCTCAGGAGGAATCCCTACTTTGTGTCAGGTCTCAAGGGCACTGCTGGGCCCTGAGGCAGCCCAGAGGCACGCCTAGGGAAGAGCGACGCGAGTTTAGGAGCAGAGCCACGTAGCTGCGGCTCACGCTGCTGCGCTGAGGCCTTGTGCTCAGCCCGTTAGGGCGTTAGGGGCGGGCACCGCGGGGTGGGACGGGGGAGGAAAAGCGCACGGAGGGCCCAGAAGCTGCCCTGCACCGCGCCGGTGCCATGCCCGGAACGCGAGGAGCCCGGTCACATCGGCCCTTGGTGCCAAGCACGCCAGCTGGGGCAGAGCAGTAGGGCCGGCCCCAGCTGCTCCGGCTTTCCGCACACTTCCCTTTCAAGTGCAAGAGTCCGGGGAAAAGTCCGGAATAAAGCAGGGCACAAGAGCAGGACCTTGGAGGATGTGCCGGGCTGGAAGAGGCGGCGCAGGCTCCGCAGCGGGAGGCGCAGTCCCCGAGGGCACCCGCTCCCAGGCAGGGGTGGAAGGAGCAGCTGCTGGGCCCAAATCCCGAAGCCGCCCAGGAGCCTCCCTCCCCTGGGACAGGCAGGGCTGGAGGAAGGAGCAGAGCTCTGCCCGCTGCCAGGCACGGACCCTGCGCCGCCGAGTGGCTCCGAAGCAGCGCCCTTCCGCGCGCTCTGCAATGAAGCGGCGATCCCGCCGGGGAGGTCGGGGGCAGGAGGGGTCAGGCTGGCACCCGGCAGTCTGTGGGGCTGGGAAGGGCTGAGGGCACGCCGAGGTGGGGAAACTTCCCCTGCCCTCCACGCGGTGCCGGGGCCGCCGGCAGCTCGGGGCAGCCTCCCACCTCCGCTCCTTTCAAAACCCCAAGAGCCCGCCGAGAAGAGCCCGCCGACTGCAGGCTGTGCTCCCAGCTTGGCTAGAAAAGGCGCTGGCTCAAGCACCGCGCGGCAACGAGCCCCGCGGCCGGCACGAACCCCCAGCCTCTCCGGGGAGCGGCTCTCCGCCAGCTCCCTCCGGCACAACCCTGTCCCCAAAGCGCTCGCGGCCCAGCCGAGGCTGACGCCCCGCCTGGCACAGGCTCTGCCGACGCATCCACCGCGCATTCCTGGCGGCGGCCAGCCTGCGCCCCTGGCACGGCGCCGCCTGGCACTGCCAGGCCTCTCCCGGCTGCCCACCGGGGAGCTAAAAGCCCGGTGAAAACCTCCTGGGGCACTTTGACTCCTTGGGAATGAACAACCCACCCCCCAAACCGAGGAAGGGTTTGCTTTTGAACCTTTCCTGCTAAACGCGGTTCGAAATTGAAAGTGACCACGAGAATTTTGGGGTTTTATCCAGCCCTTTTTCTCTCCCCTCCATAACAGTTTCCGGAGGGTATGTGAAACGAGCCGCTTTTACCAACCGGGGAACTTCCCCAGAGTGACGTGCTGCCCCTTCCCCGCATGCCTGCCGCCGCAGACCAGCGCCACGCAGACCTCCCGCCCTCCCTCCCTGGGCACGGGGCGCAGCACGGGGAGCCCCGGGAGCACAGCGGCCCCTCGGCACACGTCATCCTCCAAGGGAGCCTGCACCAGGACCACCAGGACTGAGCTTCAGCGCGTTCCGTGAGGAAGCCCCGGAGCAACAGGTACGGGAAAGAGACAGAAACACCTCTGCGATCGGTCCGCCAGCTCCGAGAGGGGGTTTGGAAGATGAAGCACAGCGGGAAGGCGCTGAGGGAAAGAGAGCCCCGCGACGGGAGCGCGAGCTACCCCAGCACGCGACGCCTTCAGAGCCGCGTGGCCGGTCAGCATCCCCAGTGCCCGTACCGGCTCCTCCCGCTGCGGGAGGACGACGCAGCAATAGCGGCACAAGCAGGCGTAGCGAGGACAGAAGAAGGCCCTTCTCACCTAGACGGAGCTCCCCGAAATTGCCGCATCCAATCTTCTTGCCGACGCGGAAGTTGGGACCCACCATTAAGACTCCCGAGTTGGTTCCAGCACTCCGGCTTCCATGACTGCTCCTTCCTCCACCCGTCTTGGACATCCTTTTACCTTCCTCCAGCTCCCCTTTCCCTCCTCTCTTATCAAAATCCATAAGTTTGTGATACCCCGGCCTCTCCACGGTTACGCTGCTGCCATACAAATCCCAGAGCTGCCGAAAGTTGAGGGGCGAGGAGAAAAGAAGCGGGGCTCTCCTTGGTTAATACACCATCCCGGTGCGATGGGAGGGAGGGGCGTGGAGAAGGAGGGGTAAGCGGCCACCCACGGGTGCTGGGCTACTGAAACGTTAGTGCTTTGCGAGGTCCCGCCGGGATTGTCATCGTCGCCAGTTACAGGGAGCTCCTTGGTGGTGAGAACATCCTGCGGAGATGGTCCTCCCAGCGCGGCTCCTCGCTCGGCGAGCTGCGGGAAGAGAGGGACAAAATGAGCACGAGGCGACGGGGAGGGAGGTGCCGAGAGGGAGCCCCAGCGCCGCCACGGCTCCCGTCTCCCCGGGGGCACGGCCCGCTAGCGATGACGAAGGGCGCCGCGACGGAGGGCTGGGGGAACAGGAGCGCCGCAGCGGGTCCAGCTTCGAAAACGCTGCCATAAATAAAACAAACAGAGCCTGGCCACGGCAGGAGGCAAAACAGTGCGTCGGAGCCAGAAGAGTTCCTTGGGGAGAACGACGTCCCCAAGGAGAAGGCTGCCGGCGGGTGAGGACGGGCTTTCTCCGGGCCCAGCAGCAGCCAGGGCCCATTACCCCCACTGAGAGCAGCTGGGGGCCGGGCACATGCGTGCGCCGTGCTGTCACGCAGCGCCTTGCCCGGGTGGGACACGAAGGCAGGTCCTGCTCCGAGCGGGGCGCTGCCACCCAGGAGGGAGAGCCGTCAGACCCGCGGCTCTGAAGGATGGCAGTCGCCCCCTGCTCGCTATCTGGCACGGAGGGCAAGGAAACCGCGGGGCAGAGGAAGCCAGAGCACGAACCCAGAGCTTGCGCGGCACCCACAGGGAGCGCCGCCGAGGGATGGCAGGGCTCAGCCCTCGGGCCAGCTCCTTCCCCTGTGCCCACCTGGCCAGCGGTTCGGCACGACCCCACCGTGCTGCCGACCTGCAGCAGCCCCATTTCACAGCCAACCCGCCCCCTCGCTCCCCTTTATGGGGGGTGGGACAACAAATCCCCCCCACCCAGCTCCCAGCGCAGCGGTGCTCCCTGCCCGCCCAGAGCCGCAGTGTGCCCTCCCGGCAGTGCGGGGCAGCCCGGGCGTTAAACACGGGGCTGAGCGTGCAGAGGGCCAGGCAGGACCGAGGGCACGCCGGGAGGGCATGCCGGGAGGCCACGTGAGAGCCGGCCGGACAGCCGGCCACGCGCATGCACAGCCCGCTGCCCACCAGCGCTGATCGCCCCTGCTTTTGGTCCCGGGCCCCGCTGAGAGGCAGCCCCCCACCCCCCCCCCCTTCCCCTGCTCCTCTCCAGCCCCAGTTGCCACCAGCGCCGACCGCGGCCCTGTTACCTGCGGGTTAAACAAGCAACCCCGCACCCCTCAGCGCTCCGACTCCAGGAAATGAGCACACTGCGAGCCCTGAGGCTCGGCCAAAGCCCATAAAGCTTTTTATTGGCTCTCAATAGCTATTAATAATAATTAAAAAAAAAGGGGGTTCTTGTGCTAAAAGGGTGCACGGGGGCAGGGTCTAAGAGGTAACGGAGGAAAAGAGAAAGAAGGGAGGCAAGCCGGAGCTCGGCGAGGGGCAGGACCCGGTGCGCGAGGGGCAGCGGTGGTGGAGCCCCAGGACCGCTCCGTGCCCGGCCCCCGGCCCCCACTGAGCCTCGGGGGCTGCTGCGGGCGTGCGGCGCCCATCGCCCGACCCCTGGGCTGATACCTGCAGAGAGCCCTGGCCCTGGAGACCGAGGGCAGGCGCCCAGCCAGGCCGGGGCCCGGCGCCCGGTGCCAGCACTTTTCTCCCCACGCATCTCGGACCTTCCTTCAAACACCTCCGCGGACGGCAGCGACGCCCAGGGCTTCAGCCACTCCACCGCTGCCACAGGAGCGCCCTACAACGGGCAAAGGCAGCTCCCTGCCGCACCATGCCCTGGCACCCAGCGCCTCTCGGGCAGGGGAAACTGAGGCAGGCAGAGCCCGCTAGCCCCCCGAGCCCAGCGGGCGGCTGGGGGCTGCCTCCTGCCCCCACGCTCCCTGCCCCGGCAGCTCCGGCCCGTGCGGGCAGGAAGCAGGCTGGGAGCGGCGGAGCAGGGCTTCCCCGCGCTTTGTTCTCCCCCAGCCCCGCGCGCACACGGCCGGCACGTGACATCCTGCTCATTCTTCGCTCCCCTGATAATTTCCGCCCCGGTTCGGCGCACGGCACGGCCCTGCCGCCCCACTCCCACCTCCCGCCGGGCCCCGGGGGAGCCGATTCCTCCGCAGGGCATTTCGGGAGCCCCCGGCCCCGGCGAAGGGGAGGCAGGCGGCGACGCGCAGGCCGTGCTGCTTCGCACACCGTTTTCGGTTTGAATCAGGCCTTTATGCTCGGTCCCGGGGGATTTCATGCCCAGACTGTTTGCACAGAGTCAGGCGGCCGACAGCCAGAGCCCTGGGAGCTCCAGCCCCCGCTTTCGGGATTATTATTTTTTTTTTGAGTTATGGGCCAGTCTCTGCATGGGAATTTCAGACAATGGAGCGAGACAGGGCCCTAACAGAAGGGAAAAAATACATTTCTAGCCTTAATAAATACTGCTTCCTGCGAGCACTTGTGGAGACCGCGCTGCCTCCCCCGGCCGAGGCAAACATCCGCAGCGGCACAGCGCAACCGCGGCCCCGGGAGCGGCCGCCCAAAGGAGCCCAGCTCTGAGCCCCAGTTTCGGGCTGCGAGGCCGGGTGCGCCAGGGGGCTGCCATGCTCTGATCCCCACCCGTTCCCAAAGCAGGGTGGACGTGTGAGCGAGGGCAGGGCCAGCAGCTTCTCCCCGCGTGGCGGATCTATTTTCGCCTCTGAGAAGCGCCAAGGAGAGGCGACGCCTCCCCGCACCTCGGCGCGAGAGCAGGACCCACCTCTTTGCGCGGTTTCAGAGACTGCTCAGGCTTCCCACTACGTGCCGTGCAGGCGGCTCTGGCTCTTAGAATTGAGAACAACCTCATCAGAAACATTTGGTAAAATCCCAGGACTCCGGTGGCTTTGGAGCGAACAGCCCCGCCGGACTGGTGAGAGCCAAACCTGCGCTGGTCCGGCACGGCCACTGCAGGACGAGCGCTGGGGATCCGCATCTGCCCCACGCTGTCACCCAGGGGCAGCCGCGTCACGGGGAAAACATGTCCTGGTAAAACCACCAGGCATTTTTGCATTTCCAACACGAATCCTCACCCAGGCCTCACTCAGACAAGAAGCCTCAGAGAAGCACCTTCCAGGCTGCATTTGTTGGCCTGGCGTCAAATCTGATGCAAGACGAGACTAAGAAAACTTCTTTCTCTCTTCTTGGGGGGGAGGGGGGGGGGAGAGTAAAAAAGAAATTGGCCTAAAGTTTGATGGGAGAAATTCCAAAGCAAGCTGTGGTCTTAAAACAAATAAGCACTCCCCTGCCCTGCAGCGTTTGCGATGTGAAGTGCTCCAACCCAGGGAACCTGAAACTGAAACAAGCTGCAGACAAGTGCAAGTGACGTGAACACCTCCCCAAAACAGAACCACAGAGACGCTGAAAGTACCATAAAGGGGGCAAACCAACACCCGGAGATCATCGGAAAGGCAGGGAAGGGGTTGCTGGCGGGTCTGTTTAAGCCTTGGGTTCTCTTTTATTTGCCATCTGGTTTTCAGCTTGCCAGGTCTGCTCCAGTCACATTTACAAGCTATTCCCTGCAGTCATGGGGGTGAGAAAAAGAGGCTGGGGGGGGGGGGGGTTCTTTTCTTCTTTAGAGAAAAACCAAAACAACCCCCTGCAGTTCCAGTGCTATCCCTTGTCTCTGAGACCCAGGACTCGGAGCGAGGCTCCCGACCGCATATGCAAGACTAAAACGCTGAAAAAAAAAAACAAAACGTCTTTTTAAAATTTCTTTCCTGTGAAACCTCGTGGCTGACGAGAAAGGGTTTGTACAATAACATCTGGGGCACATTGTTCTGGGCCCTTTATACACACACAGAGTTCCTGGCCCAAAGAGGTTACAATTAAGCAGGGCAAGACAAAAGAGGGGAAGAGGAGGGGAAAAAAAAATAGCGGCCCGGCGCAGGGAAGCGATGCCCAAGGTCACCCCGAGCGAGCCCGCGGCTCTCCTCGGGGCACAGCACGGGCGTCCTGGCCCGGCCACGTCCCGCCGGGCGCTCGCTGCGGCGCTGCCACCTCGTCACGGAGCCCCGGCCAAGACGAGCCCCGGTCCCTGCAAGCCCTCAGCACCGCCGCTCGGAGCCGGCCTCCCCGTGCACTCTGCGCCTTGCGAGCGGCAGAGGAACACAGCTGCCTCCAGATGAAAGGGAGAGAAAAGCTTCTTGAGAGCACAAGGAAGAAAAGCCCTTGACACTGCGCAGCTCAAAGCACAGATCCCTGCCAATTAAAAGCTAAAAATAATCACAAATACCCCGATGTCCCAAAGGACAACCCATCAGCTGGCTCCAATATAGAAATCCAGACCGAGAAGCAACCGGTGGCCTTACACAGCTGAAACCAAAACCCAATAAATCTTAAAAGTTTAAGGAGCAGATGAAGTCTTAGCTTACAAGGAGATCAAAAGTCTTAAAACAAAGGAAGATCCAGAGTGTTTAAAATAAGCTGCAGACGGTCCCAGATGATGTCTGGAAAGGTTTGTAGTTAAGAATGCGTTCCAGTCTTCGGCGCCGGCAGCCAGCCCTGGTCATGACGGAACGGGGAAGAGCTGTGCCACGACAGGGAGGCTTCCCAGAGCTCTCGAAAGCCCCACCAGGTTTCCCCAGAGCTCGATCTCTCCCCCAGGAGCCCGCGGTGAGTGGGCAGGATCGAGGCAGAGGTGGGGAGGGACCGGGGGCAGCTGTGAGCAGGAGCAACCCAGAAGCACAGCGAGCCAGGAGGCACCGGTGCTGCCGGCCACCTCCAGCTTCTGAGCAGCCGGCAGAGGCGCGAGCACCAGGACGCAGCCTCCAGGCACGACCGCGGCGCCGCCAGCCCCCGCTGCTCCTTCACTGGGGCCCCCTGGCCATCTGAAAAGCCATGCGGTTGGCTGAAATTGCACCCTGCCAAAAATAAACAGCGGGCAAGCGGAAGGGGGCGAGAGTCGCAGGGGCTGCGGGGATAACGCGCGCGGCTGGGGCCAGGGAAAGCGGCTCCCGGGACCGCGTTTCAGCGACCTACCTGCAGCTGGAAGGCCCGCGGAGCTCCCCCGGGACGTGCTGTCACCCGCACAGCAGCTCTGCTCCTTGGCGTCAGCCGCCGCTCGGGTCGCGGCTCAGCGCCAGCACGAAACCACCCCGTGAGCTGGTTCCCTCCGCCAGCCACTGCTCGGCATGGGGACGCTGCTCTGCTGGCGGCCCCCGAGGGAAGCAGCGCTGCCGGCGGCGGGGGAGAGGGTAGGAAGCCCCCGGCTGGGGACGAGGCTGATGTGTTAAACGCTGGGGACAGCAGCTGGGGAATCTCCTGGGTCCGAGAAAGCCGGAAAGGCCCTCGGTGCCGCAAATGGAGCCAAGCGTGCTCATAAAATTAAGAAGTTGCAACTCAAGCAGCAAAGAGAGGCACAAGAACGGCAAGAGGGTGATGGCAACGTCTAGCCATCGAGCTACGACCTCTCCATGTCCCCTCCACGCTACGCAAGGGCACCCACAGCGAGGGCAGGTCTCCGCACTCGTGGGGAGACCTCATCCGGGGGTGCACGGAGCTGCAGGATGGAAACAGAAGCTGAAAAGGGGCAAAAAAAAAGTTCCCAACCTAGTGCTGGGAACGGCAGCGGTACAAAAGGCCCTCCCGAGACGCAGGCTCGACACACGGCCACAGGCGCCACGCGCCGACGGGGACAAGGAGCACAGCGGGCACCAGGTGCTGGAGGAACGAGGCTGCAGCTTGCAGGCAGACCACGCCGGCTACTTCAGAGGGCGGGAGCTGGCCACGAAGCCGCCTTCTGCGAGCACCAGCCCTGGACCGAGAGGAAAGGAAAACCTTCTGAAGTCCCAAATCCTTCCCGCTGGGTCTGCAGCGCCCCGCGCTCCCCGGGGCTGACAGGAGTCGCCCTCCGGGCTGCAGCTCCTCACTTTGGCAACTCTGAGCGCTCCGAGAAAAACCCTGCCCGTACAGCTGCCACAAGAGGGAAACCCAGCGGAGTTTCCAAGGTGTAAAAACCACTTCTCATACCCCGGGAATTCAACGGGCAATCCACGGTGGTCCGAGCCTAACGCCAGCACACGCTGCAGGACAGCCGAGGTGACCGGCGCACCCGGAGCGACAGCGGGAGCCTGCCCGCGTACAAACCCAGCCCGGCCCCCGTTAGCGAGCTGCCGGCCAGCAAAACGCAGGGGCACGCCTCTACGGCGGGACGGGAGCGCTCCCCCAGCTCCGGCACCAACGTAACCACATGGGCTTCACAGCCCTCTCCTCCCCAACTGCCCCCGTGGCGGCAGCAGACCCCGCTCGCTCGCCTTCCCTTCGCCCCGCCCGCACCGCGGTGGTTCGGCCCCACGCAGCGGCACGGCTCCAAGCGCGGCTGCCCGCGCGCGGGACACAAGGAGCGGGCTCCTGCCCTCGCCTCGGGGGCGGCACCGTGCTCCGTCACGTGCCGCCAAGCTCCCCGCGACGCGAAGCCTTCGCGCTGATGGGCGCCGAGCGGATTTTCGAGGAAACAAGACAATTGGTAGGAG
This sequence comes from Anser cygnoides, assembly GCF_040182565.1. NCBI lineage: Eukaryota > Metazoa > Chordata > Aves > Anseriformes > Anatidae > Anser > Anser cygnoides. The sequence continues at coordinate 5,278,759 of NC_089899.1, read as the reverse complement.
GTTCTTTTGTTACGCGAAGAGTCCTTCCAAGACTGGGACTCGGGCTGTTCCCGCTGACCTTTGGCTTGGGCAACAGGAAAGTCGTAGGCTGGAAGCGCAGGCTCCTCTCCCCGCCTTGTGCTGCCAGGCGCGGCGACGCAACGGGCTCCCGAGGGACCCGCTGAGCTTCCTCCAGCCCTGGGCCGCGCAGCGCCTCGCTCCTTCCCACCGCAGGAGCGCGATCGGCTCAGACGTGGGTCCACAGCGCGGGCCGTCACCCGCTGCTTCCCCACGAGGAAGAGGGGAAGGTTGCAGCTGGGAGAAAACCCCTCCCCGGTCCTCATTCTAGGGAAGGCCCCGACGCAGGCTGAGGAGCCAGGGGGACGGCGCGGCGCCGCGAGCTGCTCCACGCCACACCTCCACCAGCTCCCGCTCTGCTCAACCAGAAGCAACCCACCGGGCAGCAGATCGGTGCGTTCCAGCCCGATTTCCTCCTCCTCCCTCAAGGCAAGAGCGGCGCTTTGACAGAGGAACTCGGGGCACCCAGCTCGGGGCGCGAGCACCTCGCCCAGGGGAGCGGGGCCGGCCCCGCGGTGCCGGAGGACGGACTGCCGCGTGGTGACAGCCCCTGCGGAGGGCTTTTTGGGGGGGAATCCCTGAAAATCAGGAAGTCCTGAAAGCAGCTGCTTTCCCAGCAAGGCGAGACGCTTTGTGGTTTCTGCAGCCACAAGAACGTCACCCCCAGCCCCAGCGGGGTCGGGTTAAGCAGACACGGCCCTGGGGCCTCCTCGCAATGGCCGAGGCCCTTCCCTGCTCGCAGCCAGGCGGGACCAGCGCAGCGCTGTTTACTCCGTTTCCTCCTCTGTGCGTTCACGGTGGTGTCAGCACAACAGGAAGCTCTTGTTAAACACTTCATTACTTCACTGCCGACGCAGAGCCGTCGGGGAAGCCGGGCGTAGCGCAGCGTGTTTCGGGAGACGGGGCAGCCTGGCAGCTCCGGCTCAGGGCTGGGATTTCAGAGCTCGCAGCTCCGGCTTCCCAGCCCCTCCACATCCCAGCCGTTACGCCGGGATAACAACCCCCTGCCATCTGCTTTGGCCATTCGAGCTCCCTGGGGAGACGCTTGGCTCCTTCTCAGCTTTTGAGCAGCGCTGAGACCTCAGCGACTTTCTCCCTCCCCCTCCTTCAGAGCATCCTTCAGGGAACAGCCCCAGAACCGGCTGAAGACCTCCCGCCTCGGCCGGCAGCACAGGGCCACGAAAGCCGCCTGCCGTAGCCGCCAGGTCACCGGCCAGCTCGCGCCCACGAGCGGCCCGGAGCTGAAGGCCTGCAGCCGGCCTTCCCGGCGGCTCCCTCGCAGGCGGTTCCATCGCTGGTGGCACCGACACCGGTCCACATCTGCAGGCTGCTGCGGGACCGCGGCACCCAGTACCCGGCAGACACAGCCCCAACGCCACGGTCACTGCACCGGGAGCGCCCCAAGCGCCGGTCCCCTCTCGACACCGAGCAGCCACGGCTGGTCCCCCCCAGCCCCGTGGCGCAGCGTGGTTTCCCTTTTGGCCCCACTGTGTTTGTACAGCAAGGATATTTGCAAGGGAATTTTGTCCAAAACCTTTTTTTTTTTTTTTTTGTTTAAATCCCCCTTCATCCAGGTTGTTTCTTGACAAGAAAAAAAAAACAGGAATAAAGCCAAGGCTAATGTTTCTACCAGAATTTCTTTTAGTCTTCAGGGAAAAGAAAAAAAAAAAAAGAAACCCTAAACTGTAGAAGCAAAGCTTTTAATCCGACATGATCCGAGCATCCTCGTTCCAAACCTCCCCTCCCTTCCTGGCCTCCCAGCTCCCTGTGAGGACATGGTGTGTCCGCGGGAGGACACAGGGCTCCACCCGCACGCGCTCGGCCCCGCAGCACCGGGCACTTGCGGCAGCTCCAGCAAAAAAAAAAACCAACACCAGCAGAGCAAATGACCTCCAGCTATGGAGTTAACCCGGAATAAATAATAACAGTAATAAAAAAAGACCGAGGAGGAATGCTTGGAGCTTCTGTCAGAGATTAAAGCATTTATCGCGCGGGGCTCTATTGCCGTACCACCCCTGCAACCCTCTGTGGCTCTCGACCACGTCCCAGAAACATCCGAGCCACGAAAATATCAGGGTTAAAGAAGTTAACAATAAAGCATTTGATGTTTTTACCCCCTTCCCCCCCCAACCTCCTGAGCTGTGAAAAAGATGGGTTTTCCTTCCTGCCTTGCAGTGCCTGGCTTCCTCCTCCAGCTACCGCGTCTATTCGGCTGCTCTCTGACCCAGAGGAGCTCTCTCCTCGCTGGCCTTTCCCTTCCCCGGCAGACCTTTAGGCACTGCACTCTGGTCACTTCTTCACCTCCAGCTCCAAATCTCTCCCCATTTACTTTCTCCCAGCCCCCAAACGTTCGCGTGGCTTTTTAATGGGTCCCAGCGATTGCTTCAAGGCTTCTTCTTTAAGGAAAGAGTTGCACACTACATCTTTCCCTCGACAACAGCAAGGGAAGTCGAGCCCCAGCACCGCAGCAGAGGACGTCTCTATTGCCGGGGAGTCCTGCTCCACGGCTCGGCGGCCCGACAAGCGCTCAGCTACCCCGAGTCCCCACAGTGCAAAACCAATAATGACTCACGCGTGATTTCACTGCGATCTGTAGAGGTGCCGAGCTGACATCCAAAACCATCGGACTGCTTGGGGAGCAGAACCTCAGCCGTTCGGCACACTCCAGCAGAAGCAGCACCGCTGACGATGCGGTCGGGGGGGGGAAGGCTCGAGCAGCCAAGGCTCTGGCTGCATACGCAGTACCCCCTCCGCACAGACCCCGACCCAACGGAGACGCACAAGCGAAGCCTGTTAGCTGCTGCCCAGACATAACGAAATTAAACGAGCGGCAAAACTGGAGAAAAACACCAAATGGGATTTTTCAGCCCGTGGCAGAGCCCAGGTGGGTGCAAAGGCAACGCTCTGAAGGTAATTGGGATATCACAACCTCGCACGGAAGCGTGAGCTCCTGGTGCTACTACAGCTTTAAGACATCTGCTCCGTCCCGAGGTGAGCACAAAGCTCGTGCCACAGCGCGGCCCTGGCAGGTGACACAAGCTCCCAAGGCGAGGATGTGCGTGCGTATCGGCAGCTTTACCAAAAGTCAGCTTTCCGACGGCCGTTCGGCAGCAATTACCTGGCACCCAACAATATCCAGTACGGGAACGGCTCCGTCTTTAACCAACACGAGCGGGGCAGTTTTGATTCCTGTTTGCTCCCCACCTGCATAAGCAGAAATGGAAATCGACGCGCTTCGGACAGTCAGAATCCAGAACACAGATCCTTAACGGTTTTAGACACAAAGAAGCTTGCAGAGGCAACACCTGAGCGCCTCAATAAAAGCAGCCACAAAGCAAACTCCCCGCAGCATCTCTCCGCCGCTGCGCGTTGCTCTGCGATTTGCTTCCAGCTGAATATAGAATTTCACTCTTTTCGTTGGATCCCCATCCAAAGCAGTTACACCTGGATGGAAAATATGAACAGTGCTTGACCAAAGAGCCGGAAATACCACGACTGAAATTTCAGCAGCAGCACAGGAACCAAGCAAAAAGCTAAAAATACTTCTCTAGGAAATATAGTAATAGTAATAACCGTAAACATGCACATGCTAAAATAAGATCAAATCTGAAAACTAGACCAGGAGAGATCAAACACAGCACGAGTCAGCCAAATCCACCCGAGAGCCCAGTGCCCACTCGAGTCCATTCATCTCTTTGGGCTCAGCAGCCACAAACTCAAACTTCCAACTACAGAATTCACGAAATCTGGCAGAAAAAGCACTGAAACTTCACCAGAGAGGCTTGAGTGGCAACGACGCTGCGGCTGACTTTTACAAACCCCACAAAAAGAACGAGCAATTGGCCCAAGCGAGTCCCAGGGCAGGCACCCCCCGGGTCTCGAGCCACGCGCACCCCATGGGCCCCTGGAGCACGGTCCCAGTGCCGGACCCACAGCGTGTGGGAACAGCGGCAGCGCCGAACCACCGCGGGGATCGGGGACACCAAAACCCGGGTGCCGAGAGACGCCGAGACCAACGCGGGGCCGTGGGGCTGCCCACCTTCCCCTCCCGCCCGGCTCTGGGATGCTGCCAGCGTCTTCTCCCTGTTCCCTACGCCTGCCTCTGCTGGCCCAGAGCAGCGACAGCTCTCCTCTCGGCTCCGGGGCCCGCAGAGGTTTTGCTGCGCTGCTGGAAGGCCGCAGAGCAAGGGGCCAGCTCCAGCCCAACGCTCTGCTGCCTGCACAGCGCGGCTCTGGTGCTCCGTGCACAGATGGGGCAATTTCTGTCTTGGAAAGTGCAACTCGCTCCACCGTTACCGTAAGGAGGACGCTGCAGGCGGGTAAGCAGAGCTGTAACCCTTCTTCTGAACAGCAGCGGAAAAGGCACGGGCTCATCCTCTGCCCCTGCAGGAGGTAAATTACACAAGGCTGTAATTCTGCAGAATCTATCGCATCTTAGCAGTTCAGCACACACACACACACAAAAAAAAAACCTGATTAGGACGTTGAGGTGGTTTCGGTTTTACTCATGCAGACTTGGTAGTGCTAGAAGAAAGGAAGTTCACTACGGGCGACGCGGAGCCTCTGGCTGGGGGAGCTCAAAGGACAGCAGCCAGAGCCCAACGCCCGGCTCTTCATCTCCACGGGACGCAGGCGGGCGCCCCAGCCAAGACGCTGCCGCTGCCTTTCAAGCTCCCGCTCGGCACAAGCGCGGGATTCGCTGGGGCACTTCACACCCCAGCCGCTCGCTCCAACAAGTGGTCTCCGCCGGCGAGTCCCTCGCATGCGCTGGCTTTTGTGGCTCTGCCGGCGGGTATTTATTGAAACCAGACAATGCCTCCCCAGCACAGCGAGCTCCGGTCCGACACCAGACGCTAATTAAACCCGTGCTGCTGCTGCTGGAAGGCAGAGCTGCGGAGGAAGCAGCTGCCTTCCAAAGGCCGCAGCAATCGGCCGGCGAAGAGCCGCTCACCAGCCCCGCACCCTGCACGCCCGCTCCCCACGTCCACGGGGACCGGGGGAAGAGCAGCTCCTGCTGCTTCTCCGAGCGGTCCCCTCCTGCCCAGCTCTCCCGCTGCTTTCGCTGTCCCAAGCACGCTCGCCTTGAGATAGGGGCTGCAGAGGTTCTGCTTCTACAGACAAGACCTGCCGGCGCCCCTTACTCCAACCAGAGCACAGCGGAGCAGGTCTAGCAGCAGCCGGCACCAGCCCCAGGGAGCTGCAGTGCCCACAGCCCAGGGGGATCTGACGGGGCCCAGCCCCGCGCTGCAGTCCCCAGCACTCACCCAAAGCGATGCCCGAGGTTTGCATTCAAGCCTGCTCATCCCCTCGCTGAAATCAGCTCCCAAAACTGCCTGCACCCCAAGCACCACGTCGCTTCTGTACCCCAGGTGGGGAGAAGCACGAGGAGAGCCACAGCTCGAGCGGCTGCCAAGCACCGGCCTCTGAAGACGACTATAGAGCCGGGGCCTGCAACATGCTCAAGGTGGGCAGGCCCATTCCGTATTTCAGCCCCTGCCGCTGGACACAGATCTTTTTTAACCCCCCTCTGCTTCACCTGCAGGGCAAAACCCACCCTGAAGGCTCTGCCACCCCTCCTGCTGCCTGGGCTCATGACACGGAAGGCGAGTGCCCGCAGGCGCGGGACGTGAGCCACGCAGGAGCGTCGGCCCCAGGCACGGCCGTGCCCTCGCTGCCCTTCCCAGCAGCGCAGGAGTCGCTTTTTCTGTCGTTTTGCTCCGACGGCAGGTTTGTGAGCAAGGCAAATTCCCCTTCCAGTGCCTTCCCGCCCACCCCTGGGGCTCGCAGCCTGCTTAGCAGTCACCAGGCAGCAGCGAAAAGAAGGTTTCGAGATAAATAAGCGGTTCTCACCCGGCAGCCTGGAACAACCACTTCCATTTCGCATCTCCCGTCTGAGGCCAGAACACCTCCTCCTGTGCCACTGCAGCCTGAAATAAGGTTAAGACCATCTCTACCAGCACGCTGCTTCCCCAGCACTGTCCCTGAACACTCCCGTGTCCTCAAGAGCTAACACTTTTTTTTTTTTTTCTCTATAAGAGCAGTATCAAGCACCGCTTGCCTTTCTCTTGACAAGGCACCTGACCGCGCGTCAGGCAGCGAGGACAGGAACAGATGTGAAAGCAAAGTTGCCGTCGGTTTCACAGGCAGCTGGACGAGAGGAAGGCTTCCTCCCCTCCTCCTCCGCAGCCAGAGCCGTGCCGCACCCAGCAGCAGAGGCTGCGGTGCCTGCCCAGCACGAGGCAAAGGCTGCGGGGCGCACGAGGACGTCGCCAGCGCACCCGGAGGCGTGGGCTTGGCGCTGCTTGCTGCTAGGAACTTCGGGCTCTTCCCTCGCCCCTCCGAAGGGGCGGTTTTAAATGCGCACGCGTGCTGAAGCCTCAGCGCGAGGTCAGGTGGATGCACAGCAAGCTCCTGAGGATCTCAGAGCCCCAGGCTGTTCTCGCCACCAACGCAGGGTGAGGGGAGCACGTCCTGCAGCCCCAGCCTGCTCTCCACAACGTCGTGCCCGTGGGTCCTGCAGCCTCGAATCCCACACGCGCTTCCTGCCGGCACTGAGGGATCAGCTGTAGCCAGGACGAGGGCTCCACAGCTGTTCTCCAAAGGAGCAGACATTTCCCAGTCCCGTTCCTCTCACAGAAGCCAATTCCTGGATGCGTGCAGCTCCCTTCCCTTCCTTTCCTGCCCTAGGCCCTAGCCGGGTGCAGGCTCCAGCCCTCCCATCCACCTGGGGGAGATTTCCTCCCAGCAGGACTGAACGCGGCGCAGGGAAGGGCCGGCAGGCTCCTGGACTTGGCACTTTCTCCTTCCCGCAGCCCTCGGACAGGCTCCCAGATAACCTCAGGAGCCCGCAGGCAGAGGAGGCTGGGAACCGCAGCCCTCCGACGCTCGCACCACAGGTCTCCCGCGGCACAGCCAGCCTGAAAATGGCTGGAGCAGGCTCAGGATCGCTGAACAGCTCGGGGCATCTCCACTCGCTCCCAGCTTCCAGGGACCAGGAAGCCGACGTCCAGCAGCACGCCGCTGAGATCGGGCCCTGGGAGCAAGCAGGGGAAAGGCGGGATGGCGCAGGGCAGTCGGGAGCCTGAGCAGCAGCAGCAGCGAGCAGCAGCCTGCGGCTGACGGGCACAACCCAGCTCTGACTGCAGGCGATGCTCTCTCCTCCTCAAAGCCACCACCTCTGGAGGGCAGGACATCCCTGCTGCCCACGCTAGATTTGAGTGCCAAGCCTACGGGGGACTTTCTTCATGTCTGTGACCCCAATTTCCCAAGCGGCCACACGTGAGGGAACCCCTCTGATGATCCCCTCCAGGCAGCCAGAACCGTCTGACCAGAGCCCAGCTCGCTGGGGAGCTGCAGACAACGCCAGGCGCGGACGCTGCCCTTTCCAAGCGTGCCCTTGCCGCCCCGAACACGTACAAAGGCCCGGATCCGTCACACCACACTCCATGGGACATCCTCTCCACCGGGCTGGCTCCCACACTGTGCGGCTCCAGGGGCTGGGCACCCACCTCCTCCCCTCCCGGCTGGGCAGGGATCAGAGCAGCAGCGTCGCCTCCTGTGCCTTCCTGGTGCTCCCAGGCACAAGCTCCAGGGGTTTTCCGGACGGCTGACGCAGCCAATAAACGCCCCTTGGCTCTTGCACTACTCTTCGCAGCAGGCGGCGTGAGGTACTTCGCTGGGGAAGTGTCGGTACAGAAGAGGGAACCGAGGCACGCAGCTGCCGGACGGCGCACAGAACGCGGCAGCACAAGCGGGAGGAAAGCCGGGTCCCGAGCGCTGCCGTGCCCCGTAACCTCGCCTGCACACGCGGCCCTGCCACAGGGACCTTCCCTGCACGGGACAGCCCTGGGAACTGGGGAGAAACCGTGCAGTTTTTTTTTCCAAAAGCCTTCTCCGACACTTCTCAGAGGCACGGCGAACAGCGGGGCTCCCCGCCCGCTCGCAGGAGCCGCGGTGAGAGCCACGCAGCACCGCGGGAAGGATGACCACAGCCCGCCGCGCCTGCTGTCCCCACGATTCGGGATCGTTCCTCGTCCCGTGGGGCAGGCTGAGCCCTGCGGGGCCTGCGGCAGGAAGGGCTTTCCAGAGGGGTCACCCCCAGCCACGTTTCACCGTGGGAAAAGGGATCTGTGAGGGTGGCGGGGAAGCGTACAGCCAGGCTCTGCGCACCGACTGCCGAAGGCTCGGGCACGGCACGAGGCGTGACAGCAGGCCTCCTCGGCCCGCCGCAGGGATCCGCCCGCCCTCGTGCCGTGCGTACCGCTCCCAACCCCCCCGCTGTCGGCAGGAGCTGGGGCGGCAGAAGCACTCTGAAGGGTAGGGTTTGGGATTTTTTCCCCCCATAACCCACATCCTTTTGACAGAACCGGGTTCGGAGGCAGCGGCAGCCCTGGGGTGGCCTTTTGCAACACGAGGCAGGGACGAAGGGGTGCCCGGGCTCTTCCGTCACCAACGTGCGGCTAATTGCAACTTCCCCAGCTCCCCTGAGGTCACACGGAAGGAGGGGATGGCACGGGCGACGGAAGCAGCCCCGTCACCCCCGGAGGCAGTGTGCAGGGGGTGTCACTCACCGGTGACAAGGCCCTGGCTCTGCCCCACGCGTTTCCTCCCAAATTACCGCCAAGCCTTAAGAGCTGGGAGGGGAAGGAGGAGGGCGGAAGGGAAAGCGTCGGGGGCGGTTTCACAGGGAAACCTCTCCCCTGAGCCGTCGAGCTCCCCGCGCTGGGATGCCGGCAGCGCTTCCTTACTGGAAGCGAGCCGCCCTGCCTCACGTGCGCTGCTCCCAGCTCTCCGCCCCTCCGGGGACGGCCGCCCGACAGGAACAGCCGCCCCGGGCCTCAAACAGGACCCAGAGCCCAGACCGGGGGGAGAAATGGGCAGCAAGGAGGAGCGGCGCCATTCATCTGTACCACGGGCAGGGGGATGCGCGGCGGCACAACGTCCCCCGGCTCACGCGCAGGTGTCAGCAGCGCCTGCAGAGCAACGAGCGACGCAGGAGGCATTCAGCTTCCCACCCCCTCGGGTACAAGACCAAGCAGCTCAGTGCACCACACCTTTTTCCTCGCAGCCTCTCTCTGAGGCACGCCAGCGACCTGCTTATTTCACAGCTGGGGAAGGGAAGCTGTATGGAGCCCTGACGCATCGCTGATCTCGCCAAAGTAAAGGGGGCAGCGAGGGACGATCCCCGACCAGCCGGAGGTTCGCCGCATCGCGTTCGGTCCTAGACAGACACCCCAGCCTGCTGGCTCACAGGGAGGGATAAGCAGAGGGGCCAGAGACCCGCACCCCGCTCCTGGACGCGCCACGGATGGTTCAGCACCTTTTCACTCCTCCACCCCGCAGTTCCTCACCCAGGGAATCGGATTCGCAGCCCCTTGCTGAGCGCCGCAACAGCTCCGTGGATGAAGGCCCCGCTGTGCTTTGCCACCAACCTCCACACCAGAAGGGCATGTTCCAAAGGTTGGTTCTCACCTTCCCCCCCTCCCCATCTGTGAGCGTTTCATGAGACCCCGAGGCCAGGGCTGAAGCGGGAACTCCGCGCGGGCGGCTGCAGCCAGAAAGGTGCTCACAGAGCCGCTGCTGGCTGGGAGACAAAGAGCTCTGTGTGGAGGCTTCCCACGGGGTTCAGCCGAAAGCCACCCGGCCCTCCGGCAGGTGGATCTGGTGCAAGCCTGCTGGTTCCTCCCTTTGCCTTCCCTGCTCACGATTTGCTTCTCTGGGCCCTACTAACGGGCTTAATTTATAACGTCCGGGGATCACCCGCAAGCAGCAGCAGACAGGACGTGCCCCCAGGAGCGCCCACTCCATCCTGCTGCTCTCAGCACCCGCGGCGCTGGTCGCGTGCACAAACCGACCCTTCTCCCTCCGATCCGGGCTCGCACCTCCCCGGCTTGTCCCAGAAACCCCAGCCAGCACACGCTCGCCCTTCTCCAGAGCACGCCTCCATCCGAAACCCAAACCTCTTCTTCTCTTTCTGTGAGTCCGTTACTTGGGTTTCTTGTTCCCGGCACCTCTTCCAGCCCTGCGGGGAGCACTCAGCTCCCCCGGCCTCCCCATTCGTTGTGCAGCCGATCTGTGGGCCCAGACCCAGCCACACATTGAAGAAGACCAAGATGTCCCAGAGCAGCGCGGCGCTGCTGGGCGCCCACCTGTGATCAGCCCCGCAGCACGCCCAGCACGCTGGCTGGCCCTGCTTGGGACCACGAGCCGCTCCAAAACCTTTTATGCCGGGGCTGCACCACCGGAGGGGCTCCAGGCTGCCGCTGCCAGAGCGCTTGGGCTGCCCGGACACAGCTCAGTTACCACCAGACGCTATCAGGTGCCTGCAGAGTACGCAAACCGGGGCAAAAAGTCAGTTTGCCACCTTCCTATAGAGCCCCCCGATCCCCGCTCCCCTCCCAACACCAGCACCCTGCCGGCTTCCAGGCTGGACAGGGCTCGGACTCGCTCTGACAAGACCATTTGTGTCCCCAAGGGCAAACCCGTCAGGAAAAGCTGGAGCCGCGCTCCGAGCCGCCCCAGCTGGACTCTGCTCTCCGGATCGCAGCTTCAGGTGGTGATTCAGGGCTGCCTGCACGTCCTTTGCTCCACGGCAAGGAAGAAGCTCCCAGCTGGGCAAAGCCCTCCTCGCTAACGCCGGGCACCTTTGACTTTGCTTCAGGAGTAAAGGCGCTCTTCTTGATCTATGCAAAGCTCCACTAAAATGGCCAGGGGTGGCCAAAGGAGCAACCAAGAGCAGCGAACGCGCGGCTGGGGCAGAGGCTTGCCGTGCCCCTGAAGGCCAGGCTTCACGCCCAGAACCACTCGGCCGGCCTGCAGGGGCACCTGAGCCAGGGCAAGGCGGAAGAAGAGCAGCGGGTTCCTCCCCGTCCCCACTCCCTCACGTGCCCGCTGAATCCACGCTTTCCTTCGTGGGCAGGCCAGCGCCGCCCCACCCGATCCCGACGCACATCCCCGGCACCCAGCGCATCGCCGCAGAGCTGCTCCCTGCCCAGAACCGGGGACAAGCCGCACGCGGACGAGCGGCAGCGGGCGCCCTTACAGCCTTACCGGAGCCGCGCGCTCGTGGTGCGCCGCGAGAGGGATCACACCGAGGTGGGCGAGGGCAGGAGAAGCCATAAGCGCCCCATCGAGCGGGTCCAGGGCACGGGAAATCCTGCCGCGAGCAGGATCCGCTGCCGAGGGCTTCACAGCCACCAAAGACTACGGCAAAAGCAGCAGAGCGCTTCTTTTCTGCTCAGATTCTTCCATCAGGAAGTTTACGCACGCTTCAGCCCGGCTGCCCCCGCCGCCGGACGCTGCCCCGGTGGAAGGCAGCTCCGAATGCGCGCCTCGAAATCCCCCGGCAGCGCGAGCGGGGCCGGGGCCGTGCACGCAGCCACACCCAGCGCCGCGCGCCCGAGCACACAAACATTTCCTCCCCGCTGCTCCCGCGCCGCGGCTCAGCCAGGGCCGCCCCGTACCTGCCCCGGCCGGGCCGCGCGGAAGGCGGGCGGTTTTACAGACCCGTAAGCGCGGAGACATGAGCACATTTCCTGTCGGCCCCCCTGCCCCCCTCGAGCCGCCGCAGCGGATGTTCTTCTCTCCGACTTCTTCCTCAAGGCAAATATTTAGAGTCTAGCAGGCATTCCTCATCACAGGAGCAAGTTAAACATTGGCCCGAAAACAACAGCAAGTGCCTTTCAACGCTTCTGGCCGGGGAAGCGTCGCTCCGGACTTTGGTTTCTGGCTCTGAACAGAAAGAGGAGCAAAGCACCGAGCGCTGCGCTCCTGTCCCAGGAGCAGGCGGAGCTGGGGCTGCGGCCCTGCCAGGGCCACAGCGGGGACCGTGCCCTGCTTGTGCGCTAGCACGCTTCGGGGCCCTGCTCTCACCGAGCCTGCTGCAGCGCATCCTCACGCCACGCACACGTTGTATGCGCCGGTTCCCCTGCTCGCTCTGCACCGCCTCTTCTCCTGCCACCTTCCAGCCCGCCGGTGCGGGAGGCGCTCTGGGCCGAGACCACGCAGCGCAGTGCAGCTCCCTGCCAGATGCGCAGGCTCTTGCGGGAAGACCCCTCAGCGAGGTAGAAGCCGAAGTCAGTGAGCCGGCAGGAGTGGGCGCGACTGCTGAGCCAGCCTCACCTCTCCCACAGCAGCCCAGTCAAAACCGTGGCAAATTCCCCAAGAGGAAGCTTTCTCTGGAGACATTTACCGGCACGCAGCTCACGTGTGCCCAAACAGCGTGCTGAGGAACAGCTCGTGTCCTGCAGCTCGCCGCACCGCCGTTAGCGGGACAGCCGAGCTCCTTTCGCTCTCCTGAACTCGGTTCCCCCGAGGGGTGCCTGGCTCTGCTGCCCCGCTGCACGCAGGTGGACGTGGAGGGAGCCGCTCCCGCGGCACCCCTGGGCACAGCCCAGCCACGCGCCAAGCTCCAAGCGCGGCAGCACGGAGCCGTGGAGCTTGGCCGGGCTGGAATTGCTCTCCCTGTGCTCAGACGCCTACCGCAGCACTGCGGGAACCTGCTGCGGGCTCCTCTTCCCGGCTCCCCGCCACCAGGCGGCCACCCCTGTGGAAACGGCACGCCATTCAACCCACCTGCAGGTTACCCTGGAGGAAGCAGCGACCCCGCAGCCCTCGCAGCACTTCCTTTTCCTTCCCCAGCCACGGCAACCCACGGAGCAACCAGCTCCGCTGAGCGGGTTTGTGCAGGGATCGCCGCGGCCCGCGGCAGGGACGAGCCCGTGCCCGTCAGCGCCGCCGACCCCGCGCCCACCAGAGGCGAGCGCTGCTCAGCTGCGGCCTCCCCTGGCAGGCAAACCCTGCCTGCAGCGCCCTCGGTGTTCTCTGGGCTGGGCAACACAAAAACAAGGCTCTGAGTAAAACCCAAAGAGAAGGGGAGCGAACGCGGCCGGGCCGGGGGTGCTCCAGGCAAGCGCTCCACGCGGAAGGTACCGGAAAGCACCTTCGTCCCCTGCACCAAGAGGGAGTACGAACTTGGTCACTTCCAACGGTTCACGAGGAAAAAAGGAGAAGAAAAAGGCTCTTCTGCGTTGCCGTTTGTACCTCGCGCTACCCCGAAAGCCGACAGCGGTGACATTTCCTACCTGGAGACGCCGGGTGCTGGGAGCGCGGAGCCGTGAGCGGTGCGGAGCCGTTTCGCTGCCTTCCGCTTTCACGTCGGACAGCCGCGGGCACCGAAGCCCAACGGCTGGCCCCGCGCCCTGCCCAGCGCGCTGGGGGCGCAGCCGCTGCTCCCGGCGCCTTCCAGCCCCGGCCGGAGAGGGGGTGCTCCCCACGCTCGTGGGGCACCCCCGGGCCCCCTCCCGGTGCGCAGGGGCTGCGCAGCTCTTCCAGAAGGCAGCGGCACAGAATCCAAGGCCAAGGCCACCGTTAACCTCTGGTAACGAACTTCACTTCCCTCTCAGGAGGGCAAAGCCTGCCCATCGCCTGCCAAGCATCTCCTCCGCCACTTGGCGAGTAAAAGCCAGGCCTCCCTCACGAAGCACTGCGTAACGATACACGGCAAAGGGCTGCAGGACGCTCTCCGGTTAGGGGCTGGGTAAAAATGAACGACGACAGAAAATTACCGCTTCTTTCCTCCAGCCTCGCAGCCCCTCTCGCAGCCCGGGAGCCCACGGAGAGCCCAACAAACCCTCCTCTCCGTGGGCCACGAAAGCAAGCACGCGCGTCTCGGCCCGTGCCGCATTTTCAATCGCCCTGCGAAGTTCTGCCGCTGAGCTGCAGCGTCCCCGAAGAACCAGCTCCCGCATCACAAGGCACGGGATCACCTCGACGCTCCTCGAGCTCACCGATCTGCCGCGACGCTGCCGCTGCAGCCAACGGAAGGCAGACGGACGTGTGGTTCTCCGCGGGCTGCCTTCCTCCCAGCCCTCGCTGCGCCGCTTTTCACCCCCAGCACAGCAGCACCCTCAGAACCCGCGAGGGGGTGAGGGGGGGGTGGAAAATCCCAGTTCGGGACAGCTCAGGGTGGAGGCGAGCCTTGGAAGGGCTGGCCCAGGGTTCACCCCAGCTGCCAAAGCCGCCCCGCAGCCAGCACCACCGCAGAGGCAGGGCAGGAGGAACCCTGGAGCACCTCAGCCAGATGGCCGCTGGGCTCCACGTTGTTTTTTTTTTTTGTTTTGTTTTTTGTTTTTTTTTAAAAACCACTTCCTAGGAACAATGCAGCACCGAAACAGCCGGGGGGGCTGCGCACCGGGAGGTGCTGCAGCCCCAGCAGGGATTCGGGAGAATCCCCCAGGAGATGGAGGGCAGCCAGCGGGGAGCTGGGAGCCGGGAGGGGAGCCCGAACGCTCGGTGGTGGGCTGCTCCAGCGGAAAGTCACCTTTTGCTTCCCCCACAGCCGAGCCCTGCTGCTTCTCGGCAGCGACGGTCCTCCCGGAGATGCTGCCTGCCCGTAGGAAGTATAAACATCCATTCCAATAAAAACCAAAACTATTTATAAGCACGCAGCTCTTCTAGCGGGAAGAGAACTTGTTCTCCGCCACAACTCCGGAACCAGGGCGACTCCTTCCCCTTCGCCCCCTCCCAGGGCACCGGGCACGGCGGGGCCGAGCGGCCCCAGCGGCTCCTCGCTACGCCCACAAGTCACGGGGCCGAGGGCAGAGCTGCTCCCCGAAAAGAGCGCCCGGAGGAAGCCCCTCGTCAGCACGAGTCCCCCGCCCCTCAGCAGCACCATGAAGGAAGGGGGGGTTAACTCCAGCGGCAGCCAGAAAGGACGGGGCAGCGCGAGGCGCGGCGGGGCGCTGAGCACGCTGCTGGGAGAGAAGGGACACCTCTCCTCCCCGGCCTCGAGGGCTGCCCCTCTCCTCCAGAGCTCCAGCAGGAGGTGCCACCGGCCGAGGCTTCCCTGCGATCCCAGACACCCCCGGGTGCCCGTGGGGCTGCGGGTGCCCTGCCGCTTCCTTCCCCGGCTCGCAGGCGCCGGGGCCAGTCCTTGCGGCCGCTCGGACGCCCTCAGACCGCCGGCTGCCCATGCACCTGGACAGGGGGGGCACAGCCGAGTGCCGCTGCTCCCGGCGCAGGGCTTCTCCTCGCCAGGGGAGCTGGGAAAGCCACGGGGGGGGGGAAGAGAAGGCTGGAGAAGGCAATCAGGCCCGAGGCCGGTAAACACATTCATTGGCAGCGGCTCTCGGACATCATCTCTTCCAGCCCAGTGGGGCTGGAGGGGGTGGGGGGAAAATCCTGACCGTCCATCAGCACAGCCCTCCTGTCGCTCCCATTGATCCGCTGAGTCACTCCCGTATTAGCAGTTTTGACAACGCTCGGGCTGCACAGGAGCTCGGAAGCAGAATACAAAGCAAGAGGCGACGCGAAGCCTCTCGCCGTACCGGCAGCGGCACGGAGGAGCGCTCGCAGGGCACAATTCGGAAACCTGCTGAACTGCGAGCGCCAACTTCCTCCCCTCCGCTCGCTCCGAGGAGAGCCGCAACGAGAAACCCCCGCGCCAGCCCCGCCGCGAGGGCAGCGGCACGCAGCTCCGTCCAGCGCCTCCCGAGAAGCTGCTGCACAGGAGCGCGTTCCCCCTGCAAGCTGCTACCAGCTGCACCCCGGCCGCGGCGGTGCGGGCGCGGAGCGGCAGCTGGTCTTGCGGAGAAACCACTGAAGGGATTCCTGAGGCCTCGCGGAACTGCGCAGCGGTGGGCAGGAGGGCGAATCCCAGGGCAGAGCGGCACGCGAGGGCCGCAGTCCCTACGAGCTAGCGAGGCGATGCCCCAGCACCCGTGCCACCACGGACCCGAGGGAGCCGCGGTCGGGGCAGAGCATCCCGGCCCGCACCACAACGCTCCCAAGCCGTCCAGAGGCCCAGAGGTACCAAGCGGCGATAAAATCGCCCCGGAACGCCGCTCCTGTCTGCAACACCCCAAATTAAACCAAAACCAAACAAAGCTTTGGCGAGTGACAGCAGCCAAGCCTGCCCCGCCACGCGGGAGGCCTCTCCACACGCTCCCCACGGAGGCCTCCTGCCCTAATTCGCAGCAATTCTCTGTCAGACGCGCTGGCAAACCCCAAACGTCTCCTCCATGCCGTTACATAAGGCCCGATTTTTAAACCTGGCAGCGGTGAGGTGGGGGCACGCCGACAGGACAGCCCGGCGGGCAGGTGAGCCTACACACGCCTCAGAGCGTATTCCCAGATACCCACCCACTTGTTGTACGGCAGGAAAACAAACGGATCAGCCAACGAGGCAGCTCCCAAGCCAGCAGTCAGCTCACACAGAACGCGGCTGGGGTCCCTGTTACCTCCACCCTGCTTAGAACAGGCGGATTTCTCAGCAGCTTGAAAGAGCTTTAACAAACTTCATTTTTAACTTCAGAAACACTCTTAGCGTGGCCGGTCCCCGTGCTGCTCAGACCGCAAGCCATGCCTCGTGAGAAAAGCCTCGCTCCCTAACAGCCCCCAAACGTCTCCTTATTTCCCTCTCGGCCCGAGGAGCCCCTCGGCTCCCTCTGCCAGCCACCAGCCAGGAGCCGCAGGCCTCTGGCGGCGGCTCCCTGCTTGCCAGGCTGGCAGGGGAGAGCTGCTCCCCAGCTGCAAACCTCTCCCCGGTGCCGTAGGAACAGCTCGAGTCAGCTCCGTCGCGGCGGGGCAGAAGGAGGGCAGGTTATTTTCCCTGTTTCTCACATCCCCCCGCACCCGCTTTGCTCAAGGAAAAGAGCTATTTTAAATAGCAGGCTCGGCGCAGGCCCTTCCCCAAATAAACACCTCCCGGCCCCTCCGGAGGGAGGAAAGCCACATACAAAGGAGCCAACATCCTGCGAGGCCCCGGCTGCGGGGCAGGGGGACACACCCGGGGGTGCCCCGCTACCGGCCCCAGCCCCAAACGGCGCTTATTTTGGGGGGGGGGACAGACAGACAGACGGACAGACGGACGGACACACGACGTCGGAGGGGGGACCCAGGCCTCTTCCCCCACAGCTCCAAAGGAGGCGGCGCGGGGAGGAACCGCAGCGAGGCGGCCCCAGGCCCTCAGAGCCCCCCGGGCCCCTCAGGATCCCCCCCGGGCCCCTCGGGCCCCCCCTTAAGCCCCCTCAGACCCCCCTGAGCCCCTCCTCCCAACCCCCTTAACCCCCCTTAGTCCCCCTCAGCCCCCTAACAGCCCCCCTTAACCCTCCCCAGCCCCCTCAGCCCCCCCCCACAGCCCCCACGGCCCCCTCAGCCCCTTCCCAGCCCCCCCAGGCCGCCCCCCCCGTCCCCCTCAGCGCCCCGCCGCCCCGCTCCCGGTCCCGCCCGGGCCGTGCCGCAGCCCCGGGGCAACCCCGGCACGGCCCCGGCACGGCCCCGGCGCCCCTCGGCGGCCGTTACCTCGGCGGGTCCCTCAGCCCCGGGCCCCGCAGCCGCTGCCCCGCGGCCGCCTCCCCATGGCGGCGCCCCCGGCCCGGCCCTGCCCGGCTCCCCTCACGCCGCCTCTCGCCTCCCTCAGCAGCGCCCAGCCAGCCACACGGCTACGCCGCCGGCGTAGGCTCCGCACGCACCCATGCGCCCCCCGCCAGGCCGTCGGCGCAAACGCCTTTCCTGAATAGCGAACTCCGGAGCGGGGAGGCCCGGCGCAGCTCGGCGCATGCGCAGCGGAAGGGAGGCCGGGGGAGCGCAGCGGCGTTGGCGTAAAGCGCGGTCGAGAATAGGAGGCTTGCGGAGAGCGGCGTGGGCTTTACAGCAGGGCGGGGCGCTTTACGGCAGCGCCGCGCTCGGCGGCTCCCGGCGGGGGCTTTCCTTTAACCCCTTGTTGCCCACAGCGCTCCGAGAAGGGGCCCGGCCCCCTATAGGGGACAGGCCCTGCTATAGGGGCGGGCCCCTGCTGCCCCCTATAGGGGACAGGCCCTGCTACTATAGGGTACGGGCTCTGCTATAGGGCATGGGCCCCTTGCTGCCCATAACCCCTATATGGTGCGGGTCCTGCTGCAGGCAGAGCTCTGCTATAGGTTATAGCCACCAGGGAGATATATGCATATATATATATCAATCAAAGTGTAGTGCACAGCTGTAGGGGATGGCCCCAGTTCAGGAACCTGCAGGGACAGGGAGATACATACATATATACACGTATACCAGAGAGATATATACATATATATACATATATATATATATATCAACCAAACTGTAGTGCACAGCTGTAGGGGACGGCCCCAGTTCAGGACAGGGAGATATATACATATATATATGAGGGAGATATATACATATATGCACATATACCATATATACACATACATCAGGGAGATATATACATATATATATATATGGTGTGTATATATATATATCAACCAAAGTGTAGTGCACAGCTGTAGGGGGTGGCCCTGCTTCGGGGACCTGCAGGGACAGGCGGGGCCCAGCCCTGCTGCCACCACCCCCCCCCAGCCCGTCACTTTGGTCCATTTTGGGTTTATTCACGTAATTCAGCCGCAGAACGCCGCTCCCCGCGGCCAGAACCGCTGCCTCCCCACGGCACGCAGCCGCCGTCCCTCCCCGAGCCTCTGAGAGCGACCCTGGCGCTGAGGGGGAGCAGGCGCCCCGTGGGGTCCTGCTGCTCTCATCGACGTCATGGCACGGGGCAGACTCGCCCCCAAATACCTGGCAAAGGAGCTGGGGTGGTCTGGGGAGAACCCGGTCCTCAGGCTCCACCGTCCCCCCAGCCGCCCATGTCAGCCACCCCAGCTGCTTGAATCAATTCTCTCCCAGCTGCGCAGAAGTGCTCCTGCTGGTGAGCCCCCCTCCCGCCTCGCACCGCTCCTCCGAGGTATTTTTCCCCTGCATGTGTTTGCTTCTAGAAGAATGGTGACATCAGAGAATTAGGACCACGGAACAAGCAACACCGCGAGCCAAACGGGGATCCTGCCACCCCTGGGCCCTGCCCTTTGGCAGCTCCGTCCCCGGCGCGGGGATTCCTGCTGTCGCAGGAGGGTGCAGGAGGGCCGTTATCTGTGCCCCGCAGCTGGAGGTAACGCTTCTCCCAAAGTCCCCAGCAGCAGAGCCGCCCTCCCCTTTTCCTTTCGCACCATCCCAGACCGCCGCATCCCCTTTTTTTCCCCTCTGCGTCCCTTTTGGTGACACCCTGCGAGCAGTCACACGCAGCTCTGCCCAGCACGGCCCCGCTTCACCTCGTCACCCCGCGGGGCTGCGACGCAGCGGGCGCAGCGGTGCTGACGGGCCCTGGCACCATTCAGCACACGGTGCGTGTGTCGAGAGCAGCCTGGGCTCGGCCCCGAGGCAGGAGCTGAGCGTGGGGTGATGTTGATGGGTTCCCAGCCTGCTACGGCCCCGGCCTGTGATCCTACAGAGTCTGGGGGCTTTTAACACTGCATCCCGCTGCGCTGGGGGGGGAAGGGAAAGGGGGGAAAAAGGTGATTTCATGTAGGAGACTACATGAGTTGTCCAGACATTTGGCTTGATAATTTATCCATCCTCTGGGTCAGGAGACAAGAAAGTAAAGAGTTCTGATTTTATTTAAAGTTGGATCTCCAGCATGCCGTAACTTGGCAGGGAATACATGGTGTGCCAGGTGTGGGCTGCAGAGACCTCTACAACTCATGCTATGGAACCGGCTCAGCACAGCGAGTTAGTGAGAAAAGCCAGGGAATTTCTGTTGGGAAAGCATCCAGCTCTGAACCCTGCCCTCCTCCCCAGGGCACGAGTTAATTAGGGCTAATTCGCAAGCAGGCAACACAAAAAAAACGACTGCTGTAACTCATACAGAGGAAAAAGCTGCTCGGAGCAGGCAGTGTAGTGTTTCTGCTGAAGCATTTGCATTCAGGGCCCGGGAAATGGCACCAAAGTGATAGAAATCCACTAAGAATCGGCCAAGAAAAAAAAAGAAAAGAAAAGAAGAAAGAGCGAGGCCACTCACAGCATCCCATCCCACACAGCCACAGGGCTCCAGCCGGAGGAGCAGGAGCGCAAAGGGAAGAGCCCCCACCCCAATGTGGGGGTCCGTGGGACTTTTGGGGAGCTCTTTTTGTGGGGCCAAGCTTGGCGGCGCAGCCACTGCCCCATCCCCACTGAACCTTGCCCCCTGCTCCTGCCAAGCCCCTGAGCTCCGGCTCTCGTCCAAGGTGTGCGGCGGAGGAAAACCCAAGCACCAGGGACCTGCCCCGCTCGTGGCAGCAGCAGGAGCTCAAACCTGCACCTCCTGCAAAGATTTTGAGGGCTTGGAGCAAGAATCTGAGTAAAAGCTGTTTCATCCTCATACTCACCATGTGATGGATGCAGCAGCAAGCAGCTGCTGGAAATCCCTGATTTCACACTTCCATAACACAGCCAGGAGCAGAGAGACGGACATTCAGGGTGCAGACAACCAGCAGCCCCCTAAATGCTATTTAATACCTAAACCAGTGCCTGGGGCTTTCCGTCTGACCCTGCTGCCTCACTGAATCGTGCTCAGGCCAATACATCAAAGCTGCCATCGACTTTCTGAGAGCCCAGCGCAGCCCGGCTGCGGGCAGAGCCGGCAGTATTTGCAGGAGGTGATGCCAACCTGCCCCATGCATGCTTGGAGCAAAACAGCTCAGGGAAAAGGTGCTGCTGTGAGACTTTTGTGAACATGAGGACTATGCAGTCTCCTGCCAGCGAAGGTGAGATGCTAATGGCTGCAGAGGGGGCACAAGGCTTTGGAGATGAAGAAAACATTGAGATTAGCAGATGTGGGATCGAGCAGCTGAGATGAAAACAGCTCTTCTAGGATTACGAATCCGCTATGGAGCAGAGCTGGGGTATGAAGCCAGGATAGCATCATTTGGGGCAGTAAATCCAGCTGCACACTAAATAGAGTGATGCAACTCACCTTTGCTGTCAGACAGCCTGTTTGCCCCAGGAATGACGGGATCTTTCCAGGCAGCAAACCAGACAAGGCAGAGGCCAGCACTGCAAAGGGCCAATGTGAACGTGTGCTGCTAAGGAGAGGCCAGGAAGGAGGGTTCAACCCCGGCGCGCCCCATCACCTGCACTTCTCCATAGCTAAGAAATGAGAATAATGGTAACATCGGTGTAAAACACTTGTCAGGCATCTGCAAGAACACAAACTACAGCACGCCAACTCTTGTGGTGGTCCCCAGCAAGAGGGTGAGCCTCATCCATAAACGTGCTGTTCTTTTAAGGGAAAAAAAAAGTGGTGGGAGACTGGAAGAAAACAGAGATTTCGCCATTTCCCTCTGCCAGATAACTCTGGTTACCTAGGAACAGACACACTTCTCTAATGCAGCCAGTTCTTCTCATCAAGCACAGGATGAGCATTTATTGTCTTGTGATCAGAAGAAAAACACAAACAAAAACCAGAGCCCCACAAGTGACACGAAACATCGCACACGTACATGCCGCATGATGCCGAACGAAACCGGGAGCCAGGTCCAGGTTAATGGTGTTAAGGAGTCTTAGAAATCTAATGTAAACATTAAAAAACATACAGAGGAGTCGGAAAAAAAAAGCCACAGCAGTTCAGGCAACGTGTTGAGTCAACTTTCTGGAATTACGGTTTCTGGCATCTAAGAGGATGGAGGGGGGCGATGTGTTTGGAGATGGCAGCTCCCGTCCAGGGAGGTTTCATTTAAGCTCCTTAGAAATCTCAGGCAGTGTTTGCTAATGGATCATGATATTGGTGTCTGCCTCCAACCATTTTGGTTTGCAGGCTCCTAAGTACACACCCCTCACCGCATCAAGAAGGTTGGAAATGTGAGGATGGGTGCTTTAAAAGAGACCCCCGGGTTATCCAAGGGGAAAAAGAGAAGCCGGACTCAGGAGTCCCCTGGCAACGCTTCTCCTCTTGGTTCAATTGAAATCTCCAACCTGAAACACTAAAAAAAAGAAAGACTGCAATTTCTGCTGAAAAAAAATTTGGCAAAAGGCCGAGGATGGCAGGGGTCAGAGCCAGAGGAGAGCGTTCCACGGGCACCCCGCGTCTGGGCCCCCAAGCACGGCCACCCTCGAGTGCGGCCCCGCTCACCTCACCTCGCTCCCCCGTAGCGCAATCGTATTTCCAGGGAGTTCATCGACAGGCAGTTCTTTTATCACTCTCTGATGGCAAGCGACAAAGAACACTTAAAATTTCACTTGACACAAGACAAAGGCACCTAAAAGCTTGACAACACGACCGGGTCGTATTCTATTAAGAAGGCATCAAGCATTTGTACTTACAAGCACATTGCACACTCGCAAGAAAAAAAAAAAATCACCCTTGTGTTTGAAGCATGAGGCAGAGCCAGCAAAAGGCTGGCTC
Organism: Anser cygnoides; assembly: GCF_040182565.1. Lineage (NCBI taxonomy): Eukaryota > Metazoa > Chordata > Aves > Anseriformes > Anatidae > Anser > Anser cygnoides. The sequence goes on along the minus strand of NC_089899.1, from coordinate 5,256,504 downwards.
TGCAGCAGGGGGTCAGTGTTGCTTGTAAACTGAAGTTCGCGGAGGCTCTGACCTCCCATTAATGTTTGCTTTTGCTTTGGCCCTAGTAACAAAGGTGTCATGCAGACTCCAAGCTGTACTTCACTTAGTATTTACAGTATGACACGGGAAAAGTTAATAGAGTGAATGGGAAGTTTTGCCGGGGGGGTGGGGAAGGAAAAGTTCTCCTTCATGAACTAACATTTTATTAGATAAGGCACATGTAGAGACAGTTTTCAAAAGACCACTTGCAAATCAGTTCCACCTAGCAAGGACAACCTCCCTGTCCCTTTCCAGGAGCCAATTTTGCTTTCCAGTTATTTAGTGTGGACGTGGAGTGACTCCACTTCCAGTGTAACACCTCTGGCGTCACCTCCTACAACTGGCCAGGCTCTGGGCCTGACTCTCAGGGTGCCCCACACCTCTCAAGTCTCCAGACTGGAGCACTCTGCCCTTCACTGTCCGTTGAAATTCCCAGAGCTGCAAACATTGAACACTCAACTCCCTGTAAAAATATCGGGAACTGACCTCCCAGTTTTAACAGGTTTGAGAAAGTTCCTAGCAGGCTGTTGAAGGAAAGGAAAAGACTGCAGCCTTTGCTGCTTGGATCATTTTAGGACACAGGGGAATTGGATGGCTCAGGCTCCAGGAGTCCTGATGTACATGCATGAGATGAAGATGAGTGATGAGACTAATGCTAGCTCTCAGGGGAAACAACCCCTCCCAAGAGCGTTATCCTCTCTTCAGCTGATTCCTGGGGAAAGGCAAGAACCTCTCTCCCCCTGCTCGTACAGGGAAGGAAATCACTGCTGGCGACGCAGACACGTACCAGCTCTGCACAGCTAGCGTCAGCTACGAGGACTAACGAGCTTTCTGAGACAGCTCACTGCAGAACGGTTGGATTTTAACTGCGTCGGTAGAAGGCAGAATTCAATTTATCAGTTGTAATGGAATTACTCCCAAACCACACTGGGGCCCCAGCACTGAGATCAATAGTTAGCTGGCACCCAGCTACTGGCCAGGAGCCCAGAAAAAAAAAAGGTGTCCCAACAGGACAAGGCGTGTCCAGTACGGCATGTATTGGGTCAGCACAAAAATCCTGACGCCACGTACCTGGAATTTAGATGGCACAGAGATCTCGCGCTGCCTGCCTGGAAAGGGGTGAACGTCACCCAGGCAGCCAGGTCCAAAGCCCAACAGCAGTCAGCTTTTCAATAGTTTCCAGTGGGCTTTGAATCAGGCTTTTAGTGAGCAATCAGTAACAAAATGAGATGAATCTGCATCTCCGCAGCACACGGATCTAGCAAAAACTTTTGGAGGCAGGGAAAGCAAGACTTCTATCATAACAATAGTCCTAGCCAGGCAAATGAGGACTCTTGTGGACTTAGTATCTGAACAACGCTCACCCGCAGCAAGCGCTGTTATCTAAAGGATTCTTCACCCGAAAGCGCAAGCAAATGAAGCTGTAGATTTTACAAATACCTTCAATATCACTAGTACCAGGTAATTCAGGTGTTGCGTTTCCCTTAGAGTGAAAAATTCCAGATCATTCATCCGGGAGAGCAAACACCGGTTGCTACTAATGCTCTGATTGTGTTTGTTACAACTACAGACGATTTGGCGGTGCGCTGTGCATGTGATGAAAACTAAGCGGGGAGGCAGGAGAAGGAGCGATTCTGGTAGTGTTCACCGTCACGGGGAAGCCAGCCTTCTTCACATATGGTCATGAGAGCAGTCCTCAAGCAAGGGCAGTGAACGGTTGGTTCCTCAGTCTGCAACAAGGCAAATACTGGTAACAACACAAACAAACAAAAAAACCATCTTTCTGATAAGGCCGTGCAGAGCTCCCGAGGTGCCGTGGGCTGACAGCACACATCTTCTGCAGTGACGAGGAGACAAAAAAAAAGAAAGTCCCCAGAAGACTGGGGTACGTGTAGGGGAATGCAAATGATCTTTTCAAATAACAATAATAAAAGGACCAAAAAAGAAGAGAATCCAGGCAATTTGCAGCTGTTGCTGCTTAAGGCCATTGGTTTCCCGGGGGATAGTTGGGCACTGTGGGATACTCTGGCAGGCTGTTCCCAGAAAAATTGCTGTACTGGGCCTCCCTGCTGGGGGGGTTCCTCCATGCACCGCTGTTCCACTCATCCTGAGCTTTCTGAAAGCTTCCACCAGCCCCTCGGTAGATCTTGTGAACCTAACGGAGTAAAACAAGAGGAAAAATCAGCAGTAGGTACCTACACCTCTTCCTGAGAGGACTTATAGTCATTTTGGTACTGTATTTGTTCCTCTCTCTCTGCAAACTGTTTTTCCAAGGGAGAAAAAAAGGCACAAAAACTACAATAACATAATGAAGAGGTGTAAATGGATAGTATCAATGCAAGGCTTGAACTTGTCTTAGCCATACACCTGGGATTTAGGTTGGGGATCCCACAGCAACAGTCCATGCAGCAAGGCAGCTGGCCCAGGTTAGCGGGCTGAAAACCCCATAAAACCGTCAACTGCTGCTTCAGTGGGGCTGAGGCTGAAGGACTCGGCTGTAGCACATGAAACAACCTACACCGGGAACCCAGGGACACAAAAGATCTGGTTTAAAGGTCACACCACCAGGCAACGCCTGACAGGGCACAGGGCAGTGGCGCTAACCATGGTGACAGGGGGCAAAACGCTGCCATGAACCTATGGCAAACTCCATGATGGCAACTACTCTGCGACAGGGTTGTGCTGGGCTAATTGCCTGTCCTCTTTCCCTTCTATCTTCTGTCCTCCTCTGCCATCAGTCTTCTGAAGCTTTCCAGAAGGTCTTATATCCAAATCCAGCGTTCTGCAGACAACCAAGGACCACTTGTCGTCCTGCCACCCTGTCCCTGCTGCGGGCATCTTGAGATGCTTCACCGTTACAATCCCAGCGACGCTTGGCTTAAGTGACATAAAGGAACATGGAACGGTGAACACGTCCAGCTCAAGCTGTCCTGCATTATCTGCATTCGTCCTCTAAATAGTCCGAGACACACCGACTGACTACACTACAAAACCTTCAGAGGCAGTGATGGCTCACAGTGGCTGCTGAGCTGCCTGTTCACGTTACTGTGATACAAAACACAGATATTCCAAGTCAGAGAGACGTCTGAGGCACCTACCCTTAAAATGCAGATGAGCATTGTGACCGCTGACATTGTAAACATAATGGCAGGAAACAGCATGAACACAGCAGATGCAACGTTGGTGCTAAAGAAAGTAATTGCTGCCAACCATCCGCTGCAAGAAACAAAGAAACAGTATCATTACTGCTCTCTTTTTTAAGCACAATTGTTACCAGAAAGATGGTTTACGCACACAGAGAAGTTACAAGGCAGCTTTAAAGCTCCCAAAATTGAAAAAAAAAAAACAAAACAGTGAAGACCACGGTCAGAGCTAAATGCAGCTCAGACAGGTATTTCCCCAAGGTCTCAAATCTGGCTTGCCAGCATCCCTTGCTAAGCCAGTCTCAGACCTTTAGGGGACAGCCAGCTGCACAGCGAGGCTTCGGGGAGAGAAGATTTATTCCCAGGACGCTTTTGGTGGTGCAGAGGTTGTGCAACCAGAGAACAGACCTGGGAACATGGAACATCAGGGTCCTCCGATCTGTAATGCATCTCCGTTCCCTTTGATGGCAACAACCAGACAGGGCAACTTGAGAGCATCAGCAGTTAAAACTAAATGCTGTGCAGAGTCTAGGACTTTCTATTATTTGCAGCTTCAGCAGGAATTGCTCTCAAGTCTCCAGAGACAGAAAGTTAAAATGCCAAATAATTATAACATAACCAGGGACAGACACTAAAATGCTTCCATTTATTTTAGGACAGCTCTCACAATACTTGCTCTATAGGCCAACAGTGAGTCATCATGCACTGCTCAACATGTGCTGCAAATACTTTGAGGGCAATGCTAAGAGAGGATCAGATCAATCTTGAAACTCTCTGGTTAAACAGCAGAAAGGAAGGACATTACAGGAAGGTGCTAAAAAAAAACCAGGCAGGTGAAGATATCTGACTTCTGCCAATACAGGAACTCTTGCAATAGCCAGCAATGGGAGTAGACAGAATTGTATACTCCAAGAGCAGATATAATTATGCCACAGAGGAAATCAGAAAGCTTCTTCCACCCCACCCTGTACAGACTCCCACCAGCTCCTCTAATGCTCAGGGAAACAGCCCGTGGGCTGAAACTCTCAGGCACAGGAGCTGAGGGCTCAGCTGTAAGGCTCCAGGCGTGTCCTGCTTACCAAGCTCCCCATCCAGAGAATCCGATCGCCTGCAGGACCGTGAGAACAAACTGTGCGCCGAAGATGAAGAAAAAAGCCATAAAATTAAACGAGCTGTCCGACCTGCGAAGGAAGGAGAGGCAGTTAGGGGGACACTGGCACCTTGCACTGCTTCGTGTTAACGTTTGACCCCATCACGTGCACACACTCAAATGTGCTATCTCAGAAAAGGTCCCTCAACAGCTACGAACTTTGAGGACAACTCCTCTTTCCCTGGCAGTGAAAGCGCACAGATCCATGAATCATCAGTGCCTAATCTCTTCCAATAAGCCTGGCTCCTGCAATTGCTCTACCGAAGTAATTACATATATGGTGACACACGAGGAAAGGCAGTCTCCTGCAGAACACAGAGTGCCCGAAGCATTTCTCTGACCGAATATCTGAAGTCAGCTCTGCCGGACACCTGCGCAGCTCAGCCACCAGCAAGCAGGCACAAAAGAGCCCAGACGCCAGAGGCAGTTTGCCCATGTGCTAAAGGTGATCCCTGAGCACGAGAGCCCAGCTGGGAAAGTCGCAGTGCCTGCTTGTCATGAAGCTTACACGCCTACGGTTAATAACCCAGCACCGGGACAGAATAGGAGGAAAAATAGCCACAAGAGAAGCGGGTGGTACGCTGCCTGGGGAAACGCAGAAGTGTGCTTTGGCATCTGCACAGACTCCGCATCTTCAGAACGTGTACACTGAGAGGGTTCTGACTATGTGAGGTCCTTTTAATTTATGCAGGTGAAATAGGCAGTGTGAGTATAATCCCAAATAGGAAAACGGTCCCAGATCTGCTCATGGTCTCTCCATTACGGGCGCACTGGGGCACAGCGCTGTTCTGCCACAGGACATCTTTGTCCTATTAACTCGGCTGTGTCGATGAGCCAGCCTTCCACTGCAAGCCCAGGCACACCTCTGAAACCCTCCAAGCCAGCTGACCTATCATTTTTAATGATACGAGTTATTCCTGCTCTCTCAGGAACCCGAAGGGCCCGTGATCTACAGAACAGGTTTACAAAAACACTTCAGTAGCTAAAGCAGCAATTTGGTGCAGTGGGGACTTCACAAAAGAGCTTCAGTCGTTCCCAGCCCCTGCTCAAACACCAGAAGTATTTTAATGGTCTTCATAGTTCTAGCCCATAATGTCAAAAGCTGAGGGAGGCAGGACCACAGGCTCTGGCCAAGTCAATGCCACCAAGCCTGCCTACTCTGAGACAAGTGGGAAAACCTCCAGCCAGAGCCCTGCGGCTCTGCATGTGTTGATAACGTTATCTTCCATCTCCCAAAGAGATGGCTAGATAGATGCTGTGAAAGAAAGAAACTGTCCTGGAGAATCCTTGTGATCCCACCCTTCAAACAGCAGCACCTCAGAGTACAGCAATGTGGAAGAAATACTTTAAACATGGACTGTTCACAGTAGTGCCTGTCATAAGCCAATTAACAAAGGATTAGGCTCCAGGCTGAGCCTTCAAACAGATTCTTGCAACTAAGACCTGAAAGGGCTGGAGGAGTCTTCACTTGAAAGGATCCCTGGGAATTAGTGGGGATGCACAGAAAAGGTGATTTCTGATCCAGCTTTCTGGTGCAGATTTGCAACAGCTTTGCCCTAGCGCCAAAGCTCTGCAGCTAATTTAATTTTGGATGCAGCTGTGTGACGAAGGTTTTACGAAAGCATCCTCACAGCACACGATGCCGGTGTGGAAGGGCTGCGTCTTCCCAAACGGCACAGCGAGCGGACCTGATCTGGCTTTCCGGAACCAGGACTACCTGCAGCCCCAAAACTACCCGCACCGCCCCACTGCAGTGTTTTTCAAGCATCTTCTATGACGGATGTCAAAGTTGACGGCCTCTGGGCTTGCCAGTCTGTCTCTAGGGCTTATTCTTTTTTTAACTGTAGAAGTCTTTACACAGAATAACCTCAGGGACCTTTCGGTATTCAGTTGCATAAACACATACAAACAACATTAAAGAAATAATTAGAAACGGTCCTTGTAAGCCCAGAGGAGGTCAATGAAGAAGAGTAATGTTTCCCAGACTTCAGAACGGAAAATGCTCTTTGAACAGAGCTCCAGTCGGCACTTGGAGGCTCTCGGGCTTCTGAACCAGAGATGGAGACAAAACCCCAGCCCCAGAGGGCAAGAGTTCAGAGCTGGTATTTTCACATCTTTTAAAACTTTCAGATGAATCCAACGCAGTGGCCTTCCCCTTCAGTCAGAAATAATCCTCCCCTGTACTCCCTCGTGTAGTCCCTGATATTTTAAGCACCTCGAGTGCATTAGCTGCCCAGTGTTGTTAGTACACAAAGTGTAAATTCAGAAGAGCATTTAAGCAACTAACCTAGCATGTGCTAAACAGACAGGACCCCATCTGCCAACTCTCGTATCTGTCAGCTGCTTTTGCTGCTATCTGGACTAACTCATCACAGAATCTGGTAAATGATCAAAATCCAGAGGATTCTGGTAGTGGGGAACCAGAAAGAGCTTCCCCTTCAGAGTCCAAATCCCTGACCCCAGTGTGGGGCCTGCTGATGACTGCGGTGTGACCCGGTGTCACCTGCCCTCTGTGCCACCTCTCCCTACACAAGACTGGAAAATGCTCGGGACCTTCACAGCTCTGACGAGCCTTATGCATTAATGTCTGAATAATGCCTCGTGACACACACGAAGCACGAGCAAATGCAAACAATTATTAATTAAAGTAAAAATGCAGGATGGCTTTAAAGACTTGTGGAGTTTCAGGACTCGCCCTAGTGAACCACTTCTTTCTAAAAAGCAAAGCAGCCAAGTTCTCAGGTATCTAGAGACAAAATCCAGAAGAGTGCTTGGCTCCTGATAACTTAATAGTCTTCCATCAAAACAGCCCGCAGCAAAGCTTTACCAAATCAATATCCACCCTGATATTACACTGCTATGAGGGTGCTGCTACGCCTGAGATATTTGGGTGAGATATGAATTTCATCCTCACAGAAGCGGCAAACTACTCGGTGCTGCTCACCTCCAATCCGAGGAGGCAGGTGACCCTCGGCCCTTCATCTACGATTTAAAAGTCGCCGCATTCTTCGCTGAAAACAATTCTGAAGTCAATGAGACGTTCAGATATCAAACCCTTAATCTTTATCCAGCTCTCCAGAGGGGCACTCCTCAGCAACAACACATCTCTCTCCCAGAGGAAGCAGAAACTCAACCGCCTCGTGGGCTCCCACTTACCGAAAGGCTTTGTACGCCGGTCGGAACCAGCAGACGTAGCCGCAGGGACTGAAGAGAATAAGCCAGAGGATGGCCAAGCCAAAATTGACCCCAGAGCCTCCTCCGATCCACCAGGCCAGGCACGCAATTATATTCACTACTAGCGTGATGCAGTAAACTGTGAAGAGAGCACAGGAAAGAGCGTGAACTCGTGCTGTTTCACATCAGAGGAGAAATAAACAAACACCCAGCATTATAATAGGAAGGATCCACACCGCGGTGGGAAACTCCTGCCCAACAACACGACCGCTCCGAGGGAGTCGCAGCTTTCTGCTGTGAGCCCAGGGGCCGGCAGCACGGACACGCGTCCCCTTCCAGAGGGTGAGGAAACTCCCCCGGGGCCTGCCAAAGGACGGACATCTGGGTGGCAACTGGTGCGACCAGCACAAGGCTCAGCCCGGGACTGTTATGAACAATGAGCAACCCCCATTTGTGGCAAAACCCCTTGATGAGAGCAGAGCGGTGTAAAATCTGCCGTGCACTCAGCATCCCATTGCTTTGGTCTCTGTGTTGCTGCCTCAGGAGCTATTAGAGCCAGCAGAGTGCCCTGCAGGCTCTCTCTCCATTTCCCTGGGCCTCTGAGGAAGTCTGGAAGCAGCTTCAGGGCTTGTAAGTGCTGCCTTGAGCAAGGGAATAAGCAAACTCCAATCAGGCTGAGAACATGCGAACATAAGGGTGGCTTAAAGGCCCTTTCACATCCCTGTCCCTGCCACTTGGATAAAAAGGAACAGTTGACAGCAGATCCCAGAGGGCACCAGCGCCGCACTCAGTCACCCTGCAGGAAATGCCTTTGCCACCCCCTTTCTCTGACGCTCGACGTTACTGCTGAAGCGAGGCTGAACGCTTCCAGGGTTTGTAGGCTGAGTTCAGTCCCTGTGCCAGGGGCTCCCCGCTTTCCCCCTAATACTTGACAGACTCCTGCAGCTGTCCCCGCATCCCCCAGGCTCTGCCGGGGTCTAGCGGGCTTAGCCCAGCTACAAGCTCAGATTTTGGAAAACAGGTGGTAATTCATAAAATCTTTCGGGGGTAACCCGAACCAATTAGCACAGACAAAGAGAAATGAGAAGGCAGACAGTCCAAACACCAAGAGCCCTTCGGTGCTGCCTGGGGACGAGGCCACAGTAGGATCACTTTAGACCCCGGTCTCATTTACCAAGTCAAAAATAAATCCCTCAGTTTCTCTTTCCCTGTGCTAAGCAAACGTGCCCTGCCCATTCCTTTCTTTCCTACAAGCTGCGGCTCTGCAGCTCGCTTGCACATCTCTGGCTTGGTCTTCTGACTCTCGGTGCCAGCCTGGCCTCTTCCTCCAGTGACTCTTTTCTCTGTCTTCACTCGTCTCAGGGGCTGCTAAAGCTACAAAATTGTGTGGTCACAAAATCATATTGACAACACAGCCAGGAGAACCTAGCGTGTAAGACATCCTAACCCAGCTGCTTATTGCGACATACGAGTTACAAGAAAACTAAAATAAAACACTTCTACAAAAGAGAAATGTTCTCCCTCTTCTAAGTAGCTAACAACAAGGCTTTACATGCAACGGTTTGGATGTATCTTATTACAAGGGGGAAAGAGTATTAATTATCTGAATTTCATTTACATAACAATTAGCTGTACTTCTCAGAATTATTATTTCCAGAAGTCAATTGTTTTCCAAAAGTTACTGAATGAGAAAACAAACAAACAAAACCACATCAAGTCAAGAGCACCTATAACGTTGCAAGGAGCTTCTGGTTCTCCCTACGTGTCAGGCAGGAGTTCGTTCGCCAGCAGTGGGAGCTCTGGTACAGTTTTCCCCAAACCACCATCCATCTTAATAAAATGCTCACATCCAATTAAAGTAATGAGCGTTCAACCTTCTAGCAACGACTTTTCTGTTTCTATTTTTACTACTGGCCTTTTCTTCTTTACTGCCTTCCCTCTGTACATGTCTCTTGCTCTCTGTCCCGTCCCCAAAAGTCAGGGAGACACCCCCAAAAACTGTGCGGCAGATGGAAATTTAAAACTCATGGTGAAAATTCCAGGTCTCCCCAGCCGTGCATATGACCAGTTGCCTAAATGGCTGGCACCTCTCCATCCTTCCATTAACTTGACTGAGGGGCGCTTTGTTTAAGGAGAGTCACACACAAAGGCAGCTTTGCAGCATGCAACATTTAACCAGTTAGTCTGAAGGGACAAGCAGTTTCTTCAGGCAAGAAAATTACAGAGCTCATTTCAGCATCTCTAAATAACGAAAGAACAATGGAGTGATAGATTATGCTATTATTTATGCGCACAAATCTCTCTCCTACACACATCCTATACATCTGGAATAAAAGCCAGGCTACCAAATGCGTATCTGGCAGAAAACAAGCTTTCCTTCAGTGAGAAGGGTAAATGGGATGACAAGCATTTTGGGAAAAAAAGATAAGCAAGGCAAAAAGATTTTTAATCTTCCGAAGCATTCCCTGTGGTTCTCTAGGCCTGCCACACCATTTTTCATCCGATTTTATTCCTTGGAGAAGAATGGTCAATTTTCATTACCGGTTTTTGAATCGCTAAGCCAGACAACGCCAGCCCAGAGAGCCAGCAGCTCTGCTCCTACAGAATATAAGCAAATCACCAGCTGTGACCAAGGGGATCAACGCCCTTCAGAACAGGGCTGGGAACGTTCTGGGGGCTAAGGGACGAGACGGTGTAAGGCTAGAAGGCGCTGCTTCGATTGGGAAGGGAAATCTGGCTGGCACAAACCGGGGGCAGCATTCACAAAGCAGGGTGGGGAGATGGGCAGCGAGCAATACAGGTCATGTTAATCTTCTAGCCTTCAGTCCTCCTATTCCTCTTATTCTAGGTGAATCAGGAATTACTTTAAGAGGGCTATTTTGGAGGGTGAAATATCACTTGACATTAGAAAAGACAGCAGATACAGTCTGCTCTGTTCTTCCTCGAATTTACTAATAGGCTTTTCTAGCACTGATGCTCTCTTCTTTCTTCAACAGCAGCTCTGCAACAAAGATTCAAGGCACAGCAGCCTGAAATTTGGGCATACAGGTAAATTATAGCATTCTAAGAGGAATCATTGTTTCTCATCACTTAATTGCAGTCAAAATCTTAAAGCTTGTAAGTGATCAAATTCTAAGTTTTTCTATTACACATACACAATCTTCCCAGAGCGGGATTTTTATTCAACTTACAGATCCATACGTGGTAGATTCTTTTCACCAGGGCCTGATAATCGATGGGTATTTCATCTGCAAAATTCTGGTAGAAACATGGCTTCAGAGGGATAAACTTGGGGAGCGGTGGGAAGTTATTCACCTTTTCTACAACGCAGAACACAACAGATTAGCTGAATGCAGAAACGATCTTGCACGGCTGAACAAGTGTGACATCCTCCACACCTTCCCGGGACAGCCCTCCGAGTACGAGGGGACTCACGACAATCAAAAAACAAACCAAAAAAAAACACCTTAAAATAAGTTCAGGGACAAAGCTCCTCAGGAAGCAGGCAGAGGCCAGCTAAGCTGCTGGCCAGCAACACCTGGGGGCAACAGACTGCCCAGAGGTTTTTATTTAGAAACCCTCAGATAACCCAAGGAGGAGGAAAGACTGGTGGTCTTCCAGACAAAAGCAGACACAAGCTCTGAGTGGGTGGGCTTGCTGGGGCAATGCTCAGGCCCTGTAGTTGGTACGTGCTCGTGACTGTAAAGAAGGGTGCCCTTGGAAAGCATCTCTAACTGGAATTTAGTACTCAGATGCCATCCAGTTGAGGCAAGGCAAGACATCAGGGATGATTTTGCTGTTATGAGATTCGTGAACGTCCCCTTCTTTCTTTCTAAGTCAAGTTTTTATGCAAGGTTAAGACCCAGAGGGGAAAAAAAAAAGAAGAAAAAAAGCTTTGCATTCAGATACCATAAATCAGCAAATGCCGACAAAAGCAATACAGTGAAGAACTTACCTTGGGAAGAAATTACATTTTAAAAATCAAGTAATTAAATGCCTAAATCCTCCGTATTTAAGCTGCTGTCAGCTTCTAGACAGATGCACCGACAAATCTGTGCAATGTGCGTGTGCCTGGATGCAAGTTCCTACATGTTTGGGAATGTTTGCTCTTGCCTTCAAGTCTTGATTAAAGTTTGATTCCAGGGCATTGTGACTAATTGTCTCTAGTCTACTTCAGCCCCAGTAAACAGAATTAAAAACAACCAGAGGAAGAGATGAAGAATGTCCTGGGAAAACCTCCAAATGGCACAGAAGACGAGAGGAAATGTCTGAACAAGAACTGTCAGCGCAAGAGTTCCCCTTCTCTTGCCATTATCTCTGTGTGAGAAGACATTCTGCAGGAGCAGCTTCTTAACTTCATTTGAAGGTTGGCAGGGAAGCGTCTAAAGCTGTATGCCACGCTTTAGGAAAGAAAGCGCTTTATTTCACGCAAAGGAAAGACATGTTCATGCAGAAAATATGGTGGGGATAACACCCATTGTGAGTACATAACAATTAAACACGGAAGAACGTCTTAAGTCACCAGCCCAGCTTGATTTTTCAGTAGACTTTTCCTCACGAAAACAAACATTACATCTGCTGCCCCTCCTCACCCATCACCTCTAAACGCATCCTGCATTAATTCAGATGCCGTCTAGGGCTGGCATTAGTTACTGGTTAACGCCTACTGCTAACCACATCACATGGAGCACTCAGTTCCCCTGCCTGCTTTCAAAGTCCATAGGAATTTGGACTTTTTAGCGCTAGCTTTTGGTAAGTTATGAACACCTCCTGGGCTTTCTCCTGGACAATTTGTCTCAGATGTCCGTGAAAGGACCTGACAGTGCTGGATCAAGGGAAACAAAGGGGGTGCAGCTCGTAAAGCTGAAGAGTCAGCTCTCTAGGGAAAGCTCTCTAGGGAAGTCAGCGAGACCAAGGTTAACTGACCACAGTAAAGTGGATTCTTTAACAATCTTTTTTAGGAGGGATGGGGAAATTTTGTTCTGTCCCTCTTCAACAGGAGATGCAGCTAGTGACTTTGGTTCAGCCCTCTTCCGTTTTCTCCCTCCTCCAGTACAGATCTCTCACCAACAATAAAGCTGCCGCCCGCCTCCAGCGCAGAAGGCCCCAGACGGTGGGGCCAAAACCAGCTGGCCTTCTGGGCACCAGCCACTGCAATTTTCAAGCTCATAAAATGCTCCAAGTACTTCCATAACGGTTTGCTGGATACAGAAGTATCGGGATTACACCTCTTCTTTGTGGCTGCCCAGCTTCAGGAAGCCAGATGACTGCTTTCTCCTACCCAGAGACCCGTGTAGTTTTCCAGTGTTCTGGGTTACTCCCAAGAAAAGACAAAGACATCAAATGAAAATATCCTCTTTCAAGTCTGACTGCGGAACTTGGAGTGCTCCAGCACTCCCATCAAGGCTTGGATCAACACGTTAGATCAGCGAGCACAATCCATGCTTTCAAAAACCAAACTGTATTACCAATGAACAGCAGCTGGGTACAAGTCCCGGACTTTGGCTTATTTTAAAAAAGTTAGGAGGAATCTTGTTACTAGTTTAACTACAAGTAAAATTAAGCTGTATCAAAATTGACAGCACAGCTACGAATGGAAAGTTGTTTAGCCTCTGAAAGGAAGGAACTACTCTCGTTTTGGGAATAAACTCCATCCTCATAAAACTTTCCAAAAAGTCACACCTAAGCCTTTATTGCTAGACCAGTAACCTCTGCTAGCAAATCTACGCAAAAAGGAACGTGAGCAGGGGAGAAAAAAAGAAGAAGCTAAAGACCTTTAGGGATCACTAAGATCTCAGAAAGCGAAGTGCATGTGAATGAATTACTAATGAATTGCAGCCATCACGCCATACTGAAAAACATGATCTGGAACCATTTTTCTCTTTCCATTGCCATAGTTTGAGGTGCCCTTACCTGCCATTTCTGTTAAGTGTTCCCTGGCGAAGTTTCAGACAGACAGCAAGAGATCTATGGGAGGAAAAAAAAAAAAAAGAGAGAAAGAAAAAAAAAAAAAAGAAAATCAGGCCAGAACATATCACTAACCCGCACCCAAAAAAGCTATTAAAGTTAGGAGCATCTCTGCACAGTGCTTGACTCACTGTAAGCCCAGGGTTCCCACTGCAAACCACTAAAGACTGCACAAATTTGGCACGCTGGAACCTTACGGAAAGGCTCCTGGTTTCTCCTTGTTTGTACAGAGCTCCCCTGGAAGCATCTCACCCTGTACAAAACTGTCAAGGGTTTTTGGTGCTCGTCTTATTCAGCAGCAAACAAATGTGCTCCGAGGGTACCTGGCAAAGGCTGAGGCTGCACAGACGGCCGCTGCCAGGCCACGTGCACCTTCCAGCCGAGGCAGACAGGTCTGGTTGGGACCCAGCAAAGCACGCGTTGGAAGAGAAACTCGTACCAACTCACCAGACTTAACGCCTCATTTAGGTGCTGAGACGATTTGTTGGCTCCCTGCGGACCTTCCCGGCGCCTGAAACAAACGGACGGTCACTGTTAGCTGGGAATTAAACTGCTGGTGCTCGGAACATCAACTGGTACGCGCGGCCTGACATCCTTCCGTACGGTGATAATTCCGCACGACCTTATCGTAGGGCAGATTTAGTCTTCCTGTTACCGCCACTGAACACGGCCGTGATTCTGGAGAAATCAAATCCTGTGAAGTTTGCTGCATGCCAGGGGTGTTGCTGAGCATGGCACAGACGGAAGCCACAGAGGGGCTTGCACTGAGCAGCCCCTTCAACTCTACTCACTTCTTTGTTTCGGGACAACCACCGTGCGCCCACACCTGCAAATTCCAGGCTGACAACAAGGACCACGGCAGAACAACCCTCCAAACGGGCATTTCAGGCTCTGTGAACAACTCTCAGGAACGAAGGCAGTACAGACTAAAAGCTGCCCCTCCAAGAACACAGCAAAGGGCGCTGGGGTCAGAATAGCTGTGTTGGAGCCGGAGCTCTCGGGATTTCCAGCAGCTCCTTTCCCTTCCCTGCACCTCCGTGCTGTCCTCCCGTGTTCCTGCTCCAGAGGGCCCGGATTTCACACGGGTGCAATTATTTTGTGGGGGCTGCAATCCGTTTCCTTTTTATTTGACCTACTCTGGCACAGCCCTCGGTGGTGACAACAGCGCTGATACAGAACAGGACCTGCCCGGGCCGCCGACTCCTCCTGCGCACGGGCCGCAGGTATGCGCTATCTCAGTTATGTCAACGTCGAGGAAAACACATTGCTTTGCCCGTGCAGTCTAAAGAAATAGAGTGGGGACAGGAAGGCTGCGTAAATCACGAGCCTGTCGGGCTGGGAGCCCCTCGCTAAAGGCTCGCACAATGGGGCCCCAGCGCAGCCGAAGCCTCCGGGCTTTCCCACAATACAAACAGCCACCATCCAGCGTCTGGCAGGCGTTTTGTAACTTAGAAAATGATTTAGAAAGGCTTTGCCTCCTTTTTCCTTTTTTTTTTTATGTATGAATAGAAAATAAATACGAGGACAGTTCGGAGCACAATTAGGGCTTCGCCCCACCCAGCTGCAGCTGCTCCCAGCTGAGATCCGTAAATTCTGGGGGAAGAGCAAATTACGGACAAACACCAGTTATGCCAACACACGAAGGGAAAGGAATCTCCGGTGCTGCTGCCCTGGGAGGAGGGAGTTTTCCCCCATGGACACCCACAGCAGCAAGCTCAAACCTTCCCTGGGCATGGACTCAGACCTCAAGATCCAACCCAAGAACGTTTTTTGTTCAGTGGCTGAGATCGGCTTGCACACGAGTCACCATTTTCCCATTTCCCCAGCTTAGCAGTTAATTTTGGCAGGATTTCTGCAAACCGGATTGCAGCGTCTTGGGATAACGGGCCTCAGAGTCACAGTCAGGGAAGGAGTCTTGTGTCTGACGAGCGAGGACAGTGCTCGACTCTGAGGGCCAGCGACTGACTCAGATGGAAAATTTCACTGCGCAGCCTCAATATCCTCAAGTCAAGCTCCAGTTGCAAGAGCCAGGCACAAGGAAACAGATAAACAGGTACAGACACACAAGGATTATCCAACCGCCCGTGAATTTCTTGTGGAAGATAATAGCACATACAAATAAGCTTTCTATTCACAGGAGTGCTTTCAAATTAATTGGAAATAGATAAAAATCAACGTCCTGCGCTCTGCCGCAGTGATTTCTTCACACAAAATCCATTATTTGTGGGAGGAAAAAAAACCACACTAAGGAAACCGTGGTGTGAAGTGAACTTCCTTTTTCCACTGTGCTCATACGCAGTCAGTGAATAGCTCCCAAGTTTACAGAGCAGCTCACAGGACTCTCAAAGGCCCGTCGGAGGCAGTACGGGCTTCTCTTCGTCTGTATTTCAGAGACAAAAGCGCCCGCTGTCACTTCAGCAGACGGCATTTTCCTTTTAAACCAAGACACGTATGCGAGCAGCGCTGGTTTCTAGGAAGCACACCCCAAGATCACCCCGATATCCAAATAGGAATCGTCATCTCTGGTAAGGGAAAGCGTGGTGCAGGAACCCCCGGGGTTCCTGTTTGGGGCACGTTACCTGACCGCAGGTCTAGTCCTGTTCCGGCCCGTGGTTTGACATGAAATTTATTCTGCCTATATTATAGTAGCTGGTTCTAAAAGGTTTTTTTTACTCCTCATTATTTGCTTCTTTCTCTAGAAAGAGAGAAGAGGGATAAGGGGAACAAATAAGGGGGAGGCCAGAAGAAGGGTGCTGGCCGGGCGGTGGGAGAGCCGACCTGGGTTCCTGCTTTGCCCCAGCCCCTGGTGAGCTGCGGCAAGCCACCGGGACCACACTCACAGCGGGACCCCGGCTCCTCTCCTGCCATCTGCACGTGTCCCAGCCAAACCCCGAAGTGCCTCGCATCCCAGGCCTTCTCTAGCAAAATTTGCCAGCTGATGGAGCCCTGCTGTCAGATATTCTCTGCACCACTTTGTTTCCTTCCTGATGTGATGACACGCGAGCTTCTACGCAGACCCGTACCCAAGAGTTTAACCCGAAGCAAAGCGAGTGGCAGGGTCCCTGCGTAACGGTGACAGCAGAACTTGCTGATGCTCCCTCGTAACGCAGCGACTTCACGAGTGGAGTACACGTTAAGGAGATTTGGGTACAACGCACGTCTCCTTAAAATGGTTCGGGCTTACCCCTGAGGTGAGCGAGGCTGTGACCTGGCATCAGGCTTCCTGAACTCACCTTATGCTGCAAGCCACGAAGAGCCCAGAAGAGCCACGATCTAAAAGCAAGGGCACCCCGCAGAGACCCCCAGGCTAGGGAAGGAACCAACTTCCCTCAGGTGAGCCTGAGAGAGGCAGGTGCCTTGTTCCCATCCCTTCCCAGCTGCGTTTAAAAAGGAAGTGGGGACTCTGCCCTGGTTTTTAAGGGAAAAGGCTTTCCTCAGAGTGTCACTCTGCAAGTCACCAAAGCGCTTGGCCCAGCTTTACAAAGGCAGACCCCGTACAGCTCCAACAGCTCCTGCTCGGCAGCGCGTCCCCTCCCCGACACGCGCTGCCAGCCCTTGCAGGGCCACGCGCTGCCCCTCCAGCGGTGCCAGCACCACGTCCGCAGCCTTCTGTGGGACAGGGAGGGACAAATCCAGCGAAAAACATAATTCCAAAGGCCACCCAGCACCAGGGAGAACGGGTAAACTGCTTATGGCAGTGCTTCTGCTGGGAAGACGCACGAGGCCCACCGAAGTTAGCAGGGTCGGCCTCCTCCTGCGTGAGCCCGAGCGAGGGAGCCCCTCGGGGACGCCGGGACTTCCAGGAACGTGGCTGCCCTCCTCTCCTCCCACTGTGGAGCTGTGAGTTGAGGTGAGAGCAGGGCCGAGGGGAAGCGATTCCCCGCGGCTCTCACACAGCCCCACCCACAGCAGACAGGGAAAGGCCTCAGTTCAGGTCCTGCCAAACATGGAGCAGACAGACGCTGACTTCGATGCGACCCCGTCCGCAGGCGAGGCTCAGCCACACACGGGCAGAACCGCAGAGGCTCCAGGGGAAGCACGAGGACGCGCGTTCAGGGCACGAGCCCGTTCCTCCGACTGCCGCCTGCTCAAACCGGCCTCGCATAAAGGACCAGGGCTGCAGGCGACAGCACGACATCGGTTGGCCCGGGATAAAAAAGAACCAGGTACAACAGACCATCAGGTACTGCCTAATGTCCGTCACCGCTCCTCGCCACAGGCCCTGTCAGAGTTTCCTGAGCTAGTTAACGCTCCCGAAAACCGAAGTCCAGGGAGGAAAAAAACGCCGTGCGTCTGGCCTGCCTCCCTCAGCGACAACACGGGACAGAGTCGCTGCCCACACCACGCACCTCAGGAAGCAAAAACCCCTGAAAATCCCCGAGCAGCCCTCGGGGGGAACACGGCCGGGGCCGGCAGCCCCCCAGCTGCCGTCGTGCTGTGCCCGGGGCCCCTCGCTGCGCCCCAGCCTCCGGCCCTGAGCAGCCCCAACGCTGCTCCCGACAGAGCTGACCGCGATCCCTCCCCACCACCCCTCACCCCGACCCCTCCCGGTCACCCCATCCCCGATGCCCCCCCGCCCAGGCGCCAGCCCCCCCAGCCCTGTCCCCGATTCCTTCCCAGACACCGCCCCCCTGCAGCACGCTCCCCTCTTGTGCCGCCGCCCCTCTCGTCCCCACCATCCCCCTTAATGTCACCCCCTCGTGTCCCCACCGCCCCCCTTCTGCCCGGCCACCCCCATTCCGTCCCTGTCCGTCCCCCTCTGCCCCACCGCCCCCCTTCTGTCCCCGCCACCCTCTTTCTTGTCCTTGCCACCCCCTCCTTGTCCCCACCCCCTCTTCTGTCCTTGTCACCCCCTTCTTGTCCATGTCACCCCCTCTCTGTCCCCATCACCCCCCCATTCCTGTCACCCCTCTTCTGCCCCGCCACCCCCCTCCTGTCCCTGTCCCCACTCCCTGTCCCTGTCCCCCCCTCCTGTCCCCGTCCCCCTCTCCTGTCACCGCCCTCCTGTCCCCTCCCGTCCCCCCCCCCCGCCCACCTCTCCCCCCCCTTGTCCCCATCCCCCCCCCGGCCCCGTCCCCCCGCCCCCGCCCCAGCCCGGCTCTCACCGTGCCCCCCTCCAGGCGCGGCGGCCCGGGCCAGCTCCCCCGAGCCCTCCGCGGCTCCGCGGGGCGCGCTGGGAAGGAGAGTCCGGCCGGGCGCCGCCGCCATGGCGCTCACGGCGCCGCGGACTACAACTCCCAGCATGCCCCGCGGCGCGCCCGTCACGTGAGGGGAGAGCCGGGGACGGGGCGGGGGCTGAGGCGAGGCTGACTGCGCTACGGGGAAGCGAGAGGGACGAAATTGCGGGGGGAGGAAGGCGTTGCTGGGGGGGTCCCTCACCCCTCACCTCCCTGTCCCTGTCGCCACGGCGAGGCCACGCGTGACTTGCGGCCGCCAACTGTGGGCAGAAGCACCTGGAGCAGCTCTGCGTCCAGAGCATCGCCACCCAGTCCCCCATTAAACACCCACCGCCCCTGAGGCGGCCGCAGCCCTCGCCCTGCGGCAGTGCCTCCTGCCCGTGCACGCCACACACACACAGCAGAAACGTTTTATTTTCACGTAAACAGAGCTGGGTTGGGACAGGCGTGGTGTCCCAGGTGGCTGCGCCGTGCCCAGGACACGGCAGCACCGGCGCTGCTTCGGAGGCACCCGCAGCCTCCGAGCACGGCCACAGCAGCGTCCTCGGCGTGCACAAATCCTGCTGGGAGCTCAGCCCCTCCGAGCACGGCCACAGCAGCGTCCTCAGCGTGCACAAATCCTGCTGGGAGCTCAGCCCCTCCGAGCGTTTGAGGATCAGGCCCTGTTGTGTAGCCCAGTCCACAAAGTTTCAGACTCAAATCCAAAGGGTTTTGCTTGTCGCTCATGCTGACAGAAACCAGAAGCTCCATGGAAGTTAATCATATAACTTAAGTAGCCTAATTTTTTAGTTAGATTGACTGGGCTGACTAATGGTGAATGCCACATTTTATTTCCCGGATTAGTTACAACGTGTATAGGTGATAGCTGGATTCAGGACCCAGGGCTGTGCAGTCACTCAGGAGACTGCTATTTATAACATCTATCATTAAATGCTGATTTCACTTCTGAATAAGTCAGCTAAATCAGCACGAGCAGCAACCAATGCGCTTGCCCAGGGCCCAGTGCTTGCGTGACTTACCTCCTTCTGTAGAATTTAAGCTTCAGCAAAACAGGGTAGTGAGGATTTAGCAGACAAATTACTCCAAAATCTTTGTGATAATGCAGCCTGAGAGTGATGTACTGAGAAGTCCTCACTCAGCCTCACCAATACCTGGATTTATAACATTCTGGGCTTATATACTTTAATGTGGCTCTATAGCTCCTTAACTCTTCATTTACACTGCATTAGTCTTATTAACATAAGTACCGATCAGTCTCCAAGGTACCAGTGCTATGTAAATGCTGTTAATTTGGCAGTATATAAAACCCACTCTACTTCAAAAATATTTACAGCCTCCGAGGCTGTGGTTTCTGTAAACAGAGCACTCCAACCCCGGGCTACAGGATTCAGACTCATCCCTCTAGTACTTAGCTAAGCAAATGCTGAGGCCTTCACATCTCTTATCTGCAGTTCAGCAAAGCTTCCCTAAAACACAGGTCTTGGGGTTCACTGCTCGTGTTTGGCCCCTGCTCCAGGCAGGCTGCCAAGCATGGCTTAGGGTTGCTCCCCAGAGGGCACGGGCAATGCCACTGACTGCAGTATTTGCCAGGTGGGCAAATATTTTCTGGGAGGGAAGGATCAGGCCTCCTATCACCCCATCTATCTGCAAGGATCGCAAAAATGTAGGGATTATTTTAGCTATAAACCAGTAGAGGTCACTCCGCCCAAGTAAATCCAGTGCTACCGGAGATATTGGGCCTCCAGCAAGAGGGACAAGACCGCTTACTGGGAGAAGGTTTGATGGGACACAGGGTGGCAGAGCCCAGGGATGGTCTTGTGATTCCTCTGGAAGAAGAAAAAAAAAAAAAGGCAGCTATTTAAAGTTGAAAACCAAATAAAGGTGTTAGCGCACAGCTGCTCAGAAGGGCTGTGGGCTTTACACCTGCACAGCTGCCAGAGCTGCGGCTGCTCTGCACGCTGCCCCAGGTGCAGCGGTTCTCTACGGTGCCAGGTGCCCCATCTCTGCAACCTCCCTGTCCAAATTGGATGATTCCTTCCCCGCGTCCCCACGAGCCGTGCCCTATTTCTGGCTGTTCCCGGCTCTCCGTAGCAGCCAGGTTTTACTGTGCAATATATAACTCTGTGGGTGAGAGCAGCGAAGGAGGACACATGCTGCCTCCTGGGAGCAGCAGGGCGGTATTGGCTGCGGAGCGGGTGAGGAGAGATCCTCGTTCATTATTTCGCTCTGCTCCACAGCTCCCTGAGCTCCACCGCGGCTGCCTGGGGACACAACGGCTCTGGGTCTGCAAAGGGAGTGAGCAGGGAGCTCACTGCCAGGTGAGGATTTCAAGGGAAGCTAAGGGGGCAAAGGGTTGAAGTTTTGCATACAATACCTCTGATCCGCTGCATCCTGATGGAGAAGCATCCTTGCACCCAGGTCCTTGTATCCTTGCTGTATTCAAGGCAGGTGTCTTCCTTTCTTCCCTCTTAGGGTGGGTACCATTGGAAAACAAATCCCTGTCCTGCCTGTCTTGAAACTTGTCTCCAGTACTGCAGGGTGAGATTACTGTACTCAGCTTGGTGTTACCTGGACAGGTTTCCCACGCCAAGCCCTCTTCCCAAGCTCTGTTCCCACTTTGAGCGCACGGGATGGAGGATGCTCAGCAGCATGGGAAGTGCTCGTGAGGGCTCCAAACCCAGCGCACACACAGGAGACAAATCCAGATTTTTCCCTGGCTCACTTAAGTACGTGCCTGGTTTGAAGTGAATAAATAGCACCTGAAAACCTCTACTGTTTAGCCTTGTTTCCAAACAGCGTGCTGGATCGTGGTGTCTATTACAGCTTGGTCCTGAGCCAGCTGAACAATTAAAGGCTAGTCCACGACTTCGAGGGGTTTGCTTCCAGCCTCAGTATTTGCTAAAATTTAGAATCACACTATTTCCACCGTTATTATTTTTACCTTGTAAAACAGACTTTATTTTTCTTCCTGTAAATTTTGTGCAATATACATGTATATACCTATAGAATACACCTCAATAAAAAGTTTTTCTTCCATACATTATATTACTTTTTATTTAATGTCATGAAAAAATCAGACAAAGCTTTTGTCCTTAAATAAACATTTCTCCCTCCCTTGCCCTCCCTTCCTAGCTGACTGGTCTGAAAGAGGAAGTTTTATTTAGTTATTTTCTTTTCTTTAAAAAAATAGAAATTACAATCTTACAAGACAGACATTCAATGAGAACAGAAGCATGTTCCTAAATCTAAAAAGTAAAACATTTCCATAAAACCTGTTGGTATCTACAGGTAGGTATGTGTGGAGGGTGTTAAATGGAAAAAAATAATTTTCCATTTCTTCCTTTCATTCATATAGATAAAAAATAACATAAAGCCGACTGAAACTTTATATATTTTCTCTTTTGCACCAACATTCACAAGAATATATATTATATATATTTTATCCATTTTTATACACAGTGTGAGGGTTCTGGAGGTGGAAATGCACACTCAGCTAAATTGCCATAGCGAACAAACAAACACAAAATTAATCTTCATCTGGAAAAGAGCAATCCCTCGCAGCTGAGGTCACCCTGCTAAAGGGAACCATTTCTCAGGTCTTTTTGAAAATAAAGCGGCAAAACGTCTGGCTGCTGGTGGGATGGAAACGTTTCTCCGAGACGCTGAGGACCGAGCACTGAGCGAGTCTGGGGTCTCAGGGCTCCAACGCAGCCTCTCCACTTGTCACATGCAACACCGGGGCAAGGGAGCACGCAAATCTCCCTTTTCCAGGCATTTCTACCCGGGCTTTTTTTGTTCTCCCTTCCCCTTAAAGCTCAATTCCTCGCGATGCCAAGCCGCTGTCTGTTGGTGGCACAGAGGGGAGCACGAGGGACCTCAGCACAGTGACCACGGCCCTGTTTATTTGGGCAAACGCGGAGGAGCGAGCCGAAAGCAGGGGCTGCAGCCAGCACAGGTGCCGCAGGGGCTTCGGTGTGCTGCTACCATCCCTTTCGACGCACACCGCCTGCCCCAGGGCACCTGCCCAGATCCCTGGGCACTTGTTCGGCTCTCAGATGGTGGCACAATGGGCACCAGGACCCAAACTCCCCTCCTCCTGAAACAACAGTTGATCCTCTCCCACGGAATAATTTAATCGATGAGGGGGCTCGTTTAAAGAGAACATAAAAGTGCAGGTTCCCGCAGTTTGGCAGGTTGAGTTACTAGTGTTTAATACTTCCAGGCTTCCCTAGATTCCCACGCCGGCTTTTATTGCTCAGAATCCCAAATCTCTCCCATTAGATAGATGCTGTAAGCAGGAAAAACGCAGCTCGTGGCGAGGGCTCAGCCTTTTCCTGATTTAAGGTGCTTTCTTGGTTTCTTTGCCGATGAAATGAAAACGGTGACACTGACCAGTCGTGCATGTTGGCTGACAAATACCAAGGACGTGAAGAAGGGTGTGTGCTTTTTTTCCCAAACATTTCAAAACATCCGCAGCTATTTCCTCTGAGAAAGGGATCGCTTACCCTCTGTTTCTGCAGGAGGGCAGAGACCCCTCTGCAAAGCACATTCATTTTCTCGAGTGCTTTTCCCTAAGGCCTGCCTTCCCCGGAGAGAGGAGCCAGGAAGCGAACAGTGCTGTCGGAAATGATTTTTCAAAAAGGCACAACCCTCTAGACGAAAAAGGCAATACTGACTTCTCACTTCTGTCAAGCTTCAGGATCCGAGAGGGCAGGAAACAAGCACGGCACATCCCCACCCCTGCTAACACCGCGCTGGAGAACAGCGCATTGGCACTCGGCACTGCATGGGGCCGCTGGGACGCTCGGCAGCCTTCACCGGAGACGTGGGGTCTACCGACATCGGGGAGAGAAACGAGGCTGATGAACTCCAACGCGCTCCAAAAATCAGCTCAGACGGTGGTTAACGAAACCAGAAAGCGCACAGCTGTGTGTGGTGGACGGCGGCGGCCAGGGAATAGCACAACCCCAAGTTTGTCTTGGCCTTACACCGAAGCAGAAATCCCTTCGCCTTCCTGGCGAGTCTTCCCTGATCGAGTTTGGTCCATGTTCTTCCCTAGGAGGTCTTTTAACTAGAAGCGTGAATATCCCCTACATCACTAAGAAAGCTGCTCGTTTGGTTTAGGGTGTGCAGTTACAGAAATGAAGGTCTTCGGCTCACGCTCGGTGATGATCCAAACTGCCAGAGGATGTGGTTGGACGCATGAGAAATCAATAGGAAGCGAGAAGGAGCTTGGGATTTTAGCCCTTTGTCAGCAGAAAACAGGGCTGCCTTGTAGCAGGTTTTTCCCTTGTTGCTTTTGGCATTCGCTGCAGGAGGAGCAGGAACAGGGACTGAAAAAACCACGTGTGGAGCCTGGCCGGAGAGCCCCTCGAGTGACCCTGCCAGCATCACACCACAAAACTGTCCCTTCTTTGCCTTTTGGGCCTCCCAAGCTCGGAGCAGCACAGCTTCCCAGGAAAGAAATAAGGACCTTCCGCTTCCCTCTGTCCCCAAAGAGGGATTTCGCCCTGAAAAAGCCCTCAGGTTCTGCTAAGCAGAGAATAAACAGTTCTAGAGAGCTCCCGGGGGGAAATCCCTGGGTGCAGCTCGACCCACGGCAGAGGCAGTGCTCCTTGCGGACACGGCAGCGGGACTGGCTCCGGGCTGGGAGGAAGAGGAAAGGCCACAGAACCTCCTCTGGGTGCTGAGCCACGGGGAATTTGGAAAGGTCTCGATAAGAAAACTAAAACTGACAGCCAGGACCTGAAAGAGCCGCCGCTCACAGCATCGCGCAGGGACCGGCGCGTGGCTGCCTCTGGGGTGCGGCAGCCAGGAGCCGAGATTTGGCCACAATCACAAGGGCAAAGCCCCTCTCGGGTGCTCGAGAAAATCTGCTCCGAAAAGCCATCCGGACCGGGGAGGGGGCAGCTCGGCCACGCAGCCCCAGCCTTTGGGCAAACACCTCGATGGAGGGCACGGAGACCCTGCAAAGCTTCTCCCCCACTGCACTGGGCCTCCTTTCCCTCCAAGCAGCCTGCTCTGCAGCGAAATCCTGCGCTGAACCCCCCCAGCCATGGCTGGGTCTTTCTGGGCTGAGCTCCTGAGGCTGCACCCATGGGAGGAGGACTAAAGAGAAGCCTCTGCCTGCACCCTCTCCTCAGGTCCAGCTGGGAGCCGGCTGCTGCCCCCAGCCGCCTGGCTCACCCCTGTCCCGATGAGTCTGCATTGCCCCTTCTTCATCCCATGCCTTGTGTTTGGGTTAAAAAAAAAAAATTAAAAAAATAATAAAAAAAATAACATCAGTGACAGAGTGCAGCTGGAACCGCGGGAGGGACCGTGCCACGAGCACAACGGCGTGCGTGTGGCATGCACTCCCCCGGATCCATGCACCACAGGGAGGAGTCGGTGCCTTACCACTTACAGGAGCATCTCCTCTCCCGAGCGGAGATTTCACATTCATTTCATTAGTATGGCAAAGTCAGTTTGCTTTTCCTTCAAGGTGCTTTACATTCAAGAGCTATTGCAATCCACAGCAAGGAAACGGAGCTGGGGAGATACCCCGCCCCCCCCAGGTTGTCTTGGGTTTGATTACTTGACTGAAACAAACCGCCCCAAACCTCTGAAGTTCAGTTCGTCCACAGATCTGGGGAGCGAGGAGGCGGCTGGTGGCTCCCAGCCTTAGCTCTCCCGCAGGTCGCTGTACTGAAGCTCCGAGTTGAAAACCTCCTTATAGAGGGGTGGGAAGTTCATGGCCGTCTCCGGGTGCAGGAGACGGAAAAATTCCAGCTTGTCCAAGTGCAGGTTGCAAATGGTCTTCATCAGGGGCAGCTTGGAAACCATCTGCAGGGAAAGAAGGAGCCGGTGAACGTGGGGTTCCCAGCCAGCACCCCACACGCTGCTGTTCCCCCTCCCTTGGGGCCGGGCGTTATCCCCACGGAAAACGGCCGCTCGCCAGCCCCAGCGGGGCTCCCCGTGCCGTTGGCACCGCTACCTTCGAGAGCTTGTCCTCGGCGGAGTGTTTCTTCTGGATCTCGTGCTGCAGGGCCACGTAGATCTTGTCCTGGAGCTTCTGCACCTTCCTGGATTCCGTCAGCCAGGGGCGATCTGCGGGACACGGCCGGGTCAGTGCCGTGAGCCGGTCCCCACCCCGCACGGCGCCGGCTCCTCTTGCTCTTTCCACTGCCTTTCCTGCCCCTCGGGGTGGCTTTGGGGATGGTGGGACAACCCCACAGCCCCTCCCCGTGCCCCCCGCAGCACAGGCGGTGCAGCTCCGCCATCCACCGAAGAGACCTGGCCTGGCAGATGCCTTTTTAGATGTCTTTCCCCCCCCCCCAATCATTTTATTTAATCACTTTTAGATGCCTTTTTTTCCCCCCAGTCATCCACCAAGGAAGCGGCACTGGGATTTAAGGGTCAGCTCTCCCCAGCTCTGGCACGAAACCCCCGGCCGGTCCCGGCTGCGGTGTCCCCCCCACGTCCCCACGCACCCGGGGAGAGCAGGACGGCGGCCGTGAAGAGGGCGAGCTCCTCGTCCGACAGCTGCAGGCGGCACAGGGTCCTCCCCAGCTCAAAGACGGCACCGATGAGGTCGTCGCAGCCTAACGGGGAAGAGGGGGGCGTCACGGCTCTGCGTGGCCCCCGACCTCTCTCGTCCCACCCTCTGGAAAGCTTTCAGAGAGGAGATGGTCCCCGGGCGGAGGATCGGCTGCATCGCTGGGCTTTGGGCTGGGATGGAAAGCGGGTACCGGCCACGGTGGGCACCAGAAGCAAACGCAGGGGGCGTTCATCCCCTCCTGTCCCCACGGCATCTCACTTCGCTCCCGAGCCCTGCTGGGATTTGTCCCAGTTTCACGTGGTGGCAAGCCCCGTCCGGGTATCAAAAGGAGAGGAAAGCCCCGAAAGAGAGGCAGCAAAGCGGCTCTTACCGAGTGACTTGAACATTTGCATGCCGCCGAACTTCCCCTCGAAGAGCACTGTGTTGTTTAAGGGGTTGAACGCGCGGATCATGCGGATCAGGAGCACCTCGAGGCAACCTGACATAGGCAGAGAGACAGCAGACGAGGGAGGGGAGGGGAGGGCAGGGGAGGGTTCCATCATCCCAGGACCAAATGAAAGCAAGAGAAAAGCCCCCAGTGCAAGTTTGACGTCCGGATTGTTCATTTCCAAGAGCACAATGGTTATTCCAATAAATCCAGTTTGGGTTTGGGTTGTTGGTTTGTTGTTTGGTTTTTTTTCCCCATATTTTTTTTATTTTGGTTTTCAATTGTGACCACAATATTTCACCAAAGGGAAATATTATCCAGTCATTCAGCAGCCAGAAACAAGGATTGATCAATGTCATGGTGGAGCACCAAGAGAGAAGAGGGTGAAAACAAAATAAAAAGAAAAACAAAATGGAAGGAAGAAATGAAGAAATGAGTTAAACTCCCATGTGCTGGGCATGGCCAGGTCTGAGCCTTGTGGTATGGCACCCTGCCAGTCCCTGGCTGGGAGAAGAATCCAATCTTCTCCTTTTCTCTCTCCCTGCTTCGTTCTGTGTTTGGTACCCCTTTTCCCGGGGGAGGAACTGCTGTGCTCCTATAAAAACTGGCAGAAGGCACACACACACACAAAAAAAAAAAAGCCCAGCCATCCCATTTCTGGTTTCTGCAATGCTCTCCTCCCGAAGGTCTTGGGCTTTCCTGGAAGAGGTCACGTCTCACAGAGGCTTCCGGGGAGCCTCCGTCCCCGGTGCCACGTGCAGACCCCTCCTGGCACAGGGATGCTGCTGAGCCCCCGGAGCCGAGCCCGGGGGCAACAGGAGCAGCGAGGCTGGGGGCTCAGGCATGCTCGGGAGGAAAGAGCACGAGAGGAGAGCATCAGCCGAGAAAAGAGACGGGATCTGCCCTCGCCACGGCAGCTGCCGCGTGGGGGAGGCGCTAGGGACGGCCGGGTGCCCGGCTCTTACCGGCTTTGAGGAGGATGATTTGGTCGTTCTGGCAGAGCTCCATGAAGCCGTCGATGCGCTTGGCGAACTCCACCACGTACTGGATGGCGTTGGAGATCTGCAGCGAGCACTGCTGCCACATGGCCTCGCAGCTCTGCGGGCACAGTGGGGACATCCCTTAGGGCTCGCTGCTGCCCCGTCGCCACCCCGGACCCCTGTCCTCCCACCTCCCCACCACCCGGGGCAGGGAAGGGACCCCGGGGTGCTCCCCGGTGCAGTGCCACCCACGGGCAGCTGTGGCACTAGGACAGCCGGGACAGGACCCGCTCGCGGCGCGGCGCTCACCTTGCTCTGCAAGGCGCGGATTTCCTCCGGGGAGTACAGCGTCCACGCCAGGCGCTTGAGCTCCTCCGCTGTGTACTGGCAGGTCTCCAGGTGCGACTTCACCACGTTTTGGGCAATTTGGTCTGCAAAGAGGTGGCAGCGGGTGGTGAGCCGCGGGGACACCGCCAACCCTGCTGTCCCTTCGTGCTGGCACTGTTCCCTCCCAGCCTAGCCTGGGCGTCCCCTGGGGGCTGCAGGGGCTGAAGGCTGGAGGGGGAGAGGGGCTCATGCACGAGGATTTGAGGACAGATTGGGTGTCCGAGGGGCAGAGGAGGGGATGCTCTGCACGACCTCAGCTGCGCCAAGCTCCATCAGCGCTCAGCCTGAGGAAGGAAGCGCCCGGGGCCGCTCTGGCTGGGTCTGCCTCTTGCTGCCAGCGTGCCCAGCGCTGCACCCCAGGCTGGATGCGTCTGCCCGTGCGGTGCTGAGCACGGTGCTGCGCACACCATGCTGAGCATCACGCCGGGGCTGCACGCTCCGTGCGTGCCCGGCACCGTGCTGGGGCTGGGCAAACACTCACTGATCTCAAGGACGGAGATGTCGGTGGCCAGCTGGCCGCCCTCCAGCGCGCCGTGCGCGAAGAGCGCCGGCTCCAGCATCAGCTCGTAGAGGGACTCCTGCTTGATGAGCGTGGCCTCGGCCACGTCCAGGCTGGACTGGTCGGGCGAGGGCTGCGCCGAGGCCAGGAGGTCGAGGTTGTAGTAGGTGCTGCTGCCATCGGGGGTGAGGGGGAAGTCGAAGAGGAGCCCGTCCGACAGCGTGGAGATGTCGTCCAGGTCCGAGAGGCCGCTGCTCACGCTGGTTGTGTAGACGCGGCTCAGGGGCTCGGGCTCATCCTTGGCGCCGCCGCTCTGCTCCTGGCTCTGCTGGTGCTTCTGCACCTCGGCGTAGAGGCTGTCCCGCTGCTTCTTGGACATGCGGCCGAACTTCACCGCTGACGGGGAGGAAAGTGCCACCAAATTAGGGTGCTGTCACCACATCAGGGCAGGACAGGTCCCAGGTCAGTGCGGCGTTTACAAGCCCCAACCAGCACCGGGGCCCCGCTGGATGCATCCCCTGCCCCAAACCAACCCAGGCTCAAAGCAAACAGCAGAGGTTGGAATTTTCCCCTTAGAAAAACGCCAAAGCATTTCTCGCTCCCCATTTCCACGCGCCCTCTCCTCCAGCCCCATGGAGGAAGCAGCTCCAGCCTCGGCGGCCTCGAGCCTCCACGGGAGGAGCGGGGACGGCCCCGGGCGCGACTCACCGTCGCGGGACATGCCCAGCGCCAGGCATTTCTGCAGGCGGCAGTGCTGGCAGCGGTTGCGGTTGGTGCGGTCGATCAGGCAGTTCCTCTGCCGCGAGCAGGAGTAGCTGGCGTTGTTCTGCTGGCTGCGCCGAAAAAAACCCTGCGAGGGACGGGAAGGGGTTGGGAAGGCGCCCGGCGGGGCGGCAGCGCCCGCCCGGCCCGAGCCGTGCTCACCTTGCAGCCTTCGCAGGTGATAACGCCGTAGTGAATCCCCGAGGACTTGTCCCCGCAGATCTTGCACGGGATCACCTCGATTTGGGCTGTGGTGGAGGAAAGTGGGGGGGGAAAACCACAGGGTTAATGACGGCGGCCGCTGAACCAAGGAGACCGCCCACCCCTGCGGCAGCCACAGCTCTGTGGCTGCTGGGAAAACTGAGGCACGGCCGTGCCACCCGAGGGCCCAACAACAGGTTGCCCCTTCCTGGATGAGCCTGCAGTGATGCTCACACCTTGGACAGAACCCCAAAAAGGCCCACCCAGGGCACGGGCACTCCCATGGGGTCCCCCATCCTCTCCAACAACAGGAGATGGGCAGAAAAGCCTTTTCTGGCTTTTCTAGCACAGCGTACTTGTACACCAGCCCTCCCTGAACTCAGTTTTGGGATCATTCCCCTTATTTCTTGCCCGATGTGTGCATGCTGGGGGGGGGGGGGCAGGGAGCACCAAGGACACCCCAGGCACAGGGAGCACCCCCCTCCCTGCAGCCACAGGCACCCCCCTGCCAGGGGTCCGGCCCAAGCAGAGGACCTGGCCCCCCACCCAGACCCCCCGGCAGCTCGAGGACCAATATAGCAATCGCTGGCTCAAGGTCCCGGCCCCTTCCCCCCGTAAATCCGCTTCCCTCCCTGCTTCTGCTTCGCTGGCACTGAGCTGCTAATAGGCTTCGTCCTCCTCATTTTCCAGCTGCCCCAGATCCGGGCTGGCGCTGCCCCCCCAGCACTCCTACGTGCCTCCCGGCATCGCTGCACCCTCTAATCCCCGCTCCGGCCCCCGCGCCCCCGAGGGTGCTGTGCAGCCACCGCCGCGCCAAAATAAACCCCGCAGCCAGATTATGGGTATTTAAAATCTCCTGGGCCTGTGCAAATCCCCGGTGTGGGTAATTCCCTTCTGCCTCTCTCCAACCTTCCGAGCCACCATTTCTCATCGAGGGCTGCGTTTCGGGGGTGGCTCCTGACAGTCACCCCGTTCCAGCCCGCAGGAGGCTGCGTTTTGGTGCTGGGCTGCACGTGGCTGGTTACGTCCCCGCTGCGCCGCCTGACTTTGTGCCCGCTGGGCTTGTGCTGGGGTTTCGGGAGCACCGCTCGTCTGCTGATGCGGCCACCGCTGGGCTGGAGGCTGGGATGAGGCACAGCGGGGCCTCACCCCCATGTCCGTGCAGGATCGTGTCCCCACACTCCTCCTGCGTGGCATCGGGCTCGTCCCCACGCTGCGCCATGCCTCCGTGGGTGACAGCCCCGGTGCTGGTGTTCCTGCCCGCTGCCTCCTTCACCCAGTGACCCAGAGGCCGGCCATGTCCCAGTTTCTCTCAATGGTTTGGGTGAGGCTGGGTTTGGTCAGCGCAGCCTTCACCCTAGAGCGGGGCAGCCAGGCTGATGCTGGCCCCGTCCATTGACGTCGAGCGCTCTGGTCAGATCCCGCAACAAAGGCACAGGGTGATTTCAGGGCTTTTCCCAAAAGGGGTGATGTGCGGGCAGGTGCGGTGTGGGGCATCCAGTCCCAGCCCCCTCAACCTTTGCACTGCCGTTGTAACCCCTGGGACCCTATCGTAACCCCATGGCATCACCCCCTGTGACTGAAGCACCGGGATGGTGACACGCGGCCACCACCGCCATGCAGGTGGCCTCCAGTGACCGAGACAACCCCAAATTTCCCATCTTTTGCTGCAACCTGTGCCCGACAAACCACCACCGCCTCCACTCCTGCAACGCCGCGATGTGCAAACCACAGGGACCCCGTCCCGCCCTGACACCCCGAGAGCGTCACGGGGGGCAGAGGCGGTGCCACCATCGCCGTGGGGGGGATGGACAGAGGTGGTGCCACCCCCGGCAGGAAGCGGCGTTCGTTATGCAAGGTTAATTGCAGCCGCCGGGAGCGCCCGGGTGATGCATCCTCCGTCTCGCCTCGCCCTCACGCCCGCAGCCGATACCCGGCCCCCAGCGATTTCGGCACCGCGTGCCCGCTGGGACAACCGGGCTCGGGGCGGCCCTGGAGCCTGCGGGGCAGAGCCCGAGGTGCCCATGGCCACTGGGTGCTGCTTGGAGAAGCCCTCGCTGCCAGCCCCAGCGTCTCCCCGCTGGCAGAAATACTCTCCTTCCATGGGATGGTGTCGGCTAAACCCTGGCCCCGAGCCCTGTCTGCACACCAAAACTGGAAAATGCAGCCTCCGAGAACGGTGGCCCCGGCGTTTGTGGGATGAGGCAGAGGGGACGATGCGCTCCGGCCTCTCCCCAGGCCGAGCGTCACCTCCTGACCCCAAATTTTCCAAATGGTCCTAAAGGAGAAACCGCCAGCGATTATGGCCGTGACGAGCCTCTTCAGGCTCTAATTGGGAATACGGCATCCTGCTAATTACACCCGTGTGCTCACAGCGAGCACCTGACCCTCTAATGGGACATTAAGCCCAAATAACTGACGTGGAGATGCAGCCGTAACTCCGGCGTGATGGCAATTAAATCCGAGAACAGCTTTTAATTGCTGTTCTGTTTGTAACCCCTGGCTGAATCACCACAGCCCGGCCCCCCCCTCGTGCCTCAGTTTCCCCATCGAGGGCCATGCCAGCTCCTCCTCCCCAGCCCCGGCACCAAGCACGCACCGCCCAGGCTGGGCTACAGAGGGTTTTATTCGGGTGGGGGCGAGCAAACTTCCCCCCCCAGGCAGCAACACAGCGGGCTGTGTGGGCTAAAAACTAAAAAGGGGCCACAAAGCAAAAAAGGGTTAAAAAGAAAATTTCCCAGCTGGCAATTAAAATGTCCCAGCCGCGGTATTTGCTCTCCTCCCACTGTAAATATTTCTTGCCCAACTCCAGGCCCGCTGCCACCGGCTGTCCCTTATGTAAGTGCCACCATCCGGCCATCGGGCTCGGCCACGCGGTGGCAATTGGCCCCGCGTCCATCCCTCGAGCCCACGCTGCTGGAGTCCTCCTGTCCCACTGACACACTTTCTGCTCCCGTACCGCGCTTGTGTAACGCCGCCGGCCGCGGCCGTTAACCCTTCCTGCGGGCTGGGGACGGCGGCAGCACCGGGGTGGCACCGAGGCGGACACTTTGTGCCCACGGTGGGCTGTGACCCGCTGCCACTTCGC
Organism: Anser cygnoides; assembly: GCF_040182565.1. Lineage (NCBI taxonomy): Eukaryota > Metazoa > Chordata > Aves > Anseriformes > Anatidae > Anser > Anser cygnoides. The sequence goes on along the minus strand of NC_089899.1, from coordinate 5,223,952 downwards.
ACGGGGACTTTGGGGGTGACGCCGTGAGCCACCCACAGTGGCACCCATTTGCCACCCAAGTGGCACCGAGCTGCAGCACCCCGTGGGTGCCACCTCCCCGTCCCTGCAGCGGCCGCCGCGCACGGTCCCCATGGCCGAGGGCCTGCGTCAGCCACGTCCCCTCCCGGGCAGGCGGCTCCCGCGGTTTCGGCAGAGCCGGAGCCGCCCTCCCCGGGGCAGGATTCGGCTTCCACCCCGCGCCAGCACCACCCGCCCTCGCCTCCACCCTGGGGCGGGCATCGCGCCCCAAAGCCAGGCGGGCCCCACAGCGCGTGCGGCAGGACCCGGCCGCGGGTGGCCCCATCCCTCCCCTCCCCTCTATTTTCTCCCTGCCGGGGTGGGGGCACCACAAGAAGCTCAGCACCGCACCGAGACCTGGAGGCTTTTTGGAGCTGCCCCCCCTCAAGTCAGATCAACGGGGGATGGTTGTGGCCGGGGGGGGCGAGGGCTCCTGGGGGGAGTCTTTGCAACCCCCGCAAGAGGAGCCTGAAGATGCCCTGGTACCCAGGGTGAGCCCAGCGCATCCTTCAACCCACAGCACGGGGCCAGGATGCGGCCGCCCTCCCCAAATGGTCCAAACGAAGCGATGGCAGCAAACCCACCACCAGGGCACGGGTGTCCCTTGACAGCTGGGGAGTGGTTCCAGGCATTTTGGGGGTGGCTCTGCCCCTGCCCCAGATACCCCCTTGTTTTCCAGCACTGCGTGTGGGGCACGCGGCCTCCGCAGCGCCGGGCTCATTACCCAGCGAACCTGCTGGGAAAGTAGGTCTGTGCCCCATACCGCTGCCGCGATCGATGCGATGCGCTGGCCGGGGCACCTCCGGGCAGGGGGAGCGAGCGGTAATTAACAGCTCCCCCCATCCCCACCGAGCGCACGGGGACGCAGCGGCTCCTTCCCTCCATGGGGACACGGGGGACCCCTGGACCAACAGAGTCCCCAGTTTGTCCTCCAACCCCAGCGCTGCCCCCAGGGCCAAGCGCTGGATGCTGCTGAGCTTCCCTGGGTAATTAGCCTTGATTGCATCAGGTGAAGGCGGCCTTGGGCAGGAGTGTCGGAAAAAATAAATGCAGGGAATTATCACCTGTTCAGATCTGCCGGGCGCTTTGTTTGTAAACAAAGCTGCGGCACCCAGCACCTTCAGCATCCCGGCAAAAGGAAATGAAATAAAATATTTCGCCCATCGGCACCCCTATGCTGTGGTTGACCCCAAATGGGCTGGGGCGGTTCAGAGCGCCCGCCCGGCACGGCCCCATCACGCTGAGCAAAGTGTGGGCTCCGGGCCGCGGGGTCACAGCCACCGTCACCGCACGGCCGACTGCTCCGGCTCAATAAGGAAAACTCAAGTTACGCAACCCTGGCGCTGCGCCGGCTGCGAGGCTGGAGGTGGGAACGGGTTTCTTAACCGATTAGCAGAGATTTCGTGGAAACTTTTGGCGGCAGGAGGTCTCGGGAGGGGGCAAAGCAGGGTTTGGATGCGCTCCTCCGCCTTCGGGGCGACCCCAGTGCCTTCGGCACGGCTGCACAGCCAGCGGGCTCGCCAACGCCGGCACGGTGCCGGCCCCGCTGCAAGCCCAACCCTGCAGGCACAGCACTTTGCACCTTGGCTGGCGCGGGCGGTGGCATTGCTGCGTCTGAGCAGGACCCACATCTGAGCGGGACCCACGCTGCCACCGCCCCGGGTGGGGGAAACCAGGCTGGGGCAGGGGAGCCCCCCCTACAGCCCCGCAGCTAAATCGAGGGGGATTTATCTCTGTGGGGCTAAATAAAGGCGGAGAGAGCTGGCGCATCCAATAAACAGGGCAAGATTTAGACCTTAGCAGCTCTTTAAATAGCCGCTGCCGAGTCCAAAGTTAAACCCGGCGGGGAGGTGGGGATGCCGCGGGGTTAACCCACTGCCACCCGCCGCCGCGGGGATGAGCGGCTCTGTCCCTGCGCCTTCTCCCTCCGGGCACCACTGCCGCTGCTCCCTGGGGTTATCGGGGACTCGCCCACCCCAGTGCCAGGGTCCCTGGTGCCTCCATCCCCACCACCTCTCCATTTTGCTTCAACGCCAAAGAGCGACTTTGGGGCCTGGCCAGCTCTTGGGGACAAAACCTTTGGGACGAAGCGCTTGCTGGTGCCACACAGCCACGGGGCATTGCCCCATCCCAGGGATTTATCCCCGCAGCATCACTAACACGAACCCATCGGGGTCCTTCTCCTGCACCTTGCAGGGGCAACCGGCGCCCGAGGATCCCAAAACCCATCCCGCGGGATGACGAGCTGCCAGCAGCCGCCTTCCCCACCCGCCTTATTTTCGGATGGCGAAGGGCAGGGTGATCCCGCCTGGCGCGGGCGCAGCCGTCACATGGGAGGCCATCGGGTGCCGCCGTCCTTGCCCACGCCAGCGCGCGCACGCTGCCCGAGCGGGCAGGGAGGCTCCTCCTCCGCCCTCACTGATTTTCCAATGACAGATCTAGGTCACTAGGACAAGTTGGAGAGGCTGCCGAGCCACCGCACGCTCCGAGCCATGCCGCTTGCAAAACAAGCGAGCGGGAGAGCTGGAAACCCTATAGGATTATACAAGGCAAAGCCTCCGGCGCAGCCGCAGCGCGGGAAGGGCCGCGGCGAGGAGCTGCCGTAAGCCCCGGGGAAAGGGGCAGAGCGGTGGCTTCGGGGAAGGAAATGGAGATTGAATCAAGGCAGCGTCGCCATGCGGCATGCGGGCTTCGGCGAGAGGCAGGGACCCCGCGCCCAACAGGGATGCGGGAAAAACACCTGATGGGGGAAACACTGACTTCATGGCGTTGGCCCTTAATTAGGGCCAACATGCAGTAATTGGGGGGGAAAAGGAAAAAAAGGAAAAGTTCACCTAGCTGCTAATTAAGCCTGGTGCTGGCTGTGCAAGCGCTACGTAAGAGCCCGGCACTGTTATCAATTAGGCGGGCGCTGATGCTTCTCTCCGTGCTAATAAAGGTGAAATCCCGGGATGTGGCGGGGCAGGAAGGGGACGCGGGGGGCTCGCCCTGTCCTCGCCAGCCCCACGCGCTCCGTTACACAAGAGCGCAGAGGGAGGAAAACCAATCTGAGGAGCTCGAAGACGCGCATCCCCGCAGGCACAAAGACAGCAGACACAAATCCACGCACGGCGCAACTTCAGACAAGTCCCAGTGGTGGTGGAAAACCAGGGGAAAACAAAAAAAAATCCTATCCAAGGGTGTCGTGGCACAGCCACGCTCCCATCAGGTCCGGCCACCGCTGCGTCACCATCACCTCCCCAGGCACCGGCTCCATCCCGCCAGAGCCTTCCTCCCCTCCATCCTCCTCCTCCGAGCTTTGCAAAGGAAAGGGCGAGAGGAGGAATTGGGCGAGAGGAGGAATTGTGCGGGACGGTGGACGCAAGGGGGGGGGGGGGGTGAAAGCCGCTGCCGGGGAGCCGGGGGGGGGGCCGGACTAACCCGAGCCCCGGTGGGAACAACATCTTGCCGGGGAGATTAAGGGGCTTTAGGGCGAGGAAAAGCTTAAGCGCGGGGCTGAGCCGGCGTCGGGAAACGAAGCGAAATAAACAAGGATTTTACTGCCGGCGAGGAGAGGAGCTGGGGAGCAGCGGGAGCGGCCCCGGAGGGTCCCGGGTGCCCTCACCCCCGTGCCCCCCGTGCCCCCCGGGCCCCCCGCGTCCCCCGTGCCCCCCGTGCCCCCGACGGGGCAAACGCCGACGGCCCCCTGCGCCCCGCTGCGCTCCGGCGGGGTAGACGCAGGGCGCCCCGGTCCCCTCCCTCCCGGGGCCAACTTTTGCCGCTGTCCCGTGTCCCCCCCCCCCCCCCCCCCCGGGCTGCCGCCGCCCCCCTCCCAGCCCCGGGCTCACCTCGCATCGTGGCCGGCAGCGCTCAGGGGCGCGCCGGGGGGCGCATGGGGCGGCGAGGGGTCCCGGGCCGGGGCCGGCGGCTGCGGAGCGCGGCGGCACCGGGAGGCACCGGGAGGCACCGGGAGGCACCGGGAGGCACCGGAGGCTCTGGCACCTGCCCCTCCGCGGCGCCGCTGACCCACTTCTGCCCGAGCATGTGGCCGTTCACATGACGAGCCCGCGCGGCACCGCCCCCCCAAATCGGTTTCACTTCAAGCCCCACCTCCTGCCCTTCCTCCTCCTCCTCCTCCTCCTCCTCCTCCTCCTCCTCCTCCTCCTTCGCCCCGCCGCCGTGCGCTCGGCGATGCACGTCGGGTGCTGCCCGCTGGGCATTGCACGCTGGGTGCTGCACATCGGGTGCTGCACGTCGGGCGCTGCCCGCTGGGCATTGCACACTTGGTGCTGCACGCTGGGCATTGCACGCTGAGCATTGCACACCGGGCGCTGCCCGCTGGGCATTGCACACTTGGTGCTGCACGCTGGGCATTGCACGCTGAGCATTGCACACCGGGCGCTGCCCGCTGGGCATTGCACACTTGGTGCTGCACGCTGGGCATTGCACGCTGAGCATTGCACGCCGGGTGCTGCACACCGGGCGCTGCACGTTGGTTCATGCACATCAGGTGCTTGCTGCACGTGGGGTGCTGCATGTTGGGTGCTGCGCGCCGGGTGCTCAGTGCTGCCCGCCCATGGGAGGGCCATGCCTGGCCCGGCTCGCCCAGGCACGAGGACGTCTGCGTGTCCCACTGAGTCACTGCACCGTGGCCCTTTGCACCATTCCCTGCCCGGCCCCGTTTGGCACAGGGACGCGCACCTCCAGGCGGGCTCCCCGAAGCGGGTGCTGGCATCAGGTGCTGCTGCTGCTGCTGCTGCGTCCCTTTGTGGGTGATGTAGAAAGCACGGGCACCTCAGCGTCCCTGTGCCACCATGCTGCAGATGCCATGGTCCAAGGGGACGTCCTGGCTGGGAGAGCTGCGAAACCTTTGGGGGCAGTGAGCTATTCCCACTGTGCTTCCTCCTCCTTCCCGCTTCAGTGCATGCCAAGGATTTTGGGGTCAGGGTTGTGCCCAGGACCTCGAGGTTCTCCAAGGTGCTGCTGTAATAAGTGCAAAGAGATGACGGCTCTGGGCCAGGTGGTTGTGGTGCAGCGTCAGAGGTGTTGGCATGGGGCTGGCAGCGCGACTCTTGTGCCGGGTGACCAGAGTCCCCAGGGTGCCACATCCCAGGGCGGGAGGCGATCGGTCCATGCCACAGCCAGAGCAGGGCTCAGGGTGTAACGGACACGGTGCTCAGCAGTGCCCAGGGACACCCGGGTCCTTGGGATGGTGGCACTGGTCTGGGGACCCGCTGTGTGCAGAGATGGCACCCACCATGACAAGGGCATGGAGGTGACATCTGCCATGGGCGTGGAGGTGACATCAGCCACGGGCACAGATGCAGCCACCGCTGTGGCCACACGCCTGGCATCGCTGCACCCTCCCAGGCCACCCCTGGCTCTTGTCCCCTGCACCGGTGTGGGCAGGTGGCAGCGGTGGCACCTTGTAGAGGGGCTGCGGCCAGGGAGGGGGATGCAAGCAGTGGGGTGGGGGCCGAGCTGCCGCTGCGCTCCAGTGCAGCTGCCTGATGTGATTGTGCTGATGGCGATTGGGAGCGGGTTCACTGCTCTCGCCGCTCCGATTCACTCCTTCCTCCCGGCTCCGTCCCTCCTCCCCGCCGCGCTCCGCATGGCTGGGCACGCGGACGGGACGCGGGGTGACGGGCAGCCTCGGTGCTCGCAGCCTCTGCTTCCAGCCGGGCTCTGTGAGCGCCCCCCTGCACATCCCACCCCGGCCAGCGTCTCCTCCGTGCCAGCGCAAGGCTGCCACGGTCCCTGGAGGTCAAAGGTTCTGCCCAAAGGAGGTCACCGTCATTAGCCCCATTTCACAGGTGGGGAAACTGAGACTCAGAGCAATGCCCAGAGCACGTGGGTCTGGCCCTGGCACACTCGCCCCTCTTGGCAGGCGCTCGCCACTCGCCGAGATTGCCGCTGTTGTGACAGTCGCCACCGAACCTCGCCAGAGCGAGACCAACAATATCCCCCAGGTGCCCGGCGCAACCCAAAACTATGAGGTTGCATAAGCGCGCACCACGCCTCGCAGTGAGCAACGCCAGACCCACGCATGCCGCCTGCACCTCGCGCCCCACGGCTCCTTAACCCTTCATGCACGGCGCTGACCTCTGTTCCAGGCGGGCGCTGGTGGGGGCGGACGTTGTGCCATGCCCCTCCCGGCCGGGCAGAGAGATGCTGCTCCCCTGGGGTGTGCGTGGAGCTGCACCGGGATGGGACCCATTTTGTCCTGACCGGGGCCCTCGATGGTGCAGGACAGGGGTCCTATGGGTGCCCTGTGCACTCGGCTGGATTTAATTCCTGAGATGACCGAGTCCTGGTCTCGGCAAAGCCTCGGCTGGGCTCGCTGGGTGATTTTGCTCCCAATGGCATACTACCCCCTCCCCTCGCCCCAGCACTGTTTTGCACCTGGTGACACTGGAGGGCACTGAACCTCCCCAAAAACCTTTCCCCTCCATGCAGTCGGGCCTGGTGCAACGCCAAGCCCTGTTTGTGGGCGGCTCGAGCAGCCCATGCATGCGGAGATGGTAACTGCAGCATCCCGAAGCGGCAGCTGCCGGCACAGCTCCGCCACCAGGATCTGCCCCTTCCACCCTGGCTGGCCTGAAGGTGAGCAGGAATTTGGGATTACACCACCCCTCCTTAATCACTGTTTGCTCTCGCTTGCGCCGCACCCAGCGAGGGGTGAACCCCTCCGCCCGCCCGCGAGCATCGCCCCTCCTGCACCCGCAGCCCCTCACCCCGGCCTCGGGGAGCAGCCCCATGCGCACAGCCCCACGTCGGGGCTGCCACGAGCTCGCCCAGCCCTGGCATGGTGCTGGCCACCATCGGCAACGCCGGGTCTCTTCGCCTCCCCGTGACTCAGTTTCAAGCCCCATAGACGGCCCGATCCTGCACGGTGCTGGGCACGTGTCCCCGCCGAAGTGGCGTGAGTCACTGCCCTGCAGCGTTCATTATGCAAAGGCTGGCAGGGTCCATGGGGTGGGGTGGGGGCCACTTGGGTGCTGCGGGGTGGGCAGCGCTTTGTGCCCCCCCAGGGACCCTTTTGCACTGCGATCCGAGCCTGGGGTTGTCCCCTGGACCTGGCCACCTCAGCCAGGCAAAGTGTGGGCCAGGCAAAGGGGGAAACTGAGGCAGCAGAGAGGTCCCTGCCACATCCCAAGAGGGGGATGTCCCTGTCCCCATCCCCGTGCCCATCCGGGGCCGGAGCTCTGCAGGGGGGCAGTGGGGCCGGGTGTAACCGGAGCCCCCCCGCTGGCCTGACCCGCTCACGTAACGCCCGCCGCTTATGCAATACCCGCTCCGGCGTGGCTATAAGGGACATCCAACACCGGAGCAATTACCTGGCCCTTAATCAGCGGCAACACAGTATAACGAGGCTAATTAGATGGCAGAGCCACTGGTGGGCCAGGGAAGGGGCGCCCGGCCTCACCCTGCACCCTAAGGGGGGCCCTGAGCAATTAGTGCCCGCTGAGGCTTCGTTAGGGGCTCACCCCACCGCTCGGCCAGGCCACGTCCCCGCGCGTCCCCGTGCTGGGGGCACGGCAGCGCATGGCCGAGGCTTGGGATGCTGCAGCCCCTCCTGGTCCCCGTCCCCGTCCCCATCCCCGTCCCCACGGCGCGGCGATGCCCAAAGTAGGTTAGTGGGCCGAGGTGCCGGGAGACCGCCGCGGCGCCGCTTTGTTTTCACTCTGGAGGAGCTGGCGCTGGCTCCCGGCAGCCCTCGCCGCCGCCGATGTTATTGCCTCCGGTCCTCCCGGCCCCGGTCTCCCTGGGTGATGTTTCCTGCGCCTGGGCATCGCTCGGAGCATCGGAGCATCGGAGCATGGCTCCTGGTGGGACGCTGCACCCAGCCCGCAGAGCCCCGATGCAGCTCGCGGCAGGAGTGATGCTGCTCCCCGCTCCTCCTGCCGGCCCCGGAGGGGGCACAGAGTCTGGGTGCCCCCCCTGGGCTCTCGCCCCCCGGCTCGGGCAGCGCAGCCCCCGCCCGGCACCTCCGAATCTCCAGCGTCGTAATTAGGAGATAAACAGGAAAGAGAAAAGGGGCAGATTGCATATTCCGCCCCGATCCTCCCGAGACAGATAAAAGAGGAGAGGGGGGGATGCGAGGGGGCTTTTTTCCCACTTGTTTCTGCTGAATCAAACATTTCTCCTCTCGCTTAGAAGATTTCCCTGCTCCCCCCAGCCCCCTCCTGCTCTCACAGTTAATGAGGTTTTGCTGTAAAAGTCTCCGTGCCTCCGTCTTGGCCTTGAGTTAATCTCCAGATACCTTCAAAGCAGTTTTGTTCCTGCTCCCCCCCCCACCTCCGTCTTTTTGAACTTCCGAGCAGCAGCCACAAAATTTGCAGGTTTCACATGATGCTGCAGCGAGCGAGCGGGGACCTGGGGACCTGCCACCGCGGGAGGCACGCACGGGGACATGGTCCCTGCACCGGGGACAGGCAGCAAGGGGACGCGGGCTGTTCCCCAAGGCAGACAGCCTGTGTTTGGGGGAATTTCCGTACTGACCCTAAACTGGCAAATTTTTGGCCAAGAGCTCCCTCCCGGCTGCCTGAGCTGCGTCTGGGAACCGGCTGGGTCAGGGGGAAGAGGCTCTGGAGCTGCTGCAGCTCCGTTTGCAGGTGGAACAGAGGAGGAAAAAAAAAAAAACTGGGAAAACCCAGGGATGGGAGGAAAAGGGGCTGGAGGGGCTGACGGTGGCCGTGCACGGGCACTGCCTGCAGCATCGGCCACCTTTGGGCTTTCTCCTCCCCACAGCAGAGCCGCCTGCTATGTTGGTACCCGCGTGTCCCGCACCAGAGCCGATCGGGAGGCTTTAGCGTGAGTTAATCCCAGCAATCCCTTAATTCCAGGGACCAAAATAGGAAAGATCAGTAGGTCAGTGGGAAAAGCTCCTGGCCAAAGTTAATGCATTAATGCGGAGAGAGGGAGAACGAAAGAGCTGGGCAAGGCAGGGAGGAAAGCGTGGGCTCGTTCCAAAGCGTGGGCTCGTTCCATTTTCAGCCCCCTCCACCTTCTTTTCCCTGCCAAGGAGGGCTGGGGGTGTATCTGGGGGCCCTGCCGCATGGTTTTGGGGTGGTTTGGGGGATGCTGAGCACCAACCAGCCAGGGAGTGCCAGCAGCTCCCGGTTTGCAATGTTTCCTCCCCCCAGCCAGTCCCAGCAGCAGTTTGGGGAGGGAAGGGACGTTTTTACCTTCTTGTACCAAACATCTCCAGTGCTCACATCCCCTTTGCTGTGGTTTAAATCCCAGCCTCCAGAGGCGAAAGGTTGCGTATTAGCACACTGCACTGCTGAGCGCCTCTAATTAGGGCTTGGCAGCCTCCGTCCTCGGCCCCGTAAGCACCTTTTTGGCTGCCGCTCTGGAAAAAGCCGTGCCCAGGGACTTAGCCCTTAATATCGCCGGAGCCCAGGTGAGCCACCCGCTGCCTCCAGCAAACGGGCTCGGCCCCGGTACCAGCCCCGGTGGGGTCTGGGGCTAATCCCGGTCCCCCTGCTTGGGATGAGCCTGGGGCCATCCCCGCTCCCTGCCCACATCCCCTGGCTGCTTCCCATATTTTGGGCGCATTTCGGCAGTAATATTGCTACAGGAGCAGTTTCCTTAAATCCATCTCCGTTACCGCAAGCAGCTTATCACGAGAAACTCTTTTCCTCTCTGTTCTTTTAATACGATCCCGGCTTAGCAAAGCCCAGGGCTTAGCCACTGCCCCTGAAGTGCAAGTGAGGAGAGGAGAGTTAAATAATATGAAAGCACAAAACAAAGGGCTGAGCTTTGAGCAGCTCGTCTTGCGGGGCAGGGGGTGCCGGGGGGGGCCAGCCTGGCCGCTGACCGCTGGGGCTGCCCACGGGGGGGGATGCTCAGCGGGGGGATCGGGGCACGGCCCCTCGCTCGGCCCCTCCGGGAGGGCTCGGTTTTGTGGGTCAGTGGGTCAGGGATGCCGGGGTGCTTTCAGACATTGCTTCTTCTGCTAGGGAGTGGGGGAAGAGCCGTGTGGGCTCCTAGTCGCCCTAAAGATCCCCCAAACAGGCAAGGCCCATGGGTGCAGCCCTGCCAAGGAGCCCAGCTGGGGGAGCATTCCCCCCCCCTTGGGTCAATTAAAACATCCCATCGCGAAGAAGTTCATTGAGGGCTTCTACCAGTTTTGAAATATTGCAATTTTCCAGAGTTTTCCCATCTCGGTCTTTACCTGAACCAGCGAGCGGCTCTGGGGAACGCAGCGCCCTTTGCAGAGGCTGCCTCGCACCCAGAAATGGGTCTCAAAGCCCTCCAGCCCCGCTGAGACCCGGTGGTGGGGGCCGGACGGAGGGATGTGGGCACTGGGGCGGCCGCGGGGACTCCTGGCTGTGGTGCAGAGCCCAATCCCCACGCCGTGCCAAAGGGCTCGGGGTTTTTGCCCCGCGATTGTCCCTGCTCATCCGTTTGGTCCCGGCTGGCTGCGCTCGCCTTGGACTCCGCTCCCGGCACGGCGCGGGTTGCTGGGGAGACCGGCCGGTTTATTTACCGTCAGGGCTGCGATAAGGAGTGTGAACGGGGAGGCAAAGCACATGGTGTCCAATGTGCCTGACCCACTTTCTGCCACCCGGGCACTGCTATTGGATTGCAGTGGCGAGCGGCACGCCGAACCGCGGAGAGAGATGCGGAGACAGCCCCTGGGGCCGCCAGAGCTTGGGGTTTCCTTTTCTGTGAACCCTGTTTTTGTTCAGGCTGGAAGGAAGAGAGGAAAACCAGCCTTGGTCTCTGCAGGGACACTGCAAGTTGGTGTGCTGGGGACGGATGGGTACAGCAGAAGGATGGGTGCTGGGGAAGGGTAGGTGCTGCAGAAAGATGGGTGTTGTGGAAGGATGGGTGCCAGGAAAGGATGGATGCTGCAGAAGGACGGGTGCTGCAGAAGGATGGGAGGCAGCAGCAACCAAACCCGGGAGCGAAATGGGGAACAAAAGCTCGCCCAAGCCCCACACCCTTGCAGCCAGCCGGGGGGGACGGGAGGAGCGGGAGGTCCCCGGCGCGGCGCGGCCCCGCCGGCGCTGGCACAGTGGCCCAGATCTGCCATTCCGCATGGCTTCCCCGGCCTCTCCCCGCGCCGGCTGCGGCAAGCAGGGCGCTCGTGCGGCACTTCGCCTGCCGCCCGCTAATCCGACATGACTCTTCCATTAGAGACGAGATGCCGGCAAAGAGCTTTTCGGTGTAGGAATTAACTCCTTCTCCCACCCCGCACTGCAGGGCGAGCATCCTCTCCGTCCCCGTCACTCGGCTCTGCCCTCGCAAGTGTGTCCCCATCCTCCTCCTCCGAGGACGCGGGATGAAGGCAGGCACCGGATGCTGGCCTGCGCCATCAAGCCCTAAACACGGGAGGGGGACACAGGGGACTGCAGTGCCAAAGGGGTGCCCCCAGCGAGCCGATGTCACCCAAAATACGGAGCACGGCGGGGGCTCAGGGTGAGCGTCCCGGCCGGGGGTTCTGACTGGGTGCTGCTCCCCGAGCGGGGGGCTCCAGGACGTGGCGGGGATCGATCGGCTGCGGACGTGCCCACAATGTCACGGGTGTCACAGCCCGGAGGTGTCAGCCTCTCACATCCAATGTGACACCGTGCTGGGGGGATGGCGGTGGCAGCGCTGCGGCAGCAGCTGGGTCCGCAGCCCGTGGGGTGGACGCGCGGTGCAGGATCCACTCTCCGGGAGCAGGAATGCCCCCCTCAGCCCCTGCCCCCAAGGCGTCCCTCGTGCCCCTGGAGGTGACAGCAGCCTTCGGGCCCCAGCAGCCTTCCAGAGAGGGGGTCAGAGCAGGAGGACGCGGCTCCTGCCTTGCCCTGCAGTGGGCTCGGGGCTCGGGGGCTGTCCCTGCATAGGGATCGGGATCCCACCCGTGCCCCGTCCTCCCATGACAGCCAGAGCCCCGTGTCCTCGCTGCCCCCCGTGGCTGCGGGGTTTGGGGACCTCGGGCGACCCGAGCGATGCGGTTGGGAGCAGGTATCGGGTGACGCGGGCTGGGAGCTCCCAGGCTCCCAGAGGCGATGGAGATCTGACCTGGATCTCAGCCACCCCCCCGGCTTCACCTGCGGTCACCTCCCGGGCCACCACGTGTCCCCATGTGGGGTCGGGGCCAGCTGCACCTGCCAGTGTTGGGACGGGGAGGTTGTGAAAGATTCTTTGGGGAGGGCGAAGCGTGTCCGGGCTGCACCCCCCACGTGTGGGTGCCAGGCACCCTCCTGCCACCCAAGGGAGGTGCCAAGTGCCAGCGTGGGACACAGCCCTGCCACGGCTGTGCAGGGGTGCGGGCAGGCCCCTGGTGTCCCCTGCGGAGGAACCCCCCCGGCATCCCAACGCGGAGCCACCCATGAAATATTCAGGCCATTTAGTGCGATTTCTGTGTCGGCGTTGAAAGCTCCATGAATATTTCAGGCTGCATTAAAGTTTCATGGCTGCAGCGCTTTGGCGCAGCCCCACGGACACCACTACCGCGGGAAGCCCCTCTGCCGGGATGCTCCAGACTCCGGCGACCCATTTCCCCCTGCTTTATCCCCAAAATAGGCAGTGGTGATGCAGTGAGGGCTGTGGCTCCCTGTAACGCTCTGGGAGCAGCCTTGCTCCTCCATAGCCCCCAACAATGCCCACCCTGGGCACAAGAAGCTGCTCGCAGCTCCCTGAGCATCTTGTTGGGTCTCATTCTCCATGCCACAAGTTTTCCAGGTCAGCCCCCACCAGAAGAGACCGTTCCCTGCTCCTCCACCGGCCCTCGTAACGCTGCTCTTCCCGTGTTTATATAACGGCGATGTCTCCTGTGGACTGGGGAGAGAATTGGCCGGGGAGAAATAATGAGGATAATTCGAGTCATTTGGGAAGATGAGGTTTGCGAGGTGCCCAGCATCTTCCACCTTTTACATGTTGTCTCTAATCATCCGCAATCTCGGATGGCCATTGATGGAGCTCGTTGCTGTGGCGACGGATGAATAGCCCTGGGATTGTAACATGCCAAAAAAGTGCCGTCCTTCCATCAAAACAACAACAACAACAAAAATATCATTCTGTTCAGGAAATTAAGCAGTTTGCAACCAAATAGCGGAGTCTGAAAGGGCTCCCGCGTCTGCTCTTTCCTCCCAGCTCCTGCCACTGCGCTGGGTTTGTCAGGAACATGCCCGGCACCCCGGCGAGTCCTTTGTACGCACCGGACAAGGAGAAGGTGGTAATTGCAAGGGGGTTTCTAACCCACTGAGCCTATTAAAAGGATTTTTACGCCCCCCACGCCTTTCTTCTTCCCCAGATGTGTGTCATGCTGGCAGGGAGTGCGGGACGTTGCGGTGAGGGGCTAGCACAGCTCTGGGTCAATGTGTTAGCTGTGCAAGATCAGCGCCCGGGCAGCGGGGCTGCGGAGGAGGTGGTGGCAGTGTCTGGGGCGGGTGGCAAAGGTTTGGGTCCTGCTCCTCGCTTTGGGAAGCAGCAGTGCCGGAAAGGAACACGCAGCATCCCCAGCAGGTCTGCAAGCACACGCTGTATGGATTCTCCTGTGCAGTACGTGGTGCTGCACCGGTCTCTTGCATGCTTTTTGAGCCAGGGTCTGGCCCCCTCAGGCATCTCCAGTGCTCCCAAACACCGCCTGCCACCAACAAGATGAGAGCAACATAATTCAGAGCTGTGTTACCCCCACGACCATCCTGCTAGGGGATGAGAAACCAAACCTCCGCAGGGCGAGCATTCAGCTGACAGCCTGGGAGAGCCCCGGGGTGCAGCAGGGCTGCACCCAGCTGTGGGCAGCGGGGAGGAGGAGGGAGAAAGCTGCACAGAGCAGCCTGGGGATGCGGAAGGGGCACAGTCCCACGGCCCTGGCTCCTCTCGGGGCAGGGTTTTGCCACCGTCCCCAGGGCCCCGCGCCCTCCCCGGGCTCCGCAGGAGCCAGATGGAGGCACATCCTGGCAGCACCAAAAGCCAAGGCAGCGGAGCAGGCTGGGGAGATTAACTCTGCTGGGAAAACAAGCTCAGCAGATGCTGCCGAGCAGAGGATGCGTGCGCAGAGTGTGTGTGTGTGTGTGTGCGCGCACGCACATGCGTGTGCTACAAGCACGTACATGTGCAGACGTAAGTGCTTGCGTGCGTGCTTATGTGTGCTGCGCAGCCGAGCTTCTGGCCTCAGAGAGGCAGGCTGGGTATTGGAAATTTGTCCTCGTCCTTTAATTGTGCTGCTTTGATACCAGTGATAATTGGCTAGAAATCGATACTGTTTTGCTCCTAGATTCAGCCACCCCGTCTCTCCCAGCCCTCCCCTCCCGGGACGCCTCGCTCCCTTAGGTGGAGTGACATTTATGTGCTCTGCGCAGCCATTAGGTAACCCCGAGACTGGCCGTGGAGGGGGCTGATGCCGCCCGACAGCGGGCAGAGACAGCAGCAGTGCCGGGCAGGGGGTGATGCTCCAGCAGCGTGTCCCCGTGCTGTTGGTGCCACAGCGGTGACCACAGCGGGTCAGGGGACGAGGGGAGAGCGGGGCAGGGAGGGGACAGGTCCAGGCTGGGTCAACCAGGAGCCCCCCGCGGCCTTGAATACGAAAATAACATCACGGGGAAATATGTAACAGCTCCGTTCACTGTGCCCCTTGCTCTCTGCCCTTGTCCCTCTGGCTAGGCGCCCCTACACCCTCCTTGGGGCCCCTGCTCCCACCCCAGGCTGGAAGCAGGGTGCTGGGGGGGCTGGTTGAGGGCAGGAAGGGAGATGGAGGGGGTGCGAGGGTGAGGGCTGCGTCGGTACTCGGGTGCCCACCTTTCCGTGGGAGCCTGGTGCCACCTGGTGGCCAGCACGCCCTGGCCGTGGGCTCTGCCTCTACCGAGGCCTCTTCCCCAGGTCCCCCAGCTGCTGGGGACTTGCTCAGCCCCTCAAAAAAAAAAAAAAAAAAAAAAAATCAAACTGTACCCACATATGCAGGAAACAGCCCCTTAAGGTGTCCCGGGTGCCCAGAGCCCCGTGAGCATCCCCAGGGCAAAGCCTGGCTTTGGTTAGCTGAAGAAATGCAGTAACACTGTGCCAGTGCCCTGGTTAGGGATAACCCACAAACATTTTTGTAGCCCCTGGGACAGGGAAGACAACCAGCCCTTTGGGCAGCAGCTGACCTTAATGGTGGTTTCTCAGGAGTTTTGCTCCCCGCTGCTTGCCCAAACCCCCTGCCAGGCACTTTTTCCAAGTCCAGTCACTTGCAGGAGGCACCCACAAAGTCACGAACACAAGAGCATGGCTAGGGAGGAGGCTGCACTTTGGGTACCACCTCACAGATGGACCAGCCTTGTAGTGAGATGTTGTGACAATACCCAGGCATAGTTTAGGAAAAAAAAAAAAAAGGTTCAGAGAAGAGCAGCAGGGATGATCTGCAGCCTGCACAGCCTGCCTTCCAGCTGGAAACCTCCAGAACTCGGCTCTGCACAGCTCATTACGGAGCAGTTCGACCACTGTTTCCCAGTGCCTGCAGAGGGAAGAGCTCACCTACTCCGCTGTTTTTTCATTCTGCTGACGAAGCAGAACAAAACCTGGGAGGTGGCGGCTGGCAAACTCAGAGGGGTCGATCGCAGCCGCTGCTGGGGCTGGCAGGTCCATGGCCTGTGCCTCCTTGTGCGATGGAAGCGTGGCTCTGCAGCATCATGCTGGGCCTCAGAGCACCCCGACATCCCTTTCTGTCTGTGAAGCAGCAGCGACACAGCCTGCCTGGGACTAAACGATCTCTGAATTAACTTTGTGTTAACAATGTAAATGTGCAGCGGGCACCCCACTCCCAGCTCTCCCCCTACAGCCGGGGCTCCATCAGCTATGCCCTGGCCCCTATAGCTTTAGGGCACGGAGGTCCCGGTCCCTTCTCCTATAGCCTGTGGCCAACTGCATCACAGAATCACGGAATCTTTAGGGCTGGAAAAGACCTCCAAGATCACCTGGTCCAACCATCACCCTGCTACCAGCCCCTACGAGAGGGGTTCCCAGATCCCTCCCCCTATAGATCTGGCCGTGCCACAACCCTTATAGCCAGAGCAAGGGGGTGGCGATGGGGTGGCCCCAGGGCCCTTCCCTATAGCGGGCACACCTACGCCCAGCACGATGGTGCCCGGCCCGCTGCCCGGAGGTCCCCAAACCGGTGGCGGGGGGGGGGTCCCCAAACTGATAACCGGGGGTCCCCAGCCCGGTGCCCGGGGGTCCCCAGCCCTCCCCTCCGGCCCCGTCTCCCCGTCCCGTCCCGTCCCGCCCGGTCGGGCCCTCCCCGGGGGAGGGCGCTCGGGGGCCGCGGTCCCTCCGCCGCGCCCGCCATGTTTCCCGGTCGCCCGCCCTGCCCGTCGCCCGCTTGAGCCTCCCGGCGGCCGCCCCCGGCCCGGCCCGGCCCTGCCCGGCCCGGCCCGGCCCGGCGGCCGCCCGCCTCCGCCGGTGAGTGCGGCCCGGCCCGGCCCGGCTCGGCCCGGCCGCGGCCCTGCCCGCCGCCTCCGCGTAGGCCGCAAAGCCTCGGCCTCGATTTCTGCAGCGAGCGGGGAGCGGGCGCCCGGCCGCGGCTGGGGGCGAGGCCCGGGGAGGGCCCCCCGCCGTGCCCACCCCCGGGGCCAGCGAGGCCGCGGAGGGCTCGGGACGGGCTCCACAGCGCCCTGCGAGGCCTCCCCGCTGCGGGCCCTGCGCTGCTGGCAGCTGGTGGGGGCCCGGAGGGGTCCTGCGCACCGTGGCCGTGACTTGGGTTTGGGGTTTCTTTTTCAGGTTGGGGGTCTCAGCCCGCTCGCAGCGGCCTCCTCGGTCACGGGCAGCTCGGGGTGGCCTTGGCCTTCGAACAGGGAGCGGCTCAGCTGCGGGGTGGCTTCCTCGGGGCTCCACTGCCCCGAGCGTGGACACGTCTCTGAGCGGAGCGGCGGACAGGAGGCCCGTTGGGTGAGTGGACTGGGGCTTTGGGTGGCCGAGAAGTGGTGTTAGCCCTGGCTTCCGACAGCCCTGCGCTGGTGCCGCCTCCAGGCTGCCTCTGCGCCGGGGGCTGGCTCATGGACGGAGCAGCAAAAGGGGAAGAGGTCAGATCTCCCCTCAGGTTCTGTATTTCAGTGGGTTTTGCAGTAAGGCTACGTGCTGCTTGGCGCTTGTGACCATCTGCGGGCTGCCCGTGGGTGGCTAGGTAAGGCAGCTTGCTGAGGGATAGCTAAACTTGTCAAATGTAGCAGCAATCCTCTATTTCTGTCTCTAGGGTCACTCAAAATTAGAAACAACTTACGAAAATCATTCTGTGAGTGGCGGTGGTTGACACCTGGTTGCAGTCATGGGGATTCAGCCTTTCAGGTTTGCTCTGTGCTAACCACAGCCTTTGTACAGCCCGGACAGGGGAACTGAATGCGGAGGAGGCTCCTGCGGCTGCTTGTGCTGAAGGAGAGGTTGATCTGGATTGAGGAACTCCAGGTCTGGTAACGGGAACACTGGTCCGAGCTCTGCAAAGGAAACCCCAGCTGCAGAGCTGAGATTCCTATCGCACAGCTGAGGACAAGGAGGATCAAACCAGAGCTGATTCACTTCCTTCCCACAGGAGCTCTCCTGGGGGTTATTATTTCATGATCCCGTCACCTTATTCCCTTTGCAGAGCAAGTTTTGTGGGTGCATGAAAGAAAGTGGTGGAGTTAGTTGTGAAGCCGTGGATGCTTTGTGTGTCTGCCATGCTGGGGGAAGGAGGCACGCTGCTGGGAGCTCCCCGGAGCAGCGCCTCGTGTTTGCTAGGGCACTTCCAAGCGAGAGCCACCTGTGAACATCCATGTGCCAAGGCTGGACAGGCCGCGGCCACGTTATTCACACAAAGGGACCAGGCCGGGGAAGCTGGCTCTGCTCTGCTTCCTGAGGAAACGCGGATGAGGGAAGGGGGAAATCCTTGCTGCAGGGCTCCGTCACAGC
The DNA here is from genome assembly GCF_040182565.1 of Anser cygnoides. Lineage (NCBI taxonomy): Eukaryota > Metazoa > Chordata > Aves > Anseriformes > Anatidae > Anser > Anser cygnoides. The sequence continues at coordinate 5,206,057 of NC_089899.1, read as the reverse complement.
TGAAAGAACGCGTCCTGCCACTCGGGGCTGGGTGCTACGCTCCTTTTTGTCTGGTGTTTGTCTGTAGTGCTGGGGCACTGGTCGGTGCTACCCTGGAAGCAGGATCTTGCCTGCAGAACAGTGCATAATTCCAGCTACTGATGGTGTTTTATGTTTTGTATCTCTTTGTTCCGTCGGAATTTGTTTTTTTTTTTTTTTTTGTTGCCGGGAGTTACTGCTTATGGTTTAGAGGGTGCAGTGTAGTCTGGCCGTGTAAATGCATGTGGCTGGAAGGGGTCAGCTCCTGGGTATGTAGGTGACAGCGTGGGATCCAGAGAGTAAGATTCAGTTTGAAAGTAGGATCGCTGTTTCTATTGTTCCTCTTAGGGAGGTGTTCCAGAACCGCACCTTATTGATGGAAAGAAGCCTTATTCTTATTTCCAGCCTAAATATAGAAACCTTCGGTTCTCCGTATCCACCAGCATATGTCAGGAAATGCTTTAATATGTCAGAATTGGGAGTCAGTAGGTTCCTTTTGAATCACTTGCATCGTCTTCCAGAGAATTAAAAAACTAAAACTGTCTGGTAGTGAAAATGAACGCTGCTGAGCGCAGATTGTAACTAATTAACCTGGATGCTGGCCGTTTGACCTGTATTTGTTGCTCCGGTGTTTGCAGGAGTCATTAGTCATGCTGCGATGGCACTTGCTACGTTTGAGAGCGGATCGTTCAGGCCTTACGTGCGTATCTTACAGAGAGTTTGGCAAGCTCTGTGGTGTGGAGGGACTCCTGTTGACTTTTCAGGCTTTGTGGCAGCTGAGTCGTGTATTCTGTCGCTGCTTACAAGCCCTCTGTATCTTTAGCTCAAGGGGCTCGGGTTGCATTGTTGTGTGCATGCAGGAACCAGGCTCTTGGGATCCTTTGTGCTCCTTCCTGATCAGCTGCAGCATACAATGAAGTAGTTCTTTGACCGTAACAGCTGTCTCATTTTTATTCCTGTTTTTAGCTTGGTGTCTTGAGGGAGAAAGAATGGCTCAAGAGACGAACCAAACCCAGGTGCCTCTGCTGTGTACCACTGGCTGTGGATTTTATGGCAGCCCCCGAACCAATGGGATGTGCTCCATTTGCTATAAGGAATTTCTGCAGAGGCAACAGAGCAGTGACCGGATAAGCCCATCAGGTAGAGGATTTTTGTCCAAGAAATCTATCTTAAATAAGTGCCTGGATGCAAACTGGGTTAGAGCATGATACTGGTATTGGCCACCAGCAGATTTACACCCCCACCGCCCCCAAAAAAACCACCTCTGTTCCCTGTAAGAGGGTTGGTTGTTCTCTTGGTTGTTCTCTTCCCAGTCCCAGCTGTTTGTGAAACCCCATCTCAGTCAGCACCTTCCAGTAAACTGTAAAACTTCACTTGCTCTAACATTGGCCCAGATTTATAGCTCTAACCTTCTCCCTGAGCTCCGTGGCGACTGCTGGAAACCATGACAGATCCCTCCAAACAGATAGAATTTTATTTGGGAAGATTTTGGCCTTTTGAGTTTGCGTAATTTTCTCAACAAGCTTGATAGGCAAAACCAATGAAATAAAAGCTTTGTTTCTCGCAGCTAAGCACAGCTGACGTATCAGTGAGCTGGGAAGAAACTAGGCACACGGAAGGGGTGCTCTTAGCATCAGCAGCAGGGTTTTCTCTTGCTGAGAGTCTGTGCAGATGCCCCCTGTACTGACTGTATAACACCAGTGAGAAACGCCTTCTGGAGATCTTCTCTAGTTTTGTTCCTGAGCGTAAGAATGGCGTTGCTTGAATTAGCCACCCAAAATGTATAGCAGCTCTTGCTGACAAAGGATTAATCGCAAAGGGTTTTTCTAAACACCCTGGTTCAGATCCTTGAATGACATAAAACAGCACGTTTCTATTCAAGCCAGTTCTTTTCAGCAGAGGGGGATCTGGTTCTTATACTTAAGAGAAGCTGCAAAATAACACTGGATTGGAGGGATGTTGGTACTACAGCTCTTTAATTTATACTGATAGGAGAATACTTGTGCTGATGTGGCATTTATTTTGCAATGCTGAAGGAAAAGAAGGGAGATCAAAGAGTGCCAGAGGTGTCATGGGTGGCTGAAGTCAGATTGTGCCAGATGTTTAAAAAAACACAGTAGTGGAAGGTACACAGCACAACTGCTGTGAATAAACACTCGTCCCTCAAAAAGGAGCTAACAGATCCCGAGGAGCTGAGCAGATCTCCATAAATGAGGTCTTTGGCTCTCAGGAAGATGAGCACCTCGTTTCAGAAGGTTGCTCTGATCCTGATTAAGGAGCCATTCCTGATCTAGTGTAAGAATAGCTGCACCGGGTCATGGCAAGGTCTATTTGGCCTGATGTTCTGTCCCCACAGAGACCTACACACAAATTTGGAGGGGAGAGTGTAAGAACAGGGGAGCTGGGAGTGATCCCAGCCTGCCTGCACCCTGCCAGCTCCTGGTAGGGAGCAGGAGCCTGCTGGAAATGCTCCATCCTGCTTTCTCCTAGCACCTGAGGAACTTGCTAACCTTTCTAAAACTTTTCTGAGATTGTGATCTTGTTTCTTAGCAGCCAGTGGTCCCAACAGCAGCCCCATGGCATCAGACTCAATTGCAGGGCAGCATGCAGAGGGAGACTCCACGCCTGAGGATGTGAAAGCCAGGTAGGGGCGTAGTCTGGGGGGTTCCCTACAGCCGTGCTACCAACTGGCGCTGGGACACAAGGGGTAGGCTCTCATCCTGTGCATGGCCAAGGAAATCTGTAAAACAGGCTGGATCAAACACAGTTCACTGTGACCCTGGTTTAACTGGAGGACTGAGATGTTCCTGACGATGATTACTGGTTCAGAGTCAGGTACCAGAGGTTGGTAGTAAATTAACACCCCGTAGTAAACTGGTTCTCCTGCAGCCTGGTTCTCTTACAGCCAGTGCACCGTGTCCGTCGCTAGCTATGGTAAACCGCTCGGTTTCAACCCAGTCCTAAGTGAAAGCACCTGGTGGTGATCCAGTCTGGAAGCTGCGAGAGCGGAATTAGGGACCTCAGTCATATTTGGTAGGAAGGAAGACGCTACTACTACTTTCTTGAGCTCTCCCATTACATTACAGTCATGACTCATAACTGTGTTTCCCTGGCCTTGGTCTTGTTTGTTGGGCTGCTGCCTTGGCTTTGAGATATAGTTGGGTAGAAAAGGAAACTGCGATTATCACACATTTGTGCCTATAAAGAACTTTGATCCCAAGTCTTAAGGGCATTTGGCCTACTGTACTCCTGAGCTCCCTCCAAGTATAATGCATCTAAGTTTATGAGCTGAAGATCTCTCCCACCTCACTGTTCATCAAGGAAAATATTTGTGTTTGCTCTGTGGTTTGTCTGTTGCAAATGCTCCCAGCGCTCAGACTCCTGTGACCCATCAGATGACGGCCATGAGCATATCCAGAGAAGAAAACAGCAGCGAGACGGAAGGGTTCATCAAGACAGAAGAAGGCACATCAGCATCTTCCTCATCAGGTAGGCTGATTGGTTTGGCCTTGCACAAGTCAAGATGACACCAATGTAGCAAGTCAGTTTCAGCAGCAAGCACAACATTGGCCAGTAAGTCCAGGGGACAGTTGTTAGCCACTGGCAGTGAAGGTAACAGGGAGAGAAAACACTGTCCCCGAAGGCAGGCCGATAGAGATTGCTTCGTGGGCTGAGCGCTGAGTGTCTGCCAGCCCTCAGCTCGCTGGCAGGAGGATAATCTTCCATGACGCCTATCTTAGTGAATGGCAGGAAGCCCAGAGCGTCCCACAGCCTGCTGCATGGCTGTTGTCAGCTGCACGCTGCAGGTCTGTGCCAGCTCTCGAGGGAGGAACAGAGATGGATCCAGCGTCGTGCTGGGAGAGGAGCTGAGACCCTGGAGCAGTGTTTGTGATGGTGGCCAAGGGCAGCTGGTGGCCCAGGCGTCGTCCTGTGTGATCGGAGGCATCCCTGCTCCTCAGAGGGACGTAACGCTGTCAGTTTGTTTGCAGAGAGGATACGGCGAAGTGATAGAGCAGTATGGGTGTCACTGGCCAGCAGGACACATCCTCTGGTTGATCTGTTACAAGGCAAGACTTCACGCTGCAGCAGGGCTGTGACCAAGTGACATTGCATTGGAGGCACCCACCTTTAGCTAAAACTGACAGTTTGCTTGTGTACAAAGCTAAGAAAAAAAACAAACACAGGGTTGTTGGTTGTTTAAAAAAAAGCAGCAAAGGCTCCAGTCGCTGCGTGTGATTGTGCGTTTTTTGTTTGGTAATCCCTTGCTCGCAAGCCCAGGAGGCAGTTTACAACAGGCAGGTGAGAGACTGTTCAGTCAAAGAGAGACTTGAAAGAGCCTGCCCCTCTCGTCTGGTTGTGGGGTTACTAGAAAGTTGTTTAGGGTCAGATCCACAAAGCTGTCTCTGCCTCTGTTGGTCTCCTTAGCCTGGTTTTCAGCGCCGTGTGCGCTGCAGGTGTGTATCTTCTAGCAGTTGGAGCTCCTCCCTCCTGTTGACTCTAGCCTGCTTAGGTGCTGTAGGAAATCCTGCTAAGCATCAGTGACCTTTAACAATCTGGCTTTCAGAGCTCAGTTTTCCTTTTGGTAGATTAGAGACAGCGATGAGTATCTGTGCAAAGCATTCGGAGACCTACATACGAGGAACACTTACATAAGAGTCAACAAAAATAATTACTAGTACTTACAAGGGGTTAATTTTTTTTTTTTTTAAACAAAGATTAACTCCAGGCTCAGATGTGCACTTGTATTACTGTACATCAGCTAAGCTGACTGTCTGTGTGCATTCTTAACCTACAGCAAGCACCGGGTAATTCTTAGCATTACCTTTTCTCAGCGTGAGCTAAACAGCGTCACGTTGCCTTATGTATGCCTTAGCTAAACCTTAATATCTTGGTGGTGTTTCTGAGTCTTGGACTTAGGGAACTGAAACAGAACGTGAAGCTGCGTGAGGCACACAGATCTCTGTCTGTGGAAGACGACAAACCTCAGTTAGGGGTTCGATGTCTGCAGGCTGTTAACTGTCGGGGCCAGAGCGTGCAGGTGGAGGTGTTTGTCTGGCACAGGCCCAGAATCAAGCGGCTACAGGAATAAAATGAACGTGTTGCTTAGTTCATCGAGACAGGTAACAAAACCCTGGTCTTTGTTTCAGGTGCTCTCCTCGAAACATCCCAGAACACAGCTGAGAGCAAGACATCTTCGGAAAAACCGAAACAGAAAAAGAACCGCTGCTTCACATGCCGGAAGAAGATAGGGCTGACTGGTAAGACCCTGACTGCGAGGAAACCTGCCTGCAGCCTCAGCAGTCGGGTTTCGTAGCCCTGCAAACAGATCACCTCGTGCTGTGATGCTGCCCGAGTTCAGAGGGCTGGCGTGGGTCAGTGCTTGGAGGTACCCCTCCCCAAAGTATTTCACATCTGCAAGACATGGTGCCATAGGGGAGGTGGGAAGAGGACTCTGATCTGCAAACAGAGCTGTCCCTGGCAGTAGCGTGGGGGATCTGACGCTCGTCACAGTTTCCCTGCCAGCCCTTGAATTCCGGGTTGCAGAACTGGATGGAGCAGTGCCTGTGGGGTTATTTCTGCTGCTTGGCAAAAGCTGTTTGCAGAAGCAAAGGCAGGCAGTGCTCGCTGTCGATCTAATTCTGCTCCTATTCAAATCAGCAGCAAAACCTTGGTGATACTGATATGAAGGGAGTTAGACTCAAACTGAAAATCCCACTCCAGGACTCATCCTGTTTGTTCAAGTTGCTTGACTTGTGCCGTTAGCTTTCTGAGAGCAGGGTGGCGCTCAGCGGTGAGCCTGTGAAGCCAAATAGCGAGAGGTGCTGCAGTGGTGTCGGGTGGCTGGTATCAGTTGTAGAATCACTGGGAAAACTGGCCATGGAAAGGAAATTCGTGAAGCAGTTAACTTGCCTGCAATTTGTTAATAAAAGCAGCATTCCCCTAAACTGACTCTTGGCGTTTAGTTTTCCCTGGCAGAAGTTAACCCTAGCGCCGCGCGGGTCACGCTGTTCACGCAGAGCTCTCTCCTCTTTAGCCTCCTTAGTGCGTTCAGCAGTCAGCAGCTGCACTTGCACTTCTGCTTTCATCGATGTAAGCTGCTTTGGCAGAGTCTGGCCCAGAAGGTTTGTCCAGCACCTGGCACTTCAGAGCCTGGAGATTTGAGGGCACTGTCATAGAATAAATGCACGTTTATAAGGCTGGGGCTGCAGGGAAGGCAGTGTTTGGTCTTAGATGTAGGAAAGTGGATTCGGTAGTTTTAATGCCCCCTAAACCCTTTCCTTCCTTTTGAGAAGCTGTTGTTGAAGCATCCTTAAGCTGCGGAGTACGGCACAGTAAAGTTATTTCGTGGCTGTGCCTAGCCTTCAGATCTGCAGGGAGGATAGATTTCCTGGATGGGTGTTTCCTTAAGAGCTTCAGACTCAGAAGTCACTTCTCCTGTAGGAATCAACATGCAGGGAACTCCTGAGAATTCAAGGCATTTAGGATAAAACGGGTTTTCTCAAATAGGTGCAAACTGGCACCTCAGAGCCTTGCGTCTGGGATCTGTACAGCCTGTAGGTGCTGCAAGGGAGAGCGTGGTTCGCTGCCAGCGCAACGGGGAGCTGATCTGTGCTGCGGCAAATCCCTTCCCTTCTCCGTGCCTCAGTTTCCCTGTGTGCTGTGGTAACGGTCGCACTTCTGGACAGCACTGTGTCTAAGTGACTAAATTACAGACTTTTAAGGCCTAAACAGCTTGAAAGTGACGCTGATGAGGTCAAGGTTTTGCTGCTCGCCACCTCACTGCTGGCCAGTCCAGGTGCTGCTGCCGTGATGCTCTGGAGGGCTCGGCTGCAGCTCGGGCTGCCTGCTCACGGCCTGGGTTAGAAATCTGGCTCTCTGCGGTCCCCAGCGTATCCCTTGGCCCTGGGGAAGGAGGAGAGCAGCTGCTTGGGGAGCTTTTCCCACCGCTGTGACAGCCGGGCCTGCCCGGAGCACGTGTGTGCTCACAGCAGCCCTGAGAGCGGCTCGGCCAGAGGAGACCAAAACTGCGGCCCAAGATCGCGCCCTACCCCAGCTCCCTTTCGCCCAGCGAGGGCACAGACCCCCCCTCACTGGCTCAGCCTCCTCTTTCTGCGTTTGTGGAGCTTCACGGTGTAGCAGGAGAGGGCCGGGCCCTGCTGGATGGTGACTGACGTGGTTTTGTCTCTGCTCTTCTTCCCCCCAGGCTTTGACTGCCGCTGCGGGAACCTGTTCTGTGCCATTCACCGGTACTCAGACATGCACGCCTGCCCCTATGACTACAAGGCAGAAGCCGCTGAGAAGATCCGGAAGGAGAACCCCGTCGTCGTAGCTGAGAAGATCCAGAAGCTGTGAACGGGGCTGAGCGGCGCGAACTACAGCCTGGTGGCCTGGTGCTCCCCCCGTCCTCCCAGCCTCCCTCCTCCTCCCAGCCCCACCAGTGGATATGGGGATCCAGCAGCACACGCAAACCAGCACCTGGACAGGGTGGCTCCTTGCACCTCCTTGGCAGAAGCATGGTGTTCCTCCTCTCCCTGCAGTCCTACAGGGCTCAGCCGATCCATTTCTGTCCAGCTCCCACGAGGATGACGGCCCTCACACGCTCCACGTGCCACCTTGGCACTCGTCTTCTGCCGGGGCAGCGCGTGGGCGCGGGCAGCAGCTCTCGGACCGCCAGCCCGTCCCTTCATCCCGCAGCTCCAGGCCCTGCAAACTGCCTGGGGCTCGTGGCTGGAGCCCTGAGCTGCCCCCAGACTTCCCTCCCTCTGCCCCACCGTCTCCTCTTGCGGGACGCAGAAGGGGAAGCTGAGGGTTCCCAGCAGCAGTCCCACCCCTGCCCGCCGAGCGGTGTTCGGTCTCGGACGCAGAAAAGCGGATTCTGTAGTTTTAATGCCTCCTAAACCCCTCCCTTCCCTTTGAGAAGCTGTTGTTGAAGCAACTGCATCCTTAAGCTGCAGCGTGTGGCACAGTAAAGTTATTTTGTGGCTTGCCGTGACACAGACACCCTCCGGCCACAGGTCAGGACCTGGAATCAAGCACTGCTCCACGTGGGGAAGGGCATGCAGAGGGCTCCGGGGCAGGCACAAAGTCACAGGAAGGGGTCTGGGGTGCCCAGAAGTGCATAGAGAGGCTCCGGGGCTCTCCAGAAAGTACGTGGAGAGCCCTGGGGAACACAGAAGGGCACCCAGGGCGCTCTGGGGAGCTCAGAACCACACGTGGCAGCATCTGGGGAACACCAAAACGCACACAGAGGGTTCTGGGAGGGAAGGGAAGGGGCACGGGGGACACCAGGGCTCCGCTTCTGGGGAAAGCGGGGCTGGGACCACCGGCTTCTGGCAGTCTCACCAGCACTGACATCCCGACGGGTCCCAGGGGGCAACAGCAGCCTCTGCCCCGCTTCAGCTGCCCTTCGCCAACGTTTTCCTCAGGTTTTACTTCTGGGAGGTGTCATCCAGGGCGCGTGAGCGGCGGCACGTTTTACTGCTGGGACGTGCCGGGGCTGCCAGCGCGGCTCCGCGTCCCGGGGTTCGGTGTCGTGCTGGTTGGGAACGAGCCTTGGCGCTGAGCGAGCCCCGTGGGAATCCTGCTCCATTTGTAAGTGCGGTGCGGAGGTTCCAGAAGGGCCTGCCAGCGGGCGGGGGGAAGCACAGCTTGGCTCCCCTGCCTGCACCAAGCACCAGGTATCGCCATTTGCACAAAGTTTGTGAGCCCCTGTGGAGGGAACGCGGCTGTGGAGGGGACAGGGAAGGCCCCGGGGCAGCGGGGCAGCCACCAGCTTCCCTCCACCTCCCTTTTTTTTATTTCCTTCCTTGTAGAAAGTACGAGCCCGGATATGTGAATACGAATACGGCCTCATTTGCTTGGATGCTGGGCGAGGTTCTCCATGGGCAGGGTGTTCCGCTCAGGGGCAGCTCGGGGGGGCTCCTTGGGGCGGTGGGGGCACCATGGCCGTGTGCCTGCCCTTGACACGCCGTGCCTCAGTTTCCCCACCTCCAGCAGCAAGTGGGGTGTGGTGCAAGCAACAGCCCTGGTAGAAGCAGCGGGGCTGTGCAGGGCCTCGTGCTGTGGGGCTTGCAGACGGGGTCCTGGGCGATGCTGCAGCCTGCGGACAAGGCCACGCGCTGCGAGGGAACCCCCAGCGTTGGTTTCCTGGCCCCAAGACCACCCTTCACCTCCCTGGTGCCCAGGAAGGGCAGGACCCCTCGCTGCATGGTCTGCGGGGTGCGACCCCGTCTCGCCAGAGCCTGCCTCCTGCAGCCCACGAGGGGCAGGACAGTGCAACGTCCTGGGGGGCCCTGCAACTGCTGCGGGGGAGCAGCCGTGCAGCGCTGGGAAGGTGCGAGCTCTGCAGGGAGGAGCGCAGCAGTCGCACGCGGTGGTTGCACACACCCTGGTTGCACCGCAGCTCAGCTGCATGCAGCGTTTGCACGCAGCCCGGTTGCACCGCAGCCCTGCTGCACTGCAGCCTGGTCGCACGCAGCCCGCTTGCACGCAGCGGTTGCGGGAACCGTTTGCGCGCGGCCCGGTTGCACCGCAGCTCAGTTGCACGCAGCCCTGGTGCACGCCGCAGTCGCAGCGCGGGCGCGCGGCGTTGCCCTGGCAACGGGCGCGCGGGCGGCGCGCGGCGCGGGCGGGGCGTGGGCGTCACTTCCGCCGCGCGGCGGCGGCGGTGGCGGCGGCGGCGGCGGCGGGCGGGGCCGGGGAAGGGGGGGGGCCGCCATGCAGCGCCGCCCCCGCCTCGGCGGCCCGCAGCGGCCGGCCCGGCCCGAGCCCGCCCGGCCCGGAGGAGGCAGCCCCGGGGGGAGCCCCGAGCTGGGCTGAGGGGAGCCCGGAGCCCGGCCTGCGCTGCGGCGGAGCCCCGGCATGTGCAGGTAGCGGGGGGGGGAGGATGGGGCTGAGGGGGGCTTGAGGGGGGGCCTGGGGTTGAAGTGGGGGGGCTGGGATTGAAGGTGGGGGGGTTCTGGGGCTGAAGGGGGTTCGTGGGGCTGAAGGGGGGGCCTGGAGCTGAGGGGGGCTCTGCGGCTGAAGGGGGGGTCCTGAGGCTGAGGGGGGGCTGGGCCTGGTGTTGGGGGGGGGTCCTGGGGACTACTGGGGGGGCCTGGGGCCGCTGCGTGCTCCAGGAGAAGCCGGGGGGGGGGGGCAGTGACAGGCGCCCCCCCCCATATTTTCCCCCCTCAGCCCGGGGGTTGGGGGGGGGCTGGGGGTGCCAGGCCGCGTCCTGCTGTGGGGCGGGGGGGGGGGGGTCAGTGCCCTGCACTGCTCGGTGCCTTCCCAGCCCCCCCCCCGGAGTGTGTCCCTGGATGTGCCCCCAGCACCATCCAGGGGGTGCGGGGGGGGGTCCGGCTGCGTGTGCGGCCAGCTCACGCCCCCCCCCCCCCCCCCCCCCCCCCCCCCCCCTCACGGCCCGGGCACACCGGGGTGCATGTGTGTCCCCCCCCCCCCACTGCGGTGACACAGGTGAGGGCACGGCACAGCCGTGGGCACCGCCGCCTGCCTGCGTGGCCGCTCGCCCGGCGTGGCCACCGGTCACCCCGCATCGGTGGCCACCGGGGTGCTCAGCACTCCCCCCCTCTGCCCCGGCTCGCCCAGCGCAGCACTGCTGTGTGCAGGATGCAACCCCGTGGCCACACCGGTCCCGGGGGGGGGACCTGAGTCCAGCTCCCAGCGCGGGGCCCGGGCAGCGTCCTTCTGCTCCAAATATTTCCGTGCGTGCCTCCCCCCCAGGCTGCAGCCGCCCCCTCCACCCTTTCCTCCTCTTTCCCAGCCCTTCGGAAGCAGATGGAGCGAATTCCTTGGGGTGTGGGCTGCTTTGACATTCCTCAGCCGCGAGCCTGTGCCCAAACTTGCAGAAAATAGTTGCTTTTTTTTTTTTTTCACCCCCCCTCCTTTCACTGTTTTATTCAGGAGTTTTGCCCTCCAGCCACACACGCGTGCCAGCACCCCGAGGGATGGGGGGGGGGGCACCAAGGGGCTGCATCCTTTGTGGCACCGAGCGTGCGGCTGCCGCGGAGCGCGCGTGCGATCCCCCGCCGCTGTCCTCGCCTCCCCGGCGTGGGCTGGCGTGAGGACGCCGCAGATCCCTGCGGGGGTTGCGATGGGGGATGCTCAGAAAGCACCGGGGAGGTGGGTGGGATGGTTTTGGGGGCTCAGCACCAGCGCGGGGCGGGAGGGTGTTACACGTGGGCGAGGGGCTCGTGGGGGCCGGGTTTGGTTGTGGCCGCGGGTTGCGCTTGCGACAAAGCGCCGCGACGTGCGCGCACTGCGAGCCCCTCACTGCTGTCCATCTGTCCCTCCCGCAGGCTGCCAGCGGACGGACGGATGGCGGCCACCCCCCCCAGACCCACGGCCCTCCAGGGACTGCCGGCCGCCCCGCGCCGCCGCTGGCAGCTGTGACGAGGACGGGGCCTCCGCCGGCTGCCGCCAGCCTCTGTCCAGCTCGGATCCTCCCTCGCTGCCGGTGCGCCCGCGCCCGGCTTCCAAGCCGCTGTCATGAACGGGCTGTCGATCAGCCAGCTCTGCTGCCTCTTCTGCTGCCCCCCGTGCCCCAGCCGCATCGCCGCCAAGCTAGCCTTCCTGCCCCCGGAGCCCACCTACGCCGTGGTCCCCGAGCCGGAGCCTGTCGGCAGCACCAGCACCGGCTCCCTGCGAGGCGGTGCCGCGGGGCGGTGGAAGCTGCACTTGAAGGACCGGGCGGATTTCCAGTACTCCCAGCGGGAGCTGGACAACATCGAGGTGTTTGTCACCAAGAGCAGCCGAGGGAACCGCATCGGCTGCATGTACGTCCGCTGCGTGCCGGGCGCCAGGTGAGTGGCGGCGGACGTGCCGGCCTGGCGCTGCCGCCAGTCTGACCCCGGCCTGGTGGACGTCGGGCTGCGGAGGTGCTGGAGGGCTCGAGGCCGTCCTGCTCAGGCGGCAACCTCCCCGCCCCAGCATGACCCGGCGCCTCGCCGAAGGAGCTGGCCCTGCCGCGGGGCTTCGGAGGCATCTGGCGGCGCGGGTGAGCTCAGCTCTCAGAACCTGTTTGGCTTGTGGCTGAACTGGGAACGGCAGCGAGCAGGTCGAGGGAGCGAGTCGAGGCGCAGCCGAAGGCCACCGGGACCTCGGCGTCCCCTGGGCCGCCCGAGAGGTGTCCTTCTGGTGTCACGCCGGTGACACAACGCTCTGGGTGCGTGCCCAGCCTCGGCGTGAGGATTGCACTGAGCGCCGGGCGGCAGCGTGAGCCCTCGCAGGCTGCGTTTGCGCGTTTGGTCTAATTGGCTGGGCATGTTTGATTCTGCAAGGAGAGGAGCAATAGGGGTGAAAGCCAGGAGGGATTTAGGCACAACCTGCCCCGCGTCGCCCTGCGCGTCCGTGAGCTGGGAAGAGCTTGATGTGCAGTTGCTCCGTTGGGGAGGGAGGATGTGACCGTGCGCAGTGGCCGTTTCTGGTGGCCTGGGGTCAGCCCCCGCGCATGCCCCTCATGGAGCTGCCGAGGGGCTGGGGGTCTCCCCGCGGGCAGCGGAGCCAAACGCCTCGGGCAGAGCCTCCAGGAATTCATGGCAGCTTCCTGGGATCCGCTTGGACAGCTGGCAGGGGGGCAGCGCGGGCATGGGGTGGAGATGGAGCCCCCCCGGCCGGGCTGGGCGCGTGGCAGCTGCTCCCCGAGCTGGCGGCGCCCCAGGGCGGGTTCAGGTGGGGTGGCTGCCTCGCGGGGATGTCTGCTCCAGGCTCCGGCCCCGTCATCTCGCAGGTCCCCAGAGGGAGGAAACCGGCGGCAGGATTGCCCTGCCTGCGCATCCGCCTGCCTGCGTCCTGCGCCCGCGGGCTCTGGCGCCGTCCCCCCAGCCCGCCTGCAGAAGCGGCGCTCGGCGCGGGCTGCGGGGCTGCAAGGAAGGGGCTGGGGACCGGGGCCGGCTTCGTCCCCGCGTCGGGGCCGCTCCTCCGGCACCCAGTGGCTCGGGTTGAGCAGCACGCCCGGTTCCCGGGGCTCCCCGAGCCCTCTGTTGCCATGGTTTAGCTCTGCTGGATTTCAAGCGTTTATTTTTAACTTCCATTCCTGGATGGAGGGGTTGCATTCCCTGGGGAGCCTTGGCTGCTGGCGTGGCAGCGCCGAGGTGTGCCGCCCCCCGACGTGAGGCCGCGAAGTCTAAGCGCTAACAGCCCGGCCTGGAGGGTGCAAAAGCCAAACCGGAGCTCGTTGTTGCTCAGTTATCCAGAAGCAGAAGAGAGGCCTTGGGTCCTGCCCTCGCTCTCCTCTCCGTGCCGTCGTGCTCTTTGTCCCCCTGCTCCTGCCCTGGCAAGGTCACCGGCCATCGGGCGTTGCTCAGAGGAGCCAAACCGGGGTGGCTGGGCTGGGATCTGAGGGCCTGACCTGGCCGCGGGCATCTGCTGCTGGCTGCAAGGGCTCAGCAACGAGTCTCCCCCCCCCAGCAGGAGAGAGCCAAGCTTCCATCAGCGCGCTATTAGTGTTAATTTTTATGATTAACATTGTTTTTCCCCTTATGGTGGAAATTTTTTGCGTCTTGTCACTCCCACAATTCACTTCTCTCCCAAGGTCTGGTATCTTGCCAGGCTCAGGAGAGAAAAAAAAGCTGCTGTCAGAATCCGTACTTTAAATCCCCATTGGGCGAATGGCCCCAAATCCTGAGCTTTCTACCAAAAATAGACTCAAAAACTTCCAACAAAAGCATCCTGCCCATGGGCTGCCTGTTTCCACTGGTAGCGAGCCCCGGGCGGTGAGGGAGGTCGGGGGCAGCTCTGGGCTCGGGCCGGGGCTGTCGCGGGGACCTTCTTGTGGCCCTCTGGGTGCTGGGCTTTGGCTTTCGGTCTCCACAAGGGACGTCCCGGGCACCCCGGCAGCGTCCCCCATTAACCCTCCGTGCCCGTCTCGCCCCGGCGCTGCAGGTACACGGTGCTCTTCTCGCACGGCAACGCCGTGGACCTGGGGCAGATGAGCAGCTTCTACATCGGGCTGGGCACCCGCATCAACTGCAACATCTTCTCCTACGACTACTCGGGCTACGGCGCCAGCACGGGCAAGCCCTCGGAGAGGAACCTCTACTCTGACATCGACGCCGCGTGGCAGGCGCTGCGGACGCGGTGAGCGGGGCCGGGGAGGGCAGGACGAAGCGGGCTCGGGTCGGGAGGCAGCGCGGGGTGCCGGGTGCAGCACCGTGCTTGCGCCGTGGCTCCAGGCTCCCCGGTGCGCGGGGGCGGCGTGTGATCGCTGTCTGCCACCGCCGCGTTGCGGTGACGAGCGCTGAGGTGTCCCTGGCGGGGGCGCGTGCAGCTGCCGAGGCCGCCGGGAAAACCCTGCGGGCCGGAGCTCTGGAAAACAGGAAATCTCCCCGAGAGGGGCCCAGGCTGCTCGGAACGGGACGGGGGGGGGGCCGGAAAGCCTGCGGGCGGGGGGGACCCGGAGCTGTGGGGATGCTGCGGGGTCTGGCCTTGCTCGGGGTGGCCGCTTCGAGGCTCACGGGGACGCGGTGGTCCCCACGGCTGGCACAAGCTGTGCTCCGTCGTGCCCGCGCCGAGCCCTGGTGGGAGCCGGGCCTGGCTCGCAGCTTGCCCGAGGTCTGGCTGCTGCCCCGGGGGGCTGTGACCCCCCCCCCCGGACCCCGCTGCCAGCGAGGCTGGGCCCTGACACCCCCACAGCTCACCCGGCCGCTCAGCCCAGGCGGCTCCCGGGTCCGTGGTGGGGACAGCCCCTCCGCCTCCCAGACACGATTATCCCGGGGCTTGGCGCTCCAGCTGGGGAAGCTGTGTGCGGCTCTTAATTAGCGCTAATTGCTACAGCGTTAGCAGGCGGCTGGGGATGCAGGGCAGCTGCTTTGGGCACAGCCTGGAGGAGTTGGGGCTGTCCCCGCTGCCTTCCCTCGTTTTCCACCCTGCCTGTGCCGTGGCCAGAGCAGGCGTCTCCTGGCGACGTGACTCCGCTGCCCGACGCGTGGGCACCGACCCGCCCTCTCCTCTCCTAGGTACGGGATCAGCCCGGAGAACATCATTTTGTACGGACAAAGCATCGGCACGGTGCCCACGGTTGATCTGGCTTCCCGCTACGAGTGCGCTGCCATCGTGCTCCACTCCCCGCTCACCTCTGGCATGAGAGTCGCCTTCCCCGAGACCAAGAAGACCTACTGGTTCGATGCCTTCCCCAAGTAGGTGGCCTGAGGACGAGGGACTGGGGCGCGGCTCACCTCTGGAGGGGCAGTGCCCGGACCGGCTCTGTCCTCACCACCAGCCCTGACCGCAAAGAGGGGTTATGGGGAAATGGGGGACCCGTGTCCTATGGTAGCCTTAAACGTGCCCCTCAGGATCCTCCTGCCTTGCATTGAGGCCCACGAGGGGGATCGGTAACCCTTCCTGCGGTTGCTGTGCCGCCTCCTGAGGGCCATGCCGTGTGTCCACCCCACATCCCCTGGTGGCATCACCTCCCAGCCACCCTCTCCCTTTTGCCTGTCAGCACTGGGGCCATCCCCCCGGCCCCTCACTGCGTATCTCAAGTCCCTGGGGGGGTCTCTGGGACCTGTTTCTCCCTCAAGGGCAGGATTTTGGGCTCCTTCCCCCCACTCTGAGGAGGGCTGGGGCGGTGTCTCCAGGCAGGACGAGCTCCTGCTTTGCCTCTCCCTTGCAGCCAGGCCAGCGGGGCCCGAGGGACGCTCCCCGAGCTGGAAGCCGTGGCTGGGAGCCCCCAGCCCACGCTCCGCGTCCCGACGGCCTCGCTCGGCCTTTGTGTCCGGGGCCTCGGGGGCCGGGCTGAGAACAGCCGCGCTTCCCTGCCCCGCAGCGCGGCACGGCTGATCCCCATGCAGGATCACGCTGTCCTGGAGCGGTTTCCCTCGGCCCTGCCTGGGTCCCGTGGGGCCGTTGTCACTGTTGTCTGGTCCTCGTCTGTCACGCTGGCGGGGATCTTGTCCCGGAGCTCAGCGCTAGCAGCAGCTCCACATCCCTGCGCTCTGCTGTGATCAGAGAGCATTTCCTGGTGCCTTTACCTGAGGGGCTGTTTCAGGGGGCAGAAGGAACCGGGGTGCCTCGGTCCTTGTGCTCACCCCCTCTCTCGTCTCTTCCCCACCCACCTTCTTGACAGCATTGAGAAGATCTCCAAAATCACCTCTCCCGTCCTCATCATCCACGGCACGGAGGACGAAGTCATCGACTTCTCCCATGGCCTGGCACTCTTTGAACGCTGCCCCAAGGCCGTGGAGCCGCTGTGGGTGGATGGGGCCGGGCACAATGACATTGAACTGTACAGCCAGTACCTCGAGCGCCTTCGGAAATTCATCTCCCAGGAGCTGGCCAGCCAACGCAACTAGCCGCGGGGCGGGGAGCGGGGCGGGACGGGGGTTTCTGCGTGCACGTCCGTTCTCCCAGCGCCCCCCGGTCCCTTCTGCTGGAGGTACAGTGAGTTTGTACAGCCTCAGCCTCGGGAGACGGCTTGAGCAGACGGCGCGTTTCCTGCGGGACGTGGGCGCAGCTCTCCTCCCTCCCTGCGTCAGCCTCGGCGCTGCCGGTACCACCGGCCGGGCTGGCAAGAGACGGCAGCTCGCTCCTTCCCCCCCTCCCCGGACAGACGAGAGCCCACCCTCCTGATGGCGAATCCTCGGCTTCGGACACGTCCTTGTCCCCTCTCCTAAAAGAACAAACTCTCCGATTACTCCTGGCTGCTCCGCTGCTCTGACTATAGCAATAAGGCGAGTTGGAGAGGGGCTGGGCCGGGGGCAGCAGCAGGGCGGGAGCCTGTCCTCCCCCCTGCCCCAGCGTCGCTGCGTGCTGTGTGCCCCGCTGCAGGACGGAGGAGGTGGCAGCTCCTGTTCCCGAGGGGCCTTCTGGGACTGGTGATGGCAGCAGGGTGCCCGGTGCTCGGCTCTGGCTGGACAGAGCTGCCTCCCCAGGGGAGGCTGGGGATGCGTGGAGGGGTGCCCTCTGCCTCACGCCCCCTCAGCTCTGGCCCCGCTCTGCCTTCTCGGAGCTCTCCCTGCCTTCAGGTCTCCCCCTCTGACACTTCTCCCCTGCCCCTTGCTCTCGGTTCCCTCGGGGAGCGGGGTGAGGAAACCGGGCACCAAATAAAGAGCTGAGGTTTAACATTTTACCTGCGTGCACCCTTCCGGGGCCGCCTGGGGCTGCTCCCCCTGCCCCAGCCCCACGGTTCCAGCCCCTCTCCTTCCCCCAGCAGCCGATGCCTCTCCTGGGTTGTGCCTGGATGTGTCCCCATTGCGGGGGGGCTGTTGTGGGCCCCCCTCCTGGGATCACCCTCAGGTCTGTGAGGGAAAGCGAGGGCAAATCTTGTTTTTGACCGGCTCTGCTCCCAGCCGTGCAGCTGACTGCACAGGGACCCCTCTGATTCCAGGTACAGCGAGGGGCTGCGGGGGCGTGCGCTGGCCACGGGGATGGGTGCGTGGGATGTCCCCCTCCTGCCTGGGATGGGGCTGTTTTGCCCCACACAAGGACACAGCACTCAGGTTTGTGCTTTTGGGGTGCGAGCCTGCTCCGAGATCGCCCCGGGATGAGCTGCTGGAAGTGGCTGAGGTGTTCCCGCACATCCCTCGTCGCTGGCCCAAACCACAAAGCACCGCTCTGGCTCTCCTGCTGCCAGCGGGGACTTGGGGGCCTCCTAGGCGCCGTTTCCCCGCTGTGTCCCTGTCACCCTCCTGTCCCCTTCTCCTATCGCTCATGTGAGGAGCGATAATCTCCTTAAGCTGCACTCAGAGGGGCCTCGTGGTGGGGCCTTGCTGTGGCCCCGCACTCGGAGCGCTCAAATGCCGCTATTGTTTGGGTGGGGGGCACAGAGGTCCCTGCTCCCCACGCACCCCTCAGCTGCCGCCCCCAGCGCCCCTGTGGCATCCGAAGCCACGTCCCCTCTGCTGTGCGATGGAGGTGGGGGGACCCTTGGCAGTGGGACTCTGCAGGCACTAGAGGAGGATTTGGGGGGCAGCTTCAGGTTGTCTCCCCTTCTCCTGGGGGATTTTGGCAGCTGGGATGCCCGAGCTCTCCCTGAGCGTCCCCCAGCCTTCCCTTCATTTCGCCGTGCGGCTGCGACAGCCTCGGGCTCATGCGTGTGCTGGAAGCCGCTGCAGTCACACAGCCCCGCTGCCCCCGGCCCCCGGCACTGCCGCCAGCCCCGACCCCGATTAGCGGGGCTGGAGCAGCCCGCAGCGCCCTAATCCCGGCACAGAGGTGTTTTGTTTGCACTGAGTGTATTTTTATCCTCTTACTGCTGCCTGTTTCCTGTTGAGCTGCGGATGCTTTGGAGCGGCTCTGCATCGCTGGCGGGACGTCCCGGGGCTGGCGGTGGGGTTCGCGGGGGACATGAGGGCAGCTTGCGGTTGTATTTGCTGCGTCTCAGTTAAGAGAAGAAAAAAGCAAAAAGGCAGAAAAGTTCAGCTCAATCCATAAAGTTTAGACCCAGTGAGGGCTCCCCAGTGGTTTGAGATCGGGGCTTTCTGGGGCCGGACCCTTTGCTGGTCCTGGTCAAGAGGGTTTGGTCCTTACACAGGCCCAAGGAGGGAGCTGCAGAGACCCCAAAATGCCTGAGCCAGACCCACCTCAGGGGTCCTGGGCCCGGTGTCCCCCACCATTGGGGCCGCGCTGGGCTGGGAACCACTGGGATGTCACTTCTCGCCCTGCTGCTGGTGCCACAGTTTGGGAACACCGGGAGGGGAGGGAGATGGGCTGGGTGGGACAGGGTCTGGTGTCCAGGGTGTGCCGCTGGGGGACCCGGCCAAAACCTGCAGGGCGTGGAGGAGGCAAAGGGCAGAGTCAGGCCTCCAAGTGCCCAGGTTCCCTCAGCACAGAAGAGGGGACAGGGCAGGGGTCCCCTTGGGCCACCTGGAAGCCCCCAGCCTGGAAGCAAACGCGGCTCCTGCTCCCCTTGCTGCAGTCACGGGCACACGGCTGGGCTGGGGAGTGTGTATGTCTGTACCAGCGTGTGTCTGTACACGTCTGTACGTCTGTACTTGTGTGTGCGTCTGTACGTGTGCGTGCAGTGGCTGTGGGAGGGGACGCCCCGGACACCTCGGAGCTCCTCGGGGGACAAGGACGGCCCTGCTGGGGCGCCCCTGGCAGAGGCGCGATGCCGGTGCCGATGGGGCTGCGGCCCAGGCTGGGCACGGAGGACCTGGGGCTCGCCGAGTGACCGGCCAAGAGGGGTTTAAGGCTTTTGGGGCATAAAGGAGCCTTTTGACGGCCGGGGCCTGTGTGCCACAGTCATGAGACCCCGCTCACAGCCCGAGCTCAGTCATGGGATCCAGGAAACTGAATTCAAGCGTCTTAAGGAGCTTTTTTCCAAGCCCTGCTCTGGTTTTTCACGTGCTTGTCATATGTACAAAGACAGTATAAAAGGGCAGCGGGGAAGGGTCCCATCCGCGCTGGGGCTGGGGACTGAGGAGGGCGTTGGAGGAGGGAAGCCGGGGCGAGGGGCTCTGCACGGCGCCGGCTAAGATGGAGGGAAGGGGAAAGGGAAGGGAAGGACGAGGAGAGGAGAGGACGCGATGCTCTGGCAGCAGCACCCGGCTCTGCCCCACCAGGTGAGTGAGGCAGCGAACTGGGGGCTGGCGGGGACAGCAGCGGATGGGGACAGCGGTGGCGCTGGGGGAGCAGGGCCCACCTGCCCCGGGGCAGGAACGCTGCTGTGAGCATCCTGGAGCAGAGACCGGCCCTGGGGAGAGACGGTGGCGGCGGCAGCATCGCGTCCTGGGCAGGAGGGAGCTCGGGGTGCAGCCGGGGCACCCCCACCCCGCACTGCAGGGGGTGGTGGGGTCCTGGGGGTCCCCGGGGTCCCCCTATGGCGGGTTGGTCCCGGCAAGTGCCTGGGCCAGGCCTCTGCAGGTGTGCACCCATGGGGGGTACCCACACAGCTCGGCACACTCACGTCTGTGCGCTTTGTGTGCCCGCAGGCGTGTGCACAGGCATCCGCGTGTGCACAGGCAGGTGAGCACACCTGCACGCACACCCACGGGGGCACACGCGCACACGTGCACACACACGCAGTCCCCACGCTGCCTTTTTCAGTGGCACACTCCTCACCCCCTCGGTTTGCACACCCATTCGTGCGCACCCACGCACTGACACACACCCCCCGGCACGCGGCGCTGCCCATGTGCGCGTCCCTCTGCCCACACCCCAAACCGCCCCCCGGGCAGAAGCAGCGCCGGGGCCGTTGGCTGGCACTGGCCATGGGCTGGTTGCCGCTTCCCATGGCCACGGATTTGGGGACCCCACGGCTCCCCCAGGCTCCTGCCCGCTTTCCTTCCCTCCCAGCTCACTTCTCTCCTCCCTCTGCAGGAGCGCGTCCCGTCCCCACCAGAGGATTGCGGGGCCAGCGGCCCCTCGCCCCCTGTGAGCTTCCCTTTGTCATCCTATGCCTGAGCGATGCCTGGAGGCTGGGACGGTGAAGGGAGGCCCACGGGCTGCCACAGCCCTGCCGCGACGACGCCTGGACACGGTGCATGCGGGACCAGGGAGCCGGCGGGGCTGGGAGCACCCGGGGGGCTGGAGCACCTCCTGTAGGGCTGGGGGCATCCTTGGGGGGCTGGAGCACCCCTGGGGTTGGGGGGATGCAGGGCAGGGGGTGCCAGGACGGGGGGAACAGGACAGGCATCGCCCCACGCACTGAAGAGCCGGTCCCTGCGAAGAGATGACCCTGCAGGAGGAAGTTTTAGCAGCTCTGAGAAATCGCCTTTTCTTTTTTTCCTTTTCTTCTTCTTTTTATTTATTTTTTAACTTTATAAACTCTTTGGTGGCACATTTCACTGGGTGTCAGGGCCTGTGCTGGGACAACGGGAAATTTTCCATGCGGATGTGGAGAAAAGGTGATAAACTTGCCGTGCGGAGCAGAAACCTGCCCTGGGAGTTACATTTTTATGGCGACACACAATAACATGCAACAAATGGAGATTTGCAACACGAGAAGCATTCAGTGACCCAAATATGAAGATTTCTGTTTGATTTTTTTTTTTATCTTTTCCCCTGAAAAACTTGATAAAATTCACTCTGCTCCTGAAAGTGAGATTATTTTGGGTGGGAAATAGGGGAGAACTGGGGGACCAAGTGCCTGCTGGGGTTCCAGAGACCCTCTCCTTGTGGGAGGTGTTTTGGGTGCTGACCCTGTGCCGTCCCCACAACGGGGCGGCCCGGGCTTTGTAACGGGATGGAAACCTGGGACTGAGTTTGGGCAGCCCAAATTGGAGGGTGCAGCTCTGGCACCCGGGTTCCCTCTCCCCATCCCAGTGGGTGCTGAGGCATTTGTGGGCACCCCGTGCACCCCATGTCTTTTCCCTGGAGGTGGGGTGGCTGTGGAGGCTGCCCGGTGCCTTGGCCTCCCCTGCAAATCCCCTGGGCCAAGCCAGGGAGATAGAAAAGGGGGGATTTGGAGGGCCAGGGATGGCTTTTTGGCAGCTTTTTCCTCTGCAGGGCGTATCCTACAGGGCTCGGTGCTCACAGCTTTGCAGTACACTAGTTTTTAAAAGAGGGTTGAAATGGGATGGGGAAAATGCAAGCAGCAACCTTCCTTGAGAAACAGGGTGGTGAAAAGGTGTGAAACCCCTTCACGTGTCATTTTTAAGCCAGCACTTCTAGTTTTGCAGCCAGGCTTTCAGTTTAAAAGCTGGCACACGCATAAGTCTGTCTGTCCCAGCCCTGTTCCTTATTTAAATTAAATCAGGGTATTTTGTGAGGAGGTGGGAGCATTGTGGGGGAGATGGGGTCAGTCTTGGGAACCCAGTAGTTGATCTGGGGGTCCCTCAGCAGCGTTGGAGGAACTCATCTGGGGTGCTGAGCCCCCCCGAAAGGTGCTTGCCCCCCTCACTCTCTGCCCTGAAGGCGAGTGCCCGTTTCCCTGTACCTGGTCCGACTGCAGCGTCTGCGCGCTCAGAGGAGCTGGGCCAGCACCATCACGTACACACATGAGGGAAGAGACAGCCTGAATCGATTTGGGGTAGTTATTCCACATAGGATCCTGCAGGTCTGGGCAGAAATGGTTTACCTTATAGTATTTTATATTATTTTGTCAGCTTCTGAGTTGAGTAAACCTGGGGCAAGAATTATAAGGCAGGGAAACAACATTATTTAGTGTGTCTGCATATGCGATGTTTCTATATAGTCTTCTCTATTAGAGCTGATGTTATATAAAATAAATTTCTTTCTCATAAAAATAAAAATGCTGTCTCTTTTTGGGGAAAGAACGGCTTTCTTTTTTAGTGCTTGTGGGAGGCAGAAGGCTGGCTGGCAGGAGTGTGCGTGGGGATGCTCGGTGTGAGCACTGCCTGGTACCTCGTAAAGCACTTTGTGTTGGTGGCATGTTTCTGCCCGAGGAAAGCTGCTATCCCCTGGTGTTTCCACCCTCCTGATTTAAAAAAATACGTATATGCAGTTGTCGTGTTTGTCTGAAGTGGTGCTGAGAGGAGCCCTCAGCCCACATGTGCTCGTGTGACTTTTCCTAATGGGTGCCGCTTGCTCCAGCAGCGAGGGATGGGGATTACCAGAAAGGATTCCTTGCTGCCAAAAATAACCAGGTTTGGGGGTCAGAAATCATTTTCTAAATGAAGCATCTGTGTTAAACTTTTGGAAAATCTCTATCCTGCATTTTTGGACTATAACTGAAGAGTCTGAAAGGGAACGAGGTATGCGGTGGTGCACGTGTGCTTCCTTCTGCTGGGAGGAGCTTTAGAGATGCTTTTCATCTATCATTCAGGTTTTCCAAAGCCCTGGGAGTGCTGGGGCATCGGTTCCTTGCTCAATTCTCTCTGTGCTTTGGCCAGGAGCAGGAGGTGGGTTCCTACCTCACTTTCAGCAGCTGGGTTTGTTCTGCTGGGATACTGGGGTGGTGGTGGGGATGACATACAGGAAGGATCATTGAAAATAAAGGTTTTTTGTTTGTTTGTTTTAAGATGGCTATGAACTATGAATTCTGTCATCCTTCTTTTGTCCTTCCTTGGGGCCACAAATTCCTCCTCCCACCAGCTGTGTACCTTTCTCTGTCATCCAGCTGGCTCCCTGCACCTCCCCAGTACTTTCCACTCTGTCTTCTATCCTCACTTTCATGTGGGATGAAGCTATCCTGGATCATCCCTTGTCTCTGAACTGTGGCTTCTGCCTGCACGTGGTGGGATTTCTCTTGGAAGGGCTTTGTTTCTTCCTGTTGTCCCAACCCGGCCTCCTTTGCTGGGGATGCACCGCTCCCAGGGTGGGATGAGGGCAGGCTCCCTCCTCCAAAACCTCAAGGCTGAGGCCATTTTGGGGGCTGCCAGGAGCTGCAGGTGCCCCTCACCTCAGGCGACCCCTCAGGGCCAGCCCCGAGCCCCTGCTCTGGTGCCGACAAATGACCGCTGCGACGTGCCTCAGCTTCCCCGCTGAACACAGGCGCGCCAAGTGTTCGTGGGGAGAAGGAGGGAGGCCCGAGCCTTCCCAGCATCACCACAACACGCAGCGTCCCGAGGGGCAGGGATCGCTGGGCGCAACTCCTGGGTCCCCAGAGGACCACCCAAGAATCAGACCGTGTGCCTGAGAGCGATGTCCAAACGCTTCTTGAGCTCCAGCAGGCTCGGGGCCGTGCCCGCTGCCCTGGGCAGCCTGTCCCAGCGCCCGACCACCTCTGGGTGCAGAACCCTTCCCTGACCCTCCCCTGTCCCAGCTCCGTGCCGTTCCCTCGGCTCCTGTCGCCGTCCCCGGAGCGCAGAGCTCCGCTCCCCTCGTGAGGGAGCCGCAGACCTCCACGAGGCCTCCCTCGAGCCGCACAACCCCGTGCCCTCAGCCGGGCCCAGCCCCCAGCTCTCCCGTTCCCCCCCTCTCCCCGCTCCGCCCGGCCGCCATTTTCCTCCCGCCCCCCCCCGCCCCCCCCCGCCCCCCCCGCGGCCCCGCCCGCCATTTCCCCTCCCCGCCCGCTCAGGCGCGCCGCGGACAGCCCGGTGCTGGCAGCGGCGTCGCGGGGGAGGGGGGGGCGGGGGGAAGGGGCCTCGCGGGCCGGGCCGCGGCGCTCCCAAGATGGCGGCGGGCCCGGGGCGCTGAGGCGGGAGCGCGGTGCCCGGTGCCGCCCGGTGCCGCCCGGCGCCGCCGCCATGCTGCGCTCCAGCGGCTACTTCCGCGGCATCGACTGCCCCTTCCTCGGCTCCGGCGGGTCGGGGCCGGCCGGGGGCCCCCCCTGCCGCCGGCCCTACTGCCATTTCCGACACCCCCCGGTGGCGGCGCGCTGCGGAGCCCCCGGTGCGGCCGCCGCCTTGGGTCACGGCGCAGGTACGGCCCCGGCCGCGGCCTCCGTCCCCTCCCCGCCTCCTTTCTCCCGGCCCGAGGCAGCCCCGGGCGGAGGAGGCGCCCCCGGGCCTCGCCGGGGCCGCTCGGTGTGCGGAGGGGGAGACGGGGGCCTGTGAGCGGGGCCGGTGCCGGGACGGAGGGGTTGTGCCGGGGGGAAGGGAGCGGGCTTGGCACGCTCGGGCCGTGAGGCGCTGCCGGGCGGCCCGCACGAGGCGTGGGTGCTCCATACAGGTCCTGCGGGGGGCGGCTGAGGGGGCTGGGGGTGCCCGGTCTGGAGGAGGCTCAGGGGAGGCCTCGCTGCTCTCTGCAGCTCCCTGAGAGCTGTGGGGAGCTGGGGGTCGGCCTCTGCTCGCAGGTAACTGTGACAGGAGCGGAGGGAGCGGCCTCGAGTTGCGCCGGGGGAGGCTCAGGTTGGAAACGAGGGGACGTTTCTGTCAGAAGGAGCGGTCAGGCGTTGGGACGGGTTGCCCAGGGAGGTGGTGGCGTCACCGTCCCTGGGGGTGTTCGAGGAGAGGCTGGACGTGGTGCTTGGGGACAGGGTTCGGTGGTGACAGTGGTGGGAGGGGGACGGTTGGACCAGGTGATCTCGGAGGCCTTTTCAGCTGTAATGATTCTGTGATCCTTGGAGAGGGTGAGCCCAGGGCTTTGAGCTCCTCAGTGTGTATGGGAGGGTGCAAGAGGACGGAGCCGGTCTCTGGAGTTTGTGCCCAGCGACAGGACGAGAGGCAACGGGCGCAAACTGAAGCGCGGGAGGTTCCAGCAGGCTATGAGGGGGCGCTTCTTTCCTGTGAGGGTGACAGAGCACTGGGACAGGCTGCCCAGAGAGGCTGTGGTGGAGTCTCCTTCTCTGGAGATAGCCCAAACCCGCCTGGGTGCCATCCTGCGTGACGTGCTCTGGGTGCTCCTGCCCAGCAGGGGGGTTGGACTGGCTGATCCTCAGAGCCCCCCCTCCAGCCTCGGCCGTGCTGTGATTCTGAGCACCCTGCTCTGGTGAAGGCTGTGATCTTCGAGGAGCCCTTCCAACCCAAACCATCCCGTGCTCACCGGCAGGATCCCGCAGGCACCGCCCGGCCTACGGGCGGTGGGGAGCAGCTTCCTGCAATAACCGATCGCCCGAGGACAGCCTCCTCCTGTCGCCAGGCCGCCGGAGGACGGCTCCGTTCTCATCCCTTTCCCTGTCCCCCCAGGCAGCCGAGCTCACGTGGCAGCGAGGCGTCGGGGCGGCCTTCCGACCCGCCGCGCCGCCCGTGGGCCTGGAGGTGATGCAGGAGCTGCGCCGGCGGCTGCCGGTCCTGCCGGTGGGGCCGTGGGAAGCCCCAGCAGGACTTCAGCGAGGCGTGGAGCGCCGCCAGCTCTCTCAGAAAGAAGCTTGGCTACGGAAAAGATAGCTATTGTTCTGCTCGCTTCTTCCAGCAACTCTCGTCATTTTACTTAGTCATTATTTGCTGATCTGCTTATGGTGCTGGCAGAGAGAAGCCTTCGTTCTTCCCCCCAGAAGGTTGCTGCTCGCTTTCTTCTTGTTAAAGCTGTGTTATTCCGGTAGGCCCTACGTGCTCGTGCATGTGGTCTAACGACCTCAGGCCAAAGTTGTTAAAATAAAGCACAGCTTATCACTTTTTTTTAAATTGTGCTTGCTTTACGTTGGCTTATTCATAAACTTGAAAAATTAATGATTCTTTGTGTCCCCGGATCACCAGGTCATCTTACCATGACAGTTGTCTAATTTAAAATAAATAAGCACGTTCAAGACAGTCACAGTCAGACACATACACTGTTATAAAAGCAAAAATTCCTGCTTCCTTCAGTGCTCTATTGAATTTGAAAAGCTCGGTAGGGCCCTTTAGGTGTGCTTAATATTTTAGTTACCTTTCAGCGCCTTTAAAGATCTGCAGAACGTCAGTTTTAGAACAAGGTTTGCCCGTTCTGGGCTCCCACCTGAAACAGCTGCTGCTGTACCAAATAAACCTGGTGCTGGTTTTGCTTTTTGAACAGCTTCAAGTTTTTGCTTACGAAATGGGGAAGCAAAGGTTGGTGTCTAGCAAAACCTCTCGGGGCACCTGGAAAGTTTGTGCAGCTTCTAATGGTGGTTAAAAGCGTTAACGTGAGAGCTGAGCGTGAGTGGCAGTCGCTGGAAGAAGTGATCCTGGTCCCGCTCCTGCTGGGCCTGGCTCGGATGTGTTGGCGACCCAGGAGCAGTCCGTGTCGTGGGGAGGGAGAGAGGTTTGGTGGTTGTGTTACGGCTCTTAGAGAAGCTTCGGCTTTTTGAAAAATAAAAGCTGCAGCAGGGGTTTAGTTTTCTCAGGTCAAGTGTCTGCCGCTCGCCAAAGCAGCTGGCTCCCGAGGCTTGGCTGCAGCCGCTGCCTCTCGGTGCCTGCTCTGCCTCCTCCCCAGCCCCTTGGCACCTCGGCGCGGCTCTCACAGCCACGGCTCTGCGCATTCTGCCTCCGCCGAGGGATGGACTTGAGTCGTTTTTTTGTGTTACTTTAGATTGAGAAATGGAAAATAAGCGAGGAACCTGCTGCGGAGCGCTGAAGCTTTAGAAGGGTGCTCTGTAAGGTGTCAAACGTCTGTAGGAACAGAGGATGCTTTTGCTGTTATTTTTAAGCAGTGCCGAGGCTTAGCTTCAGCTGATGGCTTCAGACGCGGTGCTCCTGCCCTCCCTGCTGAAGCCACCTAGCCTGGAAGGATGTGTTGAAGACTTACACTAGAGGGTGCAGTAGTGCAGCTGCAAGCAGGCAACCATCTTCTTGAAAGCAGGCTCTCGATCCAGCTCAGGTTGCTCCTGGGCAGCGAAGCTGCCTGTCTGGTTTTAAAGCAGCCTTATAAGAGGCATTTTTCACCTATTTAATTGCAATGCTTAACACATAAGCTTTAAAAACTTTTTTTTCCTTTTTTTTTGCCGAACAGGTGGTTCCTGCACCAAGAGTCCCAGTGTAGGTCTGTGTTTTCTGGGATAGAGCCTAAATAAAAAAAAAAGAGAACATCTAAAGAGCCGGCCTGCGAAGCATATTGATTCGAGGCTGGTGTTCACTTTGATGTTTGAGGATCACCTTAGGACTGGCAACAACCCCAAAACTCCTAGTAGGACTTCTGTGGCTTTGAAGTAGCTTTTGAAAACTGGGGAGGGGAGCAGGCCGTGGTGGAGGAGGCTGGGGACATGTGCCGGGTGGAGCGGAGAGGAGAGGAATTAGTGGGCTGCAGCGCCGTCCCCCACCTCCTTGTCGCTGTTGCAGACTTCCCGAGGAGCGTGGTGTGGGCGATGGGTGATCCTCATTTCTTCGGCGGCGCTCTCGTGGTCCCAGCCACCGAGAGAGCAGCGAAGCGGGGACCATGTCCAGCGGGAGGACGGAGCTCGCTCCCCGCCTTGTGCCGCTGTTTGCGCGGGGCAGGCGTTCGCTTTCCTTCCCCTCCGAAAGCAGCTCGGTAAATGCAAACCGGGCAGGTGAGGAGGGAACTGGTGCGACGCGTATGGTGCACGGCCAAGTCCCGCAAGTGCTTCGTGCGAAGCCTGTTGCAGCGTCTGTGGCGCAGGGCTCTGCGCGGCTACCCGAGGCTTGTGGGAACGCAGTACCGGCTGAAAGCTGAGGCCGGTGCTGAGCGACAGCCTCACGGCTGTGGTGTTTCCACGGTGCTGGTGGTGGGCTGAGAGATGGGCCGTGAGCCTGTGCGGGGCCGGGAGCCTGGGGGTTGCAAATTCTAATCCTGACTTGGCTGAAGTGCTTTTTCCATCTACCGAATGACTGAAACCCACCTGCTTCAGAGCAGGATGAAAAGATTATTGAATGTGTGTGAAGTGCCTTGAAAGCGTGCTGCCTAAGTAGGAGGGAAGAACTGCCTTCAGTCCTAAAAGCGTCTCTTCAAGAGCTGTGGAGGAGAAAAATAGGTCTCTCTTCAAAGTCTAGGTCCTGAGTATGCCGAAAGACATAAAAGAAGCACAATGCATCTCCTCACAAACATCCGAAGGAAACCCAGCCCTGATTTGGTGGGTTTGGAAGTAGCTGTCAGGAGATGCTTGAGAGGCGGCTGTGTTCTGAGCGCAGAGCAGAAAGCGGCAGCCGGGTCTAGAGGTGCCGGTCCCTCTTTGTCGGCTCTGATCGCGGCGGTGGAGGAGCGAGGCTTTCAGCACCCTGCCTTGAAGCACTTGAGCCTCGAGCAGCGCGTGGGGACGAGCACGCGGCAGTCCTCCCCTACGGCCCAAAGCTTTCTGGCCGCGCGGATTTGCCATCCGGATGGGCAAAGCTCTGCAGGGCAGCTCTGGATGGCACCTTTGAAAGGTGCCTGGGCAGGTTTCTATGGCACTGTCCGGCAGAGCTTTTCCCCTCCAGGTGATTTGTGCCACCCAGCCCCCGAGCGAGGTGCCGTAACAGTGCTGTCTGGCTCCTGGCAGGCGCTGACAAGTCCTTGGGCTCGTCTCCTGGGTTCTGTCGGTCCTGCCACCGGAGCGGCAAGGGCCCAGCAAGACGCTTCATCTCTCCCTTCAGCCAAAAAAAACCAACTGCACGGGGTGGCCGTGACTTGTATGCGGAATGCTGTGCAAAATGATGCTCGATAAAACCTAAAGTGACTCTTTAAGCTTTAAAACCTGAACTTTAACCATCCTCAGCCCACGCGTCGCTGTAGGACCGAGGCCGTGGAAGAGCCTCCAGGCGTCAGGAGCGTTGTTCAGCGCGATGCGGGGCCGCTTGATGAACCCAGCGCTGCTGGGTGGGAGCAGCCCCTGTGCTCTGTGACCGCCCTCGTGCCACGCATCGCGCTGTGCGGGTTGGTGCCGCGTGAAGGATGACAAGCCTGTAACGTGTTTTCCTTCCTGTGGTTGCTGTGCGAGGCGAGCTTCTTGTAGGAAAGCGCTTTTGTTGGCACATTTGCTAGAAGGGAAACGGAATGAGCAGAAATGGGGAAAGCCGCCGACAGCGGTCGGTATTTCTGTGCCGGGAGGGGAGGTCGCGTGGCTCAGGGCCGGGTGCTCCCCTCACGGGTTGTGGGGGGACCTCGCCAGGGCCGCGTTTTTTCCTCGGTTGCGTTTAGGACAGTAATTACCAAATCGTTGCTGGTGGGTGTTTTCGAACTGCGAGTTTTGAAATGAAGAAGAGAAAACCCACATGCTGGCGAGGTCAGGACGGGTCTCCTCATGTAAATCAGAGTAACGACCTTCCGGCAGCGGGAGACTTCTCGCCCCTTAACTGAGCCGTGCTTGGGGCAGGTTATCTGAGCGGGCAGGCGCAGCTGCGCTGCGTGCTGTGATTTTGCGTGGGGTTGTGGGGCAGAGCGCTGCTGACTTGGAAGGGCAGGTGCAGGGGGCAGAGCCGCTCAGCGGCGTCCCCTTGGCCGTGAGCTGTGCTCAGCTCTTCCCCGCTCCAGCGTGGAAAGCAGCAGTGGGGAGGTGGGAGCAGCCCTTCTCCGCAGAACCAGAAGGGTGGTGAACGCTGGAGGTGCAGGGCCCTCACAAAACCAGAAGGGTGGTGAACGATAAAGGTGCAGGGGCCTCCCGGAGGCACCGAGGTTTGCAAACTCCCCGGGCTCCCCTCTGCGCGCTGACGGGAAGTCCTAAAGGATTTCTTTCTCCAGCGTGAAATATCTTCCGTGACATTTAAACTCGTCCTCCGATTTCATTCCTCGAGTCAAACGCTGCCGTGCTGCCTTAGCGCCGGAGAAACGGGAAAGCCAAATTCAAAATCCGGGATCTCCCAAACCTCTCCGTGGGAGCCCCGCGGTGGGCGAAGCGGCTGGGACGTGCCGGCGCCCGGAGAGGCAGCAGCGCTGGGCGCAGCCCGGCACGCAGCGAGGAGCCGCGCCAGGCCCTCTCCCTGCCCCGCAGCTCCTTCCCCACTGGGAGCACTGGGAGCACTGGGAGCAGGAGGGTGGCGTTGGGCTCGGGGCGGTCCTGTGGGGCTGCTCAGCACTACCCCAGGCCAGCAGCTTGGGAAAGCACCCTGCTTGCCACCTTGCGTTGCTTAAACGGAGTAAAAAACAACTTGTACGGGGGGGGGGGGGGAAGGAGATGCCAAGAAGTCCCCAGGGTGACAGTCATGGTACTAGGAAAGAAAGAAAGAGTCAAAAAGCCCCTGCAGAAACTCGAGTAAAAACCAATCTGACTTTGGAGCAAATGAGGGTGAAGGCGGGACTTTGGGGTGGGAAGTCCTGCCCTAATTATCTCTGCAGCCCAGAAAGTGCTGTGTCAGCACATGGTCAGCGTGGCGTGCCATAAGCCTGTGCCGGAGCCTTAGCTGTGCCAAGCAGATATTCAAAGCCTCGAGTACAGCATGAACAAGTATCTGCAATACTTACTGACCGCGGGGAGCTCAGGTAATTCTTTGAAGTTTTGGGCATCCTGGGAAGCGAACTTGGGTTTTGTGTGGGTTGCAGGATGTGAAGCACCTGCCGGAGAGGCAGCTTCTCCAGAGAGGCTTCCCCTGTTAGCCATTCATTTAACATGAGACCTCGGTCCTCGGCGTTGTGCCTGTGTTTAAAAGCTACAGACTATGCAAAAACTCAGCCCTGCTCTGGCAGGTTTGCTTGCACGAGGATTTTAGTTTCACGGTGAGAGCTCGCCTTTGTGTCGAGAGAGGATTCGTGCTGAGAACCAGGGAGTGTGTTGGCTAAAAGAGCCCGGGGAGCCGCAGGTGTCTGCGTCGTAAAGGAGCTGCAGAGTTTTAATTTAGGCTTTTGAGGTAACTAAAGCTGGACGGGTTTTAAAACCAGTTTATATTTTGGTGTTAGCTCTTTGTAGGTCACAGCTGAAGCTTTTCAATGTTGTATAGCCTAAAAGGTTTTTGTCTTTAGTTTTTAACTTTGTTTTTCAAAGCGTCCAGTTGTGACTGTATTGAAATACTTTTTTTTTGAAATACTTTTTTTTTTTTTTCTTAAATGGGAGTTCTTCCCTCGAAATAGTTAAAGAAGTAAGACAGGTGCTGAGAAGATAACTTATCTTGAGCAAGTCAGAGAAAGGCTGGAAAACGGAGGGAGTGGAGGGTCAGGGGTAGAATTACTGCTTGTGGCCATGCTGGTCACCAGAATACTTGGCGGTATTTCTTTTTCTCTTCGTTCTTTGAAAGGAGAGTTGCTCTGCTGTTTACATTGTGAAGCAGATCCTTATTTTTACCTCGTGCTTGTACAAGAGAGGTGGAAATGTTTTCCGGTCTGTGTCTTTCTTGGAAACAGAAAAAGTCTGTTATTTTGTTCTTTTCCAAACAGAATTCCAACTTTTCTTGCATACTGAGAACTAACTTTAAAGCTAAAACGAGAAGGGGAATGGAAAAGTTCTCCGAAGAGTCCAAACACTGACTGTCCAGATTCGTGTCCCGTCGGTTTTAAAGCAGCGAGACGCCTTGTAGCCCGCGTGGTGCCGTGCCGCTGGGTCGGGTGGCAGCCTGGGGAAGAACCGCAATACTTCGGGTGCCAGCCTCGGCTTGCTGCCGCCCCCCGGTAAACACACCGGTTACTTCCCGTGTCCTTTCCGAGGCTAGGGGAGAAAAACGCGCTAACGTGCTGTTTCCCCTTCGGAAAACGTTCCGTTTAACACAGATATCGACGTGCCTCTGGTGCTCTTTGCCTGTTGTAGCACCTGTGCGGATGGGACTGTAAATCACTGCGGCAATAGGGGAGTGTGAGCGATGGCTTTTGCACGGGCCAGACCATCCTGTTCTGCCTTCTGCATCCTAGAGTTAGCTGGCATCGCCGAGGGAAGCAGTGGAGGTCCCAGGCTCCCTCCGGGACCTCCAGGGAGGCTGTCAGGAGGGCGCAGCATCACACGCGGTAGGCTCGAGGACCTTCCAGGTGCCTCTTCTGCTGCACCGGAGGCAAACCTCTGCACAGTCGCGTTTTCTTGAATGAAAGCAGGAGCCGCGTCCTGCCTCGCGAGCCGCCGCGCGCGCTGTGCCCCGCCGTGTCCCTCCCGACACGAGCGCTGCATGCTCGGCTTTGACACGGCCGTGCTGCGCCTCCTCTCCGCTCGGCAGCGTGCTGCTGCTTGTGCCGGGACGATCGTCCCCGGCCGCTCTCGGCCCCTGGCACGAGCCACCCGTCCTGGTGCTGCTCGCGGGAGCTCCGGCCAGCTCGGCGCGCCGAGACGGCCCTTCGGAGGCTGGCACCATCTGGTGAAACCATCCCCGGGCTCTGTCACAAGCCGGTTTAAAAATACCGCAGCGTGATGGATGACTGTTCAACCTTTTTTTGGCCTTGCTAATATAAGACTTTCTTTTCTCGTGTTTGCTTCCTTTTTTTCTACCGAAGAAATGATCGCTTGGGTTCATAACGTGCTTTGAAGCTCTGGCACCCGATCCCTCGTACGGAGTAACAGGCGCAGGGAGTGGGGTGCGTGGGGAGAGGCCAGCTTTGACCGGACTGACAGTAATACCTCTCCTACCCTGCTCTCCTTAGGCTGGTACAAAGTTACCTACGTTTTTATTATTTAGTGTTAATAATTAAAGCTAGCATTTAGAGAGACGGCGCGAGAAATCGTTAGGACCGTGGTTATGTTGAAAGTGGAATAAACATTTCTCTTAGTTCCTCTCACCTGCCCGCCTAGCCCATTTACTCTGAGTACGTGGTCGAGATGTGCTATTTTAAATCTCAATGTTAATTATTTCCAAGTAGTTGGATATTGTTAATTTTTGAAAATTTGCTGTGGGCACTTGCGAATGAGGTCTGCGCCAAAAACTGCCGTTTCTTTTGCACCGCTTAATAGCGAAGAATAGCAAAAGCTCAGCCTGCTGGCAAAGCTCTTCTGAAACATTTTGTTCCGTGAAACTACTGTCTTTTCCGTGAGGCTGAAGACGAAAAGCTTTAAATAATTTTCCAACGGTGATAATTTTTCTGTAATCGCAAAGCTTGGCCGTTTGCTAAGTACTGGCACGGTAAACACAGGCAAGCTGTTAAGCTAACAAGGCTGTTCTGACAACATTAAAATAAAAAAAAAAAGTTTTTTTTTTTTCCGAAGAGGTCTCCCAACAGTTTCCACCTTCCCCATCTCCTGTCGAATGCACCTTTTGTCGCCGGCTCCCAGCGACTCAGGGGAATGGGCGATCGGCAGTGGTTGCTGCCTGCCCTGTGCCGGTGTCTTTGCAGTTTGTCCGTTTCGAGATCGGGGTCGCCATCAATGTGAACGGTTCTCATTTTCGTCTCCGTTTCGTTTAGCAGCAGCCGCTGCTGCTCAGCAGCTCCGGCTGGTGATCTGTCCGGAGGGAAGGCGTTGTCGTCCGCGGCCCACGTGCGTGCCGAGCTTCGCTCCTCTCCCCAAACCTGCAGGCTTGCGGTGACTGGCACCCGTCATACTTTCGGGCTCTTGTGTATTTAAAGCATCTGAAATATGCGCTCTGCCAGGGTGCTTGGTAAAAAACAAAAAACAGACATCTTCTTCTGCAGAATGATTCACCGTAAAATAAGTTTTCACGTCAAACAGGTGACCTTGTACTGGATGCCTCCCGTTGCCTCTGTAATTCCAGCCTTTGTTGGCTGCCTTCGCCGGCTGCAAAACCCAGAAGGGCTGGGGCGCAGCAAGGAGCCGCTGGCCTGGAGGAGGTCTGTAAGAAGCCCCCCACCTCAGAGCGGAGGCCTCGTTTTCTAGCACCAAAATGGCCGTAACTGGCAAAACAAGCGGCCTTGGGTTTTTAGGAGGATCTTTTTTTTTTATGCTTCTGCGTACTCTTTGCCCAACCGGCTGATTTTAATATGATTCGTTTCGGTGTCTTCTAAAGCTGTCTTCTGGTTTAAATAAATTGTTCCCCGAGGTGCTATGTAAATTCTTAATAACTTGGTTTTTATAGTGTTGACGTTAACTTCACCCTTCTGTGTCTCAGAGGGACTATTCCATATTTCTGAGGTACGTTAATTTATTAAAATAGTTTGCATTTTAGAGTGTCCCGATCACAGTTCAGTTCCCAGTCCTACAAGGAGTTGTCATCTCAAGGCTCATTATCTCGTGACTCTCAGGAGAGCGCAGACTCTCAGTTCTACATCCTCCAAAAAGAGTCATTTTGCGAAGTGCTTCTCACTTACTCATTTCGCTGTAGCAGAAGTGCTGCGGGCATCGCGCGTATCGGAACAGCAAGAAGAACAGAGTTCAATTTTTAGTAATTTTCCTTGCCGTGACCGTGTGGATCTTCGTATTAGTGTTCGGAATGGAAAGCAATAAATACAAAAGGCGGTGAAAACTCCTGTGAGTTGCGGGGCTGCGAGAAGGGCTGCGTGGCCGGGGGTGCCTGCCTGCGCGGCACGAGGCTCAGCCCTCCCCGCAGCCCTTTCCTCTCCCGGCTTCCCAGGAGTGTAATTAAGCACCTAAAAAGGTGGCCTGATTTCAGATGGCGTTTTTAATCCCTCTGACTTCGAGGACCCGCGTGTATGTCTGTGTGGCTTTCCGTGCATACAAAATTTCCTTCCGCGTGCGTTTCCGCTACATTATCTGCAAATGCATCGTGGCCAAAGGTGACGGTCCTGCTTAGTGCTGCGGGGCCCCCTTACACAAGTGGCTTTCATGGAAAAGGCAGCCTTTGATCGGCGGCGCTGGGGTAATCCATCAGGCCTCCTACACACCTACAAAAGAGCTCTTTCATGACGGTATCTCAAAGCCCGCTGGCGTTCTCGGAGTTTGTAATGTGTTTTTACACCTGGTTGTTCCACTGAAAGACGAGGTGCGAGTTTTATACCCTAGATGAATGACAGAATCGGGCAGTTTGTATGGAAAACCCGCTGTAGGGATATATCCTGATGTATGTCGGGCTACATCAGGAAAGCAATTGCAGCTAACCTCTACGGTTAGTTTGGCTGGGATGGTTCCTGGCAGGGATGCAGCTGTGCTGGTGGTGTTTATTCTCATTTATGTACAGAGCTGTTCTGCTGGGCGTGCTTTCCTCTCAGGGCACCAGAGTCAGATTGTCTTCGACTTTCTCTGTATTCTGATAGATTTAAAACAGTTTTTCCTTTCTGTGCGGACAAAATGCTGTTCATAGAGTAGCTTTGCTTTTTTTTTTTTTTTGTGAGCAAATCTTTAGCTCCAGACTGTGTTCTCGCCTATGTTCACAGGGCACCAAAGACTTCACACTGAACAAATTACCAGCCTCTCTGTTGTTCCTCTAACAACTCTTTCGCTAAACTTCAGGTCCCCACCCTGAGCGAGGGGGTCAGAGCTGCCTCCTCCAGACGTCACTGCGCTGGTCTTCTACCACGGCAGAGCTGGTGGGAAATGAAGTGGGGGTCTGGAGGGCTCCCAGTTCTTTGTCAGCTAATATTTATACCTAACTACTTTGATGTTCTGTTTGTATATACTTGCTTTGATGACGATGCTGTTTGCATCTACTTTTGTTCCTGTTTTGTCCGTGTTTCTTCATGGCTTCTTCTCCTAAGCAGGCTCTGGGTATTGCTCTGCCTGCTGTGTGTCATCCATCCCCTGAGATGTTCAGGGTTGCCACCTTGGCCCTCCCTCTCTCCCCCAGGCAGTGAGCGCGTTCCTGCGGGATTTGTGCCGGGTGTTGCAATGGGGAGAGCAGGGAGCAGCTCCTCCTCCGCAGAGCGGGTGGAGGTGGTGGTTTCAGATCCCTGCACAACTGAGCCAGGAAGAAAGGACTGAAGTCCATGGTGCCTGTGAGGACTGTGCTTCGGGAATCCTCTTCGTGTCTTGGTTGTAAAGCACTTTGCGGTGGGTGGTTATACAAATACACCGCCTTGCTCCTTTTTCCCACCTTTCTGGTCCTGAGCCCAGCTCTGGCTGTCACTTGGAAGGTGATCACCACGTGGTGTTTGCCCAGAGTCTCTGCTCAACCAGGAGCTAATAGGCTTGCAAAAAAAACCTTTGCAAACCCAAGGGGGTAAAAAGTGTTTTATGAAACCAGAGCCTTTATTTTAACCCAGTCTCTACTGTTCTCTTTGCTGGAGGCTAGTTCTGCCAACTGCTAGACAGGGTCTCTTGGGTCTCTCTCTCTCTCTTTTTTTTTTTTTTTTTTTTTTTTTTTTTTTTTTTTTTTTTTACTGCCAAAGGGAGCTGAGCTGCCAAAAAAATAAATCAGGAGAAACCTCAGTCTTGTGAGAATGGTAGAAATAACTCCTGTTAAACACTGCTCATTCCGGCTGTTGCAAGAAATTCTCTCATCCCTGTTAGACCTGAGAGGTTTTTTTCCCATCTTTTATCAGGCTGTTTATTGTTCAGTTCTACATATTCATGTCGGGTGAGTCAGTTTTACTCCTATCTTCCTAGCAAGGAACACAACATTCTTTTGGAACACTAGCATTCAGGCACTGCGATAAAACAAGCATTGCGAACTGTTCAAAGTCAAAAAGCAGTAGTTAGCTGCCGGTAACTTGCTAAATGCAGACATCTTCATTGCTGGGTTCCTCCAGGACTATCGTAGTCCTTCCAGGTGAAGTTACTTCCCTGCCTGTCCTGGGGCAGGCGGATTCCAGTTGCTCTACACATTCACGTGAGATACTCCGGCCCTTCCTTTTCACCATGAGTTGGAAAAGTAGGTGGGAAAGTTTGGGAGGGTGTCGTAGAGCATAGAGAGCATTTATACCTGTGAACCGCTTCCATCTCCTTGTCAAGAGTAACGTTGCAGGACGAGCTTTAACAGACCCTCCAGACGTAAGTAACCATGGATGGGTTGCTTTAGCATTTTCATGCTGGCTCCCTAGGGTGGGCCATTGCTTGCCAAAATCGCTGCTGTGGAGCTGGGGTTGGAAGGGCCATGCAGCATGGCCAGAGCGTGTCCTGTCCTCTGGGGCTTCGGGGGAGCCCCCTCTTCAGCATTTTCTTCTGAGCTTTCTCCATGGTCCTTGGTCAGCCAGAACAGGAGGAGTTGAAGCTGCTAGCTTAGGGTGACAGCTTTAGCTTTTAGAGCTTCTTGCCATAGGGTAGTCTGTATTTTGTGTTTTATTGTTGATTGTAAGCAATAAACCTGTGCTATGACAATAGGACATAGTGCAGCCCAAGTTTTAGCCCATAGCAGAGAAGAAACTTAGATGCCTGGTGCACACCCCAATTCCTGTTGTGGTATGATGATTATTATTATTTTTTTTTTTTTTGCTGTCCCGGTTTGCTGTCCTTGCTGAGCCAGCAACATGCAAACAGAATGGGTTTCATCCTGCAGTGCCCTCATTTTCTGAACGTGAGCAAGCTCTTCTGTTTTCCTTCTAAAATGCACTTTGCCTTCACTGTAAAGCATCGAGTATTTCAGATGACCGTCAGGGTTTCATGAGACTCGTTGTGATGTAGAGCTTTTATTTGTTCCTTAGAGGTACACGGGGGTAAGCAGCCCGTACCATATTCCTGAATCAAGTGGTAATTGGGAATTCCTGCGAGAGCTTCTGCTAATACCGCTCTAATACCCCTCGGTGGTTGCTTGCTGATCACCTAATTGCTATGGAAATGCATGCCCCGGGTGCAGCGCCGGTCCCAGCTGACAGCTCAGCTTCCTTGCGAGCGGTTGCGACGTTCGGCACGAGGCCCAGAGTGGAGCCCAGTTGATGGTGAGGTTAGCCACCCCGCGGAGGGCAGCAAAGTCGTGAGAGCAAGGAGAGAATGGCGAGGGGAAAAAGAGATGGGGGAGCGGCGGCTGGCGGGGCGGAGAGGAGGGGGGTGCAGTTTGCTCTCCAGGCATTGGGAACTCGTGAAGCTGCGTGGGGACTTTCTGACCTGCTGGGTTCTGCCGCACTTCCTTTGAAGGCAGAGTCACTCCCACTTCGATAAACAAGCTTGCAAGGGACACCAAAACACCGAGGGGTGGATCCTTTCTCAGCAGCTCTTCTCTGCTCATCAGTAAAAGAGAAAACAGCAGGTGTGTTGCAGGCCTGGTGATGAGCGGTGACTGCTGAGCTGATGTGTGCTCTGGTACCCCACGGCTTGCAGTCCGGGAGGTGCCTGGGTAAGGCAGGCCGCCCAAGGGCTCGTGTGAGAAGAGAAACGGGAGTGTTCAATGTGCACATCTCGGTGGCGGATCTTTGCCGCTGAGTTCTGGTGTCCCCTCTGTACCTGCATTTTTTTCTTTGTAGCAGCACTCGATTTGTCGGTCCAAGCAAGGCTTGTTTTCCTGCTGCTGCTGTGAGAAATGCTGAGCTTCGAGGAATATTGGAGGCTTTTCAGTGGGCTTTGGGCATTGGCATCGATAAATGAGAACCTAATCCCCAGTTCTCGTACTGGAATCCTCTGTCCTTCTTTGCTCACTTCATTGAATTAAGCAGATAATTCTGCGCATACTCGGTTCCTCTTGGTCCTAATACAGTGATTATCCTTTAATGCCCCAAAGAATATTTCACTTACAGAGCTTTTCCATGAATAATAACAGCGCTTTGTTAACAGATCTGTAGTCCTTAAGGCCCAGGAAGTTTGGGAAACCTAGTCTAGCCACGTACCTGCCACTGGCCAGAGAATGTCACTGGTGGCTTTCACTCTCAAATGTGTATTGTGTAGTAAGGAGAGCACGGCTCTCTGCGTTGTCTGTCAGGATTGGGTTTTGATGAGAGTAAACCTTAGAAAAGACCTTTTCAAAATGTACTGCAACGAAAGTTTCACTGCCAGCAGTTTAGATAAATTATTTTTTCCCTTCTCTTTTACAGAACGGGGCTATGATCCCTACAACCCAGAGCTGCCGAGGCCCTCGCTGGAGGCGGAGGATGATGCCCTGGCTGACGTTACAGACATGCCACCTGGCATTCTGGAGCTAGAGCTGGTCAACAAGGCCATCGAGGCAGTCAAAAATGAAGTTGAGAGAGAACAGAAAAAGTATGAGGAGCTGTTGGAAACAACAAAGGAGCTCAGTGCTTCAGAGGCCTCCTCGCTCATTTCCAAAACACCTGTGTCAGCTGCTGTGACACAAAATGATTCATTTACCTCCTTAGAGTATAATCCAGGTAGCTACAACTTTAATAATAACCCAGACTACAATCCTACTCCTCTCGCTGCTGCTAGCCAGTCAAGTAAATATACTTTGGATACTGCGCGATCTAAAGGTAGCTCACTGGAATATGTTCCCAAGGCTGTGGCGCAGACTAAAAAATACAGTAGCACTGTCACTAACAATAAATACGTGATTGATGACTCTAAGCCTTCTACAGACTTGGAATATGACCCACTTTCAAATTACTCAGCCAGGCTTCTGAGCAAAGCTTCAACAAAGGAGTCAAAGGGGTCTAAAAGAGGTAGGGTCCCTAGTTATGAGGAATCTTACTCTCCTTCACGAAAGAAGCTGTGTGAAATACCTGATGAATATGAAGTCTATGCCAGGTTCTCCTCCTCTGAAGATGAGGCTGATGCAGAATATAAGCCAACTTCTGTTAGTTCGCAATCAAAAGCTGGTTCTGAAAGTGAATCAAACGATGGAATATCCAGCAAAGAGCGGAGCACCAGACTGGATGACTTTGCTTCTCAGGATAGCAAAGAAATGGCAGCACAGTATGGCATGGAGGACCTTTCGAGTTCACAGAAAAACCTTGCCAAAAACTTATCAGACAAGAATGCAAAAGCAGTGAAATCATGTTCTGGTAAGAATGACCAGGAAACTGAAAATAAAAACAAAGACTTGAAAGACAAAACAAAGAGGAGGAAATCAGATGTTAGTAAAGTGCCTAGCCTCAGTGAGCTTGGTAAGAAAGAGAAAAGTAAAAATATGGAAAAAGACAAAATACTCAAGAAGGAAGAAAAATTAAAAACAAAGAACGAGGAGAAAAACTGCAAAGATAAAAGTGTCAAGGTTAAAACTGATGGGAACTTAAAGAAACCTGAAAAACAGAAGTCAGAAAAAGTGGATGGGCTTAAGGAAGAAAAATCCAAGTCTGCCAGCAGTAGTTCAGGGAAAAGCAAGGGTGAGGGCGTCATCAAAGGCTCTAGCACGGAAAAGCTGGGCAGCAGCAAGAAGGATTCCAAACTGAAAACAGCCGATGTGAAAAATGGTAAGGAAACCTCTGGTCGTAAAAACAAAGACAAAGGGACCAAGACCCCAGCACTGGAACGAAAGAAAGAAAAGGTCAGCTCTGCTGAAAAAGGAGAGCCGAAGAAGAGTCGGAAGCAGCAGAGCCTGAGTCACGTTGACCTGTTCGGAGATGAGAGCGGGGACGACGATGACAAAGGCAAACCTATGCCATCCACTTTACTTGACGTGAGCTCAGATTCGGATGGTGATGACTGTGGTTCAAGCTCTCAGAGTGAAAATGAAGGGACAAAGAAAGTGAAGCGGTCTAAATTGTCAAAGTCGTCATCT
The DNA here is from genome assembly GCF_040182565.1 of Anser cygnoides. Classification (NCBI taxonomy): domain Eukaryota; kingdom Metazoa; phylum Chordata; class Aves; order Anseriformes; family Anatidae; genus Anser; species Anser cygnoides. The sequence goes on along the minus strand of NC_089899.1, from coordinate 5,165,642 downwards.
TCTTCCTCAACATCTGATGACATCGATTATTCCGTCCTTGAGAAAGACTTGGACTTAGAGTCAGACCCAATGGAAGAGTGTCTCAGGATTTTTAATGAATCTACAGATGTGAAAACTGAAGACAAGGGGAGGCTGGGGAAGCAGGTAATGCTTGTTTGAGTTGGTTGGTTGTCTCAAATCTGAATGTGAGAGAAATCTAAATGTGAGAGGATTCTGGTTTAGTTTAGCGGTGTTGCTGATTTCAAGTAGCTGAAGAGGGCTACGGAGGGAGACTCCACATGTTGGACGAATCTCATCCTTGTCCTGATTGAGTGCTTTGAAGAATTTGCACCTGAATTTACCTGCTGGATTGGAAGCCACTGGGAAATGTAAGGATTCAACTGCCCTTTGTGTGGAAGGCCTTTACCTTTCAGGGTTGTCAGGTACTTCTGTCTCCATTTGGCCTAAGATCTGTGGCTGGCTGGAGAAGAGGCTTTGGGGAGTATTTTTTTGGGTATTTCAAAGCTAATTCAGGTTTGCTGGTCTGAGTAATGCCTCCTTGTTGTGGCATAGTTTGGGGAACGTGATGGCAGCTAGGACAAGGATGATGTGTTGGAGCAAGTCGGCGTAGGCAGCGCCGGGCACTTCGGACTCCCCACATCGCTGTTCCCTGTTCTAAATGCGTGCTGCAGTTACTGTGTCGGGATCTCTGGGTACCTCACAGGGGGTGGAGGTAAGACATTAGCTTTAAAACTGCTTCAAAAGGTAGAAAGGGGTTTTGGAAGAAGGAGGTAAAAAGACGGCCTTTACCTAAAAAGGTTTCTGTCGTTGTGAGGTGGTCCCCAGAGGAAGAGGGGGGACCTCACTTGCCAAGGTTTAAAACAGAACTGAGCAAGTAAAAAAGGCTGGAAAGCAGCTGCTGGCGGCGATCCTCGGCCAGCCTCCGAGAGATGGAAGTAGGAGCAGGCAAAACTCATCCTTCATCTCCTGACATCCGAGCTCAGCCGGGCAGCAGGAGCAAAGCCTCCGACCTGGCAGCGCGCGGGCAGGGCTGTTTGGCTTGCTGTCGAGCCCGGGTTTTCTGGCTGGGATGATTGTGCTTGCCCTCGCAGCAGGTGTTCGTGGAGCTGGAGTGAAAAGAGCTTTAAAAAAAGAAAAGTGACAAATTTGGCTCTGTCGAGCAAAGAGCCCAGATGTGTTTCTGGTGTTACCCAGCTGGCACATCTGCCTGCAGCCCGCAGGTACCGAGGTGGCCGGGCCAGCTGTGTCGCCCAGGAGCTCCCTTAACGGGGGCAGCTGGCAAAGGCAGGGGACGTGCTGGGGGGCGCGGAAGGACGAGCGCTTCCAAGTGACAAGGAATTGCTCAGCAGCTTCAGCTGCACCAGTCCCGCATCCAAAAGGTAGTGGGGGTACTGGGACTCCACCAGGGCTTCCAGTGAGTTCCAGTTCAGACCCCTTCAAACCCAGCGAGGCTCCCTTTGGGGTTATTGGTCTGGAAGAGGGGCAGGGTGACTGCAGCAGGAGCCTCGCGACTGCGTGGTCGAAAACCCATTTCTCCCAGTGGCTTTGTTTGTTGAGTTTTATTCTCTCTGATAAAGACATCAGAAACTGTTGCTGGTTTTGAGGCTTTTGGTATTTGGGAGGGTGAAGTGGCCGTGAACAAAATTCTCCCAGGCACGACTCCGTACGTGGAGGATGAAGCGAGCTGGGATCTGCGGCGTGGGGAGGGGAGTAGCTGGAGCATTCACGCTTCTTCTGTCCTGCTGACTACTAAAGACCTTTTTTACACTGATACGAAGTGCCTAAGTATAAAGCAGTTCTCAGCATAACGATTTTCTTCCGAACTATTAGCGTTACTCGATTTTGCTTGTTTAAAATTCAGCTGCTCTTTTTTGTTTTTTTTTTTTTTTTCAGTTCAGGGTAATTCTCGGCTAGGAAAGAGAGCTTTATTTTTGGATTTGTTTCTTCAAATTGCCCAGCTTAAGCGAGAATATTTTAAGGGCTTAAGCGAGAATATTTTAAGGGCTTAAGCGAGAATATTTTAAGGGCTTACGCCGCCATCTATAGAGGGGAAACAGTTATTCATTTAGGGCTTTCCAAAAGTGAGAAGACTCGAAATGGGCTGGATTCAGAAAGCACCGACCCGGGGGCTGTGGTACTCTTCGAGCAGTTATTCCGGGCATCTGGTGGCAATGCCCAGCTGTCAGCAGCCACCTGCGTTTCCCGTTGCAACCGGCCTTTCCTCACCAGTTCCCGTTATATTCCTGCACCCAAGTTTAATTCCGTGCTCTTCTGGAGGGGAGGAACACGCGCTGCAGTGGGGAGGTGCTTTCTTGGGGGGGTGCTTGCCGGTGGTTACCTGCTTCCCTGCTGCTTTTTGGGAGGGTGGCACCGGTCACTGGGGATTTGGGGATTTGGTTTTGTTTCTGCAGTCATTTGTAGCTGGAGCCCCTGCGGCCTGGTCTCAGCCACGAGCTGGTCTGGAGGGAAGGTCCCTAGGAGCAGCGCGGTACTTTTCCACTTGGAAGGATAACTTTGTGAGAGTTTGTTAGGGGATGCGACTGAATTAACAGGCCCAGCAAGTTCCTCGAGAGCGAAGTGATTCAGCGTGAAGTGCTCCTCCAGGATGCCCTCGTGGTGACGAGCGCAGCTCTGCTGAGGTGTCTGAGCTCGTCCCAAAGCCGCCCTCGGCTCTGTCCCCGATTTTTGAAGGGCTGCCGGCCTTGCCTCGGCTCAGAGCCTCGCCAGAGGCTGCGCTGGAAAACTGAAAGAGAGATTGAGGGGAGAGCAGCTAGAGTTTTGAGAAATAAACCCGTGAAGTATGTCTATATAAATGAACAGCCCAGTCAAATCCAAAGAAGATGTTAAAGTTTGTTTTTTGTTTGTTCTTTCTCTTCCCCCCCTGGCAGTAAGCCTGAGACGTTAGCTCAGAAGCTGCTGTAGCTGGAGAGGTGCTCTTATGTTCTCCCGGCTTTCTGGCCGTTCAGACCTATTACCTGGGCATTTGTCACCGCAGCCGTTCTGTGGATATGGCCACAGATAAAACTGCAGAGAAGGGTTCCCCTAAATGTGGCGTGAGAGCAGGGTGGTTTGGTTCTGGGCACCCTTTCAGGACCTGCTCTGGAAGCACGCTTACCACGGGAAAATGAGTCAGCTCAGAAGTTCTTCCAAAAAAAAAAAAAAAAAAAGCCACCCCCAAAACTAAGCAACAAAACATCCTGGATTTTAAGCATGCCGTGAAAGGTGAGGTGTGAGCGGCTGGCAGGGAAGGGCGCTCCCGTCTCCGTGGCAGGTAGGGGCTGTACTGAGCGGTGCCAGAGCTGCCCGCTGCACGGCTCCCGGCCGGCTGCCCGGGTGGGAACGGTGGTGCTGTTGTTCATTGGCTTTGCTGGCGGCTCTGGGCTTCCAAACAAGTCTTATTTCTGTAGTTCAGCAGCCGACCACGTGTTGTTTTCACCTGCCACCTGCAAGGACTTTCTGTTAACCCAAAAGGAGGCTTTTCAGCTCTTTTTGGGAGGGATCTTCGAGTCCGTTCAATTTTGGAAGCTTGTTGTTTTGTTTTCCAGCTGTCGAAAGAGGAAGTAAATGAAGAAAAAACAGAAGATAATTTAACTACCTTATTTCCTGGCCAAAAAAGAAGGATCTCTCATCTTGTCAAACAAGGAAATGTAAGTGCAGCTCTCAGGAGCAAAAGTTTAGATGTCTAAAGAGAGCATTTTCTGTCCTGTTATGACGTTGGAAAAGGGCGTAGTCCCAGGTTCATAGAACAGCTTGGGTTGGAAGGGACATTAGAGATCGTATAGTTTCACCCCCCTGCCGTGATGGTATCGCACGAACTGTTTGCACTGGAATCCTCTTACATCAGATGTCTTTCTTCCCCTTTCTGATTTCTGAAAAACATGGTTAGGCATCTGTTACAAACAGCAGCAGAACTCTAGTAAGCTCTCATAAAAACAAGTACAAGCTGAGGAAGAGTAAGTGCACCTTGTAACTCATTGGGGTAGTGTGGGGAGTTCATTTTTCTGTAGTATAACTTTATTCAATCACTAAGATTAAATAATTAAATCTACACAAGGTCAGTCTGAGTCTGATGGTACTTCTCCTTATCTTGTGGAACTAAAAGATAGCTGTAAGAATCTTGTCAGATGTTGAAAACCTTTACTACATTTATATCTGTTCAGATTCAAGAAAGATACCAACAGTATCTTGTTTGATACTGTTCTTTTGCAATTGTGAAAATAATTTAAGTAGAGAGGAGAAAAAAAAAACGATATTCTGATTTTTTTTTTCTTTCTTTCTCACTAGGATTTTAATTCATGTTTTCTCTGAGGGTTTAATGTGTTTCCCTCCAGGTGCTGAGTACAGATAGTCAGTTTTATGTTCCAGCAGGATAAGAATGGAAGCTTAAGCGCTGATTTGAGTTGGGAAACCCAAATTAATTGTTCTTCCTTTCCGCTCTGCCTGAAAAAGGTTTCTTTGCTTTTAATAATTTGAAGCCCTGAGGTCAATACAATGCTGTTTATTTAACTACATATCTTCAGCCAGTCCATGTGCTTTGATAAGGACCCTTTCTTCCAAAGTGAAGAGATAAGAGACTGAAACAAATGGGTTGGAAATTCATTAACTCAAATATTTATTGCAAATAGGTGCCTTTTAGACGTGTACAAATCTTTAAATGCATTTTCTTAATGTGACAACTGATCCCAGAATGCTTTCCAAAGATGTGAGCACCAGTGCAGTCATTGCACGGGCAAACAGAGCCGATCTGGTGTGCTCAGCAGCAGCTGCTGTGCACATGCCCCAGGACGTGCCTGCCCTGGAGTATCTCAGCTCAGCGCTGCCGCTGCCAAGTCTGTTCAGGAGGTGCTGTAGGACTTGAAGTGCTGCTTTTGCGTGCAGAGTTGAGGCTCGTGCTTTGCCACGTCCCTCCAAGTTTAATATTTGCTCAGCCTTGCTTGTGATTTATAGCTCAAAAACTGAGCAGCCTGAAGGGGAGGGAGCCGAGCTGGTGTCCCTGCCCACGGCAGGGAGGTGGGAATTACATGATCTTTGAGGTCCTTTCCAACCCAAGCTATTCTGTGATTCTGTTCTGTGTGAGTTTGAGTTTAATTTTCGGGGGGGGGGAATGGTGGGTCAAAGGAATTGAAGGTGAGGCAGAAAATGAGTGTCCTGTCCTGCTAGGAAGTCTGTAATTATCGTTTAATGGTTGGCTGCGCTCAGTTTGGTTTCCAGAAGCTGGTGTCAGCATCAGAGGCCAGGAATGCAGGAGGAGCCAGCTTGCCCCAGATTTGCGGTCTCAGAAATGCCGTGTTACACGCGGGCTGAGCAAGCGCACTGTTCCCTGAAGGCGTTTCAGGAGGGAAGGCCCATTTCTCAGATACCAGAGGTTATTGAGTAACGTGGGGAAGTTTGTACTACTGCTGCTTCTCTTGTATTTCTGCTACTAGAAAACTTCTCTCTTTGTTGACATAATGTTTGGCACCTTTCCTGCAACCTGAATTTGGAAAATTCAGAGGAAATGCATGTGTAATGTGGTTGTGCCGGTAACGGCTGCACGGTGAAATGCCTCCACAAGCAGGCAGGGGCAGAGGCTGCTCAAAATTCAGAGCTCCATTTATGTAATGGTCTAATCCCATAAATGCGCGCATGTGCAACTTCTAGCTAGCTACAGGAGCTAGAGTGTTAAAACAAAGCTGTTGGGAGGTGGGGAACTGCTGCAAGGGGAGATGACACTGGTAATTCAGCATGGGGAAGACAGTGAAGGAGGAGAGGGAGTGAGCTGCAAGCCTCCCCCATCATGTAGCAAAGAGGAAAGAACAGTTGGCTGCTTTTTCCTCACGGTGTAAAGTAAAGAAGCACGCAGGGATGCTCAGGAGCACGGGGCCGGATTGGTTTTCTAGTGCGAGATGTAGAGCTGAGAGTGGCGATGGAGCCCAGAAGTGGGCTAGGCACAGTGACGGAGAACAGGCACCCTGGCCATTAAACAAGCAATTCAAATGCCACCTACCAATTTAGGAAGATCCCACAGCGATGAGAGGTCTTGCCAGAGGGCAACTCATTAATGCTGCGCTTTGGTGGGTGACTAAGTTGTTCTGGGAGATGGTTGGGGTCTCCTCTCAAAAACCCGTATTTGCTAACACAGAAGGGTCAGGGAATAGAGACCTTGCTTGGGTGGATGAAAGCTAAAGGGTGGGGACTGGTGGCTGTAGAAACCTTTTTGTCTGTGCAGGCAGAGGTGCCGAGCAAGCCCGTAGTCCGGCCGTACCGTCCGCCCACCGCTCAGGAGGTCTGCTACCAGAGGATCCAGCTGGCTCAGCAGCAGGCGGCACAGCTGGCTGTGGCAGTTCAAAAGGCGTCCCTTTCTTTGCCAGGAGAAAAGAGGAGGATTGCTCATGTGCCAAATGTAGCCATTTCCGCAGCAGTCAAACAAAGTAAGCCAGCAGCAATACTTGTGATCCCTGTCCTGTCCTCCCCGCTGTTGAAAAGACACTGCCTTCTGCTTAAATTTCTCCCAAGATAGAGATGCTAAGCTATCAGAAGAGGTGTAGTACTGGCCACAGTTTTAATCGTTGCTTTTGGGGACCAGTGGAAGGTCTTTCCACTGACAAGTGCCATCCTTTTCTGAAAAGCAACAGGCTAAGTGTGCATCTCTTTCCTGTTTCATCTTTGGAGTGTGTTTGCTCCTCATTCGTGCTTCCACTGAAGCTTTTGAGGAGGTGGCTGAAGCAGAGGGGAAGTACTAATTCATGCTCGTCAGCATCCCTTTGTGGTCGGAAGGCTCAGCGCTGACCTGATGGGCAGGTAGTGCATTGTAGGTGACAGGGTTAACTCTTTAAACTCGACTGACTCAGTTGCCCCAAAACAACAACGACAAAAAAAACAAGGCATGTTTCCTGGCAGAAGGTTCCTTCATCCTTGCCTGGAAGGTGGTAAAATTACCCAATTTTTATCCCTTGGGAGGTTTCCATTTGAAAATCGCAGCACAGTAAGTTCATTCTCACAACTTGATGCCTAGTGGTAGGATTTCTACCTAAATATGTTTTCTGTTCCTTGCAGGCCTCGTGAGCGGCAAGAAGGCTGTTGCTGGCAGGAGTCCCACACCTTCCAATGACTCTGAAGCACCCACCCTTTCTCTGAAGGCTTGCACCTTAGCTGGGATGGCTTCAAAGACTACCAGCACCACTGTGCAGAAAAGGATAGCTCACGTTCCCTCCTTACAGGTAAAAGAGATGTGACATCTGCCTTTGCAGCTTCTTTTCTGGTCATTCCCCATTGAGAGTGCTATGTTTAACCGTGCTGTTCCAAACTTAGCACTCTGAGAAGTGGTGATTTGATTAGGTTGATTAAATGGGTTTCTCTCTTCCTGTGGTTTTCCTCGATAGCATAGTATAAAAAATTAAACACTTGAGGGGTAGGAGCTTAGAAAGATAGAAATACTTAAGTGCTGCTCTGATCTCTTTGAATATTGATCTCTCATTTTCAGTTTGAGTCTTCTGTTGTGCTGTCTGGCTAGGTTTGTAGCTGTTTGTATCAGGGAGTCTCATGTTCAAATGGCATGGCTGGATTAAAGGCCTTCCCAGCCTTTGTGGGTCAGACTCAGGAAGGCGTTTATGAATAATGTCCCACAGTAACATCTGTAGTTAAAATGTGATCATGTAAACTTCATGCCGCAGTTAATATTTGGGGGAAAAGCTCTCTCTCTCCCCTTTTTATTGATACCTGCCCAACCTTAGCATACTTTTGATAGTGACGTGTAAGCTGAAGCTAAAGAAAAATAAAAGAAAGAGCTGAAAGCATAAAATACTTGCCATTGTTACAGAGGTTCTTAAGAGTGTCATGTTAGAGGCTGAGAAAATGTGTGTACGTATATAATGAAAAGGACCAAGCCCCTTGAACAGGTTTAAACAAGATAAAGGAATAGAAAGAGATAGATGGAAGCAGAAGATTCATGAAGAAAACGAGCACTCTTCCTGCTAAGCTAGGTCCTGTTGCTCCCCTTCAAGCAGGCCTGTATCTTCCTTAGAGCTATGTTTATTGCAGATTGCAGCAGATGGTTTAGTTAACGTACGTCTCTTGGGTGGGGTGAAGAAAGACTTGACAAAACAATTGGGTGCTTTAGAGGTGAACATACAGTTTCTCCTCAAAAAAAAAGAGTCAAAGTGTGTAATCTGGAAGATAAACTGGTGTTAAATGGGAAAACTACAGTGGTAGGTCGTAACTCATTGCAACATGCAGTTTTTGTACACAAAGAACGTGTCATGCGAGGGAAAATCCTTTCAGGAACATCACGATTGGCAGTAAAAAGGAGGACAAAAGCACTTCAGAAAAGTTACAGGAATCCCATAGAAAGCGTGATGACTTAGCTGGCTGCCAGCCTGCCAGAAGTGTGAGCCTCTATCCTCTTGTTACGACTAGAGTACTGGCAAGAAAAAACATGTTTGTCATGCACTTAACTGGTGGTGTGTGGTCATGCCTTCAGCTCAAATTGTGGTGCTTCATACTATGCTAATCTTGACTCTCTTAATGTAAATGTCATCATTTTCATGGCCTGGGATGCTTGTATATGTAAATGTTGTGTTGTGACTAATGCCGCTGGGACTCCTGGGCTGCTGGATGAGTTGCATAAAGAAATGTGGTTGCTTTTTGAAGTAGTTCAAATATTGACGGGGGGGGTGGGGGAGCACAAAAGCTTCAAGCAGTGTTTTTAGAACCAAAATGATGCATGTTATATTCAGCTTTGAGCAGGTTTTGAGAAAGAAAGTCATGCTGCTGTTAGTAACATAATAGAAAATGTGAGAGTCTTGAAGCAACATGCTTCTTGAACCCCGAATAGCCTCTTTCTCTCTCTCTGTCTCGTCTCTAGAGCGCCAGCTTACAGAGGCCTGTTATTCCCACAGAATTTGGTGCTAAAGTCCCAACAAACATTCGTCAAAGATATCTCAATCTCTTCATTGATGAGTGCTTGAAATTCTGTTCCTCCTCCCAGGAAGCGTTTGACAAGGTCTGTACCGGTGCTTGCTTCTTATGAATAAAATCTGCAGTAGAGTATGAAGTCCTCTGCGTTGGCCAAAACCTTCCAGAATTGCAGCAAACCCAGAAAACTCTCCTATCCACATGTCAGAGGAGACAGGCACTAAATAATTCCAGACTGGACAACAGAAAATAAAATTCCAGTGGAGGTTTCCAGTAGAAAAAAACATCTTTCTCTTTATTAGGAGAGCATGCATGCTGTTTTTAATGAGCCCAGAAGAGGGGCTTAGGGGGAATGCACGTTATGTTCAAGGTAGACAAAAGTCCCTTTGCTCTAGTAGAGTAGCAAACACCTGCAGGAATCTGAGCACGCAGTAGGTGTAAGGTAGATGTAATTGGCAAAACTTGCTGTTTATGAGCTGTGCAGCATTTAAGGAGCCTTTTAACAATAGGGAAATGTTACAGTAGGATTTCCAAAAGCAGAGTTGAGAATCTCATGTGTTTTATTAGAAAACGTTGGCATTAATGTGAATTGGTTAAGTATGGGACATCACAACATGTTTTGTAACCGAAAAAGATGCTATGAGGACGTTTTGTGGTATTTCACCTTCACAGCTCCTTAGGGACAGTGTTCCTATCGCACTCAAGGAGTGGCTGTTTACCAGTCATCTTTTTCTTGTCCAGTTCCGAGCTTTGCTTTTCCCTTGTACTGCCAATGAAGTGGGGAAAACAGCCTTTCCAAGGCAGTTCCAGAACTGCGGTGTTAATCTGTCAGGGAAGGTTTAGCGTGAAAATGTTTCTAGTGCTTAGTTCAAAACGTGTTTTTTCCCTGACTCACCTAAGCAGGCCCAAGAACCAGGATATATTTGTACCGTGCTCCAGTTTATTACTTGATCATGTGACAGACAACTTTTTTTTTTGCTATTTTACTTGGATTCTGTGTTTTAAGATGCAAGTGCTTCTTTTCTCCAAAAGCAGCAGTGGAAAGAGTGGTAATGAATTGCATTGTTTGCAGGCTCTGGCGGAAGAGAAGGTAGCTTATGAACGCAGCACCAGTCGCAACATCTACCTGAACGTGGCAGTGAACACCTTAAAGAAGCTCCGAAGCCTAGTGCCCAATTCCCCGTCCAGTACGAACAGTACGTACCACGTTCGTGGTTTAATAATTGGAGCCCTGCTTGGATTAGAAGCCACGGAGAGAAACTTGTTGAAAAGACAGACCCATTTCTCAGAAGCATTATGCTGAAAGGCAAACAACTCCAGTTAGCTTTTTATAGTCTGGCAAGCTTTAATGGGCCTTCAAGAGGCAAGTCCTGCAATGCTTTGTTGGCTGTCTGAGCCTAAATGGAGATAATGCCACATGGATTTTTTTTTTAGCACAAGTTCTTTAAAATGAAAAGCCCCGCTAATGGAGTAACTTTCACATGATGCCTTCAAAGTGATAGACTCGTCCATCACCGCAGAAATCTGTTACACACATTAAGCTTCAAGAGAGAAACGAAGAGGGTTAAGACATTTCATTATTGGCTCTCGAGAGGGTACATTAAACAATCAATTTGTGCTGTTCTTGTGATTTTTTTTTTCCTGGTCTCTTCCTTTTTCTCCCCTCTGTCTTCATTACCTTTGTGGCCATTAGTCAGAGCGGCTGAACTTGGGAGGCTGGCCTTTAGGAGAGGGCTGCCAGTTAATGATTAGTAAAAAACACCTATCTGCCATTATCTGATGTGCTGAGCATATTCTAGAGCTCTGAAGGCCTTTCTAAAGCAAGTTGAAAGATTCAGTGTGGGAGTCTGGTCTGCGGGGACCTAACAACAAAGCTGCTCGCTGGGGGTGGATGATCCCGCCGTGCAGCACCTGACTGGGTCGAGTTGCTTCTGTGCTCAGTTCTCTCTTTGCTTGGGGGCTTGGTGTGCAGAGTAAGCAGGTAGAGCTCCCAAAGTCTCTGGGGAAACTGTAAAAATGTCCTTGTATGTCCTTAAAAAGTTGCTGTTGGCTGACAGTGCGAAAAGAAAGGTCCCTGTAGCGCTGGAATGAAATGCTAGGAATAGGTCACCACTGTACGTGTACCAATTTCTGGAGCAGAGCAAGAATTCAAGAAGATAAATGCAGTCCTCCTTTTGCCTATGTATAGTGCCCCGAACTCTAGGACTGAAGTCTCTGATTCTTCCAGGATTACACCTGGGTACTTGATCTCTGTCCTGTTTTGCTTCTTCCCTCTTCTCGCTGCAGAGACAAGTAACAAGAAAGTGGTGTCCCATGAAGCTGTGCTGGGAGGGAAGCTTGCTGCTAAGACCAGCTTTACCCTAAACCGGTCAGGGAGCTTGAGAGCAGAGGATTTAACAGGTAAGACCCTGCTCCCACGAGGCTGTAACCTGTCAATTGTAGCTGGAGGTATAACACACTGACTGGGTAGAGCAGGATCTTGCTGATGTATGAAGTGCTGTGATTTATCTGTGGATAACGTTATGAGTTATTACCCAGCTGCGGTGCGGTGCTGCAGACTTGCTCAGTAAATGATACGCCACACCGATTAGCACCTTCCTTGCTTTCCCTGCTTTGGGCTGAGTTCACTGATGTACTCCATGTGGCTTTGATGTAGCATCAATAGCTGTTCAGAACTGCCTCTTGTGTTTTGGATATTGCTGACTTTTAGGCTTTCTTCTGTCTGGATTTTACTTTAATTTTCTTGCCCTGAAGGAGTACTTTACAACGTGCCTGTCACATCCAAGACAAACATGCTGATATCTCCATCTGCTCTGCGGGGCTCATTTTCACATTGAGGAATGTCATAGTAAGGTCATATCACAGCCAAAGGATTGTGCCACGAGCGTTATTTACGTGGGGTCAAATCGGTTATGGGTATTCAGGTTGCCAGGAGATATAGGCAAATTGTTGAGGAGATCAGAGAAGAGATGGAGATGCCACAGAGCAGAAGGAATTGACATGAAGAAAGCTTAAAAGGGCCTGTAGAGCTCAGCTAAGCAACATCAAAGGGTGCACGGCAATATTGGACGAGTTTAGCATAGCAGTGAAAGAAGAGATATTGAGCAGAGTGCAAGAAGTTTAATTATTCTGTGGAATGAAAAAATAAAATAAAATCAACAGCAGGAAGAAGCTTCTGATAAGAAATTTTTTAGCTCACCGTGGGTGGCCTTTGAGGGGTATTCTTTGGGCTGTGTTACAAATGATCTGTTGAAGCATTTTAAACATTACTAGAGTGAGACTTCTCCCATTTTAACAAGAAGACCTGAAGGTGGGCCCTGTGGAAGAATTCTGTTTCAGTTGCATTTTCCAGACTTACTAACCTAACTCTGGCTGTTGTTGAAGTTAATAATACGCTTGTACGCCGATGACCAGATGTGAAAAGTGCAACCCCATACCTATTTCCCTCTCGATACTGAACAAAGGCAGTGAAAGCAAGTTGAAAATAGAGGGAGTTTCTGCCAGGTGGCTTGACAAAGCAGAAAATAGTAAGAGAAACAGCATCCACTTCTGTGGTCTGGCTTAAGCATTGTCTTTGATATGTGCAGGAGCTGCCTTGTACCGGCGACTGAAGGAATATCTCATGACTGAGGAGCAGCTAAAGGAAAATGGTTACCCAATGCCTCACCCGGAGAAGCCAGGACGGGCCGTCCTCTTCACAGCAGAGGAGAAGAAAACCACTGACTGTAAGCTCTGCTGGCTATTTCATTCTGCAGCCTTTGCTAGAGACATTACAGGTGAAGATGCCTGTCCTGCTTGCAACCGGTCTTTTTGCATAAAGACATTACTGGTTTTGGCACAGTGTTCCTGTTGTGATGGGTCTCCTTGGCTGAGACCTGTGCAGGCCAGCCTGCTGTGGAGGAGAGGAGCATGGCTGCAGGAGTCTGCTGCTTTTCTGAAGGATGAGTTTCTTCGGTTAGCATGCCATGAGAGCGTTAGTTTTGCCACAAGGTTTATAGTTTGTGGCATGTGGGGCTCAGTGAGGTTTCTAATTGCTGCCAAAGACTGTGAGTTGTGAGGTTGTCTCCCTCAGCAAGCTGCCTTTGGCCACCCCCTGTGAGGGCACGTTTTGCAGTTGCTCACTCAGCGCAGGTTTTAGGACTTAGACAAACCCCAGGCACCAACCAGGAGGTTGGCTGCTGCCGGCGCAGGGAAATGCATAGAGAAGCTCCTGTTCAGCATCTGGTGATGCTCCCCTCTTCCAGGGGAAGGCTTCTTTGGGGTCTCTGCATACAAATTGCTGTTATGGTGTGATAGTGACTGATCCAGAGCCAGGCTGGTTTTGCAGTGGGCGGTGCTGTGCTGGTTTGGACTGCACAGATGTTGGCCTGGTCACTTGATGGCATTGGGCAAAGTAGTTCCCAACAGCCCTTTTTGCAGCTGGACAAAACAATCCCCCTGGTTTCCTCTGGACAGGGTAGGGTCCTCCTCTCCCTGAATTTTTTGGTATCCTGTGGTAGGATTTATGCTTCTCAAATGCTGAATAGAGCAGACTGTGATGCAGTAGGGATAAAATATGTACTTAGGGTATTTTTCTAAGGTGCTTTTCCACACTTCTCTGAGCATCTCTTTGGAGAGACCTTGCTAAAGTGTGTTAAGTGCTCATCCATGTTAACACCTTGTGTCTACATTTGTCCTGTGGTTGCTGAAGCAACCTGTACGAAAGCTCTCTTGCATTAACACTGTTAAGTACTGTATTTGTTAGAGCCCTTTTCTTCAGTTACCCAGCCAGCTCTGTTAGGGGATCCAAGGCTGTGTTGCTGGTTCTGCTTCTGTAGTTTTCTGCAGATATTTTTTGATCTTTGAGGTTGTTCCTGTTTGAAAGAATCTCTTGCCAGTCTGCTAATGCTGTGACTGTGGTCAGTGGATGAAAATGGACTAAGCTGGTGTTATGTATGCCAAGCTGTCAGGGACCTGACAATGTGCTGGCAGCTCAAATGCTCACAGTGGAACTCAGGGAATTGCTAGGAGAGCAGGTGTGTGACAGTCAGCTCCTTTTCTGTGTCTTTCTGCATTGCCCTTCTCTGAATTTTGGGCGTTACTGAGGGCACAGGGGACAGGACGGAGAAGTCCCTGACTGCCTCTTGGAGGGCCAGGCTGTGCTGTAAGTGTTCCCTGTTTTAAATGCCAGGGAACCCTTGCGGAAGAGCTGTGCCCAGGAAGAACCCGAATGTCACTTGGAAGTGACAAGTCACAGACCCCCTGGAAACCAGGCCTCATTAGCTCCCATGTCCGAAGAATGACTTATCCTGTTTCTTAAAATAACCATGTTAGAGTACAACATAATTTGCTGTGGATGGAGAAACAGCACAGCAAACGTGTACAGTCGGAGTTGGAGACACACACCAAGACCAGCAGGGAGTTTTATGTTTGCCTCTGAGAAGTGATTTGGAGTAAATGCTGCAACTGTGTGCAGTTTTGGGCACCACAGTATAAGAAAGTTATAAAACTGTTAGAGAGCGTCCAAAAGAGGGCTACAAAGATGGTGAAGGGTCTGGAGGGGAGACATGAGGAGCAGCTGAGGTCCCTTGGTTTGCTAAGCCCAGAGCAGAGCAGGCCGAGGGGAGGCCTCATGGCGGCCTGCAGCTCCCTCACGAGGGGAGCGGAGGGGCAGGCGCTGAGCTCTGCTCTCTGGGGACAGCGACAGGACCCGAGGGAATGGCACGGAGCTGGGACAGGGGAGGGTCAGGCTGGGGGTTAGGGAAAGGTTCTGCACCCAGAGGTGGTCAGGCACTGGGACAGGCTGCCCAGGGCAGCGGGCACGGCCCCGAGCCTGCTGGAGCTCAAGAAGCGTTTGGACATCGCTCTCAGGCACATGGTCTGATTCTTGTGTGGTCCTTTGGGGAGCCAGGAGTTATGGGTCCCTTCCAACTTGGGATATTCTATGATTAAGACTGCCATTTTCAAAGGGATTGCTTTGTCTTTGAGAGTTTGAAAAGAAATTTACCATCCCTTAACAGGAACTGTTGTTTGCCGATTTCAACAGTGTTTGGGGCTTTAAGTGAGATTGATTTACCTGTGCTTTGGACACATTAAGCAGGTACAGGACTTAGAGAGGCCTGACCCTTACTTCTCTCTTCTCTTAAAGCCTCCTGCAGGATTTGTTGTCGCTGTGGCACTGAGTACATGGTCTCAGCCTCTGGAAACTGCATTCGCAAGGAGGAGTGTGTCCATCACTGGGGAAGGCTACGCAAGCAGAGAGGTATATCTCTTCAAAGAGGGCTCAGTTACGTGTTAGACGTACTCTAGATCTGAAAACAGAGTCTGTGTTGGCTTGGAGTTGCTGTGAAACGTTTTGTGGCTTTGGGACTTGTCACGCTCACAGATGGTGGCAGTTCCTAGTTTTGTCACTGGGTGGCATAGCCTTGTAAAGAGCTGCTGGGGAGCAGTGGTACAGTCCCTAAATTACGAAAATGTGTCTGGAGCTGAGGTGGTTCATCTTTTTAGCTTAAAAAAAAAAAAAAAAAAAGTAAAAGGCACAAACCATCTTGTGCCTTTTCAAAAATCGTTCTTTTAGGAGACTTAAGACCTCTGCTGCCTGAGTGAGTTTATTGGTCTTGGTTAAACTCGTTTGCAGCAAGACAGTAGCCTGGTTGGAACCCTGTAGTTTTCTGTCAGTGCATCCATGAGCAGTGAATCTGCTGTGCTGGGTAAATAAGTCAAACTGCTTTGCTCATCTGTGTCATTGCTGGTAGGTAGCTTCTGCAGTTTGAATATGAGAGACTTGTGAATCTCTATTTTTTCCCTTTGCTTGCAAATTATTGTTGCTGTGTTCATTCAGGACATCTCTGCACTTGTCAGCTGAAGTTTAGGTCTCTTGTTGACAGGACTCTTCTCTCTGACTCTTAACTCTTGCTCTTTCAGTGCCAGGTGGATGGGAAACTCATTACAGCTGCTGCTCAGGAGCTGTGGGTTCACCAGGCTGCCAGGTTGCTAAAGTAAGTTATTGAGCAACACCTTTTTATTCTCAATGACATTTGTCCTCTGCTTGCAATGGTGGTGGCTGTGTGATCATCGAGCCTTTAGAAGAATGGTAGATTCCCCTGGGGGGGAAAAAGCAAGTACTTCTTAAATGCCTTTTGCTATGCAAAGGTAAGAAAATTTGGTGTTTCGCAGGAAGGAAGAATCTCAAATGTTTGGAGTTGAAGTGGTTTCAATTTTGCAGATGCAAATTTTTTAACATTTTTCTAAGTAAAACGTAAGCACTTTTTCTAAGCAAATGACAGCGGGTTAAGTTGCCCAGCAAAAACTTGGATACAGTCTTCTTTAGGGAAACACTGAAAAAGTGAGAAAAAAGGGAATTCCTTTTAAGAAGCAGGCTTGGGGCCTTGACAACAGTGGCCAGAACCTTTTTCCCATTTTTTTTCTATTCTGAGATGCCTGTGCTAAGGTAACCTTCTGCTGTAGGCCAAATCCTTTCTTAGTTTTCCATTTATTGCATGCCCTTTGTTGTATTAAGGGGAGGAACCTTCCCAAGGAGCCTGTTGTAACCCATAAATATTGCTTCCTCTTGAGGAGGGTGGGGAAAGGATCACAGCAGTAGAAAGCAGAATCTAAAACCTGCTCAGGAATTGAGCTTTGGCCCTTTGGTCGAGCTGAATGCTGTCGGGGATACCTTTGTACAGGTGCTTTTTCTTGTTTCCTTATGCAACAGCCTGGCACCATTGGCTCTCTCAATCCATTGACTGAAGGGAACAATCTGTCTCTGGCCTCTGCCCAAGGACTGGGGATGCTCCTAGTCACTTGTTTCAGTGGCATTTTTACATTTGGCAGCTGCCATGCGGAGAGAGATGGTTCAGAACCAAATGATCTAAGAGGGTCACGTCCAGTGGAAGGGGCTCCCACAGCTATTTATTGTAGGGCATCTTTTTGTCTTGCTGTTTGAAAGTGCTCAGGTGATACAGAGCCAGCAGAGCTCTGGTGAGGTGTGTGCCATCATTGTTCTGGCCAAAAGCTAGAACTAGGAAGTGAATTCTGCGGCAAAATTCAAGGCTTGTCAAGATAGGCAGAACTGTCAGCACATGAACCCTAAAAGCCTGTCCTGCCCAGTCTGAAGCACGGATGGGATCAGGCAGGCGGCTGCTTCTCCGATTTCCTTTTCATTTGAAATTAGGATCTCTTTTTAATCAGTGTTCCAAAAAACATCCAGCAGGGAAGTCGGGAGAAATTGATGGGGCTATAAAAACATGACTTCTCTGCATGTTTTTACGTGGTTGTTGTAGACCATAAAACCTCATGGCCTTTTAAGAAACACACAATTTCTCTAATAGCCTCTTACTCAATGAAGCATGCTGTCAGTGCTCCAGGGCTCAGGCATCCTTTCACATCTGCCTCCTAGTTGTTGTGTTGCTACAGATCACTACATTCTGGCTTTCTTGGTTTTCTCATCCAAATGAATTCTTTGGTAAATTTAAGGTCAGAGTCCCCAGTCTGCTCAGGATGAGAATATGCAATGGGATTTGGGGATGGTTGGGCTACTGGAGAGCACAGCGTCTTTCAGCTTTGAAGGCATTGAAAATAGCAAATATTTATAATAAACTATTCTAAGTAACTGGGTGCATAGCTGGTTAGAAAAGCATTGCCGTGCCTTTTGCTTCCAAACGCATTAGAGATGTGGCAGTTTGGATCATGGTGCAGTTAGCGCGTGTGGCAGGAGGTGGCAGGATGGAGCTGTGCGTGGAGCTGCAGCTCCCCAGGAGCGGACCAGTCGAGCTGCTGTTTTTTGTGACAGCAGAGTCTGCTTGCTTCTTTCTTGGGTCTGAAAAAACGAAACAACTTTTCTGCTTCCTTCTCAGCGAGGAAGAATTGGACAGTTGTAGAACATCAGCTGTTGTAGAAAAACACCTCATTTTTTTTTTCCTTCACTGCTCAGTTATGTTGCATAGCAGAGAAGGGAAAGGATCAAGCTGAACGGGAGAGAATTTTTACTATTTGTCGGCCTGGTAGTCTGTTCTACCCATTTCTTTAGCAAAACAATCAGATTCATGGGCATAGATGCAGAATTGACAAGTGTGGCCTCTTGCTCCTGGGAATTGAACCATGCAGCCTTTTGAGCAGTGCTGGCTTTGGATGCAGGGAGAGGTCAGGCCCGGTGTTGGCCCAGCCGCCTTGTTAACCTCAAATGATGCAGTTCTCTCTACTCTGGCTGGTTTTATTATTATGTACTGTATTACCCACAGTAATGACCAGTGAAGGAAATTATGTAAATCCCCACTTCAGTTATCCCTCTGCCTACAGGTTTCAGTTCTACAACTGCCTGGGTTTGTCCTCTCTAGCCTTTCTGTTCTGAGATGATGCCATGTGCAGACTGATCCGTTGTAGGGTGAGATTTGTCAGAAGCATGGCGGAGGCTGTATGCAGGCTGCTGTGATGATGCACAAATATGTTGAGATCTAGGGATAAACAAAACTTAAACAAAGGAAACCACTGGGAACTAAGGGAGAGAGCGTGTCACCTCTGGGTGTGGTGCAGCAATTTAATTTGACCTAAAACCATGCTAGTGGGCAGTCACAACCTCTGCTTTGCCCTCTGTGTTCCTGCTTCCTTGCAGGCACAGTGATGAAGGTAACTGGCTCAGTGCAATGATCCAGTTTAAAACACCCCAGAGAAGAAGGCTTTCAGGCTGAGTAGTACCAGGGCAGGCAGGGTGGGATCTGTGGCTGTGGAGGAGAGGAGAGTGGGAGTGCCTCTTGCAACAGTGGCTTAGTCTTGCGTTGGCTTAAGCCACTCATGGAAACACTCCCTGAGTTTTCCTGCTAGCTTGGGGAGCTATTCTGCGCTGAATCTTGTTGACTCTAGAGCTTTAGCTGGGGATGATGAGGAGAGGCTGGAAATGGTTTCCATTTATTGCCTCAAGTGCTGGTAGGCAGTAAGCTCATGTTTGTGAACTGTCTGGTTTCAGAATATAGTGGCTCTTATTTGTCTGTACACACTGACGTTTTCTGCTGCTTCATTTCACTAGCTTCTCATGTCATCTGTGGGCTATGACACGCTTGATACTAAAGCTCAGACAGCGATGTTTGACATTAGAATCCTGCAGCTGGGCATGTCTCAGTCACAGGCTAATCCAGGAACCAGCAGCTGGAGTAGATCTATGTAAGACCACCAAGTGAGCCTTTCTGAGTAATTCTACTCTGAATTGAAAGTTGGAAGCTACCTGAGACTGCCATCTCCTAGTCCTTTGATGTGTGATGCACTGCTACTGTGTGAACTGTTAATACAGTGCCTCTAGTTCTGATCCTGCTTTGGAATTGGGTTCACACATGGCTACTACATTGCTTTTGTGGTGAACTTCTCAGACCAACTGGTAGGCAAGTCTTATTTCTCGTTAGAAATGATTTAAAAAATGGTTTTGTTTAAGTGGGTGGTTCTGTTGAAGTGGAGTTTTGGGTTTCTTGTTCCTTCCATCAACAAATCATTTTCCTTTTTTATTTTTCCTTTAAGCAACATGTCCATGATGGGCGGAAAGAGAGCCTTGATGGCTTTGTGAAGACTTTTGAGAAGTTGCCTACGACTGATGGTTACCCTGGAATCTACGCATTAGACTGTGAAATGGTGGGTTCCTAATCAGAGGGCCAATGCACAAGCAAAATGAGGCTTTTTGAGGAAGGCTGTGTCTGAAGGAAAATTCTTTTTCCCTACCATCTTCTTTCCTTCCTGCTGTGGACTCTAAGCCACAGAGGTTTACATTAATAAGAGTTAGTTGAAATATAAATTTAATTAGTTGGGGCATTGTGTGCTTCATTTGGGGACCACATTTACCCTTGAAAAGCAGTAGCTAGTTGGCCTGTATTGAGCAGTGGTTGTTGGCTGGCTTTGCTGCAATGGACCAACTGCATTTTGGGATCTGCAGTGCTTTGGTGAACAGTCCTGTAGATACCATGCTGTGGTCGGCATGCATTTGTCGTCATGTCTGCTTTGTCACTTGCAGTGCTACACTAAGCAAGGACTGGAGTTGACAAGAGTAACTGTGATCAACTCTGACCTGAAAGTGGTTTATGACACCTTCGTCAAACCGGACACCAAGGTGGTGGACTATAACACCAGGTAAGGACCGTCTTCCTTGGGTTAGAGCTCTGTGGTCAGCATCAAGAACTTAGGAGGAATTTCTGGAAGAACTTGTTGAAACTCCAGTGAGCGCTACTTCCTAAAAGCTAGAACTTTTTTTGGGTCTTGAGGTGTTCCTTTGGTGAAGGAAGCCCTCCTCTCTGCTCTTACACTGCAGATTCTCAGGTGTGACAGAAGAGGACCTGGAGAACACTAGTATCACCCTGCGGGATGTCCAAGCCGTCCTATTGAACATGTTCAGTGCAGATACCATATTGATAGGGCACAGCTTGGAAAGCGATTTATTTGCACTAAAGGTAATTCGCATGTCTTGTGTTTGCATCTCTCTCTGGTTCTTTCCCACCCCGGTGACTGTTACGTGTCATCTTTTAATTTAGGAAGTGTTTTTGTCGGAAGAACCTGGAGGACACAGTGGGCCTCTCTTGTCTCTGAGCCAGTGGGATGACAGAAGAGTAGGGGAGTGGGTTGTGTGCATCGCTTCTGATCTCCCCCCAGCTTTTAGTGACTGGTGCTGCCCTGGGGGACAGACCTCTCTGGGGTGACTGGGAGGGGTGAGTAGATCAGGGCTGGCTGGAAGGACTGATCTCGAATCATTTGCTGTTCACCTGTGTACATAGTCAAGCATCCTCCAGTGGTGTCAGCATCCTTTGACTGGCCTGAAGGGGTGCTCAGCCAGGATCAGGGCATGAGCAGGGCGGGCTCAGGAGTCCCCTGTGCCCTCTGGATGTCCACAGTAACTGCTGTAGGAACAGGACAAGTCTCTCTGCCTCTGCACTGGAGATAACTGCCTTTCTCTTCTAATTGTGAACTGTCCTTGAGGTTCTCTGCCTTGTTTGCTGTGATTTGTGGCATTACTCTGATCAAGCTATTTTGACCTTTCAGCAGTCTTGTTTCCTGCCTGGCCTGCGTCAGCCTGCTCTGCGCATCTCTCGGCCATCTCTGCTGTCCTGGAGGGAGGGCTGCCTTCTGAACGCGGGTCCCAGGGGGTTTGGCTAGGGTCACTGAGAAAGCATGCGGCTGGCAGGAGCCAAGGCTTTAGTCTGTGCTCACAAGCCAGAACTTCCTCCAGCCGTTCCTTGTCATGCAGCTTCTTCGATGAAGAAGTTGGGGCTGCCAACTCACGGCAGCGGTGTGGAAGCAGGGGGTTTTAATGTCTGCAAAGCGCTTTACCTCTCCGTGGTACCCTTTATCCCAGCCTCTCAGAGAGCTCGTCATCATCATAAAAAAAAAAAATTATTTACAGTTTTATCAGCACAAGATGACTGTTGGCCTCTTAGAAGCATGATTTTCTCTTAGCGTCGCAGACGCTGCCAAGAGAACGAACCCGAGAGCAATATAGCAGAGCGTGACAGGCAGTGGCATGTCAAGTCGTAATGTCTGAGGGCTGTGGCAGTAAAGTCGACATCTCGCTAATGGCCATGGCAAGCTCCAAATGGTGATAGCATTTCAATTTTTATTTAAAGCTATATTATCCCGTTTCCTCAGTCTTCCTGATCTACATAAGTAATTATCATTGTGCCTGGGTGGGTGCCAAACTTGACTGCAGTCTAGGAGAGATTATCCATAATGTTGGCAGTTTTACACTCCAAAGAGCGTAGCAGGTTGTTTCTGTTAAACTGCAGCTGTTTTCAGGCATTTATGGAGCTGGGCTATGAAACTATTAATGACGAAGTTACAAATTGTCACGCAACATTAGCTGGTGCCTACGAAGAGTTGAGGCAGATGAGGAGACTGGATTATCGGTGTCCTGTCTGAGTCACGCTGTGCTGAGCCTTACAGAGCTTTCTTTTGGTCAGGCATGTAAATTTATCTCTTGGACCTCGTGTTTTGCTCCTGTGCTCGTTATGTGGAACTGCTTGCATGCAGGTTCCTTTAGCTGTCACTGAGCATACATTCTTGGTCAACAGAGGATTAATCTTGTCTTAGCCTGAGAGTAAGAAATTTGTATTTAAAAAAAAAAATCAGCTTACCCTATGTTTATGGTGTCTGTCAGATGTGGGTTTTAGGCCTTCCACAGACACCCTAAGCGCAGGGTAAGGCAGCGTGCTGGCCTGTTCAGCATCCTCAGTTCCTCGCGAAGCGTGATGAGCGATGACACTTCGTACCCTGGAGGACAGAAAGCCTCTTGTCTTCCCTGCGTGCCCCAGGCAGTTGGACCTGAACATGGGGCTGCTCAGGGCCTCCCTCCCATCTACTGTATATTTGTATGCCCAGGAGTACAAGATGTACTTGTCCCATTACAGCCTCGCTCAGCTGTGCTGGTTAAAAACTTCCTGTTGACTTTCATTGCTGACAGACTGGCAATTTTCAGGCGGGTGTGCACCTTGAAGGTTAGGCCTTTCCTCTAGAAGCAGTGTGATACGCAGTGGGTACCATTGGGTACCATTTGGACATCCTTCCTGCTTCGGTTCACATCCTGAGAAGCAGTTGGAAGGCTGTAACAAGCTTTGTGGGGTCAACTGGTTCCTTGGCTTTGTTTTTCATTGCAAAAGACAACCTTGGAGGTCTGCCAGCTTCTCCAGGCCAGGGTAGTAAGGAGTAACCTGTCCTGAATTTGAGTTACATGAACTGAAGCAGCCCTGAATTTCTGCCGTTTTGAACGCGCCGGGTAGGCAGGGCTTTGAGGGCACGTACGTTGGCTGGCAGAGCACTGGGAAGCTGGTTTGCACGCAGCCTTGAAGGGGGAGTCATCTTTGATTCAGCCAGAGCCTCTTGCAAAACTGGTCGGGTTGGAGCTCGGCAATAGCATTGCGCAGGGCCTGAAAGGCTGACCGGAAGATTGCGTTAGCGTGGTTAATCCTGAGGAGCGCCCATCCCTGTGGGAGAGGGAAAATAAACACGTTTCTTTCCTGTTCCCTCTCCAGCTTATCCATGGCACAGTGGTGGATACTGCGATTGTCTTTCCCCACCGGCTGGGTTTACCTTACAAGCGGGCTCTCCGGACGCTGATGGCAGACTACCTCAAGCGCATCATCCAGGACAACGGTGAGACTGAGGCAGGGCTGAGAGTGAGGGTCTGCCATCCCATCCCACCTGGATGCGGTTCCTTGGACCTGCCTCCCTCCCTCCTCTGCCCCGGCCCCGTCCTCTTGCTCCTGAACTTCTTGCTGCGTAGTGCCTGCCAGTAGCTGTGAAAGGGCCAGCGTATGAAGGCTCTGCCAGTTTGTTTGAACCCTGGTCTGAGGGCCAGCAGCGCTTGCTTCTTCCCTTTCTGCCCTAAGAGGGGACCGGGGGAGAGGGGTGAGAGAGCCAGAGGCAGCTCTGTCAAGGCCACGTCGTGGTCTCTCTTCTCTCTCTGGCAAAGTAGGACTGACCTTTCTGTTTGAAGCATGGAATGTTCCCTTCAGCCTTCAACAAGCGCGCTGTAACCATGCTGCTGGGCAGCTTGAGGCCTCACTGGCCAGTAGCCTCAGGGCCTACAGAGTAGCAGCGCTTCAGCCCTTAGTTAAACAAGAATGGTGCAAGGCTGAAGTCCAGCACAAGTGTGTTTAGTGAAAACTCTTCCACTTCCAAGTCCGTGTGTTGTTCACAGTGATCGCAGATGCACCACAGAGCCAGCCGTGTCGGGCAGGACCCGGTCTGGGGAAGCCTTCCCCTGGGCTTTGTGCTGCCAGCAGCCCCGTGCAGCAGGGGAGGTAACTGCTGTCCTTGTCTTTCTGTCCCCAGTGGAAGGGCACGACTCCAGCGAGGATGCCAGAGCTTGCATGGAGCTGATGGTCTGGAAGATCAAAGAAGATGCTAAAGTGAAACGATGACTTGCGCTTTCTCTCTCTCCTGTTCCTCCTCCACCTCTTCGAAGCAGTGCAATAAATGCTCAGAGTAACACTGTCCACCTGTACGCAGCAGCATGCTACCCCAGACTCCCCGTGCACTTGCAGGTATCTACAGGACTTACGGACTGCTGCTGGTGCAGCTGAAAGGCACCAGCTCACTGCTTGCAGGTCCCTGTGTCCAGGTAGTGGCTCTCAGATCCTCTTTACTCTGCCCGAGGGGTACTCTGTGGTACAGCAGTTGCCTTGTAGGCATGGCAAGGTGGTTTTGAGTAGCACAACCAGAGAGAACTCCTTGTTTGGTAGGAGAAGCTTTTAGAGGTAGGTTGGATACATGCAGAAGGATCTTTCTGGTTCAGTTAAAGGTAGATCTTTTTTATTTTTTATTTTTTTTTTCAAACGTAACTTAAATTGCCTCTGTACTCCAAAGCAGTTAGCTTCCTGCAGGGTTTGGAGAGGGAGGGAAATGGAATAAAGTTTGGCAGGAAGCTGTGAAGTGAGTGGATTATGTAGCTGGTGTGTGAATGGCGAGCGAGGTGTGGAGAGAGCCGAGGACCAAGCCATCTTGAAAGAGATCCTAATGCAGACCCACCGTGGAGGAGAAAGAGCTGCGAGAGAGGGAAGCAGTTCCTGAGAGTGTGTGTGGAGCAGCAGGCCTGAGGAACGAGCCTGGGTCAGGGTCGTGCCCAGCTGCTGTGACCCAAGTGATCGGTGAGTGCTGGCGTCCTGGTTCTGCAGGAGCTGGATGAGGGAGAAGTGACAAGCCTCAGACCTTGCCCGGACCTCAGGGAGGTGAGGGGCAGCGGGGCTGTGACAAGCTGGGCTCGCTGCGCCCAGGCGGGACGTGCAGCCTTCCAGGGTGGGAGCTGTGCAGAGGAGGACAGCAGTGAAAGCGGGCGCTGCATCTTTGCAGGTCAGGATGAGCAGTCCTCCCTCTCACCCTGAGCTTCCAGAGCATCCCCCGCGAGCTCATGTGTAGGGATCAAAGTTTTGGGGGGCACGTGGGGGCAGCTAAGACTGTACTTCGTGGCCCCAACAATCTACAGGTACGCAGAGCTCCTCACCAGGCTGTTCCTGATAGCAGGGACTTGATGCAGGTCAGACCAAAAGCAATAGGTGAAAATACTCTTTTAAACTAGTTTACATGTTGGGAGTTTTAACGAGAGCAGAAGACCCACTTGTCCGTCTGGCTCCCCTGGACAAAAGCAATTGCTGAGTGTCTGCTGTGCTTGCAGCAGCTTGGGCAGACTCGGAGGTGCTGGCGGTCTCTCTCTGCCAAGGCTTAATTGCTTTCGTGGTGGACAACAGCGCTGATTTCCCTGGTAGATGAGGTCTTTCAGCACTGTGACAGCGGGTGTGAGAGCAGAGATCGCCCCATCCCCTCCCAGGACAGCATCTGTTCCCAGCGCTGGCTGCTGTGGTCCCTTTGCGTACAAGTGGGATGCCTCCAGCTCCTGTTGCTGGTGATCCCCGCTCTGTTTCCACTGGTGGGCAGCGGCTTGGCATCCCAGCCTCTTCTTTTCCCAAAGCAGGGGCCGTGCAGCTCCCTGCTGCTTCCCCAGAGCTTCGCAGGCCGTGTCACACCTGGCTGTCCTTGCAGCCTGCCCTTGCAAGCTGCGAGTTGCAGGGAACGATGCTGTCTCTGTCCAGGCCATGGGAGAGACGAAGGGACAGTTCAGAGCTTCCTAACCAGGGAAGGAAGCTTTTTTGCTGCTTCTGCCTCTTTCCCTAGTTTATCCCCCCGTTTATCTTCACCCCTGGCTGCAGCGATGGTGCCTGTCTGTAGCAGCCCACTGATTTCAAAGCCTCCAGGTTCCCCAGGTGCTGGGCATGCAGGCCCAGCTCCCCTCTTCCCAAGCAGCTGTCTTCCCCAGCAGAGCCAGCACCCTTGTTCCCGACGAGGACGTGCTCTGTGTCCTGCTGGGGAGCCGTTTCCCCAGCTTTATCCCAGCGTCTGGGCTCGGGGAAGGCAGAGTGTCTCTGCAGCGCACGTGAAGGCAGGCAGGAGGGCTCTCGGTCATTTCCCCTTTGTCTGCCCACGGTTCAGCTGAGATGCCCTAAAATGAGGCTTTCAGGGTGGGATGCAACTGGGGGGAGGTTGCCTCTTCCGTGGCATGTTGGTGGGAAAGGAGACGTGCGCTGTTGGTGTGGGTCAGAGCAAGTGTCAGACCCGCGTGCTGTCACTGCCTCCCTGTAGCGTGATGATGGGCAGCCCCTGAACCCCCGCACCCCTGGGCGCTGTAACACTGTAAAATAGGTTTGTGGTTGGTGAGAGGTTTTTGGGTTGTATATAAATATTGTAACCTGTAACTTTTTGTAATTGTTTTTAATAAAAGGGTGTTGACTAGATGCATGCTCCTGAGTCTGGCTCTGCTTTACCTGCAGCTGGGCTGGGGAGGGGAGCTGGAGCCAGCCCAGAGGTGGGGGAGCCTGGACAGGCTTCCCTGGAGCATCCCTTGAACTTGATGCCACCGTCACTCCCTCCCTGTCCTGCCGACGTGGCTCTGCCAGCCTTGTAACCGGCTTTGTGGCTCTGAGCGATCCCTGCCCCTCGGCTGCTGCGGAAATCCGGGCGCCCCTGGGGCTGCGAGCTGGTGCCCGAGACGAGGTGGTGCCCATGGAGCCCCGAGCGGGGCAGGTCCCGGATCCCACCTCTGCCCCCGAGCTGGGGCGAGAGCCCGGGGAGCTGGCGCCTGCCCCGCTGCTCTCGCCGCCTGACCAGGCTCCTCGGGAGAGCCCCTATCAATCTCACAAATGGGGCAGGAATTAAAGTGCCAAGCGAAGGAGCTGATTCAGCACGGAGGAAGAGGTGAAGGTAAAAAGTTCAAATAAAAAAATAATAGGCTATTAGATGACCTCACTGGCAATGTGTTTTATTTAACGTGCTGGTGATGGCTTGGCGATGGCAGCGGTTACTTAGGCTGCTGTCAAAGTCACGGCTCAGCTGCGTTCTCAGCCACCTCTACGGGCCTGCGAGGTGCTGAGCTCTGGCGTCCCCTCCCCTGGTGTGATCCCATATGGGGTGGGTGGTCTCTGTCCCTCCCCGGTGTCCCCCTCCTGCAGGTCACCTGCTGGGGGGGGGGGGGTGTGGCTGGAAGGGGATGGATGCCTCGAGGTGAGACCCATCATCGGCCCCAAGGGGAACTCCCTGTGGTGCCCGGAGCTGCTGTTCTGGAGCCCAGTGGACGGAAGAGGCTGTCTCATCTCGGGGAAACTGCAAAGGTTGAGGGTGGAGCCAGGCAGGATTTTAGGGCTGCAAGAGCTCTGGTCCCAGGAAAGCACAGGTCACCCAGCCTCGGGCGTGCAGATGGATGTGCAGTTGGACAGACGGACGGACGCTGGTGGTGCAGGTGTGTGTTTGATGTCTGTCTTGTTGGTCTGAACCACCTCATTTTTCCCTGGAAGACCTTGTGCCCCAGGGGACGCTGCCAGAACTGTTCATTACCCAAGGAAACCACAGCGAGGGTCTTTCTTGCTATTTTTTGCTCTTTGGGGGAGCTTTGCCTCTGAAGCCAGGAGGAGGAGGTGGGGATGGTGCTGCTGCTGGGGAAACTGAGGCACGGGAGAGCCTGGGTGGTGACAGTGCCACCTGCTCAGGGCCACTCCTGCAAGTCCCTTTGCAGAGGAAGAGACCCAAATCCCAAATCCAGCCTTTGGTGCAAGGGGGCACGGAGAGGGGGGGTGGCTGCTGCTGCCCAGGGCTCAAGCAGGGACAAAGTGGGGTTGTGGGGGCAGGAAGGGCGGTGACAGCCCCAGTCCTGCTCCCCCGCGTCCCCTCCCCAAGGGCTGGGGGGGGATGGCCTGGGGGGCCTTTGGGACGATGCTGCAGCCTCTCCTGCAGCTCAATAAATGGATTTTCCTGCTTTCCCCGGGAGCTCTGGGGCCCGGATTTGCCAGGTCTCTTCTGGCTCCAACTCTCCGGTGTCACAGCTCGTGGTGCAGGTCTGTGTGGGGACAGTCACACCCCCGATGGCCCAGACCCCCAAAGTGCCCTGCAGTGCCCAGACACGGGGGTCCCTGTTCTCAGCCCTAAATCCGGAGCCAGATAGGGTGACACCGATGTCACTGCAGGGATCGGGGTCTCTCTGCACCTCCCCGGTGACAGAGGGGAAGGGGGGAGCAGGGGCTGGTGGCGGCCGAGGAACCGTGTCACCTCCTGCCCTTCTATCGCTGTCCCCGGGTGGCAGCGGGGTGGCCGGGAGTGGAGGAGGAGGAAGAGGAGGGTGCGGGCACCGGGCCGGAAGGAGGGTGCTGCCGACTGGTTGTGCAGGTTTGGGGGGGAGATTTTGGGTGGTGCAGGCGGTTGCTGGGTGCCGCGGGCGTCGCGTGCTCCTGCCACCGCCCTGCATGGGGCAGCCCCGGTGCCCGCAGCCTCTGGGGGGCCGTGGCGGGGGCCGGACGCAGCCATGCCCAGGGCCAGTGCCGCGATGCCATCGCACGGTGACGGCCCCCGTGGGCACAGCTGCTGGGGGTTGAACCAGAACTGAAGCTTGGGGCAGGATCTGCATTAACCAGAGCCTGGGGAGGTGCTGGCTCGAGGCTGCTCCGGGCTGAGAAACAACCTCTGTGCCGCAGGGGATCTTCCCTAAATTATTTTCTCCGTGCAAACGGGGCTCGGCAGCTGCTCGGCCGTTCGGAGCAGGGCACCCGGAGTTGCTCGGTCTGCCCGAGGCACCCACGAGTGAAGGTAAGAACCAGGCTTGAACTTCAGCTCCCCTGGTACGAACCAGGCTTGAGCTTCAGCTCCTCTCCGCCCAGGCACGGGTTGCTGCCACCACGGGGCAGCCCTGGGGATGGGGGTCCCCTGTGCCCAGAGGGGGGGAGGGTGACCGCAGCGCACGGGTGTCCCTGCACCCCAGCACAGCGCTGTGCGCAGCCTCCCAGGACTTGTTTAATTGCTTCTGGGTGGGTCCAGCTAATTGCAGGGAGCGATCGATTAGTAAAAATGTCATCTTTGCCAGCTGCCGTTACCAGGGTGACCTCGGCCGTTGTCCCTCGGCGTTATTGGTGCCCATGGTGGCCCGAAATCACCCGCCACGTGTCCCTGCGGGGGGTGTCGGGGCAGGATGTGGGAAGCCCTTTCCTTCCTCCGGATTCTGCCCCCCTCAGCCGGAAGCAAGGGTGAAAGCTGGGGGGGCGTGGAGGCTTGGGGACAGGCTTGTCCCCACCACGTCCCCGTGGCCGCTGGCCTGTCCCAGCAGTGGCTCTTTCGAGTCTCCGGAGCTGTGCATGCCCTGGTGCTGAGCTGCAGGTGGGAGCGCCAGCTCTGAGCCTTGTGCCGGTGAGAAAGGGAGGCTGCATGGGGGGAAAAAAAATGCAGATTTTTTGGTGGGGTTAAGAGAGCAGGGAGCTGTCACAGGGAGGTTGCTTCGGAGTGGGGCCGTGCAGTGCAGCCAGCGCGTGGGCAAATGGGAGAGTCCCAGGGGCGAAAGGAGAGTGGCAGGGACAGGGCAGCAGATGGGGGACTACAGGAAAGGGCTGAAATGCTGAATTTTGTCTTGGGTGCTGCTCCAGGGCCTTAGGAGCCACCAGGAATGGCTGCGATGCCGGAGGAGCTGCTGGTGAGAGCGGGTACAAAGGCAAGCGATGGGCCCGGGGGGGCAGGAAGGGAGAAATTCCTTCCTGTTTGTGGGGAGGGGCTGGTTATGTCTAGTGGTGAATGTTCAGGGCTGCAGAACTGCCCAAAACCTCTCCTGGCTGGGCCAGCTGCATCTCATCGAGGGCTGAGCACCTCCAAGGATGGGGATTGCCCCTCGGTATCCTCCTGTCACTGATGCTTTTTGCAACACCCGACCACAATTTCCCCTCCCGCCCGCTGCCGCTGTGTTCCTTCCCCAGGGGGCCCAGTCCAAGGAGCTCAGGGACCGTGCCCATCGCCAGCCTCGCTCAGGTGGGAGAGCAGTGAGCAGCCCTGGGGGACAGGGGGATGCTGCTCTGCTGGGGTGTGTTAAACTGCACGTGCAACACGGGAAGGCATGGCCAGGCACGCTCACCCGTGGTTTTATCCGGCATGGCTTCACCCCCGAGCTCAGCAAACCCCGGCAGCGCAGAGCATGAATCACGCCGGGGTTGCCTCATTGCATTCAGCCAGCGGTGCCGGGAAGGGGCCAGGCTGTGCCCGCACAGAGGGGCTGGGAGAAGCGGCCTGAGAGCAGAGCAGCTCCTAGGAAGTGTGAATCACCGGCCCCGCACCGTGCCGGAGTGGTGCCAGGCACTCACTGCCACTTCCCTGCCCGCTGCTATGGTGCCTGACCTGTTTTTTTGCAGCACCGGGGCAGCCCCGTGGTTTTATTTCGAAATGCTGTATGATGATATTCACCAAATTTGGGTGGGAAATGGCAGTAAGCTGTTAATTTGGCTCACAGCAGTCATTCGGTGAGCTTTTCCCCTCCCTTTCCAGCAGGCAAGGAGCATCGGGATGGGTTTATGTCACCCCAGATAGGGATGCACCCAAATTAGCCCTGACCACGCAGGCTGGGTGCTGGGCTGTGTCACCCAGTGCACAGCAGGGACATGGGGACACAGGGACACGGTGTGGATGCGTTGTTTATGGACCTCAGATGAGTTACTCATGGCTGCGCTGTAAATGCTTTATGGACTGCTAGCCTAGCACTTGCTTAATCACCTCCAGGTTTCTGTGGTTAATTGCAGCGAGCAATTAATCTAACAATGGCTAAGGCAGGACCACCACAGCGGGGCATTTCTGCTGGTGTGCTGGAGAACCAGCCCCAGCCCCACGATGAGGCTTCAAGGACGTTGGTGACGCGGGAGGAGCATACTGGGGGACGTGTGTGGGGCAGGGATGGGAGTATGGGATCCACCGGGCTGTCTTTCCCCTCGGGGATGCCCTCTGGGGTTGGTGCCACTGAGCTGCCCCAAAGAGCTGATTTTTATCCTCTCCCCTCTTCCAGGGATCTGAAACTCCACCCCCCATCCCCAGGGTCATGCCTGGCCCATGCTCCTTCCCTGCTCTTCGTGGAGCGGTGGAGCCGGTGCCAAACCTGGGGTCTCGGAGGGACTGGGGCACTCCCAGTGAAACCAGTCTCCCCACTCCAGTGCCCTCCTGCCCCCTCTGCGTGCTCACTGCCCGAACACCCCCACGCTTTGCCCACCCCTTGCATCCTTGGCTGTGGTTTGGGGGGGTGCTGACGCTTCACTGGAGCAGGAGGTGCTGGGGCCAAGCTGTGCAGACTGGGTCCGTGCCAGGGCCAGGCGGGTCCCCAGGGAGGCCAGCACCGGAGGTGTGGCAGGGGCTGTCCCACGGCCCCGGTGGGCAGGGCGGTGGCAGCCATAGCTGGCAGCAGGGCCACGGGCAGGATCGGTGCAGGTACGGGGAGCCTGGGGGAGTGTGGCACAGCCACCCCTTCTGCTTTTTCCCTATTACTCTTCCCATGAGCCCCCCTTCATCCTGCCTCCTTTGGGGCACCCATGGGTGCTGCCTGCACTGGGCGGGGGCCGGGGGGCTCGTGGCCGGCGGGTGCTCTACTGGGGGCTGTGTCTGTCCCTGCGGACCCTGGGGAGAAGGGGGAGACCCCCTCTAACAGCACTTTGGTCCTTGCTTGGCTGCTGGGCACAGGGGAGGATTTGGGGTTCTCCTGGACCGGGATGGGGACAGGGACCGGGATGGGGACAGGGATGCTGCATTTTCCCGTGGGGTTGGATCAAAGCAGCAGGCAGGTGGAATAATAGGGCGAGCAAGCGGTGTGTGGAAGGAGATTTATGGCCTGGGCACATCTGGGAAGCCCCCAGAGGCTTTGCTGGGCTGGATCTGGCTGCGGTGCGGGGGCGTTTCCGCCCGGTGCGATAAGCATGAGCTGGCTGCTGCCAGGCATCTTCATCCACTTGCTCATCGCACGGCGTCGCCCATGGGACAGGGCATCTCTGGCTTGTTTTAACCCTATTTAACCAGCAGCATATTTTAAACCTATGTATTTATACATATATTCAGCATATTTTAAACCTATGTATTCATATATACATATTTTTTTCTTTTAAACATTGCCTGCAGGGGCCCCCATGTATGGGGCTCAGTGGGGCCATGTCCAGCAGCGGGCAGGCTCTGATCTGACACAGTCACCCTACTTTGCTGAGCCTCCTCCAGAAATGCAGCCCCCCCGGGAGCTGAAACCTAAGTGTGATTAATTCTGGTGAAAATCTGAATGTGTGTGCTGGGATAAATCACCCTGTTTTGAGCCTGTGGGAAAAATGGAGCTGGAGAAGCCCCTGGTGCCCTCTGCTCCGGGAACGGGGCGATGCTGGGGGTGCTGGCGGGCAGGTGAGGACCTCCCAGGGCTGTGGGGTCGGGGTCCCGGGGGGCAGGACACCAGTCGGGGCCCCACAGGGACATGGCGGTCAGGTAAACAACCTCAGCGATGCTGAGGCTGCTTGCGGCAGTGCCCACGATCCGGTAGAGGTGAGGTCCCTGGGGGGTTGGCACCAAGACCCTCACCCCCTTGTTGTCCCGAGGGGATGTGAGGTTCCCAGGGAGATCCTTCGGCATCTCGGCCAGGAGGTGGCTCACCCTCAATGAAAAGTGAAGTTGCCAAAACATGGGAAGTCAGGGAGACAACTTAAGCAGATGCTTGATTTAAAACCACAGATTTCTTTAAAATGGAAAATTCAGGTCAGCTGAAGCTGACACCATGCTGTCATTTTTTCCCTCAAGCACTGTCGGAGCTTTTTTTTTTTGTTGGGGGGAGCAGGCAAGGAAGAAACACAACTAGAAACCCCCAGTCCCGGCCGGTGGCTGCCGTGGGTCTGACAGATGCTCCCAGGGAAGCAAGCGCTTTTCATACTAACACCCGTGCTGACCAAAGCAACAACCAAACATCTATGGGGTCATTTCAGAGGCAAAACCACCACAAAATGTGCTGTACGGCCCTGTAACAGGGAGCTAGGGCACTTCAGCTCCCGATAGTCACCTCCATGTGTTACACTCTCCCAAGCCGGTCCCATTTGGTGCAGTGCCTCTTCCCATTTAAATCTGGTTTATTTGTGTTCATCCATGCAAACCTCCACTAGCCCAAAAGTATAGTTTTGGGTGAGAAAGCCCTGCTTCTTGCCCAGGGCGAAGTGCAGTGTCTTGTCAGCATGAAGCAGCCTCGCCTCGCTGATTTGCAGCTGCATTTTGCTGCTGAGACCCCGGGGACCGGCAGGACTGGCCGTTCCCCGCCGGGTCAGAGCGCCGGCAGCTGGCGGAGCTTCCCGTGGGCTCGTTAATCGCTGTCAGTGCAGCCGGAGGCTGTCTTCTGCCTTTGGCCATCTCCAGCCCTTTCTTGCCCTAGGATGGAGCTCGTGCTCAGGTTTGCCACCTGCCCTGGCACCAGATTAATGCTTGTTCCCACATGCCCAAGGTGTAATTTTTATTTTCAGTTATCAATGTGAGCTCGCTGCTGGTACCTCCTTGGAACTGTTTCTGCTGTGCTTTGAATCAGTGTTTTTTTCCCCTATTTTTGCTTTTCGCCTGCTCTCACGGCTCGGATGCAGGGGTTGTTTTCCAGATTGTCTGTGCACAGTGCTCAGCTCCTCGGAGGTCCCCACATCCGCCGACTGCCAGTGCTTAATTAGCCGCACCTTCATTTGGCATCATCCAGGAGCATGGGTCCTCTGGAGCCAAGGAGCAAAGCATGGAAGGGTTAACAGCAATCACTAGATGGTACCAGGGGGCTCGTGCACGTGGGGACGTGGTGGACATCCACCTTCAGGCCTGATCCTTAGCGCAGAGGCATCTTCTGCAGGGATGGCCACCAGCGGAGCTGAGGTCTTCCAGTGCATTTCAGTGAGACTCAAGGCAGCACGGACTTAGACTCTTGATCGAAGAAATCACACGTTTTGTTAGTTTGGAGGCAGCAAGCCCAAGCAAACACCTCGGCACGCACCTCTGCCAGCCTCAGCTTTCCTGCCTATGCCCTGGAGCAAGGAGCCGGGAGATGCTGTGAGCGATGGGTCAGGGTCCCAAGGGCACTCACAGGGGTTAATGGCCTCAGCTGGCTGCCGTGGCCAGAGCCGACCCCGACCTGCCTGCTGACTCCCAGGCTGTGGACCTGTCTCATCACCTGCCTGCAGAGCTGGGCTTGGGGCTGATCCTGGCTGCCATCCCTGGGTCCGCTGGGGACCGCAGGGGGGGCTCGAGCTGGTGAGGACCTCGCTGTGCCTCCTTTGTCTCTTTGCAACCAGGTGTAGCCCAGAACTGGCTGTTTGCAGGGGAAAACGTCCCCAGCTGACAGCTTCGTGGTTATGAGTGTTCAGCTTCAGGGAGGAAGGTGGGAGCTCTGCGTTTCTCTGTGTCAAATCCTTCGCCAACTTATTTTACCCAAACCAAGTGGAAATAGCTGGGCTGGGCACCCGGTTCCCATTCTGTGCAGGAATCTCATCTCTCCAGGCATCCCTGCTCTTCCTGCTCCCTCTTACGGGAGGGTGTTGGAGCTGTGGGACTTTGCACGAGTGTCCCACCACGCGCAGCAGCTCTTCTCTGCAGCATCTTCCTCCTCGATCATGCTGTGAAAATGTTGACGGGACCCAAATGTCCTGACTCCACGGGTGCAATTTAGGATTCAAGTACAAATGCAGAGTCTTTAGTGGTAAAGTAGGATGTGGATAAAACTTTTTTTTGGCCAAGCTCTTGGACACGGGCAAAACCTGGGGCTGAGGTGCTGCCCGTGTTTGGGGTCTCCTTGACCCAGGGTGAGGTGGCAGTGCTGGAGATGCTGGTGTCACCCAAGAGCACCTCAGGGCAGCGGTGTGTGTCAGGGCCAGCTGATATCAAGTTTGCCTCGTACCAGGAGGAGTGACAGGGAGAGGAGTAGCCACTTCAGTGAAAGAATGGAAAAAGACGTGATCAAAGGTATGAGATAAGAAATAATGGCAGGCACAGACTTCTGTGTAAGATTATTTAATAATAAGGTAATTAATGCTTTACACCTCACTGGCTTCTTTCATGTAAGGATCACAAAGCACTTCACAAACATTAATTAATCTTCCCTAACATCCCTGCAGGGGAGGTCACTGAGCTACTGAGTGTAGGGGAAATTCTTGTCGTTGATGAAGGTGGTTGCTCCCTCGGCATGACGGATGCTTGGGTGTGATGGCAGGATGGGGAGAATTTCTCCTCTGTGCTGTTGACTTCAATGATTTCCCATAACTTCCTCAGAGAGAAAATTTTTGAGTTGTCACAGGCAGCTGGGACTGGGCAAGGTGGGTCTGAAAGAGGCTTCACACCACTTCGGATCTTAGCTGTTGCTGGTCCTGCAAAAGGCAAGGAAAAGGAAATCAGGCTTCAAAGAGAGAAGGAAGTTTTCTCATAACAAATATTCAGCCTGACACCACCCCTTCTGTGGCATTCAAGTGGGCACTGAGGACCTCATGTCAATATTGAGAGTGCAGTTATAATCTGGAGTAGTAGAAAGATCTAGGTTAGTTTGCAGCTTCAGGGAAGTCACCCTGCTGTGCTCAGAAGAAATGTCCCTTCTGTGTGATGTCCTGCCCTGGAGGGGCGAAGCCCCCAGCTTTAGAGCCTTCTGGTGGGCCCACATTGTTTTTGCTCAGCATTGCAAATATTTTTGTGCTTGTTCTGAGGTCCAGCTTGTTCCTAGAGGTGCCAGCATGGATGACCATGACCCAGCCTCAGGCTGCCTGCATGAAAAAAAGAAGCTGCCAGGTCAGCATGCAATGAGTGTTGCTTGGGGTTTTTCTTTATTTAGAGGTGGTTGAGTATAGGACAGGGAATGTGAGGTGGGCAAAAAGGTCCAGGGGAAATGGTCTGGAAGGATGGGCCATCAGCTGGGGTGCAGGAGCCAGGGAACACGGCTGTGGTGTCCTGTGCTTGGTGCTATCTGCACTGGGATAGCAAAAAATGAAATTGGGAGGGGAACAAATAACTTTAATAATAGCAAGAGCTGTGCCTGGAGGAGTCGCCATTAACCTGGCCTGATTATTCACTGTTAAACCAAAACCTGAGCACAAATGCTTACCCTGAGGCTCCAAGGGGAAGCGTGGGCAGCAGTCCTACACCTCTGGAAACTTCTGTTCTCCTGCCTGTTCTGTCCACTCCACAAACCCAGCTGTCCCCAAGACCCAGCTCTGTCCCACCTATACCCTGCTCCTAAGGTGTTGCTGCATTACAGAAAGCCCATCTCAGCAGAAGTATGTCACCGAGAGCCCAGTGACACCAAAACGGGTCCTCCTGTCCCTGGAGGCCAGAGGTTGGTGGCCAGGGCCCGGCTGATGACCGCTTGCTTTTCCAGCTTTCACCTGGGAAGTGAGGGCCAACAACAGAAGCTACCACATGCAGTTCAAGAAGAAATTTGCCTTCTGCTTGACCAAGAAGAAGTATGCGGTGAGTCAGATTGTGTCAGTCCTGGGCCATTTCTCTACCAGCCCCTGATGCCCTGAGCTGGTGGTGGTCGGGGGGGTGACCTGACAGAGGTGCCACAGAGATCCCCAGTAGGATGGAGAGTCACAAACGTAATCCGCAATGAAGAGGAAGGGCTGCTCTTTGCCCTGTGCCCTAAATGCCCTCTGGGGCTCTGAGACAAGGAACAGAACTGTATGAAGGACAATCTTTAATCTGATGATCAAATCAAAAGAAAGATTTATGAAAAAAGTTTTGATTGAACAAAAACATTTTTTTTCAGAGCTAAATAATGAGCATTTTGTTGGGGATCAATTAGATAAGTTACAGACGATCAGAGGCACAATATTTCGTTTCACTTTTAAGTCATAAAGTCATATAACCTTTTTTTTTTTTTCCCCCGGAAGGGCAATGCCATTAAGACAGCCAAGTACAACATCCTGACCTTCCTGCCGCTGAACCTTTATGAGCAGTTCCACCGAATGGCCAACGTCTACTTTGTCTTTGTCATCCTCTTACAGGTGAGATGGACACCAAGGTAAAAGCTCCTGTGTGAGAGGCTGTCCAGCAAAGGAGGGTTGGCTGGTGTTTAGAGTAGGGGGCTGCCTGGCAGGGTGCTTGGGTTCCCTTCTCCAACCTTTCTAGAGGACCACAGTGGGATCTCAACATGTTACTTCTCCTGGGCTTTCTATCTGATTAGATGCAGCCCCAAAATATGCAACTATATCCACTGAACCACCTCATTCATTATGAGAAACAATTCTTCTGTGTGAGGAGCAAAAGGAAGATCTGTGTCTCACAAGATCAGTTGCTGAGACCAGGACAAACTCATATACCCTCCAGGCATTTGAGGTATGACTGCAGAGCAGGTAAAGGAGTAAGAAAGCACAGTTCACAGCAAAAGCCAGTAGACCAAAGTCCTGTTGGTGCATGGAGGTGAACCAGATGTTGAAGGAATATCGCTCGAGAGGTTACACGGTGCTTTGAGAGCTTTTCACAATGATAGTAGCCTCATGATTTAAGATTCTGTTCTGCAGTTAGTTCACACAATTTTGGTACATCTGGTTTGCTTCACTAGAGCTGAAGTCAGTTCTTCTTTTGCACTGATAGTATAAAATGGTGTCAAACATACTGCTTTTCAGTGGTGTTCATTGCCTTTTGGGAACTCTGAGGGGCTGAAAATATTCGTTATTTGGCTATTTTGGGTTATTTTAAACTGGTTGGGTTTGGATATAAGCTAAGATCACATAGACAATTCCTAAACAAAACTCCTACCCTCCGCACTCAGTGATCCACATACATTCCACATTAAAAGAGGTAGAAATTTAACAAAGCAGTTCTGTGTAGACAGAGATGCTAATTTGGTTCATTTTAGGTTCCAGCCATCCTTGGGCACTGCCTAGGGAGGAGAGTTGAGACCTAAAGTGTCCTAAGGAGGGATGAAAGTTTTGCAAGTGTTCTTCTTCTACAGACCATTCCTGAGATCTCCACGCTGCCCTGGTACACCCTGCTGTTCCCCCTGAGCTGTCTTCTCACCATCCGGGCCCTACGAGACCTGATCGATGACATTGTGAGTATGGGCTGGAGGGAGGCTGGAAGTGTCAGGCACAGCTACTGGGGAGCAGGTCAGCAGGAAGGGCCCTTTTGCTCTGAGGTGAACTGGAAAGTTTGGGAGATGCCATCATTTGAGGTACCATCAACTCTACCATGTCCAAAGTGCTTTGTTTGTTCCCTTTGAAAGGACATGACCAGACAGTTGCTTTCCTTTAAGACTTGGAGTTCCATCTCTGTTACCCTGTAATCTTTAATATCCCAGCCAATGGCTGTATTCCCAATTTGGTCCCCAGAAATATCTTGGGGGATTTCTGCCTCTTTATTCATCAGAATACATCTTCAAATTGCTTCAAAAATCAAATCTTGTCCCAGGGCTGAGGAACCCAGAGATTATGACATTTAAGAGGGTTGTTTTCATAGAACGAGAAAGTCTGACGTGGCCCATACCTTTCTTTTGCCCTCTTCTTTTGCTTTCCTTTGTGCAGGGCCGTCACCAAAGTGACAGAAACATCAACAGCAGGCCATGTGAAATCCTGTCTGGGAAGAGGTGAGGGGCTTTGGGGAGCTTTACCTGTGTTTTCTTTACCATCTTGCAGTGAAGACGTGTGGAACAATGGATCATCATGGTGCTGAGCACCCTTTGGTGTAGCAGTTATGAAGGGTTTTGTTGGGACCGTGCCTGACTCTGCAAACTAGCACCACTTCCCAGAATCTGTTGCAGGTCCAGGTGTTTCCCTGTAGGGATGATCATATCCCTTCACAGACAACAGGTCTAAGAAGCACTGGTTTGCTGTGATAAGCTGGGAGGAGAGTTTTCCAGCCACAGAATTTCCTCCAGGTCTTCACAGCTAACTCATTGCTGCATTTCTGCTAAACTCTGATCTAGCAAAAGAACTGGTCCAGGGAAGGACCAGTATTTCCCACCAGGTGCCAGGGCTGGAAGTCACTGCCTTCTATAGGTACAGGGGATATGGACAAATGGGTCCCATGCCACTCTCAGAGCTCAGCTGTTTTGGTCACACAAATAGGAGGCCACCACGATGGCAGAGGAACCAACAGTCTGCAGCCCCAGTTCATGCAAGAAGCTGGGGCAGACACACTGGTCCAGAGGGCAGAAACAGTGTTTGCCCTGCTATGATCCATGTTCCCACTGCCCCGTGAAGGTAAAACGCAGCCTCCAGGTCTGCAATGTTCATATTTTCCCCTAAATTCTCCTTCAGCTTCCGCTGGCAGAAATGGTGTGACATCTGTGTTGGGGACATCGTCCGCCTGCGCAAGGAAAGCTTCGTCCCGGTGAGTGATGCCCTGGGGCCAGCAGCATGCCTGGAGAGAGTTTCGTCAAGGAGAGGCTCAGCTGCGTGCTCTTTTCCCTTTGCTCTCCAAGGCCGACATGCTCTTGCTGTGCAGCTCTGAGCCCAGCAGCCTGTGCTACGTGGAGACCGCTGACATCGATGGGTGAGGAGGGTGGCAGGAGATGTCCCAGCTGAAGCCTCCAGCCTTGGGGACCACCAGCACTGGGAGGTGGGGGGGGGGGGGTGGAATACTGGGAAGGCCCAAGTCCAGCAGACGTCAGGGCACTGGGGGGGCTCCTCCAAAAGCTGAATCTATAGACACTGCAGAAATGCAATTAAACCCTAATCTTGGGCCCCACATTTTGAAAATGGAGGGCCAAGAAATTTCTGAGGCAACAGTTTGGGGCCTGTCCAGAGCTGGGGAAAATCCCGAGCAGCTCGTGACCTTGGGTCTATCTCATCATCCCCCAGTTCCCCCCGGCCGCACGGGGACACTGCCTGCCCGTCCGCCCTGCCTGTCTGCAGGGTGATTTAATGACAGGGTCTCGGGGCCAGGCCTTTCTCCCTGCATGAGTGCTCGATGTCTGCCGTGATAGGTCCCTATCTCGCTCTCCATCGCCAAGCACTACTGTCACTCATGTAATCGCCCGATAATTAATGCCAGCCTCTGTCCCATGGGTCTGACAGCACAATTAACAGCTCTGTCACCCTGCAGGGTTGTTTCAGTTTCCCCTCCCCGGTTCTCGTTCGCAGGGAAACGAACCTGAAGTTCAGGCAGGCCCTTCCAGTCACCCACCGGGAGCTGACGAGCGAGGGCAGCGTGGCCGCCTTTGATGGTGAGCCCCCGCACAGGCCAGGATGTGTCCGTCCCCCCGGGATCACACCCGTGCAGCCTCGGGAGGTCTCCGTGCTCCCGCTGGCCTCACGCTGTCCCCTGGGGCACCAAGTGCCACCACTCCACCAGGAGGCTGCACGTGTCCCTGCCACGAGGCTGGAGGCTGGCTCTAGCTGCAGGCCCTTGCGTGGAGGCCGTTCCCCAGCAGCGTGGCTCTGCGATGGGGTTGTGCGCCTTTCCCCTGCCTTGGCTTCTGTTTTCCCTACCAGAATCGAGCACTTAGCTCCCAAACTTGAGCTCAGACCCCAGATTTTTCCCCTTTGGTCCTCCATAGGGTGCTGTCAGGGGCTCTGGGAGTGAAGGGGATTGTGCCCAATTTTCTAGCCCACTGTGGTCCCTGGGCTGAGCACCCTCCTAGTACTGCAGGTTGGTGCTCCAGCTCAGCCAGCCTTAACCTGAGTCACCCGTATGACAACCACACTGGAGGAATCTCAATTTCCCCTCTTCCCTGGAGGGGACAGGCATGGGGAGGAGAGGAAGGACCTCGTGTTTCCCCCAAAGCCAACACCTGCATCGTATCCTCTGATCAAGGGAGAGTGACCTGCGAGGAGCCCAACAGCCGCATGCACAGCTTTACCGGCACGCTGCAGTGGCGGGGCGAGACGTACGCGCTTGACAGTGAAAGGATCTTGCTGCGAGGCTGCAAGCTTCGCAACACTGACTTTTGCTACGGCTTAGTTATCTATGCAGGTGAGTGCCCGGGTCAGGGGGGACAGGAAACATCCAGGGCCCCAGGGATTTTAAGCTGCCCAAGTGCTTTCAGTGTCAGGAGGTCCCGTTCTCTGCTGATGCAAAGTGAGGAGAACTTGCTGCAGTAAACAGACCCCCAAAAGTTTCTCCCAAGCTTTCCTGGTGTTGGGCTCACTGGTAGGCAGGTGGTGTGGTGGTTCCAAACATCCCCCTGTTCCAGGTTATATTTCACCTGCATCACGTCCTGGCTCCACTTCACTTTGTGGCCTCCTGCACAGACGGCTCAGACAGCTGAGAGCCTGGCCATGGGTAACTCTGGACAGAGAGGAGGGATGAGCTCTGGTATAAGCAGCACTTTGAGCGTGCAGACGTGGCTGCATTAACCACTGATCAAGGGACATGGTCCTCTGAATCCTTCAGAGCTGGGGAGATAATGTTATGGAGGAAAGCAACATCTCTTAGGTGCAAGGTGACCTTCTGGGGACTGCG
Source organism: Anser cygnoides (assembly GCF_040182565.1). Classification (NCBI taxonomy): domain Eukaryota; kingdom Metazoa; phylum Chordata; class Aves; order Anseriformes; family Anatidae; genus Anser; species Anser cygnoides. Next base: position 5,124,605 of record NC_089899.1, on the reverse strand, counting down.
GACTTGTCTTTACTTCTAAAATGTTTCTTGCACAGGATTTGATTCCAAAATTATGAGGAACTGTGGGAAGATCAAGCGGAAGAAAACCAAGCTGGACCGCATGATGGACCAGCTGGTGATCATAGTAAGTGCAGTGCGAACACACAGTTAGATGAGACAGACTGGAAGGGGCAGTGGTTGGCCTTAGAAGAGCCTGGTGGGCTCTGTGTGACGTGGTGCTCTCATCCTGGCTTCCCACCTCAGATCTTCCTGGTGCTGTTGGCCATGTCATTGTGCCTCGCCATTGCCTCCGGGTTCTGGGCCAAGACGTTCCAGGAGAAGCACACCTACCTCTCTGCTCTCTACAAACACACTGCTCCTGCCAAGCAGGCCTTCTTCAGCTTCTGGGGCTTCGCAATCCTCCTGAGCATCATCATACCCATGTCCATGTATATAACGTAAGAACGACAGAGATTGCAAACAATCAGCGTTCAGCACCCCTCTCCCTGCCCTTGGGCCTTGTCTGGCGCCTTGGATTGTAGCCACAAAATGGGGATGCATGCAAGGCCCAGCTGAGCAAGTCATTCCCGTGTGTTCCGTTGGCTGTAAGAGGGTATGGGTGGAATACAAACATTGATAGCATGCTTTGAGGTCTCCTCAGAGGAAAGCCAGAAAAGAGATGTAAAGACGTGTACTGATGTTGGAAATTGGGGCCAGACTGAAGAGGACAGACTGATAAAGGTGGTGTTTCCCCATGGAGCAGCAGCAGGGGTGGGGAAGAGAAGGGCACAGGCATTGCAAGCAGGTGGTAATCACAATTTGTGCTGGGAAAAGCCCTTGACAAACTTTTAGACCCTTCACCAGATCTCCACATCTATGAATTTTGACATCAAGGACCAGATTTCCAGAGGAGTCCAGCTGCCTGGGACCCAGTGGGCTCCCTGTCTGGTGTGATGTGCCTTCTGGAAATCTGGCCACCAACAAAAACTTGCTTATCCCCAGCTCAGATCAGCAGGACCCAGGCAGGCAGTTCCTCTCTGCCCTTTCTCTCGGAGGCAGATCCCCAAGTCCCCCTGGGCTGTGAGTAACGCAATCTCCTTCCCTGGTGTAAGCTTTCTTCCATTCTCGCTCCATAGGTTTGAATTCATCTATCTGGTGAACAGCTTCTTTATCAACTGGGACTTGGAGATGTATTACGCTGTCAAGGACATTCCAGCAAAGGCCAGAAGCACCAGCCTCAATGACCAGCTTGGCCAGATCGAATACATCTTCTCGGACAAGACTGGCACCTTGACACAAAATATTATGAGCTTCAAGAAATGCTGCATCAATGGGACTGTCTATGGTAACTTTTGCTGGTAGCAAGTTTGTGGGGACTCCTGAGTGAGGTAGACCTTGAATTTAGGATGCTTTGGTTCATTGCTATCCTCCTGGCTTCCTAGGAAGCTTGGGGCATGTGGGTGGATCTTGGTGGCCTGGTGTGTGGGCTGAAGGCACTGTCTCCAAGTCTGGGTACTGTGAGACTCTCGGGTGACCTATGGAGGAGGTGAAGAAGTCATCCTTTCTTTTGTTTCTTTATGGCGAATGCATGTAATGATTTTTTTTTAATGATTTTGCCTGTTTTTTCCCCCTTAGAATCCTAAGAATTTCCAAGTCCTTCCTTCACTTATTGCTCCATTTATTTGAGCTCTTGGCTGCCTTTTGGGGGCTGCCACAGTGCTTAATTAGTGAAAGTAGTGAGAGCTAGAGCTTTAGTACGGAGCTTCTTTTTCCTGAGATACTTATCAACCACTTGAGACAAATGGATAGTGACAAAAGCAAAGAGAAGGGAAAAAAAATCTAGCAAAGTTTTTAAGCAGGCATAAAAACAGTTTTTCTCCATCTGATGCATCATGTTGCACCTCTGATAGCAGCATTGCCATAATCCTTCCAGTCTCCTGGGAAATGTGGATGAAAGCCAGACCTGCATTTTTAACAGGAAAAACATATAGTTCGAACAGTCTGAACTGTCCAAGAGCCAAATAAATCAAATGTGGATGTCCTAATGGAGCGTGGCTCACAATGGACAGACACCAAGCAGGTGCTGAAAATCTGTCCCTTCTTGGCCAGCAAAAGAAGCAGTCCATTGTAGAAATAACTGCTTGAAGCCCTTGCTAGTCATGCTCCCTGCCAGCTCTCTAGTAACTGAATTATTTTTATTTTGGCAGGTTTGGGCACGGGCCGTGAGAACAAACAGCCATCGGTGCGTAATTCCCCTCTCCTGCGTAACTCAGGGCCAAACGCTGCTTGTCACTGGGGCCAAAGCCGTAGCAGTTACTGGTTACGGCAGCAGCAGGAGCAGCCTTTTGCTGTGGAGCATGGCTTTCTGACAACTGGGGTACCATCCTGTGAGATGGAGGGATGTGCTTCCTCGGGCTGGCAGGTTTGCTGTTCCTCAGCTGCCGGTAAAGGACAAGGGAACAGGGTTATAGAACACCTCCGATCTGATTTTTCCAGCCTTTTAATAGTCACCCCCCTAGTGTCGGCAGCAGAAAGCAAGGTTCATGGGCTCTGACTTGGATCAGACCATGCCAGCACAGGGTTGCTGTATCTCACCCTAGCAGCACCCCCATGGCAGAGCCTTGCAGGGTGGCCCCATTCTTGGTGTCTCAGGTGCCTGTGTCTCTTGCAGGGGTCGGGGATGACCTGGAGCCACCGTGGGGAGAAGATGTCGTACTCCAACGATGTGACACTCCTGGAAGCCGCCCGGCGGGACAGCGACCCTCTGCTGAGGGAGTTCCTGCGGCTGCTGGCCCTCTGCCACACCATCATGGTTGAGGAGAGGGGCGGTGGGTTGGCTGCGCTGTCGGTTCTGTGCGGGGTCCAGCTCCCCTTCAGGACACTGTGGGGCATGGTGGCTTTTCCACCACATGGCAAAGCTCTGCTGTGGTGAGGAGAAGGTGCCCTAAGAGCCCGAGGATGCTTTGGGCCAGTCTTAGCATCTGAGCCTCTGGCCCAGACATGGGCATTTTGGGGTTGTTTTAAAGCCACGTAGTTGGAGCAGAAGCACAGGGAGGATAATCCATCCCTGTCTGGACACTTTTCCCACCCAGGGAGCAGAAGAAGAGAGACAAGAGGGGCTGAGATTCCCTAGCTTGGTGGCTTGGACTTCAGGCTCTCCATAGATAATGTTGGTGCTGGGCAAGAAGGAGATGTTTCAGGTGTGTAAGAGATGCTCGGATGGGATTCTCCTTGCCCAAACCTTGTTCCTCTTCCACAGGCCAGCTGGTTTACCAGGCGGCTTCACCGGATGAAGAAGCGCTGGTGCTGGCAGCCAGGGACTTGGGGTATGTCTTTCTGTCCCGAACACAAGACACCATCACCATCAGTGAGCTGGGGGTGAAGAGGACCTACAAAGTGCTGGCCATGCTGGACTTCAACAGTGATCGCAAGAGGATGTCTGTCCTGGGTGAGCGGGTTGGGGTGTCTCAGGGGGACCTTCCCTACCTACGGAGGGTCCCCTCCTTTCTCAGCCCTACAGGGGGTGGCACCAGGGTGTCTGCAAGTGATGGCAGCTGGCACGGGAACCCCAAAAGATTGTGCTGGTCATCTCTGTGGTTTTGCTTGCCCTGATACTTTGGTGAAGGCAAGAGAGAAGGGTTTGAAGAGCTGAGAGAGCAAGTAAAGCAGGGGCCCAGCAGAGGTATGTAAGGAACTGACAGCCCTTGAGGCCTGTTTCTGCCTCATGGTGATGTAGGTCTGGAGAAATTCCTGTGCTTCCTGTGACTGTGGGTACAAAACCACCAGTGTCACCCGAGGTGCCTCCTGCAGCACGGCCAGGTTGGCCTGTGTCCCCAGGGTCCTGCATGGGGACGGTGACGAGCATGGGGTGGCAGCTCTCTGTCCTTCCCCTCCTCCCAGTGCGAGACCCCCAGGGCACAATCCGGCTCTACACCAAGGGGGCTGACACCGTGATTCTGGCTCGACTGCGCAGCCGAGGGCCCAGTGAGACCTTCACCGAGAGGGCGCTGGATGTGAGTCCCATGCCAGCCAGGGGTGGTGGGTTGGGCTGGTCCCTGCTGCTGGCTTTGGGTTGGGTGCCCTGGAATCCTCTGCTGCTCTCCTCCCACTCTGGCTTCAGGAGTTGGCTCTTCTTTGCTCCATTCTGCTCTAGGAGCTTCACCTGCATGTGGGACAACGGCTAAGAGGGCATCAAATCCACCCTCGGGGTTCTGCACGGACTGGTTGCATTGTCCTGCAATGCATCTGGGGATGACAGTGGGTGGGGGGACAGCCAGCACCCAGAGAAGACCCTCAAACCCTGGTGGGTCTCCAGCTCTGCCCATGGAGACACTGAGTCGTCCCGGTCAAGGCAAGGGAGCCACGATGTCTCGTCCCTGCAGTGCTTTGCAGAGGAGACCCTGAGGACTTTATGCCTGGCCAGCAAGGTGGTGAGCGAGGCCGAGTACTGCGAGTGGAGCCGGAGGCACCAGGAGGCCAGCATCTTGCTGCAGGACCGCGCGTGGCAGCTGGACAGCCTGTACGAGGAGATGGAGCAGAACCTGGAGGTGGGATGAAGCTGGGGATTAGGAGGAAGCACCTGCACTGGTCCCCACACCCCATGAAGGGCAGGAGGGTGGGGTTCAGCTATTTGGGGTGATGGGGTGTTCAGCCCAACACCCACACCCTGGGTGGGAGGGCAGGTGGAGATACCCCTGGGGTGACTTTGTGACATGCCAGTAGACACCCAGACGGAAACCTGCAGGGTCATGTCCACCCATGGGAAGGAGTGTGCAGGGACACAAGACCCCTGGTTGGATGCAGGGGTAATTCCCACCTCCGTCTCTTGCCCTGGCACCCTGCCCCATGTCATGACACCCCCTCCAACCTTCCTTCCAGCTGCTTGGGGTCACAGCCATTGAGGACAAGTTGCAAGACGGAGTTCCTGAGACCATCCAGCTGCTGAAACTGGGCAACATTAAAGTGTGGGTGCTGACGGGAGACAAACAAGGTCAGTGGAAGCAGCCAATGCATTTCAGCTTCTCCCCTAGCCAGGGCCAGAGAGTGGATGAGACCCTGGGAGGAGGCAACAACCAGGCTCTGCTGTTGCCTTTAATATACAACAACAGCATGTCCCACAGATCATGTCACCCATGGGAAACTGAGGCAGGGGAAGCCATCTGCATGTTGGCATAGAGCTGGAGCAGAGCCCCCAGCATCTGCTGCCCACCCAGGGCTGATGGACCCCAGGGCAGGGGGCTGGGATGGGGGGGCACAACAGGCCACTGATGCCCATGTTGCAGAGACGGCAATGAACATCGGCTATGCGTGCAAGCTGCTCACAGATGACATGGAGATCCTGGAGGAGAAGGAAGTAAGGTGAGGCTTCATGACCTTCTGGCTCAGGACATCAGGTTGGTGGGGGGGCATGGGTTGTCCATGCTGAAGACACTCATTCTTCCCCATCCCAGCCCAGATGGCCATGGCCATCACTATCTGCTGATGCCTTCTCAGTTCTCTCCATCTGTTTTTGCCCCTATAGCTCTCTTCTTGGCAGGATTTGGCCAGAAAGTGCTTAGCCTGGTTCTCTTGCCTCCAAACCACATGGGCCAGGGCTGATTTCTGATATCAGGGTGCCCCATCTCTGTCCCCCCTGTTCCCACCACTGGGTACCAGCCCCTTCTCTCTGGAGCTGGCTTTGAGATGGCAAAGGCCAACTGTGCTCCTTGGCCAAAGCCACTCAGCGTGCCCAATGTCCCCTCCTACGCAGCGAGATCCTCGAGGCTCACTGGGTGAGAAACAGCCGCAGCAGCAGCAGGAAAGCCCCGGGTAGCGGCCGCCTCTCCCAGCAGCACCCAGGGACTTCGTGCCACAAGAAGAGAGCTCTCGTCGTCAGTGGGGACTTCCTGGTAAGGTGGCACTCGGGAGGCACCCCTGCTCCTGTCCTTGCTGGCAGATGGTTGTTTCTGCCCCGGGGCTATCAAAGCATCTAGTGGCACCAGCACTTGGAGGAGGTGACAGCCCTCCTGCACGGGGTGGGTGGGAAAAGCCACAGGAACCCTGTTTTGGGCTGGGGAATGGACGATGGAGGAGGAGATGACCTCACACTGATCGCTTGATGTTGGGGGGGCTTCAGCCACACATGTCCAACTGGTCTGCTGGTGGGTGATATCTTGCTTTGCTGGTCATTACTGGGACAAACTGGTCTCATGGTCATAGTACCTAATGCATGACAAACTTGGAGCAAACGGGTTGTTTTTCTGAGCTTCAAGAGCATCACTGAGACCCTGGGGGCCCTCATGCTGTGACACCCCTGGTGGTCTTCAGAAAAAGTCAGCCCTGAATGTTATCCTCCCTCCTTGCCCATGTTTGTGTCCCTACACCTGAGGGGATGAAGAAGCGCATTTGTACCTGCCCAAAACTTGTGTGAATGTGCAGGAGCTGAGACCAGCTCCACCCCTCCCTGCTTGTGGGAGAGCCCTTGGGCCCCATCCCTCTGGGCTGGCCATGGCAGGCAGCCCCAACCACGTGTGCTCTCTCCTAAGGACAAAATCCTCCACACGGGAGAAGTGCTGATGAAGGAGGAGGGGTGGCTGTGGCAGTGGCTGCCTTGCCGCGGGGCCACGGACTCGCAGGAGCAGGGCAGCCTGGTGGAGAAGGCCTTCGTGGACCTGGCCACCAGCTGCCAGGCTGTGATCTGCTGCAGGGTCACCCCCAAGCAGAAGGCCCTCATCGTACAGCTGGTGAAGAAGCACAAGAAGGCCACCACGCTGGCCATCGGGGATGGCGCCAACGATGTGAACATGATCAAAAGTGAGGCGGGGGGCTGTGGTAGAACCGGGTTTTGGCCAGCGTGGCCCTCTGATGGGGGTGGGGTGTCCCATCTGCCGTCCCCACCCTGTCACCCACTCCTCCGAGGTGAAGAGCTGGGAGGGGAGCTCCCATCCCAGTCCCCAACGTGGCTGTGCTGGGGGGGGAGCGCGAGGCACGAGGCCAGGACCAGCCTAGGGCAGGAGCAGGGCAGACCACTTGCTTTGGCAGTGGAGATGGCTTGAAGTTTCTTCAAGCCCCAGCCTGGGCAGCTGGCAAAGAACTCCCTGCCCCTCCAGCAGCCCCTGATAAAGGGCTGCTGCTTGCCCAGCTGTGCCTGGCATCACTCCTGCAGCTGTGGGACACGCAGGAGGGCTTTTTCCCTTTGCCCATCGCTTCTGGATTCCCCCTCTGTCCATCAGCCTGGGAGCAACTTGCTGGGAAACCAAACGTCGCAAGGGGCTCCCCAAAAACCTCCCGCGTCCTCCGCAGCTGCTGACATTGGGGTGGGCATCAGCGGGCTGGAGGGCATGCAAGCCGTGCAGTGCAGCGACTACGCCCTGGCGCAGTTCTCCTACCTGCAGCGCCTCCTGCTCGTCCACGGCCGCTGGGCCTATCTCCGCATTTGCAAGTTCCTCCGCTACTTCTTCTACAAGACTTTTGCCGGTCTCATGGCCCAGGTCTGGTTCGCTTTCCACAGCGGATTCACGGCTCAGGTGAGGGCTGCTGCTGGTGCGCTGGGAGTGTATTGGCATTCATTCCGTGGATGTTCGCAATTCACCTGCTGGGGACCCGGTGCAGGTTTCACGCCTGGTACCACCTGATGGGCACATGTCCCCGTCACCTCCCTGGTCTCCTTTCTCCCTGGATTTTTTGGGTAGCTGGTTAATTGCATTTGGGCTGGTGGGATTGGGAAAAGCACCCTGAGGAGCTTCAGGGTGTCCTTGGAGGCAGTGGCAGCTCTTGTGAGCAACAGCTCAACCTTACACAGATGTAGGGAAAGATGCCACTTGCCTTAATCTGGTTTCCCAAAAAATGGAAGCTTTTACCTAGGGACAAGGGTCATCAGCATGACTTGACCACCATGGTGTGACTCCAGCTCCCTGAGTCTGCAGCACAGTCCCATGGACCTGCAGAGCACTGAGGACAACTCAGGGCTGATGCAGAGTTCAGAACAAGTCCATAGGGCTTTCCCTGGGGTTTAGATGTGAGACTTGCATCTTCCCCAGTGCCTGGGCATCCTTTCCGAGTCTTTCCAAAGCAGCACTGAGCTCACAGCCGCTTTATTCTCTCTTCTAGCCTCTGTATGAGGGCTGGTTCCTTGCGCTCTACAACGTCTTCTACACTGCCCACCCCGTGCTTTCTGTGGGCCTTCTGGAGCAGGTACGGGTTCCCTGGGCTGCAACCAGCCCCTGTACCTGGAGGCTGCATCCTCAGTGGGTGAAAATCAGCCCAGCAGTGGGCTGGATTCCAGTTCCCCACCCCGCTGGGACAAGCAGGCGGAGGACACGCCGCAAATCTCCCAAAGGGTGTCATGGGTGGTGTGGCCCAATCCTGGTGGGCAGGGTGATGCTTAGCACCCTCCTTGTCCCAGCAGGACGTGAGTGCCAAGAAGAGCCTGGAGTTCCCTGAGCTCTATGCCATCGGGCAGCAAGACGAGCTCTTCAACTACCGCATCTTCGGCGTGACGCTCCTGCACGGTGTCAGCACCTCGCTCGCCAGCTTCTACATCGCGTTCTGGGCCTTCAAGGACTGTGTTGGCAGCAAGGTCGTGGGTGACTATGAGTCCTTTTCGGTCACGGTAGCTACCTCGGCTTTGCTGTCAGTCCTCGTGGAGGTGAGCACCGGTCTGCCCTTCCCCACGCTGATCCCTGGTGCCCGAGTTGGGGATGGGTGGAACATGGTGGTACTGGAGGCTGCTGGCAAGGACGAGGAATTGAAGGCCACCAGGCCAAATGGCACGTGGGTTGTGGGACAGATGGACCCCAGGCATGTTCCAACATTGCCCAGTGTGGCTGGGGGACAATCCCCGAGGAGACTGGGGAGGAATTAGAGACGAGTGTCCGAATGAAAGGGGGGGTCCCCCCAGCCTCCACGAGGCACAGTGTGCTCTGCCGTTGCCCCTGCAGATCATCCTGGACATCAAGCACTGGACGGTGTTGTCCTTCCTGATGGTCACAGCCAGCCTGCTGCTCTTCTGCCTCTTCTCCTACCTGACGCAGAGCATCGATGCCTTCAGGATAGCCCCTGCCATCTTCCGCTTCCCAGGTGGGATACCCCAAGCATCCCTGCACACCGTTCCCTCCCAGAGCCAGGGCAGCCCAGCCTGGACTCAGCGCTAGGGGCTGCCCCCCACCTTGTAGATCACGGCTTCTCTTGCCTGGGTCACATCCCTTGGCCTGATCCTCCTGCTGCATGGTTCTTGGGGACAAACTTGCTGGCTCTTGATCTTGCTGTGTTGATTTCTGACTCTAGTTTAGGAGCCATCTCCTCTTTAGACCCCTCAGCACCTTTGTAGGTGGGGGCCTGTTCCCTCCCCATTGTTCTCTCTCTCCTCTCCACCTCCTCTGCTTGACCATTGCCCACAGACGCCAGCCAGAACGCCCTGACAGATCCCTACATCCTGCTCGTGGTCCTGCTGTCCCTGGTGGTGAACACTGTTCCCTCGCTCACCGTCCGCTCGTACCACGCCATCACAGGCAGACACAGCATCCAGCAGGTGAGGGCTCCGGGGAGGAGGATGTGCCTCCAACTAGCGCCAGTCTGGGGCTGGCAAGGGGGTTGCTGGTGCTGGGGAGGGTGAGGATCCCTAGGGAAGCCACCAGGGCTATGTCACCTCTGCTTGATGGCACCACAGCTGGTGGACACCCTGCTCTCAGGACACTGGTGCTCAAGTCTGGCTCCATGGCCCTCTCCCTGAGTCAGTTCATGAGGAGGAGGCTGTGGGCAGGCTGCTCCAGCTCCTGGAGAAGGTCTGCTTCTGCCTGCAGGCAGGAATTGGCCTCCAGGACTCCCAAGTTAGGAGGCATCAGGTCTGGCGCAGGTCCCACTGCCACCCCCCAGCCTTGGGTCCATCTCTATCCATGTGTCATCCCTTCCCGGTGGTACAGAGGGGATTGTGCTCCAGAGATCTGTGAGTTTCAGAGACCCCCAAGAAGATTCCCACCCTACAGATCCCCCCCAAGAAGCTTGGGCCATGGTGGAGCCGGGAGCCAAACTGCATCTCGATGGAGGGTGTCCCTGCTTTGTACCCATCTTCAGGGCAAGAGCTTGCCCAGGAGGTGCCCACAGCCCTGATGTCCCCTTTCTCCTTGCAGCAGATCTGCTCAAAGGCCAGGCGTGAGCCGGAGCCCTCGGTGGAGCTGCGTACCCATGTCCACCGTGGCTCCTTCCGCCGCCGCTCCAGCTACGCCTTCTCCCACCAGGAGGGCTACGCCGGCCTCATCACCCGCGGGGACAGCCTGCGCACCAAGGGCACCTGTGCCACCGGGGGTCTCCATCCCCAGGGAACAGCCCCGCCTTCACCCTCCTGCCACGGCCCCTCAGCATAGCCAACCCGGCCACGTCCTGCTGGGGCAGGGGGGCTTCCTCCTCCTGGGGGCATTTTAATCCAAGTTGGATGGGTTTGCTGCATGGGCAGCCCCTGTGGTCTGCTGCAGAACCCTGGGGCTTGTCCCGCCAGCAGCTCCATCTCCTGCACCAACTCTGTGGCTTCACTGGAGCCTGGGAAGCTGTGAAAACCAGCCGTCAGCTGGTGGATGTTGCAGGTGTCCTTTCCTTATCCCTCCACATCTTTGCAATCTCCGCATGAGATACACACAGCAGTGCCCCAGCCCGCAGCAGTGCTGTGCCCTTTGTACCATGTCCCATCCCCACCACATCCTGCTCCCCAGGACCAATGTCCCCATCCTGGGGACAGCTGTGGCCCCACACTGTTTGCTGCAAAACCTCCAAAGCCCCCCCGGCAGGGCTGGGGTGGCCAGGGACCATGCACAGCCCAAGGGATGCTGCAGAGCAGGCACCTGCATGCGTGTCCTGCAGAGCCACCACTCGGGGACAGCAGCGGCTGCTGGGGAAGTGTGTGAACAACTGACTGGTGACCGGATCACCTTGTTTTTTATTCTTATTTTTTAATTAAAAGGACTCTGGCTTTTCTCTCCTCTCCTATAACTCTCTGCTGTGCTACCAGCATATTTCCCAGGAAGAAAGCTGCAAAGTAAGGGGCTGCTGGTGTCCCTTGGTGTGTGCAGGCAGCTCTTTGCCACTCACCAATGCTCGTGCCATGGCACAATGCATGGTCGGAAGAGATAATCAAGTAAATATCAAAAAATATCAGCCTTAGGGTTTTGGACCTGCCTCCAGCACACGACTTGATGTGTTTGTTTAACAAGTGCTTTGGTCTCATCTGCACTGAATTTATGAGAATTAAAGTGTTTCCTTTGGGCTCTGGCCAGGACGGTGCTGGGTGGTGCCAAGAGAGGAATAAATGCATCTGAGGCTTTCTGTGGGAAAGCTCTCGCCCCTGCAGATATATGCTGGGAAATCCCAGGGAGCAACTTCTCCCAGCTGCTTGGGGATGTTCCCCAAATCTGCACCCAGATGCTCATGGAGGGCAGTTGGGCTGCCTGATATGGGACTGGGCTGGGTTCTCCTGGGCCAAGCTCTGTGTTCCTCGCCGACATCGCTCCCTCTCCTCTGCGGAGCACGGAGCAGTCAGAAGGGAACCGACCCACGTGCTTCACTGCCCGAGTGCAAGGAAAAGCAACAAAAGAATGTAGAAAAGGAACGCAGGTTTCCCTCCCCAGGCAGGTAGAAAAATTCCCCCTTGTGCAAATTGCTGAAAGCAAAAAGGATTCACCCCCCCGCTCATCTCTGAGTGTGGACACATGTAAGTGCTCCAGCAAATTGTCCCAGGGGACCCAGAGGATGCTCTGGGGACGTGGGTGCAGCCTCGGAAGCATGGCCAGGGCCCTCATGCCAGTGCGGGACACGCACACCAGAGTGAATGACTAGAAAATAATTTATTGAAGAAACAGAAAGCTGCAGAAATACAACACAGTCATGACCAGTAGAGGATGAACAAATAGAGATTTTTTTTCTCTTTTAAAACCTGTTGACAGGCTGGAGTTAAGTTTCCTGATAACTTCCCCTGCATGAGTCATTGCAAAGGACAAGGAACAAACTCCAGAGCACACAGCACAGTTTGGATAAAGTGCCTGACACATAAGACTTTTTTTTTCTTTTTTTTTTTCTTTTTTAGCATTTGTAAATAGCTTAAACAAATATAATTGCAAGACACAGAGGAGTAACAATTGCATTTTGCTGTAGAGTAAAACCTATCCCATGAGATTAACAATGAAGCAGCGGCAAAAAATAAAAATAAAAAAATCCAATTTAGTTAGAAGGAAAAAGTCATTTAAAAACTCAGGGATGCAGCCCCCAGACCACACAGGATGGGGCAAGCGTTGCCTATTGCTATGCAGAAAAATGAGCAATGCTTTCTAGAGATGGCTGGACTGGCAAGCCCGGCACTGCGGGTTCTTCCTGGCCAGGATTAATTCAGCTTGACTTTTTGTTTTCCTTTAGAAATTTAAGAGGTGGAAAAAAAAAAAAAAGATTTTTCTTTGCATTTTTAATTTCCTCTCTTTAAAAACCATGAACAAAGAAATATGCAAAAGGAACTGAAGCATCTGTACATCCAGCCCCAGCCCCAGCTCCAGCGCCTCTTTTGCTGCAGGTGTCCTCTGAGACAAGGGAAAAGGAGCAAATTTAACACCGGGGATGCACGGCGCTGATGTTCCCACAGTCCTGGGCTGCTTTGGTGTAGTCTTCTCCAAAAGCAGGCCCCAGTGCACGCCCGGGGTTTGCACCTGGGAATTGGCCAGCGAGGCTTGGCCGCTCTTGGCTGCACGCTGTCCCCATCGCCCTCCCGATCAGACCCAGGGCTGGACGTGGCCATGGGTTTCAGCTCTGTTCAGGAAAAGGCATTGCAAAAAAGGACCTCGCCCCGATACTCCCAGGCTTGGCATGGAGAGGTGCGAGCTGCTGGCCCACTCTGTGCTGGTGTCCCATCATCAGAGCCATTGTTAGAGCTGGGAAAGCTCAGCTCTGGCTGTGTTATAATGGAATATCTATGCCTAAAGCCCAGCTTTGAGGCCCCACAAGCCCTGTGCTCCTTCCAGTGAGGCTGGAGACATTGCTGCACTGCTGTGAATTTAGTGATTTATTTATTTGTTTTTGGCACGCGCGAAAGCCTACAGTGAAGACCAAAGGGGAAAACCAGCCTGAGGCTTCACAAGTAATGAAATGACCCCAATCCCTGAAAACTTCCACAAGTGGAATAGGGCACGATGGCCGGACTGAACCACGGGGCTCAGCGGGGCAGGAGGTCCCGGGCTCCCTCCTCTTCCTTGCCCTCCATCAGCAGCCGGAGCCCCAGGCTTTGCTCACCCATGGTCCCCACTGGGCAGGAGCTGTTCTCGTTGTCCTCCAAGGTGCCACATGGGGCCCCAGTTCTGCTCCTGTTCCCCATAGCACAAAAATGCCTTTTGGGGCAACCCTGGTCCAGAGAATTGTCTTTAGGACAGAGTTTGGATTGTCATTACCTGCAGGGAAAAAAAAAAAAATCTTTGGTATCGTGGCAAGTTGCTCCTCAAGGCATTTTTGGTAGGTGTGGGCAGCAGGCAAGGCCGGATCCCGTGTGGGGCAGAGCTTTGGTCCAGTGGGTCCTGGTAGGCTGAAGGACAAGGACAACGCTCAGTGCTCAGCTCCTCCAGGGTTTCCCAAGCCACTCAGTTCCTGCCCGGAGGTGGAAACCCGCCGGTCTCTGCAGGGGCCGAGGACTCGTGGCTGTGGGTTACGCCAGCCTTGGTGAGAGTTTCTTGTGGGGGGAAGCAAGGTCTTGGCAGCCAAACACCAAAGCTTCTCTCCCTGGGAGAGGTCTTGCAGGAAGAGCTGGGGCTCAAGGGGATGCAGAGCTCCCCAGAGGACAGGAGAAGGGATGTTTAGTAGATGGATGGTGCTGCTGGAAGAAACCACATCTCCTAAAGCCCAGATCTTTGGTCAGTGAGTCCTGTCTGTCCCCCCTCCACCCGGTACTGAGCATCTTGCTTAGTGCCAGCCACGAAGGTGAAGGCTGCAGGGACACTGCTTTAAATGCAGATAAAAACCCTACTATGCCTTTGGGGGCCATGTTGGTGCGGCCTGAAGAAGCTGAGATCTCATTCCTCTCAGTGGGCTGAGCTTTGGAGCCGCATCTGGTGACAGAGGTGAAGGATGGAGAGGTGAACAGGCAGAAGGGGACTGAAGAATCAGCATTTTCAAGTAAATGCTGTTTTCATGTTGGGAAAGCAGAAACAAGCAGTCAACATTGCTTTCTCCAGGTCCCATCACCTTCCTGTCCCCCAAAGACACGACTCCTCCCATCTCTAAGGAAGAAGAGGAGCAGGGGATGCAGCCCATTCAGGAGGACATTTGGGGAGAGCTCCCCAGGGCAGGCAGGGGGCCATCCCAATGTCCTCTGAGACCTGCTGGTGGGATGGGGTCCTCCAGGACCACTTCTTCTGGCCAAAATCTTCTTCGTACCTCTTCAGATGCAGAAGGTGTCTCTGTGAAGGGCTGGGGCCAGGCCGGGTGGCATGGGAGAGCCTTGCAGGGGCAGATGCCGTGAGCTGGATGGTGCCACTGACCCAAACACATCCTTGGGTAGAAAGCCATTGGAAACAGGTCGCTCCAGTCCATCTCTGGGGCAGGTTGACATTGATGCAGCACCACCTCCAGTGCCTCTTCCCATGGAGGGCAAGGACGGAGGCAGGTCTTCAAGGCCACTCCAAGGGACAGCGACTTGGGGCGATCATAGAAGCACAGCATGGTTTGGCGTGGAAGGGACCCTTGAAGATCACCCAGTCCCACCCCTGCCATGTGCAGGGACATCCTTCACCAGCCCGGGCTGCCCAAAGCCCCATCCCTTGAACACCTCCAGGGCCGGAGCATCCACAGCTTCTCTGGGCAGCCTGATCCAGCACCTTGTCACCATCAACAGGAAAAGCTTCCAGTGCCCAGAAGGTCCCAGCACAAGGAGGAGGGCAGCGTTGGGGCGCCGGGACCATTTCCCTTGTCTCAGAGCACACGAGGAGCCTGGGGCTTCACAAACTCAGGTGGCGGCGGCTGATTGTCTCTGTCTCTCTTCTGCACGAAGACACTTGGGGTTTGACACACAGATCTGGACAAAGCACAAAAAAAAGCCCCAACCCCGAGAGGCGGGGGACCTGGCGGGTTGGTTTGGCGCAGGTGGACAGGTGGGCGCACAGTGGGGTCCTGTGCCCCAGACGCCTGTACCCAGATTGGGGTACGCACAGGGCAGCGTCCCCCTGATCCCCCCAGAGCCCCTCCACCAGGGCAACGCGATGGGCAGAGAAAGGAAAAGGAAGAAACGAGGTAAGCAAACCAACGAGGGGATAAAGGACGACTCTCCCGTGATTGTGTGATTTGGAAAAAAAAAAAACAAAAAAACAAAAAAAAGGTGATCCATGCAGAGAAGTCCTAATCAACCCAAAATCGTGGACAAAAAAAGCACAGTTTGTCCCCTCCCGCTCCCACCCGACCACCCCTCCCCGAATAGTTATTACATTACTTCAAGAAAGAGTATATTTTTTCATGCATAAATCAAATTCTCATCTTGTCTTTTTTTTTTGTCTTTTTTTTTGTCTTCTTTAAATTACATTTGAACACAGAACACATATAATAAATACTCTTGTACGACATGACTCAGAGAAAAGTAACACATCTGAACGCAAAGGTATCATCATCATTATTAGTTTTTCTTTTTTTTTCTTTTTTTTAAAAGGACTTGTTTAAATACGAAATCTGTAAACTCCAAGGGTCCTTTTTTAATCTTTCTCTCTCTCTTTCTCTCTCTCTTTCTCTCTCTCTTTTTTTCATCGTGAAACTATCCAGCTTTCATTTCCTTAACATTCAATATGTCTCCCATTGAACGCATCAAAGAAATAAGAACATGCCGTCTTCTGCAAAATTATAATTTAACAGTATAAAGCTTCAAGTCACAAATTCCAAAAACTAGCTAAGTAATTTTTTTTTTATCACATAAACTATACATTAAATATTTTGAGGTATTTCAGAGAACATTGTCAAAGGCTTGTAAGGTCTGTGCTGGGTGGAAAAGAAGGCTTTCTCCTGCATAGAGAACGTCTTTGGTATCACAAGCCATGTGGGTGTTAGGTAGAAGCAGGGTCGGGCAGGATCTGGCCAAGGCAATAGTGCGGAGGGGAAGGGGACAGGGGAGGCGAGGGGGGGATGCTCTGACCTGATCTCAGAGGCATGCAGGGGCTGGGGCAGGCTCGTGGTGCCCCCGCGGGGGTCCCAGCCAGGCTCACGATTTTGGCCAAGTTTGGTCCAATTTGAAAGGAGTGATTTCCTGCAAGCTGCATCGCATGGAGCCCGTCTGGATGGTGAGGCCACCAATATGCTCCCATTGCGGCTGGAAATCTTTACCCAAAAAGAAGGGAAAAAAAAAAAAAGAAGAACCAAGTAGGTAAAAGAACCAGGTAGGTACGATTCAACCCGAGGTTTCCCTAAGCTAGTCATTTGGGGATTTCTCTAGAAGAGCATCTTCTCCTGAGGGTCCTCCCATTGCCTTTTTCTAAAGCAGAGCTGCACCCACCTCGCCCAAAAAGCCCAAACCGCTTCTGCAGGAACCTGGAAACATTTCCTGCTGAAACACTTCAGGCTCCAAACTGCTTGCTAAAAGAGGGGCTTGGAGAACGCCAGTGGTGAGAAATGCCAGGAGCCCTCCCTGTGCTACCAAAAAGGGAAACCAAGGCTCAAGTCTGAGCTGAACGGAGAAGAAACCTCCTGTGGTGGAAGCCACGTCTTCATGGTCCCAGAACTGAGCTGGGTGGGTGAGAGCGATGGAGTGAGCCCTGTCCCCACAAGAAGGGACAGAGCCACCAGGTCAGTGCTGCTGGGGCACGGCCAGACTGGGGACAGGGGCTGGAGGGGGGACCCTGGGGATCAGGGCGGGTTGGAGGAAACAGGGACATCGGGGGGGGGGGGAACACGCCAGGGATACAGCCCAGCGAGAGGGAAGGGCGATGCTTTCTCTTCCATTAGGACAAGGTTTAGATTTTATTTATTTTTTGTTTTGTTTTCTCCATCCCAACACCCAAAGACTACAAGAGTTGCCAGAATCCATCCATTCGGAGAGCTGAGGTAACAGTGAGTCTTCAGGACAAAAGCGGAGGAGCAAAGAAATGGCCACACACCTTTGGTACAAGAAAAAGGCACTCATCGACCACGCTGCCATCCCGGGGACGCTCGCTCGCCTTCTCTCGCTCTCTGGGGACTCGTGGGGTACGGGCGCAGGGAAAGCGGCGCTGCCAGCACAGACCAGACAAGGCAACAAAATCTTTGGTATCAGACGTGATTTTCAAATCACAAAAATTGAAAACTCAAGTGAGGTAGCCTTTATTCTCGGGTTCTCACTAGAAATGTCTTTGCATCCTTGAGGGCCTGTGGCGTTTACTTTTTTTTGTGGTTTTTTTTTTTGTGTGTGTGTGTTTGGTTTTTTTTTCCTTTTTTTTTTTTTCTGCATGTTTTTCACTTCCCAAACCAAGGCCCCCTTCCTGGCTTTTCAGCCCTTGAATACTACCCGATGGGGTTCAGGAAGCCACCCCCATCGTCACCACGTCACGACAAGACAAGAAGAAACAACGTTAGGGGAACACCAGTGGCGGGGAGCGGGTTGCTGGGGGTGGGATTCTCTTTGCCGTTCCTTTTCGGTTCTGGTTGGCACCTGCCCCTTCCTGGCCCTTCCTCCTCTCCATCACCCTCCCTCTCGCCCAGCCTCTCCCTCTGGCAATGGCTCGGGGCCGTTTGTGGGGGCCGTGCCCGCTCCAGCCCCCTTCCCCTCCCCTCCCACCTGCCCCATCAGCTCTTTGGTAAAACTGTCCAAAAGTCGTCCCCTAACCCCACTGGCGAGCACAGCGGGCCGGGGCTTCTCTTGCAGGTTTTTTTCTTTCTCTCTGTCATTCTTTTGTCCTTTCTTTCCTCATTTTTTGGGGTGCTTTTTTTTTTTTTGTGTACACGACACTTTTTTTTTTCTCCTTTTTTCCTTCTTTTCAACAAGGTGCCTTCCTATTACACAACAGATCGCTCTCAAAGTAAAGTGAATCGAAGAAACCATAGCGCTAGAACACAGATGGTACTATTTTACCCGCATAAATTCAATAGTGTATTCCATTATTTTTTTGGTTGGTTTTGGAGGATTTTTCTTTTTCCCCAAGTGATGGGGGCGGGAGGGGGGGACTTGGCCTTCCCCTCCATCCCCAAGCCTCTCCCAGCCCTTCCCCATCCCCGCGGCCCCTCCGTCCCCCTGGGGACACCATGGAGCCCGCAGGGCTGGGGCGATGGCCGATTACAACGGTTTGGCCTCGTGATTGCTTTTCATATGGCACAAGTCACCATCGAGAGCTCGGAGGGAACGACCATTTTGAAGCTAGTACCATTGCTCCAGAATTGCGCGTTTAAGGCAGGTTGTTAATTGGCACAAAAAAAAAAAAATTCTCTTGTCTTTTTGTAAAGTTGCCGGTCTTTGCGTTGAGCTTGCTTGGTTGTGGTTTCTGTTGTTATTCTGTTGGGGTTTGTTTTTTCCCTTTCGAGCTCGTTGGGGAGTTTTCCCCTTCTTACACACAGGATTTTGCAACCAGGTCCGTGGGATTTTCCTTCTCCATGCTCCGACACTGCCTCCCAGGAGGGATTTTGTTGTTGGGTTTTTGGTTTTGCAACTTCTTTGGTAACAGAGATGAAGACAGGGTGCAGAGAGGGGGCAATAGTGTGTGTGGAGGGGAGGACGGGGCGAGACACAAAGCCAACAAAACTGCTTTGTCTGAGTTCATTCCTCAACCCAAAAGTGAACCAGAAATCACATGGCAAATGCTGGAGCCAGCCCGGCCCCAAGCTGGTCGCCATGAAAGATGCGATCCTTCGCTCCAAGTCTCTCCTCCTGTCTCCTCTCAAACAATTAGTATTTTTAAATACCCGATTTCTGTAGCTAAAATGTGCTTCTTGACCTGCGTGGGTGCGAGGCGGTGCGGCCGCGGTGCCTGCCGGCCATGGCGCTGGGGATGCTCGGGCCCGTGGAGCCACTCGAGGGGACCCAGGGATGGGGTCGGGGTGCTCATGTGCATGGGGGGGCTGGGGGTTGGTGGGGTGGGTGCTCCTGGGGGTCTCCGGGAAGGGGAGTGGAGGAAGGAGCCTGTGGAGGAGAGTGAGGCTGTGGGATGCCCCTGTGTGGGTTTCCAAAAGCTTTGAGGGAGAGGCAAGCCCTGGTTTCAATGGCAAAGGGGGTCTGGCTGCTTTGGGAAAGCCTGCTGCACTTAGGGAAGCAAAAAGCTTCAGCAACCAGAGACTTGGGGTCACCTCCAGGCACACGGGGAGCATTTTCCCTGCCCGTCCCCTGCCTTAAACAACGAGGGTTTTGGCCCTGGCAAAGCAGGGTTGTGCAAGAACCTGGCCCCACGACTCCACCTCTTGCATCCCCTCCGCCTTTACCCTTCCACCCTACAGGTGTTTGTGGTGGAGGTGAAAGTTGTGGGTGGGGACAGGAGGGGATGGGGTGTCCCTCTCCCCAAAAACCAGACCCTGGCAGCTGGGTAAAGATGAGGTCTACGAGGTCTCCCAAAGCAGCCCCTCGTCCCCTCACCCCATCCCACATCCCTCGCTCCACGGGGGTTTCCTCCAAGACCCCATGGGAAGGAGCTGGCCTGGCTGCAAGCCCTGTCCCTGCTCCTCGAACTGGGAGGAGGTGGCAGCAGGACGTGGCACCAGGCTCACGTCCATGGGTGACACCCAGCTGAGGGGGCGGGAGGCCGAGGGACCTGCAGCACCCAAAAGCACCCACCCCGCTTGGCTTGGGGCATGCGTGTGAGGCTGGGTTGGCTTTGTCATGAGGAGGATGTCCGGGAAGGGACGTCCGGGGAGGGCTGGGGGACATCATGCTTTGGAGAAAGTGCTTGTAGAAGAAGAGGGGACTCCGGGGTTGGTGCCTGGCTCCTCCTGCCAGCGGTTCATACACCGCCGGCGGGCATTCATGAAGAAGTTGCTGACAGTGTTGAGCTCCAAGCCCAGCTGCTGTGAGATGGTCATCTGCATCTCCTTGGACGGGCGCTTGTTCTCCTTGAAGATGGCAATCAGGGTGCGGCGCTGGAGGTCCGTGAAGACCAGCCGCTGCTTCTTGGGCTGCAGGCTCCTGTCTTTCTGCTGCTCTTGCTCTTTGCGTTTGCAAGCTAGATGTTCAAAAGAGAGAATAGGGCCATTAATCGGTGCTGACCACCCTGGCCCACTGGCAGGCTGCCTGGCTGCCTCCCAAAACCAGGCCCTTCCCTCCAGGGAACCTGCTGGCTTTTTTGCCCACCACTCCCTTGGATGCCTCCCTCCTCTTCCTCCCTGGGCCTCCCAAGCATCTGCTGGGGTGGGACAAGAGCCCCTTGCAGCACCAGCATGAGCAAAGCCTGCAAGAAGCCCAGCACCTCTGGCCACCCAGGAAAAACCCAAGTCTCAGCATCTGCTGCTGACCATGGGACAAGAGACTGAGGACCGGGCTGCCTCTGCTCCCACAGCCTGGCTACAGGGACCTGCTCCATCCCCAGATTATGGGGATTATCCATCAGCCTCCCTCCCTTGCTGCACTCCGGTCTCCATTGCCTCCTCATCGCCTCTGCAGATCTCGCCGGAGGCCTCAGGGACCATCTCTTGGCCGTCACGTCCAGCTGCCAGCTCCAAAACATGGGGAACAGCCAGGGATGGGGACCGTGGGGACTGGCTGGGCTGCAGCTGACGTCTCATGGCACGGGCTGGATGGTCGGTCTCATTTGCAGCTGCTCTGGAAAGGGTTTTCCTGCCTCCAGAGGCTGAAGAAGAGCCTGAGCCGCCTGCAGCTCCAGGATATTGAGGCTCCCTGCGTGGCTTCATGACCAGCCCTGTTGGCACGAGCATCAGGTTGAGCCTGCACCTAATTAAAAGCCTTCCCTGCCTATTGTCTTTTGTGGTAGGTCAGGCCAGAGGGGCTGTGGGTGGCACATGGGGACAGGCAGCTGGGGCCAGGAAAGCCCCTCTGACACCACCACACGGAGTGTGAGGAACACAGGGAGGTCAGCATGCACATTTTGGTAAATACATGAACGTTAGCTGCAGGAATATCAGGCACACGGTTAGTGGGAATGGGGAGAAAAAGTGCCCTTTGCTATGATATTTTTCTAGAGAATTACAGAATAACTGAAGCTGGTGGAGGTTACTGTCCCCACTCAAAGCAGGTCCACCACAAAGCTGTGCTGAGCCTCAAGGTGACATCAGGGTGCCCAGGGACCTGGCTGGGGCAGGACCTGGGCAAGGCTGGGCACATGCTGTTTCTTCCTGGGAAGCTCACAAGAGAGCCAGGAAAATGTGATGTAAAGACTTTCTGAGGAAAGTCCCACCTTTGCCCCAGTTTTCTTTTTTTTTTTTTTGTGGGTTTCTTGGTTTGGCTCTTCCAAAGGATTGTGCAGGCAGGGAACTTTGAGGCGTTTTCTGTTGGGAGGTGGCTGGATGACAGCTCTCCACTTGCAGGCACCTCCAGGAGCCTTGCCGAGCTGCTGCACACCTTGGAGGGGCCAGAAGCCAGGGCTGAGGGCAGCGATGGGGCAACACGGCAGGTCCACGGCCGGTTATTGCCTTGGGGTGACCACCTGCCTGCCCTACAGACGCACCTCCCCTGCCAGCCTGGGTAAAACATCAGGGAGCCATGCTGCCTCGGAGTAATAGGAGGGTGCTGGAAGTCACTTCTTCCTAGCGAGAGAATGAGCAAGGTCTCTCTTTGATTTTTTTTCTGCGGCTGGCCTGCTCTACAGGTCCTCTTTGCACCACCTTGAGCTCACAGAGAAGGATGATTTCCCCCCAGTCCACCCAAAGCTGGGGAGGCCTTGTGCTCAGCAAAGCAGGTAATTCACCCAACGCATTTAACCTCCTTTCCCTGGCTGCTGGGCTTGGTCCTCAGTGGGCACTCAGTCAAAATCAGCTGTCCCCGGTAAAGCAGAGAGCCTTAGAGCCTTCCTCCCCCTCCCTTCCTCCTCCCCCAGCAGGGTTTGCAAAATGCCCCGAGTCCAGAGGCTGCAAACCAGCATCCGCGGGGACAAGGGACAGTCCCAGCCCTGGTGCAGCCTGTCCCAGGGGTACCATACTCAAACAGCCAGCAGAGAAGGGTTGAGTGGAAACCTACCCTATGACCATCAGATGCTTGCAAAAAGAACAAACAAAAAAAAGCCTTTATAGAAAATTTGACTTTTTTTTTTCAGACATGAATTAAAAATAAAAAAAGATGCCCACCCAAATGCCCCCCTAAAAACAAATGGAGAAAGTCCCCCGCCCTGGTGCGTGCACACTCAGAGCAGCACGTCCTCTCCCTGATGGACCCTGCACCGCCCACCGCTGCGCGCCCTCCCGGTGTCCCCCGGTGTCCCCCCGGCATGCTGGGCGCTGGCCCCGTGCCAGCAGCGTGGGTGGGCGCCCTGCACCCACCCCTTTTGCTCCGCAGGGATGGCACATACAGCATACATACAGCTGGTGCATATCGGTGTGTGTGTGTAAATATAGACGTGCCCCCACGCGAATTGCCTGCTGCGATCCCAGTAAAGCCCCCGGCATCCAGGCTGCCCTGCCCAGCAGCACCTGTTCCCACCGGTGGTGCTGGACTGCCAGCCCATCACCCAATATTTTGGCTTTGCAAACCCACATTTCTCACTCCCTGCTTCAGTTATTACAAATAATTATCACAAACCAGTTGCCCATTAGTAACCCACAGCTCCGAGGCAAACACCGACCATCAGGGTCTTGCTGGCCAAACCATGACCCAGCACTAAGGCTGGTGCTGAGCATTGCACGGACAGAGGTGATGCCCCGCTGTGCACCTCCCCCCCCCCCACCTCCTCCTTATTTTTGGCCTGCGATGCGGCGGTGGATGCATCCTGTGTTTCCTGTGCTCGTTTGTTTATTTATTAATTTATTTTCCTGCTGACGCAGCCCAGCACCCCCCTCCCCAGCTCCATCTAATTACAGCTCCGCACAGCAGAAATCGATAGTGACGCTGGTCAGATCTATTTACAGCCACTACCCCCCCGCGGAGGGTCCTTCTGCTCCCCCCCCTCAGTGTGGCTGTGGCATCCCCAAAGGCAGTGGGGACAGGGGACAGCGGGGAATGGCTTGGACTCCCACCCAGGCCAGCATGGAGCAGTTTTTTGTGCTTCTGAATCCTTTTTTTTTTTTTTTTCCCTAAGTCCTGAACTCCAAATCACTCATCCTTGGCTTAATGATGTTCTCCTTCCTGCCCCTCTGGGGTCTCTGGGTCTGACCCCAGTCCTTGGGGACAGCTTCCATGCCTGCCTCTGAGATATTTATTTAGCAAATGCCCACAGCACAGAGTCTGTTGTCTGGCTAGTCCCCAGTACCAGGACTGATGCTGGGGGAAAAGGACCAGAGCTCCCCATAGCGCCGAGGTGGGCAGTGTGGGGCTGAGCCCATCCATCCCCACCACGGAGGCCTCCCTCTCCTCTCCTTCTCTCCTCCCGGCTCACTGAACGCGTGCACCTCTGAGACCTCAACAGCTCAGCCAGGCTTGGCTGCAAGCAGCCAACAAGCGCAGGAGTTACAAGGAGGGAATGACAGATGCATTTGGACAAGGCGATTGCACGGACACCCTTCCTTGAGGACACTAGGCATGCAATCTGACCGGTATTTCATCCCCAAGACAGTTCATCTGGCAGCAGAAAAAACACAGGGAGAACAGTCAAGGAGCAAGCTCAGAGGGAGAAGCATGAGGAAAGCCCTCCGAGAGCAGCGGCATCCCACCCGCTTTCCCCGAAGACTTCTGCCGAGGGTTTCTGCCTCCTTGGACACTTATGTCAGAGGGACAGCGCTTTCCTTGACTTAACCTTGACAGCTCGAAGCAAAATATCTCCCAAATCATTTCTAAAGGGACATAATAGAGACAATCAAATGGCTGCTGTTCAGAAGCTGCGATTATGCCTCGCAGCATGAACTCCGCGAAGCATTTAACTAATACCTGATGGCTTTGTAGGCTTCCGCAGCCTGCCAGACACTAGTTTCTCTATTATACCCGCAAACCTCTGTTTTCTCAGCCCCAGCGTGCTCTCCCTCTCCATTCACTTGCAATACAACCTGTAATTTTCTGCCCACTTTGCTTAAGTGCTGGTGATTTGTTGAAATCACAAAAGACAGCCAGGGGCTTTCAGAGCCAGCATGCTGGCTGTAAGCGAGGTTAGGGGGAAAAAAACACCAGCTTTTCTCTGTTTCTCCCTGTCAAATAGGCTTGCAGCAGTGTGAAGGGGCAGAGGAGCATCTGGGGGCTCCAGTGGAGAACGCTATAGCCCCTGGGCTGTCTCAGTTCCAGGTTTTGGTGTCTGTGGCTATGAGCAAACTGGGATGAGCCCTGGCTTATCCTGAGCAGAATCAACATCATGGCATCTGCACCCCAAATCTGGAGCAAAGTCTGGAACAATGCTCAGGGGGCTTCATCTGCAAAAGAGGAACCCCTTGGTCCACAGCTGGGCTGGCCAGGGTGCTCAGAGCTGGGGTGATTTAGTGACTGCAATTGTTTGATTTTTCTTTATGGTGTAGGAAAGAAGCCCGAGGAGATTTGTCACAAATAGGATTCCCCAGTGGAAATTCGGTCTTCTTCAGTGTTAAGCACGCAACCACTGGTGCAGAGCCTCCTGTGTGCTGCCCCTCTGCAGCCCCTCAGGCTTCGGCTTCTCCCTGGGTGTCCCCAGGAGCTGCCGGAGGATGATTCCTGCAGCTGGGGAGAGCCCCTGGTCATTGGCATGCAGCCGGCATGCTGCAGGGTGAGCGCTTCCTCGAGCCCAGCAAATTAAATCTTCCTCTGAACGCTGCAGATTAGGAGTTGAGATGAGATGAAGTGCTCGCGCGTGCGTTGCTGGGTGTATTTCCCTTCTCTTGTGAAGGATTTTGGCAACTCGTGCCAACAAGCGGCTCCAATGGACATGCACGGTGCTGTGAGGCATCACCAGCCACCTGCACTGGTGTCCCCAGCTGAGTCCCCAACAGCTTTTAGAGCCATGCATGTTGGCAGTCGGATGGAAGGGACTGGAAGCAAAGGAACAAATCCTCAGCCCTTCACCTGGGCTGGGAGCTGCAGAGGCTGGTGGAGACCGCACAGCCACGTCGCACCGACACACAGCTCCTCCTGATCCACAGCAAGCAAAGCAGAGCGGCGATGCCAGCCCTGCGGAACACCTTTTGACTCTCCTGTACTTTCTAAGCACTGTCTGTATTTAAATGGCAGGGTATTTTCAGCTTTTCCAATCCTGGAGCTAACGAGTTTGGTCTGAGCATGTGTGAGGGGACACGAACAACAAGCTGCAGCGGCTCCAGGTGTGTTTGTCACCATCCTGCAATGTTTGCCGTGTTTTATTCTTGGCCTTTCCACACAACCTCCTCCGGCCCTGCCAGCCCTGGGCTGTGTCTGCCCCCTTTCCTGGGCACAGGAAGAAACAAGTTTTAGCTGCCTAGAAAACCGGGTTTGGCTGCTAACAGCATCTCCGTCGTGCTTTTCACTCCGCTGTGTGACGGGGAGCTGGCAGGGCCGGGTGAGGGTGCCCGGCAGCAGGGCCACGCTCCGCGCTCCCGTCTCTGCTCCCCGGTCACCGCCACTTAGCGTGACGGCGCAAATTGGCGTAATGAAGTGCTGCGGTCAGGTCAGGCCGGGTGACACCGGCATTGCCACCGGCCACGGCATCGGCAGGGCAGCTCGTCGCCTCGTGGGAGAGAGGAGAAGGGGGAAAAAAAACACGCGTTTCTGCATTTCCTTGTCTTTTCTGCATTTCCTGACTAAACCCCCAGCGGGTGTATCAGGTGGGAAGCTCCTGCAGCATTGGGCTGAGGCAGCTCTCGAATGGCAGCCGCTTTTCTGCGGCACTGCGCAGCCACAGAGCCTGCGGCCCTCAGACCTGGGCACCGGGGCTTTGCCCCACCGGGGCTGGGACCGCCGGGCACGGCCGGGCCGGGGCACTGCCCCCAGGTCCCGGCCGCCGTCGAGGCTCCGGTCCCGCCCCGCCGCCATTTTGGGGCCGCGGGGCCGCCCGGTGCGCCCCGTGCCCTCCCCCGCAGCACGGAATGGTTCGGCCCGCCCCTCGCCGCCCGTCCCCCTCCCCCCGCCGCAGCCGCGATGGGCCGTCCCCGCCGCCATGGCGCCCCCCCGCGGATGGACAGCGGCACTCCCGCCGCGGGGCAGGGCCACGGCTGGACACGCCCCCTGCCGCTGACCAATGGCGCGGTGGCGGCCGCCCCCTGCCGCCGAGGGGCTGGGGCGTCCCCAGTGCCCCCCTGCTCGGCGCGATGGGCCGTTCCCACCGCCCCGGTACACGGGGCTGGGGCGGTCCATTCGTATCTCGGGGGGGGGGGAAGTGGTCACGCAGCCCCGGGAGGCACTGGAATGGCAGCTGGTGGCGGGGTGGCTGTGTGGGGCGAGGAGCCTGCACCAGGCCCATGGCTGCCCCGCGGCTGCCTCAAAGTCACTGTGTACACGGCAGAGACTGCCCCACGGCTGCCCCAACATCACTCCATACACTGCATACACTGCCCCACAGCAGCCCCAGTGTCACTGCATACACTGCCCCACAGCAGCCCCAATGTCACTGCATACACTGCCCCATGGCTGCCCCAAAGTTGCTGTATGTGCTGCATACACAGCCCCACGGCTGTTCCAGAGTCACTCTACACACTGCCTCATGGCTGCCCCAATGTCACTTCATACACTGTGTACACTGCCCCACGGCTGCCCCACAGCCGCTCAGCCCGTCCCCTAAGATGGAGACCCAACGCACCCAGCAGAGATCCATGAGCCAGGCCCCAGGCGGCCTGGGGCCGCATCCTGCCCTCGCCGTGCTGGCTTAGAGGCACGTGGCTCAGCATCGCCCTGTGGTCATGAGCTGGGGGGGGGGGGGGGCTCAGGGACCCCTCCCCGGCCTCAGGAGGTGGCTCCCGAGTGGCTGGGGAGGCACTGGCTCCAACAACCAACAGAGCTAGTGGGGGAGACAGCGCTGAGCATGGCCCCAGAGTGTGCTGAGGGCTCGCCCTCGGCCCAGCTGAGGTGGGCAGGGGGCTCCCACCTCCCCTCGCTGGGATTGGGAGCACAGAAGGAAACTTCTGCCCCGCCGTTGCCTTTAAAGATGACCCCCACGTGGAGCTGCTGCTTCTGGTAACGAAGCAATTAATCATGGCAAGCATGGGATGGATTTGTAATCAGGTCCCTGCCCGGCCCCCTCCCGCATTTCACAGCCCTGGATGTTTTCCGGCCCTGCACCGTGTGCCGGGGAGGCCGGGAGGAGCTGGTGCAGAGCATTGATCCTGCCCGGTCGATTTTATTGAAACTCCCACGAGTGGCTTTAACTCCGCGTCGGATATTGCTGGCACATCAGTTTGATGGCGACGTGCCTGGCTGGGTGCTGGCCCTGGGGTCTGCAAGGAGGGAGGTGGCACGAAGGGGCTTGGGGGGGTCTTTGGTAGGTCTGTGGGTGCAGGAGTGGCCCTGCCAGGCCGGGGGCACCCCCCAGAGCCGGGGGCACAGCACCGTGGCTGGGGGAGTGTGGCTGGATGTCTGTGGTCTGGTCAGAGGAGGTTGTCTCCTTGGATAAATGTAGTTGTGTTCTGGAAAAGGTTTTGTTTGGGGAAAAATGTTCCAAGGAAGAAAGGGGGAAGAAAAGGGAAAAAAAAATGGGAGGGGGAAGAAAAGGAAAAAAAGGGGGGGGGGGGGAGGGGGAGGAAAGGAAAGGAAAAAGGAGAGGAAAGGAAAGGAAAAAGGAAAGGAAAGGAAAGGAAAGGAAAGGAAAGGAAAGGAAAGGAAAGGAAGAGAAAAAGGACTGAAAGGAGAGCAATCACTGGTGGGTGTTGCGGCTCTGCTGAAGGCTCAGCTGCATGCAGCCCATCGGTGCTCTTTGTTTTCACTGGTTTTCCACCACCGTTCTCCCTCCTGTCCTTTCTCCCATTTTTACGGAGGCAGGTTAAATAACAGCTGGGGTTCCTGCAGTCAGGGGTGGTAGCGGGGGCCAGATCCTGCCCCCTCAGTTGCCCCAGCAGGGACACTAGATTCCACTGGGTCCCCCAGACCGTTGCTGATGCTTGGCACGGCCGGAGGCACCAGCGTGAGATAAAGACGTCTCCAAAGAGAACGCACAAGTCCTATGGAAAACACAACTTGAAAAGATCCTGGATGCTGGAAATGGCCCTGGCTTCGGTCCTAAGCATGCAGAAAAACATCCAGCTCAAAGAAATCACCATCTGCGAGTAACTGTCCTGTATGGGTACACACACACATGGGCACAGCGCTCATCCTTCCTGCCCACACACCCACATCACCCCTCATTCGGGGATGGCTCTGAAAAGAAAAGAGAGAAAAAGAATCACCCATTTATTTCTTAAAGTCTTGAAGCCAGCTGCATTGCTGGGAATGATCGGTTTGGGGTGGAAAAGGTTGTTTCAGTTTTGGAGACCCTTTCAAATTTTCTTAGGCTAAAGAAAGGCGTTTTGACATCAGCATTATTCTGAATGAGAGTACTGATTTTGGGTGACTTTTTTCAATTTCTCTTTTTTCTCTTTATGTGCAAGCAATCTGATGTAAACAGCATACATTGGCATTTTTTGACTTGGCATTTTTTGCCCCATTTGTGAACCATCCAAAATCTTGACCAGCTGCAAGGCAGATGTGATACAAGCAAGCCCCTAAACATAAACACCTGACAGAAAGCTACTAAAACGCCCCAAATCAGGCACAGACCCACTCCTGGCTGCCTTGCACATCGGTACCGGTGCTTGTACGGAGCTCTCCCACAAACACCAATGTTGGCAAACCTCTGTGTTTGGAGAGACAATTTTTCCTGGAGTTCCAGTAAAACATTGGAGTTGATGCGTTTGTCTTTGGGTTGGGATATTGCGGGTGTCTGGAGCAGAATCCAGACCAGAATTGGTGGAGGCGCCTGGGTTTCGCTGAGCTGGAGCATCGCAGCCATGGGAGAACTCAGTGGACACTTTCACATCAGAAATGTCACCAAACACGTGAAATTTGTCCCCCACCCACCCAAAAGAACTAAAGTTCTCAGACAGGCATTGATCCATGGATCTATTTTCAGAGGCCTTTTACTGAAGTCTTGAATCTCTCTGCCCATGCGGGAGGGTAACTCGGAAAAAAAGCAGCACGATGCCAAACGTCCTGCTCCTTCTCCTTGCAGTTTGGGGAATGGTTGGGTGGGGACCCCTCCATCCCAGAGGCTCTGGAAGCACAAACTCCCACAGCACCAGCTCCATCACTTTTTAGAGCCAGACTGGGTCCGATGCTGCCCTTGATCCCACTGCTCCGTCCACCAACAACCAGCGCACCAAACCCCACAGAGATCCATCCTGAATCCCGACATCAAGGGCTGTAATTTCTCTGTGTGGATGTCGTGTGCAGGCCAAATAACAGATGGTACAAAATAAAGAGTACGGGCAGATTGCTACAAAAATTACGCATGCCACCAGCGTGGCCAAGACGTGTGCCCGTGGGCACTGGGCTGGCGCGGCACACTGTCCCCATCCCCGGGATAGGCTGCACTCCGGTGTCGCTTGTGCTCTTCAAAGCTCTGTAATGGGAGCAGCCTTTGCCGGCTGCAGAGGCAGACGCGTTGATATCTCTGTCAGCCCCTGATACCATCACCCGTCAGCAGCTCCGAATACATTTGCAATTTTATCCCTAATGGAGAGAGTTTGCTCATTACCTGCTCTTTATCAGCCACGGGTAGCATGACTTCCCACAAAGGGGCATCGCTCTCTGGAGCTAATCTTCCTGCTTAAAGACCTGGCCTTTTACAAAACATCGCAGAGTTCATCGGCTTTAGTAACCCGGCACCGCTTACTTGATATACTCTGTGAAGGTGTTGTCGTCCCCACTGTACATGAGGGGAAACTGAGGCACGGGGTGAGCCGGGAGGGAAGTGTGGATGCTTGAAGAGCCAACCCATGGCAAAGCCACCCCTCACATCCCTTCGGCCACATTGTGGCACTGCATGTGGGGCACAGGGACCGAAGCCGAGCCCGCTGGCCCCAGATTTTAGGGCTCCTTATGCTGACACCCATACCAGGAGACCTCAGTTCTCCTGCCTGGATGGGGCCGAGCGGCCGCTTCTCCCAGCCCCTGCTCTCTGTGCTCCCCTGGCAGTGCTGCATTTGGAGCACCCATAGCGAGAGGGGGTTAGCCCTGCCTGTGCCATAAGCAACAGAAGAGGTTGCAATTTGCTTTTCCTTCCTTCCCTCCTCCCCCAATATTTTGTCATTCATGTTTTTTCTTGCCCATCTGCAAGCAAGGAACCCAAGGCGAGGCCCGGCGAGTCCCCTCACACAGCCAGCGCTGGTTTCTCCTGCACAGGGATTTTCTGGCTCCATCTTCCATGGGACCGTGCTGAGCCCCAGGGGACACAAAGACCCCAAAGGGTGGGGGTCTTAGTGATTTCTGTACATGTGTGTTTGCGTCAGGTTTGGGTGGAGAAAATAAAGAGCGATGAACACAGAGGTTCAGAGCAAAGCCAGGATGGCGGGTCCAGGTCTCTCCCTGTGCTTTCTAAAGGCTCGAGCCGCTCCTTAGGCTCCTGAGCAGGGATCAGTGGGGCACCCCTGCTTCCCCGAGGTCAGCAATTCCCCCCCACCCCAAATTCACAGGGACACCATATTCTACACAAGAGACGCTGGAGGAAATAAGGGCACGGTTTGGTCGGGGCAGCGTGGTCCTGCAGGGCAGAGCTTTTAAGCTAAACCCGGGGGACAAGAAGGTGAAGGAAAGGACAAGCACCAATCTCCAAGTACCGGGACTCAAAAATTGGTACCCGCCAGGGAGAGGGGAACAGAAGCATCCCTGCAGCATCCCTGCCCACGTCTCGCCCGTCGCAGCTGACACGGACGGAGGTCGCTGTACGTGCTCTTGCGGTGCAGCATCGCCGGCCCCATTGCAGCTGCTTGACTGGAGCCAAGCAAACCACTCCAGGCCTTAATTTTGCTGCCTGCAAAATGCATTGAACTGCACTGAATCTGTTTTAAATGATTTCTGGACCTCTCTTGCGCTCCAAAAGCCACCAGTGCTTAGAAGAGCTATAGTGCATACCCCTAACTGAACATATAACTTAAGATAGGTAACAATGTAAATCCTGAAATCATAACCATGTCCGTGTAAATATGCATTTTTTTTAATACTTTTTTTTTAAAAAAAGTCTTTATTTCAGTGGAAGCCCCATCTTTTTAAAACATTCAGTGTCCCCTCCTTTCAACACAAGCCAATCCAGGTTGCTTTTTGTTTCGCTATTCCTTAACAACCCCCAAAATGTTCTAAAATCCATCATCCATTTTGCCTGTCCGCCCCTTCCTGGGTTTAAATCTTGCTGGAGATGATCTATATCATTTGAGGTATTAACGAGATTTTGAATTTCCGTTTAATCAGCAAATCTTGCCACTCGATTGCCACAGTCCTGCGCGGAGGAGCCATTAATAAATTCACTCACAGGTGGCGGCAGCTGAAACGTGCCGCCGGCTCGCTGCTCCCCGGCCGCCCCGCTGCAGCCCTGCGCTGCTTGCCGGTCTCCCGTTTGCCAGTTGCACCCACCCAGCTTTGCTTTCGGCTGCGGACAGATGGTCTGCAGGAGGATTTTTTTTTTTTTTTTGCTCCCTTTTTGAGCAGTGTTTGAAGGCAGAGGCTGACCCCAGCCCCCCTCCGCTGCCTTTCATGCTGTGCAGGTAGAAGGCAACAGCCAAAAGCACATCCTGGATTGATCGGAATTCAAACATCCTTATTTCGATGCTGAGCCACGGGCTCGTACCTCGCTCGTGGCAGCTCAGCTCCAAAAAGGGAGCTGGGGCTGAGCTGTGTGCACGCGTGGAGCTGGGGCTAGGATGGATCAAAGCCTTCCACAGCATTCCAGGGTGGAGGGCTGCATGCTGAAAATCCTCGGGGAATTAGGCAGCATGGTGGGAAACTTCTCCCCTAAATACCGCACCCGGCTGGGGTGCTCCTGTTGTGGCACCTGTGGGAAACACAGCCAACCCCAAAACTGCACCCCAAAGCCTGGATGGGAGGGACAGGTTGTGTCCCGAATTTGTAGGGATCTGGAAAGCTCCAGCACTTTCGGTTGGATTTTTAAAAATTTCCTCTTAATTTTCTGTTCGCGTTGCAAGGCAACGGCCTCACTGGTGCTGTGCAAAGACTGCGTGGGGAGATTCAGGTGCCCGGGGTGTGGGGGGGTTCTGTGCAGGATTTTTGGTTCCTGTACACCCAGGCGTTGCTGCAGGGTTGCTGGCAGAGGCAAGGTGCCATGCCCAGTACAGAGGGGACGGGGACAATTCCAGAGCAGGAGAAGGGAGCCTGGGCTCTGCTGCTGGGCTTCTCCCCTCTCCAACCATCCCTCCCCTTTCTCCACTTTGTTCACTGGGTGCTTAAAAACCAAGCAGAGATTGCGAACCGCCTGCAACTTCAGGCCTGCGATTTGCAGCATCCGATCCTGGGAGCTGCGCGGTGGCTTGAGGGATTCCCACCCTGGCAGCTCGGGGGCTGAGCAGCCCAGAAATCCGCCACTGCTTAGGCCTGCCCAGGTCCCACAAGCCCCAGACCCACGTTTTGTCCCCATTTTGGTATTTGCTCAGGAACCCGCACAGAAGCTCCCAGGGCGGGTGTGTGGCAGAGCCCCCGCGGTGGCCCCAGCCTCTCCGGAGGCAACGGCTCCCCTCTCCATGGCGCAAGCTGCCCGGCCCTGCAACTGAGCAGAATGAGAAAATATTGGATTTGTTTTCTGGAGGAAAAAAAAAAATCCAATATTCTGTCTGCAATCCCAGACTCTGCGCCTGGTTATGGCAGGAAAATGCTGTAAATCTCCCCTTTCCCCACCAGCAGGGGAAGAAAGATGAATTCTCTTTTAATATTCTTATTTTCTCTCCTGGTTTAAGCCCCATCATTTTGCAGGCAGCGCTGCAATCTCTTTGTTGACCAGGGTTTAAACCTGCTCTCCCGGCTCCCCCGACCCCAGGAAGTCTGCCTTGCACACCCTGCCCAGCAGCTCTCAGGCAGCGGCAATGAGATTTTAATAGATGTATTTTCAAATTAGTTCTGGGCCTTTCAAGACTTATCAGTTAAATGAGGTTTTTCAAATTGATTCAAAGGTCACTGCGAGAGTTTTCTCTTCTCTGTTATCTCTCCCTTATGGTTTCAGTGGCGATTGACAGGACAGAGGCAAAAAAAAAAATTGCCCCCGCCTCGTACGCCCAGAAAAAAAAACAAAAATCCACCCCAAATGGGCACCCCCCAAAAAAATGACAGCCGAGAGGTGGCTGCATGCAAAGCCGCGGGCTGGGGCTCGGCTTTGGGCCCCCCCCCAGGGCAGGGCTGAGAGGAGCCCGGTGGGGCTGAGGGGTTTTGGGGTTGGGGTGCGGGGTGGTGCTGGGGAGGGGGGGTCCGGGGGTTGGGGTGCGCAGCTGCCCCCGGCGGAGCGGGGAGCCCGTTTCCTCGTGGGGAAGGGGGGGAGAAGGCAGATTTAATATTTAACCGACGGGAGGTTTATTGGCCCCTTCTGACGCGCAGATTAGGAGCAAACAGAAAAATAGCTGCGGGCGGAGCGAGGCGGCCCCGGCGCGCTGATAAGGGAGGCGGCGCGGTGCGGGGCGCGGTGCGGCGCCGTGCGGGGCGGTGCGGGATGCGGGGCGCGGTGCGGGATGCGGGGCGCGGGGCGGGATGCGGGGCGCGGTGCGGGGCGGTGCGGGGCGCTCAGTGGCCGCCCCCGCGGAGCTGGAGGCGCCGGTCCCGGCTGGTCCCGGCGGGAGGCTCCGCGCCGGCGGAGGGAAGGTGCTGTTATTAGCGCCTGAACTCCCAAGTGAAAATAAGAATAAATAACGCTAAAAGGGGGGTTTCCCTGGGGGAAATGGATTTCTCCCCTTCTTACTTTCTTTTGTTTTCCTTTCGTTTTCTTTTCCTCTTTCCTTTCCTTTTTTTCTTTTTCTTTTTCTTTTTCTCTTTCTTTTTCTTTTTCTTTTTCTTTTTCTTTTTCTTTTTCTTTTTCTTTTTCTTTTTCTTTTTCTTTTTCTTTTTCTTTTTCTTTTTCTTTTTCTTTTTCTTTTTCTTTTTCTTTTTCTTTTTCTTTTTCTTTTTCTTTTTCTTTTTCTTTTTCTTTTTCTTTTTTTTTCTTTTTCTTTTTCTTTTTCTTTTTTTTTTCTTTTTCTTTTTTTCTTTTTCTTTCTTTTTTTTCTATTTCTCCTTCTTCATCATCTTCGTCTCTTTCTCCTCCTCCTTCTTTTTTCTTCTTTTTCTTCCTCTTCTTCTTCTTCTTCTCCTTCTTATTCTTTTCCTTTTTCTTCTTATTATTTTTCTTCTCCTTCACCATCTCTTTTTTCTTTCTTTTTTTTTCTTTCTTTCTTTCTTTTTTCTTTCTTTTTTCTTTCTTTTTTCTTTCTTTTTTCTTTCTTTTTTTTTCTTTTTTTCTTCTTTTTCTTCTTCTTTTTCTTCTTTTTCTTCCTCTTCTTCTTCTTTTTCTTCTTCTTCTTCTTCTCCTCCTTTTTCTTCTTCCTTTTTTTTATAAGCGGGCGTTCGGCCCCTTGCCGGGGCTGGAAGGTGCGGAGCGGCCCCGGCTGCAGCCCTTCACAGCCGTTTTCCCCCGCTTTACAGCAGCGAACCAAATCGCTCCGGTGCCACGGAGGCGCCCCGCTGCCGGGGGGCTTCTCCCCGGCACCCCCGGGAGGGCTCCGCGCTCCCTGCCCGGGGCCGCTGCCGCGGGGGCGCCGCGGTTGGGCCGAAGTCGTTGGAGTGAAGCTGAAATTGAAACAAAACTCGGCCGATGTTCCTCTGTTCCCCCAGGTTTTCCGCAGCGTGTTCCTCTCCCTCGTGCTGGCGATTCGGAGTGCTAGCTCGCGGTATTAATTAGCGGCATTAATTATCGGCGTTGCCAAAGCTCTCGGGCATTTGCTGGCCCTTTGCTTTGGCAGAGCCCCGCGCTGATGCCTTCGGGGTTTTCGTTTGTCCGGGTGCTTTTAGTTTTTTGAATAGCGACACCCGGTCGGGTAGTGACGGAGAGTTGGTCAGGGAGAGCAGGTGAGAAAGTAGGAAGGGGAAAAGAAAAGAAAAGAAAAGAAAAGAAAAGAAAAGAAAAGAAAAGAAAAGAAAAGAAAAGAAAAGAAAAGAAAAGAAAAGAAAAGAAAAGAAAAGAAAAGAAAAGAAAAGAAAAGAAAAGAAAAGAAAAGAAAAGAAAAGAAAAGAAAAGAAAAGAAAAGAAAAGAAAAGAAAAGAAAAGAAAAGAAAAGAAAAGAAAAGAAATAGAAAAAAAGGGAAAAGGAAAAAAGGGAAAGGAAAGGAAAGGAAAGGAAAGGAAAGGAAAGGAAAGGAAAGGAAAGGAAAGGAAAGGAAAGGAAAGGAAAGGAAAGGAAAGGAAAGGAAAGGAAAGGAAAGGAAAGGAAAGGAAAGGAAAGGAAAAAGGAAAGGAAAGGAAAGGAAAGGAAAGGAAAGGAAAGGAAAGGAAAGGGAAAGGAAAGGAAAGGAAATAGAAAACGAAAAGTAGAAGAAATGAAAAAACGAAAACAAAATGTAAACAAAAAAAGAGAAGAAAAAGGAAATTAAACAAAAATAAAGGGACAAGAAATTAAAAAAAAAATGGCAAAGGGAGAAGGAAAGAAACATAGAAGCAAAAGACGAAAACGAAAACGCGTGCGGACAGCGCTCAGCGAAGCTCCCGGCCCGCAGCGAGCGGCGGCTCCGTCCCGGCCCCCCCGGGGCAGCACAACCGGGGGCGTTTGGGCCGGGAGGGGCCGTGCTGGGGACCCACTCGGGACCGCGCTGCCACCGGGCCGGGCGACCCCGGCTGCTCTCGGCCGGCCTCGAATCCCAGCCGCGGCTCAAAGCCCTGGGGCGAGCGGCCGAATTTCACGCGTGTTCCTGCGTTCCCGCGGGGCAAGGCGAAAACCACGGGCCGATGGTTTCTGGCCGAGTTTAGCACAAATGGACACGGAGCTAAAGGGCCACAACGAGGTCTCGGCTCTCCCAGGTGCTAACCACGGGAGGATTCCCTAATCCTGCGTGCAGGAATAAACCCGTGGCGGGGACGGGGTGTCCAACACGCGGGTGCGCAGGAGCGGGGGGCTCCTACAGGGCACCCACGGGCACGCAGGGTGGGAGGGCACCCACCGGCTGTCAGCATGCGAGGATGGGAGAGCGCCCACGGAGACGCGTGGTGGGGGGACTCCCACTGCCCTCCGCGGACACGCGGGGACCCAGCTGAGCCCACGAGAACGGAGCCACTTCCTTGCACGGAGCCGTGGGGCCTCCTTCGCCCCCCGAGGATCACGGGTGGGTGTGTGGGGGGGGGTCACGAAGTTTGCAGAGCTACGTCTGGACCGGGGGGGGGACACACACGGGGACACAATGCGGCGGTGACAGCGGGTGGCCGAGATGGATGGCCCGAGGGGACGGGACGGGCACCGCCAGCTGCTGCCCAGATGCTTCCCCGTGGGGCACCCCTATTTCGGGGAGCCCCCGGGGGGAGCGGAGCCACAGCCCCCCCGGCACCGGAGGGAGCTGTGCGGGGCCGTTGGGGGCCGCAGCCCCCCACCTCCCACCCCCCACCCCCGCTGCGGCTCTGCCCGGGCCCCGGCTGAATAATTAATGGTTCATCTGCGCACGGGGCGGCGAGAGGGGGAATTGGAGTGGAAAGAGGAGAAAAGCAGCAATTGCCATTTCGAGGGGCCCGGCGTGTTTATCGATCCGCGATTTACTGCCTCGGACTAATACAGCGGGTGGGCTCCTGAACACGGCGACCGGCCCGGGCCCCCCGGTTGGACCCCCCCACCCCCTTCCGTTGTGTTCGCACCGGGGGGACGAGGCCGGCCCCTGCCAGGCTGCTCGTCGGGCGGTAGCAGCGGCCCTACGGCCCCTCCAGCGCCGGCGGGGTGGGAAGAAGCGAGCAGGATCGAGCCGCGGCCCCAGGACGGCCGGGTTGGGGGGGGGGGCGGGTTGGGGATCGCCGGCTCCCGGCGCGCCCCCTCCCCTATAAGCGCCTTTTCCGTGGGCGTGGGGCCGAGCCGCGGCCGCGCCGTCGAGGAACGGGGTCTATGGCGGCCGTGGGGTCCCGCTCCCCCGGCGGCCTCCCCCGGCCTCGTTTCCCGGCGGGACAAAGCCAGCCCGGGGAAGGCCCGCGTCCCCCGAGCCTCCGCCCGGCCTCCCGGAGCGCCCGTCGGGGGGCGAGAGCTACGGGGGGCTGGGGAACGAAACGAAACCGGGCCCCAGCGGGGCCGGGAGCCGGGAACAAAGCGGGGAGAGCCGCGGGGAGGCCCGGGCTTGCGTGGAGGCCCGGGGCTGCGTGGAGGCCCGGGGCTGCGTGGAGGCCCGGGGCTGCGTGGAGGCCGGGCCGGCGGATCCTCCGTGGGGCGGCCCGGTGGGGCGAGAGCCACGGCCCGGTCCAGTCGGGGTCGCCGGGGTTTGGCAGAGGCGAGTTCCTCGCGGGGTGCGTTGTATTTGATTGTCCTCGCAGAAAGCAGGGAATTAAACCCCCGTCCCTACGAAATTTGGATTTTTCTATTTCCGGAAATATCGTCCTTTGGCGCAAAGCGCCCCTGGGACCCAGGGAAACGCGGCGTAAGGAATTAAAAACCATTTTAGGGAAAAGAAATCTCCCCCGACAGCTCGGGGACGACCGGAGCGATGGAAGCGGGGGCAGAACCCGACTCCCCCGGCCTCCGCCGCACCGGGCCGGGCCGAGGGGCACGGAGCTCCCGCAGCCTCCCCGAGCCGGGGATTCATTCCCACCCTCACAACCACGGGTATTATTTCAAATTTTGGCGAGCCAGGAGGCAGCCACCCGCCGCTCAATTAGCCCGAACAACGGGGGCATTAAACGGCCGATCGCGGCAGTGTTTAAATCTTTATTTACCAGAACCTTGTAAAGCCAGGAACAATTTGCATTCTATTAACTGCTTTTCAATAGGGCATCGACTGGAACTAAAAGATGCCACTACCCTGCCCTAATTAAAGAGCAACTGAATTACACTAAATACATATGAACGCTGCTCTCCTCCATAAATAACGGCCGGCTCCTCGCCGTGCGCAGCCCCCAGCGGGCCGGACTCTGCCCGGTCCCCCCGGGAACTGCGATCTCCGCAACGTCCCCCCCCGGGTAGTGGCAGCCCCCGGCCACCCCCGCCTGGCCCCGCGGAGCCCTGGAGCGGTTCTGTCGGGGCCGGTGCGGAGGAGCGGGGATGCGGGAGGGTGGCGGGGGGGGCTCCGACACGTCCTCCAGCTCTCCTGCCCTTTCGTCCGCGCACCGACACCGTGACCCCTCCGAGCCCCCGCACACAGAAAACGCATTTTTTATGCATGTGTGTGTGTGTGTGATTTTTTTTTTCTTTTCTTCCCCCAGCAAACGCACGTCCCCCGGCCCAGCGCCGGGGTGAGGCCGAACGAGCCTCGCCGGCTGGGGGGGGCGCGGAGCCTCCGTGCGCTCCGCACCCGCGGTGCCTCCACGGGGCAGCCCCCGGTCCCCCCGGGGCGGTTCTCCTGCGGGCAGCGCTTGCGGTGCCCCGGGGAGCGGAGCGCAGCCCCGGGTGTCTCCCCCTGATTTTCGCCGTCCCCCCCCAGCAGCAGCACGGCTTCCCCGGTGCGAGCCCCCGGTAACGGAGGAGGGACCGGAGCCTGCCCTCAGCGCAGCCGGGGCTGCGGGGACCCAGCGGCGGTGCCAAGCGCGACACGGCCCCACCGGTGGCTCTCCGGGGGGAGAACGGGGCCGGTGCAGTGTGTGTGACCGCACGGGAAACGACCCCCGGGGGGAGAGGCAGCCCACCGGGGGACAGTGCCGGGAGCACCCGGCTCCTGCCGCCTCCGAGCTCCTGTTTCCTGCTGTCAGGAGCAGGCCCGGGGCGGGGGGGTTGCGATAAGGAGAATTTCCATCCTTGTCTTCGTAAGGCTCGGTAACCCCCGGCCCGGCCCCGACCCGGCTCCCCGCTACCCGGGGCGCTCCTGGAAGGGCTCCCCACGCGTGTCGGTCCCCTCGGACCCCCGCCGTGCCCTACCTGCGAGCCTGAGCGCCGACATCCTCTGAAATTCCGGCTCCTGCAACCATTTCCACATCCTCCGGAAAGTCTCCCGGCCCGACTTGAGCTTACTCCAGGGCTTGGGGTTCCGCAGCAGGTCCGAGAGGGTCCCTTGCGAGCGGCACAAGATCCTCTGCGCGAAGATCGCCTGCGGGATGCTGTAGCGCTTCAGCTCGGCCGTGATCCTCTGAGCCACCTCCTTGGTGTTGATCTCCTCCACCTGCCCGGAGGCTCCGGGCTGCGAGCCGGCGGCCGAGGCCTGGCGCTCCCGCTCGCCCAGGAGCGAGCCCCCGGGCTGGGCGTGCGGGTGGCCGTGCGGGTGCATCCCGTTGAGCGGGGGCATCATGGCCGAGCTGGGGGCCGCCAGCCCCCGCGCCAGGTGCTCCTCGCCCCGGGACAGCATCGCGGCGTGCGAGTCGAAGCCGTTGGGCGAGAGCATCTTCTCGTTGGGCAAGTGGCCGCCGGGGCCGTAGGGAGCCAGCGGCTGCTGGGCGTTGTGCAGGCTGCCCAGCCCGTTGGGGAGCGGCGAGAGGGGCTGCCCCATGGCCGGCATGTCCTTGGGGTAGTGGCTGTAGAGGTTGCCCATGGAGGCGAGGCTCCGCTCGTCGCGCATGAGGGTGAAGCTGCCGCTCACGTTGCCGGCGAGGCGCTGGTGCGGGTGGTGGTGGTGGTGGTGGTGGTGCGGGTGGTGGAACTTCTCCGACACGGTGGAGATGGGCGGCAGGTGCTGCAGGGGGGTCAGCGTGGTGTAGGTGCTGCTCAGGCTCATGCCGGACGGCGACTCGCAGGACATGCTCATGGCGGGGTGCAGCGGGGCGGCCAGGCTGTGCTCGGCGCGGTAGTCGCCCCCCTCCAGGATGGAGGCCATGCCCGACACCATGGCGGGCCGGCC
The DNA here is from genome assembly GCF_040182565.1 of Anser cygnoides. Lineage (NCBI taxonomy): Eukaryota > Metazoa > Chordata > Aves > Anseriformes > Anatidae > Anser > Anser cygnoides. The sequence continues at coordinate 5,084,794 of NC_089899.1, read as the reverse complement.
GTGCGGCACCAGGTTGCGGTGCGAGCCCTGCCGCCCGTGCGCCGGGCTCAGCAGCTCGGCGGGCTGCGAGTGCGGGACGCCGTGCAGGCTGCCCAGGTTCTCCATCGCCAGCTCCATGGTGGCCGCCGGGCTCTGCCGCTGTCCTCGCCCGCTCGCTCGCTGCCTTCCTCCCCCAGCCCCGCCGCCGCCGCCGCCGCCGCCGCCTCCTCCTCCTCCTCCTCCTCCTCCTCTTCCTCCTCCTCCTCCTCCACCTCCTCCTCCTCCTCCTCCTCCACCGCCCCCCCCTCCCCGCGCCGGCTGCCCGGATTAATTCAGACTCCGCGCTCCGGGGATCGATCTCCCTCGCCCCGCGCTCAGGCCGGCATGCCGCGCCGCCCCAGCCCGGCCTCGGGGCGCTGCCGGCTCTGCGCTGCGCTGCGCGGGGGCTGCGCGGAGCGGAGCGGGGCGCGGGGCGTGCGCTCGGGGCGGCTGCGGCGCGCCTCGGCCGCCGGCTCCCGGCAGCCTCGCTCTGGGCCGCGGCGTGACGTCAGCGCCGCCCCGCCCCCCCCCGTTCCCCCCCCCCAGCCCCCCCGCACCGAACCGAGCCGTGCCGGCCCCCCCCCCCCCCCCTCCGCCTTCCCCGGTCCTCGGGAACGGGGGTGCCCGGCGCGTGGGGCTGAGCACCCCTCCTGCCCTATAGTCACCCCCCTCCCCGATACTGACCCCCTCCTATAGTGACACCCCCCATAGTGACCCCCCCTCCAGAGCTGACCCCCCCCAGGGGCTGACCCCCACCCCTCAGGGTGACCTCCCCCATCGTCGGTGCTCACCTCCCCCCCCTCCCCGGGCACCCAGCGCACATCTGGCGGCGCTGCGCGGTGCCCCCTGCACACACCTGTGTCCCCGCACATCTGGCTGACCCCCCCCAAAAAAATGTGCACATCTGGCTGACCCCCCCGCCGCACACATCTGGCTGTCCCCACCCCTGCGTGTGCTACCAAAGCGCCTGTGCCCAACGCCCCCCCTGCACCCCCCCGCACCCCCTCTGCTCCCCCCCGCACCTGCTGCCCCCCCAAGAGTTCCCCCCAAATTCTTTCTTTACCCAGGGCCTGGATGACCCCCCCCAGCCGCTCCCCCCCCCCCCATCTCCCCCAAACACTCCCTCTCTCTCGCACCTAGGTCCCCACGCGTGTCCCCCCCACCTGCCCGCACCCACACTTGTGCCCCCCACCCCGGGTCCCGGGCAGCTTTTTGGGGACGGAGGGGGGGTTTGGGGGCGCCTCGGCACGGGGAAGGCGACAGGGACACGCGGGGGGGGGGCACACGGCGCTCTGCTGCAGGGGTGGCAGGGAAGGGGAAAGGGGCAAAGGGAAAGAAGGGAAGGGGGAATGAGGGAGAGGAATAAGGGGAGAATAAGGGAAAGGGAGAGGGAAAAGGGAAAGGAGAAGGGAAAAAAAGGGGATGTGGGATGGGAAGGGGAGGAGGACGGGAAGGAAGGCAGGGACGGGGCGAGCCGGGTTTTAGGCCGTGGGCTGGCTCCTGGTGTCCACCCCAGGTTTGTCCCCCCCCCCAGGGGCGTGTTCCGGTGCCCCCCTCGGTGCCCCGCAGGGTCGGGTTCCTGCGGGGAGCGGGGCGCGGCGGCCGCCCCCAGAGCTCCCGGCCAGCGCCGGGGAAGCGGCTCCCGGTCCCCAGGCCCCGGCGTGCCCCTTGCCGAAGCTTTACTGAAGCACGCGAAAACACAAAATCCGCAGCTTCCCCTGGCGCCTTCCCCGCGTGGGCCCCGGCCGGGCTCCGTCCCCGGTTAGAGCCCGGTTAAGGGGGGCTCCAGGCGGCCCCGGCGGCCGAGGGGCTTCTGGGGGGGGCTGGGGGCTCCCAGATGGGAACATCCCAACCAGCACAGTGCGGTTTAACCCAACACATCCTATGCCATGCCGTCCATCCCATCCCATCCCATCCCATCCCATCCCATCCCATCCCATCCCATCCCATCCCAACCCACCCCATCCCATCCCATCCCTCTCCAAACGGAAGGGGGAACGCCGGTCATTTTCCCCTCTGAATTTGGTGCTGCGGGTGGGAGCCCCGCTCCCTCGTTCCCCTCTCTCCCGAGCACAAGGACAAGGTGTCACACCCGGCCGCCCCCGCGCCCCTCGGACATCGCTTTAGTGCCGAATTCCACAAAATTCCCAAGTCCATAAAATGAAGCCCCGCCAGTTCCTAGGATGCGGGCGCAGAGCAGTCACCGGCGGAGCAGGGGCCGAGCCGGGGGTGTAGCCCCGCTGTAACGCGGCCCGGCCTGCCGGAGCCGGGCTGGGCCAGGCCGGGCTGGGATTTGGGAAGAATTTGCCCCCCCCCACCCCGGGGGTCATAGCTTCCAGCCCCGCTCCCAGCTCTCTCCCCCCCCCCCCCCCCCCCACCAAAACGTGTCTGGGCGGCGGGAGCGAGCCCCGTCCCGGGGGGCGGTGGGGCTCCGGGAGGGGTGCAAAGCCCCCAGCACCCAGGGGAGGCCTCGGGGGGGTCGGGAGGGGGTGAAGGGGGGGTTGGAGGAGCGGGTTCCAGGCAGGTAACGGGACACGGAGCCGGGCAGCGCTGCGCTGGGGGGTCCGGAGCTGGGCAGCGCCAGGGGATCAAAGGATGGGGGGGGGGGCTAAGGGGGTAGTGGGGGGGTGGGGGGGGGGGCGCAGGGAGGAGGAGGGGGGAGAACGAGCAAGGGCTGAAGCAGCCGCGTCTGAAACGGTTTCATCGAGTGTAATAATGGCGATAGCGCATCGATCGGCCCATCGACCGCCCATCGATAGATCCCAGCCTGCAGCTGCCCAGCTCGCCCTCCGTCCCGCGCAGCGGCCCCGGGCCGGGCTGACGGTGGGGGACGGCGACACGGCCCCCCCTAACCCCACAACCCCCCCTCCCCAGCCCCAACCGGGCCCGGAGCAGCGGGCCCCCGGGGCAGGCGCTGGACTCTGCCCTCCGCCGAGCTTTGCACCAAGCAAACAACAAAAAAGAGAGAGACTTTTTAGTAATTAGTGCGACGTAATTGAGTAATGCGGTAGCTCCGCGCACCCCCCCCTCTGCCCCCCCCCACCTCCCACCTCCCCCCGGCTCTTCCCCGATCGATGCAATATCATTAGGCGAGCGGCACGGAGCCGTGCGGGGCCGGGGGAGCGGGGAGGCGGCGGCACAGCCCGGGGCCGGGCCGTGGGCCCGAGCCGCTGCTGGCACGGCTGAACCCCGCCGGGCTTTTCCTCCCTCTCCGCCTTCCCGAGCAGGGCTCGGAGCGCCCCGAGGCCGCGGGGATGGCCGGGGGCAGAGCCCCGTGCCCGGGCGGGGTCCCGGCACCGCACCGCTCTGCCCGCGGCCGCTGCGCGCCCCAACGCGGAGCCCGCTCGGAGGCGGCCGGGGCCCTCTCCCCCTCTTTCCATTCGCCAGCTGGATGCTATTGATCCCTTCCCTCGCCTCCTCTTTCTTCCTGAGCTCCCTCTCTCTATTTAATTCCCATCCCTCCGCTCCTCCGAAGCCGCCCGGGCAGCTCTCCGAGAGGAGCCGGGCAGTGCCGGCACCCCGAGGCGCGGAGCCGGGGGCGGTAAGTGCGGAGGGGGAGCAGGGGCCCTCACCCAGCCCCCCCCCCGCAACCCCGCGGCCTTGGGGGTAAGGGGGACGGGGCAGAGCACCCGAAGGGACCGCCGGCTGGGACGAGCGGGGAGAGAGGTGCAGTGAGGGGGGAGCCAATAACCACCACCCCCCCCCCCCCAAAAAAAAAAATTAATCCTGGCAGCGCTCAGCGCCCTCAGCACCCCCCGGCCGCCCGTCGCTGCCCCCCGGGGGGAGCGGGGTGCTCGGGGCTGCCCGCACCGGACTCGCGGCCGCTCCCCCGGGACCTCCCCCGGGGCGCTCCGGGCAGCTCGGGCAGGGGGCAGCGGCTCCGGGAGAGGTGGGGAAGGGGCGTAGAGGGCAAGGGGGGCACTGCTGCCCCCTCCCCGCTTCTACCCCTGCCTTCCGGGTCCGCGCCGCTGCGCTCCAGCCGTTTGGTTTTGCGCTCAAATCTCGCTGTATTTCCGCTCCCCCCCGCACACGCACACTTAGGAAGAGCTCGAAAACCCAAGCGCCACGGCCAGAAACACATCCAGAGGAGTGGGACGCGCACCTGCGGGCAGGGGTTGTGGCAGCCGGCGGACAGGTACAGCCCAGGGGCTAAAGCATTTGGTTTTGCCGGGCACGGAACGGGAGCGAGCGGCAACGTGGCTCCCGCGCAGCCCCGCGCATCCCGCCATGGCACTTCCCTATAGGAAATCAAGTTCCTTAAAGTTCTTTAAGGCTTCAAAATAACAGCACCATCGCCTGGCAGGTGAATTATTTAGTGCCTATAGATTCCTTGCAAACCCTTTCATTTCGGTTCCAAATCTTTCCCAGCCCAGCCTTTGCCTATGGATGTCTCGATTTTACAACAATCAAGCGGGAGGCAAAGAGCGTGGCAATTTCTGCTAATCGATTTTCCATACAATGGGCCCCAGATGATGTTTTAAAATGTGAGAAACTAAAATGTGTTGGTTTAAATAAGACTTTTGCAATCAATAGCTTTTAAAAAAAGAGACTTTGATACCGGTTCTTGAAGGGGATTCAAACGCTTTCACTTCCAAAACAAAACAAGGCAGGAAAAGCCAGCGACGCCGGAACAAAAAAGTTCCGCCTGGATTTGGGGTTGTTCAAGCGGGATATGGGAAAAACCCGCTCCGGGGGGCGCAGCGCCGGGACCGAGGCCCCGTCCCGCGGGGGTCCCGCCGCGCCCCCCGGCTCCGCGCAGCCCCGGCGGGGGCAGCCCCGCTCCTGCCGCCCCCCACATCCCCCCCCCGGACCTTTTCGGGTACGATTTTCCCTTCCCCGATTTCACGGCGTCTCCCTGCGTCTTGAGCTCGGCTTTCTGGCGTTTCGGGGAGGAATTCGGCAGCGGGGCCGGCGGGGGGGCTCCAGCCCTTTCCCCCACAACCATTTCCTTGGCCCCAACCCCCCGCACCCCCGGGCCGCCCCACATTGCCCGTTTGCACCTTCGGCGTTTTTCTTTTTCTTTTATTTTTTCTCTTTGAGAAAATTTTAGCTGCGAGCTCAGGCCCTTCCCCTGCTGCTCGCGGCTTCTTTTCCTTTCCTTTTTGCGGGATGTAGAAATATTTGTAACCCCCCACCCTCGGCGAATAATTTCCTCCATCTCCGTAAAAAAGGCACCGGGCGAATTTAGGGAGAGGGACAGGCCGGGGGGGGGGGCGTCGGAAGGTGCCCCCCGCCCGCTTTTGCCGTTCGCCTTCCCCCGGGGTCAGTGGGGAAGGAGGAAAAACCGCAGCAAGGGGGGGAAATAAATCTGCAGGGGGGTGGGGGCCGAGCCGGCCCCTCCTGGGGCTCGCCGCCCACTTTTCTCGTTTGCCCCAAACTTTGAGTCCCCCCAAAACTCGGCGGCCGGCAGCGGCGGGGCCGGGGCGGCGGCGGGGAGCGGGCTGGGGGCCGGGGGCCCATCCAATTTCACGCCGGGGGGGCGGTTTGGGGACCCGCGGCCGCTCTTTTCGATGTCACCCCCGGAGCTTTTCCCCGCCGAGCTCCGGCGCAGCGCGGCTTGGGGCCGGGGTCGCGCTCCCCGGGGCCGCGCACCCACCGGCGGCCACGACCCGGCCCCCCTCCCTGCACCCCCCCGCCGTGCCCCCAGCGCCGGGGAAGGCAGCGGGGACCTCCGGGAGCCTCTTCCACCCGCGATTTGTTTTCAAAGTTCACAGCGGACCAGCCCTGAACTTTACACCCTGGCAGCGGCGCGGCCCCGCCGGGGCTTTTTGGGGAAAAGCAGTGAAAACCACTCGAATATCGTCAAGACCCGAGGTGGGATTTTTTCCCCCTTTTTTTTTTCCTTTCCTTTTTTATTTTATTTTATTTTTTATTATTATTTTTTTCCCTCCCTCCTGCCCCCTCTTCCGCGTTTCCCACGCTCGGACTCGGCCGTCCCGGAGCCCGGGCAGGATTTAGAAGCTTAGAAGAGGGAAGTGCAGCGAGTTTGTGGGTGCTCTGCGGGGTGCGTGAGGCTGGGACCCCCCCCTCGGGCTGTCCCCAGCTCTGCCCTCTCCTCTCCGGGTCCGGGCATCCCATTTTGCCATTTCTCTCCTTGTGCAATTTGGGATCCCCAAACCCGAATGTCTGAGCATTCGGGGGGAAAAAAGAAAAAATAAGAAAAAAAAGGAAAAAAAAAGTTAAAAACCAGCAAAGGCCGACTTTTAGGGGGGCCGGGACGAGCATTTAGGGCGATGTCCGGTAAAACCTTTCTTTTAACAACGCGCGTTAAAACGCCCGGTGCCACTGGCAGCGCCCGGTGCCTGGCACCCGCGGGTGCCCCCCAAAAGCTGCAGGTGCCCCCCCCAAGTCCCGGCACATCGTGGGCGGCTTTGGGGTGCCCCAGCACGGGGTCCCGGGGCTTCGGGAGGGCGCCCGGTGCCGGCACGGTGGAAAACGCCCGTGCGGAGGAGAACCGGGTGCTGTCCTCCGCTCCGCAGCACGGCTCTGCCCAGTGCTGTGCGCCGGAATCAGGAATTCAACGCACTTATTTTGTACATAATATATGTATCATACATGCTGTGTATGTACAAGGTATATATCCACATGGAGATTGTATTTATTTTATCCATATGCGAGTGTATTTATCCGCGTTTCGCGGTTCTGAATATTTTCGGCATTTTTTTTTTCCTGTTGCAGCAGGACTCGTTTTCCCAGCTCGGGAAGCATCTCTGCCTTTCCGAAAAGAGGCGATCCTATTTTTGGAGACTTTTCTCCCCAAGCCCCAGGGCAGCGGGGCGGGCACGGCCGGGCCCCTGCAGTGCCGTTTGCTCCGGCTCGGTCGCACCGGAGCGGCCCGGGGAGGGGGTGCGGGGCGGGGGGCACTGTCCCCCTCCCTGGTCCCTGGGGTTCTGTCCCCGCGACAGGTGCCTCTGTTCCCCGGGGATGTGCCCCGCTGCCGGGCATGGCCCGGGGTGGGCAGCGGTGGGGACAGGAGACAGGAAAGGGATGGGATGGGGAGGGATGAGGACATGAGGCAGGGACATGGGGACATGAGGCAGGGATGGGGACACGATGCAGAGACATGAGGCAGGGATGGGGACAAGGTGCGGATGAACACAAGGAATGAGCACGATGCAGGGACAAGGGACAGGCAGGGAGCAGTACAAAGTGAGGATGGGTACAAGACAGGGCTGGGGGAAGAGGAAAAATGGGAAATGAGGCAGGAACAGGACGGGATGGGTGAAAGGTGGGGATGGGACTGAAGCAGGGATGGGGACAGGGGTGAGGCAGGGATGAGGACAAGGGAAAAAGGGGAAATGAGGCACGGATGGGGACAAGCAGGGACAGGGTAAAGGGAAAAAAGGAAAATGAGGCAGGGACAGGGACAGGCAGGGATGGGGACAAGGGAAAAAGAGGAAATGAGGCAGGGATGGGGACAGGCAGGGATAGGGTAAAGGGAAAAAAGGGAAATGAGGCAGGGATGGGGACAGGCAGGGTTGGGGACAGGGAAAAAGAGGAAATGAGGCAGGGTTGGGGACAGGCAGGGATGGGGATGAAGGAAAATAGGGAGTGAGGCAGGATCAAGGGATGAAGCAGGGATGTGGACAGGTAGGGACCTGCCGCCCCCAGTCAGACCAGAGCTGTCTCCACTGGGCCCAGTGGGGCTGGGCACCAGGTCTCTGTGGGATTGGGCCGTGGGTCCCCTGTGGGATGGGTGCCCAGGCCTGCTCCGCACCAACCCTGGGTCATGGTGTGCTTTTCACTAAAATAACCCAAGGCAGCTCACAGCCACATGCAGCTATCACACACATGCACACACACGCACAGAGCTCCAGCTGGCCATAATCGATACCCAGCTCACAGCCTCATCCATGGGAAACACGCATCCGCTCCCCGCAAACCCACACCCCAAGTTCCCCCCTGCCCTGGGCACAAATCCACCCCGATGGCAGGTGGCACCCTGAGAGCAAGCCCGCCTGGGGCATGGAGCGGTGGCACCCCTCTCCCCGTGCCCTCCTCTCTCCCGCAGCAGTAATTGCTGCTGTATTTATCCAAACTAGGAGGGGGTGGCAGAGAAAGACTTCGAAGAGTAATTTTCCGGGAATTCTCCTCGGTGTAATTGTCTTGATAATAAATCCAGACACTTAGCCTGTGTATGAATTGCTTTTTACCATTTTCATTTATTATTGAACACAGTGGGGAGAAGGGGAAACGCAACAGGGCTCTTTCTTGTGAGAGAGAAGGGGCGAAGGGGCTGAGGAGACAATTTCTCTGCAGATCCGGGAAACCTGGATGTGCTCATCATCTTGCTCTCTTTCTCTCTCTCCTTTTTTTTTTTTTTTTCCCCTTAATACATAGTCCATTTCCCCACCACCCACTTTTTTGGGGGGGTATTGAAAACTAATTAAATAACCCGTTAGCTAACATGTTAAATTAAGATCCACTCTTGGATTTAATGATGTCTACGGAAGAATTGACAGAAATGTGAAGACAGACTGTCAATAGATTCCTTCCCCTGGTTACACTGTATAAATGTGATTAAAACAGATCTCAGAGGAGGGCATCCGACATGGTGCCCGCACGGGGATGGAGCTGCTGGGGCACCTGGGGGTCTCTGGGGACAAACATCTGAAATGGCTGCTGAGTGGTGAGCTGCCGGCATGGCAAGGACATGGGGCTCCTCCCCTGGGTGTCCAGGTGGGTTGGGGACGAGAAACCGCCCTGAGACATGGCTGGGGCCGGAGCAGGACCCTGGGGAGGGGCTGCGTGTCTGCGGCTGGGGAAACATCCCCTGGCCAGGGCTCCAAGCTGGCTCCATGAATGTGCTGTGACAGCACTGAGCAACCCCAGCTGGGAGGGCTGCTTCGTCCCTGGTCTTGCAGCAGCCCAGGGCAGCCCCGTGCAGTGCGGAAGGATGTGAAGATGAGCCCTCGCTTTGTTCTCGCTCCAGCAATACAAACAGTGGCTGGCACAGTGAGCATACACCCATTGCTTTCTGCTTAAGCTCTCAGGTAAAGGTTACCTTAGCATCCAGGCTGAAAAAATCAATGGCTGATACAGCATGAGACTCAGAAAGACAACATACATCTATCACTTAGGGATTCGATGGGCTTAGAATAGTCTTGTCAACAAATGATTGTTTAAACAGAATATCTCAACTGTTTATGGCACCCTTAATCCATACATCTAACTACCACTGTAACATGTCATGAGCATGGATTGCTCTGTAGAAACCTCTGTTGTTAGGTCCAGAGCTGCAGAACGCTTAAGCACATGCTTAAGTCTCTTAGACTTCAAATTAATCATGTACTTAAGTGTTTTGCTCGACTAGGCCCAGCCTAAGAACAGGGAAATACCTGTCATTACGTTAATGGATGAAGTTTTTGTTTCCTGCCCTTCATTTATGTAGCGTTAAAAGGGCTAAATGCACACGTTTGCTCCAGACACTCTGTTTTCTGGCCAGTTTATCCAGCTGGTGCACAAACATCCGGGTGTCACCTGGATGTGCCGGGGGTTTTGTAGGTCTGCCTTCTCCGCCAGGTGCTGGGGTCCTCGCCGTGGCATTTCAGGAAGACTTTGGGCCAGTGGGGCCGATGGTGATGGGTGAGGACCTCCAGGAGTTAAATAATGCAGGGGGAAGGAGCAAGGGAGCAGAGGAGCAGATGGAGAAGGATGAAAAAAGATGCAGAAGAGACTGAAGAGCAAAAAGAGGTTGGAAAAGCTGCACTGACCCAGAGCAACAGCCATGATGTCCACGGAGACCTGAGCAGGGAAAGCGAGGGAGGATGGGAATAGACCCGTGGGCTTTCTATTTCCTCCCTCCCCCCCCCCCCCCCCCCAAAATAACCACAGCTTCAAAGGGAATTTGAAAGGAGGTGTTCAGGTGTTTGGTGGCTTGCAAGAATTCCTGCCTCAAACAACACCTCAGCCCAGAGGGTGCCAAGCCCCTGAGGGAAGGCAGATGCACCGTGCCCCTGAAATCATCCCGCGGCACTGATCCTGCACCCTCCTTCCGCTCAGCCTGCAGAAAGGAGTGGGAAGCTGCCTCCAAGGAGGTTTGGTTCACAGACAAGAAATGACTGCCGAAGACAGGGGCTTCTGCAAACACAAGACCTGCAGAACACAAACTAGAGTGGTGAAGAAGAGAGTGAAAGAAATAAAAGAGCGTTAAACCACGTATCAATATTTCTCCTCAAAATGTAGAATGCATTTTCTTTTCTGAAAAATTAATAACCTCACTTTGTCAATTGACTCTCTCCCACCTCCCCTCCCTCCTGTTCGCCTCCACCTCCTCTTTCTCCCTCTCCTCGTCTGCAGAACGTGTTCAATGGAAAACAAGCGGAGAATAAAACAGCCAGATAATCCCCTGCAATTCCAGACTTGAGATTTTTAACAGCTACGAAGGGTTCATCTCCCTGACATGTGACCTCGGTGGGATCTGCAGAGCAGGGGAACCCTCCCCGCTTGCTCTTTGCATCTCAGTGCCGGCTGCGTGCTGGCTCCTGGCGCCAGTTCAGCGATGCATCTTCATTCAGCCAAACACCCCGGCGCGCTATGCTCAAGCAAATCAAAGTGCGCAGCCTGAATTCCCCAGGACCGTGTCCCCGCACAACCCTAGGGCAGTGTGAACGAGAGATCAGGTCACTGTCAGAAGGCCAAAAGGTTTTGTGGACACAGCCTGCATGCTGCAGCGGGACGTAGCCAGGTGTCTGCAAGGGCCAAGCGCCCAGGTGCATGGGGTGCTGAAGCTGATGCTTGCGTTTATTCTCCTCCTTAAAGCCAAGCAGATATTTAAACGATGCACACATTTAGGGGTCTTGCTGGAGGGGAATGGGGCAAGATGCCACACCACGTCTTTTTTCTTAAGACTATGCCCCAAGCCGAAACCAGGAAGCAGGTACCTGAGCCCAGGCAGATCCTGATGGCCACAAGTGATAGGACATCAGTGTGCACTCGGGGACATGAGCATGCACCCCTGCCCATCAGTGCTTATGTGTCTGCTTAACTTCAGGGGGAAGAAAATACCCTTGGAGCCCAGTACGTGCCTAGGAGGGGAGGGTGGCCACAGTTATGCCCATCATGGGGACACCACTGGCACCTGAGGACTGGAGACAAGACCTGCTCCCCATCACGCTGGCTCTGGAAGGCAGAGCTACTCCCCGTCCGCGGCAGCTGGCAGGGCAGGATCTGCCCCATCAGGACCGCTGTGGCTCGGGATCAAAAAGGCAGGTTTCTGTGGCAGCAAAGAACAGGAATATTTTCCCGAGATGCTGCTCAGATCTCAGCAGTGGACAGGGCCGGCGGATAGCTTGTCAAATATTGAGCAGGCATGTCAATGTTGCAAGCTCTAAGTGAAAGCAAAAAATCAGTTAATGGTCTTCCTGAGCTGTCCTCTTGGCGTGGGGAGTTCTCGCAGAACCTGGGGCAGACGGCTTGCAAGGGGTTGATGCACTGCTTAGTAAAGTGATCATTCAGCAGCCATTAACATGCAGATAAAACAAAATATCAGAAAAAAATCCCAGTGGGAAGAGAGCGGTGCTGCCCCGATTCGAGGAAGTGTTGCTAATCATCAGAGCCCATAAGTACGTGCTTCAATCCCCCAGAAATTTGGAGAAGAGTTTCAGGAGCTGGCAGGAAACAGGTTCCTCGTTCTGTGAGAAGTTGTGTGGATTTTAATTTCTTCCCCCTCCTCAATTAGGAAAAAAGTGAAAAATTGAAAAAAAAATCAAAAAAAATGCAGACATTGTCAATCAAAGCAGGTGGTTTTGACAAGCTTTAAAATAGTAGCTAAATTTCAGCTTGGGCATTTTTTCAAATCTCCTTTTAGTGTAAATTAATCATGATTTTAAAACAAACAAAAAAAAACCATTACACAGGGATGGAAGAGGAAATGATTCTTTTGGAAAATGTTGAAATGGGGCAATTTGATGATTCCCACTCTTTTCATATGTCCAATGAAATGTTTGAAAAGGAAGATTTAATGAAACAGCTGGCTCTTTTGGGAAAAAGACGAGTTTTGATGAAGTGGCATTTTTCAAATTTTCAAAACTTTTGGAGTAGTCGTGATCTGTGCTGGATGGGGAAGGGCTTCAGATGTTCCCAGGATGAGGGTGATGCAGCAGCAGGGCCAGCACCAAAGGGCTCTCGTGCTGCCATGCCTCTCCTTGAAGGGGTCTGAGTCCACCTTCCTCTGTGCAAAAAGTGAAAAATTAGTGTAGCGGGAGAAAATTTAAAAAGGTGATTGCAGAGAAGAAAATCATGGCAGCAGGCTGAGGACGACTCCTGTGGCAAAGGACTGGTCTCATTTATAGGACTGAAATTCAGCCCTGCCTGGGTGCCTGCGTGTAAAGCCAGAGAGAGCGCTCGTAATTACACCTGCCTTGGGCTGAGTTGCATTCAGCTCTTCTACGTGAGATGAAACCACTGGCATTTTTTCCTTACAATAAGGTAATAACATATCTTTCAAATAATGTAATAATATAATATTCAAATATTATGTATCTTTCAAATAAGATAATAATATGTACATTCCGTGACGCTTCCTCCTTGGCTGAAGGAGGCAAGGTCAGGTGAGGGGCCCTCAGCCTGCTTGCTGTGGCTGGAAGCACGGCCGCTGGGGTCCTTGTCAATACCGGTGAGCCTCCCTTGGCCCAGACGAAACGCATGGATGCAGGGCACTGACTTTTCAGTCTGAGAGTCCTGGAGCCGTATGTTGAACCCACAAAAGAGGTAATATGGAGAGCCCCTGACCTGGTGATAACAAGGACATCCCAGTGTGGGGCTCCCTGATATTAATGGGCCTCGAAGAGGCTGTGCTGAGGGCTGGGTCAGCCTCCAGCTCTGCTGAGCAAGCACCAAGCTCATGTTTTCTGCCTGGGAAGTTCCTCTGCTGGGGGTCTCGGGGGTCTGGGACAGGTGGCTGGCTTTGCTGACCTTGGAGGAGTGCGGCTCACCCTGGCTTTTGAGGGAGGCAATCGGCGCTGGTGGAAATGAGGCCACTCGACATGGGCGTCTCACGGCGGTTTTGGCACTCGGCTTCGAGTGTCCACTTCTGAGCACTCGTGTGCTGCTATTGACCCCTCTGTCCTTTTGCTGCGATGAGATAAGACAATCACAAGCCAGGGATTATAACACTCTTGTGCTAAGACGTTGGGATCTAGATACGGCACCAGCTGGGGACCAGAGCGAAAGGCGCTGCCGGGCGGCGCGCTCATGCACAGGGGACACAGGGGGTTGCGGCGGGAGGGATTTTGACCAGGATCAGCGTCTGTGCTGAGGTATGTGCAGCACCTGGGGAACAACCACCGTGCCCTGGGGATTCAGCTGGAGGATCGGGGGCGAGTCCTGGGCACCGCTCTGGGGACGAGCTGCTGGAGGCTGCCGGGAGGAGGCCACTGGGGAAGCCGAAGCAGCGAGAGCTCAGAGGCTTTTGTGGCAGAGGGATTTGCCTAATGAATGGCTCTTTGGAGAGGAGGGATGGGCCTTGTCTACACACAAAATTGCAAGCCAAAATTGGTCTTGTGTAGACACTCCTAAATCATTTTAAAGCAGGTTGGTATTGGTTTGTATAATTCGATTCCTTTGCCAAAGCGAAGCGAAATCGATGTAAATGGGGTTTACATTGATTTCAGTACATCCGCACAAAGGTTTTGCCCCAGTTTAATGAAATCAGTTTAAAAACACACCTTTAGCTAAACTGGCATAACTTTGTGTCCGGCCAAGGTGAGAGAGAAGGGCCGGGGAAGGCGAGGTGGCAGAGCGATCCGCCTCAGCGGGGTACGTGCTTCCTTTGTACGCACGCGGGCATCGGCGCCCCGGCTCGAGCAGGCCGCAGTGGCGCAAAGTGATAAGGAATGGGTCAATATAGTTTTCTAAAAGATTTTTTTTTTGGTTTTGTACAGAAAGGTTAAATGTGAGGTGTGATTGATTTCCCTCCCCTCGCCGCCCCGCGGCCCGCGGCCGTCCTGGAGGACGAATGGCGGCCCGAAGTGGCCAAGTGGCCACGCAGGGCCGCGGGCCGGCCGCGCCGCTGACCAATGGCCGCCCGAAGGAGCCCCCGTTGCTTGGCAACCCGGCTGCAGGGAGAGAGGGAGAGAGCGCAAAAAGATGGATTTTCAGATTGCAGCAGCCAAGCAGATCAATTCTGCAACATGGGCTACAGTGGCCAAGCGGAATCTCTCTTGCTCCCAGCAGGTATTGATCCAGCCATGCTATAGGCATTGAATGAGCTCTAATAAGTCCTGAGTAAACAGGAACAAGGACTTAAGTGATAGCCCAGCAGTCAAACATCAACTCCCTTTGTCTTCTTCTTCCTCCTCTTCTTTTTTTTTTTTTTTTTTTTTTTTTTTCTTTTTAATTGCTGAAGGGTTTGCAAGAAAAGGACAATAAAGTTTATCGATAGAAAAATAAGGAGTCAGAATATCACTTCGTTTGCAGGTGGGGAGGGGAAAAGTCCGTGCCTCAGAACCCAGGTTGGCCTGGCAGAGAGGTGACCTGTGGATACACATGGTGAGTGTGGCTCCCGGCATCCCTGAGCATCCCTTGGGACCACCACTGGGCACCCAGGGCCCACCAAGAAGGTCCCTCAAGGTGAGTTCTGGGGGGAACAGGCTCATGGGGGAGCACACATGCCCATATCAGCCCCTCTGATGCAGATGTGGAGGTGGGCACATTCTGGGAACTCCAGATCCCCAGGGCTTTGAAAGAAGACCTTAACATGCCCCGCAGGGAAAGGAAACCCAGACCAGCCTTCCGAAAGGGGCTGGGAGAAACCAAATTCCTTAAATGCTGCCTGAAGGATGTGTCCGGAGATGTGGGATGCTCTGGAAGAGGAGAGGAGCAGACTTGGGCTCAGTTGTGAGAGCGCCCGTCTTTGCTGCAGGAAGATGGGAGATGCCAAGGCTGGGAGAAGAACAGGAAAGGAGGAGCCCGGACTGAGTTCAGGGATGTCAAACAAAGGGGAGCAGGGCAGTGGCTGGGGACATAACCAAGCTCTAAGGGCCTGCTTTTGTGAGAAGCGTGTGGACGAGCCCAGGGAAGAGCCTGAATATGGCCAAGTGCTGGAAGATTTGGCTTGGCAGCTCCCAGACATGCAGCTGGGTCTGGGCTTGTGCAAAAACCTCCAGTGCCTGGGGGCTGCACGAGGGGCTGCAGTCACCGGCTCTTTGCCAGTCAAGAGCCTGGAAAGTGAACACACCATGTCTATATCAAAAAGCACCACTCTGCCCCTGTCCCTGTCTCTGTCCCCGTCCCTGTCTCCCCCTCTCTTCTGCAAGGGGCGACTTTGCTCCCTGCTCCATCCCCACGCCTCCTCCTGCAGTGTCTCCAGCTCCTCTTCCTTCCTTCCTTCCTTCCTTCCTTCCTTCCTTCCTTCCTTCCTTCCTTCCTTCCTTCCTTCCTTCCTTCCTTCCTTCCTTCCTTCCTTCCTTCCTTCCTTCCTTCCTTCCTTCCTTCCTTCCTTCCTTCCTTCCTTCCTTCCTTCCTTCCTTCCTTCCTTCCTTCCTTCCTTCCTTCCTTCCTTCCTTCCTTCCTTCCTTCCTTCCTTCCTTCCTTCCTTCCTTCCTTCCTTCCTTCCTTCCTTCCTTCCTTCCTTCCTTCCTTCCTTCCTTCCTTCCTTCCTTCCTTCCTTCCTTCCCCTTCCCCCCCCCCCCCCCCCCAAATTCACTTTTCTGCAGCAATTCACTGGCTCAGGACCCTCAGAGCTTCCCAAATCTCACCGTGCAGCTCAGCGCGCGGTGATGCCTCCAGCAACCGCCCTTACCCAGCTGAGCAATTGCTGCGGTCGGGGGAGTTAAATCGCTGGCAGAAAGGGAAAGGCTCCCATCCAGAGGGCTCTGAGCTGCATCGCTGGAAATTCCCAAGTGACACCAATTAAATAACTGGAGCTGCTCCAGATTTATGCCTGTGTAACCGAGATCACAGGCCAGGCCTTTCTCCAGTGATTATGGGACCAGGGAAATGAGAGCTCTTTGCTTGCACTCTGAGATCTCTCAACCCACATTTCAGCAGCCTTCGTCATAACAGGGCTGATAATTAATTGATCTGATATTAAGGTGGCTGGCTCCCGCGCTCGCCCGAGCTCCCTGCTGCAGTTTAACACCAGTTAAATCAAGTGAGTCCTTGAATCCTGAACATGATGCACAGAGGGGGGGCAGAAGGGAGGCTGACACCTCCACGCCAGTGCACACACGCATGTGTGCGAGCGAACGTGGGTGTGAGTGTGTACACATAGCTCTCGATTGCTCCAGAGACGGGAGCAGGAACCGATAGGCGAGTTCCGGCCTGTCCCCAAAGATATTTACTGTTTTCCAAGAAGAGAGGAGATGCAGTGTCTTTTTCTGAAGGTTTCTGCATTTCAAAGTAATATCAGAAGGGCTTGGAGCTTAATCTTCGTTACCCAGGGGGCTGTAGGAATCAGGCAAAAGGAGAAAAAAATTGAATCAATACGGCAGTATGAATTTATTCCCGGGGGAGGCCAGGGCACCAATATTTTTTCTTCCCTCCATTAAAGGGAGAGCACCAGACTCTCATTCAGAGCCCCTGGCTGGGGTGCAGCAGCCACCCCATGATTTCATTTTTCTCGTCCTTGTGCCCCCCCCCCCCCCTTGCTCCTTCCCCACTGCGATACCTCTCGGCCAGGTGCTACGCTGCAGCAGTGGATACGATTACACCAGGAACAGAAATCACAGGAGGTTAAACAGTATCACCCAGAGGGCTGGAAAAAAACTCCCGGCTGCTCTGCAATAGCGAATGATATCTTTTAGTGTGCTCGCATCCCTGGGTTCTGCGTGATGCTGGTGGATGGGGATGAGGGGCAGAGGCGGTGTGGGGACGAGGATGCTGAGCAGGTCCCTGGGGATCAGGAAGGTCTCAGGTCTGCTCGGCTGGAGGTGTGGGGTCTCCTTAGTGGTGGGTGCCCCACTGCAAAGTCTCAGCTCCCTTGGGGGGGGGTTCAGATAACTGCTGAGAGGGCTGATTCCAACCACAGATCAAGGCTGAAGACAGTGGGACGCTGCTCTGGGGAGGTACCTGCCAAGTTTGGCTGTAAACCCTTCACCCTGAGATGCCCACCAGGATGCAGGGCTCAGTACAGGCAGGCAGGGGAATCTCCAAACTTCCTAGTGCCCATTCCCTGCCCACCAGAGCTGTGCCCTTGTTCCTTTATCCCACTCTGAGACATACCAGCAGGGGAAAGCAGAAACACGGCACTTCATCAGCACACGCATGGAGATGCAGCCCCTCCAGGGCTTTGCGGTTCCCCTTGGTGGCTGCTCCACTGTGAGCTTCTCCATCCAGAGCTCCTGGTCCAGGTCTCCCGGGAATGAGCATGGGACAAGCAGCACGGGAACACTCAAGAAAAGTCCTCCTGGGCAACAAAACATGCCTTCCCACCTGGGAAAACTCCTGCAGCCACAGAGGGGGCCACATCCTTCTCTCCTCACCACCAGAACTGGGGCAGAATCTCTCAGTTCACAACAGGAGAAAAACTCCCATTTCCATTTCCCCTGAGCCACCCAAATCCCAGGCTTTTCCTGCACAAGCTAAATCCCTCACCACTACTTAGAACTGCCTCGGGTGTATCCCTGTCCCGTTCAACCCACCGACACACAAAACCCGGAGCTGTGGGCTGGGGCTGAGTGGCATTTGTTGGGTTTTGGGGAAGGCAGTGGGGCACGGGAGGGTGGGGGGTGGCCACGGGGCTGGGACAGCACGAGCAGCGCAGCCGGTATTTATGGCCTCTTGCCGCCTGGCTCTAACTACAGCAATCAGCATCCCACCACAATGTGCCCAATCGTTTGAAATTTAAAACAAAATGTAAAACAAGGAATAATGGTAACAAAAAAGGCTTAATTAATTGAAGTAAATTGCATCACAATAGTGATTTCTCAGTAACACGGCTAAGTGCCCCATTATTCTGATTTCACTCAGTATTCATGGATACTAAATAAATCACGGGCCCTCCACTTACAGCCTGCTGCAGAGGGGCCGGGGGATGGGGGTCCTGCCATCTCCTCGGTCTATATGTCAATAACCCCAGCACTTCCCGTGTGTCCGCCTTAAATGGCAACCAGAAAAATTACCGTCAAAATAAATTAATTCTCCTGCATGGCCTCCCCCACCCCCCCTTTTTTTTTTTTTCTTTTTTTTTTTTTCTTTTTTAACCTTTGGAAAAAATTCCCCTGGAGATTCACAAGGAAGCTTTTCCCCTGCTTGTTTCCCCTCACTGCTGCCCTGCTCTGATTATCAATATCTTATTAATACCAGTTTATTTGAAATCGCTTGTTTTCCCACCGCTCTGGCACTGCAGCTCAGCTCGGCACCCTGGGCATCATTCGGTGGTGGTTTGTCACGAGGGACGGGTGAGCTTGCTCCTCGTACCCAAGACGTGCCTGTAGAAAGGGTCAAGGAGCACACGGGTGAGTTTAGCGGGTGTTTGCTCATGGATTTGCTCTTTATGCACATGTCCGTGTTTTCTCCAGGGATGACACCTGGAAATGCAGACCGGACCCTGGACCCCTTGGAGCCGATGAGCCATCGTTTCGGGCAGTTTGTTGGGATGCTGAGCTGGAAGGACAGCCATAAAGCTGCGGTGAGGGGAGGATGCTGAAGGATGGCCCCTGGATGCCCGGAGCGGGGTCCCACTTCCCCATGTCCCCAGAACACCCAAGGGCTCGTGAACCCCACTGGGGTGCCCAGGGAAGCTTTGTTCTCTCACCCTCACTCCTGGAGCTGGACTGGGAAGTGCTGCTGGATGTACCAAGCATGTGCAGCCCCGAGGTATCTCCTTCAGGAGCCTAACGACGGAAAAATCCCTCCTAGGTCACGCAGCCCCGTCCTCCCTCCCTGCTGGAGCAGGGCTTGGTACGGCCAGCATTGATTTCAATAGCAGGTCGATTGAAATCAGCAGTGGGGAGGAATGGGGGGGGCGCGGCCCCTGTGACAAAGAGGTTTCTGCAGCCCCAGCTGTGTGGATGGGATCCCAATGGGATCTGCTCTCAGGGTCCCCAGTGGCCATGTCATCTCTGTGCCACGGGTGGCTGCACGGAGGTGACATGATGTCCCCCATGGGTGCTGGGGCACCGCGGGAGAAGAGACATGGCTTTTCCCTCTCTCCTCTCCAGAACACAATCCTCTTACTCCTCCCGAGCACCCACCGTGCTCCTGTCCCCAAATCTTGCCCACGGTCAGGCCAGCCATTGCACCACTCTGCAATTCCTATGAAGGGTCTGCTGCTGCAAGGGGCCCAGGAATCAATTAATCAATCGCAATCCAGATCCCAGAGTGTAATCATAATTAATGTTCAGCCCTGATTGATCATGGCACGGTTTCACTGTGTTCGCGGGGATGAGCTGGGATGACAGAACCGACCATTTAATGGTGCCTTTGCAGAACCCCCCCCATCCCTTCTCCTGCAGGAGGGACAGAGGTGATTGTCCCCAAAAATCAAAGCAGCTGGAAGGGGGGACGTCTCGAGGGTGCTGCGGGGTGGTGCTCAGCCACAGGCTGCTCATGCATGGGGTAGGTGACAGTGGCACCCACACCATTCCCGTGGGCCCAGGCCCCAGGCAGCACCCAGCGTCTGGCCAAAATTACAGCTGGAGGCTGGCTGGGAGCCCTCCGAATGTCACAAACAGCGCGTAACTAGACTCGGATCAATCCATCAATGCGCAGCGGTGGTTAAATAGTGCTGTGCTCACCTCCCTCCAATTAAACTATCATTTCTGATAGATCCCTTTGTGTCTCTGTCTCCCCACCGGGCCATGCCGGCCGCAGGTGATGGCAACGGTGATGGTTTGGAGGATGCAGCCTCCTCCCCCAGAGCTGGATCAGCTCTGGCCTCCAGCACACTGCCCCAGCAGGATGCAGGGCTGCCTCCAGGACTTGTCCCCGCCGCGTGGACCTGCTCTGCTGTCGGGAGCCTGGGAGAAGAGGAGCCCTGGGACCATCCCAAGGTGTAGGGTGGGGTGGTGGGGGGCCGGGGGCTGCACTGCTGGAGCATTTCCCTGGTGTCACTTTGCAGCCCCCGACACGCAGAAGTCCCCACCCCACTTGGTGTCCCCACGGCCCCCAGCCCTGTCCCCGATGCGGGGGACACGGGGCGCGCAGCGGAGCCGCTGGCCGGCAGAGCCTGGCGGGAGCCCATGAAGCAGAGCCGGGTATTGATTTCCTATCGATCCCATGCAACCACATTCTGCAGCGGCTGCTGTCCTACATTTCAATCCCACACCTTCGCCTCTGACTTTAATGGGCTTCATCACAGCCCAAAGCTTTATTTAACCAAAAGGGAAGAGAGCCGGGAGGCGGCTGCCAGAAATCAGAGCAGCCCAGCCCCTGGGGACAGCCATGTCCTCGGGATTGCTTGCTGCAGATGGGTTCCCTGGGGTGCTTTTGTAGGATGCAGAGCCCGGTCCCAGCCCCAACAGGAGGGTGCTGCGGGTGATGCTGACAGCACCCAGCTTTCCAGCAGCTCTTCCGCCTCGAGGTCTCTTTGCACGCCATGCCCTGTCCTCATGCTGCACCTGAGCACCTCCATCTTCCTAACAAAGGGCTTCAGCTGCTTCCAGAAGGGCAAAACGAAGCTCCACCTTAATGGGGATCTGCATAATTGTGTGTGCGTGTGCGAGCTGTGCAGAGACACCCCCAGACGTGAGGCTGCAGACAGCACTCATGCACCCACGCTGGGTGGGAGATGAATTCATAGGAGCTGCACCCAGTGAGGATGCTGGAGCCTTGCTGGGTGTCCCTCCAGCATCCGTCATGGCATGGCCCTGATCCTAATTTATCCTCCGTGCCTCCCAGTCTCATTTTTAAGACTTCCTAGAGCATGGCTCTGTTGCTCAGGTGCAAGAAGCCCCAATCATCTTTTATATTGAAAGCACAGCACCTGCACACACTGAGGCCCCTGGGATGCCCGTGCAAGGTGGGGAAAGTTATTCAATTGTTTCATAGCAAATCAATATTACAGCAATCCCAAATCTTGGGGGGCAGATCCCGCAGACAGCCACGGGGACAGGCAGCAGGAGGAGGAGGGAAATACAGAGAGAAACAACCAGGGATGGTGACACCTGCAGCAGCAGGGATGGAGAGGACATTAACTTCAGCATGGCTGTGCTCCAGCCAAAACCCTCCAGGAGAAATGCCCTAAGGGATGGGAGAAGGAACAAATAGCGGGGAGGGATGGTTGGTGCTCAGGACCTGCTCAGACAAGTGACACTGGTGACGGCAGGGCAGCATTGTCACCCTTCCTTCTGCTCCCTTGCCAGGTGTGCCCGGGCTCTGAGGGTTCCAGGTGCTGATGTGCCAGCTCCAGCTGGTGGCTTCTCCCAGGGCTACTCCTGCAACCCAAAAATCTCTCCCCGGGGGCTGCCTGGAACTCAGCTGGGGGCAGGAGGGTTGGAGGACGTAGGTGGGAGCACGAGGGATGGATGGAGGACCTGAAGACCAAGGCACTGGGGACACCTCAGGCTTTCCCTGCGCTATGTCCCAGCCCAGCTCCACTTCAGGTCTCGTCTCAAGAAGCCTTTTAGCACCAATTTCAATGAGAAAAGCTCAAAGCCAACACGGACAACTTCCAAAGAGCCCCCAGTGCCATCCCAGCCTCCCCCTGCTTCAAGGAGGCTCAAAGGGTCTGGGGGGACCTCGCTGTGGAGCCTGCTCAGCATCTTCCAGCCCACGTGCCTGCTCTCTCCCTGGGGCAGAATATGGATGCTGTGTTTATTTTTGATTTATGCCAAGCCGAAAAAGAAATACATTTTCTTCAATTATTAATCAGCGAGGTGTGAGAGGGGGACACGAGTTGGAAATTAACTCCGTGACCTTTGGGAGTGGGTTTTTACCTCCCTCCACTCCCAAGCCCAGTGTGCTTTAACAGTCCTCTGAGCAGAACAGTGGCTGCTCCTGAGAACATGCTGCCAGCAGCAGCCCCCAGGCTGCTGGGGGTGTTCAGACGGTGGGCATGGAGCAGGACACAGGTGTCCCTGCCCCGGCCACGCACACACATGAAGTTGTCCTGGTCCCATGGATGTGCATTCACATATTCCTATGCCCAGGTCTAAAGGGTCTCTCTGGTGCCCACCCACCTTCCCCTCTCTGCTCCATCCCATCGCACTGCTCTAGATGCCTCTGCTACCTGACAGCTCCTACCAGGCACATGTTCTTGGGCAGGATGGGACACCCTGACCCCACATCTGCTCCTGTGCAGTGACTGCTAGGCACAGGCCCTCCAGGGAGCAGGACAAGGTGCCCCTGAGCTCCCCACACTCCCTTGGGTGCCCTCAGTGGGCTCCAAGCCAGGAGGGATCCCACACCTACCCCTCCCTATTTTGGCCCTTGGCTTCTGCTCTTGGCTTTGTATGAATGCCCAGTTGTAGGCATCTGAGGAGGCTTTGGCAAGAACGCTGCTGGACAGGAGAAAGGAGTCTTTGGGGATGGCTCTCCCTCCCTCCTACCTCCCCCTCTGCCCTGAGCCAATGCCCCAGGCTGGAGCTCAGTCTGCCCCCCTTGGATGGTGACATGGCCTGGAGGCCAGCAGGCCTGGTGGCAAGAGGTGTCCCCAAGGAGAAGGCGAAGTTGGGCTTGGGAAGTTGGAGCATCTCGGCGCAGGCGTGCTCTCGCCTCCCTGCCCCCTCCTCTGCCTCCTTCCTCTGCCTCTCCCTCCCTTCCCGAAAGCAGCACTGCGGCAGCACACACCAGCAAACTGATCAAGGCGAAAGGACTGATCAATAGGCATATTGAGCACTTTTCAAGGAACGCTGATTTTTGCGGATTCAGTGCTAACCTCACGCCGGAGCCCCGAGCTGCCTCCTCGCCCCCAGCCCCATCGCCCCCAGCCCCAGCCATGCTGCCCCCTCCCAGCACAAGTCCTGGCCACCCTCTTTGCGCTGGCAGGGGCACCCAGCCTGGTCCCACCATGGGGGTGAAAACAGGGACCTTGCAGGTTTGAGTCACTGGTGGCACTCCAAGCTGGAGGGAGAGGGAAGAGCTGGCAGCTCCTGGTGGCATTTCTTCACGGCGGGTTCACCCCGTGGGTTTGGGAACCCGCTGGCTCTTCTGGGACAATGCATGGCAGGGCCCGATCAAGCTGGGAGGTCCCCAGGGATGGAGATGGAGGAGCTGGGTTCATGGTGACAGTGGGAGAAGGAGGGCGAGGACAACCCTTCGCAGCTCACGGGGCTGAATGAGAGGTGACCATGGCAGGAAGGAACCCCCCAGCAGCCTGCTCCTCCCAGCAGTGCCCGGAGCAGTGCAGCTGCTCCATCCATTGCACCACAGGAGACAGGGCTGGGAGGGACCTCTGAAGGTCCTCAGTGCGCTGAGCACCACCAGCACCAAGCCCCCCCATCACAAAGCCATGGGAAGAAACACGCAAGGGCTGGATCATCATCACCTGTGCTGAGGTTTTGATGGGAAAGAATCTTTGCATTCAGCGTCCCTGTGATCGCTGACAAGCGACGGGAGGGATCGGAAGGCAGATAGCCGAGAACGGCTGATAAGGTGCTTGGAAAGATAAAGCAGAAATTAAGCAGAACTTCACGTTAAGAGCTGCTGCTTTAAACGTGTCCCAGCCCCTTCGCTACCAATGCATGGGTAGGGATTACACCGGGCAAGGTAAAAATAGCACATTTAATGAAGCTAGGAAAAGCGTCAATTGGATTTTGTAGGAATTACAGAGACCTCATTTCCACATTCCCCGTGAAAATGCTTTCTTGTTGGAACAAATATGAAAGCCCCAAATGTTGATTTGCCAAATGTGCTTTAAGCAAGAAAACCAAACAAAAAAATTAATGTTGTTCCACACCGCCAGATCTGACCTTTATCACTGTCACAAAGTTTTCAGGTTTTGGTTGTCTAGAGAAGAAAAATATACTATTTTAACCCTGCTGAATTTTTAATAGAAATTTGCCATCTAAACCTAATTCTGCTTCAAAATTGCAGGTGTTTGGGAATGAAGGCCAGCAGGGTGGGGAAGGACAAGGCATTGGCCATGCTTCCCTGTGCCTGGGGACACACGCTGCTCCCGGGGACACGTGCTGTGGCAGGAGGTGCGGGTGCATTCAGAGGGCTTGCTTCTGCCATGGGGCTG
This sequence comes from Anser cygnoides, assembly GCF_040182565.1. NCBI lineage: Eukaryota > Metazoa > Chordata > Aves > Anseriformes > Anatidae > Anser > Anser cygnoides. The sequence goes on along the minus strand of NC_089899.1, from coordinate 5,060,712 downwards.
TGCAGGGCTGCTTGCCTCTCGGGCTGTCTTTGATGTACGGGAAGGGAAATGTCTTTATGTGCAAAGGGAGGAAATGTCTTTGCTCACGCTAACCTGGAGGGAAAGCCGTGTCCTGGCCCCCGTCCTAGTGCCACTCCAGGAGGATGGTGCTGGTATGGATTTTAGAGGGAGGAGGGCAGTGGGGAGGGAGCGGGATGCTACCTAATGCCATTTCATTTCACTTAGCAGCACTCCGCTCGCGCGCTCTCCAATACGCCCATCCGTCACGCTCCTCGTTAGGGAAAATCTATTTTAAAAATCTCTAATTTTTATTTTAAAGTCTAATAGAGCTCGGTGGTAATTTTCACTTTAAATAACGATTACACACTTTGAAGCACAACGTGCGCCTGCTGTGCAGGCAGGGACGCAGCCGTGGGACCGGGTACCCCCAGAATCCACGGCAGGAGCCAAAGGCCCCGGCTGCTCCATCCTCTCTGATTGCCCGAGCATTGGTGCTCGGTGCCTCGCAAGTGCACTTGGTGTTTGCACCTATCCCACCAGTCCTCTTTATATTTAGAAAGAGGGTTTGGGGGCAAACTTTTTATTTTGAAATGCACACACTGGGCCTGATGTGGCTGTTAGGAAAGGGCAGTGATGTGGTCTCCGTCCCTGCTCGCAGAGGGGTTTCGCAGAGCGGCTCCAGAAGCCAGGGAGCCGGGCAGAGCGCAGAGGCTCCAGAGAGCAGCAGGAGCAGCCCCGCTGTGTCGGCCCACCCCAAGCTTTCCTGGGGACGAGAGGAGAAAAAAATCCCTCCTTGCTGATGCAAGAGTGGGTTTTCCCACGGGAGCTGCTCCGTGGTGGGCTGTGCAGAGCATTGTCCGGGGGAAACCTCCGGCTTGGAGCATCCTCCGTCCGGTGCCAGGGGAGGCTGCAGCACCCTTGGGTGCTCCAAGCAAGAAAAGCAAGCACCCAGCAAGGCTAAGCTCTGCCGGGGCTCTGCAGGTTTTCATCGCAGCCCAGCAAAAGCCCTTCGCAGGAACTGGAAGTGCCTAAACAAAAGGGACTTTGCTGGAAACGGCCTCTGAAGGAGCGGAGCACCCAGGAGGCAGCAGGGACGGAGCTGTCGGATTCAGCACAGAGCCGAGACAGCAAGCGGGCTTTCGGCAGGGCTGTGACCCCCCCTGCCTCTTCCCTCCCCTGTTCTGCACTGGTGGTGCCGCCCTGCAGCCCCCGTGCTCCAGCTCGTGACGCAGGATCTCAGCCCACCGAGTGGGGCCGTGTCGGTGCGATCAGCCCCGCGCTCACGCCTCCTGCCCAGCGACATCCCCGGTCCCCGACAGCCGCCATCTCCAGTACCCGGTGCGCAGGGGATGCAGACAAGGAGAGACAGGGGGGGCGCGCCGGGGCCCCGCCAACCCGAGCACAGAAAGAGATGCAAGGATGGAAAATTCCCCTTCATAATTAATAAATGAAGAATATTGTTGTTAATCGATGTAGCTGTGAAGAGAATATCGATCCCAGCCGCATGCTATTTTTTGTGCGGCTTAGATTTTTACACCTCATTTAGAGGCAGGTCTCTCCGGGGACCTCTTAACACCAAAAGATATTTGCAAGAGTCCAAAGTGAAGGGAAGAAAAGGGGGGGAAAAGATTAATTATTACCAGAGCTGGAGAATTATGTGTGCGTCCCATTGTGGCCAACTGCAGTACTGATTTGAATATTTGATTAATAACGAATTATAGCCGCAGTTGATAACTTATCTCTGCGCTGGCTATTTAGTAAACAAGTGGGAGCCATTAGAAACATTTTTAATATTAATCCCAGGAAATTATGTTTATGAAGGCAGCGGCTAACCCTGTATGTGCTAGGGCTGGGCAAGGACAATGCTCCACTCGCTTACTTAATCCTATCCAGAAGGGGTTACACCTCTCCGAGCCTCAGTTTTCCTCCTCCAGGAAGAACAAATCCCAAGCTGAAAGTGGCACTGCAAAGGGAGGAATAACAGCATGAGATGGGCAGGCTGGAAAATGTTTTTTGGTGGTGATTAAAAGCACCAAGCAAGGAGCTTTCATTAGCACCAAAGCTTTAATGCATTGACAGGGGACGGTTGGGGATGAGCATGGGGAGCAGCGAGCTCGGGGACTGCTGGGGGGTCCTGCAACACCTCGGTCCAGGCTGGGTCTGCTGCCAGGTTTTGGGGTGGGTGTTGGTGCCTGGGTGTGGGGAGCCGTGCGTGTGTGCAAGCTGCGCGTGGTAGAGAGGTGGCCACATCCTTGGGTGCACGAGGAGAGTTAAGAGCAGATCAAAGCACTGCCGAGAGCAGCCGCATTCCTGCAAAACCTGCTGCTGCCTCCATGGCAAAAATCGCATGAAAGGCAGCCAGCCGTCTGGCCAAGAGAGCTGCCTGCAGATGGAGGGGTGCGGAGCATGACCAACATCCCAGTACGTGGTCCTCGGCAAATCCTCCGGGATACAGGGCCAGGCATTGGCTCGGAGGATGAGCGCTGGTGCCCAGCTCCAGCCGGAGCTCAGGAAGATGGGAAAATAGGTAACAAAACCTCCAGCACTGCAGTCAGCAGCCCCAAGTACCAAAAGGACTGAAGAAAAGGAGAAAATAACGCTCTGCTGGGCAGGGCGGCACGGCTGCACGGTGCTGGATCCTGTCCCACATGGATCCACCCAGGGATTGAGGCTTTGTGGGTTGTTCAGAGTGGGTTTGGGGCAAATTTGCTGGATGTGAGGCAGCAAAGGGTACCCCCAAAACGCTGGGAGTTGAGCAGGTGCTGTTTTGGATTCCTGTGCTCCCTCCCTGCCCAGCTCCGTTGGTCGCCTCCGGCCCCAGGAGCCCCGGGAGCGGGGACGGGGACGAGCTGTGGAGCTGGGCTGCTGGCAGCGGAGCGGCCGCGCTCCCTCCTCCTCGCCCCGGCTCGTGCATCCATCTCCTCCTTCGCCCGTGATAGGCCCTGGTGCTGCAGATCCATGCAGATCAATGCAAAATTAATTAGAGTAATCAACTCAGCTGTACCACAGAGATCATACAGGCAGGGTTTTAGGTGACTAATTGGTGGAAGCTGACAGCCAGTGTCCCCGGTGTCTTAGAGGTATTAACACTTTTTTCTCTGTAGATTAATTACCTTTTTCCACCTTTCACTTGATCGGCGCCTTCGTGCGGTGCTGTTTGGGGGAGCGGGGGCTGGAGGAACATCCCATGGGGTGCAGGACCCAGGTCTGGGAGCCTGCAGGAGCCCAGGTTTGCTCTGTTGGCCCTGGCTTTTGCAACAAGAGCCTGATCAGCGGAGGGAAAGGTGTCCCTGTCCCCCGTGCTGTGCTTTGAGCCCTGTGCCATGGCAAAGACCCCCATGCATGTGCAACACAGTGTCCCCCTGCCTCTGCCTGGGGTTTGGCACCACTGGACATCGCTCGGTGAAGGCAGGTAGCCTTGCCAGCAGTCCTGGGCAATTCCAGGGGGGCAAAAGGAGATGTAAGGGTGGGGTTGTTCCATAAACACCAACACAGAGGAGGGCTTCTGATGGCAGAGGACTGTGATAAAGACCTAATGAGACACTTGTGCTGTTTGGATTCAAGCTAGGAACAAGGCAAATGCTATTAAAAGCAGGGGTAATTAATCATCAGCAGTTATCTAGTGCTATAGAAGGATTCTCCATCACTTGGACTCTCAGTTGCCACTGGGCACCTTCCTGCTGAGCGTGCCCTGGTCAGACAGAACTGATCACTTGGGAGAGAGGAATGTGATGGTCCTCGTGGCTTTCACACCCCGAGGCTGGGAAACAGTGGGAAATCTTCCCCTGACTTCAGCAGATCCTGGGCCAAAACACTTGCGGGTACCCGAAGATACCCTGCCTTGGTGGAGCAGGGAAGAGGTGTCTGTTCTGCATGGACGAGGGCAGCAGAGCCTCCTTCCGGTGCATGGAACTGACTTGTGCCCTGCTCCGTGAAGGCTAACAACCCGCACATGTCTGTTTCTGCCCTAAAAGCTCCGTGGCCTGGTACAGTGTTGCAAAGGACAGGAGGGTTTGCCAGGACAGAAAACACAGTGAGCTGAGCCCACGCTGGGTGGGTCTGGTCCCCACGAGCCTGGTACCGCCAGGTCAGGTCAGCTGCGGCTTTCCCAGCCAAGTCTTGGCCTTTGGCTGCCCCAAAGCAAGGCATTAAATCCAGCCCGGTCACCAGCATCACATCGATGGCTGGCAGAGGAGGCTCGCCACCTCCAGAGAGCCATTTGTCCCCTCTGACGGCTGGTGTCCGATACTCAGGATGAATTGTCCTCTCGAGGAGGCTGCCTCTCCCCACCCGGCCTGCCCAGCCACCTCGCTCTCGTCCCACGCAGGTGATGGGAGATGGATCCTGCCATCATTGATCAAGGGCTCAATCTCTGAGGCAGGTTTTATTGGCAGAGAAAACTGAGAGGGAAGCAGGAGGTACAAGCCAGGGAAGCAAAAGCATCATAGCCCAGGCGGTCAATCTGGGCACAATTTGCCCAATTCCAGTAAAATTCCAGTGAAACGATGCTGCTTATTTGAAGGAGCAGATGTCTGTGGGTAAGCAGAGCCACCAGGAGCTGCTGTTTCTATCGCATGAGCATCCCGGGGGAGTTATACCAGGGGGTTACACCCTGGTGGAGCCAGTACTGGCCCATGGTTGTTTGTGAATCTGTGGCAGAGCTGGCACCCAACGCCAAATCTCAGAGCATCAGACTTGTATTGAAACCATCCAAACCTGCCCGCTTTATCGAATTTTCTTAAAAGAAATAGCAAACCCCCATACAGTTCCTGCAAAGGCAACTCTTCCAGGAAGAGAGCCTCCTGCTCTGTGCCTTCATGAGCCCCCAGATCCCCCAAGCCAAACTTCCCCATGCCGTGGCTTCCCTGTGGGGATGGCTTAGGGTGACTGAACAGGTTGCGCTGTGAAGGCAGCACCATGAAGCCACGTCCCGCAGCGGCACTGGGATGTGGTGGAAAACACGGTGCCAAGACAGGGCGGGCAGAAAAATGCTCAGGATGAGCGTACCTGCCTAAACGGTGCAATTTTGGCTGTTTTCCCTACCTTTTGGAACACTTGTTGGGTAAGCCATACAACCACAGTGGGTTTGGTGCCTCCGGCATCACCCGTCCTGGCTGGATGGCCGGGCTCAAAGAGTCCCAGTGAGTGGGGTGGGAACGGGCTGCCCAGGGAAGTGGTGGGGTCCCCTCCATCCTCCATCCCTGGAGGTATTTGAGAGACATGTGGATATGGCACTGAGGGACACAGGTTAGTGACAGGACTCGGTAGCTCAGGACGATGGTTGGACCTGATGATCCGGAAGGTCTTTTCCAACCCAGACAGCTCCATGATTCCACAGTGTGGTGTCCAAACGCCTCTTCCAAAAGTGGCACCGAGGGCTCTGCCCTGTGCCCAGCAGCAGCCCCAGGGGGGGTGCGAGGAGCCCAGGTTTGCCCCGCTCATGCCGCCGATCGCAGAGACCCTGCTGCTGCCCCCTGAGCGGGCAGGGAGCCAACGGAGGGGGCTCGTTCCCTGCTCAGCTCCCAGCACCGAAGCCAGCACTTCAGAGTGCTTTCATCCCTGAAAGCTTCGGCGTGGAAGAAAGGCGAATGGACCGATCCCCCAACAGCACGGTAAGTGCTTTCTTTTTTTAACAAAGCATCAGAGAGCTGCGAGGGCAGCGGTGGGGGCTCAGCAGCGCGACAGCCGCCCAGCGAACCCTCAGCAGCGCTGGGCGCGACCCCTCCCGCCAGGGGTTATCGGGATTTGCCGAACCTTAAAAATAAATCTTCCCTTGCTTCCTTTTATAGGGCCTTTCAAGCCATATCCCCCAGGTTCTCCTGGAGGGTAATGAACGCGCAATGCACGCCTTAGAGCTGCTTGAATTATTCATCAGGAATAATATTTGTTGCCCTTTTCTTCTGGTGGGGAATCAATGCCAATTTATGGCAGAGGGTCCCTGTTATTGGGGGACCATCCACAGTCTTTGTGAAAACTGGGCTAGTGGCAGCCCTTGGGGCACAGAGATGCTCAGCCCGGGCACAGCAAGGATTTTGCTCACTGTTGGCCAAGACCAAACGTGGCCTTGGGATGGACAGCATTGGACCCAGCCTGGGAGAACACCCCCTGCCCCGCACCCTGGTACGGGGACATTTCTGCACACAAGTGCCCAGAGGTTACCTGGATGAGCCCAGCATGCTCTGAAATGTCTTCCTACCTCCTCACTCACCTATTTAAGAAGTTCAGGTTGATGAACTGACTTAACTTTGTCAGGAAGCTGCTCTAGAGGCGTTAGTGTTTCAGTGCGACGCCGAGCAGGAGCCTAAGCGAACTCTAGGAGAAGAGCTGGACCCTCAGCTTTGCCTTCAGCCTGACCCGCGGCTGGGATGCCCCCTGCGGATGGGCCACAGAAAAGGGCTGGTGGAGAAGGCGGGAGGACATCTCCGTGTGCCTCCATGCTGATTGATGCTGCAACGAGCCCGCGTGCTCCATCCCATCCCCGCCAGCCCACGACACAGTGAATGAAGCTATTTCTTTGCATGATTCCCCAGAGCCAGACCTTAATTAGAAAATGAAGCTGTGGCACAAGCACAGACACAAGCAGCTCGATGACGTGCTCCCGACACATGGGCCTGAGCTCGCTGCTCTCAGACAGAGCTGTTCCGGGGCAGGGGGTGGTTTTGCCATGCATGGCTCATGCCCCTTGGTCCACACTGACCTGGCTTGTGACACCTGGCCAGGGGCACGGCCGGATCTGGGCTCTGACCCTTCATCAGCCTCCGAAGTGATGGCAAGAGGTGATGCTGGCTTGTCTGGGTGGCACGGTGTCATGCGAGCAACGGCCTGGGGTTGGCCTTTGGGAAGGAGAAGAGCCCTAATGCAGTTTTAACAGCGAGGCCGCCGGTTAAGTGCTCGGTGTGGATATTTTTCCCCCTCTCTATTGTTTATTATTGGAAGTTACAAGTAGCTAAAGACCTCCCCAATTATCTGGGAGCCACTTAAGAGCAATTGAGCACCTGTCACGAGCTGAATGGGCTGCATCGCCCTAATGACAGGAGCGAAGAAAAGACACAGGTCAGCAGGGATGGGGAAGCTGGCGATTTACAGCTTTGCACTGCCAGCTCCCGGCTCTGAGAGGGGCTGGAAAAACCACACCAAGAGACAGAAAGAGGAAAGGAGCCAAGAGGAGCCTTCCTGGGTGCCACAGCTGGAGGATCGCCCCTTGCTTCCCATCTCTGGCGACGTGGAGCTGGTTGTGCCATCAGCTGCTCAGCTCAGTGCATAGGAAAGAAAAAAATCCAAGGAATCTTTCACTGGTCACCAGACAGAATAAAAAATATAAGTTTATCCACCCATTTTTTTTTTATTTTATTTTATTTTATTTTATTTTATTTTATTTTATTTTATTTTATTTTATTTTATTTTATTTTATTTTATTTTATTTTATTTTATTTTATTTTATTTTATTTTATTTTATTTTATTTTATTTTATTTTATTTTATTATTTTATTTTACTTTCACTGAATGGTGGCTTTTGGGAGAGACATCCCAGCAAAGGGGTTTTTGTGCCACTGGGGGGGTCTGGGAGGGTTGCAGAGCCCCAGGCACAGAGCAGGGACCTGTGGATGTGGCTGCACCTCCAGACTGGGAGCCACAGGGCTGAGTTTCCCCTGCGAGGAGATTTAGGATGGCTGTGGCGTGATGAAATGATTCCTTTTGAGACTCCATTTTGGTTAGTTTCATTAGAATTTTTATATAATATTAATGTATTGTGGCAATTATTTAGAATAGCAGGAAAAATAAATACCTACAACAGCAAAATCTGACGTGATGGACACACACCTCGTGAAGTGAAAGACATGCATGTAAAACACGACAAAAATAACGCTGTGGGAGACTGCACTCGGCTCTGTGAAACAAAGCCTGATCGGTGCCCGTTCCCCAGCCCGAAAGCAGCCTCTGCCCGCAGCCTGTGCCTGGTGGGCAATGCCAAGAGGGAAGCACCTGCTCGGGAAGCACAGAGCTTTACCTCCGGCTTGCCAGAGCAGAGAAACGCACGTGCACAGACAAGCACATGGATGCACGTGCAAAGACACACGTGCACGCACACACCCATCTCCTGCAGGCAGCTCCAGCTTTGGCTGTGCCTTCTTGGACCGAAGGAGGCTGCTGGAGCCCCGCGTCGTCCCCTGCCTCCTCCGGCCACCCTCGTGCCGGTGCCACCAGGGAACGGGGCCGGGAGGTGCTGGGGTGGAGGTGGGGGGGAAGGTGCCAACCTGGAGAGGTTCATCAATAGAAACATAAAATTAAAATAATTTGCGTCAATTCTGCTGAGTGGCTGTTAGGCCTAATTGTTATTGACTCGGCGCTGTAATTATTAAGGCTCACACAGAGCTCGGCTGGCTGGGGAGGCAGGTTTGGGACGCCCCCATAGCACCTCTTGTCCCCGCGCTGGGGACAGGCCATCATCCCCTGGACCTGCTGGGGTCCTGTGCAGGAACAGGGATGGGAAGGGGACAGCAGCGGCCTGGTGGCACAGGGACACGTTCACCCCTGTCTCTGGGAGATTTGGGCTGTGCCCTGGCTCCTCCCCGTCACTACAGCTCGCACCCCTCCAGCTCCAGTGCTGCCCCCACAAATTCCTTTTGGGTCCCTTAGAAATGTCCCCTGGGCTTGTCCTGCACGTGGACACGTGGCAGTGGCACATGGCGTAGCCCTGGCACATGAACGGGGACAGAGCTGAGCACGGATGGGGACACTTTTGGTGCCTGCTGGCACAGGGGCAGGAGAGGGACAGCAGAAGGGAAGATGGAGAAGGGACGAACAAGCAGAAGACAGAGAGTAGGTGGCAGGAGTGGGAAGGAATGAGGGGACAGCTCCGTAGAGACCCCACCGACGCTGCCACTGCTGTTTGCTTGGAGCGGCGCTGGGTAATTTTCTCCCCTCCTTCCTCCGGCCTTTGTTTCTGCTGCCAGCGCAGACCCCGAGCAGCAAAGGAGCCTGATCAATAGGAACACGGTGTTTGCATGGATCATACATGCGAAGAGCACGTTCCCGGATCAATGCCGAGGTCTCGCAGAAGGAGAGGAAGGGAAAAAAAAAAAGAAAAAAAAAAAGCCACGCCAGGATGCGCATCGCCACAGGATGTACGGTTTCCATGGCAATGGGCTGCTCTCCCACCACCCTGCTCCTCCCAGCGCCACGGCAGTGGGGTTGAACCCCGCGGGCTGGATGAGGCCCCGGGCACGATGAGATGCAGGGTGGCACCACGGCGTGGCCGGCAGCAGAGAAACCCCTTGTCCTGTTTCCCCTCCGTCCAATGTGCCGGGGGTGAAATCTCAGCTCTGAGCAGCCCCCGTTCCTGTGCGGGATCCCACCCCACCCGCTGCAGCCCCAGCTCCATCCCGTTACCTCCTTCTTCCTAGGGGCTTGGAGGAATTAATTAAATCCTTAAATCCCATGTCCTCTATGTGCTCTGGGAATGAAAAGCATCAGAGAGCAGTGGTGAGAACCTTAACCCAGCCAAGGATGGATGTCCCCTGCCTCACTTCCATCCTGTCCCGTGTAAGAAAACACACCCCCGGCCACAGGTCCCACCAGAGCCCCCCAAATTATCCGCCAGCCTGTAGGCTCCTTCTTGCTCACACCGAGCTTCACCTGTGGCTTGCTGCGCTGAGAGGCAGGAGGCTGTCTTTGCAGCAAAGCCAGCCAATACTTCTCAGCCAATAAAGTTATCTAAGAGTAATTATTAAGCTCTTACGAGCAATGCAGCCTGCGTGGAGCTGGGGGAGAGTGAGCAGGAGTGAAATACTGCTGCAAATGTCCTTGCAGAAAGCAGCTGACCTTGGCGAGGCAGAAGCGCGCATCAGTGCAGGTCCTGGACCTCCTCTGAGTTTAGGGACAATTGGTGCAAGCTGGGTTTTTTCACCAGAGCTTGGAGGAGGTATGGTGGGAAGCACATCCCACCTGTGCTTGAGGCAGTTGTGTCCTGGCTGCAGCAAGGAAGGGGCCATGGGGTGGTGGGAAGAGGGTTTGAAGAGGGCAGCGGGTTGGAAGCACATCCATATGGTCATAAATGGATGAGAGCGTTCATCCCATGTCCATCCCCAGCCAGTGCTCCCCCAGGGGCAGCTCCTGAGCATCACCTCACACCTGCCATCCCCGAAACAAGAAGTTGTCCTCTACGAGGGCACATCTGGTGCTGCCTGACCTGCTACAAAGAGCTCGCTTCAAAGCATCTTCAGCGTTAGCACCACCTTGGCTCCTGCTATGGCTTAAAATGTTTATTTTTAATCAGCAAGGAAGTAAATTAAAAAAGTTGGCTGTGCAGGAATTAGGCCTTTTGGCTGATAGTTTGGGAAGCATCTGTCTCCATTGTCTGTAAATTAGTCTTCCACAGGAGAGTAATCAGATGGTTAATGCAGCCGCAAATGAAATCACCCATCATTAACTATTCAAAACAAGAGGTCTGTAAGGGATGGGCCCAATAAATCCACCCCTGGAGCCAGGGCAGGGCTGGGGTCACCTCTCCGAGGTGGCAGTGGGGATGGGGGGGTGCTGAGGGTGCTCCAGATGCCAAGAGCTGCGCTTTGAGAGTGAGGTTCTCGCCTGCCTGAAAAGCGCACAGGAAGGGATGGCTTCGACAAACCAAAGGCCAGCTGGTGTATTTGGAGTGGAAACAGAGATACTGGTCAAAAATAGGCTGGTATGGGATGGACGAGGGGTTGTCGAGCCCTGTCCCAGGTCCCTGGGATAGGCATTTGGGGCGGAGGAGAAGCACAGGGCAGGGATGGGGTGAATTTGTCCTCTGGAGTCTGCTGCTCCCGTTAGTGGAAAACAAGTTGGGCTTGAAGCCTGGCTGATGTTCTGGATCCAGGAAAAGCAGGCTGAAAGGACCACAGAGCTGAGTGCTGCCTCTTCTCCCCCCATGCAAAGCACAGGGGCTTTTATACCCCAAAAATGTATGAGAGTTCATAGCTGTATGGGAGAACCAGTGCTCCCTCAACTATGCCTTGCATGCTCTGAGGGCACGGGGCTGCTCCCACCCCTATCCTCTTTTCCGTCTCTCCAAGCTGGGAAGAGGGAGGAGAAGAATCCCAAAGCAAACAGCATCACCCTGCAGTCAGGTCTGGGAGGTGCAGGTGTTGCCAGCTGCACCCTGCGTTGGTGGCTCTGGAGACACCAGAGCACCCATGGGTGCCTCTGGTTCCTGGCACCCATCTGCACTGGGTACTCATCGTCTCAATCCAGAAAAAAATATATGATTTTTGTCTTGTGTTGACACTGCCACATGCCCATATTAAACACAGAGACTGAGGAAAAATGTCCCTCTTTGAAAGAGGCCAGCACAGAGGCTCTGAAATATCTGAGCCCTGGGGACGCCGTGTGTGCGCCCAGGGCTGCCTCCAGCCACAGGGCTGCCTCGTGCCCTAAGAGAGTAATCCCGTAAAGATGACTTTACTGCTGGAGACGGGGAGGAGATGGAGGGAGTGTGAGAGCCTGCATGCTGGAGGAGTAAGTTCTTTGTTGCCTGGAGCTTGTTAAATCCATACATTGAAGAGAAGAATAAATAAAAAATCAAATCTCTACTTCTGAAAAGCGTTTCTGTGGGGAGCTGCTTCCCTGAATCTTCCAGACCCGGCCTCTGTCAATAAATCAATAGCTGATGCAGGTCGGCTGCAATCGGCTGCAGGAGAGCAAGCGTGTGATGGATGGACAGGAGAGAGGCGAATCTAAGAGATAGGGCAGAGGTGATGCTCACCTTGAGCTTTATTGTTTGCCACTGAAAGACGAGGTACTGTGGAGGCATTAACCAAAGTGCTAACTGCAAACACCCCCTCCCCAAAGTCCTCTTCTCCTGGAGAGCATGTGGTCTCTCTCCTCGGGCTTTTACCCTGCGTCCTGTGGCCTTCCCCACCAAGTAGTTGGGCAAACTGAGGTGAGAGGAGAAGCTAGGTGATGCTCCCAATGGCTGGAAAAGGAGGGGTTCCCTTTGGGCCCCTGCTCAGATGTACCTTGGGCATTAAAGTTTTCCAATTTGTGATGCAGAGGAGACCTTGCTCATTTGCTCTTCCCCCCCTCAAAGTTAAGGAGACCTCTGGGACCCCCAGCACATCCCTCTCTCCAGCAGCAGATGCCTACAGGAAGCCTGTCAGAAATAACGTGGCATCTCCCACGCTGAACTACCTCCCCTCATCTTCAGCACCGTGACAGTTAGGTGAAGCTGCACTGGCCATCCCACGTAACTGCCCTTGAGGGGTTATTCTGGCCCCTCCAAACACTTTGGGTCCCCACAGCCTGGAGACAGGGAGTTCCTCGCACAACAAAACGCTGGTTTGCTCTAAGGCTGCTAGTCAGTGGCTTAGGGCTTTGTCTCGTCCTTCTCTTAGGAAAATGAGAAAACCACTGTTTCTCTTCATCTCCAGACTGCTCATGGTCTTTAGGGCCCTTCCTATGTCCCTTAATGTCCCCGCACGTGGGAATCTGTCCATCCCACCCTTAGTGCCTCTCCTTGCTCATCTCCAAGCAGAAGCGGATGGGAAGATTGAATGGGCACTCTATGGATTGACACAGGACTATAATGACGTGTTCTGATTTCTCGGCCGTTCCTCTCTTAATCATTGCTAACATCTGATTTGCCTTTTTGACTGCAGCCGAACATTGAGCTGACATTTCCAGAGAACTACCCACATTAACTCCAAGAGCTCTTCCCTCGGCAGTAATAGCTAATTTGGAGCCCATCGCAGTGTGTAGGTAGTTAAGGTTGTTTTCCTCATGTGCATGACTTTGCATTTATCAACATTGTATTTTACCTGCCCTTTTATTGGCCAGTCTCCTCATGTCTTTAGATACTTTCCCAGTTGTTCTTTGTGTCTAGCAGCCTGAAAAAATCTGCTTTATTGCTTTATTTTCTCCTTTTTTCCCCCCAGATTATTTATGACTGTGTTGATTGGAGTGGGGCCCAGCACTGATCCCTGTGGATCCTGCATGGAAGTTCTCTCTGAAGGTCCAACGCTGAAGAAATGACATCCAGGCACTGCCTGCCCACAGGCTTGGTCCCAGGTTCTCCAGAAGAAGCAAATCCATTTCAGGTCAAGGATACCATGGAAGGAAGGAGACAATTTTGGAGGACATGGAATTGGGGAGCAAAGGATCCCATAATGTAATTAGGAACATTGATGAAGGTTCTTCACCAAGACTCAAGGCTTCTGCCCATGTAGGAGCTGTCTTCAGCCCCTGCTGCAGTCCTGCACAGGCACCTTTGGGGTTTTTTGTAGTTGTTGTATATAAAGAGGGGGGACTGGGACACATCCTCCAGCCCAGCCCATGAATGGGGGCATCCCATTTCACCTCCACTGCTGACCAACCAAGCTGTGGAGATGCTGCATCACCTCCCGTTGCCTTTCAGCCACACCATGCCCCGAGGGATGCAGCAGACCCTCTGGCCACAGGTGGGCACCACAGCCATACCAGTTTACCCAGTAACCTTCTCCTTAGCTGTTCCCACCTGCCCCATGATATGGGGATAGGTAGGGGAATAAAGCTCAAGGCGTTTTCCTTTGTTTCTCCCTCCAACTCATTCTTGGTTTCATCTAAAGCAGCCTGGAAAATAATAGCCAAAAATAAAGCAGGCTGCCAGGAGGGCTGGGGGAAGAGGACGGTGCCCACTGCTATGGCAGCTGCCGTCACTCTCTGCCCTGCTGGGGGAGGCAGAGCTGCCCATTTGGCTTTATTTCCTAGAGAATTGGCTCGGCCCAGCCCAAGGCACGGACACAGGGAGTCTCTCCTAGGGTGGGCAAGCTGGCATCGCACCCATGGGTGGCACAGCGAGATGTGGGCACCGATGGCAGGGCATGGGGCAGTCAGAAGGGAGTCAGACCTAGCGCTACAAGCTCTGGGGTTTGGCAGCTGGGTGGAAAGGAGAAGTTTTGGGTTTGGTGCTAGGTTTCCCTCTCTGTTTGTGCGAAGTCTTTGTGTGCAATCACAAGAAGACAGATCCTGTCGTGCCTAAAAATAAACCAGCCAAACATGGAGTGCTCTTATGGAGAAGGCAGGACCGGGCTCGGAGATGAGATGTTTAAAAGGTTTGAAAGCAAACCTAAAACCAGATCAAAAAGAAAGCAGCTGCACAGAGTAAAAACACCCCCGGCTTCTGCACCTCACCGTGGGCAGTTGTTGCCCCCTTGGCACCTTGGCCAGCCCACCTCCGTCTCCTGGGGGAGCCCCGACCTTGCTCCCTCCCAGGAGCGGGTAAGGAGGGGTTTGGGTGCTGCTGGTGGGGCTGGGACTTCATGCTGTGGGTGCCTTGCTGGGACCTTTACCCAAACTCCTTCCTTTAGCAGTGATCTGAGACACCCCTGCAAGGAGTACCTGTGCTTGCAGACTCTACTGGCTTCTTCCAACCCATTAAAACAGAATCTAATAGGTTTTAAGAGCTGTCCTAGGGTCTGCAGAGTAGTCATGGTTTTGGGACACAGCTTCCGTCAGGATCCTTTGAAGCAGACAAGCCAGGTTTAAGCCTTCTGCTGAGGGGCAGGGTCACCTGCCTGGCACCAGCAGGAGCAGCAAATCTCTGCAGGTTTGGCCCAGAGAAGCAAAAAGCAAAACCTTCAGCCCTTGGATTTTTTCCTAAACTAGAGCTCTTCAAAACCTCCTGTGAAATAAAACTAGGGAATATAGAATTAGACTAAAATCTAGTAACTTATTAACTTACTCTGAAGCATTATAGGCATCTTAACCTGGGAAATTAAGTATCATTTGAAACATCCTGTGCTGGCAGGTCAAAGTATTTAATTTCAGCTTTTAAATGGCATTTCCTTCCGCAGCTTTTCCCCGCACGCTTCATTCAAAGTCAACATCGCTCCTGGTATTTGCCTGATGGAGGAGTGGTCACTGCACAGGTTTCTGAGCCCTTTCTGCACATCATTTCGTTGATTTTCACATCAGCTTTCCCCAAAGCAAGCAGCCGGGTTCCTTCCTTGCTGGCTATTTAAAGCCCGAGGTCTCGAGTCCCCGGCACACTCACCCAGCTGGATTTGTCCCCAGCTCCTCACTCTGGGCACTGTTTCCCGAGCACCCAGGCTCCAGTTAAGGACCAAGCAGAACACCACATGCCCCAATTTAAGGAGTAGAGACTAATTTAGAAGCAAGAACCCAATTCAGAGGCAGCAGGCTGATTGACCCAAAATTCTGAGGAAGAGAGGAGGACTGTACTGCAGAGCCAAGGCTCAAGTCTCCTTGATCTCCAGAACTGGCCAGTACAGCCCCGATATTCAGGCAGGGCTCTAGGGTCAGGGTGATTTTGCTTAGCTCCAGGCTTCACCCACGCCCTGTAGCACTTCAGACCTCCTGTGCTGGCTGAAATCTTTCCCTTTCTGGGCATGGATCAGGGCAAGGGCAGGTTAAAGGTGTCTCAGAAAGAAGGGGAAGGGCTAGAAATAGATTTTATTTTTTTTTTTAACAGTCCCAAATAGATGCTGCTGGCTCATGGCTCCTAGAGGAACGTTTTTTTGTTACTTACCCCCAAAATAGGCTCAGCAGAGCCCTGCAGAACCTTTATCATCTTCCACCCTGGGGAGCCAAAGCTACCCCAAGCAGAGCTGCATGGTGCTCGTGCTGGCCCTGTATACCCCACTGGGGTGAGCCTGGCTGGGTCTGCGCTGGTGGGGAGCTGAGATAGGGAATTGTGTCCTAGTGTCCCTCCATGGTCCTGCCTGGTCTCCCCAGCCAGGTTCAAACTTCCCATGGTCTCCAGCCACCGCCCCAGGGCTCAGCCATGGGTACTAAACCCTGGTTGTCCCCCTCTATATGGGGCAGAGCCCATTCCCGGCATCTTTTGTGCTGACCTCAGGTTAGCTGCACCCCGGTGTCCTGGAGCAGGATGGGGCTGGTGGTGTTTGAAGACCCCGTGGTGCCTGAGGACTGCAGTGGCTGGTTTCCCAGAGGAAAGGGATATTTCAAGACAATGCAGCAAGTCTGGCCTGCACGGCTGGAGATGGGAAGAGGTGGGAACACTGATAAACTCGGACCTGCAGCACGAGGGTCACTGCAGGATTGCTGCTCACATGGACATCTCCACAGGGACATCCATGCGTGGGCATTGCAGGACGAGGACAACCCAGGGGGACTGGTGGCTTCCTCTCCTTCACCGTGGTGTCCCATGCCCAACTGTCTCACCTTGCTCAGCACCGCAGGTTTGGGCAAGGACGTGTGGGACATCATGTTATGGGGTGGGAGGGCTGCTGGGTCACCTAGGGGAGTCTGCACCATCACAGTGTCCCAGGGGACCTTGGACCTTCTAGGACACTGCGATGGTGCAGGCTTCCTGGGATGTCCCTTGGATCCCAGCAAGGAGGAGCAAACCCAACAGCAAAGCATTACTTGGGGGGAAAAAGGGCTTTTTTGTCCCTTCTTAGTCCTTGCACCATCATCAACAGTAGCTCCTCCACCCACCCAACGCTGCCCCAGCCCTCCGGAGCCATGCCTGGACCCAAACGACATCCCCACCGCCACCACCTCCTCCCGGCTGCCACCAGCCACAGCGGTGAATCCCCAGTGTCCCTGCCTTGGCCGGGCTCTGCCGCCTTCCCCGGCTCTTGGTACAGTATCTGCCGGCCCCCTCCCTGCTCCTCAGGCTTTGTCAAAGCACATTTCCCAATTAGAGGATAAAAATATTCCATTCCTGACTCCACGCGCTATTGATTTTGCCTGTAGCTGTGGAGGGGGTGAGGGCGGGCGCACGCGGGGTAGGGAGAGGTGAAGGGCTGTAGGCACGAAGTGCAGCTGCCTCCCCCCTGCCCCTTTATTATTATTGTTATTATTCATCACTGTGAAAAGCACCTAGCAGGACTGGTTAGCTCAGCTGACCACCGATAGAGAACAGGGGATCGATACTTAATTGACACAGGCTGGGCAACTGGAGCAGGGATTGGAGGTGGGGGGAGGCTCCTGCGAGGAGGGAGGGGAAGAGGAGAGAAGGAACAAAAGGCAGGGGAAGGGAGGAGAGGCAGAGAGAGGGTGGGAGGAGCGGAGAAATAATGAAGGATGAGGCAGAGAGGAGAGGAGGGAAGGGGAGGCAGGCGGACAAAGCCCAGCTCGCCCCAGGGGGCTCCACGGGTGGGTGCCGTGTCAGCTGTAAGGTCTGAAGGGTGGGAAGAGGGACCCAGTCCCTACCTGAACGTCTACGCCTTGTTTTAATGCAAGGTGTGGGCTCCGTAACTGCTGCAGGTGCACATGCGCCCTTGGCATCGCAGCCACAGCACAGTGCCCAGGTCCAGCCAGGCTGAATGCCACCCCCTCCTTGCCCGCTGTGGCCAGGAGCACGAGGACTGTTGAACATTGCTCTGCTGGCAGAAGTACCCCAAACGGCACACGGGAAATAATCTCCCGGCCTCTGATCTCCTCTTGCACCACGTTGTGGTGTAACTCCACCTCCTTGTGCTGGCAGGAGGCATCCCTCCCTTAGCACAGCCTGGTGTTTTATGAACGCCCAAGCAATAGGTATGCCCTGAACTCCCCAGACCCCAACGTCCCTACCTCTGGAAAATGCCTCCCTGGAAAATGTTGGCAAAATGAGTGAGTTTGAGCAAGGCTAACCTTATCAGGAGAGCTTTCTCTTTCGTGTTGGTCTTCTGGGCCTTCTTTCTTCCCAGCAAAGCTCTGCCATGGAGCTGACATGCCTGGGAAGCTGAGGGAGGGAAGTTTGAAAATGGATGGTGGCAATGATGGGGACAGGGCAGCAGAAAACCCCAGTGCCTCCTGGCATGAGTCTCACCAAGGACCAAGGTGTCACCCGGTGGCCTGCTCAGTCCCACCCCTCCAGGCAAGGAGCGAGTCCTGAGTGCTCAGCAGAGCCCAGTGCCCTGCTCTTGGGGGGGGGAAAGCCCTGAGCAGGTCGGGGAATGCACAGGGACCAGATGCGGTGCCAGGCCTGGCAGCCGTCCTCTTTGCTTGACTCAGCTCTGCTGGAGCAGCTCGCTGGGCTGGGCGCCAGATTTACAGGGAAAATATAGACAAACTGGAGAGCCTGGGATGGAAGGGACAAAAATAAGATGTTTGGAAGATGTGGCCTTTGAGGAAGAGCAGAAGGCAGTGAGTTCATGTACTGCAGGAGGGAGAAGACATTGGCAGCAAGGCTGGTGGCTGGTTTCTCCTCTATCTCTATTGAAGGCAGAACAGGAGGAACCATCTCAGGTTGAAGATGGGCTCCCAGCCAGGAGCCAATTTCTCTCCGAGGATTTTGGTCGCCGACAGTGGCATCAAACATGATGATTACAGGGGTCTGGTGACTATGAGGGGAATATTCCTGCAGGAGGTCTGGAAAAGGGAACTTTGACCAGAAGGGCAGAAAATTGCTGAACTTCTCCAGGACCTGGCTGTCCCAAAGGACTGGGCAAGACACACCTGGGGCTTGGGGCCCCTTGCTGGGTCAGGAAGGGAAGAGCCCAGCATGCCTAGACCTTCAAAGTCCCTTGGCAGCCAACAGCATGGGCTTCTCTTCGCTTCGAGCTCATCTGGGCTCCCAGCACTAGAAAAGGAGCCAGCAGGACTCCTTTCTTGAGCAGAGGGCTCTCACCCCAATTTGTAGAATAAGAGGAATGGCCTTTCCAAGCTAGAAGTTTACTTTGCTCTTTCACTTCACTCCAGACCCTTCCAGCTCTCCAGCCTATCACTTTTGAGAGAACACCCGCGCACAGAAAGTCTTCAAGACTCTTCTTTCCACCAACCTTCTCCAGCAGCTCACCCAAGAAACCCAACGAGCCCAGGAGAGGCCGGACAGCCTTGGGCAGAGCCCAGCAGAGCCGTTGGCTGCTTCCCAGCGACTGGAAAGAAGCAGCACCTTCCAGACACCTCGTCCTGCTCCAGAAGGGTTCCAACCTACAAAGAACTTACCAACGCGGAGACACGCATCTGCCACTCCGTGCTGGGAGCAGTCTGGATGGGAAATGCTCAGACCCTCTTCCCATCCACCGCCGATTGCCTGCAGACGGGAAAGGCAGATATATTTAGCTTCTCTTGGCACCAGCCAAAAAGAGCATTGAAGGGAGGGATGGGGCGGTGGGAAAACGGTGCTTTGATTTTATTTGTTCTTTTTATGGACTCTTAAAGGCACAGGCTGGTATTTGATCCGTGTTGAGGCATGGGGCCCAACGGGCTATGGCACGGGGAACTTCAGCCCAGGACCCGGCCTGTCACTCTTGATCTACAACATGTCAGCCTTAAAAGGATCCTCTCCGTCTCCTTAAACAATATATTACCACTGTCCAACTTTCCCATTAATGCATAAAAAATCATTAGATATTTCTATGGAGACCCATCGCCATAAACACAGGCTTCCAAATGCACTCCGGCATTAAGCGGCCAAAGTAAACTGAAGGCGATTTCTGCGGTAATACCCTCTCATCACGCATCCCCGTCCCAGCCCTCCCCCGTCCCCGCTGTCTCTCTTCCCTCGATCAATTTTATGGTGCTTGCCTGGGGTTCATTAATGTTTCCGGAATCTCTCTCTGCCCTGTTTAAAAATTCTTAATTAAGCAAGGTTTTTTTGTTTACACTTGAACTAATTACACTTTTAAACCCGACAATAAAACATCAGCTCTGGGCCATTAGGGCCCGCTGCGGCCGGGCAATTCAGGAACTGCCATGCTTTGCAAGGAGATAGGAAGGCCGGAGACACGGCGTTCTGCCTAGCTTCAGTCAAGAGGACGCCAGGATCTTCACCTGGTACGTGGAGATGGGGGCCAAGGGTTCGAGCAGCCAGATGTCCCCTTTAGCTCTTCCTTGTTTCCTCCGGATGCGCATCCCCCAGATAAGGGCTGGCAGAGCGGGTAGACACAGACGTGTCCTGTCCCAATGCCCATCGCTGTTTGCCACGCATCTGTTCTCCACGCAACTGCCCCTGTTTCTCCAGAGACACGTTGGTGTAGCAGGGCCTGAGGGTTGTGAAAGGTGGAGGCAATGGAGGCCTGGAGAGTGGGCCCACATGGAGGATGTAGGCCTGGGATGCCCGTGGTTGGGTCTTCTCCAAGAGGCCAGGCCTGAGCACATGTCCATAGCAAGGGAGATGCTCTCCCAGGTAGCCAAGGAGCAGAAGGGAAGGAGCAGAACCCCCTGGGACACGTCCATCTCCATCTGCAAGGGAACGCACCATGGCCCATTGGTGGGAGCGCAACATCTCAGGAGCTTGGACTCGGCTTCTTGCCACTGCCAGAAGCTCTTTCTTCCTGGTTTTTGTCTGCCTTGGACATTTGGTGTCCATCCCTGGGAAAAGGAGGTGCTGCTGTGGTGCTGAGTCCCTGGGGTGCCAGTACCAGGCTGCTGCGGGTGAAGACCCTTTGAGCAAGAGACGGTGGGGCTGGTGGTGGATGCAGTGCCCCTGGTGGCAGGGAGCTGGCCACCACCACCAGGTGAGAGCTCACGAGTCCCCGTGAGCACAGCAATGAGGGACACCCAGCCACCGTCCTGCTCCGTCCCCACTGGGAGATGCTGGTCATTGGCTCATCATAGTGGTGGCTCTCCAGAAACCGTCTCCAGACTGGTATTTCCTGCTTTCTTTCCGTCCCATCTAGAAATAACCTGCGTTACACCAGCAAAGCACGTGAGACATGATGGGGAAGGGACCAGGCTTGGGGCTGCCGGGAGTTTTGGGTTGTGCCTGCGGTGAGATGGAGGGGAGGTGAGCAGGAAGAGGCAGGGTGATGGCACCTGCACCTTGGCAGCTCCGGGGGACTGGGGTTCCCATGTGAGGCTCTGAAGCCCCTGGTGGCAGAGGGTGGCTGAGCTGCCACTGACCCAGCCAGGCAGTCACTCAGCCCCTCAAGGGACCACTGAGAGGAAATGGAGAAAACCGAGATCTGATGGCCCATTCTTCGATCTCCTCAAATCCTTATCAGGGGGCAAACCAGAAACCCAGGGCTCTGTCTGCAGAGGGGAGCGCGGTGTTTGAGTCCCATGGGACATTTTATTTTTCTGTATCTGTCTTTCACTCAACAAGGACTGGAGAAGGCTTTTGCAAGGCAATAACCACCAACACCTTGCACCTCTCCTTGCCCCATCATTTCTCTGTAGCCATCCCATCCAACCAGAGCAGCACCCAAGCCACCTCTGAAGCCCTCTTTCACCCCTTGCTCTTGCATGGAGGTGACAAGTTTGTGAGCTACCCTGCCTGGCCCCACAGCAGTGGGGGCTTTGCATGCAGAAACAAATCCTTGCAGAGCCGGGCTGCACTCAGGCTCCCACACCTCCCCTGGGCAGTGCTGGCACTGGGGCAAAGGCATCCCAAAGATCCCTGCCCACTGATGTGGTCAAGGAACCCACTCACGTGGTGAAAAAGGGGCTGTTGAAGCTAACTGTTCCATGAAGAATTATTTTTTTTTTATTACTTTAAAGAAATCCATATACAAAGCTTTTGGGGGAGAATATTGCTCATTTTATCTATAAAAAAATTCTCAAGTGTTTCTGGGAGCCAGTGGATTCGTTAGGAAATGAAGGAAGAAGCAGGACTGAAACTGCTTAAATACACTGATCTTTCCTTCCTCCTCTCCCATTTGAAGGGGGAAATTTCCCACTTTGGGAGAAAACCTGGGCAAACAGCTGGTTTATCCCAGCCCTCCCTTGGGGCAGGAGCAGGGAGGCAGCAACAGCAAGGCAATCTCCATCCTGCCCGTAAATCCCTCCGAGGCTGGTGTTATTTCATCCATTCTGAGCTTGAGCTGCCTGGTGTTGGCTCCCAGCATGGGTCAAACCATCCATCCCGCCTGGCCCTGGCCCCACCGTGCCTCGGTTCCCTGAAGTGTCAGTGGTACCACTGGACCAGGAAACCCCTGGGGATGCTCCTGGGAGGATTTTGTCTCTGCACAGCAGTTGCACCTTGTCCCAAATACAGTGTGTAAGCAAGGAAGGCGCATTGTCTCACCGGGGTCATCAGGGAAACTGAGGCACAGGGCAGGAGAGACGCTCCCCAAGCAGCTGCACCAACCTGGGGTGTACCCGCAGCCCCTCTGCACCCTGGCACTGCCCAGGAACCCCCCAGGCCAGCCCCACCGATGCCCCTGGCTCCTTCTGGGTGCAAACCGGCTGCAGGCAGTGCTGAGACCTGGCAGACTCATTTCATGCAAGAGCAGCACATGGAGACGCTGCTCCTGCACGCGGAGACGCTGCTCCTGCACGCAGCTCGCACCGGGGGAAGCCAACCCCGGATGCTGCATAGCCACGGCCGAGGGGGTCAGGCTGCATCTCCCCGTGGCGTTGGGAGGAGGATGAGGAGGATGAGGAGGGAGGGGGACAGGGCACGGTTTTCCAGCTGGGTCCCTCTTGGGTTGATTGACTCAGATTGCATTGATCCCGGTGTTATCAGGACATTTTATTTGCTGCGCAGGGGATGGTGAGAAAAGCCCCCGGAGGGAAGGAAAGAGCAAGAAGAAGTGGAAAACCAGAGGTCAGCATTTTCCCACCCCTCATAATGCTCTGGAGGGGGGCAAAAAGCCAGACACACCTCCCCCTCCCCTTTCCCAGCAGCCCCAGCCCAGGGCCAGGCAGGAGCATCCCCAAAATGCCGCCCACAAGGCACACAGAGGATGTGGTGCAAAGAGCCCAGCTGAGGCGCACCAGCCCCAGCTGAGACCTGGGAGATTTGGGGTCTGGGACCCTCCTTCAGTATTGTTCCTCCCTCCCAAACCCCCAGCCACAGCCCCCTGAGAGGCTCAAGCTGAGACCAGGCAACTCCTCACACCCATGGCAGGTGGCTCCGAGGAAAGGTAGCCGGTAAGTCCGAAGGCAGAGGGGCAGGGAAGATGCCAGCTGTGCCCCGGAGAGGTCCGAGCAACCAAAAAACAGGAGTGGTGTGAACAAACCATGGCCATGGGATGCCCTGTAACCAGTAAGGGCGCGGGGCCGTTGGGTTTGGAGCCACGGGGAGCGATATCTGGGGGAGGATTTACAGCAGGGAAGGTGCACGGAGAGGTGGAGGAGGGAAATGTGCCCCGGCACCGGATGGGGTATAAAACGGGGGGAAGGAGGAGGAGGAGGAGGGGGATGAAGAAGAAACAAATCCGTGCACGGGGACAGCACAGAGACCTTTACTCTGCTCCCTGCTGTCCCCACAGCAGGGCAGGGGGTGGCACGTTTTTGGGGCCACATTACCGTGTCCCCTGCACTGTGCAGCCAGGCAGGGAAGGGGCTCAGCTTCTCGCGAGCCCATCTCCCCCCGCCATCTTTTTGCCTTTTTTTTTTTTTTTTTCCAATTCTTCTCATAAATGTCTTTCCACATCAAGGCCTGGAGGAAAACTGCAGCTACTGGAAACCCAGGGCAAGGTTTGCTCTTTGGGGACGTGGGGCTGAGCGAGCGGTGAGACGGGAGGGAAGGGACGGGACGGCCTTCCCGGCAAGAGCAGCTGCGCTGTGGGCTGCGGGGGGGGCGCCTGGGGGGGCAATAATGGGGGGAAGGCGCCTTCCCCCTGCTTCCCCCCCCCCCCCGAATAGGTCAGGAACTGCTGCGGGGCTCAGGCTGGACGCAGTGCTCCCAGCCCCCCCCACGCAGCAGCCGTGTCACTGGGGCTGATGTGGGGCTGATGTGGGGCTGCAAAAGAATGGGGTGCAGAAGTTAGTAGGGATTTGTACCCCAAAATCCTATGCACGCACAGCCAGGTCCCCATACCTCACCTCTGTCCCCCAGCCGGGCAATGTGCCTGCAACGGGGACATCATTTGGCACTGCCGTGCCCCATGGGCTGGGTCTCTACCCCTGAGCCCCCCCAGCACCCCTAAACGCCCCCTGCACCAGGCTTCCCCCCTCCTCACCCTGCATCCCACCTTTCCCCTTCCTGATTTCCGTTCATCGTGAGGGCTGCGGCCGGGCAGCAGCCTCCTCCCCGCGCTCTGGCCTTGTTTCAATTTTATGAGCTTTTTCTTGCTATAAATATGGTTTTGAGAGCCCATTTATCAGGTCCCGCAGCTCTGGAGTCAGCCTGCCGAGCTGCCCATGACAGGTCAAAATTGACTTGTATGATATTAGAATTGCTATTGATCCCTTCGGCACCTCGCAACGCTCCCGGCTCCGTGACCCGGTGTCAGGCTGGGTGCCCCTCCTTCCCTGTTCCCCCCCCTCCAGCTCATCCTCCACCCGCAGCTGGGACAGGGTCCTGTGCCCCGTGACAGCCTGGCACCCTTGGGGACCCGGTCACTGTGTCCCCCCATGGACCTGGATCCCATTAACTCAATGCCTCATCTCTCCATGCTGTGGTGGGTGATGCTGAGCAGGATACGGCCCCTGTGCACAGCACACACAAAGGGAAATCCCACCCCAGGCTGGCTCTCAGCCCTGTGCCCAAGGGTTTTGGTGCCAGGACAGGTGCTGTCCCCAGAAAGCCCATCAGATCCCCTGTGCCTCAGTTTCCCTGCTTGCAAGCAGGCATCTTCCCACCCTTGTTCCCACAGGTTTCTGCACAGAAGGACAAGGCGCAGGCGGCTCCGGGTGTTGTTTTTATCAAAGTGGACGAACGCCACCAACAATTCAAGCTGAATTAGCCTGGTTTCTTCCACTCCCGTTTCCTGGAGGATCCGTGCCTTCGACCCAGCTGCCTCCTGCAGACTTTATAGATCCTGGCACGAACTGCTGGGGCCAGCCCTCGCAAGGACGGTCGGGGCTGTGGGGTGCCCGCTGTGCCGGGCTGTACCAGCACGGAACCAAACTGCAGGGCTGTTCTTAAACAGCTTCCCAAAAGAGTGATTTTCACCCCCAAGGATGCTTTGCCCTTCTACCAAAGCAAACCAAAACTTTTCCAATTTTCCCCTGGAGGAGGAGACTAGGACATCTTGCTGGCTCTTCTCATATCAGAATGATGGGCGTCAAAGGAAAAGAGCAGGTAGCAGGATCGAACCAAGCAGGAGAAGGTCCTGCTTTGCCGGCGTGTCACCCTGCAGTGACAGGGTACTGTGGGCACTGCACGGGCAGCCAGGGCCCACAGGCACATTCGTGCGAGACAAACCATCCAAGACCATGCACGGTGAGGACACCAACCCTGCAGGAGTCCCTGCAGCCCTGGGGCTGGGGGAATACCTGGGGCAAGGTGGAGGCATGTGTGGTGGTGATACACGGTCCTTGTGTGGTCATTTCACGGTAATATTTCGTTGTGTGGGGTCAACCATGGTTGGGCATGGTGGTGAGTGGCCACATGTGGTCATCCACGGTTGTGCAAGGTAAATATGGTCACACAAGATAAATATTGTTGTGCATGATCACACATGGTCATGAGCGGTGGTGAGCAGTTGTGCATGGTCAAACATAGTCATGTGTGGTCACGCACGGTTGGGCACGGTCAAACATCCTGCATGGGTGTAGGTGGTCATGCGTGGTTGTACTTGCCCATGCACGGTGATCCAAGGGCACCCATGGCTGTGGTGGCACCCGAAGGCACATCCCTGTGCCTGGAGCAGGGCTGACCACCCCACCGAGGCCATGGGGATGCCCCCAGCTCACCAGCTCCGTGGGCGATGCATGGCAGACCCAAAGTGAGGTCTGGATTTTGGAGGAGTTTGTTTGGAGCCAGAACTGGCAATTGATCAAGGGGAAATTCCCCATCTTCCAGAGCAGCCCGGGATTAATTTATGTTTGTCTGAAGGATGCTAATTAAGCCTGTTTAAGAGAAAGTTAACTTTAATACTGTGATCTAGCTGATATTAAGAAGCTGACAAGGAGAGCTGAAAGCAGCTGCTGCAATATCCAGGGCCAGCACCAAAGCCCGTGTTGCAGGAGCCGCTTGGCACAGCTCCGGCACAGGACCCAGCTTCCCTGGGGATGCTCCCCTGGAGAGCACCCTGCTGGCCTCGGCACCCAAGGGCTGCAGAAGGAGGAGCAAATCCAGCCCAACCTGGGCTATCAAATGGGACAAAAAATACATTTTTTTCAGCTCTTGTCAATTTCCTTCTCCCCCACCTCAAAAAAATATTAAATAGAAGTAATTTGATTTGAAATGAAAACCAATTTGAAATCATTAGCAAGTCGAAAGTCAGCAGAAACCAATTGTTCCTGGTCGTGCAGCACATTTGGGTCTGACTTCAGGCGTCTAAGTATGGCTGGAACATTTTAAGGTCAAACTGATGGAAATTCTTTGAAACAAAGTTGTACTGGCCACAGCGCTCAGCTGGTTTGGGTGGCCCCAGCCCAGCCAGCCCAGAGGTGCTGGGGGGGGGGGGGGTCCCTACAGCAGCCCCTCGGGATGCTCCGGGGGCTGCCACCAGGTTGGGGACACCGCTGGCAGCGAGGGGCCGGGTTTCGAGGGCAGGGACACTGCTCATCACCCAGGGCAGAGCGACATCCATCGAGTCAACAAAAAATCTCCTGGCAGCTCCATCTCTTTTTTCCCCCTTAAAGCAAACATCTTCATTACAGCTCGGAGTTGTTTAAATAAATGAATTAATATTGACAAACCATCAACGAGGCTAATAAATGATTAGTTAAAGGCATACATACATCACATTATGGTTAGCATTAGCCGAGGCTTAATTACTTGTGGAGAGGATCCCATTAGAGTAGGTGCTACGTCGCCGTCACCCTCCGCAGCCCTCCACCCCTGCGGGGCTCCTGCTGCGCCCTCGGCCCCGTGCCTGGGACCTGCTGGCTTAGGGACGTGGGATGCTGCGGGATGCGGGATGCTGCGGGATATGGAGATGCTCAGGGATGCAGGATGCTCGGAGATGCAGGATGCTCAGGGACGTGGGGATGCTCAGAGGATGTCTCAGTTTGCCCAGGCAGCAGCAGAGGAAAACCTCCCGGGATGCCTGCTCCCAGAGCAGCCCATCGGTGTGACGAGCAGGACGGGCTCAGGGGGCAGTGGCGATGCTGGGCAGGGGCGGCTGCAGCCCAGGAAATTTGGCCGCTCGCTTTGCGCAGGTTGGTGAAACACCCAGATCCACACGGCCTGTGAAAAGAGACAGCGACAAATAAAATAGGCAATAAATAATAATAACAATATCATAAAATTTTCAAATTTATTGAAAACCGGTCCACTCTCAGAATATTGGATTTTTCTATTATTTACACAGCTGCTGATTTTCTGTAAATATTTAATGCCCCATGGATTTTTTTCAAAGTACAAATCTGAACAATTTCTAAATTTAAAATCTATTGCACAGCACAACCCAGCATGAGCCAGATCCTGCTACCTGCCTCCGTGGGAGCAGTCCCCAGGGCTGGGCAGGGACTGACGCTGCACCCAGAGGTGTCCGTGGAGGCTCCTAATGGATGGTGACATTTTGGGTCATCCTCTGGGTCCTTAGAGAGGACAGATGGACAAAAAAAATCTTCCTCCCCGTATATCTGCAGTTTGCCCACCACCCAGCCCTGGGTGCCACCCAAGGCCACCACACTTGTCACGCACATGACACCGCCGGGACAAGGAGCCCAAAAGGAGAAAATTAAGATGAAAGGCAGCTGGTGCGAGGCGCGTCCATCTGCATCTCGGCTTCGAGAGGTTTGTTAGGACTAAAGAGGCGCTTTCATCCCTCTCCAAGGTGTGTAATGCATCCCCAGCTGGCTTTCATCTCCGCCTGCCTGATTGATACTCAGGGCTCTAATGAGCATGACGGGAAAAGTGGCAGAGGCCGGGGGGGGGGGGACGGACGGACCCCTCTGCAAAGGTTTCAAAACACTTTTCTGTGTTGCAGCTAATGAGGGGACCGGGCGAGGGGAGGCAGAGCGGGGGGTGAGGAGCGTAACGGGGGTCTGGGGCTCCCTGAAGGCTGATGGGTGCAGCTGCCCACCCCAGGGACCTTGCAACCCCCCAGCTGCAGGTGACCCCCCAGGACCCACCCGCCCTGGAGCCAAAGCTTACAGCCAAAAGACGACTTTACTGAAATTTTGCATGTCTCCGTACCAGGGAGCTCCGTGGGCGGCTGATCCTCCTCCTGCCTCCTGGCACCATCTCCCCTGTGCCAACCCCCTCCTTGTTCCCATACTGGTGGCAGGCACCCCGTTATGCCACCAAAGCCACCCTGATGGCAGCCCATGGGGCCCATCAGCTGCCACTACCCAACGTGCTGCCGCTGGGAGCCGGGCACCATGGGGACCGTCGCATCCTGCCCGTCCCAGCGGCGGAGCAAGGACCCGGCTGGCGCTTGCCATGGGGTCCCCAGCTGCGTCCCTGTGCCGTCACCCCCAGCACCACCAGCTTCAGGTGCTGGGGTCTGCAGCGGGGTGCTGTTTCCCTGGGCTGGGGCCACATCCTTCACCCCACCGCTGCAGAAAGGCACCAGCACCTGCCTCCGTGCGGGACAGATCCTGCCCTCCCCACCCCTACACCTCCTTCCACCACCACCAGCACCCCGTCTGCTCACTTCTGACTGCGCTCCCCTGCCGTTTCCAGGTATAACGGGCTGCTGAGCGATGGCCACATGCCGATACGGAGCCTGACAAATGCGGCCGTATCCGGGCTTCTCCCTCTCGGCTCCGGCCCATTTGTTTTCCTTAATGCCCCGCTCTGTCTGCAGCTGCTGGCTCCTCTCAGCAAGGAAAAATAAATAAATAAATAAATAAATAAAACAAGCAGCATCTTCTGCAGAAATCCTGGGAGCTGGACAGTTTCAGAGCCTCGCTGCTCCCTGTGCTGCGCAGCCACGGCCAAATCCAGCCCCTGTGCACGCATCTGGGTGCTGCACCCAGGGGTGGCCATGGCCCGGGACTGTCCCCTGGTCACTGCTGGGGTGGGTGGCACAGCCCGAACCTCTCGGGATCAAAGCAGTGCTGAGAGGGGGGGGATGTTTGGTACAATGGTCCTGGGGGGCAGGATTAGACCCCGCACTCCGACCACCCAGCCCAGCCTCCCCTGCTCCCTGAGCCGTGACCGTGCCGGGTGCTGAGCTGCGCCCCCAGCCCGAACCTCAGCAGCAATTCCCCAGCACCCGGGCTGCGGCCGAAAGATACCTGCGCCGTGCCCACGCCGCGTCCCCTGCCCCGTGTCCGAGCTGGGATGCTCTAACTTCAGGGACCGGAGCTGAGGGACAAGGTGGCACCGGGGGTGTCCCCATGGCAGGGGGTTGGGAAGCCCCTTGGGACACCTCGGAGAGGCGCAGCGGTGACCGGGGGGGTTTATTCCCAGCTTCTCCCCCTCGGGGCCAGGCAGCCAGGCTCTTTAAATAGATCTGAAGCAGTCCGTGCACCTTGGCTTGATCGATCGCAGAGGGCTCCAAGCTGCTATCAGAGACGTGCTGATGAGCCAAGCGCTGTTGTCATCACCACCGCCCTCTCCTGTCCGTCCATCCGTCCCCCCCCCCCGATGCTGTTCCCCCTGGCCACCCCCCACTACCTGCACAGGGATGGGCAGCACCCGGCATCCTGCCCTGCAGCAGCTCACACCAGTTGGACAGTAAAAAAAAAAAAAAAAGCACACGTCATTTCCCTGGTCAGGACAAAATTTAGGGCAGGCTATTTGCGCAGGGAGCAGCCACCTCGCACGGACATTGGGAGTTTTGGGCTCAGACAGAGCCTCAGGAGCCAACAGCTCCAAGGGAAGCAGGAGCAGGGGCTTAAAACCACCCCCACCCCCCAGCACCGATGCATTTGTGGTACCCAGGACCCATCCCTTCTCCCTGAGCTCCTGAAACACACAGTGGGGTCTGCCCAGGCTTTTCAGCCTTTGGCAATTCCTTGTGCACGGAGAAAGCAAGAAATTCACTTTAAATCCTCCAAAATTCGCTTTAAATTCTCCTGAGATTTCCCAGAACCCAAGGCTTTACAAACCAAAGCCCAGCTTGGCCGTAAGCAATCTCCTTCTAAGCAACTTCAGCCCCAGAGCAGCCCGAGGTCCCCTACAACCTCGGTGCCAGCCAGGGTCCCCAGCCTGCCGATGGGGACAAGTGGCTCCCACAATGGCTGGGCCACCCCTGCAGCTGGGGACAGCACTTGAGCACCTGCAGGCTCCTGGGGCAGAGAGGAATTGCTGAAAAGCAGCAATGTCTTTTCTACCTCCTGCTCTCCCGGTCTGGTGAGTGGATGCTGCAGGGCATTTGGGAGCTGGAGGTTAGTCCCGGGCTTTGGAAAAGCTGTTGAAGTTAATTTTTCTTGGCCAGCAGCAAACACGGGTGTGTGGGAGGGCAGGGAGGCACGTCCTCGGCTTGCTGTGACGCTCTGAGCATCACCGCTCGTGGCTGGGATGTGCACCCAGGTGCCCACACCTTCTCCTCCCTGCTTGAGGCAAGGAGAGATGCTTCAGAGATGGGAAAAATGCACAGCCCTGCCCAAAACAGGGGCCCTGGGCTTGATGGGTCCCACACAAGCCCAAGTCGGTGTTCCTGCCTCCTTCCCCCAGCAGGGGCTTGGGGACGCCAGCGCGGTGCAGAGAGCTGGGAGATGGCACCGGGCACCAGAGGCAGGGGTGCTGCGGGCACTGCGGCTGCTGGAATTTCGGGCAGCCCCGATGGCCCCAGCCTTCTGCCTCCCATCGCACGCATGCTCGGAGCGCCTGGCTGAGCGATCAATATGTTTTTATGTTACACTGGGAGACCAAAAAAAAAAAAAAAAAAGATGGGAAGGAAAGGGAGGAGAAGACGACGTATTTAGCACCGGAACAGTCGCTGATAATTGCCTCCAAGAGATATGTCTCAATACCTGGTGGCTGCTGGACCCAGAGATCTTTGCTGTAGCACTGAATTGCCAGCTGCAAACACCAGTGCCAGACAAAAGCAGCCATGCAAGATACAAGAGATATCCTCGTTTTTCCCCAAAAAATCCCTTGTCACACTTCCAGCAAGCCTCCTGCAACCCCAGCAACGTGCGTGCCCACAGACATCACCTCCTCCCAAGGTCCTGTCCCCTTCCCTCCATCCCTGCCCCTCTGCGTCCCAGGACCTGCCTGGGTTTGCAGGAGCAGTCGGCGTCCCCACGCCGCCGGGGTCCCCCACGGGACAGCTGCTCCCTGCTCTCAGCCGGCAGCACGGGGAGCCCAGGGCCCTTCCCCTCCCTCCTCGCTTTTAAAGGATTTCAAAGCCTCTCATTTTCCAAGCCCAATTACTCCAGCACAATACCCCCGACCGGGCTCGGTGCACGCTCCGCTGCCTCCCCACTGCCCTGTGCCCAGCACCGAAAGGTGACGGCGCGAGGCCAGCGCCGGCGGGATCAATACGGCGCCTTCAGCCCCTGCACCGCGCTGCAAACCTCAGGTTCCTTTTGGAAAGGACTTCGTAGCAGAAGCAGGATGAGTCGGGAACCGGTACTCAGTGGTTTGGGGCATTTGGAGGTGCTTTGTGTGCTGTGGAGTTCCAGCAGCGTTGGTGAGGTGGGGCCGGCACGGTGACAGCCGGCACACATGCACAGAGGGAGGCTTCGCTGAGCTCCCAGGCACCCCAACTCTCTGCTGCAGGATTTCCAGGCACCATCGCACAGCTGCAGCCCGAGCAGCTTTCCCTGAGCAGCCCAGAACCTCCGTGCTGCCATGGAAGAAGCCCTCCCTGCCCCGTCAAGCCAAAAGCGCATCCGAGACGTGGAGCTGGCGGGGTTTGGGCTCAACACGGAGCCCACGCTGTGGGAAGCCACCAGCTGGTGAAGTTCTTACACCTGCCTGGTCAACCCGCCTCCCTTGCAGCCTGCTTGCCCTGCTTCTGCCAGGGCAATTAAACCAAAACTGGGCTTCGCCAGCTCTCTCAGCTACAGCCAAGCCAAAGCCCTGGCAGGCTGTCCGGAGAGGCTGGGACTTGCCTTTATCCAGGTGTTGTGAACGCTGAAAGGCCCCTCCTGAGTCTAGGATGCTGCTGGGCACTCCCATCCACCTGGTAATGCCCTTTTGAACAAAAATCTCCTCTGCCTCCACCGCTTTGCCCCAGGGATGCCCCCAGCCACACGTGCCTCGAGCTGTGCCCGGTCTCAGCCCCGCAGAGCCGGCACGCCGCAGACCCTTCGCACCCCGGCCCCTCAGCGGGGAGCTGGTTTACAAGAAGAGGAGTGCTGGCTTCCCAAACAAGCCTCCCAGTCCACAACACATTTCCAGCCATACATAATCTAATATACGTTACCATAGCGCCAATCAATAACTCAGTAGGCCAGCTCCGAAATTATTCTCTTAAAGGGCCAGCACACCTCACGCTCCCCCCGCCCCGGTCCCTCTGCCTCGCGGTGCCCGGAGGTCTCACGTGCTGGGCAGGCGGGGGGGTGGCACCTTCTGCACCCATCGTGTGCCCGACACGTGGGTGCCCGCCTGCCTTCGCCACTCGGCAGCATCTTCCTGCTCTGCACCCCCCGATTTCCTCTCCGACACCACCGCAGCACCCCAGCAGCAGCACCCTCGCGTGCACGGGCAGCCACAGGCGAAGCGCGTGCAAAATTCAGACCTTGCTCTGCCAACCCGCCTGCTAAGCGTGATTTCCCCTTGCTCCGATTCCCAGTTGCTTACATCGAAGCTCTGACGCGAGCACAGGACCAGGCAGCATCTGAATCTCCTGCTCCGTGGTCCCCAGCTCCTTGCACCCATCACCGGGGGCTTTGGGATGGGCACGTGTCCCCTCGGGGACCCCAACACCCTGCCAGCCCCTTCCTTTCAGCACAGCCTCGTGGTGCTGCCCCTGCTGCCTCCCCGGGCACGTTGCCAGAGCTCTCATGTCCCCAGGTATCAGGGGCTCTGCAGCCTCCGAGAGAGGAGGGTGTTTGGGAGCAATTCCAGCATTTTGGGTTTTCCAGGAGCTACCTGCCCCTGCGTGCTTCCAGCCTCGCTCACGGAGCAAGAAGGAGCACATGCACGGTGGCACTGCCCAACAAACCCCCACGCAGCCCAAATGTCCAGACTTGATACTGCCTTCAAGGCACCATCCTCTTCCTCGAGCGCCTGCAATCCTCTGCA
This sequence comes from Anser cygnoides, assembly GCF_040182565.1. Taxonomy (NCBI): domain Eukaryota; kingdom Metazoa; phylum Chordata; class Aves; order Anseriformes; family Anatidae; genus Anser; species Anser cygnoides. Next base: position 5,027,915 of record NC_089899.1, on the reverse strand, counting down.
GACTGAGGTTGGCAAACGGGCCTTGTCGATACTTCACCGAACCCAGCTGAGCTGCTTCCCCCCGCTATATAGGGGAAAATGGAAAATAGAAGTCACAAACCAGAACCCACCAGCAAAGAGCCAAAAAACAGCAACCTCTCAGTGACCACAGTAGCTCCCCAAGCCCCCCTCTCTACATTACAAGCAAGCTCATCAAGATGATTCCTTCCTCTAGTCGTGTTAACTCTGAAACCTACTGACGCAAGCTATGCTTGCCTTCTTTATCTCTCATTCACAGCAAAGATATGAGAGGAAGAGTAATTACGTGAGACCATAACGAGCCTCAGCAACCAGCGATGGTCGTAAACTGTCTCGTCTCGGGTGGAGTTCGGGAGGTTTCCGCACAGACCACGTGCTCGGCAGGTGGTTCTGTTTAACTTGCATTAGCAGTAATGGGAATCGCCCACCTGCACCGAGGGCAGGGTGGCAAGCGGCCAAGAGACTTGAAAGGGAAATGCCTCTGCTCCCGGCCCCTCGGAGCTGCGGGGAGCAGGCAGCAGCGCAGTGCTTTTGGTGTGCGTTTTTGAGGCTTTTCTGTTTTTATTTTGTTGTTTGTTGTTTTTTTTTTTTATTATTATTATTTTATTCCGAGCTCGCCACCCAATGCTCTGCAAAGGCAAACGAGATGTCGGAAATGTTTGTACTTGCTCAAAGCTGGTTGTAGGCAGGGTCCTGTTTACATCCAGCTTCCCTGGGCATGGAAAGAGAACACAACAGAATGAAAGAAAAGATGACAAAGGGAGGGATTTTTCTCTCCATCTTTTATCTTCACCTCCCCCCTGAAAAAAAACATTTTAATGAAAATCCTGATCAGAAACCATCTATGAGAGTTTTTTGTTTGCTGCAAGGAAAAAAAATATATTATATATATATTTTAGACCCAAGGTGCCTGGCTTTTGGGAAAGTGGCTGCAGCTGCTCCTGCGGAGCCAGGCATCCTTCGGGCATGGAGGACGCTGCCCCAGTGGCCTCCGACCGGGAGCCTCTGTCCAAGCCAGGGCCAACCCAGAGACCCGAGGTCCCCGATCTCTCCTGGGGGGGCTCAGCAGCCACCGTGCACCCATGCCCGACCGTGCCGGCGTCCCCCAGCCCCGCTCCCCCCATCGCAGGCACGGAGCCATCGCCGGGCCCCCGGCGGCATCGCCAGCTGCCTCCCCGCGGTCCCCGAAGGGCAGCCCGGCCTCGGCAGCGCTGTCAGCCAGCCTCTACGTCTTCCATTAATTCACTTCACACTGTCCATATTGATCGGCTCTGCTCTCTCCCGGCTCCCCCCTTCCTCGGCCGCCCTCCCCCCCGCCGGCTGCTGCACCGATGGGCAGCCCGGGCTGCATGCTGCATGATCCATACAAACTCACTTACTCAGGGAAATCAATGGGCTCGAAAGAGCACACGCAGCAAGGCGAGGAGCCTGTCTGGGGATCGACCGCCCAGCAAGGAGACACAGAGAGCAGCATCCTGCAGCCCGCCTGCGCCCGGCGGCCCCCGCTGCCACCCTCGCGGTCCCCCCGCGGTGGCACCCTCCGGGCGACGGTGATCAGGGAGTGAAGGGGCGCAACGGACAGGGGCTGGTATCAGGGATTTTTCCCCCTTTCCCAATAAAATGGGGGGTCTGGGAGGTGGCGGGGGATGCTCGTCGCCAGGACGCCTGCATCCCACTCCCAAATGTAAGAGGGCGCACGTCCCCTCCTGCCCTTCGCTGCCGTGCCCTCCCTTCGGCTCTCTCTGCCTTCAGGCAAAGTCGCGCTGCACCCGTGCCTCAGTTTCCCCGTGTTTAACCCAGCAAATTGCAGGGCAAGGGTGAGGAATAGGTTAAGGACAGGTTGCTCTGGTTTTCAGCCCCACAGCCAGAGTAAATGTTACTGGGCTGAAATCGAAGCTTTCAGCCTGCAGAAGCCTCCAAGCAGCCGACATCGCGGCTCATGGAGGAGTGAGCTCTGCCTTGCCGTGGCTCCAGCCTTTTCTGGGGGTGACCACAGCTTGGGGGGGCCCTGTGCCCTTCCCCCCCCCCCCCCCAGAGTCCCTTCAGAACCCCCCAGGAAATCGTTGCTGCTGCACAAGCAGCACACCAGCGTGATTAATAAATCCTGCCAGAGGAGCTGCTGCTGCTCTGAGTTCCCCCAGCAAGGAAGGAAATCTTTATTTCTATATATTCTATAAACTAATTTTTGCATCGTTGCAATAAATCCATCTCCCAGCCGTCGGCTGTGATCTGCCTTCATTCCCAATCTCAGGGGAGATTGGGGGGCAGGCTCAGGAGCACCCCCAGACCACCAGTACAGGGACGTGTGGGAGCAGTGTCCCCAGGTTGGAGCCCAAAATGGGAACCTGGGACGACGTTATAGGGACAGGAGCTGATGCTGGCACCCAGCTCCCATCCTGCGTGGTGCCTGGTGCCTCGGGATGGAGCCGGGAGCCCCGAATCCCTGCGGTGACCGGGATGTCACCGCACCGAAGTGACAGAAAGGGCCCAAACCCGCTGCCCCCTGAGCACCTCCGGCACGGGGGGGGGGAGGACCCGAAGGAAGCGGGAAGGCCCCGAAATGGCGCTGGTGGTGCACGGCCCCAGCCTTACCGGTAAATCCTGGAAATGCCCCCGTCTGCGGGCGACCCGGCGGAGGGGGGGGGAGCCTTTTCCCAGCAGACCCCATCTCCGAGATGAGTGTGGTTGTGCGCTGGAGACAACGTGTCTGTGCGCCGCAGGCTCCAGCCCCCGGCCGGAGCAACAGGGAGTGGGGGGGGGGGGTCTGTGGGCAGCGATAGCACGGTCGGGGGGGGGGCTGGTGCCCCCCCTGCTGCCCTGTCCCCAGAGCCACCCCCCATGGCTCTGGGATGTCCCCCTTTGGGGGTCAGTTTGTGGAATTGGGGTGGGCACTCGGGACCCGTCCACGCTGAGCATCTTCTGCGGGGACTTTTGGCTGGGAGCTCGTCCCGCTGCGGGGCTGCGTCTCTGCACCCTGAGCATCGGGGCTTGCACAAGAAGTTGGGTTCCTACCCCATCGGCCTCCCGGACACCTTCTGGGGACGTCCCCGTCTGCCCTAACCGGCTGGGCTGCCCCTGAGGTCCTGCACCCCGGTTTGGGGGAGATTTCAGTGCCCCATCGTCCCACCCCACCCCATCCCATCCTACCCCATTGTATCCCACCCCATCCCACCCCACCCTACCTCACCCCACCCCATCCCCCTGCCCACGATGGGGCTCTGCCACCCAGACCCATCTCAGCACAGCCCGGAGACAGCGGCCGATCGAAGCCCGCCGGGCAGGGCAGGCGGGCGTCCCACCGGGGAGATGAGTCTGCTGGGTCTCAGCCAGCCCAGGAGGGCCCCGAGCCGCGGCTCCGGCGCTCACTGAGCCTCCACCACCGGGCGGCGAGGAAGACGCAGAGCACCGGGGACGGAGGAAGGCTGCTGTCACCTCTCCTCTCCACCCCGAGCCCTCCCCAGGGTGACTTCCCCCATTACTGGGGGGGAGCCCCCCCTGCCCTTTCCCGCAACTAGCGGAGGGTCTCTTGAAACAAAACTCTCCAAGCAGCACTTTTCCCCCCCATTTTCGTCCCTTTTTCTCTCCCTTCCCCGCGCTTTGCCAGCCCTGGCACTCGTTACCGGCGCTGGCAGCTAACGAAGGGCGCTGTGCATAGCAATGAGATTGATTGACCCCGCTGACCCCGGCCAGGGCCAGGGCTCCCTCCAGGGCTCCCAGGTCACCGGCTGCTGACCATCACCGGTTGCCACGGTGACACCAGCGGTCCCCCGGGACGGGGGGGCTCCGGGATGCAGGGGGGGGGCGCCGGGGCAGGTCAGCGTGTCAAGGCTAGTGCATTAGTGGGATGCGAGTGGATTCGGGAGGGCGAGGGTTAAACTCCGGGGGCGGCTGGCACCCCGAGGGGCAGCTCCCGGTCTGGGGGTGCCCCGGGGGTGGCAAAAGTCACCGGGGAGGGGCGGTGGGGGGGAAACTGAGGCACGGGGGGGGTGCAGTGGGGAGGCTGGAGAGCTTGGGGCTGGACGGGAGCAGGAAGGAGGCCAGAGGGGGAGGCCGGGGAAGGGGGGGGGGGGGGAAGGGGTGGAGGTCGGAGTGGGGGGTGCAGGATGGGGGGGTCAGGGTGCGGGATGGAGGATGGAGGGGTGCAGGGTGCGGGTCCCTCCCGGGGACCCCATTCCTGGGCTCCCGCTGCCCTCTAGCGGGCAGCGCTGTCCCCTCCTTGTCCCCTCTCCTCCGGGTCCCGCTGCCACCACCAGCACGGGGGGGTCCCGCTGCCACCACCAGCACGGGGGGGTCCCGCTGCCACCCCCGCCCCGACCCCCGCCTGCCCGCAGCGTCCCCCGGCGGTGACACCGGGGGGGGGGGGGGGGGCACAGCCGGGCTGCGTGGGGCCGGTGGCGGGACACGGGGTGCCGGGGGTCGCGGCCGCAGCCACCCGGGGGGGTCGGCGGGGGGGGGGGGGGGGGGGGAACTAACTAGAGGGGGGGGAGTTGCTGGTGCTGCCCCCCCCCCCCCGTTTTGGGGTTAAACACACCCATCAGGTAGGAGCCCGCGGTGGTCCCAGGCGGGTGCTGAGGGCACCCAGGGGGCCCTGCCCCAGGGGGGGCACCCACGGGGGTCCCCGACCCCCACCCCCCCCCCACCCCGACCCCTCCCCGCACCCAGGGGTCCCGCGGCGCCCCCGGCCCCGCAGCGCCGCCCCCGGCCGCCAGGTGGCGCCCCCGCCCCCCGCCCGGCCGCGCTGACGGCCCCGCCCCCGGCCCCGCCCCCGCCCCAGGCCACGCCCCCGACACAGGCCACGCCCACCGACACAGGCCACGCCCCCGACACAGGCCACGCCCACCGGCACAGGCCCCGCCCCCGGCCCAGGCCACGCCCACCGGCACAGGCCACGCCCCTGTCCCTAAGCCAGCCCCGTCCCCAGCCCCGTCCCCAGCCCGGCCCCTGGTCCCGGTCCCAGCCCCTCCCCTGTCCCTGTCCCCCAGCACAGCCCTGCCCCTGGCCCTGTCCCCAACCCTGTCCCCAACCCTGGTCCTCTCCCGGTCCCCAACCCTTGGCCCTGTCCCCAGCCCCGGTCCTCTCCCTGTCCCTGTCCCCAGCCCTGCCCCTGTCCCTGTCCCCAACACTCTCCCCGTCCCCAACCCTGGTCCTCTCCCTGTCCCCATTCCCAACCCTGTCCCTGTCCCCAGCCCCAGTCCTGTCCCTGTCCCCATCCCTGTCCCCACACTCTCCCTGCACTGCCCACCCCGCAGCACCCCCGGGCTCCACCTTTCTGCCAGCTGGGGACAGGGACCCCGTCCTCCCCGGTCAGGTCCCACCCAACAGAGGGGCAGCTGCCAGGCATTGGGGACAGACACCCGGGGGGTTCCTCCCTGCCCGGCCCCAAAGGCTGCCCTCGCCCGGTGCCAGCGCTCGGCATCCCACGCCGTGGGACATCCCACGCACTGTGACACCCGAGGCTGCGCCCAGCCCTTGGTGGCACCCGGCGGGCTGAGTCACCGTGGGCAGCCGCGGGGTGGTGGCACCTGGGCCAGCCCGTCACTGGGGATGTATCGCTGGGGACATGTCATTGGGGATATATCATCGGGGACGTGTCACTGGGGACATGCCATCAGGCTCTGGGCTGCAGACAGGAAACCCTCGGTTCTGTTTCTGCCACTCCACCACGGGACCAAACTGTCACCGAGCATCCCTCCTCCTGCTGTCCCTTATTTCGGTAGGGTGACACCTCCGTGCCCAACGCTGTCCCTCGGTGCTTGGGGACACCGACGGCAGCGGGAGGAGGGACGCGTGGTGCTGGTGGTTATCGGGGGCAGGCGAGGCCCCCTCCTCCCCCCCAGCCTGTTGCGGTTGGAGCCGCGGAGTGGAAGTAACACGCGGTGACACCGCGACCCAAAAAGCCGCCACCAGAACAATGGCCGGGCACACGGGGACGCGGGCGGCCGCGCTCGCCCCAACGCTCGCCCCGCAGCCGGGGACATCCCCGGGACAGCCAGCGTGGGCACCGTCCCGCGGCGTGGGGCGGCCCGGGCAGCTAACGAGGGCACCGCGCTAATGAGGAAGGCCTTTTCCGACGTTGGCACCGGGACATTTCCGACGGTGGCACCGGGAGCGCGGAGCCACCCGCTGCGCCCCGGGGCTGGGTCACCTGCGGCTGTGACAGGGGAGAGAGCGAGGGATGGAGCGAGAAAATGGCAGGCCAGGCAGCGGCGGAGCGGTGTGGCTTCGCCTTTAAAATAATGCAGCAAAATTAGCAGCTCTGCAGTCATTAATATGCAAAAATGCAAATGAGGAGGTAATTAAGCTGCAGTCCTCCGGAGGATATTTCCATCATAATGAATTCTATTGTCAGGGAAAGAGCAGCCAGGCGGATTTATGTTGCTTACATGAATATAAAATATGAATATCCAAGGGTCGTCCTTGCCGCCTGCTGCAGTCCCCTGCCCCGGACAGAGGAGGGCAGAGGGCCCAACGTCCCCGTCCCTTGTGCCGTCGCGGCTGGCACTGCCCATCGCCAAGCAGGGTGACAGCCTGGGGACGTGGGTACCTGCGGGAGGGGAGGGAGAAACCCGCCTTTCTGTGCTCCCCGTGCCACGCACCCGCTGGCAAACCCCGATGAACCCAGCGCCATCGGTGATGTCCCCACGGTGACACCGAGCCCCCTGCTGGGGCCACCCCAGGTCTCCATCTCCCCAGGGGCTCGAGGCCGAAGCGGGGACAGGGACACCCCGCTGGGGTCGGGCTCCCCGATGGGTGCCCCCATGTGGGGCCGGACCCCCAGCCCGTGGCCACGTCCCCGTGGGGACACGTTGCCTGAGCCCGCCACGATCCACCCTCCCGCTCCTGGCCAAGCTCTACTAAGCAGTACTTTGTCTGTCTGTCTGTCTGTCTGTCCCTTGCCAGGGGTGACCCCAGGGCCAGGAGCACAAGGGGACACTCGGACACCACGGGGAGAAGCCGAGCCCCATGGCTGGGGTCCCCAAACCGCTGGCGGAGCCGACACACGGACACCACCGGGACCAAAAACTGCTCAGCCCCCGTTCACCGGCACCGTCCCGCCGGCGCGTGGGTGCCGCGACCCCCGGCAGCCCCCGCTCCCCCCCCTACCCTACAGCATTGGGGGGGTGGGGGCAGGGGGAACGGGGGCGGCACGCAGCCTTCCCCTTTCATTCATGCGAGCGGCCGCCGTGGAAAACAAACTGAAACCCACCCAAAATGAAATAGTTGGCCGGGTGCCACCCTGCAGCTGCCGTCTCCCGTCTCAGCCTGGCATTTTTCAAATGTCAGCCCAAGCGCGGCGGGGCTGCCGGCAGCCCGGCTCGGGGGGCTGCGGGGGGCTGCGGGGGGCGAGGAGGGGGACGGGGACGGGGATGGTGGGGGGGGGTGGAAGGGGTGCGGAAGAAGGGGGAAGGGACGCCCGCAGCCCCTGCAGCTGTCATTGTCATCGTTGCGGTGGAGGTGGCAGGTTGGGGGAGGCGCGGGGCGCTGGGTAGGGGTTAGCTGGGAGGGAAGCAGCTCCATCTTAGCGCCGCTGTGGTCGAGGCAAGAGAAGATTTTTTTTTTTTTCAAAAAAAGAAAAAAAAAAGAAAAAAAAGCAGGAAAGAAGAAGGGCAAACAGGAGCAGCTGCTCCCCGGAGATGCCGCTCTTTCCTTTTTTCTTGCTCTCTTTCAAAGCCACAGAAGTTCTTGCAGAGCCCCAGCCCCTTCCCACAGCCACCTCCTGCCCCGGGCCACAATCGCGCGGGTGACAAAGGGGCTGGTGGCCAGAGACCAGAGCCACCCAAGGGCTTGGGGACCTGGACCTGAGCTCGTCCCCATCCCGGGACACCCCCTTGGCTCTTCCCAAGGGAAGGGTCCTCCCGGCCCCACGCTGCTGGGGACGGGGAGTGAAGGCAGAGCCGGCAGGGGATGTGGGGCGGGTGGCAGACACAACCCGGCAGCCCCCACCTGCCGCGGTCCCCGGCCCCCCACCGCCGCTCTGAGCCCCCCCGTGCACCTGCAGGGCCGGAAACCTGCACCTCGCCGCGGGAGCCCCATGCTGCGGCGGGGAGGGGGCGCCGGGGGGAGCGCCTCGGCTGTCCCCTTCCTGGGGAGAGGGGCACCCTGGGGTGTGTGCACCCATGGGTGCTTTGGGTGCTTCGCGGGTGTGTGCGCGCACGCAGGTTCTTTGGGTTCTTTGAGGGTACGGGCACCCATGGGTGCTTCGTGGGTGCACACACACGCGGGTGCAGTCCCCATGTGGCACCACCACCGCCGAGCAGTGTCGGTACCATGGGGCTGTGAGCGCTGCCGTACTCAGCTCTCCCCCCCCCCGCTGCCACCACCCTCCCAAGCCCTGTTTGGGCCAGGGGCACCGGCAGGGCTCTGGGGACAGCGGGTGTTTCCTACAGCACCCCCAGCCCCGTGCCCTGCCCCAGCCCCCTGCCAGGGGTGCAGACCCCCAGTGCGCTGAGGGCCCTGGTTCTGGGGGGAGCTCAGGAAGTTGCTCAGCGGATGGATGAGCAAAAGTGTTTGGCGAACAGGCATCAGGTGAGCTCTTGCACGGACCTGGCTGAGGGCAGTCCCAAATTTACGCCCCCCTAAGCACAGACCCCCCTCCCCCCCATGCTGTGGGGGTCACAGAGTCCCCAGCCATTGCCAGAGCGGGGAGAGCTCCCAAACCCATCTCACAGCGGCTGGGGGGGGGGCAGGTTGGGGGGCCACGCGGACCCCAAGGGAAGGGGACACTCTTGTGCCACCGCCCTGTCCCTGTCCCCATGGGGACACGAGAGCCACACAGCCCCTGGCAGGGCTGCGGAAGAGGACGGTTGGGAAGGAGCGCCCGTGTTTACATAGGGTGACTTGCAAATCCCCCCCCCCCCTCCCGGCACCCCCGCCGCCCTCCCCCTCTGCGGCAGCTCCTCTTGAGGTTTGAGGTGACATCCTGCCTGCTGCGCCTCGCTGTCACCCCGGCCCGGGGGCCTCCTGGAGCAGGTAGGGAAACCGCAGAGGCAGCAGCAGCTGGGCTGGGGGTGCGCAGCTCCTTGTCCAGCGCCGAAAATGAGAAGAGACAAGTCCAGCAACGCACCCTACTTGCACGGTTTGGGGGGAGCATATCACGGCAGGGAGCCCGGATTCCCGGCTCCTTTCTTCAGCTCCCCATCCCCATCTCCTTCCCCCATTGCAGGAAAGAAAAAAAAAAAAAAAGTCAATATTCACATTTAAAACCCACCAGGAGAAGGAAAGCAGCGGAAAGAAATCAGGGTGACATCCTCCCCGGTGAGCAGCAGGTTGGAGCAGGTGAATCCTTTAGCATCGGTGCTTTATTTTGGGAGCACACATGCGGAGGCAGGATTAGACACAAGCCCCAGAGCCTGTCCCATCCATGCCAGCCCCGGTTGTGGCACCCGCAGCATGGGCACCGCCAGCAGCTCCAGCACGGGTGGCTTTAGCTTCTCTGCTCGTGAAAATAGAGGCAGGATGATGCCCAGCATCCCCGCCTCCCCTTCCCTGGGGGATGGAGAAGGGGTGTGGGGACAGGAGCCCTCCCCGGCCCCCAGAACTAACCCAAGGAAAGCCGTGCCACCGGCCAGGAGTGCAGTGCCCCAGCAGGCAGGGGCAGGAGAAGCGCTTGGCACTTGTTTGGCTCAGCACAGAGCGCGATGCAGAGATAAGATAAGCTGTCTGACGGCTGCCAAGTTAAACCGAGGTCACTGCAAGCCCCGCGGTGAGCGTGCCCCCGCTGGGCAAGGCTACACGCGCACGTAGAGGCGTATTTTCATTTCAGGCAAATCTGCGTCCTGCAGCTCGGCACTCCCGTAAAACGGCCCCGTGCTCCTCGAGCAGAGCTGTGGCAGGGCTGGGCTCTCCAGACCCCGCGTTGCCTAAAATCCCGCTGTGCTCAGCGCTCTGCAGGAGAGGGGCAGCTCCGGGGCCAGCAGCCCCCTCCTATTGCACGGGCAGAGCACGGGGTCGGTGCTTCCCCTCAGGCTGGCGTGTGTTTGGGTGCCAGGGCACGGTCCTGGTGCTCTGGCATCACTCAGCCCATCCCCGCTGGTGGTGGGGACCCCCCCTGCGCACCACAGGGACCCCAAGAACCATCAGGGCACGGCGAGGGGGCTCTGAGTCACCCCAAGCTTTGAAAGCAGCTTTGAAAGCCGAGCCGTGCGGGGAATAAATGCAGACCCAGGGCCCCATCGCCGCGTTTCAGAGCCTTTGGGACAGCAAGCATCACCTTGCTGCCCGTTCGCTCCATCTCCAAACGCACTTTCCTCCCCCCAAGCTTTGGATTCTGAACAAAACCATTGTGCCCCCCTCCCCAGCTCCCTGACCGGGAGCTTTCCCGAAACCTCAGGAGACATCCCCCGGGTGCCCAAAAACTGGGGCAAGCAAGGAGGAGATCCTGGGACGGGGCTGTCCATGGAACAACGGGCACCGGGGTTTAATAAGGGTAACCCCCCCCCCCCGGCAGCTCCCCCCGCGGCTGCTTTGCAGGGAGCGGGATGGGGAGGGGACGCAGGGGCTGGGGGACGAGGGGGGAGGCACCGCAGCTGGATTCGAGCGGGAGACGCCTGACAGATGGGGCTGCCCTAGATTTCACGACTGGCTGCCGTTAAGCTGGCTTCCTGCGCCCTCCCCCCGGCCCACCCCGCTGCTGCCGAGCGGGGGGGCCCTGTGGGGATACGGGGAGGGGGCCCCAGCGTAACGGGGGTGTCCCCAGCCCACGGAGGGGTTGTGGGAACCCCCAGCCCGGTGCTAGAGCCCCAGCATCCAGCTGTGTCCTAAATGCCCCCAGCACCCCAGCACGACCCGAAATGTCCCCTCTTGTCACCCGCGCTGGCACAGCCCTCTGCCAGGGCGGAGGTGGGTTTGCTGCCACGTCCTTCTGCATGCCCAGGGCTCAGCATCTTCCTCCTCCTCCTCTCCGGCTGGTCTCCCTTAACCCACCCCCATATTTCTTCCCGTCTCCCCTCTGCTCCCCCAGAAAGCCGTGGGGTGGCTTTGGGGTGCAGCCACAGCAGGGACAGGGCTGATCCATGGGGCTCTTGGGGACATCCCCTGGGGACACAGCCGGGGTCACCGCTCCGCGCGCCCCCCTGCTCACCCCCCTGCAATCCGCAGGCTGCCCCCCCGGGACCCCCCCCCCCGCCAGCATCTCAGCCCTCCCATGAGTTTCTGCTTCTCCTTCCTCTCACCCGAAGTGACGTGAGCCCCGGGGTTGCCAGTGCCTAATTTTACCGGTGCGGTTGGGTCCCCCCCGCCCACGCGCGCACCGGCCCCGGGGAAGCGAAAGAGAAGCGGAGCCACGGGCTGGGCCGGGGGGGACGCGGTGCAGATGCAGCTGCAGCCCCGCACGGGCACGGGGCGAGGGTGGGATGGAGCCAGCGGGACCACCGCATCCCTGCACCCCAGCAGAAAGGGGGGATTTGGGGGGCTGCCGTCCACCCCCGGCCCCCAGCATCCCCCGATCCAAGGAGGTTTGGGCTCGTGTTGTGCCGGGAGAGGCACATCCAAAGCTCAGCCCCATCGCTGGGGATTTAATCTGTAAATTTGGGTTGCTCGAGGGCTGTCTCTCCGAGGCACCAGATTTAGTGGCGTTTTTTTTTTCTTATTGTTTTGTTTTGATTTTTTTTCTGTGCCCTGAGTGTTTTGGGTAGAGCTGTCAGCATCTCCTACCCACACAGGGGGTGGGATGAGGATGTGGTGCAGACCCAAGCACTGCACAGGAGGACGGTGACTGCTGCAGGTCCCCGCTCCGCTGGGCAGGAGGCTGGGCCCTGCTCCGGCTGCAGGAGGTTGCCAGGATGCGGCCGCCCCCACTCCGCGGCCGTGCCCAGCGGGGGGACAGAGCCCGCAATTCACTGGGGTGGTTTCTATTACTCCTCAAACGATGCTGAAACTTGACACGCTATCACGAAACCCACTAAGGGAAGAAATCTGGGTGAGGCAGGGAAATCCCCAGGTGGGTCCCAAAGAAGCCACCAGCCTTGTCCTCTCCTTGCCCTGCACCGAAGGCAGAAGGGGCCACCAATGTCCCTGGTGTCCCCATGGGGGACCCTGGCTCTTCCCAGCTCACCCGGAGCAGCTCCACTTTCACGGACATTTGCAAATAAAAACTTACTGAGCCTCACTTCTGTATCATGCAGCCAGCTGCATTTCTTCCAGTCTGGTGTTGTGCTGCCTGCAGGGCCCCCTGGATGGGTGGTGTCCCCCCATGCCTCAGTTTCCCCAGTCCTCAGCATCCCTCCAAGTGCTCCGCAGAGCGGCTGTGGTCTCGGACCCCCACCCCGAGCCAGGAGGAGGAGAGAGCCGGGAGCAGCAAAGGAAGGAGGTTTCCCATCCGTCGATGTCTCCCCAAGCCCCCCACCCAAGCTGATGCTCCAGGGCAGCAGGGACACATGCAGAGCTGGTCCAGCCTTGTCCCAGTGGTCTCATGCTCCCCAGGGACGCACCCAGCTCTAGCTGGCACCCACGGACACAGCTCCTGACCCCGTCCCTTCTGTCCCGTGATGGCTGCACTATGGCCATCCGTCCCTCCATCCCCCTTCCTCGCCCTCCTCCCTGCCCCATCCCCATTCCCCAGGTCCCTCTGACATCCCCAGAGCAGGATCTTGCCAGGAAGAGCTCCCCGTCCCCTTCTCCTACCCCAAAGCGATGCCAGTCGGCTGCACCCTCCACCCAGGCATCGTGGTGGGGGAACCCCCCCCCCCCCCAGCCCTTCCGCACACCCCCGCAGAGCTCCCCGCCCAAGCGGGGGCACCCAGACGGCCCCGGGGCACGGGGGTGCCGTTTCTTTCCATTCAGAGGAGATTCCCCGGGCCCCCACGCAGGCGAAAGTGCAGAGGGTTTCCTGTTCGTAGGCGGCTGCTATCCTGGGCCGCGGGCTGCAGCGTGCGTGGGGGGGCTCCGCCCGGGCTGGGGACGCCGCGTTTCCGTGCCGAGCCGTGCCCAGGGCTCTCTCGCAGCACCCAGTTATTTAGGTTTGTGTTTCAGGGGGGGTATTTGAAGGCAGCTTTTCCATCCCGCCATGCAGGGTTGCACCCCGAGGTGCTGCGCTCTCTGGGTGCCGCATCCCGCTGTTGGGTGGGGGAAGGTCTTGGAGAGCCGTCACCCACCCAGGGCGCACGGGGAGGGTTTCCTTAGCACCGAGTCACCAAAAAGTCACAATCTGGGGACCGCTTTCTGCTGAGCCCCATCAAAGACCACACAGCTGCGATGGGCTGAAAAACATCATTTTGGGCGTAGTTAGGAGGAGAAGTGGCATCTTGGAGGGCAGCAAGGGGGACAGCAAGCGGCAGGAACCTGCTGTCACCACCTCGGTGGCGGGAGGGCTGCAGCGTTTCTCATCGCCGAGCGTTTTGATGAGGCATTTTTGCATTTTTCACGATTTGCACGAGGCGAGGGGGTTCGCGAGCACGTAAATTCCCCTCTGAATTTTCCAGCGAGCCGCCCCAAAGCTCGCGACGCGCGGCTGAGAAGTTTCCATCCCGGTTCTGCCCTGGCTGGGAGGGGGGCACAGGCAGGCGCCGTGTCCGTGCTTGCGTGGGGGGCTGGATCCGTCCAGCCCCACCGAGTCCCAGCTCTCCGGCGGGACCCCCCTCGTCCTCCCGCGTCCCCCTGGAGGGAAGAGAGGAAGATGAGGGTCGTGATGGGAGGAAGGCGATGCTCTCAGCATCGCTTCGGTCCCCCACAGCTGGAAGAAAAGGAGCAAAAGGGGATGGAGAAGGGGACCCGGTGCTGCCCCACTGCTGGCCCCGAGGTCATCCATGGGGCTGGGGCTGGTCCCCACGGGGCACGCGGGTGGCCCTGGCAGGCAGGGATGGGCTCGGGTCTATCGCATGACCCCAGGCTGTCCCCGGGGAGATATTTGCTGTCATAATTCAGTTGATAGACTTCCAATAGTCACGCGCCTCGCGAGGGCTGTCGCTAATAATAAACGACACCCAAAGGATGGCGAGCGAAGCTGACGAGGCTTTCGGAGAGCGCTTGAGCCGGGGGTGAAGCTGGTGCTGCGGGGGCGGCCAGGAAGGAGGGGACACCCCCGGGGACAGCACGGCCACAGGGTCCGTACCTGGGCAGAGGGAGCCCAAAGCTCCAGGGCATTCATGCGGGCTGGGCAGGAGCTGGGGACAAAGCTGGGACGTGAGAGAGGGGTGGGTTTGTGTGCGCTAAAAAAAAAAAAAAAAAAAAAAAAGTGTTTTGAGGCTTTTTTTTTTTTCCCTCTCTGTTGTTGTTGTCCATAAATAATAATTAAACCACCATTTCCAGCCGAGACCACTTGTTTTAAATTTCCTGGCTAAAGTGATGTAACAGCTGTGCGTGATGCAACCCCATGTGGAATGCATCATTCAGGAAACCAAGCACAGAACTGCCTTTCTCTCCAAATACTCAGCATAGCTCCTTCCCTGGCCCCCGCGCCAGGGGCTCCTGGGGTGGGGGTCCCATCCTGCACCCCCCTTGCCAGCTCCCCTTGCTCCCCGTGCTCAGTCTATCGGAAGCTGCTCCTGGTTTCGGTGTGCACCCCCGTTTGCCCCCCGGCGTTGATGAAGCCCCGTGGCTGAACCCCTCCATGGTGGGGTGGGTTTAACCCCCCCAGGTCCTGATCGTGATGGGGAGAATCAAGCCCCGGGTGCCCACGTCCGTCCCCTGCAGCTCCCCGTGCCCCGTGAGCCCTCAAGATGGGGCTGGCCAGAGACAGGGTGAGAAAGGGAAGAAAAAGAGGAGAAAGGGAAAGAGAAGGGGGAAAAAAAGAAAAAAGGTTGCAGTGGGAAATACGGAGTCAGAGCTGAGGTATTTCGGCAGCCGGGGCTGGAATGTCTGACTCACACTGTGACTAAATGCAAATATGAAGCCCAACTCGCTCCTTAAAGTCACCGGGATCCAGCGCGAAGCCCCGGCTGCTCCAAGCCCCCGGCCCCGCACCCCGGGGCTCCCCGGGGCCGTCAGCACCCCTACGAGCACCCCGCGGGGTGGCAGCACCCAGCAATGCGGGCATCGGGGTCTGGAAGGAGCGGGCGGCCTGGGGGCAGGATGGCACCCCAGGAACCACTTGTCCCCTCCGTGCCATCGTCCCCTCCATGCCATCGTCCCCTCCATGCCACCATACCCCCCATGCCACCATCCCCTGCCAGTGGCTTCGCCACCTGCACCACCCGAGCGGCATTTCTCCCATCATCTGCCCGCGGGGATGCGCGAGGCGAAAACGTCCCTTTGCAGAGATGCCCCTCGGTAAAAGCAGCCCGGCACATCTCTCGGTGCTTGCGGCCGCCACACGGCTCCACCGGTCACTCGCGGAGGGGACAGCGGCACGGGGACAGCTGCCAGCCCCCGGCCTCCCTCGGGGACACGGCCCACCCGAGAAACGCAGCCCCGCTTGACGGACATTTCACGGAAACGGGGATTTTTCTGAAGTCGCTGTAATTTTTTTTTTTTTCTAAGCCAGTTCCACTGACCTGAAGGCTCGTTTGTTTCCAGCTTGGTCTGCGGAGGCCGGGAGGCTCCGGAGGAGGAGGGGTGAGGCCGGCATCCCACAGATCCCACCGAGGCCAAGGCCTCCCCCAGGCATTGCTGCAATGCCGGGGCCGGGCCAGCATCGCGGCCAAGGACAGCAGCGAGCCTGCCCGGACCCTCCCACTCACGACACGGGGACGGCCACGGGTGGGGGCTCGGAGGCTGAGCAACCTCCCCGAAAGCCACCCCGGAGCCAGCCTCCATCCCTGCCGTGTGGGGTTCGGCCTCTGCCTCAGTGCCAGCGACGCCTTCCCTGCCGGTAGCGCTGGGTCCTGCACCATTAAGTGACAAATTTCGGTTTTGGACGAATTTTTTTTTTTTTTCCACGGCTGCAGTCTGGGCAGTGAGAGCAGGGCAGGGAGCTTGTCTGGGACAGAGCTCGGAGCTGCGCCGCGGGGCAGGGACTCCTGCAGCCTTGCAGAAAAGCTGGGGCTTCGCAGGCTGGGGAGGGCAGCGCGCAGGGACGCTGATGTGACGTGCACAGAAAAGTGTTCCCTCGGCCGCCAAAACCCAAGGGCTCAGCTCAGATCTGCTGCTCCAGGAGGGGCAAGGAGGCTTTTTCCTTCTCCTCCTTTGTTTTCCAGGAAGACCTAAGCGGGTTAAGGAGAGTGCAAAGCAGCCCCTGCTCGTCCCGCTGGGAATCCTGCCGCTCTTCTCGCGCCGCAGCCGCGGGAGCTGTCAGAGGTTGGCTGTCAGGCAGCGGAGACCCGGGGGGGTATTTTAGCTCGTGGTGGAGTCAGAGGCTGTTGGGCTTTCTGCTGGGCACCTTTGGTTTGGAGTGGATTTTTGCTGTATTGCCTTGACACAATTGCATTCCTCC
Source organism: Anser cygnoides (assembly GCF_040182565.1). Classification (NCBI taxonomy): domain Eukaryota; kingdom Metazoa; phylum Chordata; class Aves; order Anseriformes; family Anatidae; genus Anser; species Anser cygnoides. Next base: position 5,011,591 of record NC_089899.1, on the reverse strand, counting down.
ACCTCCCCCTCTGGCTGCGCCATTGCATGTTGGTATCTCATCGCTTCTGGCTGTGCCGCACACACGGCATCGCCTTCCTTCAGTGGGCGAGGAACCCGTGTCCGGCTCCAGCACGACCTGGGCGATTCCTGCAGAAATCTCACCCGCCCGTGCGACGGCCGAGCTTTGCGGGGCTGCCTTTGGGCACCGCAGCCACGGGTGCTGGGGACGGGAGGGTGCTGGTGCTGGGGCAGCAGGACAGAGCTGGGGGATGTGGGCTGCACACCATGGAGCGACCAAGGGACACAGCCGGGGCTTTGTCTCCATCAGTTGCACACCCGGCGTGGGCAGGAACCTTGCTATGGGTCCGTGCTGCTCCCATGCTGATGCCTCCAGACTGGCTGGGGTGCTCTGGACCCACAGGAGGCCGGCAGGAGGCCTCCGACACCGCTGCTGCCAGCTGCCAGGGCAGGAAAACCCTTCTCTAAGGTGGCAAATGCTTTTGCAACAGCCTTGGTTCCTCCCCAGAGAGTGGTGCATGGATGGGCTCACCCTGTTCCAGCAAGGCTTGGCCAAGGGCATGTCCCCAGCGTCCTCAAAGCTTTGTGAGGAGTCCCGTGGAACGACCCGCCCACGGGGGAACACCTGCACGCCCTCCTGCAGGTCAGGTTGTGCTCTGGGGTCCCCCTTGTGCAGCGATTTTTTTCCCCTGCCATCGCTCGCTCTGAGCATTGGAGTCATCGTGAAACTGCTTTACTGGAGCTCCTGGCGCTGCAGGAGACGATCTCAGCTCTGCTCACTTGTTTGTAGCCCTAACAGTTGCGGGGATGAGAAGTGCTATCCCCAGCCCAAAGGTCTGGGCTGTGAAAATAAGGAGAACCTGAGGTGCCGCCCGGGCCGTGTCACAGCGCCGTGCAGCTCTGCGTGGGGTCTGCCTGCGGCGCACAGCGCGGGGCGCTTGGGGAGGCCGAGGTTGCTCCCGAGCCTGCAGGCTCCTCACGTCTCCGCACGGGGAATTGCACGCGAGCCCCTCCGGGGTCATGGGTGGAGAAAGTGGAGGTGGAGAGGATGGAGGCGGAGGAGGTGTCTGCCCCGCACCCGTCTGTTCAGCGGGCGACCCGTCTCCCTATCGCATCCCTTTCCGTATTGCCCCCATCCCTGCTGCTTCTGCCCTGAAATAGCCCCCAAGTGGGAAACTGCAGGGCCGTGCCACGAGCTGGAAGGGCGAATCATAGAATGATCGAATATCTGAGTCGGACGGGACCCACGAGGATCATCAAGTCCAGCTCCTGGGTCCCCAGAGGACCACCCAAAATCAGACCGTGTGTCTGAGAGCGGTGTCCAAATGCTTCTTGAACTCCGGGAGGCCCGGGGCTGTGACCGCCGCCCTGGGGAGCCTGTCCCCCTGCCCGAGAAACTTTGGGAACTTTGCTTAGAGCGAAATGTGGTGCTCGAGGAGCCCTGAGCCTCGTGGGCAGCCCTGGGCACACGCTTCTTGCCATGCCCCTGCCACCAGGAGCCCGGTGCCGCGCTCGCACCCACCTAAGCTCCCGCTGCTGTTACCAGCCCACCCCCAAATCCACACAGGGTTTTTTTCTTTCCCACCTCCAAAGCCAAACTATTTTCAACCTGTGCAAAGACACACGGCAGTGAGCAGGGCTCGGAGCAGGGAAATCTTCAAAGCTGATCGCGGTGTGGGGCGTCCCGGAGAAGGGAAATCCCGCGGGATGCCTGTCGCTGCCCGCCGCATCGCGCTGCCGTGGGGCTTTGCGCAGCAATCGGTGGCAGGGCACCCAGGCTCTGAGCTTTACTTGCGATTGTTGACAGGGAAATTATGGCCACACACGCAAAATTAGAATATAATTGCATTAGGGAAATGTTTAATCTCCTCCTTGTCATCCCGAAGAGCGGAAGGCGGAGGGGGAGCGGGCGAGGGGCGACGCTTCACAGCAAGGGGAGAGCGGCCGTGCTGGGGGGGACAAGGGGGTGACAGCACCCTGGGGGGCCACCAGGCAGGGACAAAACACAGAAGGAAAGGCGAGTGGTACCGCACGAGGCTGCTCCGCTGTTCCTTTAGCACAGGGAGCATGAAGCATGGGCCAGGGGGTGACATCTCTGCACCCCAGTCCCCCAGGGCTCACCCCGCTCCCAGCAGCGGTTTTACACCGCCACCAGCCCCTCGGTGCCCTGCATCCCACCCGGCTTTGCCCCCGGGAAGGCTCCTGGCCAGGGCACAGCAGTGGCGAGGCTGCAGGGAGCCTGAGCCAGCCATAGCAGGGTGATTGGGGCTCAATGAAACGGGAAGGGACGGGGCTGAAGGCAGAGGGGTGAGGATGCTTCCAGTATTGTGCTTGGTCTCCAGGCACGGGAGGCATTCAGGATGTCACAGGTGCTACGTAGAGGGGATGTTTCTGCTGCCACGTGCACCCTGGGAGGGTGACATCCCCCATGGGGACGCTGTGTCTTGGGTCCTGAGTCCTCCCTCCCCATCCCTCGCTCTCTTCGCCCCCAGATGGGCACCGCTCTGCTGCTCAGCACCTGAGCAACCAGCGGAGGGCATCCGGGGGGGGGGGGAGAACCCCAAATCCTTTGCGGAATTGGGGCATCTCCCCCCCCAGCCCCGCTCAGCGTCCGCTCCCGGGAGCGCAGCGATCCAGCTCCACCTCTTCCCCTCCGTCGGACGGCAGCATAAACTTTATTAGATTAGATAACCCCCTGCCCACACCCACAACAGCCACACGCAAATTCCTGCTCCCGCACCTGCCCCTGGAAATCCAGCGCAGGGCACGGGGCAGGGGCTGCGTGGGCGAGACCCGGTGCGGGGGAGACGACGTCTGGGCCCCGAGAGCCGGGAGCCAGCGGCCCCAGCACGGCTCTCCCGGGAGCTTTGGGAAAGCAACGTGAGAAACGATCGCCCCTCGCTGCAGCAGGCGGCGGCCGCCCCGCGCTGCCGACGGAAGCCGGCCGAAGGCTGGCAAAAGGCACGCGGAGGCGCCTGCCCGGAGCCCCGGCTGCAGGTGAGCGGCGCTGGCGCAGAGCCCGAGCCGCTGCCCCCCGGGGGGACGGGGCTGCAGCACCCAGGGGTGTCGGGGGCTTTGCAGCACCCCCGCCTGTCGCCCCCCCGCTGCCGTGGCGGGCCCCGCACCCCGCACGTGTCGTGCACCGCCCGGGGCAGCTTCGTGCCCGGGTTTCCTCGCCGGGGCTGCCCGTGGGGGCCCCCCCCGGGGCCTGGGGGAGCGCAGCCCCCTCGGGGCCGTCGAGGCGAGGCTTTGGCACGGAGCTGCTGCCGGGCGGCTGCCCGGAGGCCTGGCCCCGCTCCCCTCCAGGCGTCCCCCAGGGCCCGGGCCAGGCCGCGGCCCCCCTCGGCCCCCCCCCGTGCCCGCGGCCCGCCCCCGCCCCCGGCCGGGCTCTTTTCTGCCCGCCCGCCCCGTCGGGGGCCCCGCGGCCGCCGGGGGAGCTGCGGGCGGCGACGCGAACCAACGCCCGCCCCCTGCCCGCGCAGCGCCCCGCCTCCCCGCTTGGTGGGCGGGCCCCGCGGCAGCGCGCGTTCCGATTGGCCACGCCTCCCGCCACTCGAGCTGCGCGCCCTTTCCATTGGACGGCGCCGCGCGGCCTTATCAGTCCATCTCCCGGCGGCGCGCGGCGTCACTCAACACACATCCATATCCCTCCGCCACAAAACATAGTCCACCCCCTCCTCACGGCGGCCCTCCCCCACCCCGCCCCGCTCCTCCCTTCCCCCCCCTTCCCCCCCCCTTTCCCCCCACCGTGCCTTCAGCTCGGCGCTCGCCGCGCTGCGGCGGCAGCCGGCTCCTCCCCGCCGAGACGCGGCGGAGGGATACAGCGAGGGGAGGCGCCTGACCGCGAGGGGGCGTGGCCTAACGGAGGCGAGGGGGAGGGGGAGGGGGAGGGGGGGAGGCGGCGGCGCTGGGGCCCGGCCAAACCCCGGGGGCGGGGGCGCGGGGCGCACGCGCCGCCCGGGCCGGAGCCAGGCGCTGCCGCTTCGCTGCGCCGTGCCCGCCGGCGGCGCCAGAACAATAGGGGCCGGGGCCGCCCGCCGGCACAGGGCGCCGCGGCCGCTTCCAGGCCGGGCCGGGGCCGGGGCCGCCGCCGCCTCCGCGCCCGCGGGAGCTTCATGCGCTTCCCTTCTTCCCCCCCACCCCCCTCCCCGCCCGCCGCCCCTCCGCGCACGCACCGGGGGCGCGGTTGTGCCCCGGAACAGGTAAAAAAAAAAAAAAAAATAATAATAATAATAATAATAACGGGGGGGGGCGGGGGTTGATAAGGGGGGGTCCCGCCCGTCCCCCCCGCGGGAGGTCGCGGGGCAGCCCCCGAGCAGCCGGGGGCGGGGCGGGACCCCCGGGGGGGCCGGGAACGGCGGGGGGGGGGGGGCGCTCGGGGGGGTCCGTGCCCGGCTCCCCCCGGCCCGGCTCTTTTGTCCCCGGCGCTCCGCGAACTTTGCCGGGGGTGTGGGGGGGGGGGAGCGGGGGGGCTGCAATCACCGGGACCCCCCCCCCCCTTCCCGCGGCCCTTCCCCGCTGTGGGGGGGGGGTCCCGGCTTTCTGTGGGGGGGGGGGGGCGGCCCCGTTCCCTTGCCCCGCTCCCGGCCGCGGCGGCTGCGAAGTTGAGGCCGGGCCCCCCCGGGGGTTGGGGGGGTCGCTGTTCCCCCCCCCTCGTTGTGAAAGTTTCGGGGGGGGGGGGGGCACGCGGAGGGGGCGGCCCGCATTGAGTCCCCCCGTTAGCGGGAGGCCGGGGGGGGGGGTGTTAAAATGGGGGGGGGCACCTCGGCCTCCACCCCCCCCCCGGGGGGGCTGCACGGTTTGGGGGGGGGGAAGGGGCACGAAGGGGCCGGGCAGCCCCCCCGGGTGGCGTTGGGGCCGTCCCGGGGCGATGCGAGGGGGTTGGGGGGGGGGGGGGGGGCAGAGGCTGCTTCACCCCCCCGCCCCCCCCCCCCCCCCCCCCCCGGCCTCCCTCCGGGGCCCGGCCTCGCCGAGCGGCGGCCGCGGGGGCCCGGCCCGGCCGGGAGGGGGGCACGGAGCCGGGCCGGGCCTTGGCAGCCTTTGTCCCGGCCGGGGGGGGCCCGGGGGGAGCGGGGAAGCGACCTCGGGGCCCCCCCGGGACCCCCCCCCCCCCGGGCCCCCCGTCCCGCGGGGTCAGCCTGTCCCCGGCCTTTGTGCCGCCGCCGGGCGGATGGAGCCCGGGGGAGGGCAGGGCCCGGCGGCCCTTTCAACTTTTAAGTTAAAAACAGAGCTCCTTTTTTAAAAAAAAGAGGCGAAAAGAATATTAATTTATTTAAAAAAAAAAAAAAAAAGGCCCTGGCTGAACCCTGCGAGTTGTTAAAGTTGTCCCGGAGCGGAACGAGGGGCGCGGGTTGCCTCGGGGGGGCTTCGTGTGGTGGAAATGGGGGGGTCCCGAGGTGCTGCCCCCCCCCCAGCACCCAAGGGACCCCCAGAAGGGGGCTCCCTGCCCGCACCCCCCCGGTCACAGCCGGGAGCGGGGCTGTGGGTGGGTGAAGGCGCTTTAAAAATAATGTCCAGATGCACTGGTGACACTTAAACTCTTTTCTTTTTTTTTTTTTAAACAAAAAATAAAAATCCCCGGGCTGTTTTTTTTATTTTTTTTTATAGCGGTGGAAGGTTTTCACATGCTGGGCGGATTTCGGTATATTTTGTATTTTTAAACTTTATTGAAATGTGGTGGCTGAGCCGGCGCAGCTTACAAACAGTTTGGATCGCATGCAGTTTTCTTTTTTTTTTTTTAACCTTATGATTAATGAGTTAAATTTATTGGCCAGCTGCCCTTTATAACCATGAATGAGTTCCTAAAAAAAAAAAAAAGAGGGGAAAAAAAAAAGGAATCTTTTATCTCCTCCCAGGCCTCTCTTCCTCCCTCCCAAAGAAATGTTTTTCTATCATAGTGAGTTGGCCAAAAAGATCAATCTCCCTTTAAAAAAAAAAAAATCCGTAAAATTAGGAAGGATAATATTTACCTATCTTGCCAGGTTGCCTGAAGAGCTTTATTTTTGCAGTACCCTCCAAAAATAAGGCTTTTTTTTTTTTAATTATTATTATTTTGTTCAGGCCCTTTTGGGAGAGGAGGGGGGCGGTTCTCACCGCTCCTCTTGCTGGGCATCCCCACGCTCAGCCCCGAGAAAGCAGCTGCAGGTGCTCAGCAACCTCAAGGAAAGAGGCATAAGATCAGACTCTTTTTTTTTTCTTTTTTTTTCTTGTCTCGTTTTTTAAACAAAACGAGGCAAGGACAAGAGCGAGCCTCCTGCGGGGAGCGAGCGTGGGGGAAGGCGAGGGGGCGAGCCGAGCCAGACAAGCGCCCGAGTGATAACTTGCCTGAACCCTTTGATAAATGAGTTGACTTTTTTTTTTTTTTCCCCTTCATTCGCCGCACGCCAGGAACAGAATTGGCCCGAACTAGTGGAATTGGCAGCAAAAAACCAACATCCAAGTGTGTCTGGTCAATAGCCCGCTTGTTCCTGCCCCTGGGTGCGATGTGAGGGCTCTGCCTGTGCTCCCAGCCCGGGCGGGCAGAGCGCTCGCCTGCGTTTTTCTTTTTCTCCTTTCTCTCTCCTCTCGCTGTGTCTTTTTTTTTTTAAATATTCATCAGTGGGGTGGGTGGTTTGCTCTAGTCATTAAAATATCTCCTTCCCCTCCCCCCCCCCCCCCCCCCTTGCTTTCTCTAGGACTGCCACTGTTGAGGCTGTGGGAGTATGAATCAGCAGCAGCAGAGAATGGCTGCAGTTGGGACAGACAAAGAGCTCAGTGACCTGCTGGACTTCAGTATGGTGAGCGAGCGGCCGGGGGGCGGCGGAGGGCCCCGGGGCTTCGGAGCTGCACGGGGGGGGGGGGGGGAGGAAATGGGAGCCTGGAAATTGGCCGTGATGGGTTTCAGATGTGCCGTGTTTGTGTGCATGCACATGTGCTGCAACTTGTTTATTTTCAAGTTAAAGCGAAGCTGCTGCCCCTCCTCCCCCCCCCCCCCTTCCCCTCGATGTATATTGTTTCCTCGCAGGGAGTACAGAGGGGTGGGGGGGTTGGTGGGTTTTGCTGGTTTTTTTTTGTTTTTTTTTTTTTTCTGGATGGGAAATTCTGGGGAAACATAACATACTTGTGTGTAGCCTGTTTAAGTGCTGGTGGTGAAAGAGCCAGGTAACTGTTTTTGAAGCCATGGATACAAAGCTAACGCAAAGATGTAACTTCAGTAGCTGATTAATCAGGCTTTTTTCCTCTCCCCAGATCCAGACTATTAAACTTTTGCTCCCACAGGTTATTCTATCTCGGTTTGAAATTTGTCCAAGCTCTCCAGCACATTATTTTTGCAGGAGTTAGGCACTCGCGCTCCCCACGCTCTGCTCTACTGGAAACCTTTTAGCTGCCTTTAGGGGCTGTTCGTGTTCAAAGAAACAGAACCTGAGAGTTCCCCCCGAAGGATGTGCGCAGCTCAGAGGGAAGAGAAGTCCCTGGTAGCCGCAGCAGAGCGCGGGTTAGTCCCCAGCACAGCCGCCTGTGCTGCCGTCTGCAGTCAGCGATGTGCCACACCGAGCGCGTCGAGCCTCTGCCACGCCGGGGCTGGCAAGCGACTTGCGGAGGGGAGAGCTCGTGTTCAAAAGAAAATAACTTTGTTTGGTTCCTCTGCCGTGTGCTGCACCCTCACGGGGCTTGGAGCGTGCGTCTTGCTTTTAAGATAAGCAAGCATACTGCGAAGATAGAGAAAACAGCTCCTCGAGGAGGAATAACCATGGGCGCCGCGGCTGTGGGGTGGCCCCCGAGTTGATTTTCTTGCCCCTTAGGGAGGAGGGGAGAAGAGTAAAAGGGGGAAAAAGGTGGCAAAACCGGGGGCGCCTGCTGTCCTTGTAGCTGTTACACCCGTGGAAAGTGCTGAAGCCTGGCAGCTTTTCTGCAGCCAAGCACTGAGGTTTAGCAGTGGGAAATAAACCTTTTTGTACAGCTGGGGTTTTACTGGTCCCTGCTGGGCTCCGTGCTGGGGAGCTTTGGTGGTGGTGCCTCTGCCCCATGTAAGATCAAGTCTGCAGGATGAGTCCAGTTCTCCTCGTTCTGGGCTTCTGTCGGGAGGCTGGCTCTGTTAAATTAACAGCAGGATGTTTTACCGTTGCTCGTGGGACTGGCTTAAAGCATACCTTTAAAAATAGGACGACATCCAGGTTCGCTGGGGAGCGGCGTGCGGTTATTCTGCTCTCGTCCTCGGGGTCCTGCTGTTCAGCAGGCGTCCCGGGGCTCGCCGGCCCGTACACCAGGCAGTGCCAGGTTTTGGGCTGAGCCTCGGTCAGCAGTCCATAGCCTGCTCCCAGGTCGGGGCTGCGCCAGCTCCTGCTTTACTTGGTCTCTGAGGAAAAAAAATCAAATCCCACTCACATTCAGAGCTTTAAAAAACCCAAGCCCTTATTTTCAAAATTGACAACCCATCCGCACTCAACTGCATGCTGAGAGCTGTATTCCCTGGAGGGGTCCTGACCTGTTCCCTCTGTATATGAATATTTCTGTCCTTGGAGATTAATCTGCAGCCAAGGGTTGGATTTGGGTTCAATTCCAGCTCTCCTACGCTGATGTAAACCTGGGGAATGACCAGAATTTGTTCTGCGCTCGTCTGAGGCTTATGCATTCAGCAGCGGCACCGGGGGCGGCTGCTTGCAGGATCAGGGCCTGCAAATGTCATTTGCCAGCAAGTGATTCGAAAACATTCCCTCCGGGATAAGTTGGCCGATGGGCTCCGATGCAGGCTGGATTTGAGCCAGATCCGTTTCACAAGCCCTCGTCTCTCCGCACATGCACACCCTTCTCCTGAGTTTGCATAAAGGGATGTTAGCATCCATCCTGGAGGATGGGAAGTGGAAATGGGAAAGCTTCCTCGCTGGGAGCTGGGCACCCTGGCGTCGCAGGCTTGTGCAAAACGTGGGGGTGTCAGGGAGACTGCGCTGTTCGTTTCTGTATTTGTGTCGTTGGGATGCAGGATTTTTGGCCACAAAGCTCACTCTCAAGTGTATTTATATTTTTTTTTTTTTTGGAATAAGCAGGAGTGGAGCCCAATAATCCTCTCTAGAGTGGAAGGAGGGAAGGCTGGAGAGATTCAGAGAGGCTGGAGGCGTTTGCTTCAGATCAGCATTTCGGTTCCGTTTTCCTAGGGAATGTTCAGCCCCTGTAGCCCGTGGTCCAGCTTTGTGCTGTGTTTTGGGCGGATTTTAATATCTGGCCCTGGTGAGTTTGCATGGCCAGGCGAGGGTTTGCGGAGTCAGTAAAAGGGTTGTGCGAGAGGCTGTAAATGGGTCTTAAGAGTCCTGAAAAGAAAGACTTGTGCCTTCTTTAATAAACAGATACGTCGGGTAGCTGCTGAGCTGCGAAGCGCTCACCCGAAGCTTTCTGCCAGTGTAATTTGACAATGAGGGCGAAAACCAAAGCAGCGTGCTTCTGAGCGAGCTGGAGCCAAACGCGCAGCTCTGTATTCGGATTGCTGCTCTGGGGTGTGCGCGGCAGAGCGCTTACCTCTACCTCGGAACAAATTGCCTTTTATAATTGCCCCAAAGTGCAGGTAATTTGTAAGCTTTCTTTCACCACCGCTCCCTGGCAATAGTCCAGAACAGGCTTGCAAATCTGGAGGAGAGCTTTCGAGAAAGCACCCTGCCTATTGCTTCGCGTTGCCGGCTTCCACCTTTTTTAGCAGCCCTTCGTTTTGGTGCGTGACTTTGTGCCAGGCTGGGCTTTGCGGGCACGTGCGGTGTGAGCTGCGCCTGGGCGTTGCCCACACGTGCATCGCGAGATGCTCGGTGCAGCCACCCCGGACCACATCTGTGCCCTGCTGCTGGTGTTTGCGTGTCCTGGGGAGGCACGGGCATGTCCCGGGTCCCCGGCCGGGCTGTGGGGGTGGGTGCCCAGGCACGGGGCTCTGCCTTGCCCACGGACGGGGCTGGGGGCTCATCCGTGCCGCGGTGCGCGCCTGCCAAGCCGGAGAGAGGCAGGCGGCTGCGTGCCAGCCTGGGTCTCTGGCAGAAGTGAAATACTGTTAACAGCCATGATTATTAGCAGAGTATTAACCATATGCTGCGGGGATGCCGGTTGTCAGGGCGGGTTTCTAACTCGGTGAGAAGTTGCAGGGTGGGCAGAGGCTTGAGCAGTCGCCTAGGGCTGCTTCCTCGGCGAGTGACGGCGCTCGCTGCCTGCTGGCCCTCGCCATCCAGCCGCTGAAATAAGGGTGAAAACCGAACTGTTCACAGCCAGCAGGGCTTGAGCAGCTCCTTCTGCCTCTGCTCCTGCGGCTCCCGAAGTGCTGGATGCTGCTGAAGCGGCGCCGAGTGCCCTGCTCTGGCCAAGGCACAGCGCCTGCATTTCCATGATAAAACTCTCGCTTTTGTTTCGAGCGAAGCGGTCGTGAAGTTTGCTTTACGCCGCGGTGGACTTCTGGGGCCGTAGTCAGGAAGGCCTGCCTTAAATGAACACGTATGAAATATCCTGCTGGCAACGTTTATTGAGTCGAATTCCCTCTTCTCCCCGAATTAACAGCTGGATGCTTTCCACTCTGCAAAATAGATTTCAGGTTTTGAGTTCAGGCCCGAGGTTGGTTCAGCCTGGAGTTCATAAGGTGGAGGAGCGGGGGAAGTGAAAACAGCTCTTTAATTTGAAAACACTGATGCACTGGTGGAAGTGCCCAGTAAATGAAATGCTGCTTGATATCGTTACTTGCGTCTGGCAAATTCCCTCTCTTGCTTACAAGTTCGCTGCCGAGAGCGTGGGGTCTCTCAGCCGTAATTCCCCGGCAGCGAGCGCGGGTGTTTGGAGCTCGCCGCGCTCTGGGTTTGCATCTTTTAATCCGGGAGAAGTGGAGGGGGAATAAATCCTTTGGTGGGGGGAGTTAGAGCCGCGAGGATACACGGGCATCGTTGTCAGCTGTCAGGGAGGCCGGAGACATGACTTGAGAAACTATATACAGGGACTTAAGATGGGGGATTTTACATAACCACTTAAATCTACGTTATTCAAATCCAACAAAGGACGAGTAATGACCCAATTACAGCTCCTCGGAGGCCGCGCCTGGGTCCCTCTGGTGTGTGCCAGCCCCGGTCCGGTGTCATCCTTCCCCTCCCCTCGAAGTTTATTTTTAAAGCTGCGTTTCGAAGCAGAAAGGAAATTCGCAGTGGGTGGGTGAACTTTGGCTGTGAGTGACACACGCCAGCGAGCGCCTCGCGTATGCCTTGCACCCAGCTCCTCGATGCGGCCGCGCACCAGCCCGCGCCACGGTGGAAAAACAACTTGGCAGCAAAAAAAAAAAAAAAAGAAAACCACCAAAAAAACTGAAACGCTTCCTGGAGCCGGCGAGCGATAAAGGCGCTCAGAGCCTGCCTCGAGGCGCGGGGTGACCGGGGGCACCCCGCTTGGTCGCGGATCCCTGCGGGAGGGAGCGCAGGAAGGGTTGCATCAGTCTGAAACCTCGCGGCGGTGGCGGCGCGGTGGCGAGGGCATCCCCGCGGGGGCGTGCTGGGGATTGCCGTGCCGCGTGGGGGGGACACCTCTGTGCGGGAGGAGAAGGCGCTCGGTGCACAATGGAACAGGGCTGCTCATTTTCTCCGCTGGCGCTTGCGGCTCCAGCCTCGGGGTTTTCGGCATCAGCGCGTAGGAAGCAGAAAACCTCGCGGAAAGGAGGCAGGGGAGCTTTCGGGGTTTGGTTTTGCTGCTCAGGACCGCGGCGCCTCGTGCCCACGTGGGCAGAACTGCCTCTCGCTGCCTGGAAAAGGGGTCTCGGACCCCTTGGTGTTCTTCCCTACCTCAACGGGAGGGCGCGTGAGCGGGGCCGGGCCGGGTCAGCCGTGCAAATTCCATTTTTAGTCATTTCAGGGATCTTTGCAGAAAACAGCGCTGACAAAAACAAACCAGAGCACTGAGAGGAAGGTAGGCTGCGAGCCTTCGGTGTCGTCAGGGTTTGTTTTTGTTTTCTAGCCCGACTTCCTGAGGAAACAAGGCCTGTTCGATGGTGGGGCCGCCGGCCCCCCGGGTGCGGGGCTGAGCCCCCGGGGGTGCAGGGGGGGCCCCCGGCAGGGGCTGAGCCCCCAGGGAGCGGGGTGCTGGCGGCGAGGCGAAGCCACGGGGAGGCAGGTGCCTGCAGGCCTGCCGCCGGTTGTCCACACGCGCACTTAAACGCTGCTTACACCTTTATTTAAATGCGTGTGCTTCTGTACCGCTCAATTGCGCGCGTTCATAAATATATATGATCCCAAATTTGAGTTCTTTTTTGAATGGCAGTTGGTTTCTTAACTGCTCTCTTTGCATCTCTACCACATTTAACTGTGTTTTTTTTTTTTTCCTCCCCAGCATTTGTAAAAACAAAGCTGGGCAGACGGTTCTGCACAAAGGAATGTTTCTGACCACAGCCAGACATCAGCTATGTCAGGGCACGAAACGCTGCGTTTCTGTAGGCTCTTGTGCCATGACATTGTTTAATCTTCAAAGCATTAAACTTTTGAGTTACTCAGACATTGCAAAGCTAAAAATAATAAAAATTCAAATGACTTGGTGGTAAAAGTATCTTGAGTAGTAAAAGGATATTAAAATGTTAATTCACTAAGCGTTTTCCCACCAGTTGTTTTATTGGCTGGAGCTCCATTTGTGTGGAGAAGAATTAGTTTTCTGCTGCACGCAGGTGCATATAAATTTTTAAATAACAGCTTCTGAAGCCCTCCCAACTTACATTAAAAATATTTACCCAGGTTCACTGACGAGGGACGCAGTGTTTTTGAGGAAGCTCCCTGGCAGAAGGCGAGCTGTGGTAGTGCGGCCACAGCAGTGTAGCAAACGAGTAGCCAGCGTTACTGACTCTGCAAAATATGTGAACGTTGCTCATCGTGAGTTAAATGCCTTCGAACTTGGCACGGCTCCTGCCAGCCCACGGGCTGCGTTCACTCGTGGTGCTCCTGGAGCCCCCAGGGAGCAGGGCTGGGAGCTGGCGTGGGGCTGCCGGGTGGCCGGAGGGCAGCCCGCGTCCTCCTTGGGCACGGGGGGAGACCTGGACCGTGCTGGGGGTCGAGGGATGAGGTGAGCTCTGCCGGGTGCTGTCGCTGGCCTGGGAGCTTTTTGTGAATGGAGTCAGGCGTTCGGCACGGCTCCGGGGGCACCCTCCCGGCTGGGCCTTGGTGATTAGGCTGGGGCAGAAACTGTTGGTTTTGACCGCAGCGGCGATGCGTCTTGGATGGCTTTCAACTGCACCTAAGGAACCAGACACGCTGTGTACACAGGAGAAGTTTATGCACGTAGGAATGCGTGTGTATATTAGCGCACAGCTGCGCTGCTCTCCCGTCCCTCCTGCAGCTGATCTATGTAGCAGGGACGCGAGGAGAGGAAAGTTTTTTGCATCAGTGAAGTGCTTCTCTTCCCCCTTCCTCCCCCTGCCTGCCCAACATGACCCCCCCTTTGCAGCAGCACAGCAAAACTAACATACTGAAATCTCTCTTCTCTTCCCTTCCCTCTCATCTCCTTGTTTTTCTAGATGTTTCCCCTGCCAGTGGCTAATGGAAAAAACAGACCCACGACCCTAGCAAGCACTCAGTTTGGAGGATCAGGTATTGTCATCTTAATTTTTTTTATTTAACAACATAAAGTCTCTTGCAATAAATGTGTGTTTGCTACCAGAGACCCAACCGGGGCGGTTTCGGTAGTTTTGTGTGTTGTGTGTTTTTCTGGTGGTTGTCTGCTGCTGGTTTGTCGGATGCTCTCCTTGTTGCTCCGCGTGTCTCTGGGCAGGCAGAGCTGCTCTTTCTGGTCTGTCGCTGGTTGGGAAGCTGCTACCGGAGCTGGAGGTCGTGTACGGTACCCTGGAAGACTTTTTCTGTACATCACCGAGGAGACGCTTCCTTGGTGGTGAATTCCTGGGGCTCGGCTGCCCGAAGGGAGATTCTGGTGCAACGTGGGGGTGTCTGCTCCGTTCAGCCCCCCAGCAGCTCCCTGCCGCGGGTGGGATCTCTCTGTTCCCACAGGTGCCTTCGCAAAGCCCTCCTGGCAGCAGGGAGATGGGCAGCGAGGGCGGCTGGAGCCGTGCACGAGGTTTGGGGCTGCTGGGGGGCAGAGCAGAGCCGTGCGGCCCCGTCCCCGCTGGCGAGGGTACAAGGGTGCCTGCATCAAAGGGGTTTGGGAGCAGGGCGTCTGCGGGAGGAGCGGGCTGGTGCTCTGGCTGCAACAGCAGGCTCTGAAGGGCACGTAGCTTTTAGATGTCTGGTTTTGGAAGCACGGTGTGGATTCATCTGAGGCTGAAGCGGAGAATTCCCAGGCCGGGCGGACGGCGCGGTGCCGTGCCAGGCTTTTGATGCCCGGGGAAGCTGTGCTCCGCGCAGGGCTCGCTGCAGCCCCTGGCGTGCAGGAAGTTCGCTTAATTTGCCCTTCTTGCCGAAACATGCTGCCGCTTTGGGGATGGTTAAAACTTGACCTTCCTGCGCCGGCTCGAGTCGAGCTGTCTGGGGAAAGGGCAATGCCTGTGCCCAGCCACAGGGAGCAGGGTGGGATTTCTGGGTGGTGGCGGAGAAGGGGCAGCTCTTGGGAGCTCCTGTGAAAGCAACGTGCAAGAAGAGTGCTCTGCTCTGCTCTGCTCCTGCTCCTTGGGGCCAGGGGAATGTGGAACTGTTTAGCTGCTTGTCAAGATGTTTTTGAGCAAACATTTTTACAGGGAGGTAAGCTGTTGAGTGGGTGCTGGAGAAAAGGGAGGAAATTCAAGGGCAGAAACTCTCGGGTTAACCCAGATGGAAGCTGATCTCCCCAGCGAGTGTTCCCGTGTATGAATGTGCCTGCGACTTCTGCTGTTAAAATAATCCACCAAAGACATGCTACACGCTAGTGAGAGAATAGCACTGGAGCAAGCTCCCATTAATTCGTTTCCTGCTCGGAGGCTGGCTTGGCTGCCTGGCTTGCAGAGCCGGCCAGCGAGGAGAGGCTGCAAGCAAGGCTGTGCTGGTGCAGCCAGCGCGGTGACCGGACCCCCTCTGCCTGGCTGGGCAGCAGCCAAAACGATGCAAAATCTTTTTTCTCTTTTTTTTTTTTCTTCCCCTCTCTCTTCTTTCGGGTGAGTGAAAGGTAACGTTGACACCACCCTTCCTCTGGGCTTCTGCTTTTTGAGCCTGGCTGTGAGTAGTTCATAAAAACAGAGGACTGATATTATACAACAGCAGTTGCACAATCGCTGCTGTCCTGGTTTTGGGGCTCTGGGGCAGCTCTTTTGTCCTGCAGACGGGCAGCCTGTGTTTGAAATGCAGCTTGAGGCTTGGTTTAGGGGAAACCTGTTGCTCCACCAGCAGCGTTAGCTCCTCAGCCTCACCTTTGGAGAGCGAGAGGGACACATTTCAATTCCTCTTCACATTTGTGGCGTCCGGTTCTGGGTGTTTGCAGATGGATTTTTGCTGGGTGAATAACTGCAATGAGATGCCAATAAGGTGTGCAGTGTACAGGGGTGCAGTGCATCTGCTAGAAGGATCCAGGCTGTCTGCAGAGGGTCCTGGATAGTGGTTTTCATAGTTTGTGGATGGTGGTTAAGCTTAATTTACTAATTGACAGCAAGGTACCATCAGAGGCTAGCTCATCCTCAAAGGCATAGCCAGGCAGCCAGCTCAGAACTCGACGGCGACTTGTCACCAGCGCTGCTTGGTCGGAGGTGAAGAGCAGATGGCCCTTGGATTCGGGGACCTGGACTTGCTGAGGGCGCAGAGCGCCTTGCAACCATCGGTAATCGGGACCTGGAGATTAGCTCCTTAAATCTGCTTGCCGCACAGCAAGGCCTGGGTTTCATCTTCAGCGTGCCTCGTGGTTTTCAAACGCTTGTGTTCAGTTGGGGTCCCATGCCCCTGGTGAAAATAGTGCTGCTTCCTCTCCGCTGCCATCCATCTCCTTGGAAGGAGGAACCAAGCGCCAATTCGCTCAAGTCTTGGCTCAGCAGTGCGCACTACAACATCAATACCTCGTTATTGCAATAACCCCGAGATAATAAACTGATGCCTTCTGCGCCAGAAGCGTTTATGTTTTGTGCTTCTGCCCACCCTTGGAAATATGAATTCGTGGCCTCCCACTCTTCATCTCCCTCCTCCTCAGGGAGATCCTGGGGCAAGGCGGAGCTCTTATTTTTTTTTCCCCTCCAGAGGAGCCTTCAGCTCGAGGCTCTCTGCTGCCCAGGGGAAGCTGGAAGTGGAAGGAGCCGGGCAGGGACCCTGCTGACTCCCAGCCAAAATGCCCCATTTGCCAGGATAAGGTTCTCCCTTCCAAAGTCCGGCTGGTAAATAAGGTAGTGCGGTAATTCGAAACAGTGCTACTAGAAAACCGCGGTGATAAAACTGCCCCAAATCGAAATCCTCTTCAAATCCCCATTAATGACTGCCTTGGCCGCCCCTGGCTGGGATGCTGGCGTGTGCGTGGGTGGCCTCCTCGCGAGGGGGGACCCGGTTCGCTCTCCGAAGCCAGGAAAATTCAAAGTGTTAATGCAAGCCCTCCAGCTCTGAGATCTCTTTGCTTTTATATTTGTCTCCTGGTTTTATTTTAAGCTCTGCCACTGTTTCCCTCATTTCTGTCCTTAAATGCACCAGGGAGGAACTGGTTTAGCTATCCCGCCGCACGGACAATTCAGCACCTCCGCTTTGCGTTTTTTTGGCAAGGCGAAACCCAACAATTGCCACTAGGACGGAGCTTACGTCATGCGGGCCGTGTCTGCAGCATTTATAGCACATATAGGTCACCGCGGGGAAGTTGGTCTTCCTGGGGCTTGGAGCTGCGACCAGCGCTTCCAGCGTGAGCCCCGCTGTTTGCTGCCGGGGCGCTCAGCACATGCCTATTGTCCTGCTCCTGGAGGGCTGTGGTTTCGTCATCCCCGTGCCAAACTGTTTGTTTGTTATTTGCAGTAGCAAAACATTTCAAGCCATGTCCTCTGTCCCCCCTCCCGCCCCCATGTCATAGTTTGTAGATGACTAATCTGATCAGAAACGAGCGCCCTCCCAGCGTGCTTAATTAAACTGCGCCTCTAGCAGGAAACCGCGCGTACGGGATTTCACATGGAAATGACCATTTTTAATTGATGCTGCGACAGTAGGAGTGGCGGGAGGCGAAGAAGTTTCATTGTCTCTTCCCGGGCCGTGGCATCGCCGCGGGGCCGCGCCGGGGCTGTCACCTCGTGGCTGCCGAGTTTTTGGGGTCAGTGCGTGCCAGCTGTGCCGCTGCCGCAGCAAACACGTCGGGGCTCTGCCGAGCAGGGAAGGGAAACTGAGGCAAATGGTTGCACGAGGTAATACATCTCCTGGAGCAGAATACATCTCCTGGAGCTGCTCACCAGCAGTGCTTTGCATCCACAACAAATACACAGCGCCTGTAGCCCTCTCCCCAAAGCATCAGCAAAGTGTGCGATGCCAGGGTTGTGTCCTATCGGAACAGGAGCCCAGGCTGCCTTCTGCCGACACGATTCCTGCTCACAATAAATGAAATCTTTGCTACAAAAAAATAGCCTTAATTGTTTTCCTTTTGAGTAACCGAATTCACTGTTAAATGTCTTTTCCTTCTCGCTTTGTGCTGAAGGGAGCTCCCCTGCTTGAGCTCCCCTGGGTGGGTTTGGAGGGGAGAGTCCCCCCCTGCTCCGCGCTGTGATTTCCACCCCCAAAATTTGTTCAGTGCTTTTTTGCCAGTGAGATTGTGAGATGAGGCTCATTGTTGAGGGAATTGCTTTGATCGGGGCAAGTTCATAAAATACATTTGAAGCTGGCTAACCAGGGAGTTTTTCAAAGAGTTACAAGCTGGTGCATGTAACAAATTTTAAGTTATAGTCTAGTGAACAAAGCAAATGCGTTCTCCCCGGAGGTAGGTGAGTCTGTATCCCCTTTGAAAGCCTGCTTTAAACAGCGTTCAAACTTGGATACCTGTGGCAACAGCACTGAGGGTAATAAATTCTATGAAAGCTGAGGTTGTCTCGTTAATTGGGGCTGTGGGTTAGCTGTTTGAAGATTTAATTATTCTGCGTGTGCACGCAGCCGCGTGTCAGGAGGATCCCGGCGTGGAAGGGAGGCTCTGGGGGGCTGGGCGCCGGTGGTGAAAGCGGCGAATTCGGGGGGTTGTGGGGAGCTGAGCACCACGTTTCGGGCGCAGTGCTGTCAGCGATTTGAGTTTCAGGCTGCAGAATGGCGTTTGCAGCTATTTGCCATAGTGAGGAAAAGAGGAGCTTTTATTAGTAAGGATGTATCACGTTTTCCTACTAACCGCCTCGAGTTCCCACATGTTTTGCTTATGCTGGAGTGGGAGTGATGGGCTTTGCTTGCTATTTTGATATGTGATGGAAGGCAGACATGAGGTACGCAATATGGGACTTGATATTTAAAACTGGCACTTTCCATTAAAGCGTGTACTGCAGGCTGCTTGTTTATGTTGCGGTCGTGTGCGTGCCCGTGCAGCAGGCTTGCGAAACTGTCACTAAACGGAGAACCACCACAACAAAAAGTCAGAGCAGCGAGCTCGCTTGCCTGCCTGCTGCCACGGCTTTGTCTTTCGAAGTTAAAATGACTTTTTGGCCGTTTTTGAAGGAAGAAAAAAAAAAAAAACCTCTTGCTGTGGACAAGTCAAGCTTGCAAAGCGTGGAAGAAGGCGGCCGGCTTCTCTGCGCGCCCCAGGGCTGCGTTCTTGGGGAGGAGGGTGCTGGGGGAACCTCCCTGGGACCAGCCCCGGGCTCTCCGTGCCACAGCCTGGAGGGTTTTCAGGGCTTTCAGTGGGGTTCAGCTCCCACGTGCTGCAGCCAGGTGCTTTGAAGGGCTTTTGGCTCTGTTCTCTTTCGCTGCCTTGGGGAAGCTCCCGGTCTCCTCCCTGCTTTCTCCTCCGTGTTTTGTCCGTGGGGTGGGTCACGTTAAGGATATGGAAAATAGGATTTGAGCGACAAGAACAGAGAGAAAGGTTTGGAGGGCCCGAAAGCGGGCGTTTCTGTAGCTGGGTGAGCAGGAAATAATAGCAAGCATGGGGGAACAAAAGGCAGGGGCATATCTTCACGCCTGTCTCCCTGAACCCCACGTAACGCCCCAGTTCCATCTCCAGTTGTGTCCCCGTGTCCTGGAGCGTGCGTCCCTGCTCCTGGGGCTGCCCTGCCCTGGCAGCTGCTTCTCCTGCACCATCGCGGCGAGGATGACGTGCAGCTGGTTTTTGTTGCTTTTCTTCAAATATGGTTTTTTTCACCTTGAATTTTCTGTGCGGCGGGCAAGGCTGGGAGCGAGGGCATCCCGCTGGAGCAGGTTTCCAGGGGTGCGTGAGGAGCGAACCTGGGGAGAGCACCGAGGGCGAGCGTCGTGCTGGGGCAGCAGCGATGCTCTAGGGGCAGCTCAGCGCTCAGGAGTCCCGCCGGTGGCTGCGGGTACGGCAGAGAAATCTCCCTTATCTTTGTGTGCCTGCAACTGCAGGGGGCTGGCAGGGTGCGTGTTTTCAGGGGAGGGGTATTTCTGCCGATCTCCCACCCCAAGGAAGGGTCCTCCTGGCTGGATTCGAGACTTTGAACAAGGAAAGAGCACGGGGAATGTCGGAGGTGCTAGAGAGCCAAAGCTGTACTGAGATAAGCGACAGCTTTTGTTTAGAAACTGCAAATTTGACACAGACCTTGTTTAAGCACACAGCTTTAACTTTGCCAGCAGAGTTAGAGCGGTGCAGCCATCTCCTGCCGGCAGAGCTTTTTCCTTCCCGAGATGAGGCAAGGCAGCCCTGGTGTAACTGTGCCTGCTCGAGGGGTTGTGGCGAGAGGAGTACATCTTATGTAAAGTATCACGTGCCTTACCTGGCGTGAAGCTGGGGTAGGAGGGAGCCTTCTGCCTTCGAGCTCAAGCACCTGCTTTCCTTTTATTAAAAGGAGGTGGTGCCCGGCACTGTTGCACTGCTTAGGCTGCTGGTGTCTTGATGGCGAGGGCCAGGACCTCATGAAAAATGATCTCGTGGAGGGCAGCGCGCTTGGGGTTCGGTGCTGGGACGCAGCAGCTCTGCCCCAGCCCACCTCAAACCCTGCTCACACAGCACTGCCTGAGCGTCGTGCGATGTTGCAGGGCTGAGATTTGGACTTTTGCGTTTGAGGAGGGAAAAAGCACGTGCCTAACCTGGCCGTGCCTGGCTGTTACATCCCCTGGGTGCTTCTCCATCCTCTGCTCCTATTGCGTTCTGCCGATGGGAGTAGGCAGAAAGCTTGCTTTTGGCTCAGCATCCCAGCTCGAAGCCTTCCACGCTTGTTGTGCCCTTTCCAAAGGGGAGAGATGGCTTTGGAAGGGGCCCAGCAGGTCTGGCAGGCGTTTCTGCTGGACCTCTCTGCTGCTAATTTCAAATTCTGCATGCTCGGTAGGGTGCCTGCTGCAGCACGTGTCCCGCGTGTGACCAGCCGCTGCCTATTGCATCCCCATTGTTAATGTTACGTGCGCTTACACTCGGATCGGAGTTAACCTTTTTTTTCAGTTTGAGATTGCAAGTGGGTGTCTTAAGGGGACAGATGTAGTGCGTGGTGCCATTTTGTTTCTCTGGAGGGCCTCGTACCTAGTCAGGCACTGCGGTAACTCGGCTGAAGGATGCTGTAAACGCATCTTCTCTGCTCACTAGCATCCAAAATCACTGTTAAAGGTGACATCTTTGTTCTAATACAAGAGCAGACTCTGATGATGCTGTTTACGACATCTTCACAAGTGGGAAGGTGATGAAGATCTTACCACTTCAGCTGGAAGTAGGCAGTGTTTGCCTCCGTGGCCAAGGCAATGAGGTTGTGCGCGTGTTTCCTGCGTGCTTTGGGCTGTGTGCATGGGACAGGACCAAGGGCTGACCTCCCCAGGCCGGCGAAGCCCTCCTGGGATGCGCGGTGACCCCTGATAGATGGGGTTGAAGCGGGATGATCCTCTAACCGCGGGCTGGAAAGCTGCCCTAGGAGCCGTGCCGTGCCTGAAAAGCGTGCTGCGCTCTCGGGGCGGGCTCGGTGGCTCTGCCCCGCGCTGCAGGCATCGCGACGCAGGTAAGCCGCGGGTCGCAGGCTGCTGGCGGCTGTTCCTCTTCTGCCTTGGCGCTCGCTCCTCGCCGCTTGGCTCAGCCCGTTCTGCCGGCTCCGGGTGCCGGAGCGGAGGGGTTCGCCTGCCCGCCCGCGCCCTGCCTGCCTGCCACCCCGTCCCAGGGCGTGCAGCGGGGCGGTGGGCTGGTGCTGGCCGATGCAGCTGTCTCAGTTATGCCAAAAAGTTTGCCCACATCTGCCTCTCGGATTCCCAGCCGCGTGGGTTGGGATTAGCCTGCCCTCTCGCAGCGCCTCCAAATAGCTGAGACATCCCCGGAGCACGGCGAGGGGGTGGCAGCCTGCAGGCTCCCAGCTGCCTCCGAGGAGGACCGCTGGCTGTCCCACGTGTCCCCAGGCAGCGAGGAGGAGGGACGTGGGCAGCATCCGAGGGCTGCAGCTTCCCTGGTGCGCCCCCAGGCCACCGACCCCGCTGGGTGCGTGCAGATGCCCGGAGCAGACGGGTTTGGGGCGTGAGGATGGCACCGACCCTCCGGCATCGCGTTGTACGAGCAGAAGGCCAGAACGCAGGCGTAGGTTTGTGAGCAGTGTTTTTGGGGAGAAAGGTTAAATTTTAGGGATATGGGGCTTGTTGAATGATGGTTGTGCCCTGCCAGACCTCCAAGCAGAGCCAGCATGGAGAGCATCTCGCTGCGGGTTTCGGCGTCCCTCCTGCCAGAAGGTTCCCAAGTATTTTGCAAGTCTTGATTAGCGCATTAGCTTAAACAAATTGAGTTATATATGCCACGGAGGGAAGAAAGGTACTGCACTCCTTCAGTGTTGACTTAAAGTTTAATTAATTTTGTTGCCAAATGAGGCATGAAATACGGTGTGAAATACATTGTGGTGCTGAATGCGTAATTGTACGGGGGACCGGGAGCGCGGCGGGCGCTGAGGGCTGGAGATCACCGGAGGCGAGCTGGGGCACGGCGCTCTCGTGGCACCGAAACGTGCAGCTGGCAGCTGCGGCACCGCCGGGCTTCCCGCGGTGCCCTTTGTGGGGGAACGTGCCCTGGGGACCCCCCCGGGGGTGTGCGACTGGGCCCCTGCAGCCTCCCGCACAGCCCCGCAGCGCCCTTGGGCTCTCTGCGGCTTTAAACCCAGCGCAGCCTGGGTTTGGGGTAGGATGGGGAGGTTTTTTTGTACAGGTTCTGGGTTTGTCTGACCTGGGTGACCTCACAGGATGGAAGCACATGTGAAAAAACATCAGAAGGGGAAAAGGACAAAGGTTTCGTGAATCAGCTTTTGAGGATTTTCCTAATGGTTTTGTTGATGCCTCTCCTTCTGCCGTGACTAGTGTTTCTGGAGGGAGGATGTCTTTACAGGAATCACATCGCCTTGCCTCACCCCTAAAGGAGGTGAATGCCCAGACATCTGCCTTTTTTCCCTTGAATTTTTATATTATCTCTCCAGGTAGCTCAGCTCCAAGGCGAGTGGGGCAAAAAAAAACCCTAAAAACCTGCTGTCCATCTGCCTGTTAACCCAGAGCAGCACACCCCCGCCTCGAAGTGTCCGAAGGCACCAGCTCTCTCTAAATTTAGCCAGAGATTGCGTCAGGAGCAAGAGGGAGGTGAAGTTAATGTGGCACAAGCTTTTTCTAGCAGGGGAGCCTTCCTGGTTAGACAGGGCCCAAAAATAAATGAATGGCCCCGTTCCAGAGCGGCTGGGGATGGCAGGAAGGGCAGCCTCCACCAACCCCGGGCGTGTTTGGGGGTGGGATTTTATACCAAGCAGGGCAAAGGGCTGTTGTACAAAACCCTGACCAGTCCTAAGCAGGAGGAAGCCTCTTGGAAGGCACGTGCCGTGCCCTGTGTCCTCTCTGCGGGCACAGACCGTTGCCAGCCAGCGGTGGCCTCTCCTTCGGTGGTGGCGCTTGGCTCTGGTGGCCCCAGGCTTGGCTGGCACCGCTGGGCACGGAGCCATTCCTCTCCTCGAAGAGCATCTTCTGCCCGTCCTCCATCCCTCGGGAATGGGGCTTTGGTGCAGTTTTCCCCCTCCAGGAGCTGTCCTGGGCTCTGTCACGGCGCTGCGTGCCACCCGGACCTGGTGGCATCCAGCAGGGCCGCAGGGGACGACCCGTCACGTCCCTGGCCCAGAGCAGGACACACCAGGACAGGACAAGGCTCGGAGGACGCTGGCGGTGCCCATCACCTCCTTTCCTTCCCCAGGTGGCACAGGGGGACAGTTGGCTCGTGGCACGTGACAAAAACTGTCCTTGCCGTGGTGAACGTGTGACCGCTCCTCGGAGAGCGGGGAGGTCCTGGGCCCCTTCTGCTTTCTAAGGCATTTTTTTTGAAAGTGAGGTGGTCTCTCCTCCAAAGGCTTGTTAATGCCCCGTTAACATTGTTATACAAAACAGCAGTATGCCATTTAATTAGGAAAAATACGTACTAACCTCTACCATATGTTGCTCTTCTCCTCGTATTTGCATTTGAAAGTCCAGCTGAATTTCAATGTGAAACTGGATTTTATCCAAATGATGAATGGCCTGAGAGGCTGTGGGAAGATGGATGTGCCTCCCTATCAAATGTCTTTGGGTTTTTTTCTTTTTTAAAGGAAAAAAAAAATTGAAAGCGAGATGCCTTTATTCCTCCATGTGCTGTGGTTCAAACTGTTCGCACCTTTCCTCTAAAACCTTAAGCAAACGTGTCTGGCCGGGCTCTCGCTCCTGCATCTTCTGAGAGCAGAGGCTGCAGCCGGGTGAAGGAGAGGGATGGGTGTTGTCCCGAGCAGTGACCTCTCGGTGGCAGGTCTGGAGAGGAGCCTGCGGCGAAGCTGCCAGTGCTTCTGGCACGGCTGCTTCAGCCTCGTAGGTTTTGCAGTCTCCTTGCTTGACCCAAAGAAGACATCGGCACCGACAGGCACCTTTTATTTAAAAATAAGCATAAGTAAAGGGCTCGGCTGCGTGGGCTCCGAGGCGTCTTGGTCGCTGCAGCAGGAGCGTGGTGCACGGAGCCGCTGAGTGTTCCCTCACTTCGTTTTCCCAAGCTGGGTGAATTTTCATTTTCCCAGCCTGGGCCACCGTTTCCCTGTGGCCGCCACCTCTCCGGCAGCTTTGGGCAGCACATGCTGCCAGCTCGCTGCTGCGGGAAGAGCTGAGGGCGCCCAGGCCCCCGGCAGCGGGTCCGCAGTCCCTCCGAGCTCGCGCGCTTCGTGCTGGGCCAAGGGCTGATTTTTCTGCTCCTCCGAGGTATGTGTGAACTGAGCTCCGCTGAGCTGCGTGTGCTCACACGGCTCTCGGTGACCTTTACCTCGCCTACCTGGCAAAAAAAACCCTTAAAAATCATTTCATATCCTGATTATTTCACATCCTCAGCGGATCTGCCTTCGGAGGCCTGCAGGAGTGATGGGCCGGCTGCAGGAGTGGGTGCCACAGGTCTCTGACTTTTGTTCTCCTTTCCCTTGGCCCCTCAGATCAGTTCAATCTTTAAGACGGTTTTTGTTGTGTTTTTTTTTTCTTTTTTTTTTTTTTTTTAGTTGTGTTAATGCAGCTGAACTAATATGATTACATTTCCAGATTTGGGTAATGGAATAACAAGTCAGGAAGCTCTTTTTGAACAGTTGCTTTTTTTTTTTTTTTTTTTTTTAAGTGAGAATCTGTGTCACTTCCAAATTATCCAAGTCTCTTCGTTGGGAAGATCTTTCTCCTTCTCAGTTACTCTTGGCACCAGAGCTCCCTGCTACCGCGGGCCGTGCCTGCAGCGCCCTGGTCCTGGTACAAGGCTGCGGGCGCCGCGTGCTCCCTCCCAGGGTTACCCATGGCCCCGGGGCAGCTGCAGGGTTCTCCCTGGCTCCCCAAAAAGTTGGGTCTTCCCTAGTAGAAGCAAGAGGTGGCAGGGGCTGTGCGTGTCCCCTAGGGGTGTGTTCAGGGCAGGGACCCTCGCGTGCCTCCCCCTCCCCAGGGTTTGTCCAGGCTCGAGCCTCTCGCCGTGCCGCAGGAGCCGGCGCGCGTTGGCTCCGCTCGCCTGCGCGTTCGCTCCCGGCTGGCGGAGGAGAGGTTTGGGAAGCGGGCACCAGCGGCCCAGCGAAGTCGTCTCGCAGCGGCAACTTCCTTTCTAAAAAAGAGAAGGATGTTGCGGAGTTGGTGGCTTCCCATTATTTTCCCCAATTTGAGCCCTTTCTTGCCCTTGGCACCAGCCCGTGCGCTGCGCTTCAGCTCGCTGAGAGCCTCGCCGCGACGAAGGGCGCCCGCGGCTCGGGGCCACGTGGGTTTGGGCTCCCGAAGCGCCGGGGTCCCAGCGGCAGAGCCAGCCCCGGGGCCGCGGTGTTTGCCCTTCTTTGGGTTCTGCGGCACGAAGGTGGTGAGTCACTTTCCATGGAGCGATAGTTACCCCGCTCCCGTCTTGTATTTGTGTTGTGTAGCCAGCAGGATTATTTATAACTCAGCCAGCATCCCGAGTCTATTGTTTCAGCAAAGAGCAGGAATGACTAGATGACTTCCTGAGATTTTTTTTTTTACCACCCCCTCATTTTTTATTTTTTTTAAAAATCTGCTTTTCCTTCCAAGTATTATATTCGCCAGTTGGATGCTTTCCCCCCACATCTTCCCCTCCTGATTGTGCATTTGTGCCGCTGACAATCCCACTACCGGTGTTGCTTTAACCCTAAAAGCAGGGTTTTCCTAGGAAAAGCGGAGGAATGTGCTCCAGCAGGTCTGCAGCACATCTGGGGAGCTCGCTGGGTCTGGAGCCAGCATCCCCGGTGCTGCGACCGAGGCAGGAGTCCCCAGATGCGAGGCTCTGGCTGCGCTGTTAACAGGAGCACGAGCTGCTGTCTGCAGGCAGGATAAAAGGCAGGCTGTGACCTTGTGCTGCGGTTGTCCTCGGGACACCGTGCCACTCGGGTGCGGAGCTGCTCCGGTCCAGGCCACCAGTGCGGGGTTGGCAGGGGAACGCCTCAGCTCAGCTGCTTTGTCCCAGTCCCACCTGCCCCAGGTGTTGGCTGGGGCAGTGCAGGGATCTTCCCTGAGCCCGCTGCGTGGGGCAAAAGCCATTTCCCTGCAGTCAGCCCCAGGGACGTGGGGGAAGCGGGCCGTACGCTCCTGTCCTCTCACCTGCCCGGTGGCAGTGGCACGATTTGCGCACCGCAATTTGTGGCAGACGCCGGGGCTGCCCCTTGTGCCGCGTCGCACCGCTGTTTCTTCTGGCTCTGAGTAACCCGGTCCTTGGCCGTTGGGTGTTTATGCAGAGAGAAAGGAAAAACTGGGGGCGTGCATGCTGGTTTTTGCCCCAAATCTGGGAGCTCTCCTACTTCCTTTCCCCCTCCTTTTTGTTGCTCTGCCTGCAGTTTATTCACTGCCTATATTGCAAGGCTCAGCAGTCATCGCGGCCTTAATTAAGCCCGTCCATGGCGATCTGCGGGTGAAGGTGTGTGAAACAGATAGCAAGGGCAGGGTGGGTGGTTCGGTGAACTCTGCCCGTCCGACCCTTTCGGAAGGAGCTGCAGGTCGAGCTTCCCTGGAGAGCAGCACCCAGGGTCCCCTCCGCGGGTGCATGAAACCGCAGGGGCCCAACGGCAGCGGATCCTCACCCAAGCAGCCAGGGGCTCTTTGGGTCTTCTTCCTCGAAGCCAGGGTGGAAGGGGATTTGTTCTAGTCCAATTCTCCTCCTGGCTGGGCAAGATGCCCTGAGGAGCCCTGGCAGTGCCGTGCCCGGAGCCTTTCCTTCGTCGCCTCCTGGGCCGTGATGCACGGAGCAGCCCCGAGGCTGGAGCGGCTGCAGCCCCGACCTGCAGAAGTAGTCTGGGGGCGAAACAGCTGAAGAAGAAGTCCTGGCTGCCTTGTGGTCAGCAGAGATCCTGCAGAAGTCCTCTCGGTTTCTGTTAGCTCAGAACTCAAAACTGAGCCCTCGTTTATTTTTAAGCCGCTGTTTCTAGCCGAGGTGCCTGCGAGCACCGTGCTTGTCCTCTCCCCGCCGGCAGGAGCTGCCTCGCAGCCCTCGGGGCCTTCCTGGGCAGGGCCCCAGGGGAGCAGTGGAAGGGGCTGGCCGTGGACCTGTCTCCGAATTCGGGGGCGGATGGCACAGAGGTGTTGCTCTGGCTTTGGCTCTCCAGGAGGTGCCTAGAAGCACGAAGCTTGTCCACATGGGCACGGTGCTCGGATGTGAGCAGCTTGGATTGGGAAATGGGTCTTGAATTCTGTCCTGTAGGGTTTTTGTGTGCTCTTCGTAGCCCCTTCAGCTTTTCCAGGTTTCTTTTTGTGCAGAGCACTAGGTATGGGTCAGACCCAGGAGCGTTGCGTAGAGTCCTGGGCTCGGGGCTGGGATGATGCTCTACGAAGGGCTGGGAATTGAGGCACCTTGGAGAACCTCTCTCAGAGCCGTGCGTTCACAGCAAACTTCTGGGGTCCTCTCCAGAGCTACATTTCTTGTAGCAGCTGAAATCAGAGGTCCTCTGGGCCAGGCACTGAACTTTCTGTTTGTAGGAGCTCATCCCAAAGCCTTTACAGCCCAGGCAGGGCGGTTTGGGGTTGCACCGGAGCTGGAGGAGAATCCAGGAGGAGGCTGCTGCGAGGCTGCCTCGCGCTTCTGCTCGTCCTCGGGAGGCTGAGGTTTCTGAACCCTTGTTCCCCAAACCTGGGCACTCCTGCACTGGCTCCCGCCTGTCCCACGTGCCCGGCTGTTTCGGTTTTATCCCATAGCTGCCTGCTCCGGGCAGTGATCCCTTGAGTGTAGCACTGGTACGATTCCCATCCTGTCACCGCAGCGTTTCCCTGGAGCACTGGGAGAGCCGAGCCTGGATGGCACAGACTTTGTGCTTCCTGCTGCTCCTCGGGTTCCTTTCAACTGAACCGCGCGGAAAAGAAAGGGAGTGAGAAGACGGGGAGCTGGGCCTGACACTCCCCGCTGTGAAACGGCTGCAGTTGGGCCCTGTGACAGCAGGACGTGTGCCACATGGCAGGAGAAGCCCGGCACGAGCATCTCGCGCAACGTGCTGCCTCTGCCAGCCCTTCTGGGTCAGCTCAAAAATAGAGAACAGCGCTTCTCCCCCAGCACGCTTCGTATTTTTAAAAGCATTGTGGTTTTTTGTTCTGTTTTCTTTAAATAATTTTCTAAAAAGTTGAAACTGTACGACTGGTGCTTTTTGACCCAAACAAGAAAACTGAAAGCTCAGTGAGACGTTGTGGTTTGGATTGCCAGTTGTAAAGATTTTTGTGTTCCAGCGCGCGAGGCTTTCAGGCCAAGGGCTCGTTCCAAGCGGTGGCTCGACAACATGTGGGTTAATAGCTGGAGATGTGTCTGTCCACACAGGTATTTAAGGGATAATCTGTGTTGCTTTGTATTGTGCCAAGAGAGGCTGTGTCAGCTCTGGTCTCCGCTGCTGCATTTCCAGCTCTGCCCTAATTTTTGGGCAAGTCTCTCCATATGTACAATAGCTAGAAACAGTTTTGTTCCCTGGAGAGGCTTTGAGGTTTAACATTTATAAAACACTTTGAGATCTGCAGATAAAGGAAAGCAAGACAATAAACAGCGACCAAGGCTGTGCCAGACAAATACCCTGTATCACCACAACAGAGCCACGCAGGATTGGGTGGAGATGGCTTTTGTTCGAGGGCAAACAACTGCTCCAGAGCTGCTCTGCGGGCTTGGACGGAGCCCTGCAAGCAGGGGTGCAGCTAAACCCAACCCTGGCCTTTAGGAGGGCCTGTGTTAAGGAGGTGACGTCTGTGGGTAAGAGCACAGGGCACTTAGGTGAGTTTTTCCCTGCCCTTCCCATTGCCCTGGGTGCTCTCAGGCTGTGCCCGGGCTCCCTGGGAGCCTGCTCCGGAGGAGATGCCGCCGAGCTGCTCCGCGCTCCCCGGGCAGCGCACCGTAAAATCCCCTGGTAAACTCAATCCACTCCGTAAACCCCGCTAACTTTCTTTTAACTGCCTTTGCCTGTCCTTAGAGTGAACTCCTCCGCAGTCCCCCGAACAAAGGCAGGCAGGAGTGGGCAGGGACCGGGGCCGGTGGGAGGAGCGCGGGGCTGGGGCGCCCGGCACGGGGTGCTGGGCTCTGCCTGCGGCGGCTCCGCGGACATGGCAGCCCCGCGCCGGCTCTTTCGGGGTGAGTCTTCCCAACAGACGTCTGGCAGGCGCTGGGGCTTTTTTGGCAGGGGTTTGGAGGGCGGGGTGGGAAGGAGTGATTTTCAGCAGTTGCAATTCTGCTCTCGAGGGATTTGGAGGCAGGTGGGCTCGAGCGTCGGGCCAGAGATCCGCAGGGGTCTCCTTTGGGTGCCGTGCCGCGTTGGGGCAGGAGCAGAGGGCGTTAACGCTGCTTGAGGACACAGGATCCCGTTTGGGGAGCAGGATGCGTGGCACGTGAGAATCGCTCATCTTTTCCTACTGCTTCCCTGCCTTCCCCCATAATGTGAGACCCCCAAAACCTGTTGCAGCGAGGTGCCGCCGGAGGCACGGAGAGGAGGAGGGCGCGTAGCTGGGGCTGGCTCGAGCACAACGGCCGTTGTGAGCTGGGGGTTTCTCAGCCCCACACCGGGAGCAGGGGGCTGGCGTGGTTCGGGGCTGTGACGCAGCCTGGTCGCAGGCTTTCCTTCCTCTGCAAGGGGCTTGTGGGATGGTTTCATTTCAGCTGGTTTTAGGAACAGATCCAACCAGTGCCCAGCTGCCTGGAGATGGTTTTGCTTTAGTTCGAGTGGTTTGTGCATATCTGGGCTTAACAGGAGAGAGACCAGCTTATCTGAAGAGTGCCTGCTCAGAAGCGAGCTGGGCTGTGCCCGGGCTCTTGCTCTGGTTTGGAGACCCCGACCTCTGAGTTTTAAATACGCATAGGTTTGTGTTTGAGCGAAACCGCCCGCTGCATGCTTCAGGGCAGTCAGGATGCTGGGGAGCACCTGAGGTTTTGGGGATGCTGCTGGAGCAAGCAGAAGGAGCAGAACTAGGTTTGGCTTGCCTGAGGCCGGTCCCCGGAGAGGCAGACGCGCTCCTTGCTCCCGACAGAGCAGCAAACCCCGGGGCATGTGCTGTGCCGCAATGCCCCGTGGGCAGCGGGGAGGCTCACAGGGGGCTGCTCCCTCATTTCGGCTTGGGGCCGAGGGGTCCCGGCCCTGCTGGGGCAGCTCCCGCAGCCGGCTGTCCCCTCCAGCCGGCAGCCTGGCGAAGCGGACCGGGCTCTCGGGAGGTGTGGAGCTGTGGTTTCGCAAACAGCTGAGCCGGTGAGGTCTTCATCTTCCTCTTCCCCTCCCTGCTGGCCTGGCCCTGTCATGGGGGCTTCTGGGGCACGTCGTGCTGTGAATGGGGAACTGGTTTTCACTGGGTTTCCTGCTGTTTTACGCGTTCAGCAACTCCTGGAAAGTCCAGTGAGCCCCAGAACTTGCTCAAGGCAAATGTGGGGCAAAGCGTCCTTTCCTTTCCAAAGCGGCGAGTGCCTCGCATGCCCCAAGCCATCTCTCGAGCCTGGCGCAGTGAGGAACCGAAGGCGGCTTGGTTCAGCGTGCCAGAGACAGCACGTGATCCTTCAGTGGTCACTCACATTTGCAGGGTTTTCCTTGCTGAGGTTAGGAGTGGCTTGTTTTTTCCCTATTTGTATATGTATATATTATTTCCGAAGTTGCATTTGCAAGTGCAGCAGTGGGGCAGTGGCTCCTGCGCAGCCAGTGGTGTCCCAGCACACCGGGAGCCCCCGGTGTCACCCCCCTTGGACCCCAGAACTTCTGCACCGGGGCAGCTCTTGCTGTTCATGGAGGAAATAATTCCCTTGAGCTTCTTGCAGTTAAAAGGCAGCTTTAGGAAAACCACCAGAGAAATGTCTAATGGTGAATTTTGCTAGGTAGTTGTATCGGCGTTCCTGATAAGAAGCGTTACCGCTCGTCTAGACAAAAGCACCAGAACAGAGAACATGATGTAGAGGAGAGGGAGACAAGATAATCTAATGGGTCCCTTTTTGTCTCCAGCCCATGGTTCCTCTAACGGTGGGATGTTTGTGGGCAGCACCAAAGGGCTCGGGGGGTCGTGCGAAGCCAGGCTGGTGCTTTTGGGGCTGGGGGAGACAGCGTGCAACCCGAGCAATGGGTTGGTGCCTGTCCGGGGCAGGGTGAGAGAAGGGCGCAGCTGGATGAGATGTCGCTCCGTGGCGGTGTCAGAACAAACCCTGCGGAATAAAACCTGTCAGAATAAACCGTGAGGTCCTCACGGGGCTTCCGAGGAGCTGCAGGGGGGGTATTTTCAGGGTATTGCTGTTAGCGTGAGACCACACCGGCTCCTAGGGGCCATCGCTAAGCGATGCGTGCGTTGCACTCAGGAAATGGTGTGAAATGCACGTGCAGGAGGGGGGAGCGTTGGTCGGTCCCAGGAGCGCGAGGAGCCGTGCCACACGAGGAGTGCCACCTGCTGGCACCTCGCCCCGGCCCGGCACCGTCCGCCCAGCGAGAGGAGAGCTCGGTGGGAGCAGCGGCAGCGTGGGGCCGCAACGGGGCCCTGCGTCCTCGTGGCACGGGCACGTCCTCCACCCGCCGGGTGCAGGAGGAGCCCAGACACACGCGTGTGCCACGGTGGGCTCATCCGTACCCCCACGGCTGGTTGAAGTGCGACGCAGCTGGTGGGAGCGGTGCCACCCTCCTGTCGCATCCCTTGAGCTGGTCCCCATGCGCGTGGCCAGGTGACAGATGTAGGTTTAAAACAAGCCGCCATCGCAGTGCCTCGGTCTGTCCTCGGGGGTCTGGGATAACACGCTGCTTGGACGTGGGTGTCGTGGATGGAGGGAACCAGGGCACGAGGTGCTGGAGCAACTTTTCCGTGTCCCCTGGCCGAGGTGACTTGAGAAAGTCTCTTGAGGCTGATGGGCAGCCAAAACCAATGGCCCAGCGTTGGTTTCCCCTGAGGACAGGAGGCTGGATGAGACCTCGCCTGATGGGCTCTGCTCCGTAAGCCGGTGTCGCCCTTAAAACAAAGCTGATTTTTTTTTTCAGGTAAGCTCTTCCTGTGACGTGTCCTCTTGGCTTTAGGGGCAGAAGTGGAATTTGGGGCATGGAGCATGGTTATGCAAAGATGTGGATTCTTAGCAAGGGAAGGGACAAGTGAACATCTTGAAGTATTTATAGTTAAAGAGGGGAAAAAAAAAGTCGTGGTTCTTGGAAACGGTGCTTCTTAGTAGCAAGTAGATCAAATACAGCCCTTTTTAATGCAATTTAAATAATCGATGGTATATTCAATTACAGAAATATTTGGCAGAGCTCTAAATAGGTCACATCTGTCCTTAAACCGTTCTTAAGGTAAATATCTCACCATGCTGTGCCGCGTTGACTGAATTCTGCAAGAAGCGGTGCCTGGGAGGGACCCCTCGTGGGCTCCATGTGCGGTTAATCCCCCAGACCCTGTGCCGTGTACGCTGCTGGGGTGTGGGTGTGCTCTGGGGACCCTGCTGTGGGTGTTTGGGCACAGGGGGTCACAGTCCTGCGCTTACAGCCCTCCAGCCTGAACTTTTTTGGGTTTCGGCATCGGACGAATGCAGTGGGTGCACGGCTGCTGCGCTGCCCAGCGCCGTGCTTTGGGGGAGGTCTGAGGGGTGAGCCCCACGCTGAGCCATGTCCCCTCGGAAAAGGAGAAGGGGAAAAAAGACGAACCTCTGTTGTGGCAACCGCGGTCTTGAAGTTATTTGCAAACAAAAGCTGGAGCTCGGGGCTTGCCTCGGCCCCGCGGAGGAGGCAGGTGGTGTTGAGAACACTTTGTTTGGGAAAGTTTTTCTCATTGTGTCGAACAATTCTTCTTAGATGATCCTTCCTGTGGGCTGAATCATCGGCTCGGCTAACACGTTAGCTCTCCTCGCCAGCCCCGCGCCGGTATCCTGTGCGGTCCGGGGCATCCTGTGCCGGGGAGCGGGGCTGCCCAGCGCCCTGCAGGATTGCAGCCCCGGCCTCTAGGGCAGGGCAAATGGCCTCGGCCGTGCCTCCCCTTTGCCTTCCTCCCACCCACGCGTGTGCGTGCTCCCTGGGCAGCCGTGGTCTGTTTTTTCCTCTTGCTCCAGGGGATTTCGCAGGGCACGCCGCTGGGCTGTTAGCCACATGGTGTTAACCACCAGCCCTCTTCCCTCGAAGAGAAGGCTCCCAGGTAAACTGCCGAGGCCACCGAGATTGTGGGTGTTTGGCCGTTTCCCCGCATCATTTCCCCATTATTTGGAAACGGCCTGAAATTTGTCTAATTTTTAACCACCTCTGGCCTCCCTGCCTGCTTGTGGCAGCAGCGGTAGGCTGGGAGCGCTCACGTACACGGTGCTGTTGCCGCTCTCAGGACGTGTCCCAGGGAAATCGCTGAGGAAAGCCTTCTCCTTTGATCTGAAACATCTCTCTTGCGACATTTTCGACGGTCAGGTGGAAGTAAATGGGCTTCTGGCTCCTATTTTCCTGCTCTGGGAGCAACGGAGACCCAGCGGGAAAAGATGTATATTCCCCTGCAAAAGGACAGCGCCCCCATTGCATTTCTGACGCCCTCATTTTATTTTACGTTGCAAATTAAACAATACTTGGAAAGATGCAAATTGGAGCGGAAATAGAGGTAAATGCTTCTAACCAAAATAGTCTGGGTGTGCGAGCATCTGTATGTATATGCAAAGCACACGATTGTCTGCGAAATCCGAAAGGTCAGTGCGTGGCGTCCCGGGGGACACGCAGCCATCGTATTTCATTCCCCGCTGGCATCGGGCTGCTGTGCGCGCTCAGCAAAATGAATTCTTTCTTCGGACAACAATGCGTGCGTTAGTGTCGAGTGTCTGCATCTTTCATGAGTGTGCAACTTTGTGGTAAAACAAATGAGCTGGAAAAAACAGGATGTGGATTTACTCTCGCTCCTCTCTCCCCAAAGCTTTCTGTTTAATGGGATATAACCCCTTGCTTCACGGATAAGCCTCTATCTGCTGGATTTAAGTTGTTTTGTGGTAGCAGACATGTTGATGTTGTCGGACGTATGTGATGCAGGACACGAAGAGAAGTTCTCTGCGGGGCTGTCCTCGTGTTTAGGTTGCCTTGTGGGCTCGCTGCTCCCAAGAAGCCCTCGGAGGTCTCAGAGGGGCTTTGAAACGGGAATTTGGAGTGGCACGAGTCCAGCGTGTAGGCCAAGGACTCCTCGTACTTCCTTGGGTTTCTGTATTTAATACTATTAGCTTTTTCAAGTTTGCATGCCTGGGAGCAGACCGCGGGGAAGGCGAAGGGGCAGCGAGGCCAATGGCCGGCGCCGCGCTCCCTCCCGCTGGTTTTCCAAAGCCCCGCTGGGAGCACGGCTTTGGGGCATGTTCCTGGGGTCAACAAAAATGTGTGGGGACAGCAGGGGGGGTCCTGCGCTGTGCCCCTCGGGGGCTAATGCTGAAGCAGGGCCTGCGGGGTCAGCTCTGCGCCGCCCCCGGCCTCTGGTGCCCTCGGAGCTGCCAGCAGCTGCCTGGAAGCTGTCGCCTCGCTTTTTGGGCCTCTCCATCCGCGGGTAGCAGAGCTGTTCCTCTGAATTACGCCGTAATCCAAGGTGCTAACAAAGCCAGGCTAATTCTGACGTTTGTTATCAGCCCGCCTTAAACCAACATTAACATTGTTCTTGGACGTGTCCCCGCGGTTTGTCCCCGCTTGGCATCCTGCTCCTTGCAAAGCGAGAATGGGGCGGTGGGCACGGGGGGAGGCTGGGGGCGAGGGGCATAGCTAGGGCCTCCCGGGGAGGCTGGGGACGAGGGACACGAGCGGGACCGGCCCACGTGCTGCCGACCTGCTGAAGGCACTGCCTGGCCCAGCCCCGTTATCATCTGTCCCATTTTCGTGCTGCTCCTTTGTGCTCTTGTTTGGTCGTTGCTGTGCCTTTGTTTTCGCAGCTGGTGGAAGTGTTTTGAGCTTTAAAGTTTATTTTCTTCCCTCTGGTTGTCGTCACAGGTTTGTTTTCTTTCTCCCCGTGGCATCTTGCTGGCCGTACTCGGGGCTGGGAGGTAGGCCTTCGTGCCTTCGTGCCTTTCTGCAGGAGGAGCGGGCTGCCTGGCTGTTCTCGGGAGGCCCGCTGGCCTCGCTGCCTTGGCCTCGCCTCGTTGGCTGTCATTAACTTAACGAACCCGTCCAGCTTGGCCTCTCCCCCGAGGAGAAGGGCCACAGTGCAGCGTTTTCCCACCACCTGCACATCGCGCCGTTGTTTTGCACGGCCTCGATGGGGCTGGTCCAGGTGATTTATTTTCTTAATTATGTCTTGGAGGGGGCAAGCTCCTGCCTTGATCCCTGTTACCAACAGGGGCGGGGGCCCTGTCCCTGCTCTCGGCACCAGGCACCCCTTGCCCCTGTGCAGGGTGCGGTGCCTGCTGGTTTTCTCTGCTCCTTCCTGGGACATCGCCCTGGCCCCTGATCCTGGCCTGGGGGCTGCCGTGGAGCCTGCCCCGTCCTGCGAGAGCTCTCGCAGCCACCCCTGGGCTCAGAAATCCAGGCTAAGCACTTCCCTAACCCACAGCAGGGGCTGCAAATGCAGCTCTGTTTGGAAACGCCGCGCGCATCATCTCCCAGACCATCTTCCAAAAGCCTGTGAGTACAAAATACCTCCTTGGCTTTTTTTGCCCTTTCTGGCTTTGTTTTATCTGTAGATTTAATTTCTCTTTCCTGCTTTGTCTCCATACTCATCCCTTGCCCGAAGCCAATGGGGAATGGATCAGTTCTCCTTGCTCTCTTTGGGGTACCTCTCCCATTTTTCCCCGGCCCCAAATATTTCCTAAAATCCCACTCAGAGTATGGACCACGCAGCAACTGCTGAACCAGAACACGACACAGGACATGCCAGAGCAGATGCAGAGCAGAGGAATTAATGGCCACAGAAGTGGTGGAATCAGCTTTTTTTTTTTTTTTTTAAGTCAAAATTATCCCTGTTTGGGGACGGGGAGCCAGCAGCAGGCGTCCCCCTCAGGGTCGGGGTGCGGGCGCTTGTGCGGCATGGCCGCGTGCGCCTTGGTTTTGAATTCCTCGTGCTTTCATCGTCACAAAGATAAACGGGGAAGGGTCTGCCCCATAAACCTGTAGGGTTCTGCTATGGCAGGCTCCGAGGTGACCTCGTTCAGGGTCCATCCCTCCTTGGGGGGCCTGATCCGGAGGGCCCAACAAAGCACTCGCTTCCTTCCCTGGCAGCAGCAGCACGGAGCCCTCCCTGCCCTGCGGCTGGCAGCGCTGAGCATCCCGAGCTGCCCTCCAGGTGTTCGGCCCTGCTTGCTCTTGCTTTTTTTTTCCTTTTTTTTTTCCTTTTTTTTTTTTTTTTTTTTGCGTGGGGGCTGGGGGGGTGGAATTGTTTTGTCGTGCGCCGGGAAAAGGAAGTGAACAAATTGTATAGTCCCATCCACAATCAACGTCCTGTAAACAGCCGGCGACTGCCTCCCATTCAAATCTGTTTTTTCCTATTCGGGGGCGGACGGGGCTGGTAAATAAACAGGCAGCCGCTCCGAAACACCCCGGTTTTCCCCTTGGCGAGGCCATGCCAGTGGCCGAGGGGGCTTTCCCTGGGGATGCCTTGGTGTTGGGATGCGTTGGTGCCGTTGTTTCTTGCCGGGCGGCAGCGCGTGGGCCCGGGGAGCGAACCCTCGCCAGGAAAAACAAGTTTGCTGGTTTGACTGGGACTAAAGCTAATTACTAGTCGACTAATTTTATTGATTTCAAATCCCTTTTAGCGGAGATTTTGCTGTGAGGCTGATCGCCAGAGCGATTAGGACACAAAGCCGCTTAATTTGGAAGTGTTTATCACGCAGCCTTCTGTCACCTCTCTTTCAAATCAAATTACGGTGGCACCGGTGGCTGTCACCGCAGCATCCCACCTCCAGCGGAGGCAGGCACTGGGCGTCGTGTGGGCACCCTCTGTGCTGCCCGGTGTGTTCACGGGCATGGCCCTGGTGGGCTTTTGCTTGTGGGGTTTTTATTCCCAGCTCTGTATTCCCATCCTGCTGCAACGAGGGCCACCAGAGCCGCCTCGCTCGTGCTTGGGCATTGCCGTCCGCCAGCAAAGCCAGGGCTGCGACTGTCCCCAGGGCAGGGGCTTGGCCTTAATATTTCTAATAGATTTATTTAAAAAAATAATAATAATAAAGGGTATTTTGATGAGAATCAGATTAAGGAGGGCGCTTTGATGCTGACAGATTGTGCCGGGCAGGGTGGAGGCATCAGGGGGAGGGAAGCGCTCAGCCCGGCTCAGCTGCAGCCCGAGCCGCGCAGCGTCCCCCGGTGACATCCCCGCCAGTGTCCCCCAGTGTGGGGCTGCCACTGCCTTCTTCTGAGGCCAAAAGCCAGGCATCTTCAAGGCGTTTGAACGTACTGGACCACAGCTTTGCAGCTTTACGTGTGCTCCTCCAGGTGTCCTTTGGTGCAGGGTTTAAGAGCAAGCCCTTGGTCTTGGTGCACAAACGGTGACTGAGCAGTCTTGGGGGCAAGATGTCCCACTCCGTGTGTCCCTGCGTGTCCCCTGGGCCCAGGGGAGCACTGCCTGCCCCGTGGGTTTTGCTTGCAAAGGGATTACTGGGGATTGAGCTCCTGGTGAAGGACCTGCAGTGGCTGGATGGTGGAGACATCCAACACCCAACCCCGCTCCCTGCCAGCTGCATCCCGGAGCTGTGCTGGGGTTGAGGAGTTGAAAGCTCCGAGAAGCGCCCCTCCTGAAGCCGTGGGGCTCTCCGATGGCTCAAGGGACAGGACACCTTCCCAGGTAGCAGCCAGGGCTCTGGTTATTGACTGAAGCCAGAGCCAGCATCTCTGCATGGCGTTTTCAGCTCCAGGCATCCCGGGCGCGGGGGCTGGAGCAGCCTGCGGAGAACAGGGTGGGAAGGAGCGCACGTGGCCGCTGCTGGGATGTGGGAACGGGGCAGAAAACCACACGCCCTCCTTAACCAGTTTGCTGGTTTCAGAGTTGCAGGTTCCCTCCTGCGTGGGGAGCTGCTCCCGGGGCCCGGACAGCTCGTGTGGGGCGGGACAGGCGTCTCGGAGCAAACACACCAGCACCCTGCTCGCCTTGGGAAGGGGATGCAGAAGGCAGGGGATGCTTCGTAGCATGCAAAGTTGGGGTAGTAAATGCACTGCTAAATTCACCTTTCCTCTCACTCGTAACTGAAAGCCCCCGTGGTCTGAATGTGTCCTTAGAGGGTGTGCTGGGGTGGCGAGGGCATGCAGGGCCTCGTGGCGCACGGAGGGCTTTTACTCAGGCTGTTTGGGCAAGTTATTTTTATCCGTGCTGAGAGCTTAGAGCGGTTCTTGTCTATCAGCTCTTCTTAGCTGTGGCACAGAAATCGTAAGGAAAAAAAAATGACTGTCTGACAGCTACATCTTATTCTATTAGTACATTTTAATTAGAACATGAGCAAGAAATGCATTATGAATATTCATGATCAGGGTTATTAAAATGCACAATTAATCTGTACGTTTTTTAATAACTGTATTAATGGAGAGAGGAGGTAGCTCCTATTTTTGTCTTTTCTGAATTGGAAAGTATGCCTGAACTTGGTTAGTTGGAAAAGGGTTTTATTTTAAAATAAAGTTGGCCCCGACCAGCTGCGTGCACGTGTGGGTGTCTGCAGAAACTGTGCGCGTGCCCTGCGCTGGGAGAGCGTTTTCAGCGCTGCAGAGCTCAAAAGCTGGGATATGCCAGGATTACGCTTGCTGGTGCAAAAGCAATCCTGCTCCCTGCCACACGAGCTGGATACGATCTCAGCTGGGGCCTTGGCTTTATTTCTTGCCCAGGACCTTGTGCACGTTCGTGTGCAGGGAACCTGCTCTGGGGACGAGGCAGGGCTGGGGAGGGAGGGAGGTGCCCGCAGGTCCCCGTCCCGTTGCGGGGATGCTCAGGTAGGGAGCGCAGGAGGTGACGGCCTTGTCCTGCAGGCAGGTCCCTGAGCCAGGGGGGATTTTTTGGAGTCCCCCTCGAGGGGTTCGGGTGTGACTTTTGGAGGCTTGGTGTGCTCGCAGAGCTGGGGGAGCCCGACAGCTCTCCCTGCAGCACGTGAGCAGTGCCCGCAGGCAGGAAACTCAGCGGCAGTGCCCAAAGCACTCCCGATCTCCATCGGGATGGGGACAAGACGTGTGGCCTCGTCCCCTGGGCCGCTGTGACCAAAGGGTCCTGGTGAGAGGCTTGCACACCCTTGGGCGAGCACCTGGGGATGTGCTGGAGCTGCTGCAGCCTGTCCCAAACGCCGCCCTGGGCCCTTCTCAGCCCGGACGCCTCCGTTTCCTGCTCCTGCCCCTTCCTCCTCCTCTTCTTTGGGTCCAGCCCAGCTGCTTGGTGCCGTGGGGAAGGCTCCGGAGCACCAGGAGCGATGGGTGAGCGTCACAGGCTGGGGGAAGCGTGGCCGTGGGTGGTGGCGGCAGCAGCCTCGCAGCCTTGCGGGGTGTGGGCTGAGCCTCGGGTGGGTGATTTTCCAGAAGCACCTGCTTTTGGCCAGCCTTTGGGTTTTCACGGGTTTGGCAGAGGGCATTTGCTGCCGAGTCGTAGGTCTGATACAAAGGGTGGGGAGAGCAGGTCGGCACTACATTGGGGCGGTTGCCAGAAATGTAAGGTGGGCAGGGTGGTTTTTTAGTCCTGGCTTCATCCCAGAAACGCCTGAATTCTTAGAACAGCTCCAGGCTGAAAATGGGACGTGCCTGAAAAGGCACCTTTCGCCCCGGTTGCTATGGCTTGGGAAGATGTGAGACTCTTTTTTCGAGCTGTTTGGAAAGGCTCCGGTCCTCAGGCTGGCCCCGCCGCGCGGTGTGCCGGCACGGGCACGTTTGGAGGCTCCCGAGCCCGTTTTGTCTCTGCGCCTGCTGCTGGGCTGCGTGCCGCTGGCTTTGCTGGCCGGATGCGAGAGCGATAGCCTCAGCTCACCGCAGCCCCGTGGATGCCTGGAGGCACAAGGGCCCTTTCGGCTCCCCCCAGGCTTTGTCGGCACCGGAGCCTCTTGGAGCCTTCAGGCACCGAGCGGGCCCTTTGGTGCTCCCCCCTGTACTGAGCCCCCGCCTCCTCCCTCCTTCCCTGGGCAAGCCTGGCAGTGAATTTTGATTTTTTATTTTATTTTGTCATTATTATTATTATTATTGGGGATTTTGGCAAAAATTCGTCGCGGGCTTCCAGGCACCAGAGCCCCCCCCCCAAGGAGGCTGCCCCATTGAGCATCCCCCCCTGGGGCGGCTCCTCTTGGTTCGGGGGGGCTGGAGAAGGGCCGGGGGGGTCTCGCTGGCTGCAGCCACCGGGGCATGCCACCGTCCTTGTCCTTCCAGCACGAGGGGCTGAGTTTTTGCCAGGGGTGGCTGAGGCTGCGGTTGCTGCTTGCGTCGTCACCCCGACTGCCGGGATGCTCAAAAAGTACCCGGGAAAGCAAAGTGAATAGAAGGAGCCTTTCTGCCTCCCGATCTCCACTGGTGTTTGCGGGGTATGCAGATGAATTGCTTTAGAAAAACACATTAGCAAAGCAAAAGTTTATTCTAGGAAGTAGGAGGTGGGAGAATTGGCAGTAATTCTCCCTAGTATCCAAGGTATTATTAGAGGCTTATCCCTGCTCTGCACAGTAATCACATTGGAAATTTTTGATTAGAAAACAAAATCTAAATGAGAATTATGAATATTCATTAGGTGTAGAGATTAATATGCATAATTATGCAAATTAGACAGCAATTAAACACCAATTCTCTGGGGAAATGATTAACACAAAGGCACAGAAATAGAAGGATGTAATTTGAAAGAAGTTTCTGGTTAAATGAACAGTAAGGGGAGCGGAGGAGACAAATACGTGGCGTGTTTGCCATAATAATCAGCTTTGCTAAAATGCAGGCAGAGTGCGCCCTGAAACTGCCCAGCCCTCGCTGCTCCCCCAGTTCCTCCTGTCGGGGCCGCTCTGTTGGGAGCCCAATGTCCCGTAAATCCTGCCGGCACCCGGGCTGCTGGCACCCTGACGGAGCTGGCCGGGGCAGGGGGAGCCCACGGAGCCCCCGGCTTCGGGGATGGGGACGGGGTCCGTGCACAGTTTCAAGGCAGAGGCGGCTCCAACCCTCTTGTGGGCTCGGGGGCTCTCCCCAGCAGCCCCGCAGCCGACCCAGCTCTGGCCCACCAGGGTGAAAGCAGGTGGAGGAGGCACGGCCTCTGCCTCGTGCCGGTCTCCCGTGGCACCCGTGGGTGCAGGATCCTGTCCGCTCTGGCTTCGTGATGCCTCAGACGTGAGCCCTGGGTGCTAGCTCCCATCCACCGCACGCCGGGTTGGACATCCCACTGCTCGGCCGGGCCAGGGCTCCAGCCTCGCCTGCCAGGAGAAGTTTCCTCCGTGCAGTCGCGGCGCCCGATTTAACCGCGGAGCTCGGCTGCTGCGGCTCCCCGGGCGATTCTGTCCCGGTGGACGCCGGCCACCTCCCTCGGGCACCTCGTGTGCTGGTCGCCCAAGAGGCACAGCCTGGGCGGACCTGGCAGGCGATGAAAGGAGACGGTTTCCTACCGCAGCCTGCGAGCAGGCACGTTGCAAAACCCCTCCCGTTGGGCCGCTGCCATCCTGGGCTGAGTCACCTTTGCGCGGGACACGCTTCGGAGGGCTAAAAATTACCCGGGTGGGAGCAGGCTCTGGTCGGAGCCGCAGCGTCCGCGCACCTTCCTCTGCAGGAGCACGGGGCTTACATCAAAAGTAGCCTTGAACAAGCGTGAGCCCCAGGTAGCGGTGTGCCCCAGCACGTCACACCCGAGGCTCTTTCAGGCTTGTGTGCTCTTTTGATGGAGAACAGAGTTTTTTAGCCCATGATCCAGCAGTGGGCAAGTCTGCTTGCACGCTGCTCACAAGCAAAAATCGGGTCCCGTGGAGCACCGGGATGGGCGCGATCGGTTCTTAATTTGCAGCCCTGTTAAACATCAGGCTTCGGGGAGAGCAGGCTCCTCGGCACCGCGGGGTAACGCGGAGGTAAAATACTCGTTTCTCCTCTTCCCACTGCCCCGTGTTTTGAAGCCTTTCCAGGCTGCGGTGGGATCGGCTTTGAACTCCCAGCTGAAGTGGGAAGGTGGGGATGGAGAGGGGAGGATCGGTCACGCCAAGTGGAAGTGGTTTATTAATGAAAATATTGTTTTGTTTGTAGAAGGAAGAGTTAATTTTGCGAGAACACCTTTGAGGCTTTGCTGATAAAGCAAGAGTAACCTTTGTTCTTCCTGTTTTTCGGTAGGTTTGGATGAAAGACCGGGATCAGGTTCCTGGGGAACGGGAGATCAAAACAGCTCCACATTTGACCAAGGAAGGGTAAGGATAAAGCACAAACACCGAGCTCAAATGAAAATAAACTGGGGCTTTGCGATGGCCTCTCAGTGCGCACATTGTGCCCAGGTTGGCTCTAGCCCTGGAACAGCTTTTTTTGCCCCGTTTTGAGTGTTGTTTCTGTTACCAGAGGGGGCACCGCGGGCAGAGGGGCCCCGACCTCATCCCCGCAGGCTTTGCTGCTTTGAGGTGCCCCTGGAGAGGGCAAAAACCTCGCCCAGACCTGGAGCCTGCGGTCTTCCCTCTCCCCATGCTCGGGTTTGGGCATGGGGAGAAGAGGGCTCAGCGCGGCGGGGTTGGGGAGGGCCCCGAATGGGGCTGAGGATGGGGAGAACTGGGAGGATTTTGTCGGGAAGCAGCCGAGGCTGCAGCAGCACAGAACTGGGGCCTGAGGAGGGGAAGAGAGAAAAGACATTAACTTAATTGAAATGGTGTTTTTTTGACAGATGCTCATGTTTTAATGGGTTTGTGTGATTCGTTTTCGCAATGACACCGTTCCCTTCCCTTAGGTCAGTGGCAGAGCAGGCGCTGTATCATTTCTCATTTTTATAGACCTCCTCCTCTCCCCCTCTGCCCCCCCGGCTTGGGGGGGTTCTGGGGCTCTCTGCCTCTCACCTGGCGGGTGCTGAGCCGCTGAGCAAAGGCAGAAACTGTTCAGGAGCCACCAGCATGGGGCAAAGCCTCCCTGTGTCCCTGCCTTGGTGCCACGTCCCCTCCAAACGCTGCAGCTGCGCTGCCCGCTCCCCGCCGCGAGGGTGGGATCGTTTCTGTGCCCTGCTCGCGAGCTGCCTTTGACTTTGACCCTTCGCGCTGCGAGAGGCACTGCGCCCCAACAGCCCGGCCTCTCCAGTTTGTGCGGTGCGCTGATGCGACTTGGGGGCTGATTGGGGTTTTTTGGTCTCTCCAGGGACTGCCCATACAGTAGCAGCTCGGGTCTTTTTCCTTCCTCCCCCCCCGGCATCAGGTCGTGCAGCACCAGGCAGCGTCGCGCCGCGTTAGGTCGGGCACGCGTGTAGGTCGATACCCACGCACGCCTTGCGTGTTTGGCTCAGCGTCCCCGGGCACCCGCTGAT
Organism: Anser cygnoides; assembly: GCF_040182565.1. NCBI lineage: Eukaryota > Metazoa > Chordata > Aves > Anseriformes > Anatidae > Anser > Anser cygnoides. The sequence goes on along the minus strand of NC_089899.1, from coordinate 4,968,375 downwards.
CATGTCCGTGTTGCTTCAGCAGAGCTATGGTGAAGGCCCCCACTACGGCGAGCACAGGGACCTGCCGTCGCACAACAGCATATCTTCATCACCATTCCTGGGACCTGGACTAGTGGGTAAGTGCCTTCCGCTGCCCCGTAGGGGTGGGATTAAACCGGGGCGATCTAACAGGGAGCGGTACGTGCTTACCGGGAGCGTTTGCGCTGCCCAGCGCTCCTGCTTCCCCCATCGCACCCGCTCCAGAAGGGGCTATCGGAGCTGTGGTTAAAGGGGCTGCTGGCCAGAGGGTCTCGTCAGTGCCTGATGTGCGCGGCAGCCTCTGGATTTTATGTGCGTGATTATTTTTCCCTGTTCTGCAGTAGCACCCGAGGGCGATAACAGAGATTGATGCCTGCTGCGCTGGCACGGGAAGGGCTGAGTTTGCTCTCAAGGAGCTGGTAATCAGGGGTGGAAAGGCATGCGGGGGGGGAATAGACGCAGCCCATGCTTAAGGTCTTGCAACAGGCTCGTGGTGGCGGGATGCTCTGCCTTCCAGCCTTGCTGCCATGGGCAGAGAGCCAGGGTGCTCCTTCCTTGAGGCACTGGGGTTCGGGGGGGGCTCTTTTTGTGTCCTGCTCGGGCAGAGCCCTCTGCAGGGCTCCTCCATCCCTCATCCAGCTCCTCAGCTCCTTGTGCCGGGCAAAACAAGGGACAGCACGCCTCGCTGTGCCAGGGACCGTGATCCTGCGGGACTGGGGTGCGTGCCACGATGTACCCGGTTCCCTCTCCCAGCTTGGGGGTGGAAGGAGAGAGATTAAGAGCAGAAAATAGCCATCTTGAAGGTCTTAGAGAGCTCTAATGACATTAGGCCAGGATTTGGGGTTAGTCCTCCCCACCTTTGCCCATGCAGTGGTGGCTCGAGCCCTCCAGCAAGCGCTCGTGGTTGCAAGGGTGGGGTTAGCAGAGGGAATTGTGTTTGAAGCAGAAAATCCCCACCACGCTCTGAGGTTCCTCCTCCAGAGCTGGTCAGAAAGGGGAAGAGAAGAGCGGGGCAGCACTGGGAAGTGGCTGTCAGCGCGCTTCCTCCTCCTGGCCCGTGTCTGGGGCATGGGGCTCATCCTTAGCCCCGCTCCCCCCGTTAAACTCCTCGCTGCTGGGGCGGGACGTTCGATTGTCCTTCGCCTTCCAAAGGTGGAAGAGCGTTTCCGAGTGGCTCCCTCTGCGCGGGCGGTTGTTTCTTCTCATTTTCTGCCCCAGGAGGATGTAAGCAAAGTAGGAGAGATGTTCCTTAATAAGGCAGGGGAGCCTTGATGTAATGCAGCAGGGTTTCGTGGGGTGTGCGCGGGGGGAGGACCCCTCCCAGCCCATCCCATGCCGGGGGCAGAGGCAGCCTTGAGAGCTTCCAGCCGAGAAGGAGCTGCCCGGGGAGGAACACGGAGGTTTCCCCTTTGATGTGTGCAGGGAAGACGCGTTTGGCTTCCTCTCAAAGCCAGGGCTCCCGGTGCTTGGCAAGCACCGCGGCACTCCCCGACGGGGCTGCGAACCCAGCCGGTCCCCAGCACGTGGAGCCGGAGCCGCCTCCGCCCCGGCGGTGACTTCCAGCAGCTGCCACCGAAGCGGTGGCACCCAGCGCCCTGCGCTGCCCCCAGCCCTCCTGCTGCCCGTGCGAGGTCTCGGGCGCAGCACCCAGAGCCCCGCCACCAGGACGGGAGCTGGGGTGGGGGGGCCGGGAAAGTGCAGACAGGAGGGGCAGGGACCTCCGGATGTTTCAAAGTCTCTTTTGTGCCTAAAATTGAATGCGGTTAAAGGAGAAAACACCGGCTCCTGGAGCAGGTTCCAAAATAAATAAATCGGTTTTGCTTAGCCTCCGTGCTCTTGTGCTGAGAATGACAGGCTGGAGGAAGACCACAGGTGGAGTTTTCTCTTCCCCTTTGCCAAACTGAAAACTTTTCAAGTGGCAAAATCATAAATGGAAGATGAGAGAAAGGAGAGCAGGAAAAAAAATCCCTTTGCATATGATAGCAGTAGCGAAGTGGGCGGGAAGTGTGAGCTTTGGAGATGTCACTTCAGTGTGTCACTCCCTGGTTTCCCAAAAGGTTCCCCCCAGGGGGCACAAGCTGGGAAAGGTGATGCCAACGGGGCAGTCAAGTGGGACTGATGAATTTTAAAGCATAAGGAGGTGGAAGGGGCAGATTAGCATGGACAGACACATCAGGTGGTACCGGATGGGCAAAAGGTGCATGAAATGCGCTCACGTAAACCCTTCTCCAAAATAAGAGCTTGTATCCGTTTCCCACTCAACCTCTATTTCTTCAGGGAGGATCAGAAACCGCTAGAAGAAACATTTCAGGAGGAACATTGTCCTTGTCGGAAACCACGGCCTTTTGGCCCAGGGCTCCCCTCCACGTGCAGCGTGGCTGAGCAGCCGTGGGGAGAAAAATGCTTCAACAGCCCCCGCTGGGGAGGGGGCACAAAGCTCCGGCGCAAAGTGCTGGAGAGATTTGATCCCAGACGGACGGAGCACGTGTGGTTCTCTGCAGTGGGCGATGAATTCGGGGGGCGGGAGGCACGGGCGCTGCTGGCTGCGGTACGGGCGCTGCAGGCACCCGGGTGCGCTGGGCTCGCAGGGAGGCTCTGCAGATGGCAGCGATGCCCCACGCAGTGCACGCCTCCCCCAGGACTGGTTTTGAGTTCGCAGAGCACCCTTTGAAAGGAGAAGTGCTGCTTTCCTTTCCGTTCAGCTGGGACACCAAATGTGACGTTTGGGGCTCCCCGGTGGTCTTTAGGTGAGCGCACGGCACCCGGCACGGTGGGAGCTGGGCTCTGGGAGGCACTGAGCACAGACCGGGGGGGCTGCTCCCCCAGCAGGACCCAGGAACTGGCTCCCACTGCTCTCGGGGCTCCGAGGGCTGCCCGGGCCCCTGCTTGTGCGCGTTGGGAGGGGGATGGCACGAGGGCAGTCTCCAGTCAGATGCTTTCCAAAGCGCAGGGTCCCCCTCTGGCACAGCTTCCAATCAGCAAAGCACTGGGAAAAAAGCGAGAGGGATGTCTGCAAGAGTGGCCGGGTGGGAAACTGGCCTGCGCTGCAGTGGACTGGATGAGCTAAGTTTATAAAAAGCCCTGGAACGGAGCTGCTGTTAGTGGCATGAACAAGAACCTGCCCTGGTGCCAGGCAGGGGACGGTGACCGCGATGAGCAGGGAGCAGTAACAACATCCACGTGCTCCATCGCCCCCTCCAACGAGTTCCCAACCCGTGTCCCCTCGGTGCCGCTCCCCGAGGCTGGGTGACGATGTCCTGGCGACGTCCAAGCACTGGGGGTGCACAGTGGGACGGGGACCCCCGTGGCCCTGGGTGGCACGAGGTGATGGGGGCCATCCCTGTCTGCCCCGAGGGGGGGTGCCGGGACACGGCACGGTGACGAACCGGCTTGTCACAGAGAGCGAGGAGCGTTTTTTGTTTTAATTCACCAATCTTCCAAGTCAGTCACTCTTTTACCATTCATCTTCAGCAGGGGGAGTTGGGGGGGGGATTGCTTAAACAGCAGGGAAACTGATAAGCCATAACAGATTTCTTTCTAGTAATTATTTCTAGTAATTAGCTTCTTTTCAGAGGAGTGTTTCTAATCTTGTGTGCATTGTGAGCTGTTGTGGATTGTGTTCTTCCTGGACAATGGTTTTAATCTGCCTGCGGACAGGGGCTTGTCGCCGCTCCTGTTTTTTTTTTTTTTTCTTTTTTCCCAACCTATTTCCCCCCTCGCTCTTAATGGCTGGCTGCGTTTTTCCTCCCCTTTCTCCCCGGGACGTAATCCTGATGGAATTAGCGGGGCTGGGAGAGGCGCGCTGTGGGTGGGAGCCGGGGCTGGGGTGATGCGAGGGCGCCCGTGTGAACTCCCCGCGGGCTGGAAGGGGCCGCGCGGCGGCGAGGCACCTGCGTCCTCCCGGCAGGCGCTGGCAGAACCTGTAGGCGACGTGGATCGCCTTTTCTTGTGCGCATCTGCCAGCGGGGCTTGTCTCGGGGAGAGAAACGGCAAAACCGCAGGTTTGCTTGAAAGCACTGCCCGGCTTGTGTTGGAGGGGAGATGCCCGCGCTCAGCCCCGGGGGCGAAAAGACCGCGGGACGTGGGGCAGCGAGGCCAGACCCTGCTCCTCCCGGAGCTTGTGGCTCGCCTCGAGAAAGAGGAGTTTTTATCCTGTTGTTTCGCCTCGCTCCGGGAGCAAACCTGCGTTTGGGAGGGGAGAACAGGAGTCCTGGGTGCAGCCCTGGGGAGGGCTTTGGCTGAGCGCCGGCGCTGCGGGATCCTGCAAGAGAGGACACGCCGGGGAGAGGGGAGGGATTGGGAAAGCACTTGTTGAGCAGGGTTGAAGGCAAGGGAAGGGCTTGGCAAAGGGGGGTGGATGGCAGGGCTCGCAGCGAAGCAAACCAGTGAACGCCATAAATATGAAATGCTCCCAGCCAGTTTCTGGGTGCACCTCGTTTTGAAGGTGCTCTCCGCAGTGCTTCTCCTTTGCGTGCTAAAAGCTGCAGGGGCAAATCCAAAGGATGTGATTCCCTTGGAATCCAATTCTTCATTCAAAGGCTTTTATTCTTGGTATCCTGATTTTTTTCCAAAGTTCGCTTGATGTCCGCCTGCCTTCTCATCCTGTGGGATTTCAGTAATTTGGAGGTGGTGTCTGGGGAGATTCCTGGCATTTGCTCTACCGAGAGCTGCTTCCATCGTGGTCCATGCTGCTCTGCTGGGGTTTAGCTCTGTTTTTTTGGGCTGTGCCAAGTCCTGGAGCAGCCTGGTGTGCTGCTTGTGCTGCCGGGCATCTCCCCGGCACCAGAATCAGCACCTCCTTCTGCCAACTTCAGCTTTGCCTGCTCTTTTTTTATATAAGCTCGGTATTTGTTAAGATCCAGAAAAGTTTGCCATCCTTCCAGCCTTCCTCCTCCCGCCTTGTTTTCCTAGACAACTGAATTTAAAACTTCTGCTGCTGAGATTTCTGCTGCTTTTTTTCCTTTTTCTATGTCACTACGGAACAGAGCGCGGGCAGGCACCGGGGCCGCGCTCCCTGCTCGCTCTGAGGCTGCTCCCGTCCCGCGGAGCGCTGCCGATCAAAGGGTGCCGCGGAGCGCTGGGACCAGGCGCGCTTTGTTCCCGCCAGGAATCAGGTCAGACGAAAGTAGCAGGTTTTTGAGAAAGATCGGGCAGACTTTACGCCGGGCTGCCGTCGTCGTATTTCTGCTCGCGTGCCTTTCAGCGCGGCGTCGGAGGCCGTCAGGGCGGCTGGTGGCGGACGAGGTGCTCTGCCCCTGGCTTACAGTGCGTGGAAGCAGCGACGTGTTTGCAGAAGAGAGGGCTCGCGGTTGCTTAACAGCTAAACCATTGTGGAATTACCCTGGTTTTCCTCTGGTTTAGGAGTGATCGCCGTCTCCCTGATGACACAACTTGTTGAGTTATTTGTGTAACGCCGCCGGCGCTGCGGCAAATATAGCCGCTAAGCGCTTTTAAAAATTAGGTCATTTAAGAGATCTGTCCTCTGACATTTTGACCTCAGTTTACTTAACGTTTAAGCCTCTGAAACGAAACAGCAGCAGGGCCCGGCCGTCAGGATGCCAGCACGGGGAGGAGCGATGCCAAATGGCGGGGCTGGAGCTGCCCGGTCCCTCCTGGGGCTCTCGGGTTCGGCTGCCGCAGAGGAGGGACCCGCTCAGAAATTTGGGGTTGAGTTCAAGGCCCCAAACTAAGTCAGTGCCAGGGGTGGCAAAACCAAGCAGCCTCCTCTCCGGTCCCACCTCTCTGCCTGTTTCACTGGGGCTGGTTTGGGGAAGTTTTCTCCCCCCCCCATCTTTCAGCCGCTCCCCCAAACCTCTTCGTGGTGCTTGTAGCTGCCTGCCGGCCCCTCTGCAGCCCCAGTGCATCTTAGCAGGCTTTAGGGTAAGCAGATCGGCAAAATCCTCCCCCTGCCATTTTTGCTTGCTAAGCCAGCCCAGGGGCAGGATGCAATCACCCCAACTGGGGAAGGGGTTTCGCAGGGGGCTCATGGAGCCCGTCACCACCCGGCTGCATCCCTGCACATTCCCCTGCACTGGGACAGGGACGTCCTGCCCCTGGCCAAAGCCTTTCTGAAGGTCATCTCCTGTCCCTCGCCCTGTTCCCCAGCACCGTTAATAGCCTGTAATTAACAGCAGGGGAAAACTCCGTGTGTATCTTAAGTATTTTAAGCCCAGTTTTTTTTTTTTTTTTTTTTTAGTGAAAAAATGCCTGCTCCGCACTACAAAAACGTCTTGTTTTGCTTCACATTGGGGGAAAACCCCAAAGCTGGCTGTCAGGATGCAGTGTAAAGCCATTGCCTCTTCTCCCAGCCAGGGGTACCCCCTCGCCCCCATCCCACCCTCCCCGGGGCTGCGGCACTGCCCCGGCACCCCTGGGTGCTGCCCGCCGGGGCCGCGGCGTGCTCCAGGGAGGTGGCTGCGAGGGAAGGGGCTGTGAGGACGTTTCAGAATGGAAACATTTCACCGTGCCTCTTGGGTTTCTTTTTATTTTTTTTTTATTTTTATTTTTTTTCCCCCTCGAAAGCACTATTCTCAGCAGCGCGTGGGCAGGGTGAGGTTGAGCGCTGGCAGGAGCCGCCGCGGGGTGCTCAGGGTGCTGGGGCGCGTGGGCCTGGCTGGCAGCGGGGCTGATCCTGCTCGCAGGACTGAACCCAGGGGCTCGAGGAGGAAGGGGACGCTTTTCTGTTCAATGCCTGCTCTGTAGAGCCGCGTGGTTTTGGGGAAAGTTGAATATCCACCAAGAAAGGGGAAGGAGATAATCCGTGAGGAGCAGGAGCTCAGTCCTGCTGAGATAGTGCTTCCTATTGTATGGGAAGTGCATGCAGTCTGGTCAGTCGCGCCTGGCTTCGGGTTTGCTCTGCCCCTGCCTCCGCCAAATTCGGATGGCTTTTTTTGATATGTCTGGAGGGTTGGTTTTTTGTTGGTTTTTGTGTTTTTTTTTTTGCTCTGGTCTGAAACTGCCAGTTTCCATGGCCACAAGCACTTCCCTGCATCGCAGCCGGTTTGGGGTTTTGCTGTTCAGGGACCGAGCGAGCCCCGCCGCTCGTGAACTTGGAAGAGCTCCTGTGCCAGCAGCAAGCTGCTGCCTGCTGCGGGTGCCCCTGCAGGCGGGGGCAGGAAGCTGCTACAGGAACGGGCTTCGCGCCTCGGCAGGAGGGCACGTGTGCGGAACCCCTGCTCCCCTCGGACACCAAACATTAATTGTGTTTTTTCTTCCCCTGTAGGGAAGAGTAGTGAAAGAGCCTCGTACTCCACGTTTGGAAGAGACACAGGGATGCCAGGACTAAACCAGGTAACGATAAAACGCGTCGGGATTTTTGCTTCGTTCCGTGGCTGCGCTGCGAGGCGTGAGAGCCCAGGGAAGGGGAACGCGAAGCGCCCTGGCAGCTTGCCTCTCACCTCCGGGCAAGGGGTCCTGAAAAGCCTCCGGTCTGCTCAGGAGGGGCTGCCGGGTGCCTGCGGTTCGTACGTGTGCGGTTTGTACGTGTGCTGTCAGAGCCAGCAGCGTGATGGAGGTGCTGCCCCCTCCGGCTGCCTGCCTGGGGGCTGAGCACCGCTGGTGCTGCTCGCCCTCCTCTCCCTGCTCCCCTCCCGCCCCCGGCATCTCCCGTGGGGCAGCTCCGGCTCCGACACCTCCATCACGCCACGCCGCAGCTCCCGGGCGTGCTGGAAGCAGCTCGGGCTGCGAGAAGCCCGTGCTTGAAACAAGAAGGGAGCGAAAGCCGTCTCTGGCTAACATCACCCCATGCTCCAGAGGGAGTCTGCAGGGTGGTCTCTGCCTTGCCTGGGGGGGCATCGGGTGGTGGCTGGGTTCCTGCTGGTTCTGTCGATGCTCATCTCCTTGGTCGGGGAGGGACACGGCTCGGGAGAGCTGCCCCTGGCAGCAGCAGCCGTGCCCCGCTGAGCTGCCCCGTGGGAAGCGCAGGGGCAGGACCAGGGCTGTGCAGTGGGGGGGAAATTCGCTTCCTGTGGGGAATCCCGCGGGTGTAAATCAGAGCCCGGGAGCGCAGTCAACCAGCACTGAGATAATCTCGCCTGCTGCCACGGGCAGCCAGAAATAGCTTTTTGGGAAGGAGCGAGCACCTCCGCTTCGATGTGCTGCTGCAAGAGCCCCCGGAGCCCTGCGCTGGTGCCCGAGCGCTGCCCCAGGAAGCCGTCTGACCATTTCATCCAGCTTTTGGAGCAGCTTTTGGCTGGGCAGCTTTTTGTTTTATAGATGTACACACACACACATATTACGTGTTTTAATTTTACACAAATTTGTCATAATTTCCTCTTCTCTGAACTGAGGATGTTTCCTTTGCTGAAACAGCTGTGCTGGCTGTCTGTGCCAGAGTGGATTTAATTTACCACTGAAGCTGCTAAAATAAAAACGGGACAGATGCCAAGCCGTGCTTTTTAATGTTATGGTTTTGCTGGGGTTTCGTGGAGGAGGGGGAGATATAAGGTAACAGACAGGGGGTGGGCAAATGGTGCCGCGGGCTGGGAGAGGCCCTGGCGCGGGCGCGCGGGGCCGGATCGGGTGGCGGCGGGCGAGACGGAGCCCGTTTGATGTGGAGGGGAGACAAAACCCCTCTTGTCACGGGCAGCGAGCGGGGCCGCCTGCCTGCTCGCCGTGGCCCCCAGAACAGTTGTTGCTTCTGGCTCTGCTTCTGGCGGGGGGTTCGAACCTGGTTTGCTGGAGAAGTGATGGAAAATTGTCCGATGACAGATGCCTGGGAGCGCGGTCCTCCCCAAAACGCCCTCCCCAAAATGCCCTCCCCAAAATGCCGTCATTCCTTCCCAAAACACCTCCACTGAGGCAGATTTGCAGCTCCCCATTCACTTAACCCGTAGCTGCCTCCGGAAGCATTACCAGGGTGAGGAAGGGGAAGGAAATGCCCTTTTCTCTGGGAAGCTGCCTTAAAACCTCGGTGGCTCTCCTGGAGGTACCTGCGGATGGAGCAGGGCAGCAGTGACCGACCACCGGCACCTCCTCCAGCCCCTTGCTTTTCTTGGCCACGCTGCTCCATGGCGCATAGCGTTTTCAGCGCAAAGGTAATATGACCGGTGGAACAGATTGCAGGAATTCTACCAGCTGTGAATACATGAATACTCTTTCCCTCCCCGACCCCTTTTTTGAGGAGGCTGAGCTTTACAGCAGTCCATTTTTCTTTCCGGTTTCTCAAAAGCTCGAAGTCTTCCTTTATTTCAACTTGTCCTCCGAAGATGGCTTGAAACTAAGCTTGTGACTCAAAGGCCCTTTGCCAGCCCTGTTAAATTCCACGTAAATACACATAATTTTCTCCCGAGGTGCAAGGGGCAGTGCCGACGGCCGTGCTGCTCCCCAGGGGTCGGGCTCCCCCCAAGGTCAGCTCAGATAAACACAAGGGAGGAGAGTTTCCTCTTTTTAGAAAGAGAGATTTGACTTTTCCCTGATAAAAGCACAAGAGAAAACCACCAAGAGAAAAGGCATTGCAGCTCCATTGCTTTGCCTGCGATGGGTCTGGCTGCCTGCCACCATGGACTGGAGAGGAACTGGGATCGTGGGCTTGATTTTACAGGCAGGGAGGGACTTGGAGATGTGCGGTCAGATGGGCCACAGACAGTGTAACCTCTCCCACGTCTTGCAACCGAGATAAAACGTGTGTTTAGGGTGATGTTCAGGCACGGCTGGGGTTGAGACAGCGCAGGGGCTCCTCCAGGAATGCATCCTCTTAACGCATGGGTTTGCTGGTGGGTGAGCGCTGTATCTTTGTTCCTGTCCTGGTGCATCCCCCCCAGCTCCCAGCTGTTCCTGAAAAGGGGGAGAGAGAAAAGGGAGAGAGCTCTTACCCCAAAGTAAATGGGGGGCATTACTCAGCAGAATAAGCCAGTGAAACCACATCGAGCAGAATGAGACCTCACAGCCGGGTCCCCAGCAGAACACCACCACCCACGGGCCCCTCATGGGTGCCACATGAGCAGAGCTCGTGGTCTCAAGCAGATGCTTCCCACCTGCTTGGGTTTGCCGGCAGGATGGCGAGGGAGACACAGAGCCCGTCAGCCTGACGGTCGTCTCCTCTTGGCCATCGTAGCAGATTGTGATGCTAAAACCATCGGCGGGGTGTCATCCTGCCCCGGTGGGCAACGAGGTGGCACGGTGAGCGTGGGATCGCGATGCTCGCTGCTACGGCACCTGCTGGAGCGCACCCCTGGCTTGTAGAGAGGTGCCTCGCTGGGGTCCAGTGAGAAAATACAGCTTGAAAAACCCTTTTCTTGCTGCACACGTATTCCTCCCCACCCCTGTATTTACATTATTTCCTTCTGGCCCTTTGGCTTGTTGTTTTTTTTTTTTCTCTTGGCTGAATTTGTGCAAGGGTGGCTCAAGGCAGCTCTGTTCTCTCCGAGGGAGCGCGGTGGTTTTCCAGCGTAATCACATGGAAGGGCTTCTCTGTCTCCTTGTTTGCAGACTGGTTTCCTGCCCAGCGAAATGGGAATCGCGAGTCCGAGCACGCTTTCCCCCACCGGGGTGAAAGGGGGGTCTCAGTATTTTTCTTACCCCAACAATCCTCGCAGGAGAGGTGCTGAGAGCAACATAGGTAAGTCGCTTCTGGCACCCCCAGATGCCACCGCTTCGGTCTGTGCTGAGCCTGGGTCAGGTCTGCCTTCAGAAATCAAAATGCTGAGGCTGCCGTGTGTTCACATAGGTGCAAATCTGGCATTTGCTTTTTTTTTTTTTTTTTTTTTAAAGTATATATACGAAAACCACCTGGGAATTTGGACTCTCAGTCCTGTGGAATTTCCTTCTTTCCAGCAAATGTCAGATTGGGTGAAAGATGCAAATGGCTTGAGGTTCTTGTAAAAACACCTCCAGCCACATTGCACATCAGTAGTCGTTCCTGGAAGACCTTGGGCTGTCTTCGAGGTGTTTTTGTGGCTGATGGCCCTCGGCAGAGCCCTTGTCCCCCTGCAAGCGAGCTGCAGCAGCGCGAGGTTGGGGAGCTGCGCACCCCACAGTGGTGGGGTTGGCTCTGAGAGCTCTCCCTGCCCAGCTGCCCACGTCTGGATCCACCTGGAAATTGGGCATTTTGCTTCCAGTGGAGGTTAAGGTTGGGTGTGAATTTAATTTTCAAGTGAAGACGAGGCCCAGTTCACCAGAACTTGTGTTTCTTGTCATGGTTCCACCCGTCACCCCCACCAAAAGTCTCTTTGTTGCTATTTTGGGCTTTCCCCAGCAAACGAAACCAGAAGTGACCTAGTGTAACATGTTTTTTTTCCAGTACTTTTCAGAAAAAGGCATTCGCTTTGATATTGCCACTTGAAAATGGTGCTGCTTTATGTTGTCAGCCTGGGAAATGACTTTTTGCACCGTTTCGTTCTGTGTGATGAATTTCTCCTCCTGAGCTCTACCCAGCAGAGTCCTTGGCTCCACAAACTTTTAACCGGTGCTTCCTCTTGAGCCATTCCTCAGGATGTTTCCTCACTGCCTCCCCCCAAAATTTGTCTCCCACCCTGCCAGCTGTTTGGGGCTGGACCTGGGAGGGACCGGCCCAGATGAGCACCAGGGCTGCCGTCCTGCAGCGGGGAAGCTTTCCAAAATATTTATCTTCTAAGGAACAAATGAAAATACAAATCCATTGCTGCATTTGTTTTCTTTCCACATCCTCTCTTCGTAAACCGACTTAGAGTTAAACTGTGTCCAAAAAAGCTAGCAAGGGATTATTTATGGGCTCTGTCTCATCCAAGGAGCAAGCGCAGCCTTTCTGTGCCTGCTGAGCATCCCTTACTGCAGCTGTCCTGCGGGCTCGGTTTGCAGGTGAAACCCGCCCCGAGGGTGCAGATGGGACGAGGAGTCAGGGACAGGAGGAGAGGCTCATCCTCAGTCGCTCTTGCTGCTGACCCTTTGGCTATGGGACATCTGAGGTCTGACCTCTATCTGCGGCTGCATTTTCTGTCCCTGGCTTAGCTGTAGCTTGCTTTCCCTCCTGCTAACCCCCTTCGAAAGTTTGATCCTCTCTTCTTCTCTTTCACCCAGATGGACAGCCCAAAAAGGTTCGGAAGGTGCCTCCTGGACTCCCCTCCTCGGTGAGTCCAATAAACCAAAGATCCCCGCGGATCTCCCGTCCCCTGCTCCCTCTGCAGCCCACGCTGCCGTCCCCGCGGCTTCAGCCACCCAGCCAGCAAAAGCATCCTCATTCCTGGGGGGGGGGCTGGCATTTTAGCAGGACGAGGAAGGGTTTTACTGCCCATGCCTTCCTTCATGGGAGGAAAACGGGGAATCGCAGCGGGGCTGGGGTGCTATCAAGGCAAAGGGGTGGCGGTGCTCCCCGAGCAGAGCAGCCTGCGGCGTCTGCGCCCGGCCCCCTGCCCTCGCCGCTCTCCTCGGCCTGACGTTATGTCGCGAGTGCCCCAGTGAAATGCAATATTCGGGACGATCAGATTTCACTCCAGAAGGGAAACCAAACCAGTTGTAACACAGGCAGGCAGCTGGGGCTGCTCCAGGTGTGTGCGCTGCCTGCGCTGTTTTATAAGAAAGCCGAGCAGCCTGTAGGAATATGTTAGCCATGCTCCTGCGGCTGTTAGAGGGGAATAAACTGAACAATGTCTTTGTGGCTAGAAGTAATGGGATCTGCAGGAAAGCTAATTGGGGCGGGCTGGAGGGTTCTTGCAGGAATATGGGAGCTGTCTGGCCGTGCAGCGGCCGAGGCTGCATTCCTCGCCGGAGCATTTGCGTGCTCACAGGGGCTCGGGCGGGCTGCGTCCTGTGGGAGGGCTGGAGCTGGGGCTTGGGCTGGAGCTGGGGTTTGGGGTGGCTGCAGATGTGGCTCTTGCTGGACACATCGTACCCCTACCCATAGCTGGTGCTGGCACAGCATGGAGCGAGGGGACGTCTACGGGTGTCCAGCCTTGAGGAGCTTTTGTGCTGTCGCTGCTAATGTAAAGCGTGGTTTGAAACCTCCGCTGTGGGTTCTGCCTGTGGAAACGAGACCCCAGCTGCCAGTTTTGGGGAGGACGGAGGAAGGGAAGGGTGCTGAGGGCCTGCTGGCATCACCTCTCAGAGCGGAGGGCGGCAGAGGGCAGCGAGCAGAAGCCCGGCTCCAACCGGCAGCACTGGGTTGCTCTGAGAGCCGTGTGTTTTAACAGAAAACCTGCTTGAAGCAGAATTTGTGTCTCTGCGTCGTGCTTGTGTGAAATTCGGAGCTTCTGAACCGCAGCTGACATGTGGGGAAAACATTGCTCCCGACAAATGGCCGTTTATTGGCCTCGGATATCAAAGGCGGCGGGGCCCTCCGCCTGTCGTGCTGGCGGTGCCCGGAGGAGGGCCCCGGCCCTCCCGGAGGAGCTGTTGGTGTTTGCCGAAGCTCAGCCCCATGCGTGTGTCAGCGCCGACACCTGCACCCTGCTCTTCCACCCCAGGAAGCGCTGCCTCCCGACCCGGCGGGCCCTCGCCTGAGGAGCCCGGGCCTGGCTGTGTGGGCCGGGGCCGTGCGTGCGGCCTCCTGCGCCCGGCCTTCGCCCCCCCACCAAAAAAAAGCCCACCTCATTCAGGCTCGTCCCCACCGAGCCCCTTTCCCCGGCAGAGGCTGCCCTTCTGCTGTGACCTCTGGCTTTTTGTTTTGTTTTTGAACTTCCATGCCAGGAGAAAGAAATCCACACCTACGTGGTGAGGAAGGCAAAAGGCCCTCGCCTGCCTCAAAGGCAGCAGATCAAAGGCTCTTTCGTGTCTGGCTTGCCTGTGAAGGAGCCCGCTCTGTGTTATCGCTGGACCCCGTGCAAAATAAATAGGTTAATAAGCCTCTTATTAAAATAAAGTGCTTTAATCTGTAATTCTGTAGCTGCTTTGGAAACCGGGAGTGGTCAGCGGCTGAAATAGTTGGTGGCTGAGGTGGGAGCGATGGTGCCGAAGGCACCGGCGGTGTGAGATGGCTAAAGAGGGATGCGAGGGGCAGCTGCTGGCTGCAGACAGGCCCATGGTGCCCCCTGGCTCATGGGAACCGACCCCGTTTGGGGTCAGTTCCTGCGAAATAGGTCATTGGGTGCTGGGCTCGCACGGCAGAGTGCACCGCATCTCGTGTGCCTTGGAGGGCACAGAGAGCCTCCAGGCCTCCATCGCTGCATCCGGCCGATGCGGAGCTGTTACGGAGCTGTATGGCAGGGTCAGGGCCCCTAGCCGCACTCTCCCGCGCGCAGGCATCCCCAGGCACAGCACCTGGGGCTGGATGAGGCCCCTGCACCTCAGCTGGCCTTGCTGGAGGAAGCTGGGGGGGATTTTGTGCGAGTTGGTTCCTGCAGGGTTTTGTTGCTGCAGTGAGCATGGTGGCTGGGAGCTGCTTCAGCCTGTGAATTCGCAGTCTGGTCACTGCTCTGTTTGGTTTTAGTCTGCCTGGAGTCCCACCCCAGTTTGTGCATTTAAGCAAGAAAAACAGGGAAGGGGAAAAATAATAATAATAAAAAAAAAAATCCCTGCGACTCCCAGTGCTGGGGCTTTTCACGCAGCTCCCTCGCCAGCTCTCGCCGCGCTGGCAGTTTTAACCGGAGGAAATGACCTCACCTAGAGGTCCTCGAAGCCGACGCCGGAGCTGCCGGCGAGGGCTGGGGCCGCGGGGGGGAGCAGGGACCTGGCGCTGATTTACCGCTTCCTGCGGCGCTTGGCCGGCGGCCGCAGCTCGGCCGGCTCCCCCGCGCGCAGCGGGGCTGGGATGCGCCGCGCACCCTCTCTTGCTGCTCTGGGGAAAAGCTCAGACGGCTTTTTCAAAGCCTCCCCTTGGCTCCCCAAAAGTGAAATTAAAGATCTGGAGGGGCTGGGGGCACCGGTGGGGCTGGGGTAGGGAAATGGGACCCTCGGGATCTGATGGGAGGCAGAGGGTCGGGGACATCGGAACAGGGCAGGTTCGCAGCGAGGCGAAACCCCCTTGCTTTGCAACCCTGTTCCCTTCTTCCCCGCTATTTTATTCTTCTTATTTTCGCTCTGGATTTATTAAATGGATGCTGAGGCTCACCACGGCCCCCCCGCTCCGCTGCCGCACAGCTGCCTCGCGCGCTGGCCAGGTGCCAGCCCCTGGCAGATGGCGCAGGGCTATTAGACGTGCTTCATTCGATTCCCTGTCCCAGCTCCCGCTATTTAATCAAATTATAGGAAAAGTCAATTTACTGGATTCTCATTCTTCGCAGCCTCCGCCATTCCCCCGCTCTCCCCGGCCGCCGTGCGCACGCGCTGCCCACGCGTGGGGCTCCTCCAAAGCCGCGCTCGATGCGGCACAAAGGCAAAGCCCCCCCCCCAAATCTTCATTTGTTGAGCGAGGGATGGAGGGCGGTTTCTGTCTGTCAGATTTTACCCTTCCCCTCTCTTTATTTTCGTTTTTCACTGGCTCCCCGGTGGCGCTGATGCCCACAAGTTGCTTTTAGCTCCCTGGTGCCCCATGGGGTCCAGCCGCCCACCGGGGAAGCCCCGCGCTGGCCCTGGGGAGGTTTTTTCAGATCTGGTTTAGGGCAAAGCCTCCTCATGGAGGTCAGCACCCAAAGGGGAGCAGGCAGGGGGCCACGGGGGGCTGCTGGCCTCGGACGGAGCCGCCTGCTCCCAGGGACAGAGACCGGCACGGATGAGAACTGTGTGTAGGGCGAGCGCTGCCCACGGGGCTCAAGGGAAGTTGGTCCAAGAAGCAGGAACCTGGGGCCCAAGGGGAAAAAGAAGCAATGCATTTAAATATAATCACTGGTGCATTTCAGAGATTTTTTTTTTAATCTATTCCTCCCCCTAAAAAGAAGAAATTCTCAGTGTTTTGGGCAATTGCAAAAATAGAGAACAATTTCCCCCCCCCCCGGTACTGGGTGAGGAGAAGGGGTCGGAGGGGCTGGCTGGGTGTGAGGAAAGAGAAACTTGAGGCCAGTTTCCTTTCCAAAGAGAGCTGCATCTTCCAGGCAGAGCTGGCTGAGCATGCCCAGCCAGCCCCTGCACCCGCCTCTGCTTTCGTGGGTATTAGAAAAAAAAAATCAAATATCAGTTTCAGAATGAATCAAAGGGTGATGAAAATAGGCCGAAACAAAGGTTCTCACGTAATTTCGAGTGGCATTTCGGTTTCTTTGCGTGTTGAATTCCTGCTTTAAAAATGTATGGTTTTGCACAAAGCGCATGATGGTTTTCTGCGAGGGCTTTCTAGGATGCGGTTGGTTAATTTAGGGAAAAAAAAATCTTTTTTTGCTTAATGTACTGTCAAGTACCACATACCTGAACGGAGCTGCAAAAATCTGGCCGAAAGCCCTCCAAAAGCTGTCCTTTCCCGTGTGCCATTCCACACGAGGGACTGCTCAGGTCACAGCTTTGTGGTCTCCCCGTTTTTGGTGCTTTGCAGCCTGACCCCAGGCACAAGTGCAAGGAGCGGGGCTGTGGCCAGGCACTCCCCCTGTGGGGTCTGGGAGGCTGCGTGTGTCCCTACAGCCCTGGGACGCACACGGGCTGGGGTTTTGGGGGCTGTCCTGCTGCTGGAATGAAGAAGGATTGTTAAAATAAATAAAACAAAGCTGTGGCACCTTGCAGCCCACGGGTTCACAAGTGAACGCAGCATGGGGATGAGCTGGTCCCGAGGGCTCGCTGGTCCCTGTCCCCACCACCCCGCGCCATCTCCTCCCGGCCCGGCCCATGCCCTTGGGTGCGGGTTAGCGCGCAGAAATGATCATGTTTGTGGTTACCCATAAAAAGCTATAACCGCAGAAAAGGGAACTAGAGCAGCGAGTCGAAACTTGTGCTGGTGCCGGCCTCCTGGGCGCTGTTACGGGAAGGCGCAAGCTGGTCGGCTCGACCCCACGCCACTCCCTGGCTGTTTGGTACCATCCCCGTCACTTTGACCCCCACCTCTTTTGCCAAATTTTGCCTCTTTTGTCGCCTGCCGGGATGAGGGGAAACGAAGCCGTGCTGGGGGGGTGACCCCCAGGGAGCAAGCGGGGCCGGCGGGTGGCCGAGCACTGCTCCTCACCCCTTCTTCCCCCCTCTGCAGGTGTATCCATCCAACTCAGGTGATGACTACAGCAGGGATCCAGCTGGATATACCCCCTCGAAACCTCCCAGCACTGTGTATCCCGGAGCCTTTTATATGGCAGGTGAGTTATTAACCACCCCGGTGCCGCAGGGGCTGCCCAGCACGTTGCGGCCGATGGAGGAATTGCACGGGGAGGAATTGCACGGTGTGTGGTCGGGGCTGGAGCACAAGATGCAGCCCCAAAAACAGCTCCATGTGCCAAAACAGGGCAATGCTCAGCGTGGGCGATGGGTGAAGGGGACGGATGCAGCCCCCAGCCCAGGCTGCAGGACACGTGCCGGCATCTCTGCCCCGCTCACCTCTGCCTTCCCTTGCAGACGGGCTCCATAACTCGCCAGACCTGTGGAGTTCACCCGGTGCCATGAGCCAGTCAAGTTACGGGGCCATGCTGGGCAGCTCCTCCTCCCCGCTCCCGCAGCCCGCCGGCTTCAACAGTTTACATCAGCACGAACGCATGGTAACGTCCCCGTCGTCCCCCGGGAGCCGCGGCACAGCCCTGCGGGCAGAGCTCCGGTGGCTGCAGCCTTTCGGGGGCCTCCCTCACCCCTTTCCCCCCTCTTGCCAGAACTACCAGCTGCATTCAGGAGAGGTCAACGGCGGGCTCCCCTCCGTGTCGGGCTTTTCCTCGGCCTCCACCCCGTATGGCGTCTCCAGCCACACGCCCCCGATCAGCGGCACGGACACCATGATGGGTACGTAGGGCCCCGGGCACCCCGCGGAGCCTCGTGCTGACGCGCCGTGACACGCTGTGACACCTGTGTCCTCTTTGTCCCTTGTGTGCCCTCTTTGTCCCTCGTGTGCCACGCAACGCGCAGCTCACCCCTGCGGGATGCCTGGGCCGGCTCTAACATGGGTCGGGTGCGGGGTTTTGGCCTCCCGAGGCAGCAGGGGCTGGCACCCCGCTGAGTGAGTCTGGGAGGAGACCAGGGTCTGCGAAATCGCCCCATGGGGACGCCACAGCTCAAGTGAGCTGCGGGGGGAGTTGGCACCAAGTTGCAGGAAGGCGCAGGGGCTTCGCGTGAAGCCGTTCATCTAAATCCGGAGAGCTGCATTCAAGTTAAAGCCCTGAGTGCTTGGATCTCCGGCCCTGCTGAACCTGTTACAAAGGCTGTTGCTGAAAAGAACTCGTGTTCTCTGGCAAGTGAGGTCCCTGACCTCAATTCCTAGGGAAACCCTTCTTTTCCCTTCTCTGAACAAGCTGGGGATTGTAGGGGCCTAAAGTGCCCTGCTAAAGTGGCTCCTGCTGTGGTGGGGCACTTGGCTGCTGTCAGGGCACGACGCCTTCAGCCTCGTCTCATCGAGACGTTTCTGCGGCCCCAGGGAAGCCACTGGGGCACACATGCCCTCGTCCGGGCTGCTCTGAGCTGTGCATCCATTTATTTTTCAAGAAAAGCAGTAAGAATGAGGGATTTCAATCTGAGAGCAGGTAAAGAGGAGGTCCGGTACGAGGTGTCTCGTCCCAGCGGGTTTCTGGCGCCCTGCAGTGATGTCTTTGTCCTCTCCTGACAGGTAACAGAGGAACCACGGCCGGGAGCTCAGGAGACGCGCTTGGGAAGGCACTAGCTTCAGTAAGAGCTGCGGCAGATCCCCAACCCACTCCCTGTTCCTATAGGCCTCCCCTCTGTAACAGGGACCCTCTTGGCAGTGGGGAAGACAGACACAAGAAGTTTGGGTGAGCCTGTGCACCCCAGGAACACAGCTTCCCCTTAGCAGATGGAGAAACTGAGGCACTGGGCGTTACAACAGCCCCACGGGCAGACCCGTGCCCACAAGCTGACACTGCACCGCACAGCCATGTGCCCCGCACTGTCCTTGTGGTAGGACCCGAGGGTCCTGGTGCCCTGTCCCTGCGTGCTGCTTCAAACTGGAGGGCACTGGTTCCCCTGGGGAGCAGCGTCCTTTGCTGCTGGGCTCTCAGAGCTTGAGGTTGCCCCAGTCCCGTTCAGCACGGGGACCTTTGCTTTTGCGAAAGGTGCTGCACCCCACGATAATTTCTTGGGTCTCTTGCTTCCTTCCACAGTGGGACCCCAAGAAGGGAGGCTGCAGCTGCAGGGGCAGCGCCAGTGGGGGGACAAAGGGAGACCCCAGTGTTAAAGGGAGACCTGCAGGGCAAAGGCTCCCAGGGTGCTGCGGGTAGCTCTGGGGCTGGCGCTGGGACGGGAGGGACGTGCTGGTCCTCACTGCGGCGGTGCTTGGGAAGGGGAGAGCAAGCACGGGGTGAGCGCTGCTGACTGTGCCCTGCTTCTCTTGCTCCAGATTTATTCCCCAGATCACTCTAGCAATAACTTCTCATCAAACCCCTCTACACCGGTCGGCTCCCCTCAGGGCCTTGCAGGTAGGTGAAAGCGTTGCTCTTCGTGTAAAGGGGTGCGTGAGGTTTGCTGTCAGGGGGTGTAAAGCAAGGTGCTTCCCAGGTCAGCTCCAAACCCTCATTAAAGACCCTGTGCTTTTGGCAATCTGACCAAATCCCCCTTATTTTTGAAAGCAGGGGAGTGAAGAGGGAGGAAAAGAAAGCCGGAAGGTGTATGTCCCCCTCTGTTCCGAGTGGAGCAGTGCACAGTGCAGCTCCCATCCCATGGCACAGCACTGGGAGCGTGGCACGCGGGGCGATGGCCCTGCATGCCCCTGGGTTTGCCCCTGCGGAGGTATTTCGGGAGGTGGCTCTGCTGGAGGAGCGAGCCTGGAGCATCTCTGCCCCCCCTCGAACTCCTCACGCCGTTCAGAGAGCTCCGTCCCCGAGCGTCCTGTCTCAGTGGGGCCTGGGCAGCTTTTCCCTGGTTTTGTCTCCCATGGGAGGAGCCCAGTTTGAACTGGGACACAGCCAGCTAGTAAAAAGCATTTTCAGCATCTGCTGAAGGTCCACCTCCCGGGTGCCTGGGTGCAGAGCGACGTAACGCCCCCGGCCTGCTGCTCCACCGAAATGGGAGCAGCCGTGGAGGCTCTGGGAGGGGTGCTCAGAGCAGCACATCCCTGGTCCCTGGCCTGGCAGCGTGGGCACACCGCCTGCCTCTTCCCTGAGATAATACGGATTTTAAAACCTCTCAAACTCCGAAGACCTGAGCTCAGGTTCCTGACGAGGCAGAGCAGCAGGGGCCGTACAGAAATTCCCCCGGGTGGCTGTGGGACCAGACCACAACCCTTGGCAGCATCTCCGTGAGATAAGGTGGGCACCTGCCCGGAGCCAAAGCTCCTCGGCGGGCACCCCGCTGCCTTGGGAGCGGTGATGGGGAGCAGGGGCAAAACCTGTGCCTGCGCGTGGCGTGGCCGCACCTGTATGTGCCAGCCCCTGTGCGTGGCGTGACCGGTGCCACGGTGGCCTTGCACGGTGTGACCAGCGCCACGGTGGCCCTGTGCATCGCAGTGCGTGCCATGGTTGCCTGCGCAGCGCCCTGGTGGCCCCGTGCTGGCCCAGCTTCCAGCCCCACCTAGCGGCTGCTGTGCCCGGTCCCAAGCTGTCACCGTTTGTTCGCAGGCACATCCCAGTGGTCGCGAGCGAGCGGACAGGGTGCCTTATCTCCCAGCTACGAAGGGAGCCTCCACACCTTAGTAAGTGTTGCCCAAGGTTCTCCTTTCTCCTTTCCTTCTCCGTTCCACCAGGCACCTGCTGGGAGCGGGCTGGGTAAACGCCTCTCCCCCAGACGTCTGGGACCCGAAAGAGGGTGGTTGGTACACGGTTGGGTGCAGCTGAGCAGATTTGGGCACCTGATTCCCCGAGCCCACGGCCTTGCTGACGTAGCCCAGCACCCTTAGCCCCTTACGGCCCACCCACACCACTGCGGGGCTGGCCCAGCCTTACAGATCTGTGCTGGTTTCTGCCCGCCTTGTCAGAGCAGACCTGCTGGTGTGACACCTCGTGTCCTTGGGGGTGGCAGTGCCGGGGTCAGGGTGTTGTTTCTCCCCACGTCCGCCTCGCAGCAGCGGAGGTGTGGTTGCAGCCTTAGCAAGAGGGCTGCAAGGGGCTGCTGGCTTTGCGGGCGTTAACGCAGGTTTTGTTTCTCTGCCCGCTCCCTGAAGCAAAACAAAATGGAAGACAGGTTGGACGAAGCCATCCACGTGCTGAGGAATCACGCCGTGGGCCAGACAGCCGCCATGCCGAGCAGCCACGGGGACATGCACGGGCTCCTGGGCTCAGCACCAGCCCACAGCGCCGCTGTGGGCAGCCTGGGCCAGGCCTTCCCCGCCTCGGTCATGTCCCTGGGGAGCAGGCACCCGAGTCTGGTGAGTGGGGGAGCGCACGGCGGTGGCTGGTGGGGCTGTGTCAGGAACCCATGTCCCGACATCCCCTGACAGCCGGAGGGACGTCGCTTTTGGTGTGAGAGCAGCTCGATTTGTCCAGCTTGGGTGGCAGCTTCGAACTGCCACCGCTGATCCCAGGTGCTCTGAGCACCCACGGGGTCTTGTGCTGGTTCCCCAGGGTGCCCCCTGGTCCACAGCAGCATGTTTTTGGCAGGTCTGGTTCCCTGCTGAAGTGGACATTAATGCATTTCCACTCTCTGGAGAACCAGACGTGCTTTGCACCCGAGCACCCCCGTCTCTACAGCTAAGCCATGGACAACCTTTGTGTCCCGTGCCACAAACCAGCGCCAGCTGCAGAAATGAGCGCTTGCAGCAGGGCTGGCTCTGTCCCGCCAATGCAGTGCGGCCCTGGGGGGGTTCAGGCTCGGGAAGGCTGCCCAACCCTTGCCCCTTGCATCCAAGCCCTTCAGGGTGACGTCCGTGCTGCCGGGATGTCCCCTGCTCCGGGGGCTTTTGGGCGGCTTGCAGAAATATTGGTGCTTGGTGGAGACAGGATGCGTGCAACCACGCAGGGTGTCTCTGCAGCGTGCGAGCCGTGCATCCCAGCAGAGAGAGGCTTTCCCGTGGGGCACAGAGCTGCTTTCTGCAGTGTCCTCACCACAGTCCCTGGAGGGGAGCCGGTGTAGGTTGGCTCTTCTCTCCTGCATGCAAGCCCCCCCGGTGGGAGCGTGCAGGGAGGGCACGCGGCTCTGCTCGGGGTGACCTGCGCCCGCTGGCCGTGACACTGCCACCCCTCAAGGCTTGCTCTGCTCGTTCTGCTGTAGGTGGGAGGAGGTCACCCCGAAGACGGGCTGTCCAGCACCCCCAGCATGCTCCACAACCATGTCACACTTCCGTCACAGCCCAGCTCGCTCCCTGACCTCAGCAGGCCGCAGGACACGTACAGCGGTAAGGCAGCTCTGCACGCGTGCACGCTCCAGTCCCACGGCAGCTCGGGGTGGGGGCTCTCACGAGGCTGGTGCTCCCTGGTGGTTCCCACGCTGACCCTTTTCCAGAGGTCCTTGACGCGGCTTCTGGTTTGTCCTGCGTGTTCCTGTCCCTTCGGCTGTGGGTGCAAAGAGCCCCCGGGCCCTGCGCTGCTGGGGGAAGGCTGGGCTCTGACCCTGGAGGGGGTGGGGGGTGGGATGGGGGGGTGAAGGGGATGGGATGCCGCCGTGGGGCAGAGCCAGTGACCCTCCAGCTTTGCTGGCTGCAGACTGGTGATGCAGGATGAGCCTGGGATGCAGCACTGCAGGAATGGGGCCTGGTGACCCCCCCAGCCTGCTCCAACCCCCTCTGCTTCCTCGGCAGGCTTGTCAGGGGGGCTGGGGCGAAGCAGCGTCTCCTCGGGAACCAGCGAAATAAAGCGGGAGGAGAAGGAGGATGAGGAGAACACATCAGTGGCGGATAACTCAGAAGAGGAGAAGAAGGAGCTGAAACCCTCCCGGAACAGAACAAGGTGCTCTTTGAACAGGTCTCTCCCTTCACTTACTCTGTTACCCGTCTGAAGGCATTCGGGCTGGGGCACGGCCACGGTGACCCCCGGGCGCTGGGCTCGGCCCGGTGAGGCCAGGGGTCGTCCCGTGGTGTGGACCCACCAGCCCCTGCCCGCCACAGGAGCCCTGCCCGTCCTCGCAGGTGCGTGGCGTGGGCCGTGCCGTGCTGGGGAAGGCTCCCGGCCTCCCTGCCCTGCTGCCCCCGTCCCCGCGGCCGGAGGCTTTGTGCCTTGTCCGTGCAAGCTGCGCCCGCCTGCGTGGTCGCTGGGGGCATCGTGGCTGTGCTCAGGCAGGAAGGGGCGCTCAGCGTCCCTGGCTGGACGTTGGGGGAGTTTTCAGCCTCCTCCCTGCTTCAGCTCGGCTCTGCTGTCTGCCTCGGGGCTCCTGAACCCCCGTCGCATCCAGCCAGACACGTGGCAGCGGATCAGGTAGAGTCCTTCCAGCGTGCTGGCTTGTCCGCAGCTTCGCCATCGGCTCGGGGACCTCGCCAGGGCGATGCTGCCCAGAGGGGCAGTGCCGGCCCCGCTCCTACCAGGCAGCAGCCACCTCCTGCCCCAGAGGCGGGTGCTGCCTGTCCCCGAAATTGTAGCTGGGGACACCAGTGGTCAGCCCTGAATGCCTTCTCCAGGCCACCGCACGACCTCCTAGCAACAAACTCAGGCCTTAATCGCATTGTTGTGGTTTCTTTATTTGTTTTGTATTTAAAAAAAAAGAAGGGGGTGGAGGGGATGGAAGAAGAGTTTTAATTGCTTCTCTCCAAAGTCACCGCATGTCCCCGTGTCCCAGCGGGGGCACGCGGGGCGCAGTGTCTCGGTGCCCGATGTGTATTTCTTTTCTGTGAGTTGACCAGTGCTGAGAGTGCACGCGAGGAATGTCCCTGTCTCGTTCTTATTTTAAACCATTAGTCAAGATGAGGATGAGGAGGACGATCTTCTTCCCCCAGAGCAAAAAGCCGAGAGAGAGAGAGAAAGGAGGGTCGCCAATAATGCCCGTGAGCGCCTGCGGGTCCGTGACATCAACGAGGCCTTTAAAGAGCTCGGACGCATGTGCCAACTCCACCTAAACAGCGAAAAACCGCAGACCAAACTGCTAATCCTACACCAGGCCGTATCAGTCATACTGAACCTGGAGCAACAAGTTAGAGGTCAGTGAGGGTCCCGGAGTGGTGATATTTTACGTATCTGATCGGCACGGGGCTGTCTGTCTGTCTGTCTCCTGTGACATGTGCTGTGGTGCCTTGCACTCTCTCTCTGCCCTGTGGCCTTGGATTCCCAAGGCTGTTGATGTCCTTTTTTTTTTTTTTTCTTTTTTTTGTCCTTTTTTTTATTTTTTTTAATTTTTTTTTGCAACCCTGCTGTTCTCTCTTTTGTTCCCCCCTGCCATCGCGTGTGCTGCATGCTGGTCCCCGAGGGGGAACCTGCGCCCGCCAGCCCCGGCGGCTGTCCCCGCTTTCCTGCAGCCAGCCGCTTTGCTCAGCTGCTTGGCCAGCAAAAAAAACACCCAAACAAACAAACAAACAGCAAACCTTGAGAGGACCTGAAACCTCTCCGAGGGCAGCTCCAAGCCCAGTGCCCATCCCTCCCCGTGGCTGCTCGGGAGGTGCCTCCTTCCTCCCCGGCACAGCGCTGGGGAGCGCAGGCGACGCGCGAGGGGACGGCACCGCTGAGCCCAGGACCGGGCAGCCCTCGCCGCCTCTCAGAACCGCTCTCCGGCACGAGCCGGGAGCTCTGCGTGTCCGTAGCAGGGCCTGGAGCCAGCAGGGGCCACGTGTGGGCTCTCCCCCTCGCCGGGGCAGGCTCGCTCCTTCCCCACGCGTGTGCGCCCGGAGGGGAGGCACAGGGCTCACAGGGCTCAGCTTCCCGCTCCGGAGGACTTTGCTGCTTTGTTCCCGCAACCCGCAGTGCATGCTCCTGCCTCCCGGAGCCGGGCAGGTTAACCCCCTTTCTCTCTGCAGAGGCTGTTGTAACACGAATCCGTGGTTTGTGCCTGGCTGTGCTCCTCTCTGCTGGCCTCTGCTGTTGCATTGATGTTGGAGTCCTTTGTGCCTCTCTTCAGTTTGTAATTTTTTGCCTTTCATAACGTATATTTTTTCCTGTCTCTTTTTTAATTTCCCCTTCCTTTTTTTTTAATTTCGAGTTTTTATTTTTTGGTTCTGTTCTTTCTGATCTCCTACAGACAGTCCCCAGCCGTGACCTCTCGGTGGTCCCACTCTCTACCTTGTACTTGCTGCTTGCGGATGGAGACAGGAGCCGAGGGGCGGCGGGGGGCCGGGTTAGACAGAGTTGGCACCGTGGTCACTTTGGTCTCCCACGCTTGTCCCTTTTTAAACCCTCCTTGGACGCAGCTGGGGAGGCAAGCCGAGCCCCGTGTGCTGCTGTCGGCAGACTTTAGCGCAGGCAGCTAGGGTGTCACTTCTCCAGCGGTTTTGGTCTCCGGGCTGCTCTGCAGGAGAGAAGCCGACCCCACATCCCCTCCTGCGGGGCTGCAGTGGGGCCATCGGGCCCCCGTGTACCCAGCCAGGGCTGCTGGGGTCCTTCTGCCGCGATCGGTGGCTAACAGGGCAGGAAGGGGAAGGAGATCAGGGAGGTGTTACAGGAGCCAGGCAGGCAGGTGCCACAAAGTGGCCAAGGCGCCGCACGTCCTTACAGCCCCGAGGACGCCGCAGGGCGCCACAAACCTCCAGCAGCGCTTGCTGGCGGCGGGGAAAGGGCTCCATCCCGCTCGGCTGCGGCGTGCAAGGCGCTGCCGGAGCTGCAGCACTGCCAGGAGCCGCAGGGCTGCCGGGAGCCGCGGCCACCAGCGTTAGCTGGGAGGAACGAGCCCTGTCACTGCCAGGCTCCACTCCCCGGCCGCGGCGTCCCCAGGCGCTGGGGAGAGGCAGGGACAGCGGCAGGGACAGCGGCAGCCCCCAGCCCCACGCAGGCAAAAGCTCATCCGGGGAGCCCTCGCTTCCCCTCCGCGCGGTCAGGCGCAGCCTGGGGGCTCTCCAGACCCCTGAGCGGACCCAGGAAGGCTCTGCCTCTGCCGCCCACCTTCAGGGGAAGCTTGTCCCCGCGTGGCTCCCCTGGAGCCGAAGGCCATGGTATGCCCTGGTGTGAGGTCTCACCAGAGGAAGGTGTCTTTCCTGCAAGAATTTTTGCTCTGGGGGAGAAGGTCGTCTGTACAGCAAATTGGGGGCTCGGAGGGGACGGGCTGCAGGCGAGGCCACGGTTGAAGATGCTGCCAGCACGGTGCTGCCTTCCCCACCCACCGGCCTGTTTGGGGCACCCCTAGGATGCCGCCAGCGGTGGAAGCTCTCCTGAGCTCCCAACCCTGCCTGGAAAAGAAAATTCCCCCCTTCCAGGCTGACTTTGGGGTTGGATTTTGGCCCCGTGGAAAGACCTGGATTCAGTGACTGCATCCGAGACTGACTTCCAGCAGCAGCCGAGCGCGCTCAGCTCCCACCCCGGTGCTGCCCCCACCCGTAAGAGGGTGCTGGGCCCCGCTGCCCTGCGCTGCTGGGGCACAAACACCTTCACTGGGATGGCTGCAGCTCTGGTTTCTGAAGGAAACTGCAAAGAAGAATTTGGTTTCTGCCAACAAGTCTTTGTCTTGGGGGATAAACCCAACGTTTTTGGCTGAGACACCCCCCGCGCCTCCCAAACTTTTGAAAACAAACAGAATGGTGAAATTTTGTGGAGGGGGGGGGGGGGGGGGAAGCTGTCGGTGCTGCTGCTGCATCCGCAGCCCCCCAGCCCCGCGCTGGCAGCACCTTCCCGCGGCTCGCAGGGGTGGCCGATGGCCCGAGTGGCCTGGGCCGCCCCGGAACGCACCCGAGGCGAATTGGCACCCAGAGTGAGCCCGTTTGGGCCGTTCGCAGCGGACACCAGAAGCACTACCAGCACGGCAACGTCTAGCCCCCCCTCCTGGTACCACCCCCCTGACTAACCCCTGTGGTGCTATGAACCCAGCAGTACAGACGAGGCCTTGTCACTGGAGGACAAAGATCTGAGGGACCGGGAGAGGAGAATGGCCAATAACGCCAGGGAGAGGGTGCGCGTGCGGGACATTAACGAGGCCTTTAAGGAACTGGGACGCATGTGTCAGATGCACTTAAAAACGGACAAAGCACAGACCAAACTGATCATCCTACAGCAAGCGGTGCAGGTCATTCTGGGCCTGGAGCAGCAAGTACGAGGTATGGTAACAGCTGGCAGGTGCATTTCGGGGCCTCTCCCCCCACGGCTCTGCGTGCGCGTGCGGCTCTGTGCGGCTCCTGCTTCGCTGTGTGTCTGCCTCGGGTGTGCCGCGCCGCCGGCTGAGCTCTCCAAAGCCACGGCCCCGGGGTGGATTCGGAGCCTCTCTGTCCCTTTCCTGTCGTGCTTAATGGGAATTTGGCACCTGGATCCCATTAAGCAGCTTTGGAAAACTCAGTCCTCGGCTCCGTTAGCTGGCTGGGGCACGTGGGGGTTTCTGAAAGCAAGCAGACGTTTCGGTCGGCACAGTGGCTCGGCCGGGCACGGGGTTTTGCTCTAGCAGGGTCCGGCCACGTTACTGCAGCCACTGCTGGGAGCAGCAGGCAGAGAGCAGCTCTCACCGAGCTCGTTTCCTCGCATGTCCCGTGCGTCTGTCCTGGGACCCTGTCCTCTCGCTTTCGGATGCTGCTGCTGTGCACGATGCTGTTGCCCAGACTGAGGTTGCTTCCTTTCCTCCCTTGCTGTTTTTGGCATAGAGCGCAATCTGAACCCTAAAGCAGCCTGCTTGAAGCGTCGGGAAGAGGAGAAAGTGTCCGGAGTGGTAGGAGACCCCCAGATGACACTTTCAGCTTCACATCCTGGTCTAGGAGATGGTCACAACCCTGTCGGACACATGTAAAGGTATTGTTCCCTGCCCCGTGATCCCAGCCAGGCCCAGACGTGCGCTGCTCCTCTTTAGCAGCTCAGCGCCCCTTGTTGGGCTGCAGCCAGCATCCTCCTTCATTTACCTTTGGGGGCTGAGCCACACGTGTGCCATTTGCTCGTCCATGCACACCCAAAGCCTCTGCCCCGAGCAGAGGCACCATCCCGTAGCTGGCACAGGGGGTTTGGGCGCTCTCACCACCCCGAGCAAGCTCAGCTCTGCGCTGCGCTTCCCAGCCCTGCCCCAGTCGGCTACTGGAAACCAGTGACTGCGGTGGTCCCACGGGAGGGAAGGGGCAGGTCCCAGAAATGCTGGGGAAGGCACAGAAAGCGAAAATCCCAAGCGAGGCCGTGGCAGGCGCAGGTTCTGCTGGGCTGTCCCTGGTTTTAGTCTGAGCAGTACAGGGGTGCTGACGGGGGGTTGAACACATCCAGGAGAGATGGGGCAGGGCTAACCCAGCAGCCTGCAGTCCCCCCATAGTGGCCCCGCATCCCCTGGGTGCATGGTGCTGCTGTGGAAAACCAAAAATTATTTAACAAAAGTCAAAAGCTGGCAACCCAGCAAAACAGCAAGCTCGTGTCTCAGCTCTGCTCAGCCACATCAGGCCCTCGGGGCTGACTTCTCCTGCAGAGATGAGGCTGCGGTACAGTGGCCCTGTTTTATTCTCACTTGGGTTTTTCTCATTTGTGGCTTTTACTTGTTTTGTTTGTAGATCTTTTTGTTCCTCTGGATACAGAGATCTGTAGGAAGAAAACCCTCGGTGTGACCTGCAACCTTCTCGAACCATAAACTTTAGTACTGCTAATACTGACACACGTGGACGGATCCTGGCATGACGTAAGGGGTGGAAAAACACTTTTGTCAAAAACAAAACAAAAACAAAAAAATTGCCTTAAGTATAAAGTGCGGAACAGTCAATACATATCACTCAGTTAGGAGGGGGTGGCGTGTTCTCTTGGCTTGTTCACAAGCAGCCAGCAGCAAAATTGTGCCTAAGCTTAATATTTCTTTTTTAAAAAAAAAGAACATTAGTTATGAGATTTTTTATGTAGAACAAATAGCAATGCCTTTTGTTTTTTTTAGCTTCTTTTGCATATGTTTTGTAAGCGACGAAAAGAATTTTTTTTTGTATAAAAAAATGTCTTGTACCCCATGCTTTTCTGCTGCTGTTTCTATAGTTAACGTTGCATCTTTAGGATCAACCAGAATATTAAAATTGTATTAAGAGAGACTGGATATAAAGAGGAATTCTCAGATTCGGCTCTGAAAGCCACTAAAAACGAATGTAGCCACAGCAAGGAGATGTTCTTCCTTGCCTGGCTTGTACCTTCCATTATAAAAAAAAAAAAAAAGAAAAAAAAAACACAAACAAACTCGTGCTGAATTCACCATCTCTTTGCTTTGGCCACTTCTGATTTGGGAAAAGGAAGTTAAACAGCAAAGCAAGTTGCAGCAGCATCCTCTGCAGTGCTCCAGCTCCTCCTGGGAGGAGACCGATGTCCATCAAAGCTCCCTGCAGGGTTCGCGTTCCTCCTGGAGGCTGCTGGCGGCTGCATCGCGCCTCCGGAGCGCCGTGGCAGGGAGGACGAGCTGCTGGGAGAGAGCAGGCGCTGGGGGGTGGAAGAGAACCAAGGGACTGGTGCGCTTCCAAGGTAAGCCAAGAAGCAACGCGGGTGTGAGAGGAAGACCCGGGGCGGAGCAGAACGCCCTGCGCCCGCGCATCCGAGCGAACTCCTGCTGTCAGAGGCGCTTCCAGGGGCTGTGCTGAACAAAGACGACCGAACAAAGCTGGAGGGACTGGGAAGAGGCAGAGGCAGGTGGAGCAAAGGCAGCAGCGGGGACCTTGCTCCGTCAGCGTCGGAGCGGATGGACGCACGGACACAGGAGCTGGAGGTGGTGGGAAGGGGAGCAGCCACTCCAGCCCTCGGCAAGCCGTGGCTGCGGCAGGATCCCCGCCTCTGCAGCGTCTCCGCGCTCTGGAGCTGTGACCGCTGGAAGTGCAAATGCTGCAGGCTCAGGAAGAGGGGTGGTTTTGCATCCCGCCTTCACCCGCTGTCGTGTCTCCAAAGCATCCACAGAGGTGAGCTCAGCTCAGCACGCCACCCTTCTTGCCACCGGGGACGCATGGTGGCCGCTGTCGAGTGCTCCCGGCCTCCTCTCTCCATCTGGGAAGGACGGGGAGCAGCAAGCACCCGTCCCACGCGACATGCTCCGGTAGCCGAGCTGTGCCAACGACCCCTTCACTCCGAGGCTCACCGGGGCCGCTGCAGATGCCTCCAGCGTACCCAGCAGGAGGAAGTCCCAGCACACAGCGGGGGCCCTGCCGGCACGGGAGCCAGCACAGGGAGCTCAGCAGGGCCACGATGGTGCTGAGCTGCAGCAGCCCATCAGCAGCTGGCAACAGAAGAGCGTCCACCGGGATTTTTTTTTGTTTCTTCCCTCTCCTTCCCCTTCTCCAGAATCACTTCCGAAGTGTTTTGTGCCCGGATCTTCCCAGCAGACGGGGTCAGCACCCCAGGGCGAGGCGAAGCCCCAGCTCGGCAGCACCTCCGATGCCCAGGGCCGGCTGCTGCCTGGCTCTGCCTGGCGGGGCCGGGCTGAGCGGGACAGTCTGGGGGTGCGGGGCTGGCCGGGGGGCACGTGGGGACAGCGAGCACAGCTGGAGCTCCAGCAGCAGGGTCCATCTCTCTCCTCTTTGCTTCTCTGGCTTGTGTTTCTCGGGGAGCTGCATTGCTTCAGCATAGAGAAAGGGAAGGGCTGGTGAACAGGATTAGGTCCCGTGGCATTTCCTTGGCGTAACCTGGTGCTCTTTTTTTTTGTAGCCATGCTTTGTGCTCTAGCAAAACGTGTTGGAAACACTCAGGACATCGCTCGTCTCCCCGTAGGCATCCCAGACAGGAGCCGGGTGCGGTTGCTGGAGCAGGATGGGCCCCTGTCTCCCTGCTAGTCCAGCTGTAGCTCTTTTGGGTGCTCTTTTGGGGTAGGAAGTGGGGAGTCAGCTGCACTCATGTGGGGCTTTCCGCGGGCTCAGCGCGGCTGCCCCAGTACTGGGGGGATGCAGCGATGTCCTAGCCTGGCAAGCTTGAAACCATACAAAAAGACTTTCAAGTGCTTCCCCAACACTTTGATTTAGCAACAAGACGGGAAGGTGGTCGTGTACAGGTTGATTGAAAGAAAAGGCCCTGTAAAAAAAAAAATGCAGAAACTGTCAGCAAAGAACATGCGAAAATTTATGATTTGGTCAAAATGTCACTGAAAGCTTCATCCCCTCTGAGTGCTGCCTGACACTCCGCAGGCCAAGGGGGCTCTGGCTGACACAGCACCTTTTCCAGCACCCCCAAACCGGCGGGCATGCCCACGGAGAGGGGGCTTTCCATCCGCGTTTAGGTGGTTTAGGTCTTTTGTCTGTAGCAAAACTGGCTAGCTTCCTTGGCAGGGCTTGGACAAAGGTGTGGCATGAGTCCTCGAGCATAAACCCCGCTGTGCCAGGGCCTGGGGAGGGTTTGGTTCCTCCATTCTCCAGCAGGGAAGCACGATGCGGGGGCCTGGCGCTGCTGCGCCCAGGAGCTGCCTCTTTTATAGGAGTGTAGCGAGGAAAAATGACTTTGGCTTGCCTGCTGTGCTTGGCTTGGGGTGAACGTGGTGCCTGTAACCTGCAGGGAAAGTGGCTTTTCTAAGAACAATCATCAGCCAGGTGCTGTCCCCGAAGCACCAGCCTGTTGCAATGAAACTCTTCGGGCGGAGTGGCCAGAGAACTCTGCTGGCGAGCTCGGAGATCTCTTTTCTGCCCCCTTTCTCTTCCCTGCCTGTCTGAGTGTCCCTTGCCCAGGGTGGTCCTGCCCAGGGAGGTGCCGTGGGCGGGTGATGTGCTGCGAGGTGGACCCGGTGCTGTGCTTCCTCCCTCGGCTCCGCTTGCGGAGCCGAGCGCGCCGCCAGGTGCTGGGGAGTGGCTGGAATCTGGTTTGTTAACAGCAAAACTCGCAGATTTTTGTTCTTTCTCCCTCTCTTCGCCTTCACCTGCTTTTGCCCCAGAGCAAAACAGCTGCAGCCTCCCCAAGACTGCACCGCGATGGTCTCGCACTGACGGCACTGGCGGGAGGTGGTGGCAGCCCCCGCCTGCGCCTGCTGCCAGCGCTCCCTGGGGAGCCGAATTCCAGCTCCCCCCTCCTTTGGCAGCCGCTCCCCTGCCCGTGACCCACCACCAGACCCACTCGCAGCCGAGCCAACTCGCCTGGCTGCCGTTCAGCTCCTGCTCTTTGCCAACATCTCCTCGGGCTCTCTGCCCCCTGCTTTTACATCTCGCTCTGGTTTCCTAAGGTGCTGTGCCGGCGGGAGGGGACAGGACCCGCGACGTCTGGGTCGCAGCCCGTGCCACCTCCTGCACCGAGCTCCAGCCTGGGAGCGAGGGGTGCGGCTGCGCACGGTGCGGGGACGTGCTCTGCCTGCCCACTGCTCGGGGCCCTGGTCTGTGCCTGGCACTTGGGGTTTTTGCCCTCTCCAGCTGCGAAATGCAGAAGCGTGATGTGAGAGCTCCCCAGCCGTGACCTCGGCGGGCAGTCGGTGCGTTGGCGATGCACCGGTTTCCTAGAGGTTTTGCACTTGCCGCCCGGTGGTGATCGAACAGGAAGGGCAGAGGCAGGCTGGGATTTCCCCAGGAGTCTGCAATTTCAGGTTCAGTGCAGAAGCTTCTCTCAAAGGTCCTTTGTGTCTCACGCGCGCTGAAGCCAGCAGAGCCTTTGGGGCCTGGGCCCTGGCTGGGTGATTCACTGCTCCCTCCCCTCAGCCCGCAGAGGAGAGGGGGCCCTCGAGAAACAGGAGGCTTGCGACCCCCCATTCCCCTTCCTCGCCATCCCTGAGCTTTGCTTTCATGGGATGGCCGCCAACTTACGTCCCGGCAGAGCCCATGGTCCTGCAGGCCCTGCTGCGTGCCGTGCTGGTGAATCGGGGCCAGCTCCAGGTGCAGCCAGCCCCCAGGCTGGGGCTTTAGCAAAGAGCTGGGGACGGGGAGGTGACGCAGAGCTGGCGCTGGAGCTGGGCTGGGACAGGCAGTGAGCCCCAGACACGGGGCTGGCTGACCTGGAGCAAGCCGTGGCTGCTGGATTCCCCCCTTCCTGCTTAACACCAGCAATAGCAAGACCTGTTCTCTGCACCACAAGCTTGCACGAGGTCTTTGCCCTGTGAAATCCTATGCAACCCCCTCTCCTGTCCCCCGGGGCTCTGCAGGTCCCAGCCCAGCCCCTTCTCTCCGCTCTTGTCCATGACTGCTGAGCCCCTGCTCCCTGCTGCTCTCAGGGTCCAGCTTCATTTCTAGCAGCTCCAAAACCATTTTCAGGCCGGCGCCCCGGAACCAGGGGGGTGGACGAGTGATGAGAGCACAGGAACACCCCCTCCAACTCGTGCTGCGGGAGCTGAGCACTGAATTGGAGGGGCAGGGCCTGTCCTGGGGCTCTTCCGTGCACGCTTCACCCTCCCGTGCCTTCTGCTCGATGCTCAGCAGCTCGCTGCCAGCATCCTTCATCTCGCCCCCTCTTCCCCAGCACCTCCGCCTGGAGCAGCTGCGTCCCACCTCCTTGCTGGGCCAGGCTTCCTTCATCCACCTCCAGCCCCGAGGTGGCTCAAGCCCGTCCGCTGGGCTAGGAGGATTTGGGAGATGGGTGCTGCAGCGGGTCTGGGGTCCGCAGCCCTTGCGGCGGGGGTGGGGAGCTGCTGCTCCCTGCAGAGGTTTCATCTTCAGGGCCTTCACCCACGGGGCTCCCGCGGGAGCCGAGCGCGGAGGCGGCATCCTTTCTGCTAAAACTTGTGTTCCCGTCCTGCGTGCCCCCCTCGGGGGGCGAGAGGCAGCCCCGCCGTGAGGCTCCACACCAGTATTGCTGTTCCTCCGCTGTTGTACGCCTCCTGCTCCTCGGGCCTTGCGATCCCCGCTGTGGGCACAGCGCGGCTGCAGGCAGTGGCACTGGGGGGGGAGCAGAGGGGTTGCGCTGTAAAACGGGGGGAGCCGGGTGCCGAGGCCGCCTGCTGACGAGCAGCAAGCTGGGGACGCCGCGGTTCCCCCTTCCCGCGTCTCCCAAATCACTTGAAACCCACCAGCGCTTGAGCAAACCTTGTAACGCGGGGGCTCGGGGAGGGACGGGGCCGCGGGAGGCCGAGCGCTCCCCTGCCGGAGGTGTTGGAGCTGTGAGAGGGGAAGGAGGCAGCCGGGGAGGCCGAGCGGGGACGGCCTCGCGGTCTGCAGGAAAGGAACCATTTTCTAAGGAGCTCCCTGAGAAAACGAAGCATTACTTGGTTGCTCTTCATATATATTTTTGTAGGAGGGGGGGGTGGGAGAGCAGACGGGAGATGCCTGCGGACGTTGTTTATTTTTAACCCCGTAGAAAGTTTTGGGTTGGTTTTGGTTTTTGGCCTTTAAAAAAAAAAAATTGGTCCTTGCTTTTGATGTTTATGCTGCCTACCTGTAAATCCAGATGTACTTAAGTGGCTGAAATCCTTGTTCTTAAATCAGATACACATTATAGTTTTGAACTATATATATAGTAAATATATATATATATATGCCTAACCCAGCAAAAATAAAAAAATAGAAAAATAAAGTATTTGGGGGTGGGGAAATGAGTTGTTCTTTGAAATGAATCACAATTGGGGGATTAAATTGTGTTTCTGAGTGCCTCAAGATAAGAATTGTTTTCATTTTTTTAAATAATTTTATACAAGTGTCAAAACAGCTGGCTGGATTATTTGGAATTTTTAAATAATCCTAACTTTTTTAAAGTAGATTTTGAGAACTGTCCTGTATATAACAGTAATGTAGCAATAAATGTGACATTTTATAACAATATTACCTTTTTTCCCCATATCTGTCTTTCAGATGTTGTATACCTATGAATGAAAAGTTGTAATAAAGGTTTTACCTTGTACAAAAAAAAAAAAAAGAAGGAAAAGACGAGCCACAGCAGGTTTCCAGGTGCTGTCCCCTCGCTCTCTGTTCCTCCTGCCCACCGAATGGGTGCCGTGGGGCAGCCTGAGCTGCTGCTGCCCCCGGGGAAGGCTTCCAGCTCTGCCCGTCACCGCGGGATCGGGGCAGCTTCCAGGAGGCTTTGGCAGACCTGGGGGTGCTGGAGGTCTCTGGCACAGCTTCTCCTTCGGCCGTGCCATGGTCAAAGAGGTCCTGGGCCTCCTCCCCGGGGCGTTGCTGCTTCCCTGCCTCTGCCCAGCGAGGTCAGGGCAGCTCGGTGCAAGCAGGCACTTGGGATAAATGTGGCCAGCCCCTGCCAGGAGCCCGGCACAGCCTGGGGAGGGGGGAGACGACCTGGCAGAGTGGTCGGGAGGGCTTAAAGCCACCAGGAACGGACTGGAGCCGGTAGCAAGAGATCGCCCAGCCTCACGAGTGCATCGTAGGGGTGAGGCAGTGCCCTGGCCAAGCTGCCACAGGCGTGATGGTTGGTCTCACTCCGTCACCTTCTGCATCTGCAGCCCACCGCTGCGCTGCCTGGCTGGGTTCTCCCTTCCCTGGTCCCCCAGCCTTCACTGGGCAGCTCCCCCGTGCATCGCCCCTCTGATCAACAGGCATTTCCCCCAGCTTGTCATCACGTTAACCCTTGTGGTTTCAGCGGTTGGGTTAACCCCCTGCTGCCAGCTTGCTGATCACATCAGGCTACTGCGGGGGGAAATGAAGCCGTGGCAGCTGCAGCCAGGAGCACCGAGCCCCAGCGGACCCTCTCTGAGGCCCTGGTGTCGTGATGCTGCCTGACAGCAGCTCCTTCCTCAGGCTTGCTGCTGGCATTTCTGCTGCGCTGCTCCTGCCCAGGGCTTGTCCACACAGTGCCATGAAGGAGAAACCGACCAAATTAACTAAGCAGTGACTCTTGCAGTAATTAGTTAAATGTCATTAAGCCCTGTCTCCCTTCTCTCGGCAGTAAGCAAGCTCTTTTTGAGGTAGTGCACTGCTCTTCCCGAGCCGCAGTGAGTGAATCAAATGACTGTCCTTTTAATTCAGTGTCTCCTTGTCCCAGCTGATACACTTCGCCTCGTCCTCTTTGCCTTCACTGCCTCCTCGCGGGGCTTGGTTTTTCCCTGCGTTGTTCCTCGCTTGCTCAGCCCTGGGAGTTGCATGGCCGTGTGCCCAGCCTACTTACTTTCCTCCCTAGAGCTGACTAAGTGCTAGGACAGGTCCAGAGAAGCCAAACTGCTTCAGGACACCAAATACTTTGGTTATCGAGAAATTTGAGATGTGATCTGCCAGGCCAGGGAGTGAAGAGCGCTCTCAGGGTGAGGCTGGAGCCATCTACCCCTATCAGGACAAGGAAGGGTGAGGACTGAGAAACCAAGCTTGTACCAAATCTAGACGTGAGAGAAAAGCGTGCCTGGGAGCAAGGCTGCAGCTTGGAAGACAGACGCACAGAGATGCACCAGGCGGAATGTAACGCAGGCAAGCGCCTGGGCTGGGAGCTGAGGGCAGGAGCAACGCAGGAGGTGCTGCAGAGTGGCCGAGAGCACATAGTTCGCTCCAGGCTTCCCTGTGGTGTCCCTAAGGCAGCTCTGGGCAACCAGGCTCGCTGCCCTCTCTCCTGCTTCCAAACATAAAGCGACAGCTGTGCCACAGAAGCCAGCCAGGGAAGAAAGTGTCCCTCACCTCGGTGGCCTCTTACAGTTAGAGGTAAGCTTCAGCTCCCTGCTGTGGTCTGAGCCATGTTCTCGTCCCAGCAGCCGAAACGAGTTTCTGCAAGGAAAGAGCAAGCGTGGTGTCACAGTGTGGTGTCCAGAGCAGCCAGCTGATCCCTTTGTGCGGCACTTGAACTGTAGATGACAGTAAAATACATTGGAAGAAGATAATATTGCTGTTGGTTTAACCAGGAAATTGGTAGTATTATTGTCTCTTTCGGTGTCTGCCTGGACTGTGGAAAAGCAGGAGGAAATGCCCTCAGAATTGCCTTGAAAGCCCCAGGGCTTTTCTGAAGATACACTTTGAGATGTTTTTCATTGCCTCTAAAGTCTGGAGTTATTTTGGTTTTTTTTTTTTTTTTTTGGTCATCTAGGAAACTCTAATTGTAAATTGAAAGCTGAGACTGTCCTGCATTTGCATGACTTCAAGACACAGAGCTGAAATGTCATTAAAAAAGCAAAACCTGTGCAGAGCCTGCCCACCAGGCTCACTCCCCCTCCATACCCACAGCGGCGGTGGCAAAGGCACCGGTTTCCTGCAGGATCGCACGCCGTGCGGCGCCGTCTGACTTCCTCATGCACCAGCTGGTGCGTGGGCAACGGAGAAAAAAACTCACAGAAATGAACCCAAAAGCCTGCATGGTTCAGTAACCTGCATCGCCCCGCTGGTATCTAGGCAGAGAAAAACTCAAACCGTCAAAATGTGGTGGTGAAGTTGATCGTGCAAAGAGCTGATAAAATAGCTGTTCTGTGTCCCGGTGAGAAGGAAAAAAAAAAAAAAAAACAGGCTGGATTTTTGCAAGAGATTCAGCTCTGTGGATCTGGGCTCTGTGAAACATGCACACGCAGCACAGGGTGTGAAGGAAGGTGCTGGCTGCCGGCATCGCTCCTGGACACCGGCATGATGGGGTTTGCAGCCCCAAGGCTGAGGCAGCCCAGCCACGGAGCTCAGGCAGATGAGAGCATCGGGCTCCAGTGTCCCCCTGGACTTTCTGGGACCTGCAGATTAACAAGAAGCTGAGCTGGCTTTGGGGGGTCAGAGGAACGTTATGGAGCCATTGGTGGATTTAGGGATGTTTTATGAAAAAATCTGGCTCAAAACTCCCTCTCCTGTTGGGAGAGGATGAGTGACAGCAGCAAGGAGGGTTTGCAGAGGCACGGACAGGCGCTGGAGAAACTCCTCTGGACAGATGCCAGCCTCCTCCAGCACGGAGTGCCAGAAGCTGAGCTGGTGCCAGCGTGGGGTCAGCACCAGATCCTCAGGAGTCATGTTCCTGCTCCAGCATGAGGACAGGGGGCTCACCCCACATCTCTGCCCTTGTATAGGGGCAGAACCAGCCCCTCAGCGCTTGTGACCCCTCTTCCTTGTGGTGACAGGGCCAGCCCCCGCAGGGCTCTCCGTTGTAGGCACGGGGGCATGCCCTGAGGGCTTGTGTCCCTTGCCCTGTGTGGGACTGGGCCAGATCCTCAGGGCTCACCTCCCTGTCCTGGTGAGGGGACAGGGCCAACCATCCTGTGTCCCTGTCCTGGTGTGGGGGCCAATCATCCTGTGTCCTTGTCCTGGTGTGGGGACAATGCCTAACCGTCCCGTGTCCCTGTCCTGCTGTGGGGACAGGGCCAGTCCCTCCCAGCGGGTTGCCCAGGGAGGTGGTGGCATCTCCACCCCTGGGGGTGTTCGAGGAGAGGCTGGACGTGGTGCTTGGGGACAGGGTTCGGTGGTGACAGTGGTGGGAGGGGGACGGTTGGACCAGGTGATCTCGGAGGTCTTTTCCAACCCTAATGATTCCGTGATTTATGGTTCTATCCCCTGTGACCCTGTCATGCTGTGGGGACAGGGCAATGCCCCCCGTGTCCCTGCCAGGCCCTGTCCCCTCAGAGCTCCCGCCCCCCCCATAGGCACGGAGACCCGTTGCCATGACAACACCGCCGCGCTCAGGCAGCGCCGCGGGCAGCCCCTGGCGGCGGGCCGGGGGCCTTCCTCTGCGCGGCGCGGGGCGGCGGCGCATGCGCGGGGCGGGGGTGACTTTGAGGCGGCGCCATGTTGAGCAGGGTGCTGGGGCCGCGCTACGCCCAGCTGCTGCAGAACTGGTGAGGGGCGGGGGGGGTCCTGGGAGAGGGGGTTACGGGGTCCTGGGGGGGGTTACGGGGTTCTGAAGGGGGTTACGGGGTTCTGAAGGGGTTATGGGGTCCTGGGGGGCGGTTATGGGGTCCTGGGGGGGGGGTTATGGGGTCCTGAGGGGGTTATGGGGTCCGGAGGGGTGGGGGTGGTTATGGGGTCCGGGGGGGAGGGGTTATGGGGTCCTGAGGGGGTTATGGGGTCCTGGGGGGGGGGGGGGGGCGATTATGGGGTCCGGGGGGGCGGGTTATGGGATCCTGGGGGGGGGGGTTATGGGGTCCGGGGGGGGGGGGTTATTGGGTCCTGGGAGGCTGCAGCCGGCCCTCAGCTCCCCCTCTGGGCCCTGTTCTGCTCCCCTCAGGGAGCTTTGGGGCGCCCCAGCCCTGCTGGGGGCTGCTGCAGGAGCCGGGGGAGCCCTGAGGGGGGGCTGGGGGTGTTCAGGGAGAGAGAAGGCTCTGGGGAGACCTGACAGCGGGCTGTGTGCCTGGACGGGCCCCAGGAAAGCTGGGAGGGACTCTTTGTCAGGGGGGCAGTGACAGAACAAGCAGTAATGGCTTTAAACTAATAGAGGGTAGGTTTAGATGAGCTGTCAGGAAGAAATTCTTCCCCCTGAGGGCGGTGAGGCCCTGGCTGAGGCTGCCCCCAGGAGCTGTGGGTGCCCCATCCCTGGCAGTGCCCAAGGCCAGGCTGGATGGGGCTGGGGGCAGCCTGGGCTGGTGGAGGGGTCGTGCCCATGGCAGGGGTGGGACGGGGTGGGCTTTGAGGTCCCTTCCAACCCAAACCTCTCCGTGGTTCTCTGTTGGTGCAGTGGGGGTCCACAGCTGGCGTTGCAGCAGTGAGAGGTGGCTGTTGGGGTTAGATTTTATCCCACCATGGTTTGACAGCTGGGCATTTGGCCTCCGTGTTGTCCTGGCTGTCCTCAGAGCGTTTCAGAGGTGCCTGCTGCAGCACCTGAGGTTGTCAGTTCATGGTGAGGAAGGATGAGGTTGCCACAGGCAAGAATAAAGGGGACACGAGCTGTAGAGTTAGAATAATAAACCAAGCTGTATGTCTTTTCTAAGCTTAGTAGCACCCCTCTTAAATAAAAGCTTATCAACCCTTTCCTGTAAAAACATCTTGGTTATCTTGGAAACCAGCTCCTTTGTGCATGGGGTTCTCTCCAAGTTTCTGCCAAGCTGCTTTCTTGATTGAAATGAATTTCCCAGGTACCTCGGGGTGAGCGTCTGCCAGCCCTCTGACCGTGGAGGATTGGTTGTTTACCCGTGTGCGTCTGCCTCTCTTCTTTAGGACTCCCACCCTCGTCACGTGGGGTGGTGTAGCTGGTGCTGGCGTAATATGGATCACAGACTGGAAGCTCGTCCTTCAGTACGTGCCCTACATCGGTGGCAAGTATAAAAATGAAGACTAAGCTTCCCTCTAACGGTGAGTTTGCTTTGTGCACCTGGCAGCTTTAAGTGGTAGAGGTGTGTGGATGTGGCAGTTGGCGTGCCTCGTTTCTCCGGGGCACGGCCAAATTGTTGGTCCAAAACAGCGCTGCTTAATCTGGTATTATTCAGTGCTTATTGCTTTGTCTTGTTTTGTTCTATGGGCAGGGCTTCTCAGAGTGCCAAAGGATGAAATATTAATAAGAGTCTTATTCTCAAGTGATTATTTGGTAAGCAGTGGATTTTTCACAGTTCACCGAGATTCTTGAGAAGCCAAATAAAGTCTTTTGTGGTAATTTGGAACTTCTAAGGGAGCCACTTGCTTCTAATCTTAGCTAGAATGGCTTCAAGCTCAAGACTGGTTTTGTTGTCAGGCAAATTCGGATGCCTTTCTGTTCCATGGAGTTACTAAAAATAAGCTAGGTGTTCTGTGCTGGTTACTATATACAAAAAATTCATCTGAAAATTGGCTTTCTCGAGGTGTTTTTTCCTCTCCCTTTCTAATTGCATATGAAACACACTGTTCTTTTTGTAAGTTCTTTTAAGTTTTGAGGTTTTTCTAAGACTGGCCATTCATAAAGCTAGAGCAGCAATTACAGTACCTGCTGTTGGGCCTCTGAATACACGCACGTGTAGTAAGCAGGCTTAGAACTAGTTCATTCCTTGCTGCAGATATAAGAATTATGAAGACTTTGCCTTACATTAAAGGATGCTGACAGGAAGAGGCCGACAGGAAGCTGTATGCCCCTCCATATTTGCTGCTGCTTCTCAGAATAACTTACGTATAAACGTTGGTAGATGAAAGTAAGGGGCTTGCCTTCAAGCTGCACAACTTCATAGAGAAACCAGTCACAGGAAAGAACATCAGTGCTTCCGTAAGGCTTTTTGCAGAGGTACCTGTTGGATTTTAAATGTTTTACCGTGTCTTCCCTGTTTTCAAAGTGTGCATCAAACAGGTTATTTATTCCTCAGCGTAACCAAAGGATGAAAGAAATTTTTCATGAGACTCAGCTGTGCTCGTAGTATCTCAGGTGACTGTGGAAGTTTGTGGAGAAGTCAGCGGAAAAGCTCTCAGGTGATGTAGGAACGATTAAATTAAGCAGAAGGGGCTTTCTTTATGTAAAAACTGTCCTGGTCAGTAGTAGGTACGTGGATGCCTTCCTGAGCCCACAGCTTACGTTCTCTGTCTTCACATAAGAG
Source organism: Anser cygnoides (assembly GCF_040182565.1). Lineage (NCBI taxonomy): Eukaryota > Metazoa > Chordata > Aves > Anseriformes > Anatidae > Anser > Anser cygnoides. The sequence goes on along the minus strand of NC_089899.1, from coordinate 4,927,320 downwards.
CGCTGATGTGTCAGTGTGCACAAATCATCTGGAAAACGCTCAGTGCTGTAGAGAAAGAGGATGTTTCTGTGGTGGCCTACGGTTCCTTCCAAAGAGACTTAAAAGCCTTCTGGTGTTGGTGTATCTGTAACAGAAACGTCTTGTGTGAATACCGGAGGGTTTTGAAATCTCTCCGTAGTGCTGACTGCTGCAGCACGTTGCAGGAAGCGCTGCTTAATGACTGCTTTGTGTTTATTGTAGGAAATTTATCGCTGGATTGAGTGTTTTGGAGCCATCCGTCCGCTGAGACCTGCTTTGAGGTGAACTTGAAATGCCTGGTACAGATTCTGCAACGGGCTGCCACGTCCCGCTCTCTGCCGTGAGCAGCTGTGGCCACTTGGTTGTGACCGGGTTTTACTTCACGTACCAGCCTGCCTAGTGCTCTTCTCATCACTTCCACAGCTGGTCTTGGCGTAATGCAAGTAATTTGTAAAGCTGATGTACAAAATAAACCAAGTGAATGATGTTTTGGTGGTGCTGTTATCTTCTTTGCCTGTGTTCTTTAAACTGGATCCCTGTTCTGGTTCTGTGTTGTGTCTTCAGCTCGTCTGAATGCATGTCCTAAGGAGGGTGTGCCACGTGTTCGCCTCGTTTCCTGCGCAGTTTCCTCAGGCACCAACAAGTGCCTGCTGGTAGGGCTGGGCTTACTGAGCCTTTGGTTTGTCCCGGGGTAGTTGTTGCTCGTCACTTTTAATGCTGCTGTGGTCTTTGAACTATTCTTCGTGACGTGTTGATTGTAAGCTGGTCCTTCCTAGCTCAGCCACGTCCGTGGGCTCTTGCCTCCAGTTAACTTTTCATAGCCAGTGCTGCAGAGTTCCGTGGTAGCACAGGTTGCCGGCATTTAGTGCAAGGCTTTGTTTGTTTTTAACATCAACTTCTGCATCCACACAGATAGGTTAAGAGGTCAACACCTATTTAAAGCCGTATGCCTGTCTAAAAATAGGCTAGCTTTTTCTGCTAGCTAAAAATAGGCTGGCTTTTCTTGTCTAGGGGCTCAGGGAAGGTAGTCTGCAAACCCTGGGAGGTTTTCGGTACACAAGGATGAAACCCAGTGGCTTAGAGAGCTTCAGGGTTACTTTTTTAATGTGGGTGTTGAGTAGGAAAATAATATACATCTGTATTTCTTAGGTGTATCTATCAAAATACAAATTAGGGATGTAACAGCCCACTGCAGAGCACTTTACATGAAAAAGTCTTTAGCTGTTAGATGAAGCATGGGGATTGGTCTCGACGTAGTCTCAGCCACGAAGCCACAGCAGACAACTCAGACCCGGGGGGAAGTTCAGCCCTTTTCCCCAAAGGCCAAAATTTGCAAGCAAATGTGTCTGTGTGATAACAGGATCGCTGTTCTCTCTCTGTTCGGTGCCAAATTCCATCTAGTTAGAATTTTTGGCATTTCCTTAATGCTTGAATCTCTTTAGGGAAAACTTTATCTCAGTTGCAGTAGCTGTGCTGCTTGGGTGTTACACTCAGGGTTGAAGGCTCCTCAGTGATGTTTCTGCGGAAAACTTGTAAAATCTGGCAGGACGCTTGAACTACGTAACAATAACTGCTTCAGCATTAATGCAGCATCATCGATAATGAGTTGTGTGGGGAAAACAAATTATTTCCCTATGCAAAACTCACTCCAGTCGGGCAGTACAGAAGCGTGATGGGCTAATCGTGTTATTTCTGCAGTCTGTCCCCTCACCAGCTGCAGCAGTGCTCCTGGACTGAGGGCTAAAGCCCCTGTGCCTGGAAATGCTGACGACAACAGCCCTGAGGATGCACACGGCCATCGACCCATCTTCATCTGAGGCATGCCTTGAAAGTGGGCATTGTGCTAGCCTACGTTCGCATGCCATCAAGATCGTAAGATCAGATTTGAACAGTTAGGCTGTGCTCTCCCTTACCTGTTGAACATGTCTAGACAGGACAGGCATAACGCGCTGCTGCTGACTTCAGAAATGACCTAGTTTTGGCGTGCTCCTGCGGGTGGCTGAGCCTCTGCTCCCACTGCTCAGAGAAGTCTCCAGGAGGCCTCAGACCCAGGACCTGCCTCTGTTGCCTGCTCTGTGGAGGACCGTGGTCTTCCCGTGTTCGCAGCCTGCGGCTTGCTAACAACCCTCACAGAGTGAGGGTTGTTAGCAAGGACCCAGTGATAGCGCTGTGCACAGCAGATTGGATCAGAAAATACTTCAAAAACATATTCCAAACACCAGCTGCCTGTGCAGGCAGGCACTGTCAGGAATATATGGACTTTGGATTTGTTTACCCTTTGGCGATTGTTCAGCTGCTTGTGTTTTCTGCTGCATTTCAAATGATGTTTTTGTCTCTAATTAACCCTAGGATTAGCCTATAACTAATTTAATTTCTAGTATTTCTTCCACAAGAGCAAGCATTCTTCAGAAATACGCCATTAGAAATGGCTTTGCATTCTTGGGCAAATTTCTGTTAAAATCTGAGTAATTACTCTGCAGGTGCCGGGGTGATCTTTCTAGTTTTTACTATCCTAGCGTTACCTCTTTTCTAATAGTTAATTATTTTTTTCAGAACGAGCTAACAAAACATCACATGCGTTATATGAACAAATTAGTTAAAGACCAGGAGCTGACGGAGGAGGAGAAGCTTCCCTTTTGCAGCCGGAGAGATCCACTAGAGGGCACAGCAGTGGCTCAGCCACGGGGCTGAGCGTTTACAGAAATCAAAAAGCGCCTTCAGCTTGGTGTCAGCTACACAGCTTAAAAAAAAGCTCTAAAAACAGCAAGACTTGTGTTCCAGTATGCCTTTTTTTTTTTTTGAATGGTTGTTCTTTTGAATGTTTGGTCCGGACACTTCGCTTTCCTCGTGAAGGGTGTCGGTAGGTGGAGGGGGAACACGGGGCTGTTATCGCGACCACCCCAGCCCCATCCAGTCTGTTGTATTCAGCTCTAGAGACCTTGCCGCTCTCCTGGCTGCTGCAGCCTCCGGATCAACCTCAGCTCCCTCTGAGGGAGCCTCTGGTGGGCTGGCTGCTCCCTGGCGAATCCTGCTCTGAAATGAGCTCCTCTGTTGGGGCTGGGATGCTCCGCTGCAGAGCAGAAGGGAGAGCTACCCGCGGAGCTCAATGGAAGAGGTTTTTCTGTCTGGACATCCTGTGCTAGCTTCTATGTCTGGCAGCAGCTGATTTTGGTGATTTTTGGATTATCTGCTAGTCCTGGAGCAACGCAGGCTGCCTGGCACCCGAGTACACCCAGCTGGTATCAGTGTCTGCAAGTACCTCACCCTCTGTACCTCAGCAGCGTTCCCAAAGGAACACAGGAACATTTTTCATTGGGCTCAAGAGCTCCTACCCAAATTTCCATGTACTCTTACAGTAAACATCTTTTTTTGCAGCCTGTTGCCTGTCAGTGAAAAACAGTTTCCTAACTACTGTTACCCTCTGCTTGAGGTTCAGTGGACACTTAACAGGTCAGCTTCTCCATCCCCACCCCACAGCAGGATCCACTCCCAAGCTTTTCCAGTTTGTCCAGTTTGTTGTTAAAAAGTGCCACTGAGGGAGAGCTTCTGGTCCCTGTACACGGTCCGTTTCCGTGCTTAGCTTCTTAGCTTACATGCTTGGAAAAAAAGAAATTCTCTCCCCTTCTGCAATGCTCAAGTGCAGTAATTCTTTCACTTTTACATATTTGAAGGCTGTTATCAGATCTCAGATGTTTTCTCGAGACTAAACAAATCCAGTTCTTCCCTGGTCCCTGGTAGGTCCGTTTGTAGACAGCCGATGATTTTCATTGCTCTCCTCTTGGCTTTCTCCCAGAGTGTCTTCCTCAAAATGCGGTGTTCCAAGGTGGACACCGTGTCTTGTTTGATCTCATTCAGTGAAATGTCGTCTCCTTTTCATGGCTTGGATTTTAATCGGTGAAAGAGGAATGGTTGGTGTGAAAGAGAAGGCTACCAAGTTTCCAGCCCAGGTGCTGAGGAGTGTATTGGAACAGAGGGACAAGGAAGGGGCAGGATTCTGTGCCTGCAGCTGGATAACTCTGCCTCAGTTCCCCTTTGCCTGCTTGCTCCATGGACCTTTCTTATTCATCAAGAAGCTGTATTTCAGTACGAGGGTTCGATTGGAATGGTATGACTTTAGCAGGTCTATTTTTTATCCCCCCAAAATCAGCAACACAGAAAAAGGGAAAGCATGTTTGTGAAAAATAATGTGGTTTTGATCAATACTGGCAATTAGAGCTTTTCTGGTCTGCGTGTTCAAGATTGCAGGAAATAATAGCGATAGCAAAGCGAGACATTTCATAAGCGTTAGTCCAGAAGGAGAGGATGTTAAACACAAACCGACAAAACCAAAAACAACTCTACAGAGATGGAATGCCTTTAGGGCAACAGAAAGCTCTGTATTGATTAAAGTAAAGACACAATCTCCTCTGTCAGGTATCTGAAATATAAAATCCTTCCTGTACAAGCAAATGCAACCCTGCACCTAGGGGTGCACCCACCTCTTTGAAGTTGTTTTGAACTTTTACCCATGCCTGGACACCTCGTGCCCCGTGTGTGCGAGACTGGGTTTCCTCTCGTCCCCGACACACGTCTCACATCCTTCCTCGCGCTCCCTGCTGCTTTCCAAATAAGGGAATTTGAAACAAGTGAGTGAGACTTGTTTTTAAAAAAATAAGTAAAACTACAACAGCTTTTTGCACAGATGCGAGCTGGAGGAAGTACTGGAAGTTCAAGCAGACTGAAGAAGTTCAGTGTCGGGAGAACTGAGCGGTGGCGGGGCCGTGCTCATCTCCAGGAGGGCGCTGAGCCCTGCCGACGCCAGCAGGACCCGGGCACACGCCGGGAGGCGTTGTTATTTTGCACCTCCAATCGTGGTCGCTTCAGGACTGCCGGTCCGTGCAGGGTTCTTAACGAAAGCCTAGTGTGTCACTTGTTCATTAAAGAAAAATTAATTGCTCCGAGATGTTTTCGACAGCAGGCTGCCTTGCGGAGCTTGCTGCTGCGTGGTGCTTCCAAGACAAATGGCTCGGTGCTTTTCGGGAGGTGGGTATTGCTGTGATACACCCGGCTGCCAAAACGCAGCTGCTCGGTCGTGGTTATCAAACCACGGGGTTCCAGGTAGACGGTGTTCACCAGCAGCCGGAGGCAGAAACCTCTCCCCTGGGGTACTGCACTCGGTGGCTTGGAGGCACGTAGCGACTTGCGGCGTGCTTGGTTCCTTGGGGCACGTGCCCGTGGCCAGCGTCGTGGCGATGGCCCGCTGGGCTGGGCTTTCCCCGGTGCGTGGACACGGTCTCGCTATGCACCTAGTAGGCAGTCAGTTACTGTTTTGTTTCCTAAAAAGATTCTCCATGCTTTGTCTTCTCACCGTCTCCTCCACAGCGGATTTTCTTCCCTCTTGTATTTTTTATATGGATCTCTTTTTGGACTTTAACCCAGGAGAACGGATGTTGGTGCTACAGACCGTGCTGAACGAACCCAGCAAAACCACAGAATCATAGAATCATTTAGGTTGGAAAAGACCCGTAAGATGTCCAAACCCAACCATCCCCGAAAAAGCCTCCAGGAGGGCCACGTAGCAGGCCAGCCCTCTTCTTCCAATGCCCAGGCGCCGCAGGAGGCAGCAGGCGTTGGGTCAGGGCAGTTTTGGGTGCAGCAGGCTGGGCACGGTGAGCTGTGTGGGTCCCGGCATTGGGCACGTGGCCGAGGAGAAGCCCCCCGTGCTAGGGCCACGCCACCGCAGCCTGCAGAAGCAGAGACTGGGGGTTCTTGTACCCCACGGCCCTGCTGAGCACCCACCGCCCGTGGGGCTGGCATGGCCCTGCCTGCCCATGGGAGACGGGGGTGGCCATGGGGCTGCCCACCTGCCCAGGACACCGGGCCGTGGGGCTGCCAGTGGCATGGCCCCAGGGGTCTGTCTGCGGGACTGGGGGCTTGGAAGCTCTGGGTGGCCCGTCCATGGGGCCATGTCCTGGTTGGTTCATCTATGTCCTATGTTCTGCATGGCCCATCCATAGGGCCATCTCTGTGGTGGCCAGTCCATGGGGCCACATCCTGGGTGGCTCATCCATGCCCCATGAACTGGGTGGTCCGTTCACAGGGCCATGTCTTGGGTGGCTCATCTGTGGGCGTTGTCCTGGGTGGCCCATCCACGCCCTGTGTCCTGGATGGTCTGCCCATGGGGCCACATCCTTGGTGACCCATCCGTGGGACATGTCCTGCATGACCCGTTCATGGCCCCAGGTCCTTGGTGGCCCATCCATGGGGCCATGTCCTGCATGGCCCGATGTCCTTGGTGGGCTGGCAATGTCCTGGTGGGCCCATCCATGCCCTATGTCCTCGGTGGCCCATCCACGCCCCACATCCTGCATGCCCTATGTCCTGGGTGGTCTGTCCATGGCCCTGTGTCCTTGGTGGGCTGGCAATGTCCTGGTGAGCCCATACATGCCCCATGTCCTTCGTGGGCCATCCATGGGGCCATGTCCTGCCTGCATGGCCCATCCATGCCCTATGTCCTCGGTGGCCCATCCACGCCCCACGTCCTGCATGCCCTATGTCCTGGGTGGTCTGTCCACGGCCTATTTTCCTTGGTGGGCCATCCGTGGGCCGTGTCCTGCACGGCTTGTTCACGGCCCTGTGTCCTTTGTGGCCCGTCCGTGCCCTATGTCCTGGGTGGTGTGTCCGTGGCCCCACGTTCTTGGTGCCCCCCCCCTCTCCCCCCGCCCGGTGCCCGCGGTGCGCGGGCAGCCCCCGGGGCTGCGGCGCGGGGCCGGGGCTGCAGGGGGCGCGAGCGGGCGGGGCGGGGGGCGCGGGGCCGGGCCGGGGCCGCGGAGCGGGGCGCGGGGGAAGGAGGATGCCCAAGGCGGCGCCGCCGGGACAGCGCGGGGGGGCGCGGCGGCGGGCGCCGGGGTGAGCCCGGGGCCGGGGTCTCGGTGGGAGCGGGGGGGGGGGGGGGGGGGCAGGGGTCTCCGTGGTGCTCGGGGGGGGTCCACGCGGAGCCGGGGGGGGTCCATGTGGAGGTGGAGTGCTGGGTATGGGCGGCTGGGGGGGGTCTCCGGGGAGGTCGGGGGAGGCCATGTGGAGCTCTGGGGGGGGGGGGGGGGGGGGGGGGTCGGGGTGGAGCTGGGGGGTCGCTGCGGAGCTCGGGGGGGTCGGGGTGGAGGTGGAGGGGTGGGCATGGGCGGCCGGGGGGGTCTCCGTGGAGCCTTGGGGGGAGTCTTAGTGGAGGTGGGGGTCTCTGGGAAGCTCGGGGGGGGGGGGGGGGGTCTCTGGGAGGCATGTGGAGCTTGGGGGGGTCTCCGTGGAGCCTGGGGGGGTCGCTGTGGAGCTCGTGGGGGGTCCATAGGGAGGTGGAGGGGTGGGCATGGACGGCCGGGGGGGGTCTCTGTGAAGCTAAGGGGGGACCCATGGGGAGCCGGGGGGGGTCTTTGTGGAGGTGGGGGGGCGTCCATATGGAGCCAGGGGCGTCTCTATGGAGCCGGGGGGGTCCATGTGGAGGCGGAGGGCTGGGTACGGGCGGCCGGGGGGGGTCTCCCTGGAGCTGGAGGTGGTCTCCGGGGAGCCTGGGAGGGGGGTTCTCGGGGCGGGGGGGGTCTCTGTGGCGTCGCTGCGGGGCTCCGGAGCGGCTCCACGCGGAGGCTGAGGCGGGGGGGTCGCTGGGTGGACCCCGGGGGGGCTCTGAGGGAGTCCCGGGGGAGGCTCCGTGGGGGCCATCCCGCCCGCCTCCCACCGCCCCCCGGCTGGGACTATATCCAGCGGCGTGCCCGGGCGGAGGGATCCGGCCGCCCCCGACCCTGGCGGGAGGCGGAGCGCGGGGAGCGGCGGCGGCGGCGGCGGGGGAAGGGGCGGGAGCGGAACCGCGGGGGCGGGCGGAGCGGAGCGGAGCGGCCGGGCCCGGAGCGGAGCCGAGCGGAGCCGCGGCGTGGCCGAGGGGAGGCCGCGCTCGGTGGCCCGGCGGGGGGCGGCAGCGGGAGGCAGGAGCCGGGGGAGGCCCCGCTGGGGCCCGGGAGGCGGCGACCGGAGGCCGCGGCGGCAGAGATGGAGCGGAAGAGGTGGGAGCGGGGGGGCGGCCGGCGGCGATACCGGGGCCGGGGGGGCGCTGCCGGGACCCCGGGGTTACGGGCCCCGCTCCCGGGAGGGCACGGGGTGGTGGTGGTGGGGCTGGGCTCGGCCGCCGGGGGCCCCCCGAGGGGGCTGCGGGCACCCCCCGGCTGGGAGCCGAGCCCCCCGGGGTCCCCCCGGCTTTCTGTGCCCGCCCGGTGCCGCTTGGCTCAGCCAGGGGGGTGTCAGCGGGACCGGGGGTGTCGGCAGGATTCAGCGGGGGGGTGTCAGCGGGATTAGGGGTGTCAGTGGGGTTGGCAGCCCCGCTCGGAGCCCTGCCCGCTTCGTTTTCCCCACGAGGAATTAGGGGCAGGGGGCAGAAGGCAGCGTCGGGCTGCCTGCGGCGGTGGCTGCGGGTGGGCGTCGGGGCAGGGGGCTCGGTGCGGGGCGCGCCAACCCGAGCACGGCGCTGCCGGGGCGGCGTATGGCCGGGAGCCGCTCGCTCTGCCCGAGGGACGTGGAGTCGTGCGGGACGTGGGGCTGCGGGCGGCCGCGTGGATCCCTCCCGCATCCCTGCGAGGCGGCTGCAGCGCACCCGGGAGCTGCCCGCTGCCTGGAGGCGGTGTGCGAAGCTCGGGTCCGTGGGGAGCTGCGGGAGCGTCGCCCAAGCTCACCTGGCGTCCTTACCTGGCCTTTGTAATCGGTGAAACGCGCGCTATCAGCTTCTGCACGTGCGAAGTTTCATCTTGGAAATCAAATTGCGATTGCGAGGGTAGCGTGCGGCGCTGAGCTGTAAGCAAACAGGCAAACAGCCGCTGCCGAGAGCCCGAAGCTGAAGTGCCAGCCTCTGAGCCGCAGCTCCCAGCCTGCGGGGAGACGAAAGGACCACCTGTAGCAGCTGGAGGAGCGCAGCTGACAGCCCGAAACATCCCTGGTTTTCCAAGGACTTTATTTGTAAAGTTGCGGTCTCAGAGCCACATTTAAAAACAGAGAGGGGGGGGAGAAGATAAGTAGCATATTTTTATTCCCAAGGTATAATGGATTTTCCCTTTATATCAATTTGGACAGAGATCAAAGGTATAACACGGCCCTGCTGCACTAATTTTTGGTTACTGTTGCATTTTGCATTACCTCAGAGTGGAAAATATGTGAGTGGCAATTTATTAATACCTCTGCTATTTCTGCCTGTTGTTTACCTGGCTGATTTTTTTTTTTTTTGCCCAGCTGCTCTGAGCATACAGATGCAGTAAGCGTGGATAACTGCGTGCACGGTTTCACGTCAGAATTAACTGGAAACAAGCGCTCTCGTGTGCGATCGCCAGCCTTGGGAATTAACACCAGTCCGAGGTGAGCAGCGGCGGGGCGGCGGTTACTGCTTTCCTGAAGCCTCCTTTAGGGCTGCTGTGCTGTACGTTTGGAGATGTCCTTCTGTAGCCCTAAATGCTAGCAGCAAATGCTTTCCCCATGAAAGTTTGCCTTCTGTCGAATGCGAAGTCTGCTTTGGGAGGTGAATGCATCTCGCGGGCTGAGCGTGCTCCGCGCAACGTGAGTGACCAGCAGTGTCCTGCTGGCAGTGCCCTCCTCGAGGTGTAGTCCACGAGCTGGCTGTTAGGAACAGTTCTCCAGCCTCGTGCTTACCAGCTGCTGACGGCGCAGAAGTGTTTTTACCTTTTTAGTTTTTTGTGTGTTCCTTCGTCTGTGATATGAGAGCTGGGAGAGCCCAGGGGGCGTCTGGCCGATGCTGCGGGGCTCGTGGGCCACGTCTGGAGTGAGCAGGAGAGGTGCAGGGACGGAGGGTTTGCTCTGGCGTCGGGAAGGGGAGCGAGTCAGGAGCTGTGTGAGGCAGCCAAGGTTCTCAAAGAGAGTTTGCTGCGAGGGCTCTCTTCAGGCTCCGTGTCCCCACCTGGGGAAAGGAGGGTTGCTGACCGCTTTGCGTGGCTTCTCTTCGCGCTGTTTTCTGTTGCAGGTTTGATGGCAAAGTGTCTTGAGAAGTTTGGGCTTGTTGTTTGTCTCTGCTTCAGGAAGCTTTGGCATCTCTGCTCTGGAAAACTTAGGTCTCTTAGGTGAAGCTTATTTTGTTGTGAATTTGTTACCTTCGCAGCACCTAAGTAAAAAGTTCAAGAAAATGTTCGTAATGCCCCCCTGCAAAGAATTACCTTCCCCCCCCCCCAAAGCTGCGGAGGAGGATGCTTCTCCTGAGAGCACGCTTTGCTCATTCTCAGTTCCTCAGCTTTATCCCAAGCTCTCCCAGCAAAGCTGCCCTGGTGCGGGAGGTGAGGTGAGCCTTAGGGAGACGGCTCTCTGCGTCGGGGCCGTTCCTCCGCCACGGGACGGTGGTGGGGTGCCGAAGGACAGCTCGGGGCAGGCAGAGCGGAGGTTACGGGGAGATGCCGATGAGGTGCGAGGGCGAGAGATGGGTTACGGTGGTGGCAGGCTGCAGCGCTCGCCTGCTTTTGCACCGATGCTGTGTTGGTGCTGTCCTGCTCCAGGACCTGCTTTGTTGAGGTCAGCACCGAGGCAGATCGAGGGCTCGGTACAGATCCCACTGCCACGAACAACGTGCAGGTGCCGGGGGAGTGGGGGGCAGCGCGCAGGAGGTGCCCCCACGGGGAGCCGCGTGCCCTCGGGTGCGTGCCGAGGTCCCGGGGTGGGCTGGGAGGAGCCGTGCGGGCGGCGCAGGAGGCAGCGGGGTTTGAGCAGGGGAGGAAACACATTGTGTGCTACACCCATCGCCCCGTGCCGGGAACGAGGCTCTAAGCACACGCTTCTCATCGCCCGTTTCCCCTCGTTTCCCCTCGGTTACGGCCGTCTCCATTTCGCTAAAAGGCAGACAACATCTGGGGTGGGTTGGTGGTGGTTTTTGTTTTTTGGTTTTATTTTGTTTTTTTTTTTTTTTGTCTTTTGTCCCTTGCTCTCCAAGTTGTGCGGATCTGGCGTGCGCTAAATGGGGAGAGCGGAGGGGAGGAGACTTCTTGAGCGCGGCAGGAGGAGGGGAGCAGCCGGGGCTGGCGGCCGCTGCCTGGGCGCGGGAGGCGAGGAGACAAAGGCAGAGCCGCGCGGGCAGAGCGGGCACCTGGCGGCGGCTCGCCCTGAATAGGCTGCCTGCGCTCGCCCCGTCCGCGCCCCAAAAGCCCCTGCGTGACGAAGGAGGGCTTCTCGGGCTCGCCAACACCGCCCCGCGTTTCTGCCCGGCTCGTTTTGTTGGTGCTGGGCAGATAATGGGCTGTGACCGGCAGGCAGGGGAATCCCTCGCAGCTTTGCAGCTGCCCTGCTTGTGGCGGGGTGAAGCGTGGCAGGCGGTAGGTAATTCAGTACCAGCGCCTGCAGTACCATCTGGAAGAGCTCGATTTCTGCGATTTTTGTATCGCAATTTCCTTCTGGGCCTCTTCAGACTCTCTGTATCAAAAAAAAAAAAAAAAAAAATGAATGTAGAGCAAAGCTCTGGAGCAGAAAGAGAAATTCCCTATCCTGTGGTTCAAGAGGCACGCCAGCTTTCCAGTTACGCTCGGGTTCCCCAGCCGCTGCTCCACCGCAAAGCAAAACTTGCTCGTGCTTTGTAGGGGGGCTCTGGGGGGCTGCTGCTCGGATTTGGGCTTGCTGGGAGCCTGTAGCTCACCAGCAGCTGTCCCCCACCGAGCATGGTCTGGCTGCAGCTGCCCACTTGTGCTGCGTTTACCCCGTGAGTTCGCTGCTGGCTTTCTGCAGGAGCTTTGTTCCCTCTCTGCCATCGCTGCAGGACGTTTCAGGACCGAGCTGCTGCTCAGTTTGTAATCAGAATAAAAGTTTGCCGCCTTTGCGCTTCAGTGCTTTTGCTTTGGGCTGAGCGTCCCGAGGAAGGGACAGGACTCCGAGCCATTTCAGAATTTTTTTAGTTGTAAGTTGGCTTCGAGCAGCTTTTCAGATCCCTTGCAGAGCTACCAGGACGCGTACCGAACAAAAAGCTGAGGGGCTGCCGCACGCTGCCTCTGAGTGTACCTGGCTCTGCTGTTGTGGAAGTCCCCGCACTGTAAGTGACAGAACAAGGCACTTGCCACCTCAGCACCATCCAGCGTAGCATATTATTTTCAAAATTCCCTCTGGTGGGTTTCTGTTAAGATGCTAAGCCATAAATTGGAGCTGCAGATCTTGGAAGAGGCGGTGTCAAGTTTTTCCTTTTGACTTCTCCAACAGCAGCAATGGCCCTGTCCTAACAGAGTTAGGGTACTGGAGTTGGGTATTCCTCTTTTGGGGTCAAGGCATGCAACTCCCTCTGTATTTTCAAGCACTGTTTTCAGATTTGGTGTCTGGTCCCAGTCTGTTCCTGTCAGCTCACGCCTGCCCTTATGCCATCTTCAGGCCTGAGTCTTTGGGCAGCTCTGTAGCGTGCTGGTCCTGCTGAAGAACGGCCGGTGAGAAAGTGCTTCCTCCTCTTCTCCCTGCCCTCTACAGATGATGATTCTCCCTGTCTGGATACCTGTGCGTGTGTGCGAGCAGCACGTGGGGCAGGATAAGCGGCATGGGGCAGCCAGGGCCAGGAGCTTCCCAGGCAGGTGCTGCCATGTGCATCGTCTGTCCTTTGAGAGACTTCTCCAGATAACATTTTTAGTATAATTCATACTGTCTTTGCCTCACAGTTGTTGGTGTTTTTTTTTTTTTTTTGAGAGAGATTTTTTAATGCTTTGGTTCCTTCTGGCTTTCTGCTTTTCTCTTTCTCTTTTTTTTAATCTTAATTTTTTCCAGTAGAGAGTCTAAGACTTGGACTAATTGACTTGCCACTGCTAGTCACCGCCACGGGACTAGAAATTCCATGCTCGCACTATTTTTTTCAGACTTTACTCCTATAAAGGTTTCAAAGAAGCAGATAATGTGGTGAAAAAGGGCTTTTTCCTTTGAGCTACTCTGAAAGAAGACCCTAGAGAGGTTGTTAGTATCTTCCCGCAGCAACTCTGGTAGAGTGGGGTCTGCATTGCTGGACTAGTTAGTAATGCTGCTTTCCTCAGCCTCTGACAGCTTTATTATTTCAAGTTATTCTTGGCCTTCCAGTAGAAGTCTTGAAACAAGGAGCTTGTGGTTCTGGCTCCAGGAGTATCAGCAGGTGACTTGATCACAGGTCTGTCTCCAGGAGGCATTGGAACCTCGTCAGCATTAATTCATCTCCAGCAGGTTTGAGTCGTGCTGGTATCATGTCCCTCCTCCATAGAAAATCGGGGTCTCTGACACGTAGGTGCTGCTCCGAGCCACCTGAAGTTCAGTGCTTGGATATCTGGAAGTCGCTCTGAATTTCCAGACTCATGGATGCCATCACATCGTGCAGGGGGCAGGCTGCTCCCGAGGTCTGCCTGGATGTGACCTCGCGTTTCCTAAAGAGATCGCCGGTAGATCGAGAGCAGAGTGTGTTTGTAGGGCGGTGAGGAGATAATCCTGCTTCCCTGTGGCTGGAAACACGTTCTAACGCTAACTGCCTTGTAATAGAAGAAAATAGATAAATGGGGAGGGGGAGGATGCGGCTGGCATCTCTTGGTCTTAAAACGTCTTTCACCTAGCTAACCTGTGCTTAGCGCAATGCGAAGTGAGCTTTTACCAGACCGGCACCGAGGCTGAATGGGCAGGTTGCCTGCTTGATAGGTAGTGGTGTCCTCTGCTTGCCAAAAAATGGAGTACTTGATGTGTTAAAGATGCAAAATAACAGAAATGAGAGAAATAAAGAGAATAAAGTGGCATTGTGATGCTAAACGAGAACGTGAAGAATTATTTTGTGCTCAGTGTCTGTGTAGGTCTGACACTGCAGTCGCAGTGCATTGACTTATTTTTGCTTTGTGCATGAAATACAAAAGGGCTCAATTAGTGCTTTTTGTAGTAATGCAAAAGGCTGAGTTTTTATTAAAATAAAACGGGAGTTGGAGTAATTTGCGTGTGCTTGCCAGATTGTAGTCTTTCATGAAAAATCATGTGTTTAAAAAGAATCTCTTCTGCTTTGCCATTAATTGAAACTTTTGTAAGGTTTTGGCCTTTATTCTTGCATTAATTAAGCTTTGTAATTCTTTACTTTGCACCTTGTCAGCAGTTAATTTCTGTCTTCCCTGAGTACTTGATACTGCGCAATCCTGAAGTAGCGTGCTCCAAATGCTACCAAAGACTTGTAATCCAACCCAAACGCGCAGCTTGAGGGGGAGGCAGGAGCCCGAGCAGAGTTTATGGTGCCGGTCAGGCACTGCTCCTGTGAGAAGAAATCCTTGAAAACTTATTATTTGAGACAATTGAGCACTAAGTACTTCTGCGTCATTGTCTTCCATTTCAGTTATGGTGTGAACTACACCCTGTTAATTTATACCTGGTCTGAGTTTTACTCTTTACGTACAAAACCACCCCAAGTCCTGCAGTTAGTCCGTCTCTTGCACAGTAAGCACGGGGAGCTGACGTGAACGCAGCAATATCCGTCTTGCGTTGAGTGTGAACTTCGCTTCTGGAAGTTCGTGAAGGAAACAAAACTTGTCACAAACACTGGTATTGAAGTCCAGAGGGTTTTAATTCCCCTCCTTGTTTCTTTTCTACGGTTTTTCAGCCCAAGCGGTAAAAAGTTCCGAAGCAAGCCCCAGCTGGCTCGCTACCTGGGGAGCTCCATGGACCTCAGCACTTTCGACTTCCGCACGGGGAAGATGTTGATGAGTAAAATGAACAAGAACAGACAGAGGATGCGCTACGACTGTTCTAACCAAGCCAAAGTAAGAGTAAGATGTAGTGGAAGCTTTCTGCCTGTCCACCTGCTGTGCTGGCCAGGCTGCTTCTCAGAACAATGTGGGGTAACACGAATAGCGAGCGTTTTGTAATGACTGGGGGAAGCTGGAGTTGTATGGGGTATTATCTCTGTTGTAGGGTGTTGGACAGATAACTGCAGTTCGCTGATTCTTCCTCAGTCCTGATACATGGAGAAACTTGCAGCCAGAAGGGCTGGAGGCAGGGCTGGCCTCCTCCTCTCTTCTACTTCCAGGGCTGGTGGTGGCCGCATCTGGCACCGTCTCCTCCAGAGCCCTGAGCCTGCAGCGTGCTGCTGGCACGGCGAGGGGGTGCAGCTGGCCATGGTGCCTCTGCTTCAGAACTGATCCGAGGACATGGCTTGGGCAAAAAGATGAAGGGATAAGAGGACAGCAAGGCCTGTCTGCAGAGCAAAATAGGGAGTCTGTGTTTGGCACCCAGTCGCTTTGATTATTATCGTTAAGTAAAAACGGTGGTTACAGTGGTATACTGTCAGTCTGGATAAATTGGCTCATGTCATCTTCATCAGATGCCAAAATCCTTTTCAGAAGCCAAAAGCTGTGTCTCTGCACCTAAATATTAAATACGGAAAATAGCATAATGCTTATTTTCTAGTTATGTCAACTGGTAAAGAATCAAGAACAGTACTCTGGTCTAAGTGAGAGGAAGATTTACGTGCAGCACTAGGTGCTGTAGTGATGCTTTAAAAGAAAAATGCCTTGCCTCAGTGAGACCAGTAGCTAACACCCCTCTTAGGCTAAAAATTCTGCCCAAACCTTTCAATAAATGTATAAATAGTTATCATTAGCTTACGGATGGATTAGCGCACAAGATGATTCAGGGTGGTATTTGTCTTGAATAGTTTTCTACATCTCATGAATAAATATGTTAAGCAGATACTGTGTCTGCATCCTTGAGAACAAAGTATGTCCTACGGCCATTTCAAGATTAGCACAGTAGATCTCCGGAATGAGGAACATGCTTCCTGTTTTCCAAGCAGTGTAAGACATAGTCATGTTGTGAACGCTTGGTAGTTATCAGGCCCGTTAAGAACTGAATTTTATGAAGAACTGAAGGTAAAAAAAGTGATCAAGATTCCAGCTGCACTGTTTTATTTATTGGCATCCACAACTGAATTTCAGCAGAAAGTGTTAGAATGGCTTCTGGATTCGCAAACTGGTCTCTAAATCCTGCACAATAAACTTTTTACTTATTACAAACACCGTGTCAAAACCTTCGGGGTTAGTGGTTCAAAGGTGGCTTGTCATCTAAAAATGTAAATTCACTGTTCTGACTCCTGACTTCTGTCAAAATTGGAATAAAACCAACGTGTATAAACTAGAATGAGAGGTGGCTAGTATCTAAAGTAGAATGTGAGAGTGAAAAACTTGGTTACATTTTAAAGTTCTTGGGCAAGATTTGAAGGTGGTTTTGCATTTTTAACAGTCCCACTGATACAGCTTAAGATCAGGCACGTTTTCAAGTCCATAACGTCTCTCTTGCCCACAGCGCATCTTTACAGCTGTAGTAGCATTTTGGTAAATTGAAAATGTTTAATGGGATTTTCCCTTCCTTTTGTTTTGAAATTTGTAGGGCAAGCCTGATTTGAATACAGCATTGCCTGTCAGACAGACAGCCTCCATATTCAAACAGCCTGTCACAAAGATCACAAACCATCCCAGCAATAAGGTGAAGAGCGATCCTCAGAAAGCTGTGGACCAACCCCGGCAGGTAAGGCTTGGATCTTAGAAACTATTTTTCCAGAGCTAGGAAACATTTGCTTCTGCTGCTGAGAAGGTCCCAAAATAAAACACTTTCATTTTTTAACACTGAAAAAATGTCCATGGCGATTTGAGATTTCAGAAGCAATAGCTTATAGTGCTTCCAGCTTTTAAAATCAGAGCAAAAAACATTTCCAGTATACAGCTAATATGCTGTCTTCAGTGTTTTATAACTAGACTCCAACCTTTGTGAAGGTCACAGTTCTATTTTATTTAAAAACTTCTTTAAGACCTATCTACAAATGTAGACAAAAGTCATAAACAATTTACAGGAAATTTACATTGTAATCATTATAAAATGTTCCAAGTGTATTAGAACTCTGTGTTTCAAGAAATCCCTGTTTCATGTGCAGACTACAGCGTGGTGCTTGTGATGTGCTGCAAGGGCTTGTACCCCCTGCATGGGCCTTTTTTTTTGATGGATATATCATTAGTAGTTAACTCTGCCTGTATGAGTATGGTTAGAAATTCCCTTGGAACGTCATTAATGTAAAGTTGTTGTTTTTCTTCTCACACTGTATATTTTCAAACAAGAGAACACACCAGAAGTAAAGGAAACCTTTCAGCTTAATTTCATCTCGTGAAAGATGCAAAAAGTGTGCTTAGGGCAAATGTAACTTTGAAGCTGGGCATTGGTTCAAATGAGGCTTACGTGTTCAAAGCAGCCTTTGGAAGGCGTTCTCCTTTCATTAGCGTTAGGTAGAGCTGACAGCCTGTTGCCTCCACAGAGCTCACACCAGGGATTCTGTGAATCCTTTCCTGTGGCGCATCTGTCTTTATACCTTTCGGAAACTAGATGTTCAGCTTCATTAGTCTGTTCAGGCACTGTCAGTGGTGTCAATTAGTGGTATACCTTAAACTCTGGCAGGTCTGGTGGAACTAAAATGCATCATTTGAAGAGGAAAGTGATTTACCTTATAAAATAACCTCTAGTGCTGAAAACTTTTTATGCAAACTTAAGAACTTATCTTTCTGAAGTGTGATTTAGAATCTATTTGAAATGGAGTGGCTTTTTATTTATTTATTTATTTATTTTAAACAAGGCTTGTGGGCTTTTAGCATCATTTCCTAAAGAGGTAGGGCACGTGTGTTTGTAGTGTTGTTGCTCCTCCTATAAACTCCTTGGCTAGGTAGGACAATAAGACACTAAAAGTAAGAAGTTGATGTGCAAAAAAACCTGAGCTGAATAGAGATTTGTGTCCTGTTGAGGGAGAAATTGTTATGTGACTGCAGTCATTAGACAGCAGAGCTCAGCCCCAGTGCAGAGACGTAAGCCAGCCTCTGTAGTTTCCTGCTCACATTACTACTTGTTGCAGTGCAGCTTTGTAGACTCAGCCTGGGTTTTCCTTACTTATTTTACCAGAATATAGTCTAGTGAAACCTCTGGTCAGTTGACTCCAGATGTTTCCTCAAAATTCTGAAGCACTACGAAGTCCCATCGTGTGCTGGATTAGTTTGTACCTATTTGAAAGTCATAGGCTAACGAACATCCAGCCTATGTGTTTTGGCTTTGACTGTCCTCCTTCCTCTTTTTAGGAGCTCGTAATTGGAAAAGTAGTGTGGGTTCAGTTACACTCAGATTTTGACAGGTGTGAAAAGGGGATGTGTCTGGACTGTATAGGGTAAAATTTTCCATTTTTCAAAGCCTCAATAAAATTGCTTTGTTGTAAGAAAAAATAGACTCCAGCTATGCATTGATCATCCCTATACATGTAGATTGAGAGTTGAAAGTTTATCTAGTTGTAGTATCTGACTTCCCACCAAACCATGGGTTCACTTGTGTGAAGGAGGAGAACCCGTAATTCAAAATTCTTCGAAGGTCTAGAGGTGATCCTTCCCATGAGAAACTCCTAGAGAGGAATAAAACAATGCCTGACCTTGTAAAGAGCTTGGACGAGTTCTGCATTCCTTAACTTCAGTTCTGTGGCATATGGGAGGCAGCAAAAGAGGAACAGTAGTGTAAAAAAAAAAAAAAATCAGCTGTCCCATACTGTGTGTGCACTCGGATGAAAGCAAGCAAGCATTGCCTTGCTGTTCCAGTTCAGAAGCAGTGAGTACCAGTCCCTGGAGGAAAGGAAAGTCTTTTTCCAGATAGTAAATCAGGACAGAGATGTGAGATTGGTAATGAGGATTGCTCCCCGCCTTCAGAGCACTTCTGCAGTAAATCCAATATAGAACTGTCTGCAGCAGCGCCCTTCCCTTTCTGCTTGTAAGCAGGTGCTTTGTGCGGTTGTCGATTCCATTTCCCTGCTTTGTACCAATAAACACTTTCTTTGATGTCAGCTCTTCTGGGAGAAGAAATTAAGTGGACTGAATGCTTTTGACATTGCGGAGGAGCTGGTGAAAACAATGGACCTTCCAAAAGGTTTACAAGGTAATCAGAGTCTGCCCTCAACTCCAGGGGTGGCGTTTTGATCCCAGTCAGCGGTGATCTGGAGGTATTGTGTCAACCTCCTTGTGCTCCTCGGTGCTGTGGACCGCTCCCGCTTCAGCAGGAGCCCTTAGTACTCCTCAGGCGCCCTCCGTCCTCAGGGGATGCTGAAACATAATGGGAGGAAGTGGCAAAGGTTCTTGACTTTGTTGGTTTGTTTTCCAGAAGCAGTGCCTGTTTAAAGAGCTTCCATTCCCAGGTTGTTTTTTATGTAACACGATGAGGAATTGATCTAGGTTTAAATAACCTCGGGAGCCCAGGTGCTGTTAGTAGTGTTGAGGTCTGAGATTTATGTTGTGTTGACTTTCTAAATGAGGGCGCGTGCTTTGCCATTAAATCTGAAATTATCGCTGTTGTCTTGATGTGCCGTTTGTTGTCGCGTGCCATGCTGATTGTTGCTTTTCCTCCGGCTTGCAGGGGTTGGACCTGGTTGCACTGACGAAACCCTTCTCTCTGCTATCGCTAGTGCTCTGCACACTAGCACTATGCCCATCACTGGCCAGCTGTCTGCAGCGGTTGAGAAGAATCCTGGAGTTTGGCTAAACACTTCACAGCCGCTTTGCAAAGCATTTATGGTGACAGATGAAGATATTAGGTATTACCTAGAAATAGCAGATACTGTCTTAGAACATGTTTTCTTGCGGTAAAACAGCACCACGTTTTTTCACTGGCAAGTTGAAATGTTTGATAGAGCACTAGGGCTTGCTGAGCTAATTTGAATGTGTGTTTATTAGAAGAGTAGAAAGAATTGTTACACAAAGCAGCTCTCTTAAGTACAGGGATGTGCTTAAAGCACATTATTTTTTATTTTAACCCATGCTCGCTTACTCGGAGGTTTCAGGTTCATATTTGTTCTTCGTGTCAGTATGTCTCCTGTTACTGAAAAGGGGTATCTGAATTTGAGTAACCTTGACTAAGGCAACTCTTAAGCAAAGAAGGGATTGGGGAAATGCTAAATAATGAGACTTACTCCTCTGTGACAGCACAAGATCAAATGTAAGCATTAACCACTGCTGTTGCAGCAAATAAGGATGCAATTTATGTAGGTATAGCTTGCTTTCAGTGAATCAAAATTGGTCAAATTCAGCTTTAAGCACTTGATAATGTCCTTGGTGTATTCCATTCTCAACCTGAAATCACACTACTTCACATTCATTAACAGTGTACAAAGGCAGTAATTGTTTTGACTGTTCAGCTGGTAAATCTTTTTGAACTACAGGATGACTCCTTCCGTGTGATTTATACATGAATGACCAGGAAAAAAGGTCTGTTTATAACTTTCTGATTTCCTGTGGTGAGATGAAATAGGAGTCCCATGAGCCACAAATTGTTGACCGCTTCTTTACATCACTGTGACTTTGAGATAAAAGAAGCTGTAAAATTTAAGATTGTTACTCAAAAGGAGAATGAGGAAAAAAATGAAATAGTGAAAAAAAATTAATTTTCTCCAGTCTTGTATTTGGAAGTCTGAGCAGGGTAGGCTGACTTTTTTTTTTAAACCACAAATATTAATTTAAGCAAGAAAGTCTTGAATCAGCTGCAAATTTCAGCCAGAATTAAAAAATAATTACAATCAGTAGTAAGGACTCACAATAGAAAGAATTGGGCAACTGTTATAAAGTGTTTCTCAGCTTCACTTGAAGTGTAATGCCAGGCAGTTTTTTTTACAGTGCAGTTCTTACTGAGGACTCTTTCAGAATTGTGCTTCTCCACCCAGCCTCAGAGATGAGCAATATAAGATTTCTTTCCCTCAAAATAGTTAGCTTTGAGAATTAATTCAAGTGTTCATTGATTTGGGGCAGGAAGCAAGAGGAACTGGTGCAGCAGGTGCGAAAGAGGCTGGAGGAAGCCCTGATGGCTGACATGCTTGCCCACGTAGAGGAAATTGCAAGAGATGGGGAAGCTCCGTCAGAGAAAGAAGGAGGTGAGGAAGAAGGAGAAGAGGAGGAGGAGGAAGAGGAACAGGATCACGACCAGGAGATGGAGAATGTATAGTCCAGGTAGTATGACAACTTTCTTTTCTCCTTAA
The DNA here is from genome assembly GCF_040182565.1 of Anser cygnoides. Taxonomy (NCBI): domain Eukaryota; kingdom Metazoa; phylum Chordata; class Aves; order Anseriformes; family Anatidae; genus Anser; species Anser cygnoides. Next base: position 4,906,310 of record NC_089899.1, on the reverse strand, counting down.
ATTGTACCGAATAGCTCTGAAGACAGAAATGGTTTCAGAGGGAATCCTGGCATATATCAACAAATCTTTGCTTCTTAGCACACGTTTTCAAAAGCGCTCTTTTCACCAAAAAATTAGATGTTTTGAGGGGTATGACGGCTGGTGAGTTTTTATTGTCATCAAATGTTCTGGGCTTTATGTTTGTGTCGGATGGGCTAATAGCATAACCAGAATGTGTGTGTAATCACTTGAAGGATTCTGCCTTGAAAGTGGATCAGTTCCTAAACGTTCACCTGTTTTGTGATGTCATTTTTTTTTCCCAGTTCATTTATTACTACCTGTGACAGGGAAGAGGATACTGTGGAAGGGCAGCTGCCATCTTACGGATTTAATTCCCCTCCCTCCATTTTTGTCTAACTTTTTCTTTTTTAGTAAGCATTTTCTTGCAGGGTGTATTAGAGGGCACAGTAGTGGAAATTTTAAGTAACATTTTAGAAGTCGGAAAGGACAACCTGACCATCAAAAGAAGGAAGTCGCTAAAATACTTTGTGGCAGGAATTTGCAAACCGAAAGTAACAGAAGAATGTATGTATTCAAAATTTGGAAATAACTGAAAAAAATGGTTAACACTGGTACCTGCAGGATTGCCAGAAGTGTGCCTTTACACTGTGTATCCCTTAAAACAGTTATAATGGGCTTGCTTCTTGTTTTCAAGTCTCTCTCTGACTTTCACTTGTGCAGTGGACCTCTTCAGAGGTGCAACTGGATTTTTTTTTTTGTTGTCTTGTAAACCAAAATAGCTCTGAATAATAAATCCTTACTGTGTAGTAACGGGGGGAGGAGGGGGAGGCAGTTTTGTAAGGCCAAGCCAAGGTACACCCACTGAAGTTCCGTTAAGTGTTGCCTGTTGCACTAGGCAGGGACAGAGCACCATCCTGTGAAGCAAAGTGTTTCCTTGCTGTGTTATTTGATGTAACCCTAGCCTGCGTGTTTCATCAGTGGAGCTCGTGCAATGAGATGAAAACAGAACTCACTGGTTTTAATTTTCGATCATTTTAAGTTTTAGCCTAAGAAAAGCAGTTAGTGCTCTGTCGCCAATACCCAGGGCGCTTCATTATGCAGACTCCAGTTGTGTGAGCCTGTGAGGCAAGAGTGGAGAATGTGGAGGAAGAAAGGAATCTTTAGGATGAAGAGCAGAAGAAAAGAAAACCCCCCTTTGGAGGGAGTGGCAGCTGTATTTCAGTGTCAGGTAGAATGAAGAATGATTTATGTTAAGCGATCCTTCAAGCTGGAAGGTTGATTATACTGTGAAATCTGTTTGGCGTTTGGGCGATACCATCTTATATCTGGGCTCTTTATATTATTTTCCTGTTTTACCACATGACTAACAGTAGCTTTATTTGGACAGTGAATATCTTGCATTCCTTTCTACTACAAAGGTCTGGCAACAGCAAAGAACCATAACAAGCTGTCTGCTGAAGGTGAAAAACGGGAGATAAAGAAATGGCTATGTTTTGCCAATGGTGCTTTATTTTTTTAAGAGCTTACTTGCTGCAAAGGTGTTTAGAAGTGCCTACTAACTTACGAGGTCGTTTTTCTTTTTCTTCTAGGGAGTTCCATCTAAGAATTCCCAGTATAAACCCTATCAGCAGGGTCAGCACAACTATTTACAAAGCCAAGAGTGTCTGCAGAGTAAATTGCACCAACCATCCGACTGTACCTATGAGCATTTTGATGTACACTTCAGGAAAAGTTGAGAAGCTGATGGTCCATTAATTGCTGGGTAGTTTTGAAGATGGAACTTGACTAAACTCTACTCCCCCTCCTTTTTCTAAAGGGGTAGGGTAATCGGGAAGACAAAAGTGGGAGGGGATAAAGGAATATAAAACAGTGGGAGGGAATATACTAGGAACCAAACTTCCTGTCCTTTTTTTTTTTGTGGGTCAGTGATTTTTTCAAGCTTTTCTATCAAAGTATCTTTAACAATGACCCATCAAAACCATTTTCTCTCTAATGCAAGTGAGAGAGATGCTGTTTCACTCCTTGGCTACTCTGCTGTAGGCTACCTGTTTGTACCAGACTGTAGGGAGGTCATTTTATGTTGTGGATTGTCATTCCATGTGTCTATTTGGGTCAGTGAATTTCATTTTCCTCGCAAGACCACATTGGTCTTGAAAGTGTAGTCTCAGAGATGAACTACCAGTGCCTCTTCCACCTGAGGTTTTGATGAGTAGGGGAAGTTACACGTGAGGAGCTGGTCAATGGCAATCTGGTTTTTAGTGAGTTCCAACACCACACCGAATGCACTACTGTGCACGTTTTAGATACAGAGTTCTGTGTATGTCCAAGCATAGCAGAACAGAGTTTTGAAGATAAATATACCCGCTCTGTGGTATATTTTGCTTTGGCTTAGGTCTGGTCAGAAGGACCTTCTCAACTCAGAATGGAAGGATGACTCATTTCTGACTGACAATGAGGAAGACTTCCTCTTTTCTCTTCTGGTGCCAAGAACCCTGACCTCTGTTTCTGTGTGTGTGGAGGGAAGGGGATCCATTCCAATAGGTGTGTCTACACATCTGCTTTCATGTGCAGTAATGTTCTGACCTCTTTTAAAAACAAGAAAGGCAAAAGGTTGATTTTTCTATAATTGATATCTAAATGAATCTAAAGCTTTTTATTAAGTATTAAATCTTTCTTATTTGCATGTGCAGTGAAGTGACCAGCATTTTGTGTCCAAAAAATGAAATGATGTGAAACCTGCCTTAATGTGTTTATAAGTATTTGGCTTCACCATGGGTACCTTGATTGATTCATCAGTCTCTTCTAGTACAACTGTGAGCATATTGGGGTAACTTGTGGCTAAAAAGGGATTTATCTGGGGAGGGAGGATAGAGAGATGGGAGAAAGATGTGTGCGTAGCTTGGAGAATACGTTGACTAGGTTGCAGAAGTTATTTTAGTCTTAGGGTATCCATTGCATAATTCGTGCATGGATGTCTCAGCTGAAAGTACAGTATAAAGTGGTGGATGAAATATTGTGCCACTAACCAATTGTACAAGTTGTTGGTATCCCAAAACTTGGGGAAGAAAGTAGCTCCCAGAGCCTTTATCATGTAAGAATGATTAGCAGGAACAGCAAGGGACCAGGGGAATTGCCTGGCGAGTAATAGCCTTTGGGAGTAGTTCAGTGTAGTGATCTGAATAGGTTTAAGCTCCTTGAAAAATATCCCATGCCAAAGTGACTGATGCTATATTAACTCTTTTCTTAAAGTTGTGAGAATACAAAATTCTTTGATACTGCTCATTTGGAGTACTGCAAGAAGACTGAATTGTACTTTGCTGCTGCTTTACCAGGTATTCCTTTGGGGAACTTTACCTGCTACTGCAGCCAGTGAAAATTACTTTCCTTTTTGAACAGTCTGTTACGGTTATTATTCTGTAAATCTGTCCTCTTGTAATTCATTGTGTTGAATTAAATGTTTCTCACAAAGTAGAGACTCTTCTGGTCTCCCTCAAGCCCCTGCTTGGAGTTTTTGTGCTGTGCCCCTTCCAGTTACCTCAGCAGAAAAGCTCTTGTGTTTCTGTGGTGGGCTCTGTTCTGACATTTGGATCTTGACGTTTGAGACCCAGAAGAGGAGAATGGATGAAACTTGTGGAAAGCCAGTTCCTTCTTGCTGCAGAGTCCTCTGTGTCCTCACTGAGGAAGAGGCTACCAGGATGTCCTGTGTAACGGGCGAGTTGCTGATGTGGTCGTCTGAATCTCAACTCTAGCAGTTTACAACCCATCCTGGAGGGGGTTTCTTGAACATGGCCATCTTGTTCTGACACTATTTCTTTTGACTTTTTAAAAACTTTTTAAATATCTAGTGATGTCTTTACTTTTATTTTAATCAAAATAAATTTTAAACATATGTAAGTACCAGGACTCAGATGATTAAGAAGTTGATACTAGTCTTTCGATACATTGAAGATTCATTAAGAAGAATTAAGTTTAAATTGTTGCTAACTTGTGTGCCAGCTCTTTTGTTTTCATACCTCTACTTTCCTTGCTGAGCTCTCTTTTTTTTCCCCGTCAGCCCTTTAAAAAGTTTGTTTTCACTCATATGGAGTTGATTGTTCAAAGTACCAAAAAGGGGCCCAGGACTCCTGTCACATCCCAAGGAATAATTTTACCTGCTTAGTGAGACAGGTAAGTGAATGAAACATTCCTTTTAAATGAGCCTGTTGTCTTTCTCATGGTGCTGCACCAACAGCTGGGTTAGTTTGTCTTGCCACAGCCTACTGCCATGGACATGACTAAGGGGCACATAGTTGTCTGCCTTCGTTGAATATATCCCCAACATGGAGAAAGTAGTTGCTACTCGAGGTATAGCTTTTGAAGCAGATGATTAGTTAATATTACATGTAGGAAAAGTAATTGAATGGAATTCAGCAAAACTTACTAACCTTTTATTATATACAGCAGTTGTTACATGTGAATGTAGTTACAGTGGTTCCATCTGAGACCAGGTTCCTCTGCTTAGAGAAGCAGTTCTGAGGATGCTTTCGAAAACTGTAATTCTTTCCATCAGTGGTAATGGCACCTTTCTGTTGTCCTCAAAGATTATAAATGTATGTAATACGAAGCAGCAGTGGAAAATAGCCTTAGGTTTGTCCTGCGCACTGGTTGCACCAGTAATCTATTCTGGTTGGCTATTTTCTACAAAAATAATTACACCGAGCTCTGCGGGTGGTTAGTTATATTCAGCTAGTTTAATCCTTTTTGGAAATAACATATGAGCAGATTTTAATGGTCTTTGTGCATCTTCACTGGGGAGAGTAGGAACTTGTCCAATATGGTTGAAGTTTTTCATCTTTTTCTGTAGGCAGTGTAACATCGGATGTGTACCATCTGCGTTCACAAAAGCTGTACTTATCCTGTGTCATGCTCAGATTTTTGTTGTTTCATCTGGAAACAGCAGCCTGCCCAGTTCTAGAGGGCACTGGCTGGAGGAGATGGGGGAAATTGGTTTGCTTGATGTTGGTAGATAGGGCGAAAACCCTCAAAACACAGTTTTACTCTGCAAAAGTGAAAGAGACTCCTGATTGTTTAAGACTTCTGATTTTATCTTGCGCAAAGTGTGTTGGAGCTGTTCCGTTAAGATGACTCAGGTTTTTTTCTCTGCTATGTTTTTTAAAACTAACAAAGTTAAGGGAATTTAATTCTCCCTGCTTGTTTATTACCAGTATTATTTTTACTGAATTCTAGTTGGATAAAATTTTGTGCAATCAATAAACGTAAATGAATTTGCATGGATATTGGTGCAGTTTAGATATATCCTGCAGACCTTTTGTAGGTGGTTCTGCCCAAGAAAAAGTTAGCTTGATTCGCATCTGAAGCTGAACTTGCTGAACTGCCTGTTGAGCAAGAAAAGGGAGGAGTTGTCTTGCTTGTAACCTGAGCACGTTAGGAAGGGAAAACAGGCAGGAGTGACATGGCTGGACTGTTAAAATGTAGGTATGTTAAACCCAGCATATGGAGTCTTTTGTTTCAGGGCTGTGAATTATTGGTGATAGTATTAAAGCAAAAATATTTTAAATTAGAATTCACTGATAAATGCACGCTCCTGTTCTACTTCCTGTGTGAAAACAGGCTTGCTGAAATGAACTTTGCAAATCAGAAATGTGTTTTCATCAGTAAAATACATTTTAGTTGCAGTGGAAGCTAAAAGCATTCACTTTGTGCAAGACAAACTGTGCTGAATGAAACCTTTTCATCGGTGCTAGTTTATCAGCTACTGGTGGAGGTAATTCAGCTTCTTTATAGCTATAGGAGACTGTCCCGTTGCTCCTTTCTATAAACTAAGAAAACGTTGAATAGGAATGTAAATGAAGGTTAAATGTATTTTTCAGCTGTCTTGTTGAAAACTAATCTTTTACAGGCTGACTGTAGCAATTGGAGGAACAGAGGGAAGAGGCAGCAGGCTGTCCTGTTAGTTAAAGTTTCCTTGGTTCAGATTAGTATTTGTGCCAATCCTGTGAAAGGCACCCAGTTGCACAACTGAGGACTGCACTCACGGATTTTTAAAAGAGTTAAAATCTACTGATGCTGCTGTACCTTCTGCAGGGCTGCTGCGTAACCGTGTTTCTCTGTAGTATGTATTTTGCAGCCATGTAGTTGGTATTGTCCATGGTTTAAGACTTGTGAAACACACAAGCTGTTAATCTGAAATTTTCTTTCCAGGCCTGTTTATTTCATTTTTAAGGCCTTGGATATTACCCCTAATCCTTTATCCTTAAATTTTCAGGACTGCTGCTTACTCATCTCTGTCTAACTTTGTCTTGGCTGTTTCTCATCAACTTTTAATTGTTCTTTTAATATCATTACCAAACATACTCTTGCCTTTCTTCCCTCCTGTTTGCCATTGAATGTTACCTCTGTGGCAACTGCAACAGTTCTGTGTGTGGGAGAGCATTTTAGAAAATTAACGGGTTCCCAGCTCTTTCTGTGAAAGCGCACAATGCGCCCAACAGGCGGCTCTCCAGGCTCCCTGCCAGCAGTTAAAAATCACAGAACCATGGAGAGGTTTGGGTTGGAAGGGACCTCAAAGCCCACCCCATCCCACCCCTGCCATGGGCACGACCCCTCCAGCAGCCCAGGCTGCCCCCAGCCCCATCCAGCCTGGCCTTGGGCACTGCCAGGGATGGGGCACCCACAGCTCCTCGGGGCAGCCTCAGCCAAGGCCTCACTGCTCTCAGGGGGAAGAATTTCTTCCTAATACTGAATCTAAACCTACCTTCTTTTAGCTTAAAGCCATTACTCATTGTTCTGTCACTGCCCCCCTGACAAAGAGCCCCTCCCCAGCTTTCCCAGTTCCAGTTCTGGGCTCCCCAGCACAAAAAAAGACAGGGATCTCCTGGAAAGAGTCCAGCAGAGGGCCACAAAGATGATATGGGCCTGGAGCATCTTCTCTGTGAGGAAAGGCTGAGACCTGGGTCTGTTCAGCCTCGAGAAAAGAAGGCTGAGAGGGGATCTTATCAATGTTTATAAATACCTGAAGTGTGGGAGACAGAGGGACACAGCCAACCTCTTTTCAGTGGTCTGTGGGGACAGGACAAGGGGCAATGGCCACAAAATGGAGCCCAGGAAGTTCCACACCAACACGCGAAAGAACTTCTTCATGGTGAGGGTGATGGAGCACTGGGACAGGCTGCCCAGGGAGGTTGTGGAGTCTCCTTTGGAGATATTCAAGGCCTGTTTGGACGCCTACCTGGGCAACCTGCTCTAAGGAACCTGCTTTGGCAGGGGGTTTGACCGGATGATCTCTTGAGGGCCCTTCCAACCCTTATAATTCTGTGATTCTCTGATTCCTGCAGCCCCTTTAGGCACTGGCAGGCCACTGTAAGGTCTCACCAGAGCCTTCTCTTCTCCAGGCTGAGCACCCCCTGCTCTCCCAGCCTGTCCTCATAGTAGAGCTGCCCTGGCCCCTGAGCATCCCTGTGTCCCCCAGACCTGCCGCAAGGCCCAGGTCGGGCTGGATGCAGCGCTGCAGGCAGCGAGAGGACCGGGGGCCTCACAGGCCGCGTCCCGCCCTGAGAGGGGGCGAAGCCATCTCGCCTCCGTCCCGATCCCTCGCTACCTTCTGTTCAGGTCTGTTCCTTGGGTTCCTGTTCCTACCTACAGGCTCAGCTCTTCCTTCTGACTCTGTGTCTAGTTGCTTACTGTATTTTTTTCCCTTCACTCCTACTCCTTACTACTTTGCAGGAGGTAGATACAGCAGAACATACAAAAGGGTAACTAAGTCTTTCAGCACCTCTGAGTCATGTCCTTTTTGTCTTGCTTTAAAGAAAGCCTGTTCAATGTAGACTGATTCTCCCAGTCCTCAAAAAGCAGGTAGGATAACATGTTATCCTCCTGATATCATGATATCCTCCTGATATCATATCCTGATAACATGGGAGGGAATGGGAAGAATGTTTGTGTTTAATGAAGAAAAAGTTCTTCAGCATTAACTATCAAGTCAGTCCTGTTTATTTGGGATTGCTGCGCGTGCGAGTCTTTGGATAATACCAGTTGTCCCCTATCAAATAGAGTGCATATTCTTAGCTGTTGTCACTGAGCATAAACTCGATGATACCCGTGTTGTGCATCTCAGCTCCTGCTGTAAGTAGACACACAGACCTGAGGTGGCGTACTGCCTCCTGCCTGCCCACGGTCAGAATCCATTCCACAGCATGGAAAACAGTGTCACGTAGAGGATATAGCAAACTTAAAACTTGGATTTGTTCTCAGATGAGCAGAGATCAACTGTGTTCATAGAATCATAGAATGATTTGGATTGGAAGGGACCTTAAAAATCATCTAATTCCAACCGCCCCACACCATGGGCAGGAACACCTCCTACTAGACCAGGTTGCTCAAAGCCCTGTCCAGCCTGGCCTCGAACACTTCCAGGGGTGGGAATTTCCCTTGAACTAATGAGGGAAAACCATTACCCTTCAGTTTGATCCCAACAGCACGGGACAGCATTTGCTAAATCCTGTTATACAGTGAGAGGGCACTTGAGAGAATGATGAAGAAAAAGACGTTTTGAACTTCAGAATGACCTTCCAAATTGTATTTGAAATGCTTGTCAGGGTTATCAGTTAGAATGCTAATTCAGTATCGATGATACTGATGGTAAATTAATCTTTTTATGTTTAGTGTATTCTTACCTTACAGGGGCACAAATGGAAATATTCTGAGCTCATGCAGAATTGGAAAAGTGGGGCACTGAATGACCTCATAAATTCTTTGTCTCCGGTGGCAGAAGACAGGATCTGCTTAGTTGTAGAAATCTGTGTGTTTGCATGTGTAAAATACAGGTCTTCTGACGAATCGGCTCCCAGGTTTCTGAAGGAGTTGAATAATAAGTTATTACTTGGGTTTGTTTGTAATTTGAGTCCAGTTTTATGTCCTGGGTTAACCTCTAGAGCAGATCTTACTGGGATTCAGTGATCTGAAGGGCTGTAAAACTTGAAAGCTTGGTGCACAGTCTTTTTATTTTTTCATGCTTTTATCTGATGTACAATTAATTCTTAGTTTTGCATCAAGTGGCAGCTCCACAACTTTTCAGAAGTCGTTACCTGAAAGCCAGATTCTTCATTAATCTAATGCATGAAAAAGAGATGTTTGCTAATGGCTTCCCCCAGAGTGCCTTTTTTACCTGCTGCTGTAGTAGACAAGAGTCTGTTGAGATAAAGTTGTGGTGACACTGAAAGGCAACAGAAGAAAAGAGCGCTCAGCCTGTTATGCCGAGAGGAATGCAGTTGTCCATGCTTTGAGTTGCACAATGCTCGGTCAGTTGTAGCATGTGCATCTAATGCAGTTTTTCCCTGCTGTGCTGACATTCAGCCTCGTCACCTTGATCCGTCTCCATATGTTGTTCCCTCAGTCAGCTACTTTTGAGATGATTGATCTCAGACTTAGGTCATTTTTCAAGTTGCAGATCTTGTCAATCTGTCTGGCTCCACCTACATGCAGTGATTCAGCTCCTGATGTGCTGAAATATTCCCCTAAGCCTTCCCACACACAAGTGAGGACTTTTTTATAGTTCTTCTCCAAGCTGCACCACCTCTTCTGTACTGCTCAAAGCGTGTATTTTTTGCATGATGTTTGCATGTGCTTGAAGAACGGTGCAGAAAGTCAAGTTTGATCTCCTAAAGAGTTAGAGGAACCACTTGCAGTCGTCCTCCAAAAGTATTTTCCCCACCTAAACTTTGGGTCCCGTTTACCGCATTTGGCTAATGTGCTGTGATTAAAAGGAAAGGAAACAAGTGTGGGGTTTTTCCTCCCCACCCCTCTATGTTCAGATATCTCCTCTCTAGGGCTTGGTCTTTATAGCACAATAAATATTCTAGCTAGGGCGTTCTAACTTCTGCATTTGCACACTTGACCTGAAATAGACGTGGCTGTCACAGAATCACACTTGAGGGAGTTTTACTTGCATAGCTGTGGTGGTAATAATAACTTTGCTGTAGCTATATTGATCTATTTCCCCATGCAGAAAATGGCTCAGTGTGCTGTTACACCTTTGCTGTGCTTTAGTACAGCATTCTTTAACTCCCTGTACGTACACAGGGGGCTGTACAGGTCACTCTGAGCGACGTCCTTGTTCTGTCCTGGTCGGAGACCTGCTTCAGCTGATGGCGACGCCTGCACCCCACTTCCAAGCTACACGGAAAGTGTAGTAAGTCTCTCCTCACGCGATAGCTGTGGACAAAAAATGCCTGTTCTGTAAGCATGGTGCCACATGGAGAGTGAGCTAAGGAGGTTTGTGACCCAGAGAGTGTCTCCGGGATCGGTTGTGGTAACTGGGACTGCCTGGCAAAGGATTACAGGCAGTGCGAAGCAGCAGAGTGTGAATGGGACCTGATAGGAAATGGGGAAACCTGGCGTGGACTGTAGAGGTGGGCTTGGAAGCAGCATGTGGGGGCCTTCTCTTTTCTGTTGTGTTCAGGGAAGTTGGATCTTCTGTTTGGTTGCTTTTTTTTGGTAAAGAACTGGAGTTGTGCTAAAGAGTTCGTCTATTTCTCTGTTAACAAAGGCAAGGCTTTTAAAGACTTGCTCATTACTCAGGTTAAGAAAAAAGGCAACTTAGGGTCACGAATGAAATTAAGAATCTAAGGAAAGAAGAAAGCGTGAGCTCGTTCTGCTGAAAATGGAACAGATCATAGGCAGAGCATCTACGAACCAGGTTTGCCAAAAGCACTTTAAGAACTGGCAGCTTCTCTAAGTGTTGTTGGACTTGACGTAGTGAATTCCCAAGAGGACTGAGAGCGCACAGTGTAGGCAAAAACGACAGTGTTGGGAGCTGGCGGTGTAGCTGCTGGGGTGAGAGAGCGCCCACGTACAGCGTTCCTCGTGGGGCTCGCAAGGTGGCGGGCTGGTGGCCCGTGGCGGTCACTGTGCCGCAGGGTTTGACTTGTGAGGACGGAAGGTTTGGTTCGGGCAGGTTCACACCGCAGGGGGAGGCTCCTGCCTTGGTGCAGGCTGCCCAAAGAAGTTACGAGAGGCATAGGGTTGGTTGATCGTTAATGAGTTTCCAATTTCTGTGTATCGGAGAAGCTCGGAAGGGGGACGTACCATTTAACCGCAAGTAATGGAAAACCCACTATTTTTAGTAGCTCAGTGGGGTGTTTCAACTTGGTGAATTAAATATTTTGGGAAGTGAGAGGAGGAGATGTCTCACAGCCAGCCTGCGTGGCTCAGATCTGCTGGCTTTGCCACATCTGTCCCTAGAGGAGAAGCCTCAGCCTGCAGCAGGGCAAGCTCTCCCTAACGCTCCGGGAGCTGCCAGCCCGTGGCACGGGGATGGAAAAGGGGAAGAGGAGGCCGAGGTGGGAGGAAGCAAGGAGCCGTGCTCGTGCCGGTGCATCTCTGCAAGTGCTGAGGAGGTTGGGCAGACGCGGCCTGATCCTGGTGAAACGGAGCTGTGAATGCCCGGGGAAGGAGAAGTTGCAGCGGTCTCCTTTGCAGCAGCCACCCAAAACCAGCCGGTCAGCTCAAAACCAGGAAGGAGCTCTAAGGTGAAACGAGGAAATCTTACATATTTTCCAGCTGCTGAAAATCCTTCATGAAAACACTTTACGTTTAGATGGGTAGGTAAGAGGAATGGAAAGGAGGACAGAGGCAGTTCCCCATGGCTGTTATCTCGCTGAGCAGATGACATACACGTTGAGCCATCCGGAGTGTCAGAAGTACGGGGTGAAAGTCCCTCTCCGCAGCAGAGTCACCAGCTGAAGGGCAAAATGTGGAAGCCAAAGGACTGACCGCGTGTTTGGGCTGCTGGCTGGCAGGAGTTAATGTTTACAGGGCTCTGTGAAACGCAAACAGAGCGCGGCTGTTCTGAAGGGGGGGGGTTTCTGGACCGGACGCGGGTGGTGGTGCTCGCAATTAAAAACAACCCCAAGCTGACTGGCTGAATTAGTCCCAAAGACAGCGCTTTGGGAAGACAGTGATGTGAAAATGGAGAAAATGAAGCTTGAGGATTGGACCTGTGGAATCTGAGCAGGGAATCTGGGCTTTTGAGGTAGCGGGTGACCTAATAATTGGTATATTAGGGTGAGTTAGCGTGTCGTCACTGCCAGGAAGGGTTTCTTAAAGCTCCGTCTGTGGAAATTCCCTATAAAGCCGTGGCCCAGGTGGAGAAAGTGATGTGGGGGGAGTTGTTTTGCAGGGAGCCGGTCGGTGGGGGGAAGCCCTACAGCGATTGAGATCAGCGTGGTAGGCAGCAACACCCGTTGGAAAATAATGGGGTTCTAACAAGCTCTTGTTAAGTAACTGGGGAAGAAGGAAATTTCTCTCTCTAACCAAAGCCTGCTGCGGAGCAGCTCCTAAAGAGGTGGTGGCCAGGGGAGCTCCCAAAACCGGGGGGCACAGCTGGGGAGCCCCCGCACTGCACCCCTCGGGCGGCAGGGAGGAAAGGGGCTGGAAAGGAAAGCCGTGAGTTAGCCTGGGGGGGGCAGGAGGTGTTTTATGCCTGGGGCCAGCCCTTCAGGGACCTGTGTGGGTGTCAGGGGGCGTCCGGCTGGGAGAGCAGCAGGGCCGTGAGCCCAGACCCTCGAGTTTGTGAAAGCTTGGGCTTGACCTGGGTTGTCTGCCTGGGTTTGGGGTGGCCGGGCGGGCGGTGGCCGACATTTTGCTGCTGTGTCCGCTGTCCTGGGGGCGAGGCGCCCCTTCATTTATTCTGCTAATAAAGGGCTGTGCGGAGCCGTACCTCCTGCGTCCCTGGTGTCACTGCTGGGGGCTCCGGGGGGCGCAGAGGGCTGGGACCAGGGGGCTGGGAAGAGCCTGGGGGTCCTGCCCTGGGGGTCCCGAAGGCAGCCCCAAAGCCTGGGGGTCTCGGAGCCTCGGGTCCCTGCCCTGGGGGTCCCGCAGCCCCCAGCCCCGCCCCCCTCCCCCATTCTTACATCATGTTCCGGCCCCCTCCCCGGCCCCCTCCCCACCCCCCCCCCCCAGCTTGGGTCGGGCTCTGGCTGCCCTCCAGCCCCCGGGGGGGTCCCTGCAGGGCCGGGGCCGTGGCACCGGGGCTCGGCCCCCGCCGCCCGCAGCTCCCGGAGCCGGTGGGGGGCGGAGCCACGCGGCGAGGGGGCGTGGCCACGGGGAGGGGGCGGAGCCACGCGGAGGGGCGGGGACAGGGAGCAAATGGGCGGGGCGGGGCGATAAGGGGGCGTGGCTCCGTTAGGCCCCGCCCCATCCATTGCACGCGCAGGCGCGCGGCGGGGCGCGGCCCATTGTCGAGGCGGGGCGGGGCGGGGCCGGGGGGGCGGGGGGGGGAGGGGGCGCAGAGCGGCGGCGGCGGCGTGCTGCGGGCACCGGGCCCCGGGCACCGGCACCGCCCCGGCCGCTCCTCCCGCCGCCATGCCCGGCTCCATCTACCAGCCCGACGGCGGGCAGGCTGCCCGCGGCCCGCCCCGCTGCCTGGCGCTGCTCAGCCCTCCGCCGCCGCCGCCACCGCCGCCGCCCACCGGGCAGGAACCGGAGCCCGAGGCGGAGCGGGAGGAGCAGCAGCAGCCGCCGCCGCCGGACGAAGCGGCCGCCCTGCGGTTCGCCCTGGAGCAGCTGTCGCTGCTGGGGCTGGACGAGGCGGCGGGGGAGGCTCTGGAGGAAGCGGAGCCCGGCGAGGCTCTGGGAGGCCACCGGGGGACCGGGGGCAGCCCCCCGCTTACCGGCACCGCCTCCCCCCCCCCCTCCTCCTCCTCCTCCTCCTCCTCCTCCTCTTCCTCCTCCTCCTCACCACCACCACCCCGGCGTTTTCGGGCCCTTCGCCCCGCACCTCCCGCTGCCCGAGCAGATGAGCATCCTGGGCGGCAGGAAGAAAAGCGTGAACATGACCGAGTGCGTGCCCGTGCCCAGCTCCGAGCACGTCGCCGAGATCGTGGGACGCCAAGGTAACGGCCCCCGGCACCCCCGGGACCCCCCGACCCCGCTCCCACCCTCGGGGACCAGCCCCGGGGGATGCCCGGAGCCGCCCGCCCGTTCCCCCCCCCCCCCCCCCAACCCCGGGGCTGCTCCGCTCCTCGCCGCTCCCGTTGGTTTTTTTTTTTTAATTAATTTATTTTCCCCCTCCCCTCCGATTTGGGTCACTTTTCGGGCTTTGTCTCTTTTCCCTCTAAGCGGCGCGGAGGCGGAAACTTGACGGCAATAAATCCCTGCCCCCCCCACCCCCCCCCCCCCCCCCCAAAAAAAAAAAACTCTTCCTGGCGGCACCCGCTCGCCTTGGGGCTTCTACGAGCAAGCTGCGCTTTTTTTGGGGGGGGAGGGGGGTTGGGATAAAAAAATAAAGGAAAGGGCCCCGCTTGTAAATAGGAATTAAAGCACGTAGGCCAGCACGGGCGGAAAATAAACGCCTGGTGCGTAGGGAAAGTTCTCGGGATGGCTGGACTTCTCGCAAGTCGGTGGCAGCGGGGTAATTAGGGACGGGCACGGCGTGCGGGCGAGAGCCTTAATTTTATTTTAGCCCAGAAACCTCCCCCCCCCCACCACCACACCCTCCCGTCTCTCCCCCCTTCTCCCTGCGCTGCCGCTGGGTGTTTCAGAGCCCGATGCCAAACGGCGTCCATCGGATGGATCCGCTCGTTGGAAACAGGCGAAACTCCCCTGATTTGGAGCAGGTTTTTTTTTTTTGGGGGGGGGATGGGGGTGTGAAGCCCAGCTCGCTGGGATCTGTCACAAAAGGACACCCGGGCACGCCTCAGCCCTGGGCGTGTGTGCCAGGCGGGTGCTTTGTCTCGAGGAAATCCCGAATAGCCGTTTCCCCGAGTCGCACCTTCAAGGAAAAAGCCCCCCGGTAAGGAAATTAAAAAATAAAAATAAAAAAAAGAGAGAGAAAAGGGGGGTAAAAGATAAAATAAAAAGGAAGGGAGCTGCTCCCGCAGAGATCCAGGTGGAGCTGGGTCCTCGGGCCGCTCGCGCCCCGACCTGGGGGCGTTTTGGCGACGCTCGCCGCTCCCGCTGCCCCCAGCCCCGCTGCCCCGGCCCCGTCCCTCCGGGGGGGGCTCGGTGCCGGGGTCCCGGGGGGCATTTTATCGGCGGGGAAGCGGGGCGCTGGGCAGCCTCATTGTTCTCTTTGTTAGCCCGAGCCACGCTGCGATGAGCGTGGTGACATCATGCTCTGCGCTTCCCATTGGCCTGCGCTGCCTCCCCGCCAGCCGCGCTCCCGGCCGGCCCCGGCCGCCCAACTTTTCCGTGCACCCCTCGCCGGCACCCGCCGGCTGACCGGGGAGGCCCAGCCCGGCCCAACGGCACCGCCGAGCCCGGGACGTCGCCGGCGGCTCGAGGAGAGGAGCGCCGTGCCGCCGCGGGGAGAGCAGCGCGCTCCGCTCGGGATGCGGGCGTGGGTTCGGTCTGCGTGGCGGGGGGCTCGCAGCCCCCCCCCCCCCCCCCGGGATCCCTCGGTGGCCGGCGATCCCACGGCGAGGTCTGTGCCTCCACTGGGAAGCGACTTCTTGGGTGGGTTGGGCGAACCCAACTTCGTCCAGGTGGAGCAGCCTCTGGCAGCACCCGTACTGCGGCAGCACCCGGCCTCGGGGCGGCTCCTGCACCCCGAGGAGCTCGCTGTGTGCCCGGGTACCCCGCACACCTCGCTCGGAGGTTAGGGCGCTCGTGGAGCCCCGTGGGGCTGCTGGAGGAGGCCATGAGAAATGCTCGTGCTACGTCCAGGTGGGGCAAGCGGGGTGCTGCTGCGGGGTTTGGGGGGGACACGGTGCCAGTGGTGGGCCGTGGGTGCCCCAGCCCTCCTGCAGCGCCCTTCCCCACGGGATTTGCTCCGTGGGTGCCTTTGGCTCCCCGAGGACGCCGCAGCCCCTTTGTGCTGGGGTTTTGGTGTGAGGAGGGGTCAGCGTTTGGCACCCCGGGTTTTTGCTGGCAGAGGGCTGCTGTGGTATTTAGGGGCTGGTTCAGCAGCACGTGGGGGCACAGGGGTGTCACCGGGGTGTCTTGGTGCTCCAGCTGCGCTCTGCTTCCTCCAGTGCTGCTGGCAGCTGCTCTAAGTCAGGGAAGTGCAAGGCCACTGCAGCACCGGGGGCTTTAAACTGAGCAGAGCCCTTCCTCCGCGGGGCTCCTGTGCCTTGTCCTCCTGCGTCAGTGCTGGCACTGTGTCCCTCGGGTCCCCAGGTCCCCCTGTGGGTGCAGCAGTGTGCTGTGGGTGTCCCCTGGGGGGGCACCAAGCCTGGGGTGCTTTGCAGCGTCTGCAGTCGTTCCAGCAGCGAGCCGTGCTGTGGGCTCGGGTCGGATCCCACTGAACCATGTCCCCATTTCTCCCGTGCCTGCTTTCATCCTGAGCGCCCAGCCTGGCCGAGAGTCTGGAACGGGCGCTTGTGGTGCCACGCGTGGGCAGGGACCGGGATCCCTGGTGGCTGAAAGGCTCTGGGGGCTGGCTTTGTCACCTCCCCGCCACCCGGGCTCTGCTCCCTGCCTCCCGTCCCCTCAGCTCCGCCGCAACAAAAGAGACAAGCACGGGGCTCGTCAGAAACGTGTGTCCCAAAGGCGTTGCTCTGGGGCATCGCTGGTGGCTCTGGTGTGATGCTCGGCTGCGGGGCCGAGCCCGCGGGGTCCCCTCGTCCCCGGCCAGGCGATGGCCGGAGCAGGAGGGCTGCGATCGCGAGCGGTGAGGTGCGGGTCCGGGAGCTTCTCTGCGAGCTGGGGTGGGTGTGTGCACCTGATGGCACCTCGCGTGCCGGAGCGGCTCTCGGAGCGCTTTGGGGACCCGTCTCCTGTCCCCAGGGCCCAGCAGCGCCTCTGCCTGTGCCTCTTATCAGGCCGGAGGCAGGTCCCGCAGGCGGGCAGTGCTGTCCCAGTCCAGCCGGCACGAGGCTGTCCCGTGGGTTGCTGCATGACAGAGGGCGTTGGCCGGGATTTCTCCAATTTCTCCTTTTTCTTTGATTTCTGTCCTCCAGACCTACTAAGTTACACCTTTCCCGAAGGGAGCAGCAGCTCAGGAAGCAAAGCTTTGCTGCGCAAAGCACGTCGGTGTTATGTCGGCTGGGCCGGAGGCTGCTGCTGCTGCAGCCCCTCGTGTCCAGCCCGGCTCCGGTGGCAGCGCGGTGCCTGCGAGCCCGCATCCGAGGCCCTTCTCGTCCCTGCCCACACGGCTCCCGAAAGGCAGCGTGGCCGGGCAGGATTACGTGGTCATGCCTTCGCGTGCAAGCCCATTCATGACTCTTGCCGTGGGAGGGACTGTCTCCAAAAAGCGCTGTGGGCATTGATCGCGTTCTGCTCTTTCCAGCCAGCAGAAGTAGGGCGGTGACGTGAAGGTGATCGAAGCCGTGCCGGGGAAAGGGGAGGCTGGGGCACGGGGCGGGCTGGCTGCTGGAGCCCCCGGCCCCGTGCTGGTGTTGCTGGGGGGGGTCCGTGCCCAGCAGCGTGTGTCCTGGGGGCTGCCGGAGCATCCCGAGGGCTCGGGGCTCTGCTCTCGGCTCTGCCCCACACGGCTTCGCTCCCCGGCTCCGCTGCCCCACTGCGACGTGCGGACACTTCTCAGCTCTGTGCGGGATTTTGGGAAGTTGCTGTTCATAGAAGACGCCGGGATGCTCGAAGGGGAGATGCAGGAAGGATGAAATACGGCCGCTCTCCTCCCTGCCGGAGCTCAGTGGGTGTTTCGGTGCTTGGAAAACGCGTGGAGAGACCGCGGGCCTCGTTTTTTGAGCCAGCCCCAGCATCTGCAAACCAACCTGCGGCGTTTGGCTGGGCCTGCTGGTGAGCCCCACGCCGCGCTGTCCTCGCCCGCCGTGCCACGTCCTTTCGGCTGGCCTGGCCACCTCCTGCTGCCTCATCTGGTCTGAGCAGAGCCAGAAAGTCGTGGGGTTGGCAGCGCGGGTTGGGCTGGTCGCTGAAGGCTCTGCCTCTGGATCTTGGCTCTGGCACCAGCTCCCTCCTCTCCGTCTCGTGGCGAAGAGCCCAGCCTCCCTGCCTCGCTTTCCCCGGAGTCTGGAGAAGAAACAAAGGTGTGAGGTGCCCGCCTCCCGCAGAGGTGTTGTGAGGGAGAATTAATTACTGTTTGCAGAGAGGTGGAGAGAAGCGCTCAGCAAGAGGGGAGATGAGATGCGGCGGAGGAGCAACGTGTTCTTCTCCACGTCTGGTCCTGGTGCTGCTCGCCCGGACCGAAGGGGGCCGGCGGCTCCGTGGTGCAGGGTCGGAGGCGAGGAAGTGCTGGGGAAGAGGAAGGCCCAGGTCTTCTTGGAGGCTCTGCAGGCAGCAGTCCTGCTGGTTAACGCCGCCAGGGACTCCTCTAGAGAAGCCCGGTTGCCTCCTGGGTTTTCGTAGCTCAGGGTTGGGGCACCACAAGCGCAAAGCTCCTCGTGCAAATGGAGATGTGGCCCGGTCACCGGCCGGGGTGTTGGCTGGCGTCGTCCTCCTCACGTGGAGGGGCCGCGCTGCGTCCCAGCGGGCTTTGGCCGGGCTGTGCTTGGGACCAGCGAGCGGATCAGCCGTGTGCCGTGCACCGTGGTGGCTTTCTCGTCTCCTGCCCAGATGATGCCGGGAGTGTGGAGGATGGCGAGGCGCCTCCCATACCTCTCTGCGGGTTTCGTGGGTACCTGCGATGCTCACAGCCCCGAGCGGCGTGGGGCTCCTGGCAGAGGGCCGGGGCCTCGTTGGCGGTGCCGTGCGAGGGTGCTCTGGGCGAAAAATCCCCTCTGTGGGTGCCACCGCGGCGATGATCCCCCGGGTTCTGGTTCTCCTCGGAACCTGCTAGCGAGGGGCAGCCCCATGGGCAGGCGCGACGGGCGCGTCCGTGGGGCAGCTTTGTGGGGCTGGCAGAGGGCGGCTCGTAGATGGAGGAAGAGGGGTGTGGAGACTGCGGGTTGGGAGCATGTGGGAGAGGAGCATCCAGCTTGCGTCCCGCCAGGGCCGTCTTTGCAGGCAGCGTCAGGGCTGGGCTCTGGTGCAAGGGGCTTTGCCCTGTGGCCGTCACCTGGTGGGGCTGCGCACGGCAGAGACCCCCGGAGCAGCATCACGGGGCCGTGGGTTGTCGTGAAATGGGGCCCACGGGGCGCTGAGCTGTCCCCAAGAGCCGTAACTTGGAGACAGAGCAGCTCCTGGGGCTGGCGTGGCTGTGTCGGGAAGGGATCTGTGCGGGCTGCGGCTCCCCAGGGTCTGCCCCCCTGTTTTGTTGGTTGGTTGTGGTTTTTTTTTTTTGGATCCGAAACACACTTTTAAAGCCACCTTATTTATAGACTTGTAGCAAAGTCTGGCACCTTGTTTTCCTCCTCCCTCATAATTACTGCTGCGCGTCGGCCACCCCAACAAGCTAAACCCTGGGAACGCCGACCGCTTCCACGTGGCTGGGGCTTGGTGCTGGGTCTGGGGCGAGGGCTGGCGATGCCGCAGGACGCCCGGACCTCCCCGCAGCCCCCGGCCCGCACGGCGCCGAGCCCGGCCCCCACCCGCCAGGGTTGCGCTGCGCGGACTGGAGATGGATGCGGCCATCTGGGATGGAGGCTTGCGCAGCGCGCTTGGGTGGGGGCGTGTTGAGACTGATCTAAAATAGCTCGTACTGGTACAGAGCATTCCCCCAGTTGCAGGTTGCGGGTGAAACCATTTGTGGTGTGCGGTCTGAGTCCACCGGGCTCGCTGGGGGTCCCCCAGGCGGGCTGCGGGGTGCTCGGCCCGAGCGCTTTGGCACCTCCCAGAGCCCGCTGGGGAGGAGCAGGATCAGCTCGGCCACCTCGCCAGGGAGAGGGTTTGCTGGAGGCTGTGCCGGTGCAAGGCTGGGTGTCCTCTCCAGTCCCCAGGACTAGCAGACCCGCGGCTCGCCGTGCAGCGTGGGTTTAAAAGTGTTCCTGAATCTGAGCCCGGGGAAGCTGCCCATCCGTCGGTGGTGGCCGTGACCTTCAGAGCACCGCAGCTGCCACCCGCTGCTCGGGCAGCCCCACAGCCAGCAGCTGCCAGCCCTGTTTCTCTGCTTTAGGTGGAGTTTTGGGACCGGGGACGGATGCAGCCAGTCCCCAGCCGGTCCCTGCAGCTGCTCGGGGCCGTGCCGCTCTCCCGGTGCCCGTCCCAGCAGCGAGCGCTTCTCCGACACGTCCCCGCGGCGCCCGTCTGTGAGCGCTCATCTGCTCGTCACGCCAGCCAGGCTCCTCGCGCGGAGCCGTGCGAGCGCTGTTCCTGCACAGGCGCGGACGTGGCCGCGGGCGAGCGGCTTCCCCAGCCCCTGCCTCGGGTGCTCGAACGCTCAGAAACCCCCGGGCGACTCCGCGAGCCGCGCTCGGTGTGCCCCCAGGGGTCGTTGTCACCGAGCAGCTCCCAGAACTGCTGGCAGCTTCTGATAGCTCCGGCTCTTGAAATCACTTCTCTAATCGGAAGAACAGTTTCAGCCCTCAGGTGCAGGGGTGGCATCCGGGGGGGACCAGCAAAGCGCCCCTGCAGCTCTCAGCGGGGCAGATCGTGCCTGCTGCTCCTGTGGATGTCACTTCAGTGCCACCGTGTCCCCAGAGGGTGCTGGAAGGAGGGTGCTGGCAGCTTTGTGGGGTCTCAGGGCACCGAACATGCTGCATCCCCCCAACCAGAGCACCTGTCCCCGCAGCAAGCGACACTCTCAGGGCCTTGCTGCTGCCTCCAGCGTTTTGGGAGAGCCTCTGTGGGCTCCCGCGGGCTTGGCGCAGCTCTCCCTGCCCCGAGCCCCCCAGATGGTGCCAGGTGGTTTTAGCGCAGATTTATTTCCCCGCTGTACCCCAGAGCAGGGTGTGAGCATCCCTCTCCTCCCCTTCACTGCACCGCCTGGGCTTGCGGTGCCCCTCTCCATAACCGGGGAGAGCGAACCCTGTGCTTGGTGTTGCTGACACCGCCCGTGCCGGCCTCGTTCTGCCAAGACATGGAGCAGGGAGGGAGCTTGCAGCAGGTGCTGGAATAAATCTGGGAGGGCAAAGTGGGGCTGCCAGGCGCCCTGCTCCAGGCAGCCTCGCCAGGACTGACACATGCTTGCTTAAAAAAAAAAAAAAAAAGGGTCTTTGATGGTTGCTCGCTCTGCCCTGCCCTGGTGACTGGGCCATTGCTTTCCCCACCCCTGTGCTGCCCCCAGCCATAAATACACCTTCCAGTTGTTGTCCTAAATTAGGAAAAGCCCAGACAAACCCTTCTCCACCCACATTCTTCCTCTGCGAGCTCCCGCAGCCGCTCAGTGGCTTCCCCAGCTCCGGGAGCCGGCGTGGGACCGGGCAGCCCTGTGCCGAGCCCGGCTGCACGAAGGCTGAGCCTGGGTGGGCAGAAAATCCCCAGGGCGATGCATGGCGAGAGGGACTCGAGGTGGTGGATTGCAACAAGTGCTTGGAGGTGGCCTCCAAAGACACTTGGTGTGGCCCGTGTAAAGTCCCAGCCCTCTGTAGCTGGTGGCTTTCCTGTGTCCCCGGTTGTGCCTGGCTGCTTCTCTCTCTGCCCCAGAGCCGGGCTGCCGCAAGCTGCCGGCACGAGCCGCAGTTTTTTGGAGGTGGTGTCCGGACAGGCCGGCTTCGTACCCCGTCGGTTCCCCCTGGACGTGGCTATCGGAGGGCTCAGCGCAGCCACAGAGCGGGGTGCTACACGCGGAACAGCCGCTGCTCGCTTATTTTGACAGCTTTTTAACTTTCAGTTGTTCGTCACACTGGATGCCCTGGTGAGCACGCTGGTCTCCAGGAACGGCGCAGCCCTGCTAGGGCTCTGCTCGCTGGCGGCAGTGCCGAAAGGGAGCCGAGCATGGGTCGGTGTCCCTGCGTGGGACAGGGCTGCCCGGGCGTCCTGCTCCAGCCCTGGCCCCGGCTGCGTCGCGGCAGCCTCCCGGGGCTCTGCTTTTTCCAGCCTCGCTGCTGGCAGAGCAGCCCTGCCCTCCCACCGGGGCAGGAGGAGGAGCGATGCCCTGAGCCAGCCGGGTGCTCGCAGCCGCCTTGTCTGCGTCCGCGAGCGGCCGAGCCCTCCCTGGTGCCGTGCAGCTATTTCATGGGTTAGCAGCAGGGGTCTGCAGCAGCGGAGTTGGCGGAGGGCAGGGATGGGCTTCGGGCTCCGTCCCCGCAGCCTCCGTCCCTGTGGGTTCCCAGCTTTGCTTCGGGCGCGATGTGCAGCGGGCACCGGGATCGCGTGCGCTTGGTGAAGCGCGGGCAGAGCCGGGGCGAGCAGCGGGGCTGGGAGGGCGCTGCGGGGACTCGCAGCTGCAGCCGGGCACACGCAGAGGGGCAGGGGCTCAGCCGGGCTGCGCGAGGCAGCAAACCCCGGGCTCCTGTGTCCCTGCACGGGCTCTGCCTGCTGAATCACGCTCCTGGTGCGGGGCGAGCAGGTCTTTCCAGAAACGGGAGCGCTGGCAGCCTGTCCCTGCTGTAGTGTCCCTGCGTTGGTGTCCCCTGTGTCCCTCCAGGGAGGAATTAGGGAGGAGGCGAGGAGGGGGTGATGGTGCTTGGCTCCCCCATCCCTCCCCATCCATCCCTGCTGCCTTTGGGCACGGCCGGGGCTGTTTCCCAGTGTTGGCAGCTGGTGCGAGGTGCGGGCAAACCAGCAAGAGCCCTCTCCAGGGGTGTCTGTGCTGCTGCTGCAGAGCTGGGGGACCTGCTGGGACCTGCTGGGTCCTACTGGGTCTGCATCTCCCCCCCCAGGTGGTGAGCAGGGGTCCCTGCGAGGTCTCGCCTTTGACGTGGTGTTTCTTTTCCGTTCTCGCTCTGCAGGCTGCAAAATCAAAGCCCTGCGCGCCAAGACCAACACGTACATCAAGACGCCGGTCAGGGGCGAGGAGCCCGTTTTCATCGTGACCGGGAGGAAGGAGGATGTGGAGATGGCCAAGAGGGAGATCCTCTCGGCCGCCGAGCACTTCTCCATGATCCGGGCGACGCGCAACAAAGTGAACGGGCTGACGGGCGCGATGCAGGGGCCCCCCAACCTGCCGGGACAGACCACCATCCAGGTGAGGGTCCCGTACCGCGTGGTGGGGCTGGTGGTGGGCCCCAAGGGAGCCACCATCAAGCGCATCCAGCAGCAGACGCACACCTACATCGTGACGCCCAGCCGGGACAAGGAGCCCGTCTTCGAGGTGACGGGCATGCCCGAGAACGTGGACCGGGCCCGGGAGGAGATCGAGGCGCACATCACCATGCGGACAGGCTCCTTCATCGACGTCAACGCCGACAACGACTTCCACACCAACGGCACCGACGTCTGCCTCGACCTGCAGGGCGGCACGGCCGGCTTGTGGGCCAAGGCCCCGCACCCTGCCCGGCGCCCCGCCGCCGCCCTGCGCAACGACAGCCTCAGCTCCCTGGGCAGCGCCTCCACCGAGTCCTTCTACAGCGGGCGGGTGGCGGACGCCAGCCCCACCAGCCCCTACAGCACCAGCAGCGGCTTCGCCTTCAGCGAGCCGCCGGCCTCGCTGGGCTCGGAGGAGTGCGACTTCGGCTTCGACTTCTTGGCCCTGGACCTCACGACGCCCACCACCATCTGGTCGCCCTTCGAGCGCGCCGGCAACCCGCTGCAGGCCTTCAGCGGCTGCTCCTCCTCCGTCGGCGGCTCGCAGAGACGCAGCAGCGGGGCGGCCACGCCGCGCCACTCGCCCACCCTGCCCGAGAGCGCCGGCGGGGCGCTGGAGCACCCCTTGGCCCGCCGCATCCAGAGCGACCCCGTCAGCACCTTGTCCTGGCTGCCCACCCAAGGCTCGCTCTCCTCCTTCTCCACCAGCACGGGCTACTCCTCCTCCTCCTCCCTGCCCGGCAGCATCTCGGCCGCCTCGGGCTCGCCCACCGACTCGAGCAGCTCCGACGGGCACCGCAAGAGCTCCCGCGAGTGCATGGTGTGCTTCGAGAGCGAGGTGATCGCCGCCCTGGTGCCCTGCGGCCACAACCTCTTCTGCATGGAGTGCGCCATGCGCATCTGCGGCAAAGCCGAGCCCGAGTGCCCCGCGTGCCACACGCCGGCCACCCAAGCCATCCACATCTTCTCCTAGCCGGGGCCGGCCGGCCGGGGCGGCCAGCCCCCCCCCCCACCCCTCCAACACAGCTTTTTAAGGACTTTAAACTGTTGGAATCAACCTTTTTATTTAACGGATCGGACTGGGGGTGCGGGGGGGGGGGACAGAGATGCTATTTCTCTCGCTGGATGGAAGCCGGAGGGCAGGATCGCGGGGAGGGAGGGGCGGACGGAAAAAAAAGGGGTCGGGAGGGGTGGGGAGGAAGGGGCGGACGAAGACGACGAGGAAGAGGGGCGCAAAACCGCAGAGAGGAGCAAAATCAAATGTTTACAGAATAGCTTTAACTCTTAACCCGGCTGTGGCGGCTGGGAAGAGAAAGCCCAGCTGTTCTTCAACAGTCCTTTCCAAATAACAGTATTCAGTTTGCAAAGTTAAATAAACAGAAAGAAAAGGTCCGGTTGCACTTTTTATTTTAGGACACGCAAGGGTTGTCTTTTATTTTTTTAAAAGCATTCTATTATTATTATAATTTTTTTGTTGTCGTTCTTTTTGTATGTAGTTATTTTTTTGGATGATTCTTGACGGTTCTATAAATATATATATATTTTTTTTGTAACGCAGGTCTTATCTTCTATTTTGCCAATGTGAAAACTGCCCAAAACGCGCATTACGAGAGGCCAGGGGTCGGGGCCGGGCGGGGGCTGGAGGGGGCACGGTGGACACGTCACGTCGCAAAAACCTGACAGATTTCTATCTCCTTTTTATTTCACAGTCGTTTTTGGTTTTTTTTTTTAGTTTTATTTTTTTATTTTTTACCTCTTTATGTATATGTAGGGAATTTATAGGAAAATATGTACTTTATTGAATAAATTTTAAAAACTAAAATATATTTTATTTTAAAAAGAAAATAACGGACCTTTAACCTTACATGGCTAAAGTACTGATTATATATTTGCTGAGCTGACTTGACGGTTATGAAAATTGTATCAAGAGTTTTATTTTTTGACTTCAAAGCCTTCTTAATAAAGACTTTTTACTATATACGAACCCATGTGCTGCCTCCGCTGCATCGCTGCCTGCGGCATCTCGGCATCGGGATGCTTGGGCACGGCCGTCCCACGCCGCTCCCGTCTGTCTGTCTGTCTGTGTCCCCCCTCGGTGTTCCCTGGGGTGGTTTGTCTGGGTTTTGGGACCAGTTTGGGGAGAAATAACCAACTAGATGTTGCCCAGCACCTGCTGCCTCCCTGGCGTTTGGAGCCTGGGCCGAGCCCCCCTACGGGACTTGTTAACGAGCCGCGTGGCGCCGACGGCCCTCGGGTGAGCGGGGATTCATTTTCGCATCAGTTGCACACATCCCAAAACATCCCAGTTGCACTCTCCTACAGGGGGACAAGGCTCCCGCCCTCCCACTCGCCCAGCGGAGCGCCCCGTGGGATTGCTTCAGAGCGCAGCAGCCGGGCATGGGCGGGTGCCTGGGGCAGGAGCGGGGTCCGAAGGGGACGTCGCCACAGGGTGAATTGTCCCCATCCTGGCCAGCACCCCCGCCTTGTCCCCCACCTCTCGCCCTGCTTGGGCAGCCCCTCGTCCCCCTGTCCCCAGCGGCCAGGCCAACCCCATGGCCTCGTCTTGGTCACCAACCCTGAGCGCCTCGGCACAGGGTCATCAGCCACCTCCTCGCGGCATCCAGGGCCACCGTGGGCACATGGGATCCATGACTAGTGGCACCCATGGGGCAGGAGGACCCACAGAAAATGGCACCCACGGGCCATGGGGACCCACAAACAGTGGCACACGTGGACAGTGGCACCCATGGACCATGAGGACCCACAGAAAATGGCACCCACGGGCCATGGGGACCTACACCCAAGGGCTGTGGACACCCATGGGCAGCAGCACCCCCAGGCACCCACCAGCACCGCCCAAACCCAGGGACCTGGGGCGAGGAAGCCAGTGCCCCACAGGGACTGCACGTGGCAGGGAGGCCCAGGACAAGGGTCCCAAACTGGGTCCCCCCCCCATGCGCCCATGGGTCCCTCCCTTGGCACGAGTCAGTGAAAAAGGCTGGAGGTGCGCTGAGAAAAAAATCCCATTATGGACCGAGTTTAACTCAGCCGGGGGTGGCTCACCCACCCGTGGGTGCTTGGGGTGCCCTGGGTGGGGGCAGGGTTGCGGGTGGCCCAAGTTGCCCTGCATGAGGGCACTTTTGGGGTGTCTTAGATAGGAGAGGCTTGGGGTGCCCTCGATGGTCCCAGGTAGGGGAGTGTTTCAAGGGGTCCTGGGTGGGGTTGTCCCAGATGGGGCTTCTCGGGGGGAGTTGGGGTGTCCCAGGAGGGAGTTGGGGTGCCCCAAATGGGAGGTGGGGGTGTCTTGGGGTGCCTATGGGGGGGGGGGTCTCTTGGGGTGCTGCAGCTGTGGGGTGGGGAGAAGCTAGCCACAGCCCCCCATCATCTCCCCCAGCTGGTGAGGGTGTGTGGGGCTGACCAGGAGGCAGAGCAGGGCGGGACCCCCACACCCAATTAGCAGCAATTAGTGGGTGGGGAACTCCCACCCAATTAGCAGCAATTAGCGGCCATAAAGGGGCCACAGGCGAGGGGGGCAGCAGTGTGGCAGAAGTGGGGGGACCATGGCAGCAGGGCAGCCCTACGGGCAGGTGAGGCTTGGTGCTGCTGGGGGTGGCACAGGGTGGGGGGAAAGGGCTGCCAATGCTGGGCCCCCCCCCCCCAGCACCTCTGGGACTGCTGCTGGTCCCTAGGAGGGGGCACCCAAAGCGCAGCCCCCCCCTTGCACCCCCTCCCCAGCCTGCTTGCTTTGCGTTTGCTGGGCTCTAGCAGGGCAGTAACACGGCTGCTCCCAGACCTGGGGGGGCTTGCTGCCTGCCGAGCCCCCTGCGTTTGCAAATTCAGCAGCAGCAGCAGGATGGCTTCGCCAGCCCTGGCTCCTGGCGAGGGGCTGCGGTGGGAGCAGGGTGTTAGAGCAGCTGAGGGCTCCGAGGTGGTGCGTGGAAGCCATGAGGTGCTCCCTGAGCCCGGCAGCAGCGCTGCAGCCATTAGAGGAGCTTTTTTCTCCCTTTTTAAGCTCGCAATATGGCCTCGTGCCTGCCTGCATGGAGCAGCAGGGGCACCGGCCCCCTGGAGCAGCCCTCGTTCCCTGCAGGCTGGCAGAGCTGCTGCAGTGGGCTCTGGGAGCTGCGGGTTCCCCATCTCTGAGCATCCTGCGGTGGGGCAGGACCAGCCCCACAGCGCAAGGGCAGGGGGTGCTGCCTGCTGGGGAGGGAGAGCCACGGGGCTGGGTCAGAACAAGGAAATTGGGGCTGGGGTATCTCCCCGGCTCTGTTTCTGGGGTGCCGGAGCCGCTTTTGAGCCCTTTCTTGCGGAAGCTTTCTGGTGTCGGGCTCTGATCTTCAGTGATCCCATGGCTGTAGCCCTAGTGCCCTCTTGCACACCTGGGCAGGATCCCTGCCGGCAGGAGCAGCAGGTCCATGGGGCGCCCGGCGGTGATGCTGAGCACCAGGCTGCTGCCTCCGAGAGCCCCAGGGGGCTGCGATGCCCAGCTCAGGGCTGTCTGCGTCTCCTGTCCCATGTCTGAGGCCATCTGCTGGGATCTTGTCCCTTCTGTGTCCCCACAGGGTGCCCGGGTCTGGATCCCTGACTGCGTCCAGGTCTGGAGGGTGGCAGAAATAACCAGAGACTACGAGGAAGGAGATGCCGTTCTGCACCTCTGCCTGGAGGATGGCTCGGTGAGGCTGGGGCCTCGTGGCCCTGCGGGTCCCTTTGCTCACTGCATGGCCAGGCATCCTGAGCTGGGTGCTGGGGCTCACGCTGTGCGCCCAAACCAGCCTGGGTTCCTCACTGGGGAGCAGAGAGGCCGGGGATGTGCCCAGCAGCTCGTCTGCTGTCTGAGTACTGCGTGCTGTGGCCACGTCCCCTGCCTGTGCTGCCACCGTGGGGCCACCTGCCCCTGCTCAGCACTCATCCTGCCCCGTCCCCGCAGATGCTGGCTTACCCTATCGAGTCCCAGCTGCCGCCTCTCTGCAACCCCGAGTGCCTCTCGGGCAAGGATGACCTGGTGGCCCTGAGCTACCTGCACGAGCCGGCCGTGCTGCACTCGCTCCGCGTGCGCTTCCTGGAGGCCAACGCCATCTACACCTACTGCGGTGAGCCCCCTGCACCCCGTGTCCCCCCGCACCCTGGGATGAGTGCCCTCATGCCCCTCCCCTGTGCACGCCCCCTTCCTCCAGGTATCATCCTGGTTGCCATCAACCCCTACAAGCCGCTGCCCATCTATGAGGAGGAGGTGATCTATGCCTACAGTGGCCGGGAGATGGGGGACATGGACCCCCACATCTTTGCGCTGGCGGAGGAGGCGTACAAGCAGATGGTGAGGTGAGAGCATCGCCATGGGGGGGTCCTGCTGCTGGAGCAGCCCCCCGGGTTGTGGCGGGGCAGGGCTGAAGCCCCCATACGGCCCGTGGAGAACCTTCCCCCTGGGGCACGGGCTCGTGTCCCCCTCCCACAGGTTCGGGAAGAATCAGTCCCTCATCATCAGCGGCGAGTCGGGCGCAGGGAAGACGGCGTCAGCCAAGTACGCCATGAGGTACTTCACTGCCGTCGGGGGCTGCCTGGGGGACTCCAGCATGGAGGAGAAGGTGCTGGCCTCCAGCCCCGTCATGGAGGTGGGTCCCTGCCTGTCCCAGGCCCTCCCTGTGCTCCTCGTGGCCTTGCATCCCTGATGTTCCCCCCGGTAACATGGGTGGGTGGAGGGGACTGAACATCTCCAGAGCACCTGGAGGTCTGAGGCCACCTAACGCCTCCTGCCAGGCCTTCGGGAATGCGAAGACGACCAGGAATGACAACAGCAGCCGCTTTGGGAAGTACATCGAGATTGGCTTCAGCCAAGCCCGTGTCACTGGGGCCACCATCAAAACCTACCTGCTGGAGAAGTCCCGCGTCACCTTCCAGGTGGGTCTCAGGGCGGCATGGGGACGGGGCTGTGCAGGGGCTGCCTTGCTCCTCCTGGGTCGAGCTGGGAGAGCAAAGTGTCCCTTGTCCCCAGTCTGGGGCCTCAGCACCGCCCTTTTTGGGGCCCCGAGGTGACGTGGCCGCTCTTCCCACAGGCAAGAGCAGAGAGGAACTACCACATCTTCTACCAGCTCTGCGCCTCGGCTGCCCTGTCTGAGCTGCAGGGCCTGGGTCTCCGTGAGTACCCCAGCCCCGTGGCATGGCGCGGGCAGTGCTGGTGTTCCTGCCTTTCCCCAAAACAGGGGTAGGATTGGGCTGCCAGCTGGGTGCTGTGCGTGCTCTGCACTGCAGGATGAGGGGGGCTGGGGGCCTGGTGGGGCCATGCTGGTTTCACAACCTGCACATCTTGCCCACAGGTGGGGCAGAGACCTTCCACTACACCTGCCAGGGTCGGTGCACTGCTGGCACCGATGATGCAGCCGACCTGGACAGCACACGGCATGCCTTCTCCCTCCTGGGTACTGTCCTGGTGGGGCACGGGTTGGGGAGACCGTGGGGGTGGGCAGGGCTGGTCCCCATCATCCCACTACCCTCACCCCATTGCTGGTGGGAGCACCGGGGATGGACACCCCGGTGCTGGGGAGCCCAGATATCTGCTGGCTGTTCCCATATCCCCAGCCTGTGGGATATGGGGATCCCCCCAGCACTGGGGGCAGCCCCTCATGCCCCCGCTGTGCCTGCAGGTGTCCCCGAGGCCGACCAGCTGGAGCTCTTCTCCGTCCTTGCTGCCATCCTGCATCTGGGCGACATCGCAATCAGAGGGAGGGACCGCCACGGGGACGGGTGCTTCGTGGAGGTGGGCGAGAGCTCGCTGTGCCTGGCCACATCGGGACCCGCATCCCGGTGGTGCTGGTGACACTTCTGTCCCTCTGCAGTCCGCTGATGAGGCCCTGGGGCAGTTCTGCACGCTGCTGGGCATCGAGGAGGCCCAGGTCACACGTTGGCTCTGCCATCGCAAGCTGGTGACCGCCGGCGAGACCTACCTGAAGCCGCTCTCCAGGCAGCAGGCACTGGACTCCCGGGACGCCCTGGCCAAGCACATGTACGGGCAGGTCTTCAAGTGGATGGTGAGCAGGGTCAACCGTGCCCTGCGGTCACCGGAGGGCCACCACACCTCCATCGGCATCCTGGACATCTATGGGTAAGGATGGCGCTCCTCTGCCACGTTGTGTGGAAGAGCGTGGTCCTGCTCCTGCCGTGGGTCTGTGGCCACCAGCTGGGTCGTGGGGCAGTGCCTGTCCCTGCAGTGAGGCTGGGTCCGTGGCCACGTGCAGCTCCTGGCTGGCCGGGGTGGTTCTGCCCTGCTCAGTCGGGTCTCTGTCCGCAGGTTTGAGATGTTTGAGTTCAACAGCTTTGAGCAGTTCTGCATCAACTATGCCAACGAGAAGCTGCAGCAGCTTTTCAACCTGGTGGGTGTCACCCAGATGTCCCCTCCAGCACCCTGCCGTGCTGGTGCCTCTGGCTTTCTGCCCTGGGATGTGGCTGGTCCTCTGGGCCTGGGGCTCTGGGAGGCTGCTGGAGCTGGGCACGGCCCCAGAAGTGCCCCTGCCCCAGGAGAGGGGCCGCTTTGGTGCCCTGCGGAAACCCAGGTGCTGCCTGCAGCCAGCCTGGGGACCGGCCACCTCTGCCCCATCTCATCCTGCTCTCCATCCCTCCCTCCAGCATGTCTTCAAGCTGGAGCAGGAGGACTACGTGACTGAGGAGATCCCTTGGGTCTTCGTTGACTTCTGCGACAACCAGCCATGCATTGAGCTCATTGAGGGCCGACTCGGCATCCTGGACCTGCTGAATGAGGAGTGCAAGGTGGGCGTGAGGCGCTGGAGCA
Source organism: Anser cygnoides (assembly GCF_040182565.1). Taxonomy (NCBI): domain Eukaryota; kingdom Metazoa; phylum Chordata; class Aves; order Anseriformes; family Anatidae; genus Anser; species Anser cygnoides. The sequence goes on along the minus strand of NC_089899.1, from coordinate 4,875,613 downwards.
GGTCACTGTGGCTGTCCCAAGCCCTCGGCCACCCCTCCAACCCCTCTGCCTTTCAGATGCCCCAAGGCAGTGACGGGAGCTGGGCGCAGAAGCTCTACCAGACCCACCTCGGCAGCTCCCACTTCCAGAAGCCCAAGAGGCCCATGGATGCCTTCATTGTCTGCCACTTCGCTGGCAAGGTAGGAGAGCTGCGGTGGTGGTGGTACCTCGCTGGGTGGGGGGCTTGGCAGCACCCAGCCTGACCCTCGGGAGCTGCTGGGGGCATCTCCTGGCCGGTGGCATCGCCTGCAGCCTCTGCCCTCTCTGTGCTGGGCTGCAGCTCCAAGGGCAGGAATTAGAGAAATTAGGAGGTCCTGTGGTGCTGCGGTGGTGCCATCAGCGGTGTGGCCACAGCCAGCCCTGGCTCCTGCAAGGGTCCTTTCCAAGAGCCCTGCCCCAATCCAGGCTGGGAAGCCCCTAACGCTGGTGCTGGGGTTGTCCCCTGCCAGGTGGAATACCAGTGCAGTGGGTTCGTGGAGAAGAACAGGGACACCATCCCCGAGGAGCTGGTGGGGCTGCTGCGAGCCAGCAAGGTGAGAGCCAGTCCTGTGGGTGCTGGGAGGGGTGGGTGTTGCAGGAGGAGGAAGCCATGCAGGGTGAGCCCTGCGTTTGTTGGGGGTGGTGACCTGTGGTCAGGGTGCCCTGTGATGTGGGTGCCCCCATTTTATTCTCCTGCCCTCGGGCTGGGGTGCGCTGCTGCTCCCACGCCGGTAACGCTGTCTTCTCCTCCCCTCCGCACCGTGTGGCCCTGGCAGAAGGTAAGGGACACCTGGGGGGAGAGCTCTTGTTCACCTGGGAGGGTGCTCACGACTTCTCCTTGGGTTCCCTTAGGGGGCAAGCAGGGGGCAGAGCCGGTCCCTGGACACCTGGGGCATGTCGGGGCTGTGGCAGTATCGGGATCCTGCACGGGGCTGGCCTCTGGGGCCACGTGTCCTGCTGGTGCTGGCTCTGGGGCGGTGTGGGGTGCTGCTTGCTGCAGGCCCACTGCTCACGGCTCTGCTCCACGCAGTCTGCCCTGCTCGCCGAGCTCTTCCTGGAGGATGGGTATGGGGCTGTGTCCCTGCAGTCCCGCAGGTCCAGCGGCCCCTGGCTGCCCGGGCGCCCCAGCCGCAGGTCGCTGCCCAGCAGCCAGAGGAGCAAGAAGTCCATCTCCAGCCAGGTACAGGACGGGGGAGCCCTGAGCCCTGCTCTGTCCTGGGGGACACCCCCCTGCGCCCTGCCTGCCGGCCTTGACCACCTTCCCGTTGTGCTCCGCAGTTCAGAGCCTCCCTGAACCGGCTGATGGAGATGCTGGGCAGCACCACGCCGCACTACATCCGCTGCATCAAACCCAATGACAGGAAGCTGCCCTTCGTGTGAGTGCCATAGGGACGCTGCGGGGCTCTGCTCCCCCCCTCTAAGCCATGTCCCTCCTGCCCTGCGTGCCTTGGTGCACGCCTGGATAAGCTACATGGGATCAGGTTTTTTTCTTTTTGGCCCCAGGTTTGACTCCAGGCGAGTGGTGGAGCAGCTGCGAGCCTGTGGGGTCCTGGAGACCATCCGGATCAGTGCCGCGGGCTACCCCTCCAGGTACCCCCTGCTTCCCTGGCACCCCAGGGCTCTCCCTGGCACCCCAGGGCTCCCCCTGGCCAGAGCACCCCCCTGATCCCCTCTGTTCCCCACAGGTGGACATACCAGGAGTTCTTCGACAGGTACAGGGCTCTGGTGAGCAGAGAGGAGCTGGTGGGTGCTGATGTGAAGCAGAGCTGCAGCCTTGCCCTGGGGAGGCTGCTCCAGGTAAGGGCTCTGCTCAGGGGGTGCAGCTGTGGTACCTGAGCATCCCTTGCAGATGCTTTTTCCCATCTTCCAGTGTGTGCGTGTGCGCCCAGTGGGGTGCAGAAATGGGTGTAATATTGATGGGGAGGAATTGGGATTACCCCAGCCACTGGGGAAGCTGAGTAAGGAAGGCTGGGAGCATACAGAGTACTGCTTTGGAGGAACCTGGCCAGGGCGTGCCTCCTCCCTGGCTCTGACTCCCCCCTTCTGCCCCCAGGACCCCAGCAAGTACCAGTGTGGGAAGAGCAAGGTGTTTTTCCGGGCCGGCCAGGTGGCCTACCTGGAGGAGCTGCGGTACCGGCGGCTGCGGGCAGCCTGCACCCTGCTGCAGCGGCACCTGCGGGGCTGGCTGGCACGGCGGCGCTTCGGGCGGGTGCGTGCCGCGGTGCTCTGCCTGCAGCGCCATGCCCGGGGCCTGCTGGCCCGCAGGTGAGCGGGGCCGGGGGCTCTGAGGGAGATGCAGTGAGCAGAGACCCAGCTCTGGGGTGGGCTGGGGGCTCTGCTGTCCTGCACCCAACTCCTCGCCTCCCCGCAGGCTCACCGCGATGCTGCGGAGGAGCAGAGCTGCTGTGGTGCTGCAGAAGACGGTGAGGATGGTGCTGGCCCGGCGCTCCTACCTGCGCACACACCGGGCTGCTGTCACCATCCAAGCCTTTGCCCGGGGCATGTTCGCCCGGCGTCTGTACCAGCAGGTAGGAGCCTGGCAGGGTGCTGGGTGGTCCCGTCCTGCGGTGGGGAGCCCCTGCCCCATGCAACTGGGGGAGCAGCATGCTCTCGGTGATGCTGTCACCTTCCTGACATCTTGGTGACAAACTGGCTGCTCTTGCCATGCTGCTTGGGGTCAGCGTGGCACCAACCCCACTGTCCCCAGGTGCACAGGGCTGCCATCGTCCCCGTGCCTGCTGGCGGTGCTACTGCTCTGTCTCTCCCTTGCAGATGGTGCGGCACCAGAAAGCCGTGGTGATCCAGGCAGCTGTCAGGGGCTGGCTGGCCCGGAGCCGCTACGCCCGGCTGCGCGGGGCCGTGCTCTACCTGCAGTGCTGCTACCGCCGGGCGCGGGCACGCCGGGAGCTGCGACGCCTGCGGGCGGAGGCGCGCTCAGTCGAGCACTACAAGCAGCTGCACAAGGGCATGGAGATCAAGGTGATGCAGCTGCAGTGCAGGCTGGATGAGCAGGTGGGTGCTGCAGCCTGCTTCGGGACCTGTCTTTGCCAACCAGTCCCTGTATAAACAAAACCACAGCCCTGGTCTGCCCCATCCTGGCCGTGGAGCTGGCCCTGCAGGGCACATGTCTCCAGGCAGGAGTGCTGCATCTAGGGGTCAGTGCTGGGTTTCTGATGCACCCTGGGGATGTGCTGGTGCCCTCCTGGGTGCTTGGGTGGGCACAGCCTCACAGCACGGCAGCGTGTGCTGGAACAGCTCCGGCACAGCACGTTCTCCCACCGGCCACATCAGCTGCCGCCATCTGGGCAAGCATCTCGTCTCCGGCTGCCACCGCTCCAGCTCCAGGGGTGGCTGCAGAGTGTGAGGGAGGGCCCCTGCAGTGCTGCCCTGTCCCTGGGGATGGAAGCAGCCAGGAGCTGGGGAGCGGGATGTGGAGGCATGGCAAAGCTCACAACGCGTGGCTCCATCTGGGATGGTGCCCGATGGAGAGCTCTGCGTGGTGGGGGGGGTAACCAAGGCTCGGGGCTCCCACTGATGGGGAGAAGGGGACCCAAGGGGATGCCCCCAGCACCCCATAACCTGCTCTGATCCCAGGCCCAGGAGAAGCAGCGGCTGGCGGAGCAGCTCTCGGCACTGAACACTGCCCACGCCGAGGAGGTGCAGCGCCTGCGGGCAGAGATGCAGGGGCTGCGGGAGGACGCAGCCCGCGATGCCCAGGTCCAGCAGCTGCAGGAGCGGCTGGCCGAGCTGGAGAGGCACAGCGCCGAGAGCCGCCTGGCCCAGGAGGTCGAGGAGCTCCGGCAGGTCTGTCGTGGGGATAGCTGGGGCTGCTCTTGCTCTACGGGGGCTTTCCAGGGCCCTGAGCCTGGTGCTGAGTGCCCACAGAGGGGTCCCTGGGCTGTACCGACCCCTCTGCTTCTCCCCCAGCGCCTGGCAGAGGTGGAGGCCATGAAACTGCACCTGGGGGAGGAAAGAGATGCCCTGATCCAGCGCACCTTGGAGCAGTCGCAGGATCTGGAAGGTAGAAGGGTTCCCCTGCCCCATCCTGCACGAGGCTGGACCTGCAGGCCCAGCGTGCCCCCCATTGCAGGGGCTGCATCCCGTCCCCAGCCCCGTGTGTCCCCCGTCCCCTGCAGAGCAGCACCAGCGCGCGGCGCGGGAGAGCCGGGGGCTGCAGCAGGAGCTGGAGGAGGAGCGGGCGCGCTACCAGAGCCTGGTGAAGGAGTACGCCCGCCTGGAGCAGGGCTACGAGAATCTGCGGGACGAGGTGGCCTTCCACAGGGTGAGGGGTGGGGGGGCTCGGCCCCCCTAGGGGCCCCCCTGGGCTATGGGAAGCGGGCACCTGAGTTTGTGTGCTGGGGGCTCCACCAGCTAAGGCAGCCTGGGGGACTCAAAATCAACCGTCCTTTAAAGGGGGGGGGGGGGGTCCAAAGCCACTTTCCTTTAAGCTGTGGGGCCGGAGGGCTGAGCTGCCCTGTCCTTGTGCCCCATCCTGGGGAGGGGACAAGCGGTGTGTGCCAGCCGGTGGGTGTTTGGGGAGTGGGGCACCAACCCTGCCCTCCTCCCCCTTAGCAAAGCACCTTCAGACGCTCCCCTTCATCCGAGAGCTTCCTGGGCTCCGAGAGCAGCTACCTGTCCTCCATGTCCACCGCCCCATCACGGGATGGCTCCGACCAGCAGGCTGAGGTAGTGGGGACAGCAGTGGGGCTGGCAGGGTGGGGGTGACAAGTGGCCTGTCCGTGGGAGCCTGTGGGGCCAGCTGTGCGCCCACCTGGGGATGCTCGCAGGGATTTCAGCCCCTGGCTCCTGCACCAAGCCCCCTCCTTGCACCCAGGGGCCAGAGGAGCGCTGGCAGCCGGTGCCCGAGGGTCCCCAGCCCGCGGGGGAGCCGCTGCCCAACGGCGGCGCAGGGCAGGACCCCTTGGAGCAGGCGTACCTCCTTCTGCTGGGGCAGCTCAATGCCGTCACCGAGGAGCTGGCCCGCACCCGCGAGGAGCTGCGGAGGAGCAAAGCCTCCGCCGAGCACGAGGAGAAGAAACCCCTGGACTTCCTAAAGCGAAGGGTGAGTTCCTGCCCCACGGGTATGGGGCCGGGTGGGGCTGTCGGGGCTGCTCTCACCCTGCCCTGCTCTCCTGGCAGAACATCGCCGGGATGCTGGGGCTGGGCAGGAGCCCAGAGAAGGCAGCGGACGATGACTTGAAGCACGCCTACGACGCCGTGCAGGTTGCCAACAAGTGAGTGCGGCTCCAGAGAGAGTCTAGCTGGGGCTGGGATCCCTGCAGTGGGCTGCAGCATCATGGGGTGCTGCTGGGGGCTTCCCTGCTGTTCTGGCCAGCTGCAGCCACCTCACCTGTGCGGTGCTGTGATGCTGGGCAGCTCCAAACCTCCAAAGCAGCTGTCTCCCCACCTGCATCCTCGGCTCTCCTTCCCTGCTGTGCTGCCTCCTCCTGGGAGGCTGGAGCTCCCCAGAATGGGTGCACCCCCCCCCCACAAGCTTGCTGGGTGCCCCCAGCCTGTTCCTGGGCTGGCCTTGGTGCATCCAGAGGGAAGATCAGAGCTGGGGGAAAGTCCCAAGCTCGCAGGCTTTGAGGGACAAATGACACCCTGAGGGATGGGGTGTGATAATTCACAGCACCATGGAGTGGTTTGGGTTGGAAGGGACCTCAAAGCCCACCCTGTCCCACCCCTGCCATGGGCACGACCCCTCCAGCAGCCCAGGCTGCCCCCAGCCCCATCCAGCCTGGCCTTGGGCACTGCCAGGGATGGGGCACCCACAGCTCCTCGGGGCAGCCTCAGCCAGGGCCTCACCGCCCTCAGGGGGAAGAATTTCTTCCTGACAGCTCATCTAAACCTACCCTCTTTTAGTTTAAATCCGTCGCCCCTTGTCATATCAGTGCATGCCCTTGTGAAAAGTCTCTCTATCTTACAAGTCCCCTTTAGGCACTGGCAGGCTGCTGTGAGGTCTCCCTGGAGCCTTCTCTCCTCCAGGCTGAGCACCCCCAGCTCTCCCAGCCTGACCTCACAGCAGAGCTGCTCCGTGGCCGCCTCTGGACTTGCTCTGGCAGGTCCCTGACCTTGTGCTCCAGGTGGGGTCCCACAAGGGCAGAGCAGAGGGGCACAATCCCCTCCCTTGCCCCGCTGATCACCCCTGGTGCAGCCGGGGTGCGGCTGGCTTCCTGGGCCGCGAGCAGGCGCTGCTGGTTCGTGTCCTATTTCCCAGCTTTATGTCCTATTTCCCATCCACTGCTACCCCAAGCCCTTCTCCACGGGGCTGCTCTACGTCCCTTTGTCCCCCAGCCTGTGCTGATGTTTGGGACTGCCCCGACCCAGGTGCGGCGCCCTGTGCGCGGCCTCGTTGGTCTGCTCGAGGTTCCCGTGGGCCCACCAGGTCCCTGGGGATGACACCCCGTCCTCCTGGGTCTGCACCCCTCAGCGGGGTGCGTGCACGTGCTGAGGGTGCTCTCGACCCCGCTGTGTGTCACTGGCAGTGATAATGACAGCACGGGGCCCAGGGCAGGCCAGGCAGGGGACACCGGCCCGGCTCGGTGACTCGGGTTCCCCTGGCGCACGCAGGCTGCTGGCGAGCCAGCTGCAGGAGGAGAAGCAGCAGCACGAGGAGGAGGTGGAGGGGCTGCACCTCGACATCCGCTCGCTCAAGCAGCTGAGCCAGCAGCAGGCAGCCCTCATCCAGGACCTGCAGCGGCACCAGGGCCAGGAGGGGCTGCAGCACCACGTCGTGCGGCTCAAGGAGGAGAACTGGGTAAGGGGGGGGGGGGGGGGACAGGGCTCGGACAGCTCCCCCCACCCTATAGTGAGCTGCAGCATCCCACTGGGGAGCGATGCAGGGGACCCAAGGCACCCCCAGCTCTGTACCCCGTGAGTTGGGTGCTGGTGGGGGTGGCTGAGCCCTACAAGAGCTGTCCCTGCCCAGGAGCTGGCCCAGAAGCTGGAGAAGCAGGAGAGGACCACCATGAAGCTCCAGAAGCAGCTCAGAGCCTATGCGAAGCAGATCCAGGACTTCACAGGTGGGTGTCTGCATGGGGGGGGGGGCATGAGGCTGGCTGGGGTGGGGGGCAGGCTGGTTTGGGGCTGGTGCATCACCCAGCCTCAAGGTGGGGACCAGGGCACCTCCAAACCCCGGGGAGCTCTCCTTGGGCTGAGCCAAAGGGACCTGCTCCAGGTCCCCTGGCCCAGGACACAGCAGGATGTGACCCGTGCTCCTCCCCACCAGTGAAGAGAGAGACCACCGGGCTGGGGCAGGAGCCAGCAGCGTCCCAGGCAGTCCCACCCCCACCGGGGCTGTCCCAGGCCATGCTGGCGTGGAGGATGGAGGACGAAGGGCGCATCATCAAGGCCATCATCACAGGTAGGGTTTGGGTGGACGGGGACCCCGTTACCCAACAAAGCAGCTTGCTCCCTACTAGGGTTTCTTCCCCAAAAGATGGTCTCATCCTTCCCACCTCACTGGGGCAGCAGCCTGCCCCCTCCAGCTCTCTGTAAGTGCCTGCCCCCTGCTCCCCCCCTGCAGACTACCGCCCGCAGAGCAGCCCAGGGGCGCTGCCGGAGCTGCCAGCCTTCCTCCTCTTCCTCTGCCTCCGCCATGCGGACCACTGCCGTGATGAGCCGCGGGCCCGCTCCCTGCTGGATGCGGCCATCAATGCCATCAAGAGGGTGATGAAGGTGCTGGGCCTGGCTGCCGGGGGGGGGGTGGATTTGTGCTGAGGAGCAGGAGCTCTGCTGGCCAACATGGGGGGGGGAGGCACTGGGGCTGCAGCCTGGTCCCCAGGGCTTTGTGTGATGGAGCTGGGGAGTCCAACCTGAGCATCCGCTGGGGCTGGGGGGGGCTTGGAGAAAGCGTGGGGTGGGGGTGCTTGCTGCTGGCATTGCTGGAGCCTCGCTGACCCCCTGCTGTGCTCACTTCCCCCCCTCGCAGAAGCACAGCGACGACTTTGAAGTTGTGGCCCTCTGGCTGGCAAATACCTGCCAGCTTCTGAACTGTCTGCGCCAGTATGGCCGGGATGAGGTAGGGCTGGGCTGGGGAGGGGGACATCACACCCCGGGGAGGGGGACATCACACCCCTACACCCTTCCTGGGAAGAGTGGGGGCTTTGGGGGACTTCGGGAAGGGGGCAGCGAGGCTTGTCCAGGGCTGGGGCTGCATCCCAACGGGGGTGTGCATGGGGATGTACAGGGATGGAGCCAATGTTCTCATCCCCCAGGAGGGATGGGGGGGGGGGTTACCCCTGTATTTTTTTTCTATTTTTATTTTTTTGCCTCCATCCTGGGGCTGTCCCCCTGACCTGGCCATGCCCCCAGAGCTGCTCCCAGGGGAACACAGCGCGGCAGAGCGCGCACCGCCTGCAGCACCTGGACCTGCAGAGCGCCGGCCGCAGCCTGGGCGCCTTGGCCGTGCAGCTCTACCAGCAGCTCATCCGCACCGCCGAGAAGCGCCTCAAGCCCATGATTGGTACGGAGGGGGCTCGGGCAATGGGCGCTGGGAGCTGGGGGGCTCTCAGGACCCCCATCCTGTGATGCTGGCTTGGGGAGGGAGCGCTGCACGAGAGCAGCCTGATAGGTTGTGCCCAGAGGTGGGAGGTGGGCTTGGAATTGGGTCTCCATGGGGTCCCGCTGCTCCCCGAGCCTCCCAGCTTGGAAGGGGGAGCTGGAGGGGACTCAGCACCCCTGGGAACCTTGGGCTGCAGCCCTGGGGGACTCCATCACCCTCCTGCCCCACCAGTCCCTCTGTCCCCAGCCATGATGCAGAGCCAAGGAGCCCTGCAAAGCACAAGGCAGCACCTCCTCGGTCTGACCAACCTTTTTTTTTTTTTCCTTTTTTTTCTTAATGCTCTAGTTTCTGCAATGCTGGAGAGCGAGACCATCCAGGGCCTGGCCTCCTCCTACCCTCCCGGCCTCCACCGGCCCTCGGCCCCCGTAGCCCACACCCTGCCCGAGCTCCTGCAGCAGCTGGGCTCCTTCCACCAGGTGCTGGGCCGCCACGGGCTGGCCCCGGCCGTGGGGCACCAGGTCCTGCGCCAGCTCCTCTTCCTCGTCAGCGGCACCACCCTCAACTACCTACTGCTGAGGAAGGACGCCTGCTCCTGGAGCCGCGGCATCCAGCTCAGGTTGGTCCCCCCACGGGGTTGTAGTGCACTTGGGGGGGGCCGGGACACTGTGGGTGCCTCCCCCTGACCCCCTGTCACGGGCAGGTACAACATCAGCCAGCTGGAGCAGTGGCTGCGGGCGCAGGGGCTGCAGCACAGCGGGGCCCATGAGATGCTGGAGCCGCTGGTGCAGGCCGCCCAGCTGCTGCAGGTGAAGAAGGCGACGGAGGAGGATGCTGGAGCTATCTGCAGCCTGTGCACGGTGCTGTCGCCGCAGCAGGTACCTGGGGGTGATTGGGGTTCACCATCCTGGGGGGCTCCCATCCCACCCTGGGGGCTGCTCGGCCCCTGTGGACTGGGAGGCTGGGGCGGGGTGGGGGTGTCACAGAGGTCCCCTGATGTCCCTCCAGGTCGTGAAGATCCTGCGGGCGTACACCCCGGCTGCGGGGCTGGAGGAACGTGTGAGCCCCGGCTTCATCAGCACTGTGGAGGTAAGCGGGGACCTCGGCTCTGTCCCCATGGGGCCACCCCCTTGCTGAGCGCCGTGTCCCCCCGCAGAGGCGACTGCAGGAGCAGCAGCAGGAGGGAGGTCCCAGCCAGCTGCTGGTGGACACCAGCCACCTCTTCCCCGTGAACCTGCCCTTCGTCGCCTCCACCGTGCACCTCGACGAGCTCCGCATCCCCGACACCATCGACCTGGCTTTCCTCGTCCGCCTCTGAGCCCCGACCGGCCCCCCGGGGGCAGGAGGACGGCAGAGGTTTGGGGCTGCTGCACTTCGTGGTGCTCCCCTGGGGGCTGTCTGTTGCTGAGACCCGCGGGTACTTTTGTTTTGTGGCGCAGCCACAACTGTTTCGGCCACTTTTTAATCCTTTGGTGTTAATAAAAGTCTTTGCAGATAATTTGGGTGTCTGAGGCTGGCTGTGGGCGCGCTGTTTGCGGGGTGGCGGTCTTGGGGTGGTGGTGATTGGAGGTGTGTGGGGGTGTTTGGGGTCTGCCGCAGTCCCCTTTAACCCCTAGGATGAAGTTTGGCCTTTGCCTAGGGTAGGAAAAGCAAATTCTCAGCTGCAGGTGGGGTGGTGCAGCATCGCTGGGGTCTTTATCCTTGGGGCTGAGCCTAAAGGGGGGGGCAGGTGGGGATGGGGAGCCCCTGGGTGCCTGCTCCTCTCTCCCCCCAGCACCCGCAGCCACAGCCAAGGGTGTGCTTTTTAATGTCAGTTATAATAAAATATTTTTACAGAGCCCAAAAAAGTCAAAATAGTGCAAAACATCTCACGGTCATGCATCCATGGTAGCCCCCGCGGCGGGGGGAGGTACAGACACAGGGGCATCGGTGACACGGGTACAGGAGCGGGGTGGTCGGTTCAATCACATGCCAAACAGGACTGGGTGGGGAGGGGGCACATTTTTTTTGGTGGGGGGGGGAGGGGGGCTTCCCCCCCCCCCCGGGAGCAGCAGTTAGAAAAGGGGTGTAAACATTGAACAGAAATGAGAGTGGATTCCTAAACCCTTTGGTCCCAGGCAAATCCTATAGAAAAAGGACCGGGAGGGGGGGCTGGGTTACCCTGTTTTGGGGTGGGGAGGGGGCTGAGAGGTATATATTGGCCTGGGGGGGGCTTCAGGCTTCTGTCCCCCCCGGTGCTGAGGGGTGGCCGTCCCTCTCAGCATGGGGGGGACGCTGTGCTCCCTGTCCACCCCCCTGAGACACGCACACCACTGATCACACAGAAATGGTGGTTAATGGGAAATATGGGGGGGGTCCTATCGGGGAGGGGGGCGAGGGTCTTGCTTGTGCCAAAGAGGTCCCATGGGTGCTGCTGCAGGGACCTTGTGCCACATGGGGGGGGTGGGGGTGGGCAGTCCCTGCTCACCAGAGCCAAGGGAGATGGGTGCCCCCCAGCCCTTGGGGGTGGGTTGCCCTCCACCCTGGCACCCTGGGGGGGGGGCAGCGGGGCCACCCGCACGGCGGCCAGGCAGGGAAGACAGGATAGGGGCCGGGGGCTGCTCCCTGCTGCTCCCGGCCCTGGTGGTGCCGCCGCCGGCCGGGGGGGGGGACTCTGTGGCGAGGGCTGTGCCCACCGGCCCCCCAGCCCCTATAGCCCTTCGGGGTGCGGGACACAGCCGCGTCCTGCTGCCCCGTGTATGTACAGCTATTTACATATGTACAGGGCGCTGGGCGGGGGGCCCTGCCCCTGGTAACACCGGGTGGGGGACAAGGGGCCATCGCGCTGTGCCAGCCTGGGATGACCCCCCCCCCCCCCAGCCTCCCACTCCCCCCATCCCAGTGCTTCCCTTGTGTCGCTCGATGAGGTTTTGGGCCGGGTGGGATGGGGATGGGTCACTGGGGTCCCTCCATCCCAGGCCGGGAAGGGGCAGAGCCGTCCCACTGCCCAGCCTGGGGCCCAGCCCTTCCCTGCAGCCCCCCAGCCCCATCGGGGTGGGACGGGGGGGGGTGCTCGTGCTCAGCGCTACCACCCAGCGAGCCCAGCCAGGGGAGGGACGGGGGGGGGTCCAACGCTGCCCCTGCACCCCCCCCACCCCACACCGGGGCCGGGCAGGCGCCTCCTCTCGTGGCCGCTCTTATGGCTTATACGTGGCTGGAGGACGCTGCAGGCCAGGGGCTGGGCTGGGAGGGGGGGTCCGGGGGTGGGGGGGGGGGGCGGATTTAACTGCTGCCCTCCTCGGCCGAGCGCGTGTCGGACTTGAGCTTGACGAACTCCTTGGCCACCTCGTCGTTGTTGCGCTGGGAGAGGATGCGGAGCACGGTGAGGCCGGTGTCGTCCATGTGGATGCGGCGGCCCAGGGGCAGCCAGCAGGCGCAGCTGGCGCGCTGCAGGATGTCGCGCAGCTGCAGCACGGCGATGCCCACCGTCCGGTCCTCCCGCGCGAAGCAGTAATCCTTCACGCACACCTGCAGCTCGTAGCACTCGGGGCCCGTCTCCGTCCCCAGCGTGCTGCGGGGGGCACAAGGGACAGGCGGCGTTGGCACGGGGAGGGGGCTCCGAGACAGCGGCGCATGTGGGTGCTGACCCCCTGCCCCCCAAAAATCCTTTTTTTTTTTGGTTGTTTGTTTTTCCTGCTTTCCCCGTGTAGTTTTTGCCAAGGAGAAAATATCCAAAATGTCCCGGCAGGGATGAGCAAACACAGCTGAAGCTGCACAGCGTCCCCATCCCCCTGTCCCCAGGGGTCCCCATCCCTGCGTCCCCATCTCCATGTCCCCAGGGGTCCTCATCCCCATGTCCCCATCCCCGTGTCCCCATCCCTGTGTCCCCAGGGGCCCCCATCTCCGTGTCTCATTCCCTTGTCCCCTGGGGTCCCCATCCCCGTGTCCCAAGCCCTGTGTCCCCATCCCCATGTCCCCAGGGATCTCCACCCCTGGGTCCTCATCCCCATGTCCCCATCCCCGTGTCCCCATCCCTGTGTCCCCAGGGGCCCCCATCTCCGTGTCTCATTCCCTTGTCCCCTGGGGTCCCCATCCCCGTGTCCCAAGCCCTGTGTCCCCATCCCCATGTCCCCAGGGATCTCCACCCCTGGGTCCTCATCCCCATGTCCCCATCCCCGTGTCCCCATCCCTGTGTCCCCAGGGCTCCCCATCTCCGTGTCTCATTCCCATGTCCCCTGGGGTCCCCATCCCCATGTCCCAAGCCCTGTGTCTCCATCCCCCTGTCCCCAGGGATCCCCATCCCCGCGTCCCCGTCCCCGGGGGCCGCCACTCACAACTGGAAGCTCTCGTTGTACTTGGGCGCCCAGCTGTTGTTCTTGGACTTGGTGGCGAATTTCCTCTTCTTGTCGCTGAGGTGGGGCCCGATGATGTTGACCTCGATGAAGGGACGGAAGATGCCGGACGTCTGCCACTTGAGGTCGTTGGCGGCCACCACTGCGTGCAGGAGGCACGGGAGGCTCACGGGGTGCCACCACCCACCGGTCCCCCACCACCCGCCGGTCCCCTGCCACCCCCTGGTCCCCCGCCACCCGCCGGTCCCCCACCACCCGCCGGTCCCCCACCACCCGCCGGTTCCCTGCCACCCCCTGGTCCCCTGCCACCCGCCGGTCCCCCACCACCCGCCGGTCCCCCACCACCCGCCGGTCCCCTGCCACCCCCTGGTCCCCTGCCACCCGCCGGTCCCCCACCACCCGCCGGTCCCCCACCACCCGCCGGTTCCCTGCCACCCGCCGGTCCCCTGCCACCCGCCGGTCCCCTGCCATCCAGGCCACCAGCACCCACCTTTAACGGTGACTTTGTGTTCTCCGGTGCCGGGGTGCGTGAAGAGCTCCACGTGGATGGACACCTCCCCGACGGGGTCGTCCACGCCAGAGCCTGCGTGGCCGAGGGGGGGGGCAGCGTGAGTGCCAGCCCCCCCCCCCATGTCCCCAGTGTCCCCTGCCTGCCACCCACCTCGCTGGAGGAGGCAGGTCACCCGCCACCGGGTGGGGACAGACGGGTTGGTCCCGATGTGGCCCCAGCCACAACGGGTGCTGGGGGCGGCTGGGTCACTGCTGCCCTCCCCCCCCCCCCCCCCCCCCCCCAGTCTGTGGGTCCTGGACCCCAGCCCCTTGCCCAGATGGGGCAGAGGTGGGACGGGGTGGGGGTGGCGGTGGGGCAGGTCCCTGCTGTGGGCTGGGGGGGGGGGGGTCAGTGCTCCAGGGGACCTGACCCAGCCCCTGTGCCACCACCAGGCCCACTAGTGGTCCCACGTTGCCACTCCGGCTCGGGGACCACATCCAGCCCCGGGGTTCTGGTGACCTGCAACCCCCCCACACCCCACCCCTGAGCCGTGCATGCACCCATGGGCGAAGGAGGGGGTGCAAGGCGGGGTGGGGGGGCCAGGCTCGGTGGGGCAAGGCAGGCTCAGGGGATCCGACCGAGCTGGTGGGAAGGAAATAAGAGCGAGAAGGACACATCCCCGGGTGTCACAGCACGGCGTGGGGGGGGGCACAGCGCTGCGGCCATGCCAAACTCCATCCTCCATCCTCCGCCCCCCCCCATGCCCCCCCGCACCCCGTCCCCACGGGCACCCCTGCCTGGGCAGCGCCGCATGCTGAGCTGGAATGGAGGCGATGGAGGGCAAGGGGGGGGGGTCTGGGTGCAGGAGGCCAAGCAGGGGGGTGCAGGCCAGGCCCCCCCACCCCGGCGGTGTGCGATGGAGGCCAAGCGGGGCCCAGGAGGGGCTGTGCTCATTCCTCGAGGGGTTGGGGCTCGCCGGAGCAAGGCTAGTAATGGTCCTTCTGGCAACGGGGTGGGGGGACATGGGGGTGGCCACGGGTGGTGGCAGGTGCCCCCCCCAGCAGCAGCTCTGGGGACAACGTGGGGGCGCCCCGAGCTCACGAGTGAAGGTGAGCGCCGGCACCTCCAGCTGCGGGGATGGGGAGGGGGCTGAGTGCCCCCAAATTCCTCCCGATTCAGCCCAAAGCGGCTGCGCTCAGTTGGGGTGGGTGGGGGCACAGATATTGGCGGGAGGGGGGGGGTGGGGGGGACGGTTACTAGCCCAGGCCGGCGGCTGCAGGCAGGGTGCTGGGGCGGGCGAGCGGTGCACCTACCCTTCTCAGGATAAATCTCTTCACTAAGGGTAAACCTAACACCTTTTCCACCATGAACTGGTGGGAAGGAGAGAGAGAGAGAGACGGAGACACGGCACGGAGCGGACGGAGAGAGGAGAAGGAGACAACGTGCGTGGGGGGGGGACAGCAAAAGGAAGGGGGGGGGAACAGAAAGAGAGAGAAAGAGAGATCAGATCGGGCAGACAGACGCACGGCCGACAGCCGGACGACACTGCAGCGACACGGTGGCGCCGGGCACCGCCCCGGCACCCTGGGGTGCTGCGGGCACCCGTGGGACCCCGCCGGCCCCCGGACGGCTGGCACAGGAGGCACAGACAGGACGGACGGACGGACGGACGTCCCTCGGGGACACGCACAGACAGCACACGCGCGCCCCGGGGGCGCAGACAAGCCTGGCACCGGGGCCACGCTCCTCTTCCTGGGGGGGGGACGGGACAGGACGAGGCTGCCCCAGGCACCCCACGGTCCCTCTTTATCCACAAAACTCATCAAACCCACCCCAGCCTCCCGTCCGCAGCCTCCAGGACCCCAGCACCACCAGGACAGGGGCAGGATACGGCCCTGGGAGGGGTGGGAGGGGGAGAAGCAGGCCCGGGGTGGGGGGGGTCCTACCCTGCGAAGCCTGCGTCTGCACGAAGGTTTTGATCAGGAGGTCGGTGGCTTGGGTGTAGAGGGACAGGGCGTAGCGCAGCGACTGCAGGTCGGGGCTCTTCTCCAGGAAGGTCTTCTTCAGCCCCACGCCGCCGGCGTGGAAGTATTGCTGCAGGGACGGATGGCCATGGGGTGGGGGCTCTGCTTGCCCCCCCCCCCCCAACACCCCCACGGGCACCCCCCATCCCCCCCCGCTGCGCCCCAGGGTGCCCTCACCTTGATGGTGTCCAGGGCCAGCTCCACCACGGCGCACTGCTTCGGGGTCAGGCTCTTGGCTTCCTCCCGCACCATGTGGTCCTGCCGGGGACAAATCCTGCCCTCAGAGAGGGGCCTGGCCAACGGCACCCTGCAAGGGGGACAGTGCCACTCGCCCCAGCACCGAGGGGACCTGGGGACCCCCCCCGGCCCTCACCTTCAGCTTGGAGAGCTGCCCCAGCTCCTTGGCCGCGTTGAAGATCATCTGCGTGCCCTGCGGAGAGCAGAGAGAAGGGAACGGTGCTGGTGAGCGGCCGGGCTGCGAGGCTGGGAGCGCTGCTGCCTGGGGGCTCCCCGGCCCCCCCAGGCTCTGGGGGGACTCCTCTGAGCCCTCTGGGCTTCCCCAAGAGCCCAGCACCCAGGGCACGGTGGTGAGGGGGTTTGGGGACACCAGGGCAGGACGTCACCCTGGAGCCAGGCACCGCACGCCCTGGGGTCCCAGCCTGCTCCCCAAGCACCCGCGTCTGTGTCCACGAGCACGGGGCACTGCTGGCACCGCAGGGACAACAGGGGGTGGGGGGACAGAGAGAGCGCAGGGGGACAGCGGTGGCACCTGGCACCATCCCCTGTGCCTCATGGTGCTGGTGGCTGGGCCGCATGGCACCCCCCTGCCCCCCCCCACTCAGGGGACACCACGGCTGGGTGTCACCGGTCCCCACGGTGGGCGCCAGCTGCCCCGCACCGTGCCGCCCCCGTGGACGGGGACACGAAGCCGTCCCACGGGCAGCACTGGCACGGCCCCAGGGGATGCAGACCCACGGCACGGGAGGGGGCGTCACCCACCCCCGGGTCTGCACCCGCTCATCAGGCTGAGTCCCAGCTCCCCTTCCCAGTGTGCAACTGGGCAAACTGGGACAGAGCCAGCGAGTCCCGGCTCCTCCCAGCACCAGCAGCTCCAGTCCTTCCCAGCAATGAGACCCCCCCCACGAACCGCTGCCTTACGCAGGGGTTTGGCCCCCCACACCTTCATTTTGTAACACCCCCCCCGACCCCAAATTAACCTTTTGTGGCCCCAACTCCTACCCCGTTTACCCTTCCTTTGCTGGCCCCGTTCCCCGGCCGGCGAGCAGCCCACGGATGCGGCTGTCAAACGGAGCTCGACGGGACACGCTACAGAGCTGGGACCCCCCCCGCGGGACACGCTCCAGAGCCGGGACCCCCCCCACCCCACAGCGCACGGGACAAGGACGGGGAGCAGAGGAGCCGTGTCCTTACTTCAGTGTGACTGGGCAGCTTCACCCTGCTCTGCAAGAGAACAGCAAGGGACAGTTACAGCGGGCAGCCTGCGATGAGCGTGCCAGGTCTCGTCCCTGGATTGGGGGGGGGGGGGGCTCGCTCCCTGCCACCCCCGCGGCCGGCGGAGGAAAGCAGTGGGACGAAGCGGGGCAGGACCCGGGTGTCCCCTGAGTCACAGCCTGGGGACAGCGGGGCTGGGCACCGCGGCATCGCCCCGCAGGGTGCCCGTGTGGCTCTTTGGGGCACCCGGGGCTGAGGAGCGTGGGGGGGGGGGGGGGGGGGGGGGCTGGTGGGGGCCGTGCTGGCCCCCAGCCTGGCGGTGGGGAGCACCTGGGTGGAGGGAGAGCCCGCCTGCCTGCTCTGCCTGCACAAACGCTTTTGGGAGGATCGTGGGGCTCGGCGAGCCTTGCTGGGGCCCCCAGGCATGGGGATGGGGGGGGGGCAGCAGAGATCCAGGGGATCCCAGCAGCACCCTGACCCCCCCCCCCCCCCCCCCCCCCCAGCACAGCCCAGAGCCCCGTTCCCGAGGCCAGCAGCACTGGGACGGGCTCGTGCCCAGGTTCCCTCGCGCTCACGCACCCCGTACCCCGGCAGGATGCTGAGCACCCCGGCCCGGCTCCATGGGGCAGCGTCGCCCACGCCTGCCTGGGACGGGAAACACCCCCCACACACATACGGAGGCGGGGGGGGGACACACGGCACAACCCCCCCCCCCCCCAACACACAGACACGGGTCACGGCCCCATCCCGCACACGTCCTGGACAACACGGCACAGCGCGACACGACACCACGCCACAGCCAGACAGCACGACAGAGGAAGCACGGACAGGCCCGGTGGGGGGGGGGGGCCAGGCGTGGGGCCACCAGGGTGGCCCCGGGGGCGAGGACACACACGGAGCCCACGGGCTATTTACCTTCTCTGTCCCCTTGCCATGTTTTCTCAAAAGCGTGCCCTGTAGAAGCAATGTCAGAGGTTGAGCGGTGGCGTGGGGGGGGGGCAGCGTGGGATGGGGCGGGGGGGGGACATGGGCAAGGCGTGGGAGCCGCAGGCTGGTGGCGAGGGCATCGCTGAGCTCCTAAGGGATGGGGGGGGGGGGCTGGTCCCTCTGGGGTGCTGGATGTTGCGCTGATGGGAGACTGGTCCCCACCCTGGGGGGCTGGGCTGAGGGCAACTGGTTCCTGCTGGGGTGCTGGGCCAGTGGAGGACTGGTTCCTGCTGGGATGTAGGGTCCATGGAGGACCTGTCCTTGCTGGGATGCAGCTGCTGGGCTCAGAGGGAACTGGACCCCCATGGGATACTGGGCTCAGGGAACTGGTCCCCGTGGGATATTGGGCTCAGGGAACTGGTCCCCGTGGGATATTGGGCTCAGGGAACTGGTCCCCATGGGATGCTGGGCTCAGGGAACTGGTCCCCATGGGATGCTGGGCTCAGAGGGAACAGGACCCCACGGGATGCTGGGCTGTGGGGCAGCAGGAGTCAGCCAGAGCTGTGGGGAGGCAGCCCCCGGTGCCCCCCCAGCACCCATGGGTGCTCAGAGCACGGGAAGGTGGGCACAGTCGGGGGTTGCAGGCAGAGCTCTGGTCCCAGTGATGGCCCCGTGCCCAGGCCCCGCAGGGATGGGGCAAACAGCGGGGGTCACACGGGGGGGGTCAGCAGCAGCCTCCTGGGGGGGGCTGGAACACGTCTAAATGAGGAGGGGGCAGCGGAGGGGGAGAGAGAGCCTGTGGGGGGGTTGGGGCAGAGGAGTGGGGGGGCATAGGGGGATGAGGGGTGAGGCGGGGGGGGTGAGCAGCACGGTTGGGCCAAGCAGGGCTACCAGGAGGGTTTCCTACCCTGGAAGGAAACCGAGGCACAGGGTGATGGGGGGACAGGAGGACCTTGTGCCCCACAGAGCTGGCACCACACAGACCCCCCCCTCAGGGATGTGGGGTTGGGGGGGGGAGGAGGGGGCAGGCCCCAATTCTTTCCAAATGCTGCTGTTGGAAATGAAAGGCACCGGGGGAATAGGGACGAGTGTTTGTCCCCGCAGATCAGCACCCGGTCGCACCCATGCTGCTGTGCTTCCTGTGCTCGAGGTGGGCGCAGGCCGGGGGGGACGTGGCCCTTCCCTTGCCCTGGACAGCCCCAGACCAAGCAGACGAGGAAGGACTGAAGCCGCTCGGTCTGAGCCGTGCTGAGAACCAGCAGCAGCGCCAAGAAAAGGAGCCACGAGTCCGGGCTCCGGTACCCTGCCCGGGGAAAAGCCTCGCGCCTGCTGCCAGCCGCCTGGCCGGGACCTCGTGTCCCAGCACGATGCTCCCCACCGCCGGGGAGCCGCCGCCCTCGCCACGGCCACAGCCCGGCCATGGGGAAACTGAGGCACGAGGGGTGAGGAAGAGCCGCCGTCTGCCCGGCACGCACCGCTCGCCCTGCTCCGGCTCCAGTGGCCCCCGTCCCCCCCCCCCCGGCACGGAGCAAGAAGTTGGGCTCGGCCCGGCCTCGGCTGCCCCGAACGCGTGGCACTGCCCCAGCTGCCCATCACCGTCCCCTCCCCAGCACTGAGCCTTGCACCCCCAAATCCAGGCACCCCAAAAGTGTCCGGGTTCTGTCCCCCCACTAAAAACCCAGCTGGGGCCGGTGCCAAGCGGGCAGCGAGAGGACGGGGACCGGCGGGGCGCAGGGGGCCAGAGGAGGGCGCGGGCAGGGCGCGGGCAGCCACACGAGACAGGAACCGGCGAGGCCAGGACCGACACACAGCGGACAGACAGACAGACAGACAGGGAGCTGCCGTACTTACAATCATCTGCCATTGAGGGGCGAGCGGAGCAATTGGAGAGAACAACCGTGGCGTGAGTGTTGGCCCCCTCCTCCGTGTCCCCCACCCCGGGTGCCAGCCCCGGCCGCCCCCTCCCTGGGGCGAGGGTCCGGGAGAGTCCCCCACCAGCCGTGCCACGGTGCCCGGTGTCAATACCCTGCTGTGAGCACCATGGCCCCATCCCAACCCGCCCCGTCCTTCCCTGCAGCAGCGGGGGGCTCTGCCCAAGGGGACCCGGCTCCAGGGACCTCGCTCGATGCACGGCTCCGACACGCAGCCCTGCGCCCTGAGCCCCCCGGGTGCGCATAGCCCTGTTATAGGGACCAGCCATACACCTCCAAGGGCTGCCTCCCCTTGCAAAAAAATCACCCAGTGGGGCTTTCAGCCTCCCGCACGTCCCTGCCACCTCCCCTTGGCACAGGGCGCGCTGCCACCGCGGGGTGGCAGAGCCACACTTGGCTTGGAGGGACAGGGACTGGGATGGGGACCGAGAGCCGGTGGCACCGACACAGCGCCAGAAGCCCCAGAGCCCTGCAGAGGTGACAGCAGCTGGTGGCTCCGGGTCAGAGCCGGACCCCAGCCCTGTGACAGTGACAAAAGCCACCGAGAACAGGAGCAGCTGCGTGGCTGGCTCCGAGCCCTTGGTGTCACCCAAGGGGGGACTTTCCCCGTCCCTGCCCAAGAGCCTGGGGGTGCCTCACTGTGTGGGGGAAGACGGGCGCACGGCACGCTGACACGGAGCCTTGAAGCCTGCAGGAAACCTCCCCCCACAGAGGGACCATTCCTGGGCTTCTCTGCCCCAGCCCCGTGTCCCCCCAGGCCCGTGCACCCCCAGCCCCGCAGCGAGGCTCCCCCCGCACCCCCAAATCTCCGCAGTCCCCTCCTGGCGCAGGGCACGGGGCGCTGCCCCAGCGTGGAGGGAAGGAGAGGACAGGTCCCCCCCTCCTGGTGCCACAATGGCAGGGAGGTCAGTCCGTCGGCGAGGCCAGCTGACCGGGCGCTGGCTTCACTGGGCACCCAGGTTGAGGGTGACCTTTCCCTCCTCCATCCTGTCCCCAGCCACGAGCTGGGGACACGTTTGGGGGTGCCACCAAAGCCTGCACCCCTCAAGAAGCCAGCGAGGGGCCCTGGCACCGACGTCCCGCGTGGCCGCAGCTCCAGGGTCCCTGTCCCTGGTCCCCTTCCCTGCCACTCACCGTCTGGTCGGTGAGCGGGGGCAGGACGATGGTCTTCTCCATCGTGTTCATCACCAGCTTCCAGAGCTCCTTCAGCACCCGCTTCAGCACCGTCTTCTCGCAGATCTTGGCGAAGAGCGTCAGGCTGCAGAGAGGGGACGGAGCTGAAGGTCCCGGCAAGGCCACCCCAGCCCTGCTGGTCCCCCCTGCTCCTGGGGCGGGTTGGGGACATCGGGAGGGGTCCCTGCGCCCCCCTCCCCACTCACTTGCTGTCCAGGAGGTCCATGATGGGCTGCAGGACGTTGTCGGCATCCTGCGCGACGCTGCTGCAGGTGCTGGCGGGGACGTTGCCGGTGCCCTTCACCTGGCCCAGGATGTCACCCATCTGCTTGACGCACTCCTCGATGTGCGGCTGGAAGCTGGGGACCGCAGCGCCCGGGCGGCTCAGTGTCCCCCCCCGGTGACACCAGAGGGTGGCCCAGGCCCCCAGCCCGGCCACGACCACGGCTCCCGGACCCCAGCCCCTGGCCCACAGCCCGCGTCCCCTCACCTGGTGGCAAAGACTCGGCTCAGCTCGTCCAGGACGTTGTTGAGTTTCACCTGCAGCTCCTTGAGGATGTCGCTGGCTTCGGTGTCCAGCTGGAGGGGGAACAGGTTGGAGAAGGCAGCAGGGTCCCCGGGGGGGCTGCCTCTGCACCCCAAACCCTGGCCGTCCGTGTCTGGTGTGGTGGGAGAGCAGGGTGGGACGGGGTGGGGTGGGGTGGGGTGACCCGTGCAGAAGTGAGGAGCTGGGACTGCTCCAGCGCTGCGGAGCCAGGGAAAAAGAACAGATCCGGCCCCTCGCCGTGGTCCCCCCCCCAGAGACCCCCGGTACGCACCTCCTTCCCCCCCATGGCTTCAAACATCTTCTCAAGCTGGACACGGAGCTGCTGGATGTTGTTCATCAGGATGCAGGGCTGGAGGGGCAGGATGGGGGGGGTCAGCACCAGCACATGTGGCTGCAACAGCCCCCCGTGAGCCCCCCACCCTGCATGGAGGGCATTGGAGCCCCACAGCGCCGAGCCCTGCAGTATTTTGGGGGCCACCATCGGGCACCAAGACTGAGGGCAGGCTGGTCACGGGGACCAGCTCTTGAGCTAGATGACAGCCAGGGCCACCGCGCGGGGACAGCGGCGAGCAGCAGGAGATACGTCACCACTTTCTCCTTCTCCTTGGAGCAGTACGAGGCGAAATCCTTGGAGATGATCTCGGCGTACTGCAGCAGCACGTTGCTGATGGTCTGCAGCCGGACAAGAGACGGGGACCGGCCCGGCGAGCGGCAAACAGACGGAGGAAGGAGGAGAGAAGAAGACCGTGAGTCCCACGGCAGCAAAGCAACCCCCCGAGCTGGGATCCATGCCGAGACCCCCGGCCCCACGGATGCGCCGGGAGCGTGGGCGCAGCCAGACCGAGCGCACCCGGTCTCCGCGGGCAGCTCCGTGCTGGCACAGGCAGGAAGGCACCGGCTGCCGAGCACGGCTGCAGCTCCCTCCCACGCTGCAGCGAGCCGGTGGCATTTAATTAATTGAGATTAATTAACTAATCAACGCATTCATTAGATAATGGCCCATGCTAGCGAAGCGGGGAGACACAAGGGGTCTGGTGGTGGCACGTCCGCTTGAGCAGCGCGCACTTTGCGCTCCACGGCTGGATGGGAGGTGGCAGAGAGGGCACCGGGTTGGCGCGGGGGGCTGGGGTCCCGGGGGTGCTGGGACCCCCCATGAGCTGCCCACCTTGGCAAACCTCCGCATGTAGTGCCCGACGATCTGCGGGTCGGGGCACTCGAGCTTCTTGATGATCTCGAAGCTCTGGTTGAGCTGGGAGAAGACGTCCACCACGGAGCAGGAGAAGAGCGCGTGCTCCGACGTCTGCTGGAACTGCGGGGCGAGAGGAAGGGTGAGCGGGCGGCGGGGACGAGGGATTTCGGCCCCAGTGGGGACACGCCGGGCATCGTCCCACTGCGGCAGCCTGGGATGCTCCTGCGCCCATCGGCTGCCCCAGCCTTACCCCGTCCTTCTTGTCCCGCTCCAGCGCTCCGTGCAGGAAATCCCGAGACACCTCCTCGTTCTCGTCCAGCCACTGGATAACGAAGGGCTCAAACCAGCTGGAAGAGAGGCACGTCCCCGGTGAGACCGGGCAGCGTGGAGCCGCGAGCCCCCTGCCCGGCCCCCCCCAGGGCTGCACTCACGCGGGGTACTCGGGCACGCGGCTCTTGAAGGAGGGCAGCTCGGTGACGTACTCGTTGTACAGCCACTTCACCTTGAAGTGCAGGTTCATGTAGTCGGCGCTCTTGCACAGGCGGTGCTTGTCGTGCTCTGCACGGGGAAGGCGAGAGCGCGGGGCGGTCGCTTCCAGCCCCAAACCCTGGCGGGGGAATTTGGGCAGCTCCAGGGATGCCAGGGGGATGGGGAGAAGATGGAAGCGCCTCTTGGGAGGGATTTAAGCTAAGCGTGGTTTTGATGAGGGGTGAAATGGGTTTGCCTATTTCTCCAGGGGAATATTCGAGGTGGCTCCCGCCCAGCTCCTCGGCCCAGCGCGGGGCGGCGGGGGGGCACTCACCCTCCATCGCGTACTTCATGTCCTGCGCAAAGAGGTTCCACATCACCTCGGCGCTGATCTTCCCCACGTTCAGCTCCTGGGGGAACCTGGGGCAGGGGGGCAGTGTGGGCACAAGGTGCTCAGAGCGTGAGAAGGAGCCCCCGTGACTGCAGACCCAGCCCCCGGCCTCCTCCCTGCTGCCTCAGTTTCCCCAGCTGTACAAGGGGTGCTGTGCCCCACATCCAAAGGACAAACCCAGCTTTGCTGGCACATTGTGAGCATCCCCCCGAGCGTCCCTTTCTTGGCGAAAAATTAATCGGTGACTCACTGGTTCAGGCAGGGCGTGTAGGAGTTCTTGTCCTCTTCGATAATGGACACGATCAGGGTGATGAGCTTGGACCAGAAATCCAGGTTTTTGATGCTGGGCCCCTGCTCCTCGGGGGGCACCTCGCCCTTCTTGGTCTGGAGCGATGGGGACACAGCAGAGGCTCCGGTCACCCGTCTGCCCCACGGGGCTCGCTTTTGTGGCGAGGCTCATGGGGAGCATCACGGGGGGGAGAAGGGAAGGACGAGTGCAGGAGGGTGACAGAGAAGGGCAGGGGATGGATGGAGGGGAGCAACGGGGTCCCTGCAGCACCCGGTGGCCCAGGACCACGCACCGGGTCCGTCTGGTACTCGCGGCTGTAGAGCTCGTGGCAGTTGTTGAAGATGTACTCGTAGGTGGAGTTGAGGCAGGCTTTCACGCAGTCCTTCACCACCTGGCTGGCTCGGGGCGGGCTCTGCAGCTCCTGGACCTGCGTGGGGAGGCAGCGGGGCTGTGGGCAGGGCCGGCAGCCGGGGAGCCCGGGCTCCAAAGCTGCAAATCCCGAGGGGGCAAATACCTTCATCCGGAAAAAGGTGATGCTGGTCAGCAAATCCACCGTGGACTTGAGGTCCTGCAGCCGCTCGGGACTGCTGGCAGGGAAGTTATTCTGGGGGAGAAAAAAGAAGAGTTGGTGGCAAAAGAAGAGTTGCTGGCAGACCTCTTGCTGGGGGGAGGTGAAAGCAGACCTTACTAAACATTAAAACGACTAAAACTGAGGCTCGGCGGTGCCTTACCCGGTACATGGAGAGGTCGATGCGCAGCGAGTTGTGCAGCTGGTCGAGGAGTTTGACGAACCGCTCTTTCTGCGGAGAAATGCCCCGGGGCCAGGTGAGCAGGGGGATGGAAGCGGGGGCCGCCCCCCTCCCCGCTGCGCCTGCCTCTGCACCCCAGCCCGCTCGTCCCTGTCCTGCTGCCCTGCCTCCCCTCCTGCCTCCATCCCTGCCTTCCTTCCCTAGTGCTGCCACCCTGTGCCTGGGTGCTGGGGTGCCCACGGAGCAGCCCGTGCTCTCCGGTGACCGGGGCTCGGTGGCAGCTCTCAGTGGCTCCGGGGCATGCGTGGCCCCTGCAGAGTGGGGACCCCTCGGTGCAGGACCGAGAGGCAGGAGCATGCACCCCCTCAGCTCTTGCTGTGCCGGAGGGGGACGGGGGGACCCCTGCCCTGCCCACTCAGACGCCTCCAAGCCTGGGCTCGAGGCAGGAGCACGGAGGGGGCTGCAGCATCGCACCTCCAGGCTGCGCAGCCCCGGGAACGAAGCCTTCGGAGAGCTCAGGAAAAAAGGGCATGGGGAGAGCAGCTGTGCTGCTGGGGCTGCGTTTGCCCAGCTTTGGGTCTGAGCTGCTTCAAGACAAAGCAAGGCCGCTGGAGACAAAGAGTGTTGTTGGATAAAGCAGGAGGTGGGTGCTCTGAGGGCTCCTTGCTTCCCTGCCCAGGCTGCTCGGAGGGGAAACGCCGTGGGCTGATGGTCTTTGGGGATGAGAGGCTTTAACTCAGCTCCCAACCACTGAGCACGGGGTGAAGGGATGCGAACCTCACATTGGGTTGCAAATCAGGCATCTGAGATGGAGGCAAAGCAACTGGGAGGCACTTTGCCGTGCCCCTGTGCTGGGGGGGGGGGGGGGGTTGGACACCCCCACGTCGGCTGTGATGGAGCCGGGGCTGTCCCAGGACCCAGCATCCCCCTGCCTCCAAGTGGGGCCGGGGACGAGTCCCACGTCCACCTGGCCGCGGCTCGGCCGAGCCCGCAGCCTGCGCTGGCGCCCGCAAACCTTCGGAGCGCCGGAGACGGCAACGGCCCCCGGCACCGAGCGGCTGCAGCGCGCTTAAAACCGGACACGCTGGCACTCGGGGATAAAGCGACACGGCCGGGCACTTTAGGACCCAGCCTTAGGCTCTCTAAAAAAAGAGAAAGAAACAAGTTTTTAAAACCCTCCACGTCAGAGAAAAGGTTTGTCGTGTGGTCTCCTCCTTCCGCACGGCCCTGCGGCACGGCTCGCTCGGCTCTCACTATCCCGTCCCTCGCTACCCAGCGCTTCGCCCTAACCGCGGCTGGGCTCCGACCCCGCAACGCCCGCGTGCGCCCAGCGGAGACGCGGGGGCAGCTGGGGTGAGAGCGCAGCCCCCTCCTCACCCACGTCCCCACGGGCGCACCCAGTCCCGGCGCAAACTCAGCCCCGTTCAGCAAGGCACCCATGGGTGCTGGCACAGCCGGGTGAGTTTGCGGTGGTCTGGGCTCGCACCCGACGCGTGCAGGGCTGTGCAAAGCTCCCGGCCAGCTTTGGCACTGAGGGTGCACGGCGTGTTGCCATCCCAGCCGGCCCTGACTTCAAGCCAACTTTCACCATAATAATTTTGGGAGCGAATTTAGGCCTTCTCCTAGGAAGGTGGTGGCTCATTTTCTTCCCCCAAAAATGGGAGAGGGATGAATCTGGGGGCCAGCGGGGGCCAATACCCCACTGCCCAGCTGCCGTTGGGTGGGGAGCTGCCTTGCACGGCCCTTTTCGCCCCCTTTTCGCCCCCCACCCCATCCCCAGAGAAAAGAGAAGAAGAAGGAAGGAGTGTTTACGCACCATCGGACTTACCCCGAAATTGGAAGCGGCAAAGCGGTCGGAGGCCGAGACGTTGGTGGAGGCGGTGGTGTGGGCGTAGTAGGCGTTGATGTTGGCGAGCAGGGTGCTCATCACCGCCGGCACCCCCGGGCACATGTACTTGGAGGAGAGGCAGGCAAAATGCCTGGCGGGGAGAGGAGGGAGGTGAGGGCGCTGGGTGCCGCGGGGCTAAGGGTGCTCATGGAGAAGGAGGTGGCGAGCACACACGTGCGGGGTGGGTGTGGGTCCCCATGGTGAGGGTGGGAGCACAAACAGCAGCGGGGGGGGGAGGACAAGGCCCAGGCTTGGTGTGACACCAGGGGCAAGGAACTCACGTCATGGCCTGGTAGATGGACTCCACCCCGTAGCGCATGGCAAACTCATCCACGATCTCCTGCGCCGTCTCGTCAAAGTACACCTTCCAGGCGTCATCCCCCTTGGCGTCGGGGATCTTCACCACCCCATTGTTTTGCAAATCCGTCACAAAGTGGAAAAGGTTCTGGGGGCACACACACGAGTCCCGTCAGGTCCCCGGGGCCGGCGGTGGCACGGCGGGGACCAGCGCATTGCGGTGTGGAGATGTGGTCCGTGCGTGGCTCACCTCGTGCAGGCACGTGTACTGCACGTGGTAGGGAGCCACCTTCTCCTCGCCCTTGATCTCCACACTGATGTGCAGCCGGATGGCTCCCGACACGGCCGACTTGTCCGTCCGCTTGTCTGGGGGGGCACAGAGAGAGGGATGAGGAGTGAGCCCCCCTGGAGCTGCTCTGCTCACCCCCATCCTGTAACGGCCCCATCGCGGAGGGTCCGGAGTACAAAGCAACTGAGGCATCACAGAGAGGGATTCAACTGGATCCTCGGGTACTACAGGGACGGGGCCCCTCTCCGTGCCTCAGTTTCCCTGAGTGACCCCACGCAAACACTTGATCCCGATATCAAATGATGTTTTTAACAGCAGACCCCACACCAACAAGCTGAAAGCCCCCTTTGCGGCAGGGCGGTGGCACACGGACGGCTGCTTACCGAGGTTGTACCAGACGTCCATCTCCCCGCTCAGCGTCCGCACCTCGATGATAGTCTGGCCCAGGAAGTCGTCGGACTCCCTCTTGAAGCGCTGCTTCACGCGGGACTTGATGTCGTCGTCTTCGTCCCAGACGCGGACCTTGATGCGGTCGGAGGAGTTATGGCACTCGCTGGGGGAGAGAGGGGGCGAGTCCCGGGGTGAGCAGGGAAACCCGGCCTCCGGTTCCCCAAACCAGGCCTAGGGACAGCCCCGGCACCCAGCAGCCCCCTCCGTCCTCAGCTGGGGCAGGCCCCTGCCGCCCACCACCCAGATGGCCAGGGAGGGGCTGAAAGGGCCGGGGGCCAACTTACAAATGGAAATTCTCCTCCCAGACCGGGTTGAGATTGCCGTAGATAGTTTTAGTCCTTTTTTTTGTCTTTCCAACTTGGACGGTAACGTACGGGTCACTGGAGCCCGTCTTATCCTTTGCTTGCAGGCCCTGGGCACAAACGACTGCGGCACGGCACGGCATGGCACGGCACGACACATTCGCCCATCCACGGCAGGCACGCGTGTGGCATTGTGGAGAGAACAGAGAGCAAAGTCAGTGAGGTCCCCATGAGGAGCACCCGATGTCACCCCGGTGTTGCCCCACAGAGCCCCAGGGACCAAAGCCACTCTGCAGGACACGGAGGGCTGGCGCACGAAGCGTGCTTGTGCATGGCGACAGCCACATCTACAGGGACAAGAGGTGTGGAGGGACAGCGTGGCTCATGGAGCACATCTCCACTCTTGCCCCAAATGCTCTGGCTCTTAGAGGGATCAGCCGGGGGGGGCAGGAGCTGTGCCCACAGGGACACCCCGTGCAGGGCCGCAGGGTCCCCGCAGCGGGGGACGCCAGGCGCGGCCGGTGCCCACCTGTGATGCTGATCTTGGCCGACCACTTGGAGGTGCCGTCCAGGACGCTCTGCTTCACCGCCTTCATCTGCTGCGTGTGCGTGGTCTTGGTGACCCCAAACACCTCCTGGATCAGCTCGAAGATCTCTGGCTTGTTGCGCTCCCGGATCTTCATGCGGTCTTTGAGCACCATGATGATGTTCTGGGTCCGGTCCTCTGCTCCGTGCTTGGAGCTCTTCTCCGCTGCCCCTGCGACAGCACAGCGACAGGTGGGATGGGGGGGACAGACAGTGCCTGGGAAAGAGCTGAGACCTCCGCAAGCTCACCACAATGAACAAATTCAAACTTGGAGGGGTTCACACCCTGCCCAGAGCAGCTCTGCCCTGCTCACCGCCTCCCCACGCACGCAGCAGGAGACCAGCTCCCAGATCACTGCTAGCTCGCTCCGTGCCACCCCAAGGCGAGAAGGGACAAGGCCACGGGCGATGGCCCCTTACTCTGCAGGCAGTCGGCGTTGAGCAGGTCCTGGCACTTCTCGTGGCACTTCACGCCGCACTCGGCGCAGCGCATGCCCTGCCGGGCGATGCCCCAGAGCAGCCCCTCGCACTCGTAGCAGTAGGTGGGGGTGGTGGCCGTCCACACCTCGAAGTTGTGGGGCGTCGTGCAGGAGATGGGGTACACTAAGGCTTGCAGGGTCTTCTTGTAAACATGGTTTTTCTGGGCAAGGAAGGGAGGGGGGGGGGAGAAGCTCACGCAGAGCCCCCAGCCACAGGTGTTGGGGCACCCAAAGCGTCACCGCTGGATGGGGACGAGCTCAGCAGCATGTGGAACAGGCACAGGACAAATGCCACTGTCCCCATACGTGGCTGCGAGCACGGTGGCTGCATTGTCACTGCCAGAGGAGGATGGCAGCGTGGCCCCCGCGTCCCCGTCACTGTCACCGCCCCGCGCCCCATCCCGCCCGGCACCTACCAGCTCCTCGTTGTTTAAGGTGCTTGAGGCCAGCGCGGACGTGATTCCCGCTTTCCTGGACTGGACCAAGGACTGTGGGAAAGAAACAGAGACCCCAGATCCAGCACGGCCCCTCGCCGTGGGTCCGAGACCCCCAGGACTGGGGTGGGGGCACTCACCATTGCCTGCGGGCAGCCAGGGCCAGCGAGGAGGGAATTAAAGGCCGTTATTAGGAGCCATTTCACAGCAGAACGAGTGTCCCCGCTTTGTCCCCTGCCAAATCCCACCAGGACAAGGCAGCAGCCCCCACCTCCTCCCTCCCACAGTGCCCACCCCACTGCCACCCGCAACCCAGCATCCCGAAACCCCGACACCGACACAGCACAGCAGAAGCATCAGCAGGTGCCCTGAGCGGGCTGGGGACAAGGGCAGCGAGGGGGAGCAGCGGGGTGGGACAGGGCAGGGGGCTGGGGACAGGACGGAGACACCCTGGAGGTGGAGGAAGGAGGTGAAGGGCACCTAAGTCTGGGCACAACGGGTGTCTGGTTTCCAAAATCGCTGTCTTTTGTCACCAGAGGTGACAGCAGGGGGACCCTGTGCATTGCAGGGGCTGGAAGGGACCGCGGTGCCCAGCGAGGGGATGGCACAGCCCATCACGATGCTGGGGAGGAGAGCACGGGGTCCAAAACCCAGCACTCCTGCAGCACACGGGTCCATCTGCTTGGCACCGTCACCACCCGAGCCCTGGGGACCGCGGGTGATTGGGACAGGAGGGGACTGGGGACACGTCCGTGCTCTTGTGGCACCAGCAAAACTCAGGAAACCAGACGCCTCGGGCTGATGCTTGGTGTCAGGACCCTGCAGCTCCGTTAAAGAGAAGCACCCTTGGGTGGGGAGAGCCCGGCCACGCTGTCCTCACAGCCCCCAGCCGCGGTCCTGGGCCAGGAGACCCCAAATCAGCCCGGGACCCCCCCACCACCACCGTCAGGAGCAGAGGCTGCTCGGCAGGGCCGGCCGGCAGCACCCAAGGGTGCTCTCCCTTTAACCCCTCGGCCCGCGCTCACCAGATCGCTGACTAGAGGGAGAGATTTGCGTCCGGGCTTAATGTCGGGCATGCTGTTAATGCAGCGCAGAAACCTTACCGCCGCCCCCCTGCAGCCGGGGGCGGCCAAGCCAGGCCGGAGGAGAGAGAACAGAGAACACAAGGCATGTTAGAGGCGGCCGGGGAGTGGGGCGCGGGCGGCGCGGTCCAGCGGGAGCGAAGCCGGCGGCTGTGGGGTGCAAGGCGTTACGGGAGGAACCTCACCAAATCGCTAACTAAGGGGATGGGTTTTCGCTTGCGTATGTCCGGCATGCTGTCTATAATGATCAGCCCGCCGCCAGGCCTGCAAGAGAGAGGAAAGTCAGCGGGGAAGGGGAAACTGAGGCAGGAGGGGACCCCCACGCTCCTGGGGAGCAACGCAGCCCCACCGGGGCCGGGCTGGAAGGCGCGGGGAAGGGGGTGCTGCTGGAAAGCTGCGGCTTGCCCCACGTTGAGCCGGTTTGCTGCAGTGGTGCAGAGGGAAATGGAGTGAAAAACAGCCTTTGGGGGCTTTTCGGTGCAGAGCAGGGCTGCCGGCGAGGGCGAGGTGGGGGCTCGGGGTGCCCCGTGGCATCGCTCAGGTCCTGGACAGCAGGAGGGATGCGGGAGCTGCCGCCCAGCTCTGCCCCCCCCGTCCCACTCACCTCCTTGCTGTCCCCTTGGCGGTGCCTCTTTGGGGACACAGCAGCAGCCAGGGACGTCTCCAAAAGCACCAAACGGCCATCTTCCAGCCCAAAAACCCGGCCCCCAGCTCATGGGGCCAACTGCCCCACAGCTCTCCCCAGCCCCACAAAGCGCTCATCCCATCCTACAGCCGGCAGGAGGGGCCAGCCCCGCGCTCCCCAGGTACTCACCCGCCTTTGAACCACAGCGATTTAGCTTCTCCATCGCCTTCCCCGCGGGCCTGCAAAACACGGGGGGGGGGGCTGTGAGCACCTGGCACCTGGTCCTAAAAGGATGGGGCTCTACAATATCTTTGAGAGGCTGAGCAGTGTGAGAGGGGGCCAAACGGCCCCGAAAGCTCGGTGGAGGAGTTGGGTGGGGACGGCTGCACCGTGCAGAACCGCAGCTTTCGGGGAGTGGGAGCAGCACTCGGAGGCGCAGCAGAGCTGGAGCCGGGGGAGATGGCAGGAAAGGGGGTGTGTGCAGGGACCCCCGGGGAATTTTTGAGGGGGAAAAAAAAAGGAGGAAAGAGCCAATTCTTCCTCCCTCCCGGGGCAATCCCTGCACACACACGCACATGGGGAAGGCACGCACGGAGCGGGGCCGGTTCCTTTCGGACATGCTTACCTGCAGGCGGGCTACAGCCCTCCCCTGCGGGCAGGGGAGACGCGGGCGCAAGGGCCATGGTGGTGGAGAACTGAAAAGAGAAGCGGCAGGGAGGGGGACCGAAGCCCCGCGGGGTGAATCCAGAGCCAAAACAAAAAGAAAAGATGGAGGATGGAGTCTAAAAACAGAACAAAAAAGTGTCAGCGCAACGCAGGGGACGGGGCGGAGGGGCTGGCACCGGCATGCAGCACACACGGGGAAGGTCCTCAGCGCTCCCTGCCCCTCATGGGGCCACCGACGGGCTGGGGACAGCCAGGTCCCCGCTGCCCTCGAGGTGCGGGTCGCCATGGGGTGGGCGGCGGAGGTGCCAGGCAGGGCTCGCCGCGCCGTGCCGTGCCACGGGGACACTCACCTCCTGCAGCTGCAGGCAGACCTTGTTGAAGGCTCTCAGCCAGTTGGCCTTGGCTCGCGCTTTGGGGTCCTGCACCTCCGCCTCCGCCGGCTCCCTGCAAGGACACACAGCCCGCTCACCGCCAGCACGGCACCGGGACGCGGGCACGGACGAGGTTTAGGGATCCCAATGGGTCCTGAGCAAACGTGGCCATGGCAAACGTCACTTTCCTACCAGGGAGGACTGCAGTGGTGGCAGGTCCCAAGCAAAGGGCCCAAGGCAGAGCAAGGAGAAGCCAAAGTCCCCTTGCCCTTAGGGGACCCTGCCCCGGGCACCCAAGGGAGCCGGAGGGCTTCCCACCACACCGGGGCTAGCAGCAGGTGGATGTGCCCAGGGATGAATTTCCAGCCTGGACGTGCTGATGGGGTTGTTTTCCTCCTGTCTTTGTAAAATCCAGACAAGGAGGAAAAGAAGAGAAATGCTCCGAACCTCCCGGGCTCCTGGAGAGCCCGGTGTGAGGTGGCAGTGGGGATGGTGCCTGGATGAGGCCATGGGGAGCTGGGGACACCCTGAGGGACCTCACCCGTGCTTATCGGTGGTCCCCAGTGTGGGACCACGCAGTGGCTGCCCACAGAACGGGCACTGCAGGCAGACCTGAACTGATGGCACCTTTGCCAGGGCTCTAGCCAGCCCTTGTGCCTAAAAAAGACTTTTTTCATGCAAAAAAATCATTGCGCCTTCCTTTAAATCAGCGGTTCCCCAGGTCCAGTCTATAATTTAAACCAAATAAAAGACCAGGAAGTTTCCCCTCTGCGCGGAGCTGTTGTGCTCGCCGAACCATGGCAAAACGGGCGCATTCAGAAATTGAAGGCAGCGACCGGCATCTGAATTATCCACGCGCCGTGCCAGGGACTCAGCCACCCCCACCTCCTCTGTGCAGCATGGGAGACCACGGCTGAGCTTTCACCAAATTCCCTCCTCTGACCGTGTTGGTGCCCAGCTGCTGGCTGGGGCTCTCCCCAGGCAGGGGATGCAGGGGTGACAGCAGAGCCACCACGGCCGGTTTGGAGGGTCCGGAGCATCCCCAGTGTCCCCAGCATGGTGCCACCCTGGTGCCACCCCAGGACAAAATCACTCTCCTACCTCTCTGCTGGTTTGGGGGGCTCGGGCTCGGGCTCTGCCTCTGGCAGGGGGGCTTCATCCCCTCCCCGCTGGGCCTCCGGGGTCTCCTGTGGGATGGAGGTGTCCTTGTCCTCCCTCCTCTCCTCCTTCCTCTCCTCCTTCCTCTCCTGCTGCTGCGGCTTCGCCTGCGGGACCAGCTGGGGCTGCTGGGGCTGCGGGACCTGCTGCTGCTGCTGCACTTTCTGCGTCGGGGGGTAGGCGTCGTGCTCAGGGGCTTCATAGGGGCCCGGCTCCCGCAGCTCTTCCTCCTCTTCCTCCTCCTCCTTGGGGTAGCCTTCCTCATTCTCGCTGTAGTCCTCGTTGAACTCCTCCTCCTCCTCCTCCAGGTAGAGGTCATCGTCCTCGTCCTCCTCCCAGCGCGGCGAGTCCTTGCGGTAGCTGACGGAGCTGTGGCAGGAGTGGTAGGAGTCGCCGTCCCGCTCGTCCAGCTCCGAGTCCCGCAGGCTCTCGTTCTCGAAGTCCTCGCTCAGCTGGGAGCTGCCCTGGCTCAGCTCGGCCGACGAGGCGTAGCGGCTGCTCCCCGTGGGGCTGCGGGGCGAGGGGGACAAGGACGGGGTTCCCGTGGGTCCGTGCCACGGCACCGCCCGCCCCGTGCCCCCTCGCCCCCCAAGGACCCCACGGCAGCAGGGCTGGATGGGGTTGGCGTGGCGGGGGCTCCCCAGGGACGTGCCCCTGGGTGGGCACCGGGCTCCTCGTCCCGGCGGTTGAAGGCACGGACCCAAGGCTGGGACTGGACCCCCAGGCTGGGGTGCTGGGGGGGTGGACTTTTGTGGCTGTCCCCTGGGCTCACCCCTGCCAAGGGTGGGGGCACAGCGTGGCAGGGTGGCACCCACAGCTGGCTCTGGCCTCCTGCCCCCCCCATCCTGCAAAATCTGCCCCCCAACCCCATCCCCGCTCTCCTGCACCCCTCACGGACACCCTCTCCCCACAGACACCGCCGGGGGTCCCCTCTCCGCTCTTTTTGTGGGGCCAGGCCTTTTCCACCGCCCCCTTCCCGCTGCACCCTCCTCTCGCTGCTGCCTGCACCCATGGGTGCAGCAGGGCAGGGGGACTCCTCGCATCCCACAGGTGCTGCTGGGGACGGGGTGGCCCGGTGGCCGCGGGGCTGCGGGGACTCACAGAAGCACACATGCAGACAGGACAGGGACAGGGACATGCCTAGGAAGAGGCCGACACCACGTCTCCAGCCGGGGCTCGGGGTGGGCGAGGGGGGACACGGGAAGGGGTCGGGCAGCGCCCTGGGGGAGGCAGGGAGCCAGCGGGAGGCTGGGGACACGCTGCAGGGAGCGGGGCGCTGGGGACACCCAGGGGCACTGGGGACACCCAGGGGCGCAGGCATCATCCAGCAACAGGGGGGTTCCTCGGGGAAGGGGGCTTGGGGCACGGGGGTGCAGGAGACATGGCTCGTGCCTGGAAACCCGGCCTGATCCTGGCCCGAGCGGGGCCCCTGGGCAAGTCTCGGGGTCCCACATCACTGCGGGGGGCTTTTGCCTGGCGAGCTCTAGCAGCGTGGGAGGTGGTCGGGGACGCAGGCGGCCTTTGTGTCCCCGCAGCACCGGCTCCCACGCCGCGACGGGGAGCTGATCGCTGCGCCCCGACACGGGCACATCCCCACCGCCGGCTCCGGCACAGCAGCAAGAGGGGCGAAAATACCCCCCCCTCCTCCCCCCCTCGGAGCATCCCAAGGCTGCTCCCGTGCTGGGGGGACCCACGGCGGGGGCGAAGCCGCCCTTGCCGGGACTGGTGTTGGCCTCACCGCGGCTGCAAGGAGCGACCACAGCACTCTGCGACGGCACACGGCACGCGACGAGGACGCGACCCACCTATCCGATAGGTCTAGGGACCGCCTGCTCTCAAGGGAAGGCTGGCGGCTGGTCCGCCTGCTCGACGCGGAAGCGGACTCAGCGTCGTTTGTGGCAGAGTCTACGCTACCGTAGCGTCTGCCGGGGAGGAGAGGAAGACGATGGTCAGCGAGGTCCCGGCGCCGCGCCGCCGCCACCCGCCATGCCCCAGCATCCCCCGCCGCTGCGGGGACGTCGGCTGGGGGGGCTCCGTCCTGGGGACGGGGCTGGCACCTTGTGCTGGCGGGGAGCTGTGACCGTGTGGCTCGTCCCCACCTGCCCTATGGCCACGTCTGCGTCCCCGGCTCGCTCGGGGCTTGGGGACGCCGCTGGGGACAGAGGAGCGGGTTGACCCAAGAGAGCTCGAGAACTCTTCCGCGGTCTCCAGCGAGGAGAGGCTCGGGGCCGGCACCGTCCCCCTCCTCTTCCTCGCCTCTCCATCGTCCCTCCGTCACCCTTAACGTCCCCAGTGCCACCCCGCTGGCCTCGGCCACCCGCGGGAGGGTGGGAAGAGCAGGCGGCGGGTGGGCGCCGGCTGCCGGGGCGCTACCTGATGGGCCGCTGGTCCGAGTAGTCCAGCTCGTAGCTCTGCATGGAGTCGGTGTAGGAGTCGCGGGAGCTCTGCTGCTGGTGCCGCATCGGGTACTGGTGGACCGAGGCGTTGGGCTGCGAGGTGGTGTAGTAGGGCGGGGGGATGCTGTTGCTGGTCTCGCTGCGGTAGTCGCTGTCCCGGTCGTCCACCGTGCTGTCGGGGTCGTCGTCTGCAAGGGGACGCCGTGAGCAGGAGGGGGGCACCCCGAAACTGCGCGTCCCCACCGCCGCGGGAGGGTGCAGGGAGCAGGATGCGGGAAGGGGCTGGGGGGGCTGCGTGGGACCCCTCACAGAGGGGATTTGGGGGTGAGGGGAGGGTGTATGTCTCATTCCAGGGACATCGGAGGGGGAATAGGACATATGGAAGGTGGGAGAGGAGGACGGGGTGCAAGGACCCCCCTGTGCCCTCAGGATGCTCTGCCACGGAGGCAAAGCCTGAGCTGCTCGTTGGCCCCCGGGCAGCCTGAGGGGACAGACCCTCGTGTCCCCACCAGCCCCTGGGGACAATCCTGCCAGGGACAGGGCGCTCGATGTCCCCATCCTCGCCCAGCACAGAGCCACACCGCGAAGCCACCAGCGGGACCCCAGCCCAGGCCGTGGCAGGGTGAAGCGGATGCGCTGGGGACCGTGGGGCTGGAGGGCGAGGAGGGGACGAGATACTCACTCTGCTGCTCTCCCCAGCCAAAATAATTCCAGTTGCCTACAAAGAAAAGGGGCAGAGGAAATAAGGATGGTGGTGGCTCTGGGGTGGCACCGAGCTGGGCTGGGGACAGTGCCAGGGCTGGGCATGGCCCCGGAGTGACTGCGAAGGGGGAAACTGAGGCACGGGTTGGGACAAACCAAGCTGTTACCTGCTGCCCCCCGGGGCCCCCTGCTGGTGCCCCCACTGAGCAGCCCCCCGCCAGCCCCCAGGCTCCCCTTGCCACCCCCGTGCCCCCCCTGCCCCTGTCCCCCACGGCTCAGCCCCACTCGGGGGGGGGGGGTCCCACGCAAGGGCGACAAAACACCAGCAGAGAGGGGAGGGACGGAAAATGGGGACAGGGACAGGGTGCGGGGTGAGGTTGAGCCCCCCTTGGGTTGGGGTCCAGCCGCCCCGAGCCCACTGCATGGGGCTGGGGTGGGGGGGACGGGGTAAAAGGGGGGGGGCACCCCACAGGGACGGGGCAGCACTTACAGCACTGGGAGCCGTGGACGGGCAGAGGCTTTTCCTGCTCCTCCTGGAAGGCGTACTGGGGGGAGAGCGGGCGGTGAGGGCTGCCCGTGGCCCCCCCAGCCCTGCCCAGCCCCGGCCCCCCCACTCACGTCATCCTGGTCCCGCATGGCGTTGAGCTGCTCCAGCTTCTTGGCCCAATACCTCGCCTCCTCCTCGGGGATATCTGGAAGGGGAAAGACCCCGCTGGTTGCTCAGATCCCCCCAAAAAGCAGGCGTGGGGCTGCAGGATTGCACCCCCAGCGCGTGAGGAGCCCCCTCTGCCCCCCCACCCCCCACCCCCGAGGAGGGTGCAGCACCCAGGGGTGGCACCCACCCAGCGGCAGCTCAAAGCGGGTGTCGAGGAGGATGCGGTGGAACGTGGGGTCCTTGGTGCCCGAGATCTCGTTGTCGGTCATGATGACCTGCGAGTCCAGCGTCAGCCACTCCCCGGGGCCCTCCTGTGTGTGGGGGGGTAGAAATGGGGGCTCAGGGGGGACACCGGGACACCCCCGGCCCCTCGGTGACCCAGGCGCCCAGCCCTGGTGCGGTGACACCCCGAGGGGCAGGGGGTGACCGCGGCCAGCACCCAAGGGAGCTCCTGGTGACCCCGAATCACGGGGTCCCCCTCTGTGCAGGGACAGGGAAGCCACCCGGGGTGGGGGGGGGGGCGCTCCGTGTCCCTTGGGGTGCCGGGGGGGCCCTGCCCAGCTCCCTACCTCGTTGGACTGCCGGATGGTCCGGAGGGGGATCCACACCGTGCCCACCATGGTGTCCCAGATGAGCCCCTTGTTCCACACCTCCACCGTCAGGCCCAGGTCCAGCCTGTTGATTTCACTGGGGGGGGGGGGCGAAGAGAAGCGGGGTCACCCCCTCCCCACCCCCAGCACCCTCCCCAGCCCCCCAGGACTCAGCCGGGGCCATGGGCAGGGGGAGCAGCGGCGGTGGAGGGCCCGCGGGGTCCTTATGGGGGACGCAGGGAGCGGCAGGGGCGGGGGGGGGGGGTCCCTGCCGGGGGTGCCCCCCCCCCCGGACACTCACAACATGAAGTCCTGCTCCCAGGCGGGCAGGTTGCCCCGCACCGCGATGGTCGTGCTCTTGACATTTTGCACCTTCAGCGTCACGTAGGTGTTGAACTTCTCTGCGGGAGCAAGCAGAGGGTGAAGGGACCCCCACCCAGTGTGTGTCCCCCCCCCCCCCCCCCGCCCCAGACACCCCCCGCTGCCAGGGTGGCCTGGCCGTGACCCCCCCCATCCTGTCCAGGGCACCCCCAGCCCTGTCCCCCCACCCCTGCGGATGCCCAGCGATGTCCCCGGGGCTAAGGCTGAGCCTGGGGTCCCCTTGCCTCCCCCCCCCCCAGCCAAGCCCCCCCCCCCGCGGTGACAGGCAGGGGATGCTCACCTTGGGGCCCGTCGAACTTGGCCTTTTTGACTGCAGGGAGAGAGAGAGAGGGAGGGGGCTCAGCCTGGGTGGGGGCTGAGGACCCCCCCGAGGCTGCCAAGGGGGTGGGGGGTCCCCAGGCCTGTCCCCCCCCGCTGCAGCTACACCTGGACACGGGGGGAAGGCGGTGGGATCCCTCCCCAGCAAAGCCCCCCCCCCACCCCAAAAAGAAAACCCGCAGAGGTGCGGGACAACCGATCGCAACCCGAAACGAAGCAGCCTTCGCCGGTTTGGGGGGGGTGGGGTCACAAATTTTGGGAGGGGTCCCCCCTTCTGAATTGCGGTCCATTTGGGGAAATAACGCCCCACGTGCAACGCGAGCAGGGTCAGCGCCCCCCCCCCTCACCCCCCCAAGCCCCCAGCAGCACGCACACGGGGGCGGTTGCACCGGGGCCGGATCCTGCCCAGCACCACCCCAGCACCTCCGCCGCCGCAGGGGTCACCCTGCAGGCAGGAGATGGGATGGGGGGGTGCTGGGGGGGGGGGGGGGCATTTTCACCCCCGCTGGGGAGGCAGCACCAGGATGGGGGGGTATGGGGGGGGAGCTGGGCGCCACCGCGGGGTCCCCAGCGGTGTCCCGGGGGCTGGCAGGAGGGGCCGGGGCGGGCAGGATGACACAGCACCCGCAGAACGGGGGAATGACGCGGGTGCCAGCGGGCGGGGGGGGGGGGGGGGGGCCCGCGGGGCTGGGGGGGGCGGGGGGGGGGGGGAACAACGTGACCGAGGAGAGATGAAAATAGCCCTGGCGCTATCAAAGGTAATTTGATTTCGGGGACGTGCCGCTCGCCAGCCGCCGATCGCTCGCTGCCGTGGGGGCCACCGCGGGCTCCACGTGCCCAGGGGTGGCGGGGGGGGGGGAACAGGGGGACAAGGGGGGGACACGTGGCGTGGGCAGGCCCTGGGGGAGGGGGGGGGGAAACTGAGGCAGGGGGGCGCCGGCGTGGCCCACACCGCACGGCACGTGCACCGCGGGGACGGGGCCGCGGCGGCGTGTGGCCGGGTGCCACCTCCAGCGGCGGGTGCCACAGGGCCGCGTGCGTCACCCGGCCCCCACTGAGGCTTCGTTTGGTGGCTTAACGAGGAGCGCGGCGCGCCGGCCTCCATCGCGCCGGCCTCCATCGCGCCGGCCTCCATCGCGCCGGCCTCCATCGCGCCGGCCTCCTCGCTGCCCTTTTCTCCCCCCCCCCCCCTCTCGGAGCCCGTTCAGAGCCCAGCCAGGGATGGGGCCGGGAGGGGGGGGGGGGGGGAGCGAGCGCTCGGGAGATGTCTGGGGCTCCTGCGGCCCCGCTGCCCGCCTCGCGCCCCCCGGGTCACGCGTTGCACGGCCCCGAAGTCGCCTGCACCCGCACCCGCAGCAGAGGGGACACGGGGTTGGGACGGCATTCAGGACCGCGGCGCGGCCTCGGGGGGCCGACGGCGACCCCCTGCCTCAGTTTCACCCCCCCCAGCGGCTGCCTCCGAAACGGGGGAGCAGAGGAAGGGCAAGCTCCAAAACCCCCCGGGGCGGCGGAACGAACGCTTACGGGAACGCGCGGCCCTCCCGGCCGTCACCTGCCGCGGGGACGGGACCCGCTGCCACCGTCTGCGGCCGCCCCGCGCCCCCCGCAACAGGTCCCCGGGGCCTGGGGGATGGGGGCGCGTTGGGGACCCCCCCAAGTGGGGATCGGCTGCCGGAGGGGGGGGGAAACTGAGGCAGGAGGCTGGGAGCGGGCGGGCGAAGACACCGCGCTGGGCCGGGCGCGTCCCGCAGCTGGACGGTCTGTCTGTCCATCCTGCTGCCTGCCTGTCTGTCCGTCCGTCCGGCCCTCCGTCTGGCCACCCATTCGGCTGTCTGTCTGTCCGTCTGCCCGCCCGTCCGGCCAGCCGGCCCTCCGTCCAGCTATCTGTCCGTCCAGCCGCCCACCCACCCACCCGTCCGTCTGTCCCTCTGTCCGGCCACCATCCAGCTATCTGTCTGTCCCTCCACCCACCCGTCTGTCCGTCTGTCCCTCTGTCCGCCCGCCCACCTGTCTGTCTGTCCGTCTCTCTGTCCGGCCACCATCCAGCTGTCTGTCTGTCCACCCACCCGCCCGCACCTCTGTCCATCTGTCCCCCTGTCCATCCAGCCCTGCACCCGCCTGTCCGTCCACACGTCCGTCTGTCCGTCCGGCCACCAGTCCATCTCCCTGTCTGTCCGTCCGTCCGTCCCTCTGTCCACCCAGCCGTTCACCTGTCCGTCTGTCCATCCACCCACCTGTCCGTCCATCCGTCCACCTCCCCGTCCCTCTGTCCCCCCACCCCTCTGTCCGTCCCCCCCCATCCTGCCCCCCCGTCCATCTGTCCGTCCGTCCCCCCGCCTGTCCGTCTGTCCGTCTGCGGCCACCACCCCGCTCACCCTACACCTCCAGGGGCCGCTTTTGGCGCATCCACGCCCCCCCCACACCCCCCCCAGCACCTTTGGGTGCCGTGGGTGGCCGCAGCCCCTTGGGAAGGGCGGGGGACATTTGGGGGGGGGGGTGCAGA
This sequence comes from Anser cygnoides, assembly GCF_040182565.1. Lineage (NCBI taxonomy): Eukaryota > Metazoa > Chordata > Aves > Anseriformes > Anatidae > Anser > Anser cygnoides. The sequence continues at coordinate 4,834,960 of NC_089899.1, read as the reverse complement.
GGTGGCACCTCCGCCCCCGCGGCCCCAGAAATAGGGTGACACGAAGAGCGGCGCCCCGCGAGCGCTGGCGGGGGGGGTGCGGGGGGGCCGTGTGTCACCGTCCTCCCCCGGCTCCGCCGCGGGTGTCACCGCCTGGGACAGCCCCTCAAGCGGGACGGATGGCACGGCCCCCCCCCCCCCCCCGGGAACCCCAAATCTGGGGATACCCCGAATCTGGGGGGGGGGGGGGCGTAGGGGCTGCCCTCCAGCCGGGGGGGGCACGCGGGGACGTGCACAGCCTCTGCCCCCACCCTTGGGAGCTGCTCCCTGGGTGCTGCGGGGGCTGTGACGGGAGCGGGGGCGAGGACACGTGGGGGGGGGTACACGGTGGGGGACCCCCCCATTTTCCTCCTGAACACTGGAGGGGGAATCCCGGTCCCCCTGTGCCCCCCCCTTGCTCCTCCCAGTTATTCCCAGTATGGCGTGACCGGCACCCCCAGTTGGGCCCCCGCCAGCACCCAGCCACCCTCCTCCTGCCCTAAACCCCCCCAGGGAGAACCTGGCCCCCCCCCGCCGGGCTCACTGCCCACCCTGCGGTGGGGCGGGGGCATGGGGGGGGTATTAGGGGCTGGGGGGGGGGGAACTGGGGGGGAATGGGGATGTAATTGGGGTGTGGGGCTGTTTGGGGGGGTTGGGGAAAGGTGGGGGGGATTTGGGGACAGATGGGAGGGATTTGGGGTGGGAATGTGGGGAGGGTTTGGGGATAGATGGGGGTGTGGGGCTGGGGGGGCGTTGGGGGGGCACTGGGGCTGGGGATGGCGGTGTAATAGGGGTGGGAGGCTATTTGGGGTTGGGGGGGGTTGGGGAAAGATGGGGGGGTCGGGGATGGATGGGGGGGTCGGGGATGGACGGGACGCATCCGGGGTGGGGGGCTTGAGAATGGCGGGGGGAAATGGGGGGGCGTGTTGGGGGCTGGGGGGAGGCTTTAGGGTGGGGGGTGTTCGGGAGTGTGGGGTCGGATTTTGTGGCGTGGGGGTGTTCGGGGACAGATGGGGGAGGTGCGGGGGGGGGAACGGGGGGAGCGGGGGGGTGGTTGGGGGGTGTTGGGGGTGGCAATGTGGGGCGTGAAGGCATGGGGTGGGAAGGATGGGAATAGGGGGGAGCTGCTTGCTTTGGGGGATACCCCGGCGATGGGGGGGGGGGCGGGGGGGGGGGCCGCGTTTAACCCCCCCCCCCCAAACCCCCGCCTTCCCCTCCCCAAACCCCCCAGGCGCTCCCACCCGCAGCACCGCCACATCCACGGGGCGGCCGCAGGGTGCGGCCCCCCCCCTCACCCCCCCCCGTACCCCCCCCCCCCCCGCCCCAAAACCCCACCTCCCCCTTACACCCCCCCCCCCACCCCCTCCCGCTTCATTCACAAAAACCACGGGGCCGGGATTTTCGGGTTTTTTTTATGAATGGAGCCGAGCGTCCGCCCCCCACCCCCCCCACCCCCCCCACCCCCCCCCACCCCACCCCCCCCAAAAAAAAAAAAATTAAAAAAAAAAAAAAAAAATCCCCGCCGAGCCGGCCCCGGGGGGGGCGGGGGGGGGGGTCTCGGTGCCCAGCGCCCCCCCCGGCCGCGTGCCCCCCCCCGGCCCCCCCCGTACCTCCGACGCAGAGCAGAGACATGGTCCCGGCGCTAGCGGGCGGCCATCTTGTTCAGCACCGCGGGCAGCGCCGCTGACGTCAGCAGCGCCCCCCCCCCCCAACCGCCCCCGCCCCGGGGCTTAAAGTGGGGGGGGGTGGGGGGGGGGGGCGCTTTTTTTTTATTTTTTATTTTTTTTTTTTTGCTACTTGGCAAGGGGAAGCCCTGCTTCGGTTGTAATGGTGCTGGGGGGGCTGCCTGCGTAGCGCTTGCTGGGGGGGGGGTGTTGGGGGGGGGGTTGTCTGTGTGGTATCCTTTGTATGGCAGCCCCCGGGGGGGGGGGGGGGGGGATTTTATTCCGCCCGCGTGGTATCGGGGGGATCCTGCCCCTATAACACTGGGGGGGGGGATGTTCTGCCCATATCACACCGGGGTGGGGGGGGGGGTCCTGCCCTTATGGCACCGGGGGGGGGGGTCTGTTCTGCCCCTATAGCACCGGGGGGGTCTGTTCTGCCCCTATAGCACTGGGGGGGTCTGTTCTGCCCCTATGGAATCGGGGGGGGTCTGTTCTGTCCCTATGACACTTGGGGGGGGGTCTATTCTGCCCTTTTGACACAGGGGGGTCCCGCCCGTGTAGCACCGGGGAAGGGGGGGGGGGGGGGGGGGCTGTTCTGTCCGTATAACACCGGGGTGGGGTGGGGGGTCCTGCCCATATGGCACTGGGGGGGTCTGTTCTGCCCCTATAGCACCGGGGGGGTCTATCCTGCCCCTATGGAATCGGGGGGGTCTATTCTGCCCCTATGACACTGGGGGGTGGGAATCTATTCTGCCCATTTAACACAAGGGAGACCCTGCCCCCCCCCCATATAGCGCCGGGGGGGGCGAGGTGGGGGGGGCTCTTTTCTGCCTGTATAAGCACCGGGGGTAGGATCAGTTCTGCCCGTATAACACTGGGGGTCCTGCCCCTATGGCTCTGGGGTGGGGGCCATCCTGCCCCTATGGCTCTGGGGAGGGGCTCCTGCTCATACGGCACAGGGAGGCGGGGGGGGGGTCTGTCCTTCCCCTGTGACCCCAGTGTATGGGGGGGGAGATCTTTCCCCTATAACCCTAGTGTATGTAGGGATCAGTCCTGGCTTTAGGGTCGGGGGGGGGTGTCTGTCCGGCCCCCAATGCCCTGGGGTGGGGCTTTCTGGTTTGCACATCCCTTAGTGGGGGGGGGGGCTGATTTAGGGGTGCAGCCATCCCCCCCATCCCTGGGGCAGGCAGTGGGGGGGGGGGGGTGCAGGGGGGGCTTGCACCGGGGCTGGTGCATTGGGTAGTGCCTGCTCGGAGAGGGGTTTCTGAGCAGGAGGTGGCAAATTGTCCCCTCTTACCCCCCCCCGAGGGTCCCATCTCTCCCCTCCACCCCGCCTCAGGGGCTGGAGAAGCTGCCGGGCCCCGGGGGGGGGCAGCAGCTCCCCAGGCCCAGCCCCAGCCCCGCAGCTGGAGACAGGTCCCATGGGAGAGGTTCCACGGGGAGGCTAAATCTGAGCCCCCAGCCCCGCTGCTCGGGGACACCGAGGGACACGAAGATGGCAAGGGAAACTGAGGCACAGCGCAGAGAGGGGACGTGCAGGGATTTGTGGGACCCCAACGACCCGGCGGGATCCCGCGGGCTGGGTGCAGCCCATGGGTGCGTGGCCCCCGCAGGGCCAGACCCCTGCCTGCCGGGGAAACTGAGGCACGGGGAGCTGGGACCGTGACGAGGCGAGGGCACGGCCCACTCCTGCCCACCCCACTCCCCCCAGCGCCCACGTCCCCGTGGGAGCCCCCCTACAACCACCAGCCTGCGGGGACGGGACCCCCGTGGCAGCTGCAGGGCCCCCCGGGCACCCTCTGCCCCGCAGCCTCTCCCTTCCCAGCGCTGAGCTGCCCCCGCTGTTCGCCTTCGGGTCTGTTTTCTGCCCCAAACCCTACTGCGGATGACAACGAGCCTCATCCGAAGGGGAGATATCGGTGAAATGTTTCCAATCTCTTTCCCGCCTCCCCAAAATCCAGCTTTGGGTCAAAAATAAGGATTAAGTATTGTATGAAATCGGAAAGTAGCCTCCAGGCCTTGAAATAAGTTACTTCCAGGAGCCGAATCCCTGCGACCTGCCCCTCGTGCAGTTCCCCCCCCCCAGGTCACGGTGACCGTGGTGCCTGGTGCTGGCAGAGCCCGGCCAGCAGCCCGCTCCTCACCCCAAAAGCTTCTGATCTAAACTTCCCCACATGTCACCAGATCCCCAGCTGGCCTTAAAACCAGCTTTTCCTATGACCCCTGGAACTCCAATGCAAAGAGAAAACAAAACCCCAAACCAAAAAAAAAAACAACAACCCTGCAGCTTCTTTTTCCCAGTGCCCAGACCCTGCCACCCCCCGTCCCTTGGGGTCACACCGCTGTCACACGCCCCACGTCCCCATTGAGGCTGCGGTTCCTACGGGGGCAAGGGGGGCGCAGCCCCCGAGGCACGCGTGCGGGTGGGCTGCACGGAGCCCGTGGGGATGCTTCTGTGTCCCTGCCTGGCCTCGAGTGTCCCCGTCACGGGTCGGTCCCGCAGGCGTGCCCGGCCGCTGGGACAGCCTCTGCGGCGCAGTGACACCCCCCCCGCGGCACGGTGACACCCCCCCGCCTCCCCGGCCGGGCAGCCCCGGACGTCCCGGGCTGGGGCTCATCCAGCGCCTGCTTCACTCCTCTCCCTCCAGCCCCCGGGTGGCTTTTAGGGCCCTCGATGGCACCAGGAGCGGGGTGACCGGCACGCTGGGGCAAGTGGGGCCAGGCGTGGGCGGCAGAAGGGGATGGAGGCGACGGGGACGGCGGCGGCGAGCTCGGTGCGGTGGCAGCTGTGCTACGACGTGACGGCCAAGACGTGGTGGATGGTGAGTGGGGGCGGCCGGCCGGGGGGGTCACCGCACGAGAAACCGATTTTGGAGTGGGGAGAACGATTTGGAGGCAAAAGAGGGGCTTTGCGCCGAGGAAACGGGGGATTATGGCTGGGACCGAGGTCAGGGTGCGAGCCGCTCGCTGGTGCTCGTTTGCTCGAGCGCTTTCCTGCAGCAGGAGTTTGGGTTTGTGCTCCCCGCTGCTGGCACTGGCCCTGCTCTGGCTCTCGCCCTGGCTCACCCCGGCTGCTCGGCTTCCACGAACGCTTCTTGGGGGAAACCCCGGGAGCAGCACCCCCCTGCTGGGCTGCTCGGCACCTGCTGGTGCGGGAGCATCGCCCGCACGCAGCCAGGCCCCGTCCTTGGGACGGCGCCACGAGGCCAGGACCCACTAGCGCACACTGCGGCTCGAAGCACAGGTTTGGGCTTGGCCCTGGGCTGATTTCAGGGAGGAGACGGATGCCTCTGCGGCTTCAAACCCCCAAGGTGTTGTGTCGGGGCCCCACGGGGCGGTGAAGGTTTCAGCCAAGGCGTCTGCGGCAGCTCCCGAGCGCCCGTCCCCCGTGTGCGGATATTACCCAGATGCTGAAGGGTTTTTCTGGGAAACAGATGGGCTGAGCTGGTTCCTGCCGTGCGGGAGAGCCGGGAAGCACCGGCACTCAGCCGTGAGCTGCGCAGGGCTCTCAGGGACGGACGGACCCTGGGGACGTGCGGCTTTCCCCATCCCCACCCGGGCATCGCACCCAGCCGGCCCCACGGGGACGCGGGCGGCGGAGCGGCGGCGAGGCTGCGGCCTGGTGACGGAGCCGGGAGCCGGGGCCGGATCCTGCCCTGCCCCACTGTGGGCGGCTGCAGCTTCCAGGGCAAGAGGTTGGGTTGGTATCAAAGGGCCGTAGGTGGAGGGCATCGTCCTCCCGGCCCCCCCCAGTCCCCCCCGGGAACATGGTGCCCCTTCGCCCACGCGGCCCCGAGCCCTGCCCGCCCGCTGGCGAACAGAGCCGGGGCTTCAGAGCGAGAAAAGTGGGGCCTTTGAGGCAGCCCCCGCAGCCCGCAGCCCAGCGCTTCCTCCGGCCGCAGCCGCCGGCGTGGGGGAGCCAGGTCGCGCCGGGACGCCGGGGTGGCGGTGACGCTGGAAAGGGGCTGGCGGGGACCCAGGGCCTCCGGGACCCCCCCCAGGGGCAGCGGGGTAACGCGTGTGCTGGTTTGGGGGAGCGCAGTAGGGATGTGGGTGCGTGGGAGGTGAGCAAACGCACAGAAAAGGGTGACAAAGAACCCAAAGGGGCCGTAAATCCTGAAAACTCCCGGTCCTTCCAGCCCACCATGGGGACGTGGTCTGCCATGTTCTGGCTCGTCCACTGTAGGGACGAGCACGTCAGCCACCTGCTTTGAACCCCCAAAACGTTTTGGGAATCCACAGGGTGGACCCGGCGGCCCCCAGTTTTGTGTTATCCCATAAAACACAGGAGCAAAGGCTCTGTCTGGCTCAGAGCTCCGATCCTGCACGCCCAGCTCCCCGCGCGCACCTCTGAGCCACCGAAGGGCGCGTGATGGATTGACCGATGGAGAAACAAATTCATCAGGCTGGAGGTGGCTGTGAATTACGGGGCTAAAAATACCTCCGCGGCCTCTCCTGACAAGACGTCCCCAGGCAAAGCACCGGGCGGTCGCGCAGGGAGCCCGAGCCTCTCCTGACACCCCATCCATCACCCCGACCGCGGGGCTGGCGCGAGCGTCCGCGCAGCGGCGTTTGGCGAGCTTTTTTTTTTTTTTTTGGCATCATTTTTTTGGCGAGATTTACTGCTGAGCCCCGGCGGGGCTGCGGCGTGCCCGTCCGTCAGTGTCGGCGCGGGGCCCTGAGTCAGCAGCTCTGGGGCGCGGGGTGAGGACGTCCATCGCGGGGACGTGGGGACGAAGGCGCGGGGTGCGGGGCCCCTCTGCGCCCAGCTCCTTGAGGCTGAGGGCGAAACATAGCGGGGGGCTCGCTGCTGGCTGCAGTAGGGGTCCTGCACCCAGCCTGTGTCCGGCGAGGGGGTGGGTTGGGGCGCAGGGGTGTCCCGATGTCACCGAAGCCTTCCCCGGCATCATGCTTGGGTGGGGTTGTTATAGGAAAGGGGGGGTTGTTCCCCGCTTCCTGGGGGTGTTTGTGGCCCGGTGAGCGATGCTGGAGGCCAGGAGGGGAGCACCGGTAGGGCTGGGGCTAAAAATGCTCTAAAATGAGCCAAGGGAATTTTCCATGTGCTCCGAAGAGACTTTTGGCTGAGCTGGGCAAAAATAAAAATAATAATAATAATAAAAAAATCACTCCCTTGCATTGATATTTGCAGGATTTGGCCTGAAAGGCCACGTTTACGGGGGACACGCACCCCCCCCCCCCGTGCTGGCAGCGGGGCCGAGCAGCAGCTCCCACCCCCACGATGCTGCCGGGGGTCCCCACGGGGCGCGGGGTCCCCTCAAAAACCCCCAGCCTGGGGATGGGGTCCGGGGGGTCCTGCCCCAGCGGCACCTCCCCAGAATCACGGTCCAGGCGCTGGGGCCGCCGGAGCCCCGTCGCTGGGCGGTGGCCGGGGGGCCACGGGTGACGGACTCCCCGTGGGCCGGCCGCGGGCCCGTGGCGGCTGCCGGTGGGCGCTAGGTGGCAGCAGAAGAGCGCGCACGGCCACGGCCACGGCCACGGCCACGGCCACGCTCGGCCCCGGCGCGCGTCCCCGCGGCTCCGTGGCACCGGGTGCTCGGGCACAGCCCGCGTCTCCCGTGGGTGCCCCCGTGGGCGGCCCTGCCGGGGGCTGCTGGGGGCGGCCGTGGGGCTTCCCCGCGTGGGGGAGGTTTGGAGGTGGCTGGGGGGGCGCCTACGGGGGTATGGGGGGGGTCCTGCCCCCCACCTCCGGCTCTGCGCCTCATGGGGACATGGGGACACGGAGGGGACCCCGGCCTGCTGGCACCTGCTGCCCCACAGGCACCCTTGGGTGCCAGCACACACACACGTGCGCATGCACACACGCACAAACGTGCCCACACAAGAACACGTATGTGCTGGCACACCCACACACGCAAACACGTGTGCGCACACACGCGTGCACACATCCCCCTCCATGCACACCCCCCATGCACGCACACCCAAAAAGCACACGTGCGAGCACATGTAAAAGCACACGCGTGTTTGCAAACACACACGGAGGTGCACGCATGCACGCTCGTGCATGTATGCACGCAGCCATGCATGCACGCAGCCATGCATGCACCCCGGCACACCCACAGGCACACGCAGGCGCCTGCACACACCTGGGTGCCCTCAGCTGCCCGTGCACACGCGCCCGCAGGCCCTTGCAGACGCACGCATGCACACCCACAGGCGCTTACACACGCGTGCACAGCCCTTCCCAAGGTTGCTTGTTAAAAAGTACCCGGGTAGGTAAATAGCGCGCGGGGCTGGGGGCCGCTGGCCGGGTGGCCGGGGCCGGGCGGGCGCGCTGGGGGGGCTCAGCCCAGCTGCTAATGACCCACGGCCGGTGCCAGCTCTCTAATCCGTGCAGAGGTTCAGGACAAACTGTACCAGCGATTATATAAACCGACTCGCCTCTATTTATTTAATTCCCTTTTATTTATTTACCGCTCAGCCAATTGGAGGCGGGGGAGTGGTGCAGCCCCCGGCCCCGCAGCCCCGGCCGTGCTGACGGGGGGGGCCCTGTGTGTGTGCGCCCCCCCCCCCCCCCCCTCCGGTGTGGGGCAGCCCAGGCTTGGGCCTGCGTGTGCACGTGTGTTTGCACACCCTGTGGTGTGAGCTGCGTGGCGCACATCCACGTAACTGTGTGCACACGTGCACGTGAGCACGCCCGGTGTGCAGAAGTGCATGGGCACATGCGTGCAAATACACGTGTGCGCACGCTGACGTGCACGAACACACAAGTGCACACACACACACACACGTGCATTCCCCCCCAACGCATGCACACGTGCGCTTACACCCAGGTGTGCCAGCACATCCGTGCACAAACACACACGTTTTTGCACAAGGACACCGGGCAGGGGGCGGTTAACCCAACGCCAGAGGTGACACGAGGACACGAGGCCCTGGGAGGGGACAGCAGCCCCCGGGGGGCGGTGGGGAAGGGGCGGGACGTGCTCAGGGCCCCCACGTCCCCCCAGCACGGCAGTGGCACCAGCTCCAGCCCTGACACCCACCTCCCCCTGGCACGGGAGGGGGGGGTCTCGAGGGGCAGCCGGGGGCTGGGGGGTGGGGGGGTTCGGGCAGGGGGATGCTGAGCCCCCCACCGCCCCCCCCCCAACCCGTGCCACCGCCCGCCCTTCCCCCGCCGTTACATAAAGGCGCGATTACAGGAAATCAAGGGGCAAAATGTCTTACTCGAATTAATAACTGACTTCCTGCGGTTGCAGATTCACCTTCTGCGCTTGTTTATAAACCCCAGCCCCCCGCCCCCCGCCCGCTTCGGTTAATGCTCCCCGGCGCCGTTTGCCATTAACTGGCTCCACAGGGAGGGCGGCCCAGTCCTCCCAGTATGGTCCAAGCGGGGCTGTGCTGGGACACGGCCAGCACGGGAGCCCTGTCCCCATCCATCCATTGCTCGGGCAGGACCGGGGTCCCCTCCCCTCTGCCACCGCTGGCCTGGTGACACCGGTCCTGGCACCACAGCCACCTCCGTGTGCCGGGGACACGGGGAGGGCACGGCCACGTCTCCCTCCTGTCCCCAGGGGCCACGCTCCCACCGCGCCCTGCACCAGCCCATCACGGCACAGTGACCCTCGGCCACCATCGCCCGTCCCCGCCGGCTGTCACCGGGCCCACATCCGTCCCCCCCTTTACCCCCCCAGCAGCCTCCCAGTGCTCCCGTTTTGTAACTGGGAGCGGGGCCGGCTCGCCGGGAGCCGGGGCCGGGCGCCGGGGAGCCGGGGCCAAGCCATTGTGCTGCGCCGCCGCCGCGCGCGGGAGAGCTGCTGCTCCCGGATGAACCCGGCTGGCGCAGCCATTTCCTGGTGCGTTTCTTCTATATTCCGAAAAAAACAAACAAAATTCTTCTTAAACCAGTTAAGGTTGCTAAGAGACAACAATGCGCTTTACATGGTGCCTTATTTACAAAGCCCAGCTCTTAATAAGCTAAGAAATGAATGGCGAGCGGCTTGGAAACCTCGCCTCGATCGGAGACGAGCGCGGTGGCCTCCTTCCTCCCTGCAAAATGCCCTTAACTCTGTCCCCGGCGCCAGCTGTGGGAAAGTCCCACGGGCTGCTGCCCCCCAGGCACATCCCATCTGGGCTCCGGGGAGCCACAGACACCCCAGGGTGCTAGGGCAGAGCGGAAGAGCCAGAGTCCGTACCGGGCACCCAGCGCCAGCGGCTCGGCACAGGCACGGTGCCGAAATCCGCCCCCGCTCCCGTCTGCCGAACGCCCACCAGCACGGGGCGGCCGCAGACGACGCTCCGGGGCACCCGCCCTGCCCCTGCCGCCTCTTGGCAGGTGGGGGCCGGACCCTGCCTCAGTTTCCCTGGCTACGGGCGATAAATCCATCATCGCTGTACCGGCAAAACCCATATACCTGCGGGGCCAGACCGCGCCGCCCCGAGAAGCGGGGAGCGGGGTCAGGCTGGGCTCCTTGGCACTGCCGGGGCTCGGGGCAGGGCGCAGGCGGGTGCTGAGCGCGCCGAGGCGGGGGCGAGGGCCCCGGCGGCAGCGTGTGCAGGCAGGAGCGGGCAGGCAGCGGGTGCCAGGCAGGGACGGGGGCCAGCTGGCACGGCGGGGCGGCCGTGGGGCGTTGGCGAGCGGCGGGCACCTCCCTGCGCCCGGCGGTACGGGACCAGGGACGGGCTGAGGTCGTCCCTTCCGCCACCGCTCGCCTGTCCTGTGTGCCACCCCCGTGGGGACGGGGTGGAGAGGCTGGAGATGGGAGGAGCGGGAGCCGCCATGCCAGGGGGAGCCCAGTGTCCCCAGGTGGGTCCGCAGCTCCTCCCCAAATAGCAGCAGTGGGGACAGCGTAGGGGACAGGGGATGGCCGAGACAGGAGGACGAGGTGTGGGGCAGGAGGTGATGGGAGTGGTGCCCAGATCGGAGCCAAACCCACCCTCACACCCCCCCCCCCCCCCCCCCCAAGGAATGATGCTGTGGGCTCCTGGCTGCTCCCAAGGTGATCCAGGGGGAAAAGTGGCACGAGGAGCAGGAGGAGGGGTGGGGGGAGCATCGCCCCGTGTGCTCCCAGCCCGGGAGCGGCGATGGCTGAGCTGACTTTGCCTCGGCACCGTGGCACCCACTCGCACCTTCCCTGCCCACGGCGGCTTCTCAATTGCCAGCCCCACCAGGCACCGGGCGCAGGGTGTCACCCATGGGGGCAGGATGGGGGTGCCACCCCGCAGCACCATGCACCCACCCAGGACCCCCTCCCCAGGCTGCTCCGGGTACCACTTTCCCCACCCCGGGGCAGGTGGGGGACGGGGACGGATGCACACCCGCCTTGGCCCCGTCCCCAGCTTTTCAGCTTAGCGCTCAAATCAGCTTGCGAGGTGCCGGCTGCTTAGCACCCAAATCCCCAGCCAGGGCTAAAAATAGCCCCTGGGCTCGGCGGGTGGCAGCTGGCACCGCTCAGCACCGCCTTGGCACCGCCGCCGAGGGGCCTGGAAATGCCACCGCCATGGGGGGGGACAGGGACACGGGGACAGGAGTTGTCCCCGTCGCTTCACCAGACACCCTCACCTGCCCCGGGGCACCCAGAGGATCTTGTCCCCAGGGTGAAGGGAGGCAGCGAGGGGGCGGTGGCCGAGCGGTGACACCAGTTCCTCCCACTGGTCTTACTGGGAGCGGTGCCAGGCTCTCCTGGCCTCCCGAGCAGGGCAGGGGATTTTCTCTCGGGTGAACCCAGGCGGATGTTTCACGGTGAGGACTGAGTGTCCTCATGGCCCTGACGGCAGCGCAACGAGTTTGCACGGCCTCAGCCCCTCGGGCAGGGCTCATTGCCACCACGCTGACAGCACGACAATGCATTCGGGAAGCCTCAGCGGGTCCCCTGGGGCCACCGAGGCCATCAGCGGAGATGTCACCCCCCGGGGGGGCAGGGACAGGATGGGACGGGGCCGGCGTCCCCACGAGCCCAGCTCCGGCCGCGCCGCGCCCGCTTCCAGCACGCCCAGAGCATCGCCGGAGCCGTCACCGGTTTAAAAATAGCGTCTCAGCAGAGTGCAACCGCGTTCCCTAAAAGCCATGTGGTTCGAGTTAGAGGATTAATTGGAAATGCTTATTTTGATTTGCAAAGTGATTGGATTTTTCCAGGGCATTTTGAAAGGAAAAAAGTCTGAATTTAATTATCACTATTCCAAAAAGCACCATGGGACCGAGCGTTTGAGGCTGGCTCATGTTTGCTTCACACCCCTCTCGAAAATGTGGGCAGGCGGCGCGGGGCGCGGGGGGAACGCCGGCTGCACCCCGCTGCCCCCAGCGCCCCCAGCACCACCATCACAGCACCCCCGGCACGCCCGCCAGCCCCGGGCACCGCCGGGCACCGTTTGGGTTGGATTTCACCCCAAAACCCGGCCCGTGGCATCCCCACGGCCGCTCCTCGTGGAGAAGGGAGCTCCGGCGAGGCCGTATCCTGCTTGGTGCTGGCCTCGGGCAGGAGCAGGGCTTGGGGGGAGCCGTGTCAGCACAGGCACGGCCCGGGTTTGGAAGGGTTTTCTTTCACCCAGTTGCTTTGTTTTTACCAGAATGGATTTTCAGCAGTTACTGCCTTTTTTTTTCTTCTCAGGGAAAACATCATTTCCAATTATATTTCTCTGGGTTTCCATTGAAAAATGAAAAGCAAATGCTCTTGCACGCTGGCAAAACGTGGAAAAATGTCTAGGAATATTTTTGTCCAAGCGAAAACAGTTTCATTTCTTTTTCAAGATCTCTTTTTCCTGAAAAGAAACCACAGTTGCCTTCCCAGTTATTCTAGTCAGACTGGTTTCGAGACGGCCTTCCCAGTTGGGAGGCTGGAGCTGGGCTCCTGGGGGGGGGAGCAGCGCGGGGCCCCCCTGCACCCCAGCACTGTGCCCCCGCCGTGCCCAAAAGCAGGAGCGATGCGATAGCTGCCCCGAATTTGGGGGAACAAACCCTCCCCGAAGCCCCTCTCCCATCCCAGGGATGGATGCGGGGGCTCCCCGCGGACCCGCTCCCCGTCTCCGGGTGCCGTTGGGGTGCGTTGCTCTGGTGCGGCCCCGATGCTGGCCGTGGGGCCGGGGTCTCTGCTTGCCAGAGGGAGCGGGGAGCAGCGCCGAGCTTCATGCCGTGGGGGAACGGCTGCCCTCGCCCTGCCTTTTGCAGCAGGTTTGGTTAAGGGCCGGCGGGTTTCGGTACGTTTGTCCCCCTCTGAGAGCAGGAGGGATGGGACACGGGACGTGGCTTCGCACGGTGCCCAGGACAGCGCAGCTCCTGCTCCCACAACCGAGCCCTGCGCTCGGGGTGCCTCCATCCCCAGCACCCCGCAGCACCGCAGCCGTTCAGCACGGCCGGGACCCGCAGGTGGGGCCGGCTGGAGGTGACACGGAGAGGCCGGGGGTGGTGGCACCACCACAGAGCCCGCGTCCTGCCGGATGGAGGACGGCGAATAAAACCCAGCGGTTATCGCTGTCACCGGGCTGAGTGACGCTGTCCCCCCCCCACACCTCCCCACCGCCCGGTTTGGGCAGGTCCCATCCCGGTGACACCCCCCCGCGGGTCCCTGCCGGCCCTGCGCGAGGCTCCCGCCATCACCCCCACTCTTGCAGCACCCAACGTCCCCTGGGCAAAGCACCCAGAGCAGGGACTGTGCCTGCAGCAGCAACTGCCTTCACCCCAAAAAACAAAGCAAAGCTGTTCCGAAGGGGCGTGGGATTCAGATGGAAAATTGCCCCCCCTGTCCCCAAAACTTTGCCCGTTGCAATCGACGGCAAAAAGCCAGAGCCTGGCCCTGCCAGTCGCCGTGCCTCAGTTTCCCCACTTTGCAAGGTTTGTCCATGCTCCGAGGGGATGTGACGGCAGGGACGGATCCTGCCCTCAGCACCGCAGAGCCCCTTCGGAGCCCCGAAGCAGCTGCAGGTTTGGGCTCGGCCCAAAGGGCAGCGCTGCCTGGGATGCCTGGGCTGCGTTCCCAGGGCAGGGAGGAGGAAGAGGATGAGGAGGAGGAAGGCCTGGTGGTGGCAGCGGCAGGAGGATGTTTGCCAGCGCTCTCACGTGGCTCCCACCACATATTTACACACCGGAGCAAACCGGCCCCGGTGACAAACACGGTGCCACTTGGGTAAACACGGCCCCTCCGAGGAGGTGCATCCGCAGCCACCAGCTGCCCGAGGAAGAAGACCAAAAAAAAAAAAAAAAAGCAAGGAATTGCGTTAAAAAAATATTTTCCCCCTCGTTCGCTATAAAGCAGGGTGGGAGAAACGCCGGGGGAGCCGAACGCCCTGATTTCTGCACTTCCTATGAAAAAAAATCCCCAGCAGCCCAGCGAGCGGATACAAAGTCCACTTGTCACGGCGAAATTCCTGCCTCCCGCCCGCCGCAGCAGCTGGGCGCTCGCGCGGGGCCGCTGGCACACAATAGCGGCTGTTGTTGCCTCGGCCCGGAGCTGGCTGCGGTTCAGGGCTGGGCAGAGCATGTGCTCCTGTCGCCGCCTTTAACTCTCCAGGCCCTGCTCCGGGCCGAGCAGGGAAGAGCCGAATTTTCTCCGGGAGCAATGCATGTGAGGAAACTGAGGCACGGGTGTTAAAGGGGTTGGGGTCCTTCAAAGCATCCTGCAACACCGCGGCCCCAGCCCCTCTTCCTGCACACGTTTTCCCTTTATTATCGAATTCCAGCCCACGGCCATCCAACACCCCCTGCATCCCATCCCCGGGGCTATCGGACACCCCAGGGCCACCCCCGGCCCTATCCAGGGAGGTGGCGAGAGCCCAGAAATGCAGAAAGCATGGCCAGAAGGCAGCCTAAAGGACCCCAAAGGGCTGGTGCTAAGAGGTTTTTTGCAGCTAGATACACGGTGTTGGGGCCTGATGCCTGCCCAGCCCTTTTCCTCCACCCACCCAAAGCTCTTTGGGGCAGGGAAGGGCCCCGAACAGCGTGCAGCACGTGGCGCCCTGGCGCTGAGCTGCTGCCCCGGCCACAGTTCCCCAGCCAGGAGCTGGCCCCGGGTGCAGGTACAGCACCCGCTGCCCGCTGGGTGCTGCCAAAATGCAAGGCGACTGCCGTCTCTTGGATGCCCGGGGTGTTGGGATAAAAGCCCCCAGGGGATGCTTGCACCTTGAGGGACCATCCCTGCATCCCCTGGGACCACCTCTGCATCCCTCCTGACCATCCCCGCATCCCTCAGGACTGTCCCTGCATCCTTCGTGGCCATCCCTGCATCCACTGGGACCATCTCTGCGTCCCTTGGGACTGTGCCTGTGTCCCCCATGACCATCCCCGTATCCCTTGGTATTGTCCCTGCACCCCTCGCCACCATCCCTGCATCCCTCGGGACCATTCCTGTGTTCTTTGGGACTGTCCCTCTCTCCCTCGTGCCCTTCCCTGCCTCCCTTGGGACCTTCCATGCAGCACTTGTGACTGTCTCTGCATTCCTCGTGACCCCTGCACTCCTTGTGACCAACCCCGCATTCTTTGGGACATCCGTGTCCCTTGTGGTCATCCCTGCATCCCTCAGGACCATCCCTGCATCCCTTGGGACTGTCCCTGCAACAATTGTGGCTGTCCCTGCACCCCTCGTGACCATTCCTGCATCCCTCCGTATTGTCCCCGCATCCCTTGGGACCATTTCTGCATCCCTCGGGACTGTCCCTGCAACACTTGTGACTTTCCCTGCACCCCTCCTGCCCATCCCTGCATCCCTTGTGACCATCCTTACATCCCTTGTGACCATCCTTACATCCCTTGGGACCATCCTTACATCCCTTGTGACCATTCTTACATCCTTTGGGACCATTCCTACATCTCTTGGGACCATCCTTACATCCCTTGGGACCATCCCTGCCTCCCTCCTGCCCGTCCCCGCATCCCCCGGTCAGCCCCGAGGTGCTACCCCGGCACCCCGCGTGCCACCCCTGGGTGCTGCAGCGACGACAGCCCCCATGAGCCAGCCCCAGATTCCCACCGCCCGGCGGCTCCCCGTGCCCCAAGCGTTTGGAAATCGCCCCCCCCCCGGCCCACTGCCGCCCCCACGGCCCCAGCGCCCGCGGCTCGCACAACTGCCGAAAACCACAAAAGCCATTTTTCCTCCCCGCTCACCCGAGCTGCCCGGTCCCGCTAATAAAAAAAATAATAAGGACATGGAAAATTCTATAATATCCCTCTGCAGATTCTTGGATTTGGATTTCGCTAATTCAAAGCAGACCCCGGAGGGGGGCGGGGGGAGGCAAATAAAACCAGAATCGCGAAACGGAAAGCCAGTTTTCACAAAAAAACGCCAGCAACCCCAACATTTGAATGCAGCAGGGAAGAAAAAGTTGAATGTGTTCTTAAAAACAAATGAGCAGTGGTATCATTTTTAATTAGGAGCCTATTTTCAAAGCCCTTATTACTTACAGTACATTCGGCATCTGAGTAATTTTCCTCTCTCATAAAATCATAGAAGGGAAAGGGGGGGGAAAAAAGGGAAAAAAAAAAAAAAAAAAGCCCTTTGTGTGGATGGAGAGGTTTGCGAGGCGAATATCCATGCCAATTTGTCTGTAGTAATTGGATTTAGCTATAGAAGTATGTTGGCAATTGATCGTGTGAGTTGCTAAACTTTTCCCACCGGCGGCCCGGCCCGGCCCGCGTTGCCCCCCCATCAGGTAGCTCGTCCCCTCCCCATGCTGCTGCTTGCTTTGGCAACCGACCCCGATTCCACCAGTTTTTATATATATATATTTTTTCCTCGCCCTCCTTGTTCAGGCCCCAAAACGCAGCCATCGGCCCCCTTTTCTCCCCCTGACCGGCACATGGGGGGGCCCCGACCCATCGGCATGGGGACGGGGCGCTGACCCCCCCAGGGCTCACCGCCGCCCGCGTTCGCTTTCCGCTCCTCGCACCCGAACCAGAAAAGCGAGATTTGGCCTCATTTCCCCGTCACCCCCCAGCACTGCCCCCTCCGTTGGTGTTCCAGGCCCCCCCCGACCGGGTGCTGCGGGGTGGTGGCCGTGGCACCTGGTGGCACTGAGGCACCCGGTGACCCCGAGGCACCCGGCGGCACCACGGCCCCGTCCACGGCACCGGGATGCTCCCGCTGCAGGGACCGAGAGCATTATTTTGGGATCCCGGCCAGGGACGTTATTTTGGGGGGAGCATCCGGCCCTGGGGGTCGCTGGAGGCAGGGGAAGAAAAAGGCAACCTCGATGTGCTCGGGCCGAGCGATGCTGAGGGGATGCCGTGCTCCTTGTTCCGAATCCAGAAATTTCCAAAAATTCCCAAATATTGACAAAAGCCCTGCTGGGCCCCGGGAGAACGGCTGTGCTTGCTTGCTTGATTTCTTTCTTAAAAAAAAAAAAAAAAAAAAAATCATGCAAGGAAATATTTCCTGGTTGCATTTGGTTTTGTGCTTTTTTTTATTTAACGAGTGAGATTTCGGTGTTTGTAGGAGTTCACGGTGCCCGGCTCCACGCGGCGAGAGTCGTGTCTCTGAAAGCCCCGACCTCGGGGAGCACCGCACGTGTAGCATGCTATACAAAACCCTTTTCGGGGCAAAGAAGCGAGATTTAGGTTCGCTTTGGGGAGACGGGCCCTGATGAGGCCGGGCCTCCCAACGGCCTCCCTGTGGAGGCTGCACGAGGGGGTTTTTCAGGGTGAGTTCCCCCGGATCGGGGACAGAGCGTTTGGGCCGATTGAAAAATACAGAGGGAAAAAAAATAAAATGGGGATTTTATTTTATTTTTTACTTCTAACCTGCAAATTGAACCTCAAAAAAAAATCCTAAAAAAAAAATCCTCAAAATACTTGAAATTTCTGCAGAATAATTCCCTGAAATCTGCCAGCATTTTTTTTTTTGAGCTGAAATCCGCCCCCCCCCAACCAGCCGTGATTCCACCAGTTAAAAACCTGATTATGAAGAAAGAGAAAAGAAAAAAGAAATTATTTTTCATTGCACGTTTTGGCTTTGAATTGAGCCGGGACAGACCTCTGCCTGCTTGGGACCCAGGCCAAGAGCCATATGCAGAAATAAAGTAAATAAATTCTGGTCAAAACCAGAATATTCTCCCTAAAGTTGCCGTAAGACGGCGAAGCCGCCCGTACGCCCGTTATTTCCCTTTCTCTCCCCGTTTCTGCCGAGGGACGCGGCTCGGCGGTGCCGGGTGCTGCACCCAAGCTGAACGAGGCCTTTGAAAAATATTAAATGAAATGGGAGAAATGCTAGAAAAGAGCCCAAAATAGGGCTAATGAGGCCGGGGGGAATTTCGGCGATGGTTCGGGGGGGGGGTGCCTGCACCCAAAAGTTGGCGCCGGCGCCCTGGCAGCACCAACCAGCCATGAAATGCCCTTGGAAACAAAACCGGGCCTTGGAGGGGGGGCGAGGGGAGCCCCCCACTGCAGGACGTTGCACGGGGGAGGGGGGGGGGGGGTTCCCCACTTGCTCCCGGCGCTGATTTTGGGATGCAAACCCCAGCAGTTCAGCAAAGGGCCTGATCCGGGCACTCGGAGCGAGGGGGAGTAACCCGGCGTAACCCCCGGCCTTAACCCGATGCGAAATCGCGGCGGGGAAGCGCCGCACCCCGAGGTGGCTTTTTTATTATCCGAGGCAGCGGCGGTGACCTGCACGGGAAAATTAAATCGGGATTGGTCTGGCTGTTGGTTATTTTACCTCCTCTCGTAGCGCTGAAAAAATAACAATAATAATAATAAAAATAAGGATCGTCGGATTTTTAGCCTGTGGTTGCCACGAGGGACGCGGGCTGAGGCTGGGGGGGGTACCGTGGCCGGGACAGCAGCGGGGGGCCGGGTGCTTTCTGCACCCATGGGTGCCGCACCCTGCGCCCGCACCCTTGGGTGCCCCGAGCCCCTGTGAGCACGGCGCGGCTGAGGCGGACGCGGGCCCCTCGCCGGTGTAGGAGGACCGGGACGAATTCCGGCGGCCGGGAATCCTTCGGGGTGTCCCAGCCTCGGGAGCATCCAGGAAATATTTTAAGAGCGTTGCAAAAATAAATAAAGGCGGCAGGCCCCGCTCGTGCAAAAACCCTTCCCGGCCGTCCCCGCAGCCGGGCCCGTGCAGAAGTGAAAATAAAAACCCAGCCCTGCCTTCCCTTCCCCAAAACCACCCTTTTTTTTTTTGCCTTTTTTTCTGCACCCCCCCCCCTCCCGGCACTGCTTGGCCGGGCTGTTCAACAGAGCATCCTCAGCCCCCCCCCCCCCCCGGGACACGGAGCGCGGGTTTTAGCCCCAAAAATTCCCCGCGGGAGCCTGGAGGCCGGGGAGAAAAATGGGGAAATTGTGCCCGGGGTCGGGTTTTGGGGCCGGGAGTGCGCGGGGCAGGGGAGCGGGAGCTCGGCGGGGTCGGCGTTCCCCCGGGCGGGCTGAGCCGGGACGAGGCGAGTGAAGCGCTCGGAGCCTTTTTCGGCTTAGAAAGAGGGAAGTGGCTTTTCTGGGGGTAGCAGATGGTGATCGAAAATTAAAAAAAAAAAAAAAAAAAAGTTTTCGAGCTTGTAAATATAAAGAAAAAAAAAATGTATTTTTTTGATAGAAAGCTGGAACAAAATTAGCTCTCATTTCCATAAGGCCGGCCGCGTACTTCGATGCCTGACAAACAGCTCGGTAAAATATCCCCCGCGAGGCGCAAATCCTGCCGTGTAACGTCCGGCACCTCGGTCTGCGCACGGCGGGGCTAGCGGGCGGAGGGGATGCAGGGACGGATGAAATCAACCTCGGGCGTCCACAAAATCCCTGTTAAAATCGAGCTGATCCCTTGTAAAAATGATCAGGGCTCGCCGAGTCCCCTCGTAGCAGGGCGAAAAAAAAAGAAAGAAAGAAAGAAAGAAAGAAAGAAAGGAGGGAGGAAATTGCAAATTAAAAAAAAAAAAAAAAGGAATGGCAGCGTAGCTCGCTTTAATTTTATTTTAAAATATATAATAAATTATTTAGTGTATTATTTATCACGCTGGAATCATTTGAGCAGCAGACAGATGGAGATTATGTTCCTGTTTGTTCAGGGCTACGCAGCGTGCCTAAAAATACAGCGCGCAGCGCACGCTTCGCCCCGTAACAAACTGGGAAGGAAAAATATCTAATTTTTGTTGCCCTCCTCTAGAAAAATATGGTTATTTGAGGGGATTAAAAGATTAAAGGATTACTCGATAACAAGGCTTAAAAACACAGCTCCAGACACTCGAGGGGTCGGCGGAAAGGACGGGGACCCCCCCCCCCCCCCAAAAAAAAAAGCTGCCCCCCGCGGCCCAACCCGGTCCCTGCGAACTTCGGGAGCGGGGCCCAGCGGGGTGGGTGCCCCCCCCCAGCCCCCCCCCCGGGCTGGGCCTGCAGGAGCAGGTGGCAGTGCCCGTGTCACCCCCCCCCCCCGTGCCCCCAAATCTGGGGCTGGGGCTGCTGGGTGCTGCAAAGCGGCCTGCGGCTTTAAGGGGGGGGTAGGGGTGCGGGGGGGGGCACGGGGGGGATACGGGGGGGGCACAGGGAAGGGGGTGCATGGGGACTGTGGGGGGAGAGGGATGGGGCACACGGGGGGGCAGGGATGGAGGATGTTTGGGGGGGAGCTGGGGGAAAGGGGGGGTTGGAAATGGGCTGGGGGGGAGCAGTGATGGGGGGGGCACGGGAAAGCCCCGGGGGGGGCAGGGATGGGGATGTGCAGGACGGGGGGGGGGCACGTGGGGATGGGGGTGTCCCCAGCGGGGGGGGGGGGGCTGGGGGGGATCTGGGCAATGGGGAGGGGGAGGCGGGCTGGGGGTGTCCGTCGGGACCAGGGAATTGGGGGGGGGGCGGGTCCGGGGATGGGGGGGTCCAGGGATGGGGGGGGTCTGATGGGGGGGGGGGGATGGGGGCATCCGTGGGATGGGGGGGGGATAACGGTGCATGGGGGGGGGGGGCACGGAGCACGGACGGGGGTGCCCTCGGGGTGGGGGTGCGCAGGGATGGGGGGGGGGGGGGGCTATGAGGGGGGGGGAGCCCGGGGCCGCCCCTCCCGACGCCCGGTGCAGGGGCGGGGGCGCCCGGCCCCGGCGCTGCCCGCGGCTCCTCCCCGCTCTGCGGTAGCTCCGCACCGGGGCCGCGCCCCCCCCCGGCCCCATCCCGCCCCCCCCGGCCCCATCCCGCCCCCCCGCCCCCCCCCATCCCCATCCTATTCCCTCCCCATCCCCATCCCATCCCCTCCCCGCGCCGGGCAGGGCCGGGAGGGAGGAGGAGGAGGAGGAGGAGGAGGAGGAGGAGATGCGGGGGGGGGGGGGGGGGCGGGAGGGAAGCAGCCGGGGGGGGGCCGCCCGGCGCCTCCCCCCGCAGCCCGCCGCAGCCCCCGCCACCTACCAGCACAGCCAGCGGGGCCGCGCTCCCTGGGCGAGCGGGGCCGGAGCCTTCCTCCGCCTCCTCCTCCTCCTCCTCCTCCTCTTCCTCCTCCTCTCCTCCGCCCCCGCCCCCGCACCGGGAGCGTCCCCTCCGCAGCGCCGCCGGTGCCCCGGGCGAGGGGAGGAGGAAGAGGAGGAGGAGGAGGAGGAGGAGGAGGAGGAGGAGGAGGCTGCGATGGGGCCGGGGCGCTGCGGGCTGCGAGGAGGAGCCGTGCCCGGCCGGAGTTGGCCTTTGCTGGGGGGGGGGCGGGGGGGGGGGGCGAGCTTTTATTTTTCCTAAGGCGCAGCCCGGCCTCCAGCTCAGCCTCTCCAGATTTAATTTTTTTTTTTATCTTTTTTTTTTTTTAAATTTTTTCTTTCAAGAGCGATTTTATTTTTTATTTTTTTCCGAAACACAGATTTTCCCCTCGCCTTCCAAAAATAACCACCGCCCCCCCGCACCCCCCTTTCCTCCCCCCCAACCCCCCCGCACCCCCCCCCAACCTTCCTCCTCCTCCTCCTCCTCCTCCCCCCCCCCCCCCCCCGGGAAGGTCGCGGCGCATGAGGCCGGGCTGGGTGCGGGCACCGCGCTCCCGCCGCCCCCCGCCCGGAGCCTCCCCGCGCCTCCACCCCGAGCCTCCCCGGAGGCAGCCGCCGGCCCGGCCCCGGAGGCGCTGAGGCCGGAGCATGGAGCCCGAGCGAGGGTGACCGCCCGCCGGGGACACTTTGCCGGTGGCCTCGAAGGGGCAGGAGAGGGGAGGCTCCGATTATCACCGTCATTTTTTTTTATTATTATAATTTTTTAATTATTTGCGCTGGCAATTAATTTTTTTTCCCCCTAATATATATATATTTTTTTTTTTCTTCTCTCCTCCTCGGTGGAAAACACACGTTTTAGACCAAAAAAAAAGAAAAAAATACCAAAAGAAAAAAAAAAAGCAAAAAAAAAAAAAAAAAAGCCAACCAACCACCAACCAACCAAGCGCCAACCAGCCCAAACCACCCTCCTTTGCTTTGCTCTCCGCAGCAACTTGGAAGCCCGTTAATTGCACTTGGCGATGGTAGGTCCCACGGCACTTTCATTTTCTCTTTACTTTCCTCTTCCCCCCCCCCCCCTCACCCCCCCCCCCCCGCGCGTGTGCGTGCACCCACGAGCAAAACTTGGCGGCCGTGGGGCGGGGGGGGGGGGGGACGCGATGGGGCAGGGGGGGGAGAGGAGGGAGGTGGGGGGGGGGCGAGGGGAAGGTGCCGCCGCCTCTCCGCCCCCTGCCCACCCCTTCCCCGAGGGGTCCGGCCGGGGGGAGCCGCCCGGCGGGGAGGTCGCGGCGCCGGGGGGGGGGCGGAGGGGGGGGGAGCGGGGAGGCCGGGAGGGGAGGCTGGGAGGGAGCCGAAAATGGCCGCGGAGAAAGGGGCGGAGAGGCCGCGGCGCCGTGAACTTGGCCGTGACGCCCCCAGCGGGGTCGCGCTCGAGTCGGGGCGGGGGGTGGGGGGGGGGGCGTGGTGGTGGCTGTGTGTGTGTGTGTGTGTGTGTGTGTGTGTCTGTGTGTGTCCCCCCAGCGTTGTCCCCGCTTCGCCGCCCGGTGGGACAGAGATGGGGGGGGTTTTGGGGGGGGGGCTGAGGCTGGCTGTAGAGGCCGGGGGGGGGGCGTTGGGGATGGGGGGGGGAAGTGGGGAAAAGTGGGAGAGGGTGAGGGGAATGGGGGGGGGATGAAAAGGGAAAAATAAGGGGGGTGGAGGGGGGAAAGTGAGGAGGGGAGTTACGGGGGAAGTCAGCGAAATTGAGGGGGATTTAGGGAAAACGAGGGGGAAGAACTGAGGGGAATTAAGGGGGAGAATAGGGAGGAGAATTAAGGGGGAAAGTGAGGTGAATTAAGGGAAAAAAAATGAGGCGAATTAAGGGGAAAAAATGAGGCGAATTAAGGGGAAAGGGTAAGGCAAAATATGGGAAAACAGAAGAGAAAAATAAAAACGAGGGGGAGGATAAAAAACGAAGGGGGAAAATAAGAAAACGAAGGGGAAAAATGAAAAATGAAGGGGAAAAACAAAAAAACGAAGGGGAAAAATAAAGTAATGAAGGGGAAGAATAAAATAATGAAGGGGAAAAACAGAACTAAGGACAAAACGGGGGGCAAAAAGGCTCCGGGCGGACGCGCGGCGGGGAGAAGCCCGGCGGCAGCGCGCCCAGGGCGTGCTCCGGGGGAAAGCAAAAGTTGCGAGCGGCCCCGAGCGGCGCGGGGGCGCGCTCCCGGCGGCGGCGGAGGCCGGAGCCCGCCCCGGCTCCGCGGCCCCCCCCCCCCGGCAGCGGCCGGGCTGCGGCGGCGAAGCCCCCGAAGCGGCCGAGTCGGAAAAGCGGCGCGGTCGGAGCGCGGGGCCGAGGCCGCGGGCAGCCCCCGGAGGCCGGGAGCCGGGGATTCCCTTTGTGTGCCGCCGTGCGCGGCCCGCTGCCGCTCTCGCTCTCTAATTAGCCCTGATTAAAGCCTCCCCCGGCCCCCGCCGCCGGCTCTGCGGCGACAACTTCGCGGCTCCGACTTCGCCGGGCTCCGCCGGGGCCCTTTGTGCTGGGGGGGGGGGGGAGCGTGGAGCCGGGGGGGGGGGGACCCCCGGGGGGGGGGGGGGCACGGGGGGAGCGCAGCGCAGTGGGGTGCGGGTGTCCCCCCCCCCCCCCAAAGCCCCTGCCCACAGGTTGCCCGTGAATGTGCAGGGTTTTTGTGGGTTTTTTTTTTAGGGGTGTTTCGTTCCCCTCGCCGTCTTCTGGCTCCGTCAAAAAAAAAAATAAAAAAAAAAATTGAAATATAATAATTGCAATAAAAACTCGAGGAAAGGGAAAGCGACCCAAATCTCCGAGCTCCGCCGGGGCGCGGGGGGGGGGGCTCGCAGCCCCACGGAGGTTGGGGGGGGGGGGGGGGCGGGGGGGGGCGCTCCCCGGCTCGCCCCGTGCCCCGCGGCGCCTCGGCCCTGCGAGCCAAAGGGGGTTCCTACATCTTTAAATGGGATGTAATATTTTGGGATGGGCTTTTTTCATAACGTCACTTCATTCCTCGCTCCTTTTTTTTTTTTTTTTTCTTCTTCTTTTTTTTTTTTTTTTTTTTTTTTTTCATTTTCTCATTCTTTCTTTCCTCCCTCGCTCCGGTGCCCGTGTCTCGGATGGAGCCGCTTCCCCTCTAACTTCCCCGCTCGCCGCTGCCCGCCTGCAGGCTGGGCGCGGATCGCCCCCCCCCACCCCCCACCCCGCGCCCCCCCCGGGGCGAAGATGAGCCTTTTGCTGCTTTAAAACGCTAAAAAAAAAAAAAAAAAAAAAAAAAAAAGCTAAATCGACCCCCCCCCCCCAAAAAAAAAAAAAAAAGCGCTTTATTTTCGAGGGGGAAAACATTTTTGCTTTTTATTTGATCTTTTTATTTGTTTTTTTGTTTTTTTTTTTTTTTTTGGAAGTTGGACCCTTTTTATTTCCTCCTCGGCCCCCCCTCCCGCGGGGCCGCCCCCCCCTGCCCGGCCGCCCCCCCCCGGGCCCCGCAGAGCCGCGCCGGAGGAGAGAGAGAGAAAAAACGCCCGGACTGCTCCAGCCTCCGAAATGACTCAGTAACTTTTACGCCTCGAGTCTCAGCCCTGCAATTAGCCACTTTCCCAGCACGGCTCGGGATGTATTCGTCTCCTCTCTGCCTGACCCAGGTAACCGGCCCCGCGCCCCCCCAGCACCCCCCCCCCAACCCCGTAGCGCGAAAGGCTTTTTCCAGGTGCCACGCAAAAAGAAAATAAAATTAGCACCCCCCCCCCCCCATAAAAATAATCCGAGCAGCCAAAGGGCGGGTTGGGGCTGCACGGGGTGCTCGGGGGAGCTGCGCTGCACTCTTGCTTCCCCCCCCCCCTTCCCGCCGCCTGTTTTTGGGGTTTTTTTTGGGGTGTCTCCGGTGCTTTTGGGGTTTTTCTGCCTCTGCTTTCACTTAGGGCTCGATGGGGGGGGGGGGGGGGAAGGTCGCGCTGTGGTTTGTTGCGCTGCGCCCGGAGGTGGGTGGTGTGGGGAAGCCGCTGGGTTTCGGGTCTGGGGGGGACGCGGTGGGGTGCGGCAGGTCGGCGGCTCGGTCGGGGTGGCGGCGGGGGGGGGTCCGGGGCTGCGGGCTCGGTGTCGCCCGCGCCGCCTCTTTGGTAGCGTGAAACTTTTTCCTTCTCGCCTCCCCCCCCCCACCTCCCGAGCACGGCTGCACATGTTCGTGGGGTGCAAGGAAGGTGCCGGGGGGGGGCAACAAGGAAAGGCCGAGGTGGGGGGGGGCACGGGGGTTTTCTCCAAAACCCTCCAAATTTGGGGCAACCCGCAAGCGGGCCGTGCCGCGCGCCCGCTCGCGGGCACGAGGGCGGCGGGGCCGCGCAGGGCGGGATATGGGGGCCCCCCCCACACCACCGCCACCGCCGCCCCCCCGCTCCCCATCCCGACCCGGGGCCACCCCCACGTGCTCGCGGGGCCCTCGAGGGGCAGCGCTGACCCCGCCGCACATGGGGACGGCGGTGGCACCGCGGGCGACGCCGACGTGGCCCGGTGGCGCACGGGGGGCGGCCGCTGCGGGGGCCTTGCGGCGAGCGAGGGGCTCCCCGAAATCGCGCGGGGCTGGGGCGTTCGCGGCCACGCTTCTGCCTGTGCTCTGTCCCGTATCGATCGCTGATATTTATTTGATTATCGAGCAGGCAGCCGGCCCCCGCCGCGTAACCTCTTCCCTGCTGGCAGCCGCCCGCGCGCAGGGTCCGGCCTCGTGCCGCCCTCCCCGCCCCGCCGCCGCGCCCTCCGAGGGCTCTGGCCGTTTTTATTTATTTATTTATTATTTTTTGAGGGGAGGGGGGTGTTGCTGGTGCCAGCCCCCCCCCCCTCACCACCTCCTACCCCCCCCCCATGCCCGCGCCATGGGCTCGCCACGCTGAGTGCAGCCCCTCCTTGCAGATCTCATCCCCGTGCTGGGCATGGGCAGGATCCGGCCCCACCTTGGGGCATTGGCAGCGGGGTGGGGGGGGGACAGGGGGGACAGGGGATGGGGTTTGTGGTGTGTATGTGCGTCCCCCCGCTGAACCCTGCACCCTGCCCAAGGCTGGGCATCGCCGGCGCCGCACGTGCCGCGGGGGGAGTCGGGGCAGCCGGGGGCTGCCGCGGCCAGGGGCTGGCACGGGCACGGCGCGGGTGGGCAGAGCTGGTGCTGAGCGGGTGACCCCGGTGCTGGTGCTCCCAGCTGTGGGCTTGGCTTGGCAAGGGCAGCACCTCGACCCGTCGTCTTTCTTTTCAGTTTTCTTATTCTTTTTTTTTTCCTTTTTTTTTCCCCCTTTCTTTCTTGTTCTTTCTCCTATTCTTTGTTATTGTTATCATTTTATTTTATATTTTCTTCTTTTCTCTTCTTTTTCTTTTCTTTTTTTTTTCTTTCCTTTCTCTTTTCCCTCTCTTTTCTGTTATCTCCTTTCTCTTTTCCTTTCTCCTTTCTCTTTTTTTCCCCCTCCTCTCCCTCTTTTCTCCTCTCTCCTCTCTCTTTCCTTTCCTCACCCCTTTCTCTCTCATCTTTTCTCTCTTTCTCCTTCCCCCCCCGCCCGTCTCGGTGTTTCCCAGGGCTCCGGCCGCCCCCCTGCCGTTCCCACCCGCTCGGCAGAGCCCGTTTTTGCCAGCGAAGGGCGCGGGGCCGAGGTGGGAATGGCACGGTCGGGGCCCCCCGAGCCTCCTGCTCGCAGCACCGCGCCGTTCCCAGCGGATCGGGGAAGGGGGGGCCACGTTTCCAACCCCCCTGCCCCGCCGCCTTCGCCTCGGGGAGGCTGCAGCTCCCCTCTGCCCTAGCGTAGCCTCCGCTTGAATCCAGCCCAGATGGGATCAGACGTCGTCTGCACCTACCGGATCCGGCCCCCGCCGCCCCCCTGGCCCCGCCGTGCCAGAGCCAAGCCATTCCCATCCCACTCGCTCGGCGGGGAGGCTCTCCCGGGCTCGGGGAGCTGCGGATGGTGATGTGGATACATTGGAACGTGCGCGGGACCCGCCCTGCCTCTGGCTTCGCGCATCTCCCCTCCGACATCGCCGCAGCTCCCCGAATCCCTCGAGCCCCCCAGGCCCTTGGCGGCCGCTCGCAGCCCAGCTTGGGCAGCTCCGAGCCCGGCCACGGCCGGCCCGAGCCCCGGCTTTGCGGCCCGATGAGGCCAGAATGAGCCTTGGCAAGGGCAGCGGCTGCGACGTGCTCCTGGCTGGGGCCGCGGGCGAGCGTCCCGCGGCGAGGAGGGTGACACGGTGCCCGCTCAGCTGTCTGTCCCCGCTGCGGGACTTCCTCCCCATCCCCCAGCTCACCTCTGTCCCCTCTCAGGGACCGGGCAGGAAACCAAGACGGAGCTGCCCAGATTAGCAGGGAAGCGGCACCGGCATCACGGCCAAGGGCTCCGCGTGCGAGGGCCTCTCCCTGCCCCCGGGGAGGGGTCTGGCTGTTGGCACCCCAAAATAGCCCCGGCGCTGCGGGCCCGCCGCCGTCCCCGTGCCCCCCGCAGGGCTCCCGGCCGAGCCGTTGGGGCGATCCCTGCGTGGGGAGGGATTTACCCAAGTGCTCGGGGAGATTTGCAGGTCTGTCGGCTGCTGCGATGCTCCCGCTCGTTTCCTCGCCTCGTGCTTTCCTCCAGCCCGTCTGCATCACCCTGCGGCTGCCCCCCGGGGCCTGAGCCTGACCCCCCCCCAGCACCCCAAGCACAGGAGCAAGGTGGGGACATCAGCCCCGGGGCAGCTGTGGGAGCTGGGTGCCGCGGCGCAGTGCGGGGGCTTGTTCAGCCTCCCCCTGCCGCGCTCTGCCTGAGCCCCTCTCCCCTGCGCCGGGCCCCAGTGCCACGTTTTGCACAGATGCATCCTCACAGCCCCATTTTGGCACGGGGAGCGGGGACGAAGGCCGTGGGCCTGCACCCCCCCAGCAGCACAAACCCCGATGGGTGCCACCCTCGGGACCGGGGACGTGGGGGCCCCGTGGTGCCGCGCCGCGAGAGGCGTCGTGGCCACGTGGCCGTGGCTTTTCCTCGTGGTTTCACCCGCCGTCCCGTGTGGCCGCAGCACCGTCACCGCTCCTGGTCCCCATAGCACGGGGAGGGCCCTGCACGGTGCCCGGCCGCTGCCACCTGCTTGGGCACGTGGCCACCGCGGGGAGCCAGCCCCCCCGGGCACCTCGCACCGGGGCCTTCCCTAAAAGTCCCTCGGAAAACCTTCCAAGGGCAGGTGGTGGCCCCGTGCCTGGCCCTGCTTGGGCTTTTTGGGATTGCTCGGTGAGAGGGGAGCGCGGTGCAGCTGGTGCCGGGGGCTCGCCCCTCTGCCAGTAGCTCCGGCAAACTGGTTTCCAGCCGGGAGCTCAGATCGGCTGCCAAAGCATAGGAGCAGCTCGCCGGGAACGGCGCTGGGAGAGAGGGAAGGTTGCAACACACTTTCAATTCTCCCATCTGCTGAGCATTGTTTGGGAAAAACAATGAGGCCGTTCTTTAAATGCAACCTTCAGGAGAGCCTGGCTTTCCCCGCGAGGCGCCCGCCGTGCCGTGCCCGCCCCAGCCGTGCCCGGGACCTCGCCGCTTCTGCCCTCTCTAATTTTAAATCCCCGGACGGTAAAAATAGATCCCTTTTTAAGAGCAATTTATGAACCCAGCCGCGAGCAGGACAGGAGGACGTAGGGCGCTGGTGCGGGCAGGATGAGGCCCTTGCTGCTGCGCCAGCCTCCGCGACATCACCTTGAACTTGTCCGGGGCTGTGCACAATAAATTAGCCGTCCTCCTCCTGCGCACCGAGGCGCCCGGCGATAATTCACCCTTCCCGGCAGCTCCGCTTGCCCCTTCTCCCCCGCCGCTTCCTCGAGGAGCCCAAAGCGTGCCCAGCGCCGCAGCCGCATGCACGCTTGTGCAGGGAGCCTGGAGAAACAAAGCCTGACCCGTGCATCTTCGAGCGAGCGGGGAATTGCTCCGTTTGTTGCCTTCTTTCTCCCCGAGGCCGGGCTGGCTGGGGAAGGATGCTGGGAGCTGTAGTCTGAGCCCTCCAGCCTTGACCCGGCGGCTTTTTCTAGCTTGTGGGAGTCGTTGCAGCGTGGCCAGGGCGCGGGCAGAGCCGAGCTGGCCGCGTGCCCTCGGTTCCCCTTGGCACGGCGCGGCGAAGGGCGTGCGCTGCGGCCCCTCGCTCCCCGGGGAGCGGCCGTGCCGGCCGGGCAGCCCCAGCACGGATGCCACGGTGGCGGCGAGGGATTCGCGGTGTGCGAGGGTTTTGTTTTCCTGGCCTGAGCTGGGTGCAGCGGGGGGGGGGGTCGGGGCTCCGAGCTCTGCATTCAGGCCCTGTTGTACGGCCCTGGGCGCAGCTGATGGCTGCGCAGAGCGTGGTGCAGGCACTTGTGCGTGGGGCTCGGACCCCAGCACTCGGGCTGGGGCTCTGCCAGCAAGGGGAAGCCGGGAGGTCCCTGGGTGCCTGGCACCCTCCTCTCCACGTTAGACACTCATCATGCGCCGGCCACGGTGGTATTTGGCATCCGCTCACGACTCGCCTGGGTTTTGCACGCAAGCAGATAAAGGGGCACAGTGTCCCCTGCCTGTGAGGTGATGGAGAGGGGTCCCTGCAGACAGGGCTGGCTGGGGGCGGCCCTGGGCACAGGGACAGCTTGCCCTGCCTGCTCGTCTGCCTTCCCTGCCCTACACCGCCCGTGCCAGCCTTCCCCGCGCCTGGCCCCTGAGGCTTGGTGCCCGTGCCACCGCACGGCTCCCAGGGAGGAGCAGAGCTGCGGGGACGGGGACTGGGACAAACAGAGCCGCGGGGACGGGGATGGCGGCTGCAACAGGGTCCCTTGTTGGCGGGGGAGAAGGAGGGCTGGGGGAGAGGCAAAACAGCTCCGTGCAAGGCTGGCTCGCTGCCTGCCGCCCCCGTCCGTGCTGCGGCTCTTCCTGCACGGGGATGGACGTGACGGCGCGCCTGAGTGGTGCTGAGCACCGCCGAGGGGGCTGAGCACTTGGGGGGGCAAGGGGTATCTGTGTCCCCCATCCCTGTGCCCAGGCTGTTGGGGGGGGGGGGTAAGGGCAGTTCCCCGGGTATGTGAGCAGCACAAGGGTGCAATTTGCACCTTGGGGACCCGCGGGGCGGGGATTTCTCCCGCGGCACCCCGGGGTGCGCCAGGCAGGTCGGGGCAGGGCGGAGGAGCCCGCGCTCTGCCCAAAGGCGTCGGGGAGCAGCTGGGGCCTCGACGGCTGCTCGGCTTTGTTGTGTAGGGCCAGCGCCGCGTGGCATCGCCGGTGACGTCCCCACAATGTGGCCGGGGGGGTCCGGCACCGAGCCAGTGCTGAGGGGTGCACAGCATCACGGCGGGGTGGTGCCCAGCGCCAAACCTTTGTGGGGTTCGGGTACCAGAGCATTTTGGAGGGTTTGGATGCCCCAAATTAGCACCAGCAAGAGCCTGAGCTCCCTCGGGGAGGGAAGGCGGAGGGATGGGGATGCAGAGGGTGCCCACGGGCATCCCGCTGCCGGGTCCCAGCTTGCAGCGGGCGCGCGGCCGGGCTCGCCATCCGTCACGTCGGCCCCGGGCAGGCATCCCCCGCGGTCGCGCCGCACCGTGCCAGCTTGGCCAGCGCCCAGCGCCCTGCGCCGCCGCCAAGCCCCGGCGCTTCCCAAGTCCTGGAGAGGAGCTGGGAAAGGATCCCGCTGCCCAGGTGCAGGGACCACGGGCCAGGCCGTGCCAAGGATTGATTTCTCGGTTAACTCGCCGCTGCTTTAAAAGCGCATTAATCCTGCCGTCACCTGCCAGCAGCCATCCATAATCAGCATTTTGGGCAAAATCCCCAGCTTCAGGCTGCTTTACGCTGGGCATTCCCTTCCCGGCCACCTTGTCCTGGCCAAGATGCCAGGAGGGGCCGGGCAGTGCCGCCTGGCACGGGAGCGCCAGGATCCGGCCCTCCTGCTGACCCCTCTTCCCCAGCTGCCTTTCAGGCCCCGGGAGTTTGTTCGAGTTCATGGACTTTTTTTTTTTTTACAAAAAGGGTTTTTATTGTGTTTCTTAAGACATTTTTGTTCTCCTTGCAAAGGGCCCCTGCATTCCCTTCGCGGAGAAAACGGTATTTGACCGGCCGTTGTCCAAAAAAAACCCCCAACATGTTTCTGATCACTAAAACCCAAGAAATATTTTTACTTTCAAAGGGAAAAAAGAGAGAGAGAGGGGGAGAGAGAGAAATGTTGATTTTCCACCCAGACGTTTCCCCTTTCCCCGAAACGAGAGGCGCCGCTCCCCGCTCGCTCCCTCGGCGATGCCCCCGCGCCGGCGGCTCCCACCTTGCGGCAGCGTGGCGGCTGCAGGGGAGGATGGAGAGCGCTGGTGCTGTGCCAGCTCCCCCGGGAGCCACCCGGCACAGCCGGGCGCTGCGTCCCACGGCTGCACGGCTCAGAGCCGGGATCTGCCGTTTCCTTCTCCCCCCCCCCCAATCCTGCAGTCCCCCGGCTGCTGCCCTGCGACTCGGGAAAGTGAGACAGCGAGAACCGTAACGTGAGCCGCGCCGCGCTGCGAAATCTCCTTTAGTAACCTGTGCGCCAGGACAGGCGAGCGGCGCGGGGTGAATACAAATGAAGCCGCGCCGAGGAGAAAAGTGCAGAGTAAAGGGTTTTGGATGGAAATGGCATCGCATGAGAAAGAGAAGCCGGGCGCGCGCGGATGCCGGAGCGTGTGCGTGCCCGCCGGCACGCGAGGGTGCGCGCATGGGTGCGCACGTGTGGCACGGGGGGTGCAGCGGGGTGACCGTCACCCTGCAGCGGGGTCGGCGTGGCCGAAGGGAACCGCTCCTCTTCCTCCCCGAAACATACGCTGCGGATCAAAGGCTCTGGAGGGAGGGGAGACGGGGCCTGTGCGAGCAGAGCCCCTGGCTGCATGCCACCCCACCTTCCCGCTCCTCTCCCTGGAGAGTTTGTTAAACAAATTTCTCTAATTGCACAAGCCGAGGAGTTTGTCGTCGGAAAAAAAAAAAAAAAAAAGAGAGAAAAGCTGGGGAAATTCCCCTCCGCTCGGCCACCCCTTCCCCGGCCCTGCGGCTGCAGACGCTTCGCAGGCATGCAGCACGTTTCTGCTCCGCGGGGAGGCTCCGACCCCGCTGCCGGGGTGTCCTCAGGTCACCCGGGGCTGCGCGGGGACGGCCCCCGCTCGTCGGCTGCAGCACGGGCTGGGAGCCTGGGCCCTCGGCACCCAGCGCCCCGCTGCCCCCGGCTCCGGCCGTCGCTTCGCGGAGCCCCCCCGGTGCAAAGGGGGCTTTGCGAGCTGCCCATGTGCGGCCTTTGAAATCGAAACCCGGCGGTGGAGCGAGCGTGTCAAGGGATAAAAGCTTCGGCTCTGCGACGGCTTTAATCTCTTTACCAGGTCTGGGCTCTGCCGGCGGCCGGACCAATAAGGGAAGGTGCGGGGCCGGGCGCTGCCGGGCTCCCGGTTAGGTCATTGCTATAGATAGCCCGCAGCACCCTACATGTGCAGGATCCGAGCGTCGCTTCGGCCAGCTCTGCCAGCGGCCCCGCAGGGCTCCCCGAAACGAGCAGAGCCACGGGGAACGCGCCAGGCACCGCGCTGGTGCTGCCGGGGATCCTGCGCCCATGGGCGTGCGCAGCCCCGCTGCAGGGTCCTGCACCCCTGGGTGCCCGGGGCCGCTTTTCCTTCTGTTTCCCACCAGGTTTCCTTTTGCAGATGCTCTCGAGCAAAAGCCACGGTGGGGGCTGCGGCAGACATCCCTGCAGCAGGGTGCTGGGGGGCACCCGTGGGTGCTGTGCAAAACCCCACTGCCCCACGCGCCGGGAATGGGTGCATCCAGACTTGGTTGTAGGACAGGGACACGCGTCCCCCTCCACCCAGCTCCTCTGGGAGCACGAAGCTGGGGCTTTGCCCCCCGCAACCCCACAGCCCCGTGCGTGGCCCCGCTCCCCACAGCGGGTGCTGGCACCGACGGCCCCGGGTGCCCCGCGGGTGCCTGGAGCCGTGCGGGGCGGCGCGCCGGAGTGCCGGGGTGGCTGGGGAAGGCGTTGTCGATGCGGGCACTAAAAATAGAGTCATACTGGGATCTTAATGGGACTTTGTGGGAAACCTGGAAACATTTTCTCATCCCTGTAAATGAGTCCAGATGCATTAGCGATGACTGCATCGCATCCTGAGGTACCGCCGGAGGAAACCGGGACGCGCTCACGAGCCTCCTCGCCTTGCGGTGGTGAATTGGGCAGGCAGGGAACTCGCCGGCGGCACCGCCGTGGCCTCGCCGTGTCCTGCTCAGGGTCGGTGCAGGGGCTGGGTGCTGCGGGAAACCCAGCACCAGCAGGATGGGTGCGCTGCCTTCCCCGGGGCTTCTGCACCACACGGTGGTGAGTGCCCAGCACGTGGGCGCACACGTGCGGCGGGGAGCGTGCAAGCTTGCACGCCTGCCTGTGCTGGTAGCGGGTGTGCGACGACGTGCCCCCTTACCTTGGGGTTCCCAAAGCCCCCGCATGGGGTGGGCAAGGTGACACGTGGGGATGCCAGCCCGTGCCACCCCCGTCCCAGGGCCTGCGGTGCTTGGAGGCACCGCATAGCTGCGGCTGGCAGCACCGCTCCCTGCTGACGCCCAACATGCCCCGCGCGGCAGGATCCGGCCCACGTGGGGTTTCCGTCCATTCCCCTTGGGCACTGGAGCTGGTGGCGGGGACGTTGGCTCCCGAAGTGCCGGGCCCCGCTCGGGGACCTTGGACTCCTGCGAGCGATGGCTCCCGGCGGCCTTGCTGGGCTCGGGGCCAGGCTGGGCAGGTGGCCCAGGGCCGGTGGCTCGTGGGCTCCACGTCACGAGGCAGGCTGGCACTGCCGGCTCGGCGGTGTGGCAGTGTCACTTAGCGGTGACAGCGGTGTCCCGGGAGGCCAGGACCCGTCGGTGCCAGGGATGTGCCTGCCTGTGCTTGCCGTGCCTCTCGGCGTGCAGGAGCTGACCGCGCTTGGGCCACGCCGTCCCTCTGGGGATCCTCTCAGGGTCCGTGGGAGAGCCGTGCCCCAACCTCGGTGCCTCAGTTTCCCCACCTCTACAGGCAGCGTCCGCCTTTCGAGGCAGACTCTTGTGCCCCAAACACCGTGGCAGCCCTGTCCCCAGGCTGCTGGCCAGTGTCCCCAGCCCCCGGGATGACACGCAGGAGCTGAAGCTGAGTGTGGCCAGATGGGACGCAGGCGATGGGGGGGGGCACAGGGGGGGGCCGTGAACTCTTCACCGCGGCCAAATCCTCCTGCGAGGTCGCCGGCTGCGCCGCGAAAGGCCGGGGTTATTTTTAAACGGGGACTTGCTGCCAGCCCGCGGGGCTGGATTTGCAGGGGGGTGGGACGACACAAAGCCACCAGCCCAGCCGTGGGCACCCTGGGGAGGGGGCCGGTGCTGGGCTGGGTCGGTTGTAGCCGGGGGGGGGGCGCGGTTTGGGGGTGCCGTGCGCCTGTCGGTGCGGCTCCTGCGCCCCCGTTGCATGGGTCGTGCTGCCCAACTCAGGGCTCCCGGACCCTCGGGTGATCCCCCCCGCACTGCAGGCACCCCCCAGGTGGGAGTTGCCCCCCCCCCCAACCTCCTTTGCACCCGCCCACCTTTAATGGTGCCGGAGGGCAGAGGAATTAATCCCCCTCGGAAAGGCCAGGACGGAGCAAGCAGGGCTAAAAATACGTCGGGAGGGAAATAAAACCTCCTGCGTCAGGGGCTAAAGCCGGGCTCAGAGCCCTGGGCTCGACCTGTGCTGCCCGGGGGGGCACAGGGGATGCTGGGGGAGCTGGCACGGCTCCCTCGCCCCAACACGTGTTCCCCTGCACAGCGCTGCCAGCCCCAGGGCGTCTCCCCTGCCTCAGTTTCCCTCTGCGCAGGCGGCGGTGCCAGCTCGGGCTGTGAGCTGCCACCATCCCGGTGACACATCCCAGGTGCCACTGGGGGACACGGGGCCGGGGGGGGGGGCTCCAGCGCTGCCCCAGCTGACGCAGGGCCGGGCGGAGGAGCTGGCAGGGCCAGGGCTTGCTGGCAACCCTTTTTTTTTCCAGTTCCATAAAACATTTCCCTTCCTCGCAGCCCCAGGGGGGGTCGGCCGGGAAGCCACGTGGCTCCAGCGCTGCCAGCCACGGGGCACCTCTTGGGGCTGGGGGACATCTTCTTGGCCGTTTCCCCCTACCCGGTGCTGCTTCCCAGGCCCCTGCGGGCACCGTGCCTCAGTTTCCCCAATCCCATCCTTGGGGGCAGGCTGGGTCACCCCGGGGAGGCGGCTGAGCCGTCGGCTCCTGCACCCCGAGGGGAACGGGGGCACCTGGGGGAACGGCGGCGCTGGGCGAGCTGAGCACGTCGGCACGTCTGCAGGGAGGCAGCGAGCGGCCTCGGGAACCCCCCCCACTGCGTGCCCCTCCCCAGCCCCCTCCTGGCTCCGTCCCCGGGGCACCCTTGCCCCATCCCTGCACCCTGCGCCCCCACTTCCCCGCTCGGGTAGGACTGAGCGAGGCTGGGGTGGTGCCGGCGGCGAGGGCGCACGCGGGGAGACCAGAGGCAGGGTGACGGGCGTGGGGCCGGGGGCGCACGCTGCACCCACGGCTGCCCCCCACCCCCAGGATGCAGGGCTGGTGGGGAGGGAGCTCA
The DNA here is from genome assembly GCF_040182565.1 of Anser cygnoides. NCBI lineage: Eukaryota > Metazoa > Chordata > Aves > Anseriformes > Anatidae > Anser > Anser cygnoides. The sequence continues at coordinate 4,799,435 of NC_089899.1, read as the reverse complement.
AAACCCCCACGAGCCCCTCCATCCTGGGGAGAGCCCCCCAAAGCCGCAGCCCACCTGGGCCTCCCTCGGCTTCCCCGCGGTGCTGCCTCCCCGGGGAGGGCTGCGCAAGCTGGCGCCGGCCCAGGCAGCGCTGGCACCTGAGCCCCGGGCTGCAAAGAGAGCTGCTTTTCTTCCTGCTGTTTTCCAAAGCAACTGGCAAGTTCGCTGCCTGCCGCGGCCTCCCGTGACCCGGGGAAGCCGCCTCGGCGAGCTCCCGGCTGCCGCTCGCAGCCCCGCGCCACCTGCGCCGGCATCGCCTCCCGCCCCGGCACGTAGGCGCGGGCGGGCACCGGCACCGCTCGGGGGCTGCCGCAGCCTGGGGGGGCCAGGAGGGGGGGTGGCAGGGCTGGGGTGTGCAGGGTTCAAAGGAGGCGGCGAGGTGTTTCGGGGTGGTGGTGGGGTGTTTTGGGGCGGTGGCGGTGGCGCGCACAGGGCTGGGGCGCGCGCTGGGCGCTGGGTGCGGTAGTTATCCAAGCTGCAGCATCCCGGGCTGATCCTGACCGGCGCTGAGCACCGAGGCGGTTACTGAAGGGGGAGAGCCTCTCTCTGCCCGTGTACACGTCGTGGCTGAGCCTCTTTCTGTATCCATCCCACCCTCTGAAGGGGGTGGCCACATCCGGACCCCGCTTTGGGTACGGTCCAGCCCTTGAGCCCCGATGTTTTCGGCTGCAGGGAGAAAGGCAGCGGGGCTCTGGGATGGGGAGCTGCTGGGAGGTGGCACCGTGCCCTGCCCGGGGCCCTGGCGTGGGCTGCGAGGGGTTTTGCAAGCATGGGGCTGGGTCATCCCCACCCCGACTAAGGGGGAGCCGGGGACAGCGGGGCCGTCACAGCCTGTTCCGCCCCACGGCACCTCCACGGACGGTGCGCGCGGGGGCGGCGGCACGGCTCGTACCGTCCCTGGCAGCGTTGGCTGCCACCGTGCGCCGGTCCCCCACGTGGGGTGGCACCAAGGGGCTCGGAGGGGCACCCTGGGACCACACACGGAGGAGCTGGAAGGGGCTCGGACCGTGCCCTGCCGTCCCCAGGCTCTGTGTGTAGGACCTGCTGTGCACCCACGCGTGTCCCCTGCTGTCCCGTGTGGGGTCCCTGCGGGGTGCAGCGGTGCAGGGACATCCCTCCTCCATCCCCTTGGTCTGCGCTCCCCAGGAGGGTGCCCATCCCCGCAGCCCCCGCGGGTGAGACAGGGCTGGTTTCGGGGTGCACCCCAAAGTGACCCCCCCCCATCTGGGCCATTTCAGGGTCCACACCACAGGGACAGGGATGGCCAAGGAGTGGGGACAGCGCGTTCAGTCCCTCCTCTCCCGCTGGCCCTGCTTGGTGAATGCTTCCAGCCTTTGTCCCTTCCCCTTGTTTGTTTTTTACGGCATTTTTGGGTGGCGTTCCCTCATGTGGCAGCGGGACCGCACGCTCAGAGCCATGTTGCCTGGCGTGCCTCAGTTTCCCTCCCGGCCACGCACCTGCGCCGCAGCGCCGCGAGGCCTCGCCAGGACGTGCAGAGCCGGCCGGGAAGCTCAGCCACACCATGCCGGAGAGCAGCAAAAATTATGAATAAGCTCTTGTTAATAAATACTTTATGATGAATCCAAATAGATTTCCTCCTCTGGAGCAATTATTGTAAAATGGGCTCTAATATGTTGCAGGGACGGCCCCGAGAAAGGTTGGGTGCATTTCAGGGACTAAGTGCCTTCCTTCAATACCCTCTAATGAGCACTTTGAAATCATTTGCATCTGTCTCGGCAACAGGTCTCATTACCAGGTTAACTTATTACCGAGAGCCGTTTCTGCGAACAGTTAATAAGCGGCTACCGGAGGCTCTGCGCGTACGAGCGGGGGCTGCGGGAGCGCACACCGCCCGCGCCGACGGCGTCCGCGTGCCGGGGAGCGGGGAAACGAGGCCGACAGCGGGGAGCATCTCCTGGTCTCCGCCGGGGATTTGCATAGAAGTCAGGCTCAGGATTTTCGGGGCGAGGGGAGAGCGTGGTGCATCCCCCCGGCTCGTCCCGAGCGCGGCGGGTCCCCGCGGGGCAGGCGGGCACGGCGCGGAGCACCCAGCGTGCCAGCCCCTGCCCGGGCTCGTCCGGCCCCGGGGATCGGGAGCTGGCAGGAGCGGAGACCGTCGGAGCCGGCAGCATTTTTGAGGTGTGTGGTTGGCTGGCGGAGAGGCTGAGCATCCTTTAATAAAATAAACGCTGTGTGGTCTCCGCAGGGCCGAGATGCCGCGAGGGCGCCCCGCACCTCTCCGCACCCGCGGCGCGATCGGCTTCCCGCTGCCCCCAGGGCTGGGGGTCACACTGGTGGGGAGCAAAACCCACGGCCGAGGTGACCGTCCGTCCCATCCCGTCCCATCCCGTCCCATCCCATCCCGTCCCCCTCCTCCTCCCCCATGAAAACTGCTCGGGAATTTCCTGAGGAAACGTTTTTTCATTGGAAAATTCAGGCTGTTTCGCAGAGCCCGACCTGTTTGGACAAGGCGCTCATGCAAAGGAGCCTTGGAGGCTCGGCCAGCCCACGGTGCCCAGTGCTGCGGTGCCCGATGCCAGGGTGCCTGATGCCGCGGTGCCCGTGCTGCAATGCTTGGCATGCAGCGGAGGAATTGCCCACCCTGGCTGCGTGCAGGAGGGGCTGCCCACCCCCGTGACATCCCCGGGTGGCACAGCGTGTCCCCCTCTGTCCCCGGGTGGAAGGCACCCGCCACGGTCGCGCGGCCGGGCTGCAGAGCCACGAGGACAGGCAGGAGCATGGGGAGAGGCAGCGCCCCGGCTGTGCCCCCCCCCAGGCTGCGGGAGCTGATCCCGGCACGGCGTGCCCAGCGCCTCGCAGAGCATCCGTTTGTCCTTCCCCTCCCTGCCCCACGGCAGGATGGACACCGGGACGGAGACGGGGTTAGCCCGTGCCTCAGTTTCCCCTCCCAGCCCGACCTCCCCCAGCCCAGAAGGGCAGCACGGAGGGGGCCCGGTGCCAGCAGCACCCCGACATGGGCGGCTCCTCCCCGGGTCGCGGGGCTTTACAAGCCCGGGCTGGAAGGGGCCCAAGAACAGGCTCTGCTGCCAGATTCCCGGCCGGAAATGCCCCGAGAACAGCCTTGTCTGTGGTATTGCAGCATGTCTCTGCTTCCCAGCCCAGCAAATGAAAAACAACAGGAGGAAAAGTTAACCAGCCCTTTGCCGGCGCTGCGCCGTGCTGCGGGTGCCGGGGATGGGTGGGCTGGGGGGGGACGGGTGCTTTTTTCAGGGGGTGCAGCGCCGTGCGCCTGGGGTGGGCGTTATGGGGCCGGCAGAGCTGGCTGGGGATGAGCAGGCAGAAAGCGCTTCCCTGCCGCCGCGTCCCACGGCAAAGCTTGGGGTGGACCCGACCGGCATCACCCGGGGTGGGGGACACCCGTGCACGGTGCCTGCGGGCACAGGGACAGTCCCCAGCCCTGCTGGCGTCTCCCCTGGGCTGGGGGACGAGCGGGAGCAGCGGGGACCTAGGAGACCACGGCTGCAACCGCAGTGTCCTCGAGCCGTCCCCTGCCACCTCCGTGCCCGGCTTTGGGGACGCGGCTCCCTGCTGGGCAGGCAGCGAGCCCCCTCCGGCTGTCCCCGTGCCCCCGGCCGGCCTCGCCTGGCCCCGCTAAAGCGGCTTAGCGCGGTGCCGCATCTCCATGCGGGATAAGCCGGGCGGGAGGGAAAGTTGGCGAGGGGCTGATCGGCTTTGGGTTCGGCTCCCGGCTCGCCGTAATCCTGCTGCGGTGCCCGCGGGGGCGAGGGGGGGGCCCCACCACAGCTCCGGGGGCCCCAAGGGCGGTGGGGTGCCCGCTCGTCCCGTGGCCTTGCGGCGAGGGCGAGCAGCACCCGAGGCGCTGCCTCCACGGTCCCTGCGCGGCGTCCCCGGGGTGTCACTGCCCACCGCGAGGGGACAACGGCGCGGTGCCCTCCGGCCGGCCCTGCCACCGGCTGCCCGGGGAGGGTGGCGGGGCCGGGGTATGGCAGCAATTTGTAGGGCTCGCCTGAATAACCGGCCACCAAGGAAGATCAGCCGCCCACCGCCCCGGCCAAGTATTGTTTTTGGAACTCGCTGCTTCTTTTTTCGGCTCCTGTCTTACTTTTCTTTGACCTTCTTCCCTGATTTAAGACACATGCCCAGCCCTTGCCCAGCTGCACTGAATTAGTGGCTGCTGCTGGGGAGGGAACCAGACCCTGCAGCCGCGCGGGGCTGCGGACGCCCCAGGAGCAGCCGGCAGGGACGGCTCCGCGGGCAGGATGAGTCCCCTGGGCAGGGATGGATCCCCTGGGCAGGATGGATCCCCAGGATGTCGGGATGGGTCCCTGCAGGCAGGGTGGGTCCACGTGGCAAAGCTATCCCCCAGCAAGGACGGGTGCCTGTGGTCAGGATGGGTCCCCCAGCAGGGATGGGTCCTTCTGGGCTGTGAGGGGACGCCCGCCGGGGTCACAGCTCTGGCGACGCTGCTGGGGTCAGTGGGGGATGAAATGGGTCTGGAGTGGGGGCCTTCAGCTTCCAGAGGGTGCTGTGCTGGGAAATATTGGGGTCTGTGCTTGAGGGAACTTCTGGGGATTGGTGGAGCTGTGCTGGTCGTTACTGGGATCTGTGCAAGGGGACCTGGCTTGGGGGCCAGCAGGGTCTGGGATCCAGCGGGGGACATCAGGGGCTGTGCTGGGGGCTGTGAGCGGGGTCTGTGCCGGGGAGTGGGTCTGGACAGCAGCGGGGTCTGTGCGGGGCTGCTTGGGGGTTGTGCTGGGGCTGGGGCCAGGTGGGAGCCCCAGCAGGGACGGTTGGTGCCAGGAGGGGACAGCGGGGTCGCCTGGGGACAGGAACGCTTTGGCCGAGGCACGGCACCGCTGTCCGCAGCCTGCAGCGGGGCCTCCGTCCTTGCACCGATCCTGCCCAGGCTTGGGTCCCCCTCCCTGCAGCCAGCCCCCCCGGGCCGCGTTCCCAGCCCAGGCATGGGGCTGCAGCGTGGTGCTGGGCTCCGTCCCGCTGCACAGCACCGCCCGCAGTGAGGGGCCCCGCGGGCCAAACCCTGCCCTCGGGGACGCGCTTTGCTTCCGCCCTGGCTGTGCACCACGGGGCTGCTTCGCCCTCGCCCTGCCCTCAGCTGTGCCGCCACAATCCGGTTGGGGGGGGAGTGAGAAAACGAGGGGAAAAAAGGCTTTTGGAAGGGCCGGAGCTATGGTGGTGGGCAGGCGGAGGCCAATTTGCACCCTCCCTAAAGCCAACCCCACTTCTCGCAGCCCTCTCCATTCCCGCGCCCGCTTGCTTGGTGCCAGCTCCCCCCACGGCACCCTCAGGGCCGGATCCTGCCCAGGGCTGCTCTCCCAGCCGTGCTCACTCTGCACCCCGCTGGGGCACAGGGGCCGCTTTCCCAACGCAAACCCGCCTCAAGCCCAGCCGCCCCGAGGCGCCGGGGAGCCCGGCCGCGTTGATTTTCCAGCGCCGAGCCCCGCGCCCCGCCGGGAGGGCTCCCGACACCTCGCCGTGCCCCGTGCGTGTGTGTCCCCCCGTCCCCCCCCTTCCCCAGCCCCAGCCAGGAAGCACGGATTTTTTCCGAACTGGGAAAATCGGATGCGGGAAGGAGGGGCCGGGGAGATGGATGCACTTTCCTTGTTTTCTTTCGGGGACGGCCTCATCCAGCAGCCAAGTGGAAAAAGACAGTCAGAGCACGCATTGCTCACTGGGCCGGGCGCCAGCAGCCGGGCTGGCCAGAACTGGGGCAAACTGGGGGGAGTTTCCTCGGTCCGGAGGGAGCGGGGAGCACCGTGGCACCCACAGCCTGTGGAGCGCCCGCCTCGGGTGCCACCCCGGGGTGCTGGGGACCCGACCCGGGTGGCTCGGGCGGCCGCTGGGCACCCGGCGCGGCTGGGTGAGATGTCAGGCGGGATTTCTGCGCCTGTCGGGAACGGATCCCGGCGCGCGTGGGTGGGAAGGGGAGAGGGCTCGGATCCTGCCGACACAGCACGCCTGACGTCAGCGCCTGCCCCTCCGCGGCCCCGTCGGCTCCGTCGCGCCCCGGCCGTGTTTGGTGGCCTGGCGGGATTTATGGGTGCTGCCGGGGACGCGGGAGCGATGTCCCGTGTCCCCCTCCGCATCCCGGTTGTGCGGGGCTGGGGGGTCCCGTCCCCAGCGGGTGGGCGCCGCTTCTCTGCCTCCTGGCCTCTGGTCCAACGGGGACGTGGCCCGGCGGGGATGTCCCCAGCGGGTCCCCGCGGGTGGCCGGGGGTGGGTTTGGGGACACGGGAGGGGGGGACGCGGGCTCGGCCGGGGGTGACGGCCTGTCCCTGTGCTCCCGCAGGATGAGTTCCACCCCTTCATCGAGGCGCTGCTCCCCCACGTCCGGGCCTTCGCCTACACCTGGTTCAACCTGCAGGCCCGCAAACGCAAGTACTTCAAGAAGCACGAGAAGAGGATGACGAAGGACGAGGAGAGGGCGGTGAAGGACGAGCTGCTGAGCGAGAAGCCCGAGGTCAAGCAGAAGTGGGCCTCGCGCCTCCTGGCCAAGCTGCGCAAGGACATCCGGCCCGAGTGCCGCGAGGACTTCGTGCTCTCCATCACGGGCAAGAAGCCCTCGTGCTGCGTCCTCTCCAACCCCGACCAGAAGGGCAAGATGCGCCGCATCGACTGCCTGCGGCAGGCGGACAAGGTGTGGCGGCTCGACCTCGTCATGGTCATCCTCTTCAAAGGGATCCCGCTGGAGAGCACGGACGGCGAGCGCCTGGTCAAGTCGGGCCAGTGCACCAACCCCATCCTCTGCGTCCAGCCCCACCACATCAGCGTCTCCGTCAAGGAGCTCGACCTCTACCTGGCCTACTTCGTCCGCGAGAGAGGTAGGCGCTGCCTGGGTAGCTCTCGGGGAGGGGGACGGAGCCGGGATCCGTCCTGCTGCAGCCGTGGCCCCGGGGGGGCTTTGCTTCTCCTTCCCTCCTCGTGCCGCAGGTCGGGGACGCCACGCTGGGGACAAATCTCACCTCCCCAACCCCGCGGAGAGGAGCCCAGTGCTCAGCACACCGCAGTGAATCCCGTCCCACCTGGGTGCCCCCCGCCCCGCTGCTGCCCGCGCCTGCCCTCTCGCCCCACCTGGCACCGGTCCTGGCTCCCGGGGAGAGATCTACTGGGGGGGTGCGAGCGGTCCCCGAGGGTGCTGATGATGCTGGGGACCCAGGGCAGCAGGCGGGTGATGTGGGCCAGGAAAGGACAGCCTGTCCCCTGCGTGGCCCCGGGGATGCTGGCAGCAGTCCAGCAGCCGTTCGCCGTGGCCACCTTCACGGTCAGGGTGGGGAAACTGAGGCACGGTGGGCGAGGCAGACGCAGCGTGGCCAGGAGCAGGTCCCGAAGCCATCGTCCTCGCTGCCAGCTCCCGCCACCTCCCTGCATGCCAGGAAGACAAAGCTTGGAGCTCGGGGCAGCTCCTACTTTACCCAGGCAGCTTCGCTGGCGCCGGCCGGTGCCGTGCTGGCGCGCGCAGCTCTGCTGGCACCGGGCGCAGGGGGCACGCAGGTGGAGCCCCGCGGGGAAGGGACCTTTTGTGGCCTGTGTGCTCAACTTGGGCTGAGGAAAGCTCTCACGGCTGGGTCCCCCCGTGCCCCCCGATGTCCCCCTGCTCCCCGAGGTCCCCCTGCGCCCAACCACAGCCGATGCAGCAGGGGGAGCGCAGGGCGGCTGCTCCCCTCCCTGCGCTGCTGGCGCTGGCCGCGGCCCAAGGACGGATCATGGCACCGAGGGGGGCTCTCGGGGCTGTAATCCCAACAAAGGGGGTTGAAAAAATCGCATCAGGGGCCATAAATCACAGCGGGCGCGGGTGGATGTGCCGGGTGTCACCCAGGTCTCCCGGAAGCCACCGTGGTCTGCCAGGCTCCCCGTGCCCCCCCCGCACGCCCTCAGGGCGGGTGGGCAGAGCGCTGGAGGGGTGCAGGTTTTGGGGTCACAAAACTCTCGTGGCTTTGGGGACGGGCAGGTGGCGATACCCGGCGGCACCATCCCATAGTGAGCCTGGGGATTGCTCCCCAGAACTAGCACCCTGCGTTGTCCCGCGCCTCGGTGGCCTCTCCGGGGAGCCCCCCACCCATGGGACGCCACCAAGCACCCATCGGTGTCCGGTGGGTCGGGGAGAGCCGGGCACACCTTGCACCGTGCCCGCCGGGGCTGGATCCTGCCCCAGGGCTGGTGTGTGCACGTGTGTGCATGCACGTGTGCTTGCACGTGTGAGTGCACGTGTGCGTGCACGTTGTGCCAGCGCCTCCCGCCCGCGCGCTCGAGGGCAGGATGGGACCCAGCAGGCGCGGCCATTTCCCAGTGGGCGCACTGGGGACGACGGGCGCTGTGCCGGCTGCGGGGCCGCGGGTGCTGCTTGGGGTGGGGGGCAGGATGCGGCATCGGGTGCTGGGCAGTGTAGGGGAGCGTTGTGTGCTTGGCCCTGCTGGGCTGAACTGGGACGGGGCACTGGGCTTAACTGGGGTGCTGCTTGCCATGCTGGGGGCACCCTGCACCCTGTACTGGGCTGGACTGGGAGCCCCCCCAGGCCGGACTGGGAGCCCTGCAGTGGCTGTGCTGCCGGCAGGGACGAGGACCCCGATGACGGCCGCGGTGCCAGCACCGGGGACCCTGCGGTGTGGGTGCCAGGGGGGTTCCCCAGTGGCCCCGCAGCCGTGGGTGTCCCCAGGGGAGGCGGCCGCCCCCCTGCCACCCCCCCGCCCGTGACCTTGACCCTGGTGTCTGGGTCCCCAGCAGCCGCAGTCACCTGATGTCTAATTGGGAACACGGCGGCTGTAAATACTCTCTGATAAGGCCTGGCAGCCGCTCACTTTCCCTGTTAAGGTCGCTCCGCGCCCCGGTTAAGGGGGACCGGGGGACAGCTGGCAGCGGGGGGAGCGGGGGGGAACCCCGGGGTGCCGCTGGGTGCTGGGCGCTCGGCATCGCCCGGCCCCATTGCGCACAGGCTGCTTCGTGCTGGGCTGCAGCAGGGAGGGGTTATCCGGCCGGTGGGGAAACTGAGGCAGGGAGGGACGTGGGGGGACCCCGCGCCGGGGGGACCCGCGCTGTCCTGGTGCGGGAACAGCGGGGGGGTGCTGGGGGTCCTCGTGGCCTCGTACGCTCGCTGGGTCCATCCTGCATGCTGCTGCGTGCTCGGTTCTGCACCCAGCAGCACCCGTCTGCACCCAGCAGCACCCAGCAGCACCCGTCTGCACCCAGCAGCACCCAGCAGCACCCGTGTGCACACTCCTGCGTTTTCCCCGCTCGCTCCCGCACGCTCACTGCCCCCTTCGCACGCTTCGCCCCCCCCTTTGCTCATCTCAGCCCTCAGCACCCCCAGCCCCAAACGAGGCCGGAGGCCAGCGGGAGGAGGAGGCTTTGGGGGGGGGGGGCCCTCACCCCCGGGGGGGCTCCAGCACCCGGCTCCGGCCGCCCGCAGCCCCCCGGCATCGGCCGCAGCGCGTGGGCTCGGCCGCCCGCCCGCGCCCGGCTCCTTTCGCTGCTGTCAGCAGAATTTCCCAGCCGCTGCTCTGGCAACGTGAGGGAGGGGGGGCGGCGGAGGAGGCCCCCCCCCGGCCGGGCCTCCCTGCTAGGGGAGGCTGGGGAGGGCTGAGCTGCCCCCCCGCAAGTGATGCCGAGGGCCGGGGCGTGCTGGGGACCCTGCTGCGGTGCCCAGAGGGAGCTGCACGGCCCCCGTGTGCTCAGTGCGGGTGGGGAAACTGAGGCACAGGCGAGGCTGGGGAGGGCAGGGTCCGTCCCCCACCCCTCACGGCCCCTCTGAAGACCCACGGCGCGCTGGGTGCTCCCTGCAGGGCTGGGTGCAGGATGGGTGCCGGGGTGGGTGCAGCGCTGCAGCCAGGGCTGGGTGCAATGCTGGGTGCAGAACTGAGTGCAGGCTGGGTGCAGGATGGGTGCAGGGCATTTGTAGGGTGGTTGCAATGCTGGGTGCAGATCTGGGTGCAGGACGGGTGCAGGGCCAGGAGCAGGGCCAGTTGCAATGCAGGGCACAGGGTGAGTGCAGGACGAGTGCAGGACGGGTGCAGGATGAGTGCAGGGTGTTCACAGGCTGGCTGCAGGCTGGGTGCAGAGCCAGGAGCAGGGCTGGTTGCAGCGCAGGGTGCAGGATGAGTGCAGGACCGGTGCAGGGTGTTTGCAGGCTGGTTGCAAGGCTGGGTGCAGGCTGGGTGCATGGCCAGGAGCAGATCTGGTTGTAGTGCAGGGTGCAGGACGGGTGCAGGATGGGTGCAGGCTGGCTGCGGGCTGGGTGCAGGCTGGGTGCAGGGCTGATTGCGGTGCAGGGTGCAGGATGAGTGCAGGACGGGTGCAGGATGGGTGCAGGACGGGCGCAGGGTGAGTGCAGGACGGGTGCAGGGTGAGTGCAGGGTGTTCCCAGGCTGGCCGCAGGCTGGGTGCAGGGCCAGGAGCAGGGCTGGTTGCAGCGCAGGGTGCAGGATGAGTGCAGGCCGGGTGCAGGATGGGTGCAGGGTGTTCCAGGCTGGCTGCAGGCTGGCTGCAGGCTGGGTGCAGGCTGGGTGCAGGGCTGGGCTCTGCACACCGCAGTGGGGGAGGGGTTGGCGCTGCAGCCCGGAGCTGGGTGTGCAGCGGGGGGGGGGGGGGGGGGGGGCGGGCGAGTGGGGGGGGGGGGGAAGCTCGGAGGTCGCTGGTGAAAGTCAAAAGCATTGCAGTAAAATGGTAATCAATCTCCCCAGTCGATTGTGCCAGGACCTTCGAAGCATTACGGAGAGATTCCTCCCAACTGCTCCCTACGGCAGCAGCGTGCGGGGGGGGCGGGGGGGGGGGGCTGTGCTGCAACCCTGCAGCCCCATCTCAGTGGCCCCCACCCCGACACCCCACCCCTGCACCCCCAGGCCCTGGGAGCACGGGGAGCCAGGAGGACGGGGCCCCTTGCACCCTTTTGGGGTGCTCCGGGATGGGGGGGACCCCGCAGCGATGGCCCCAGCAGGGCGGGGGGGGGGGTGCGGGGGGGGGCCTGGGCTCTGCCCTGCCTTGAGCTTCCCCCAGCAGTGCCCTTTGGCTGAGCCCAACGGGGCGAGCAGATGGGCGCCGGGGTGTGGGAGGGGGGGGTCAGGCAGCGAGCCCTGGAGGGGGGGGGCACCGCGCTCCCCCTGGCACGCCGCAGCGGCCCCCCCAGGCCTGGCAGCCCCTTATCTCCCCTCCCCAGCCCGGCGAGAGGCAGATGGCACCAATCTGCCGGGGGAACCCGTGCCAGGGCGCCCGGCCCGAGCGCGCCCGCTGCCCGCTGCCCGTGCCAGGCCGGCGGTGCCAAGCGGCCGTGCAGCACCCCCCCAGCTGGAGGAGCAGGCGTTACCCCCCCCGAGCAAAAATATCGATGGGGAGGCTGTCGGGGTGCGCAGTATTTGGGGTCTGCCCTTTGCAGACATGCATGGGGTGCTGGCGGGCAGGTGGGCCCTGATAACCCCCCCCCCCGCAGCCAGATAAACACACGCTCCCCCCCTTAGCCCCCCCCACCCCCCCCAGCTCCAGGTATCGCTCCCCTCGCAGCCAAACGGCCGGGGGGAGCCGGGGCTGAGGTCCTGGAGATAGGCAGAGCCCTGAGGCTGGGAGGGGAGACGCACCCCCCCCCCCCCCCCAAAAGCGCACAATGTTATTAGCCATCAGAGAATCTCCAGGCTGCGGGAGCTGTGTGTTGGAAAGTGGACGGCAGCGTAGGGAGGGGCACGTGGGGGGGGTGCTGGTCCCAGGGTTCCTGTCCCCTGCACTGTCACCCCCCCGGGGGTGTCCCCATGGCAAGGGCCACGCTCCCATCCCCTCTCCGTGCCGGTGCCCGGGGCGGTTTTGGCACGCGGAGCTCCCGGCTCGACGCGCCCTTGGGAGGTCAGGGTGTCCCCGGCACCCCGCGGTGCCTGGCCCCATGTCCCCACGTCCCCAGGGGCAGGGGGCTCTGCCAGCATCCCCCCGGGCCACGGCGTCACCAGCGCACCGAGCTGCCCCGCGCTCAGCGAGCGCAGCCCTCGGGACCTGGCACCGGGTGCGAGGGGAACGTCCCCGTCCTCGGGCACGGCGAAGGGACCGAGCTGCTGGCCGTGCCGCTCGTCGCCCGATGAATAAAAGATGAACGCCGTGCGTCTCGCCAGCACCTGCCATCCCCCGCCTTCGCCACCCGCCGTCCCCCCGCGCTGGCAAGCGCCGTGCCCTCCCCGGGGCCGCAGTTGCCATCCTGGCTGGGCGCCCGGCTCCGTGCCGCGCTGGCGAGGGACAGCTGGGGTGGCAGATGCCAGCGGCTCTCCTGCCCCCGCCGGCGGCCGTGGGCACGGGAAAGGGGGGGGGGACAGACGCCGCCGAGCCCCCGTGCCCGGCTGGCACCGGCAGCTGGGGCCAGGGACCCCCCCAGCCGCGGGAGGGATATTGCCACAGTGCACTGGGAGCAGTGCCCGGGGGGTGGTGTGCGTGGGGGGGGTGTCACGGGGAGGTTGGGGGTACAGGCGTGTTGGGGGGCTGTGCCGTGCCATGGGGCTGTGCCGTGGGGCCGTGCCATGGGGCTGTGCCATGTTGTGGGGCTGTGCCATGGGGCTGTGCCATGTTGTGGGGCTGTGCCATGGGGCTGTGCCGTGGGGCTGTGCCGTGGGGCTGTGCCGTGCTGTGGGGCTGTGCCATGCCCTGGGGCAGGGGCTCGGGGCCCAGCGAGGCCCAGGACAGGTCAGGGTGCAGCGGGTCTGGCTGGGAGGGGCAGCAGGGGCAGTGCTGGGGGCCAGGCCAGGAACCCTCTGGTCCCCCCCCGGTCATCACCCTTCTCCTCCCTTGTTACCCTCTGTCCTGCCCTCCGTTCATTTCGTTTTTCTTTCTTTCCCTATTTTGTTCATTTTCCTTTCCCTTTCTTCTCTTTCCTTCTTTTTTTCATTCTTCCTTTTTTTTCTTTTTTTTTCTTTTTCTTTTTCTTTTTCTTTTTCTTTTTCTTTTTCTTTTTTTTTCTTTTTCTTTTTCTTTTTCTTTTTCTTTTTCTTTTTCTTTTTCTTTTTCTTTTTCTTTTTCTTTTTCTTTTTCTTTTTCTTTTTCTTTTTCTTTTTCTTTTTCTTTTTCTTTTTCTTTTTCTTTTTCTTTTTCTTTTTTTTTTTCTTTTTCTTTTTCTTTTTCTTTCTTTTTTCTTTTTTTCTTTTTCTTCTCTCCCTCTCCCTCTCCCTCTCCCTCTCCCTCTCCCTCTCCCTCTCCCTCTCCCTCTCCCTCTCCCTCTCCCTCTCCCTCTCCCTTTCTCCCTCTCCTCTCCCTTATCTTTCCCTTTCCCTTTCCCTTTCCCCCCTTCCCTTCCCCTTCCCCTTCCCCTTCCCCTTCCCCTTCCCCTTCCCCTTCTCCTCTCCACCCCCCCACCCCCCTCCACCCCCACCATGCCTCTGGGTCCAGCTGCCAGCCCCGCACCAGCTGAGGGAGGGGGCACCCCGACCCCCCCACAGTCCCGGGGGACCCCCCCCCACCCCATCCCACGTTGTTGCGGGGCAGGGGGACAGACAACGGGGCTGAGCCCCCCCTCCCCTCACTCCCCCAGCCCCGTCCCTTTGTCCGCTGCCATCTGTCCCCGCTCTCGCTGGCTGCGGCCCAGCCACGTCCTGGCTGCCCTCGGTGGGGGCCGGGTCCCCCCCGCGCCCCCCCTGCGCCGCCGCCGCCGTCTCCCCGCTCCCGCAGGGGTCGGCCGAGGACAGGAGCTCGCTCCCAGCGCGCTGGAGCTCGCAGGCGCCGGCCGCTTGCCCGGGCCAGCTGGCTGCAGCCGGCGAACGTGGCAGCGGGACGCGTCCCCGCCACCCCCAGTCCTTGGGGGGGACAACTCCACCCGCTCCCCCCGCAGCACAAAAAGATTGGGGCCCCGCGCCCCGCTGCAGGGGGGTGGTGGTGGTGGTGCTGCGGGGGGGGGGGGGGAGCTCCCAGCTCGATGCTGGGGCTGAGACCTGGCAAACTCATCGCACCCCGGGGGCTGCGGGTGCTGGGGGGGGGTCCGGTGCCCCCAGCCCACGGGGCTGAGCTGGGATTTAGTGGGGGGGGGGGGGCGTTACGCAAAGGAGGTTACACAAGCAGGGCTGTGCCGGGGTTTACGTAAGGGGCGGCGGGACGGGGAGAGTCGCTCACAGCAGCGTGAACAATGGGGGGGGGTCGCTAGGAGGGGGGGGGGGGTCCAAATCACCCCCCCCACAGCCTCTCCACAGCTCCATGGTGCTCAGGTTCCGGCAGGCGGCCCAGTTAGGCTGTTCACTCTGGGCCCTACTGATGCCCGCTGCGGTGGGTTTGGCCAGACCCACCTGGGAGCAGCGCGGTTGGAGATGCTGGGGCCGCTCTGCCACGGAGGGAGAGAGGGGGACGGGGATTAGCCCCCCCAAGGGGAAACTGAGGCACAGAGCAGGAGCCTGCAGCACGGGCGCCCATCACCCAGCGGTCCCAACGCCCCCCCCCCCCCTCCAGCCCTGAGCATCCCCCAGCATCCCCCAGCCTCCGCGCCTGCGCCCAGCGCCGCTGCCGGTAACACCGTGCCCTGTTACCGTAAGCGCTCGGGCACGGCGCCAGGGCTCTCCTGCAGCCTGCGCCAGGGCCTCAGCCCTGGGGGGGAGCCCGGCCGGCGGGGACCCCCCCTGGGGACAGCCCCGGTTGGGGCCGCCAAGCCCGGGGGCTGCCGGGGGGGAGCCCGTTCCCAAGCGGCGGGGCCGTGGGCAGGGAGCCGCTGTGGGGCCGGGGGCACCCTGCCAGCGCGCGGGGCCGGGGCGGCCGTAATTCAATGGGTGGCACGGGGCCAGGCTGCCAGCGCGCCTGGGCAGCCCTCGCTGCCGCCCCCCCCCGCCCGCCCCCCCCTCCCTGGGCACGCACTTTTCTATTTTTAAGAGGACGAGCTATCGACCTGTTTGGGCACTGAGATCTCGGTGCAGCGCGGCAGGGCGGGGGGGGGGGAGACACGCTGGCACTTAACCCCTTCCCCATGGCTCCCCACCGATGGGCAGGGGGTGCCCTGCGTGTCCCCATCCTGTCCCTGCTGCCCCCACACCGGCGACCCCCCCACACCCCAAGGTGGAGGTGCGGGGTGGGAAAGCCCAGCCTGAAAAAAGGGGGTCCCAGCACCGACACCCGGGGGGTGTCACGTAGCGGGGGGGCACCTCCCCGGCGCAGCCGAACTCCGTGCCGGGTGCAGGCGGAGCAGCCCCAACGCTTGGGGATGGGGGACCCCCCCCCCCCACAGCCCCCCAGAGCCCCCCTGGGGGGGCCGAGCGTCGCGGCGGTGGCTCCTTCGCCATTTTAGCGAGCGTTGGCTGGCGGCAGGCAGCCGTCACATGGCGGTGAGAGCAGAGCTTGGCCGGCCGCTGCGCCGCGAGGAGGCAGCCAGAAAAGTGCTGGCACGCACGCCCGGCCGCGCCGCCGCGGCCCCCGGCAGCTGGGGGGGCCCCGATCCCCAAAGTGGGGTGCGTTTGGGGGACCCCCCCCACACCTCCCCGCACGGGGCAGCACCAGGGTGGTGAGCAGAGAGCAGGGGCACCCCGATGTGCTGACACTGGGTGAAGCTGAGCTGGTGCGGGGGCACAGGGAGGTGTCTTGGGGAGGGGGGAGTCCTGGGGTACCCCCGCGGGGACAAACAGGGCTGGGATGGGGCGGCTCGGGGTGGGCGAAGGACTGCGTGGGGCATCTTGAGGGTGCAAAGGGCCGTGGGGGGGTTGGCATGGCCAAAGGGCCAGGGAGATGTCGGGGGGCCTGGGGGGAGCCATGGGGGCACCTTGGGGTGGCCAAACGACCGTGGGAGGTGTCGGGGGGCAGAAAGGATGGCGTGAACATCTCTGAGGGAATCGAGGGGCATGGGGGGGCACCTTGGGGTGAGGAAACTATGGCCACAGGGCCACGGGGGGTGACTTGAGGGGGCTGTAAAGGCCCACATGGGGCATGCCGAGGAGCAAAGGGCCGGGGGACGCATCCTGGGAGGGGAGAAAGGGTCCACGAGGGGCATTTCGGGGGGAGCAGGGACTGTGGGGGGGTCAGGGCCCCCAAGGGGTGTCTTGGGGTGAGCAGAGACCGTTGTGGGGGTCCTGGGACGACCAAGGGGCCATGGAGGTCATCTTGGAGAAGGTCCAGGGCCCACGAGGGGTGCCTCGGGGTGAGCTGAGCGCCATGCGGAGCACCTGGGTGCAGGGCCCAGGCCCTGTGGGTGCTGTGGGATGGCCGTGAGGCTGCGGGCGGTGTCTGGGGGGAGCATGGGGCCACGGGGGGCGTCTTGGGGTGACCGACAGGCCCTGGGAGGCACCGGGTGGCATCACATGGAGCATCTCCAAGCGGGCCTCGGGCCTCAGGGGCACCTCTCGGTGACCGAAGGACCCATGTGCGATGTCTTGGTACGAATCAGAGGCCATGGGAAAGGTCTCAGGGGTGGGGAGAGCCGCACCGGGGCGCTGGGAGGCTCCTCGGGGTGAGCCGGGGCAGCGGGGGGCACCTCAGGGGGCGCGGGGCCGCGGCGCTGGGGCTGTAACCGCCAGCCGCCGCCCCGTGCCTTGGCCGGGCTCCATCGCTAACCACTTCCAGAGCCACTGCGAGATTTGTTGTTTTAAGAGGCGAGGAGGGGCCGCGTCCGGCCCGCGGGTGCCCGCGGGCGCACAGGGGGGTCCCTGCCGCTGCCCCCCGCCCCGGCTCGCACCCCTGTGCTTGCGGAGCCAGCTCCTGCCTGGGTGCACAATGGCTTTCCAAGTGGGAATATAAAGGGAAGAAGGGGGAAAAAAAAAAAATAAAAAAAATGGTTGGGGGGAGCCAACCCCAAGCTCGGTGCTGGGGGAATTTCTGCTCCCTAAAATGGCTGCCTGGAGGAAGCCGAGCGCGGGCAAGCGCACGGGCACGGGGCGGGATGCGGCGTCGGGGCGGGATGCGGCGATGCCGCCGGCACAAAATGGCTGTCGGGCAGGCGCAGGGAAAAAAAGAAGGGGGGGGGGGGGGAAGGCTGGAAATTGGGGAGGGGAGGGAGACAAAATGGCTGCGCCCGGCATCGACGCCAAGTGGGGGTGTCGGGGCGGGGGGCGGCGCGGTCCCGCCGCCCGCGTGGCTTCGCCGCGGCGGCCAAAAATAACCGAGCCGGGAGGCGCGCGCACGAGGGGCTGGGGGGGCGAGGGAGAAAAAAGGGGGAGAAAATAAAGGAAAGAATTAAATGAAAAAAAAAAAAAAGAAAGAAACAAAACGCCGCGGCGGGCTGGCTGGCAGCGGCGGGCCGATGTGTTTTGACTGCGCTGTTTGGATTGTCTCAGCCTTTTCCCGGCATCAGCCAAAGCTGCGAGAGCGATGCCGAAGGCCAAGGGGTGGGAGAAGGAGGAGGAGGAGGAGGAAGGGGGGAAATGGGGAAAAATTTGAAAATAAATACATAAAAAAAAAAGTCGATCGCCAAGTGTTTGGAAGGGCTCCGGAGGCACCGGGGATGCGCTCGAAGTGTGCTCCGTGTGCCGGGGCGCGGCGGTGGGTTGGGGAGGAGGGATGCTCCCGAGGCTGCTGGCAGCGGGTCGGGGCTGCGGGGCTGCTGAGCTCAGCGTCTGCGCCGGTATTTTTAGATAAGACGCGCGGGCACGCGGGGGGCAGGGATGTCACCGAGGATGGTGGCCGTCCCCCGGCCTCAGGTCACGGCCCTTCGCCGGTGAGGGTTTGGCCGTGGTGGGGAGCATCGCCTGTAACCCACACGGGGCCGTCCCCAGCCCCACCACCGAGGGGCCTGGTCCCCATCTCAGCGGGGCCTGCAGGGAGGGGACAGGCTCCACTGGTGGCAGGTGACGTGCCAGCTTGGTCACGTCCCCAGGACGTCCCCAGCCAGCCTGCCCGTGCCTCAGTTTCCCCAGCAGCTCACCCTGATTTTCTCTCTTGCAGATTCCGAGCAGAGCAGCAGCCCCCGGACGGGCATCGGCTCGGACCAGGAGGACAGCAAGCCCATCACGCTGGGTAAGTGAGGACACGGCGGGGACGTGTGGGGTGCCTGAGGTGCCACCACCATGGGGTGTTCATGTCCTCCTTCATATCCTGGGTGGCTTTGCGGCCAAAATGAGGATATGGGAGCAGAGGGGCCAGGGCTCAGCACCCCATAGCCGTGCATCTACAGGGGACACCAGAGCCTGTCCCCAGGCCACTGCAGCATGGACGGCCCTGAGGACGCAGATGGGAGGCACAGGAAGGGGTGGGGGGGTGTCACAGCTCAGCCCCCGCGCTCCCACGGGTGCCCTGGGGAGATGTGGGGGGCACGGGGGCAGCACCGGGCCCCCCACCCGCTCTCAGCGCCCTCCCCTCTCTCCTGTGCAGACTCGACAGACTTCCAGGAAAGCTTCGTGACCTCGGGGGTGTTCAGCGTCACCGAGCTCATCCAGGTGTCCCGAAGTGAGTGCCCGGGGACCCCCCAGAAACAAACAAACAAACAAAAACCCTTCTCCAGCACTGTGGTGGCACCGGGGCGGGTTTTGGGGTGGGCTGGGGGGAGGACACCAGTGCCACCACGGGGTGATGCCGAGCCCTTGCTGACACCATCCTCTCCCCGCAGCGCCGGTGGTGACGGGCACGGGGCCAAATTTCTCCTTGGGGGAGCTGCAGGGCCACCTGGCCTACGACCTGAACCCCTCCAGCACGGGCATGAGGAGGACGCTGCCCAGCACCTCCTCCAGCGGGTAGGTGCCGCGGGGCGATGCCGGGACCGGCCCGGGCACAGCCGCGCGCTGCCACGCCGCGTGGGACGGCGCGGGCAGGTCAGGTCCTGCTGCGTGCGCTGCGCCCTGACGGCAGCTGCCAGCACCCATGGGTGCCCATGGCACAGGCTGGGGGAGTGGGCGAAGGAAAGGGTGCATGTTGGCTGCCTGTCCCCGTGCCACGGTGCAGCTTCGGCATCACAGCATGGTTTTGGCACCCCGGCACATTTTGGGCACCCCAGCACAGTTTGGGGATCCTGGCACAGTTTTGGCACCCCAGCTGCACGTTTGGTGTACTGGGTGCTGCCGGCTGCAGGGCTCGGGGTGCATCACCATGGGCACGGCACAGCTCAGCCCTCTGTGGCTCCATGTCACCCCCGGGTCAGGAAGTGGCAGGGGACCGTGGCACGAGGGCAGGATGGGGCCCGCATGGCTGGCTCACGGCTGCAGTAATGCTCCAGCTGTGTCTGCGTGGCAGCACGTCGGCGAGGTGCCGGGGCGTAGGGTGCCGCAGGGGGGACGGGGCGGCAGGGGACACGGCCAGCCTGACCCTTCGCTGTCCCCAGGAGCAAACGGCACAAGTCGGGCTCCATGGAGGACGACATCGACACGAGCCCCGGGGGCGAGTACTACACCTCCTCCAACTCGCCCACGAGTAGCAGCCGCAACTGGACAGAAGACATGGAAGGGGGTGAGTGCCGGGGGCTGCCTCGCTATAGGGGCTGCTGTGGGGCCCCAGCAGGCCGGTGCTTCCCTGCGGGTGCTGTCGTGGTGCTATAGGGCGGGCACCCCTGCGGAAGCACAGGCGCAGCACCTGTGCCCTGGTGCTGCTATGGGCCCCTCTGTTTATGCACAGCCTCTCTATAGGTGCCCTGGTGCTGCTATAGGCCCCCCCTGTTTAGGCACAATCCCTCTATAGGTGCTGTGGGGTTGCTATAGGGTCCCCCATTGAGGCACAGACTCTCTGTAGGTGCCGTAATGCTATTATGAGACCCCCCCCATTTAGGCACAGCCTCCCTATAGGGCCAGCCCCACACTGGCCTCTCCCAGCCCCACGGCTGCCGCGCTCGCTGTGGACAGATTTCTTTCTTGCTTTGCTTTTTTTTTCTTTTTTTTTTTTTTTCCCTTTCCTGTCTAGACAGCCCCAATTAGCTGTTCATTAAGAAAAAGGGGGGGCCGGGGCGGGCTGGGCTAATTAAAGCAATGCTGCGGGGCTGGCACGGCGGCTCCCACGCCCCAGGGTGCCTTCGTGGGGCTGCAGGCGGCGGAGCCCCCTACGCTTTTATCCCACCGTCCTGCACCCCCGGCAACAGGGCAGGATCCAGCCCAGCCTCCGCACCCCGCTGGACCCCATCCCGTGGCCACAGGGGTGCTGAGGAGCAGGGCTGGGGGCACAGAGCCCGTCAGAAAGCATGCAGGATGCTGGCAGAAAGCAAATAAATGAGATTTTGGGGGGGGTGAGCCGAGCAAGGGAGTGTGTGCAATGCGAGAAAAACCGTCCCCAGATGGGGTTTTAATTCCAGAGAGGATTTTTCCTGTTGGTGATGTTTCCGGGTATTTGGGGGCTCAGCCCTTGGGGTCGGACCCCCAGGCCTGCTGTGGGTCACTGCACTGCCCTCCCTAGGAGCTGGGCTGTCCCAAAGATGGGGCCAGCCCCACAGCAGCCCCCAAGGCCCCATACATGCAGGGGCTGTGCCCTGTACATGCCAGAGACTGTGCCCTATGTGGTATGGGGACTGCGCCCCGAATAGGCCAGGGTCTGTGCCCCATATGGGCTGAGGACTTTGCCCCATCCTGATCTGGGCCTATGCCCGTATGGTCCAAGGCTGTGCCCCGCGTGGACCAGGACTGTGCTCCATACGTGCTCAGGACCCACTCTGTGCCCCCAGGGCCGACACCGTGCCCCACAGAGGCCAGTGGGGGGGCAGGAGGCTGCCGGGGCCACGCACACACGTGTGCACCGGCGTGCACGGGGTCCGCCACGGTGGCCTGATCCCGGCAGTGGCGGGGGGGGGGTGGCGGGACGTGCTCAGCCGTGGCCGGGGGTTTTACGGCAATCCCGTACTGGATGTTCCGGGAAATCCTCCTAAACGAGCGTCTCAGACGGGGCTAAACCCATTAACGGCGCCTGGGCCAAATGGCCAGAGCTAAAGCTGCGGGGGGATTAACCTGCCAGCCCCCGCGCCCGCCTGGCCCCATGGGGACTGGGGTGTCCTGCCCCGTGCGAGCGTGGAGCCCCCCAGGCGCTGGTGTGGGGTCCTGCCCCACGTCAGGGGGTGCGGGGGTGTCCCCGGGCCCACGGGCACCGTGGAGAGGGGGAGCCCAGCCCCACGCACACACAAGCATTGCTCTGTGCACACAGATGCACACTTGTACGCACAATTGTGCACACAGGTGCACGTGCTATGCTGATGCACATGCATGAACACACGTGCACCCGTGCACACTCACGAATGCACGGCATTGTGCTGATGCGCACGCACGCATATGCACACATGAGCTCATACACATGCAGATCAGTGTGCACATCTAGGCACACACCTGCACACGATTGCACAACTGTGCACACAGATGCGCGCACACTCATGCTGAAGCACATGTGCGCACGCCTGCACACACATGCGGATCTGTGTGCACATGCATGCACACCCATACACAACTGTGCACACAGCCAAATGCACGCAGACACACACGTGTGCACGTGCGTGCATGCACAGACACCCGATGCACACTGCACGCGGGTGCACACAGGTGCTGGTGCACATGCACAGCCCCCTGCACACGTGTGTGCACGTACATGCACACAGATCCCTGTGCATACCCAGTGATGCACACCCACGTGCCGGTGCACACCCACCCACACACCCCCGGGTGCTGTCGTACCCCTCATGCACCCGCACGCCCTCCCCAGGGTGCCCCCCAAACGAGCCCAGCACCCCAAGGCCTGGCACTTTGGGGGCGCGCGGGCCGTAACGCCTCCCCCTGTCCCCGCAGGCATCTCCCCCACCGTGAAGAAGACGGAGATGGACAAGTCGCCCTTCAACAGCCCGTCGCCCCAGGACTCCTCGCCCCGGCTGAGCAGCTTCACGCAGCACCACCGTCCCGTCATCGCGGTGCACAGCGGTGAGCGCGGGGCCAGCGCTGGGCCGGCGCGGGGCTCAGAGACCGGTGGCTCGCGGTGACGCCGCCCGTCCCCTCTCCCTCTCTGTCCCACAGGTATCGCTCGCAGCCCGCACCCTTCGTCCACGCTGCATTTCCCCACCACCTCGATTCTCCCCCAGACGGCCTCCACCTACTTCCCCCACACGGCCATACGGTACCCGCCTCATCTCAACCCGCAGGACCCCCTGAAAGATCTCGTCTCGCTGGCCTGCGACCCGTCCAACCAGCAGCCCGGACCGGTAAGGGTCCCGCACCCCGTCACCGTCACCATCCCCGCCGTCGGGGGTACCCCCGAGGGGAACGCGGTCTCCCCGAGCATCGTCACCCGGAGGCAGGGACGCGCGGTGTCGGGGGGCTCCGCCGCCGCCGCACGGGGGGGGGTTTGGGGGCTCTGGTGGCAGCCGGGTGCCAGCACCCGGTGGTCGGGGCTGGGCGGCTCCGGACGAGCGTTGGCGTTGGTTCGGTGCGCGGGTGGAGTCGGCGCACCTCGTTTCTCCAGCGCTGGGGCTGCGGTCCCCCGGGACCTGCGGGGCTGAGCCGTCACCTGGGGCTGGGGACGCGGGGGGCAGCGGGGTGTCCGGCCGTGGATGTGACCGTCTCCGGAGAGGCACCGTCTTGGAGCGCGCCCGGCGGAGCGCTGGGCCCGCCGTGCCCCGGCCGCCTGCACAGAGGCTGGTGACCCGTCGGCCCGCCGCTGCGCCGCGTCCTGCTGCGTCACCCCGGGGTGGCAGGGGCCCGCCGTGCTGCTCTGCGCCTTCCCTCACCCTGTGCTCCCAGCACCCCCTGCACCCAGCACCCTGCACACCCAGCGTCCTGCACACCCATCACCCTGCACACTCAGCACCCTGCACACCCAGCACCCCATGCACCCCAGCACCCTGCATACCCAGTGCCCTGCACACCCTGCACCCTGTGCACCCAGCACCCCATGCACCCCAGAACCCTGCACACCCTGCACCCTGCACCCCAGCGCACCTTGCACACCCAGAACCCTGCACACCCTGAACCCCTGCACCCTGCACACCCAGCACCCCACACCCAGCACCCTGCACACCAGCACCCTGCACCCCAGAACCCTGCACACCCAGCACCTTGCACACCCAGCACCCTGCACACCCAGAACCCCATGCACCCAGCACCTTGCACACCCAGCACCCTGCACACCCAGACCCTGCACACCCATGCACCCCAGCACCTTGCACACCCAGCACCTTGCACACCCAGAACCCCGTGCACCCAGCACCTTGTGGGCCTAGCACCCTGTGCGCAGAGCACCACCTGCACCAAACACCCTGTGCAACCAGCACTGTATGCACCCCACACCCCATGCACCCCATGCACCCAGCACGCCATGCACCCCACACCCCGTGTACCCAGCACCCCACGTAACCAGCACCCTCTGCACAAAGCACCCTGTGCACCCAACAACCTTCACAACCCCACACCCTGTACACCCAGCACACCAGGCAACCCACACCCTGTGCTCCCAGCAGCTTGTGCACCCAGTACCAGTGCACCCAATACCCTGTGCATCTAGCACCCTGTGCACCCCACGGACCACACACCCAGCCCCCCACGCACCACACACACCCCGTGCCCACGCACCCAGCCCCCCACGCACCCCACACCCCCATGCACCACGCACCCAGCACCCCCACGCACCCCGTGCACCCAGCACTGGGCTCCGTTTGTGCCAAGGCCAGGGGCAGGGGTGGCTTTGATCCCTCCTGCACGCCTCGCCTCCGTACCCCGTGCCTCCATACCCCGTGCCTCCATACCCCGTGTGCCTCCATACCCTGGCTCCGCCACCGCACGCAGAGGGTCTTGAGGACCCCCTGCCCAGCACCAGCAAGGCCTGATGCCAGGGTGAGGGGCACGACCGCCCTTCCCCATGCAGGGGCTCAGGATCGGGCTAGTTCAGGATGGATTCCAGGCCGGCAGGGGGGGAGCAGCCTCCACCAGGCTCCACCACAGGAGAGGCTGCAGAGGAGCCTTCGGAGGCCGCTGCAGCGGGGTGCCCCTTCCCCGCTTCAAAGGGGTCCCGTGGCATCGCCCCCACCCTGTCCCCGCTCCGTGGCTCTGCTCCCCCCGTGCCGGGGCTCGCCGGCGCCGTCCGCTCAGGGCTGCTCTGAGACCCACCAAACTCGTGTCACCGAGGGACGCTCCGCGCCGCGCGGGGCCCGGCCTCGCCGCTGCCGCCTGTGCCTCCCTAATGGCTTTTGCTGTTTGTTTTTTGTCTGTGTTGTGTCCCCAGTTAAATGGAAGTGGTCAAGTGAAAGTGCCCAGCCACTACCTGCCCACGCAGATGCTGGCGCCGCCACCTCCCCCCGGCATGCCCCGGTTGGCCGTCTCTCCTGACACCAAATCCACCACGACAACTTCGGAGGGAGGGACGACCTCACCGACGTCACCCAGTAAGCACCCCCGCGGCGCCCACCCTCCCGCCGGCCCCCTCCTCTCGCCACCCCGGGGTGCTGCCGGAGGCGATGCACGCAATGAGTTTGCTGGGTCTCAGGCAGGACGGCGCGGGCGCTTCGCCCGACGTCCCCCGGGCGGGCTCGGAGCTGGTCCCAGGGACCGGCACGAGCCCCGCGTCCCTCCTGGGCGGCCGGCGGAGCGGGACGGGGCAGCAGAGCCGCAGCCCCCAGGGTGGGCGCAGGGGGGAGGCTCCTCGCCTCTCCCTGCCTCAGTTTCCCCAGCGGTGCGGTGCTGCGGGGAGCGGTGCGGCGCCAGGCTCTGCGCTGGGGCATCGTCCTCTCATTGCCACGGCGGTCCAGGAGTGCTTGCAAAGCCCCCCGAAACCTCGACGTCAGGCTTCGTTAGCAGCGGTGGCTGACGAGCTTGGCTCCCCTCCGCTCCTCCTCGGGGGGCTGCAGCGCCTCGGGCAGGAGGATTTTGGGGTTGCCTCAGGGCACGTGCTGCGGCGGTGGGACACCGTGCCACCGTGGCGCTGCGTGGGGTGGGGAACGTCCCCGTCCCACTGCGCCCAAGGGACACCCCCGGTACCCTGTGAGGCCGCGTGTCCCCAGCAGACACGGTGCCAGGTGCCGCCAGCTGGAGCGTGGGTGCTGAGTTTTGGTGGCGTGAACGCATCAAACCCCGGCCGACGTGGAGGGGACAGTTCAGGACGGCGTGGCACGGCCGGTGATGGGGCCATGGCACGGGGAGGGGACCGGGCAGTGCCAGTCCCCCCCCCGGGCTCAGGAAGGACGCACTGGGGGTGCTGCCTGTCCCCAAGGGGGACGGGGCCTCCCGCCACCACCTGGCCTCCATGGGGCTCAGTAGGGTCCCAGCGCCGGCCCCCAGCTGGGGGGATGTGGCCAAGCGACACCGGCAGCCCCTGTCCTGACGCCGCAGAGCCTGCGTGGCACAGGGGCACCCGTCCGTGCCACGGCGGGCACCGCGCGGCACCGTGCGGCACAGCTCTCCGGCACGGCCCGCGGGGCCGGGGACGTCACCCGGCCACCGGCTCCGGGTGCCCGGGACCCCCGTCCTGCAGCGGGCAGGGCTGGCCCGGGGGGCTGATGGCGGTGCCGCCCGCAGCCCCGTTAACGAGCTCTCGTTTGTTCCCCAGCCTACTCTGCACCAGGCACGCCCCCTGCGAACCGTTCCTTCGTGGGATTAGGACCAAGGGATCCTGGGAGTATCTATCAGGCACAGGTGAGACGGGGGGGCTGCTGGGGGGACCCTCCTGCCCTCGCCCCGGGCAGCACCAGCCTGGCATCGCCGCCGTGGCACCGCCGCCGTGGGTGTCGCAAGCGTGGGCATGGCAAGCGTGGGCACTGCCGCCGTGGTTGTTTCCCTCGTGGTCATTTCTGCCGCGGGCGCTGCCGCCGTGGGACTCTGTGCCGTGGGCATCACCGCCGTCTCATCGCCACCACGGGCACCCCTGCTCTGGGCGTTGCACCGCCACCACAAGCATTGTCACCGTGGGCATTGTCAGCGTGGCGTCCCCCCCAAGGGCAGCTCTGCCCTGGCCATGGGGGTCTCCCAGTGACCCCATGGGGCTGGGGCTGCCCCAGAGGCACCCCGTGCCAGGCCATCAGGCGCTGCCAGTGCCTCGCAGCCAGAAAGGGTCCCCAGGGTCCGTGCCGTGCCCACAACTGGTGCCTTGCCGGGCTCTGGCTGCGCCCCACGCGCCACCACGGCCCAGCTGGGTGCCCACAGCACCGCTGAGCACGAGGGGCACCGGGGGGTCCACATGTCCCCTCTCCAGGAGGGCACGGGCACCCCGCCGTCACCTGGCTGTGCCACCAGCTGCTTGGGGCATCGTGGGATGTGGCGTGTGCCTGCCCAGATGCCTTTAATTAGTGCTGGGCAGTTTTTAATCTGTAGCTCGCGAGCCGGCGCGAGCGAGGCAGGCACTGCCGGCGGGCCGGGGCAGGGGTCCCCACGCGTGACACGAGTCGGCCTCGGCTGGTCGCTGGTCTGGCTGCTGCGTGGGGTGACGCCACTTGGTCACCCCGGGGAGGTTCCCCTCCCGGTCCTCACCCCTCCATGTGCCCACGGGGTGCAGCAGTGTGCCGGGGCGGCGGGACGGGGTGGGGATGGCGCCGTGCCAGGGGCACCCGTGGGTGCTGTGTTGTGCCAGGGTGTGCGCGCTCAGGGTCTGCGACCGTGCCGTGGGGCACATCGGGGTGCTGTGCCACAACAAGGGGGGGTGGCCCCCCCACAGTGATCCCCTGGGACACTGCGAAACCCCCTGGGCTCCAGCGGGGTGTCCCCATCCCACACAGGGTGCCCGGTCCCCGCACCTCCTGCAGTGCCCCGCCTGGCGCCGACCACAGCCTCCGCCCTGCCTCAGTTTCCCCAACCCCACGCATGGGCACAGCGGGGTCCCCCCAGCCCCCTGGGGGTCACCGCCGGGTGCTCGCGGGGTCCCTGTCCTCCTGTCCAGCACCGGGAGCTGCCGTGTGTCCAGCTGCGGGGCAGGAGGGTTGCTCCGTGTGGGGAAACTGAGGCAGGGGGAAACCAAGCGGTGTCCGGGGAGGGGCTGTCCCCAGCCACATGCCACCCACGGCAGGTCCCCAAACCTGGGGAGGTCTCTCCGGTGGCGCAGCGTCGGGCGCTGGGGTGCTCGCAGGTGTGGGGCGGGTTTGGGGAGCGTCGGAGAAGGGCCGGGGGGGGACGCAGGAGGCGCCGGCGTCCCTGGCCAGGGCGGCTGAGACCTGGCGCTCTCGGGTCATGTGTGGCGGGGCCGGGAAGGGTTAAGGGAAGCGGAGGCCCCCGAGCTGTCTCGTTGCCAACGGAAACCAGACATGAGGTCATCGGGGATGAACTTGGACTTGGGGCGGCCGGAGACAATGGGAGGGCGGTGGGGGGCCGGCTGTGGGGCTGGAGGGACCCCCGGCCCTGCCACCCCCAGCGCTGGGGACAGCCGCTGTCCCCAAAGGGGGCGAGCCCCGGGGAGCATCCCAGCCTTCGTCAGGGCGAAAACGCCACCAAAATCGCCTCGGGGTGTGGGGCGGTGGTGGGGAGCCTGGGGGGGGGCACGGTGGGAGGGTGGCTTCCAGGAGTGACCACGGCGGGGACGTGCGGGACCCGTCCTGCTGCTGGGGCCGGGGAACGCCGGGCACGGTGCCACGGGGACCCTGGGAGGGGGACACGGCACCGGGGGGGGTGGGGGGGGGTCCTGGCGCAGCAGGGAGGTGGGGGCTCGGGGACACCCCAGCAGAACGGGGACACGGGGTGGCAGCACGGCGGGGACGGTGGCGCAGGGGACATCGGACGCAGCGCGGTGACGCAGGCGGGCGCAGCGGGACGGGGCTGCGTGGCGAGGACGTGCCGTCCCCAACTTCTCCAGACGGGGAAAGTGAGGCACGGGGAGGGTGGGAGGGGGGGCGCGTGCTGACACGGAGGCCCGGGGGCTGCCGCAGCCAGGGGGCACGGCCGCGGGGCACAGCACTAACGGCGCCTCTCTCTTCTCTCCGGCAGTCCTGGTACCTGGGATAACGCAGCCGTGCCACCCCTTCGCCTCCCTTCTCCTCTGCTTTAGGCACCCTGAGAGGAAAATCCCCGTCCCAGAGCACCAGGCCCAGCCTTTCGGTGACGACGGAGAGCACGAACTAACGACGACGACGACAAGCAAAACCCATCCCGGAAGGAAAGAGAGAGGGAAAGGAAGAAGGAAAAGGTTCGAACTTTTTTAAAAAGGAAAAAAAAAAAAACAACAACAACAACCCACACACAGAAAAAAAACAAAAACAAAAAACAAAAAAAAACACCCTACGAGGACCTTCCCCCCCCCCCCCGGCGACGCATCCACATCCGATTTGCCAGAAAAACAAACGAAAACCGAACACTATTTGCCCCGCCGGCCGGCCCCGCGGCGAGACCGAGCCCGAGACCCGACGCAGCTCGTGACAGCGATGCTCCCGGAGCAGCAGCGGGGCCGCAGCCCCGCTCGCCAGAGGGCTGTTTATGCAAAGTTGTCTTTACTCTTTCATTCTTGCCTCTATGTGAGTAGAAAAGAACAAACCCCCCCTGCGCTGCCCTCCTCCCTCCCGGGACCCCCACGCAGGCTCTCGGGGGGCCGGGGGGGGGGGTGGCGGTGGCCCTCGGGGGAACGCGTCCTGACGGCGCCTGCGGGACGTGGCCGCGGCCGCGCTCGCTGTCTTGTGGCTCCCGGTCCGATGCTCCGTGCCGTGGTCGCGCCTTGGGGACGGGTGACGTGGTGACAGGGGTGACGCGGTGACACCGTGGCGCGGTGACGCGGTGACGCGGCGATGCAGTGGCGTGGTGGTGCGGTGACGCGGTGACACGGTGACGCGGTGGCCAGCATGGCCTGGCAGGAGGTCTTGCAGGAGAGGGGCTGGGGACAGGGGGACACATGGGCAGGGCTGGGGACCTGTGCCGGCGGTGGCGCCCCGTTACCCACGGGGACACGGCGTGGGGACGCTCCCGACGCGCTCCCCCGTGGTGTGACACTGGTCACCCGTCTTTGTGCAATGCCTTCCTCGCTCCCCACAGCCTGCGTCCCCGCGTGTCCCCACGTGTCCCCGTGTGTCCCAACGTGTCCCCACGTGTCCCCGTGTGTCCTTGTGTGTCCCGGTGCCGGGGTGGGGGGGGCGGGGCCGTGCCGGGGTGTGCGTCCGTGTGTCCAAGCTATGCATTCCTGTGGACAGGTACCATGTGGACTTGCGACGAGAGGGTTCGATTGTGTTGCACATTTTGTAGGAAATGCACTTTTAAGAGGGAATCTTAAAAAAAAAAAAAAGAAAGAAAGAAAGAAAACACAAAAAAAAAAGAAAAAATCACAAAAAAGGAGGAGGAGGAGAATGAGGAGGAGGAAGAAGAGACGGGAGCCCCCGGCACTGGCTTGCTGGGATGGCTGGCTTGTTGTTTTTTTGCTTTTTGTTTTTTGGTTGGTTTTTTTTTTTTTTTAATTAAAAAAACGATGGAGAAAAGGAGGACGAGAGTGAAGGCGACCGCAGAGCCGCTCCCAGAGCCCCCCCACAGAGCCCCCGCCGTGCCCCCGGCCCCAGCCCCACCGCGGGGGCACCCTGCCCGCTGCTTCAAGTGCCTCAATTTCGCCGTGGCGCGGCGGGGAGGGCGGCAGGGGCCGGGTCCCGAAGGAGCCCCCAGCGCTGGAGCATCGCTGTGCCAGCACCGAGCATCGCACACCGGCGCCGAGCATCGCACACCGGCACTGAGCACTGCACGCCGGCACCAAGCTGTGCACGCTGGCACCAAGCGTCACACGCCGGCACCAAGCTTTGCACGCCGGCACCGAGCATCGCGCCCCGGCACGGAGCACTGCAGGCCAGCACCGAGCACCGCGCGGTGACACCAAGCATCGCGTGCCGGCCCCGAGCTTTGCACACCGGCCCCGGTGTTGCACGCCAGCACCGGAGCATCGCCCGTTGGCACCACCGGAGCACCGCACATTGGCACCGGAGCGTCGCTGCGCCGGCACCGGGGCATCGCCACGCAGCGTCGCCCGCCAGCAGCGTCGCCGTGCCAGCGCCGCGGTGAGCATCGCTCCGTCGGCACCAACGCATCGCTCACGGCGAGCACACGAGGAAGAGCCCGGCGGTGGCCCCGTCCCACGGCGAGATGTCACCGCGCCCAGGAAGGGGACGTGGGGACCGAGCGGGTCTGACCCGGCCGCGCTGCGCCGCGGGCAGTGCCTTAGGGCAGGGGACCCGGCACGCGGCACCCGGAGACGAGCAGGGGCTGGCGAAGGCCCCGACGCCTCCCGCAAGGTGACGGCACGGCCGCGGGGACACCGGCACGAAGCCACCGAGGGATGGCCCAAGGCCACCGCCGCCACCCCGTGGGGCACCCCATGGACCGCCCGCATCCCGCACCTGCACCCGCACCCTGCTCGCCTCCCCCGGCCCCCCCTGGCCCCCCGCCACCCCCCCCAGAGCATTTACAACCCCCCCCCCCCAAGCAGCCCCGGGATGGCCCAGCGAGGCCGGATCCTGCCCGCCTGGGCGCAGCGTGGCACCGCGGGGAAAGGGCTGACGCAGGAAATCCCGGGGTAAAAAAAAAACAAAAAAGAAAAAAAAATAAAACACAAAAAACGCGAAACACACACAAAAGACGATGAGAAGAAAAGCCACAAACAACAAAAAAGGAAAAAAACAAACAACAAAAAAAAGAGAGCGCGCTTGGCGGAGAGGGAAACTTTTTTTTTTTTAAGGATATGAAAAAAGAAACACATGAAAAAAAGACAAAAAAAAAAAAAAAGACAAATAAACTGCATGGTGCTTTAACAGGATCTCGTGACCTGGCTCAACCCATCCGTGGATGGCTGATGCTGTGCATGGCAGACTGTATTAACCGGCTCTACCTTCCCCCTTCAGAAAAGAGAAAAACAAAAAAAACAAAAAAAACAAAAAAAAATCTGTATAAAAGAAAAAAAAAAGCCGTAAAAAAAAAAAAAAATCCATGTTTTCCTAATTTGCACGAAATTTTATACCACATGATGTGCCTTGCCTTCGAAGACTAAGTATTACCAGAAACGGTCTCACCGCACAGGAGTAGCTGCATGCCTGGGGCTCCCCGCCGCAGGGGGGGCCGGGGGGGCCCGGCCGCTCGCCGCCCGCTCGCCGTCTGCATGTCGTGTTCTTGCGTTGGGCCGCGGGGCCGGAAAGTCCCTTTTTCTCTGTTTTTTTACCGATTTTGTGTGTCCCCCCCCCCCCCCCCCGTAAACGTCTTCCAGTTGTTAATGCCGAGTGCGCCCTGTCCGAACACACCGAATATGCAATACCCCTTGGGCTGCGGCTCCAGGGGGGGCCCGGCGGCCGGGGGGGGGCCGGGGGCTGCGCGCCCCTTCGCTTTGCCTCTTTTTCCTTCCTTTTGTTGTTTCGTTGTTTGTTTCTGGTTTTTGGTTTTTTTTTTAATTATTTTATTTTAATTTTAATTTTTTATTTTTACGTTCATTTTTTGCTTTCAGCAACCAAAGGCGGCGAGGGGGGGGGGGGGGCGGCAGGATGCTGGTGGGGACCCCCCCCCATGTGTGTCCCCCCCCCCCCCCAGTGTGTCCGGGCGAGGTGTG
Source organism: Anser cygnoides (assembly GCF_040182565.1). NCBI lineage: Eukaryota > Metazoa > Chordata > Aves > Anseriformes > Anatidae > Anser > Anser cygnoides. The sequence continues at coordinate 4,768,130 of NC_089899.1, read as the reverse complement.
AGGACTCAGTGGGGTGGGAGCTCGGGGGGGGGGGGGCATGGGACCCCCCCCTCCCCTTTAAACGATGCGAAATGGGGCTGGGGGCCGCCAGCCGGGGGGGGGCTGAGCCCGGCTGCTCTCGTGGCAGGAATGGAACCGTGTGAATGTAGCTGTGCCCCCCCCCGGGGACGCAGCCCCCCCAGCCCCACCGGCTTCATCCTCGGGGAGTGCGGGGGGGGTCCCCTCCGGCCGGGCCTTTGCAGCCCCCCCCCCCCCCCCAAGCCGCGCGCACCCCTAAAAAATCCAGAATTTGCCTTAAAACCCACGCGGCCGAGGACCGACGGGGGTCGTGACGAGCCGGGGGGGGGCACGGGGGGGTCCTCGCTGCTGCTTTGCGCTGAGGAGACGCGGTCGGGTGTCGTGGCTCGGTCACCCGGGGGGGGCAGCGGGGGCCCCGGGCGCTGGTCGGTGCAGATCGGGGAGGGGGGGGTCAATTTTTTTTTTTTTGGGGGGGGGGGGTCCCGAGGAGCCCCCCCCCAACCCCCCCACCCCCCCCCCCGGAGCTGCACGGCGCGGTGTTGGTTTCTGCAAGGACAATGCAACGCAGGGAGCGGTAGTTTTAGCGTCGAGTTGAGGCAAAAAAAAAGAAAAACGGACGAAAAAATGGAAAAAAAAAAAGTGAAAATTGTAAAAAAAAAAACAAAAAAAAGCTAAAAACTAAAAAAAGGGGGGTTAAGGATAGAAAAATTCAGTTTAAAGCAAAAAAAAAAAAAAAATTTGAGGAAAAAATGCATTTCTCACCCGTGACCGGAGCGGAGCAGCGGGGGCAGCGCGGCCCCCCCCCCGGCTGGGCCCCCCCAGCCCGCGGGGCGTGGGGGGGGGGGGGGGGGCGTGGGGCGCGGGCGCCCCTCGGGCCGGGGCCACGCGCCGTGGGGAATCCCCCGTGGGGTCCCCGGATCCCCCCCCCAACCCCCGCCTCGTTGCTGCCTTCGCCTGCGTGGAGGGGGGGGGCCCCGCACCTCCCCCCCCCCCCAAAAAAAAAAAAATTAAAAAACCCGCCCTCGGCAAGAAAAGCACCTTAGAAAATGTTAAAAAAGGCAAAAAAAGCAAAAAAAAAAAAATCACGGACTCACACCCCCCCCCCCCCCCACGCACCCCGACCCCCCCCCCAAGGAGGGAGGCTCGGGCCGGGGGGGGGGGCAGGGAGCGCCCCCCCCCCCCCCCCCCGGGATATTTGCACTGCTCCGCTCTGCGCTAGGGGCCGCATCCTGCCCCCCCCCGCGGCCCCCAGCCGAAGGGAATATGCAACCCCCCCCCCCCCCCCCCCAAGTCTGCCTGGGGGGGGTCTGCTGGGGGGGGGGGGGCCGGGGGCGGGGAGTGGGGGGCCGACCACTAATTTTTATTATTATTATTATTTTTGAACCGTTCGCCGTGATTTTTTTTTTCAGCCCCCCCCCCCCCCCTCTCCCCCCCCCGGGGTGGCCACAATCAGCTCCGCCGGTGGTGGTGGTGGGGGGGGGGGCTCATCGCGGGGTGTCCCCCCCCCCGGGGCTTGGGGACAATATTTTTTTGGGGGGGGGGTGGGGGGGGGACAATCCCGCGCCGCCACAAGCCCAGGCCCCCGCGCCCGGGGCTCGCTCCGGTTCTCATGCACTACAGTCCCCGAGGGGGGGTTGTTTTTTAGTACTCGTTTGCGTTGAAAAAAGCGTTAAAAAAGAAAAAAAATGGGGAAAAAAATACAAAAAAAATTCAAAAACAAAAAAAAAGAAAGAAGTCCTCGTGACCTATAAATAAATCCCTGTACATATATATATATATATACCCACATATATATATATGGGGCCGCAGGGGCGGGGGGGCGCGGGTCCCTGCGGGCCGACACGCAGTTAAGGTACTTTAAGTCGCAAAGTAAGGAATATATATATATATAAATATATATATATATATGTCTTTTGTTGTTGTTTGGGTTTTTTTTTCTTGTTTTTTTTTTGTTTCTTGTTTTTGTTTTTTTTTTTTTCCTTTTTTTTCCGTTTCGTTCCGTTCCGTGCTCGCCGTTTGGAAGCGCTGCTCCCCGGCCCTCACCCACGGGCGGCACCGGGGGACAGAGCGGGGGGGGGAAATTTTGGGGGGGGGGGGGGGGGTGAGGGGGGGGGGGGCGTTACAAAAAAAAAGAACAAAACTAACCGAAAGGCAAGAAAAGGCCCCCCCCCAAAAAAAAAAAAACAAAAAAGCGCGGCGGGGCAGCCGGCGGGCCCACGACGACACCAATACCAAAAATCCCACGCAGTGCCTCTCGCTCGCTGCCCGCCGCCCGCGCCCGCTTTTTTGGGGGGGCTCCTTGCCCCCCCCCCCCCCCCGTCACCCCCCCCCCTTCACACCCCCTCCCCACGGGGGTGCCCCCCCCAAGCCCCCTCCCACGCTGCATCCCCCCCCCCCGTGACCCTGCGGGGGCTGAGCGCAGCGGGGCGCCGCTGCCCCCCCCAACCCCACGCGTGCCCCCCCCCTGCATGCCGCCCCCCCCCCCGGACCCCCGCTCGCCTCCCCGGAGCTTTTCACGATATTTGATTACTCCATGTACACGAACGCAGCCCCCCCCCGCCGCGCCTGCCTACATACAGCTCCCGAACGTGGCTAGGGAATTTTTTTTTGTGGGTTTTTTTTTTTTTTTGGTCATTTTTGGTTTTGGTTGGATTTTTTTTTTTTTTTTCGGCGTCGTTTTTTTCTTTTTTTTTTTTCCGTTTTTTTTTTTTTTTTTTCGCCCCCCTCCCCTATGCAAAAAAAAAAAAAAAAAAAAGAGGAAAAAAAATGATTAAAAAAAAAAAAAGAGATTAAAAAAAAGACAAAAAAAAAAAAGCGGAGGAAAAAAAAAAAGGAGAAAAGTTAAAAAAAAAAAAAAAGACGAAAAAATGTATAAAAATTAAACAAGCTATGCTTCAACTCCACGCCGCGTCCGCGCTTCCTTCGCCGCCCCCACGGGGGACACCGAGGCACGCGTGGGGGCGCTGCTGGGCGGGGCGGGCACTGCCCTGGGTGGGTGCCGCCACCCGTGGGAGGCCCCACCCCTGGGTGCTCTCTCCCCACGCAGGAGGTGGTGGCTCCCCGGGGTACACGCGTGGGGAACACGCTGGGGGGGGGGGGGGGGGGGGGGGCACGGGGTTGGGGCACCCACGGGTGACCCACGCGTGGGGTGCTGCCCCCCCCCCCACGTGACATCATCACCTTGCCCACGTGACCACCACACGCACCCGCATGACGTCACCCCCCCCCCCCCCCCCCGTGTCACCCACGGGTCCCGTGGGGTTGAGGGGCACACCACACCCCCCCCCCCCCCGCCGTACCCACGCGTGGGTGGGCACGGCCCCGTCCCTACGCGCGGCGACACCACACAGGGGAGGCGGGGGCGGGCTGGCAGCTTTACTGGTGGGCTACATCGGGGGGGGCCGCCCAGCGCCCCCCCCGTGGGCTCCCGTCACGCGGCCCCCACGCGGGTCCCGCGGGCTGCCGTGGGAAGGGGCGGTGTCCGCGATCCATTCCCGCGGGGCCGGGATCCGGACCGGGCTTTGCCGTCAGCCGGGGCCGTTCGGCGCTCGGCGCCCCGCAAAACCCGGCGTGGATTTACGGTCGCGGGCGGGCCGGAGCGCGGCCCACGCGTGTCACAGCGACGTGGCCTTGTGGCGCTCCCGCTCGTCGTCGCTGTCCCTGTCGGCCGCCGCGTTGCTGTAGGCGGCCTTCTCCAGCCTGCGGGGATCGGGGGGGGGGGGGGAGGCCGTCAGCAGGGCGCTGCCCCCTTCCACCACCCCCCCACTCCCACGCGTGGGACCCCCCAGAGGGGAAACTGAGGCAGGGCTGGGGCTGGGGCTGGGGCTGGTACCTGCCGATCGCCTGCGGCTCCTCGGGGACTCCGCGCTTCCTGCGAGGGGACACGAGGGGACACGCGGCGTCAGCACCGGACCCTCCCCGCCCCCCCCCGGCACCCTGCCCCCGAGGGCGCGGTGCCCCCGGCCCGGGCACGACGCGGCCCCGGCCCCCACCTGCGCATCCGGAGCTGCCAGAAGCGGTTGGCGAGCAGCACCAGGAAGACGATGAAGAGGAAGACGACGACGGCCGTGAGGCCAACGAGCCAGGGCTGCCACTGCTTGGAGCCGAGGGCTGCAAGGCACCGGGACGGGGACGGCCGTGGGGACGGGGACGGAGCAATAGGGACAGGGGTGGGGGCAAGGACAGGGGTGGGATGGGGACAGGGACGGGGACGGGGACAGCAATGGGGACACAGCAATGGGAATAGGGACAGGGACAGTGATGAGGTTGGGGATGGGGACGGGGACAGCATTGGGGATGGGGACAGCAATGGGGCCAGGGATGGGGATGGGGACAGAGCAATAGGGGCAAGGATAGGGATGGGTATGGGGACAGGGATAGGGACAGCAATGGGGACAGAGACAGCAACAGGGGCAGGGATGGGGATGGGAATGAGAACAGCAGTGAGGGCAGGGACAAGGACAGGGACAGGGATGGGGACAGGGACAGCAGTAGGGACAGGGGTGGGAATGGGGACAGGGACGGGGACAGGTTCAGGGGAGCCCCGTGCCGCAGAGGACAGCACCCTCCATCTCAGGGCATAGTGCCTGAGCCTGGCACCGGGGGACACCGGGGGACACCGGGGTGCTGAGGCCCGGTGACAAAGCCACCCCACAGCCGGCCTGTCCCCATGAGAGCGCGGGGTGCCTGGCACGGGGTGGAGCAGTCGCCCCCAAATTTTCCTGCTCTGACCCCAGAATGGCCGCTGCCGCAGTGCCGGCGCTCGAGGCACTGGGCAGACTGGTCATACTGGGGGGGGGGGGCAGCGGGGTGCCGGTGGCACTTACCCTCCTGTCCCCGGGCGGTGGCAGCGAGGGCGAGCAGGAGCAGCAGCCCCAGGGGCTGGGGGGACCTCGGCATTGCGGGGCGGCGGAGGGGCCCGATCCTGCACCCCGAGGCGGGCGCTCGTCTCCCAGCGCGCGGCACCGCTCCCTGCACCCGGGGCCAAGGGGCGGCTTTTATTGGGCTCAGGAGGACAAGTGCCACCAAGTGCCATGGCAACGCGGTGCCCTTAACCCCCGGGTGGTGGCACCTCCGCCCCGCTCCGCCACCAGCACCCGCGGGCCCCCAGCACCCAGCGGGACCCCCAGACGCGGCACCACAGGAACAGCACCCCAGGCACTGGGGAGACTGGGCGGACTGGGAGCAGCTGGGGAGGTGCCCCCCAGGCAGCGTGGGAGCAGTGCAGTTTTGGGGGGAGAAGAGGCAGATTTGGGGCTTGTCGGTGTCGTTTTGTAAGAGCGGCTTCACGCAGCAGGGGCAGGATTTGCCCGGTGGGTGCAGCTGGACGGACGGACAGAGGGACGGGCGGGTGGGGGCTGGCCAGACGGACGGAGGGGGCTCATCTCTCCCCGCTGCCCCCCACGTGCCCGGGGAGTGCCGGGTGCCATAACCGGGTAAATATTAATGCCCTTATCGCCGAGACCTTGGCAGCGGCCGCGGGCGGCTCCGCTCTGCCTCGCTCTGTCCTCGGGGAGAAAACAGAGGGGGGCAGCACCCAGGGGTGGGCTCCGCAGGGACCCCCTCCCACTGCAACTCCCCAAGGGGGTGAAGAATCCCTGGGGACGTGGGGATGGGGTCCCCAGCGAAGGGCTGGGGGGGGGGGGGTCCAGGCCCCGTCTTGCTTTAGGGGTGGGGGTCTGCACGGAGCCCCCACGCTGCCCCCTCCCAGAGGCTCGTGGGCGCTTTGCTCCCGCTCAGATCGGCTTTGGGGGCACCCGTGGGCGCTGCCGAGCCCTGCCCCATCCTGCGGGGCCTGCCTCTGGCTCTGGCGGGGGCCTCAGCACACAGCCGGGTGTCTGCCTGTCCGTCCGTCCGTCTGTCCGGGCGTCTCCGTGTGTCTGTGCACGCCCGCGCTCACGTGCAGCGGCGTGTGCCCGGGTTTCCACGTGTGCACGCCCGCGCCCCGAGGGTCTGCGCCCACGCCCGGGGGCGCATCTGTGTCTGCGCCCCCCCCAGCGCCCGCCTCTGTGGCCGTGCATCCGTCTGTGCGTCCGTGTGTCCGTCTGTGTGGCCATGTGTCCGTCTGTGCGTCCGTGTGTCCGTCTGTGTGGCTGTGCCCGTGCCAAGCCCGCGTGCACCCATGCCGATGGGCCGAGGTCGGGGCACCCCAGCAGGACGGGGAGCGGGGGGGGGGTTATTGGGGTGCAGCACGACGGCAGCCCCGATGCGCGCGCGTTGGCACCGCCGCGGTGCGGGGGGACGGGGACGGAGCCGCAGGGAGGGGACACAGGGGCTTCGCAGTGGGGTCCCCCCCTAGAAAAACCTCTTCTTGTGGGGGTCGGCGAAGGAGATGGAGCCGCGCGGGGCGGTGGAGAGCAGCCCCAGCGGGATGTCCATGCCGGGCAGCGCGCCGGCGCCTTCGCCCTGCGGCCTCTCCTCCGGCAGCGCCCCGTCCTCCTCCGGCCACTCCACCTCCAGCGCGCCGCCCTCGCCCATCACCGCCTTCTCCTCCTCCGGCTTGGGCCCGAACGCCCAATCTGCGGGGACAAAGACGGGGCCGTGGGCAGCGCGTCCCCGCCGCGGTGTCCCCCGGGGGGGTCCCCAGCCCCCGAGCAATGCAGCAAAAACCTGAACTGCGCGCAACAGGCCTCGTTCCGCATTTATCTGGGGAGAAAAATCCGCTCCTTTGGCCTGCGGGGTCCTGCCCCGTGCCCCAGCAACCCCAGCGCCCCGTTTCCCCTCTGGGCTGGTTGGGGACCCCCTTGCCCCCACCCAGCCCCACGAGGACCCCTGCGGCTCAGCCCCGTGTGTCCCCCTCCCCAAAGGACTCACCGGCGAAGTCGTGCACCAGGTCCTTGATGAGGTGGCCCACGATGGCGTACGCCACCACCAGCACCAGGCTGGCCGCCATCACCAGGTAGACGACGTAGCGGGGCAGGCGGATGCTGTCCAGGGCGGGGGGCTTGTACTCCACGTAGAGCACCCCGTCCTCCTCGGGGGGGGACTGCAGCAGGTGCCGCGGCACGGCACCCCCCGGCAGGGCCATCACCAAGCTCCCCCCCCCCGTGCCCCGGCCCGGAGCCACCCGAACCTCCGCCACGCGGGGGGACACAGGGGACAGGCGGCGTCAGGGTCCCCAAGGCTCCCCCGCGGCCCCCGTGCCCCCCGCGCTCAGGGAGCCGCTCGCCCGCCGGCGCGGAGGACAGAGCAGCCGTGGGAAGGAGCTTAGCGCCGGTAATCCGGGCACAGCCCTGGTGAGCTCAGCATGGGGGTGCAAGAAGTGTCCAAGGTGGCTGGGGGGGTCCCCAAATCCCCCCCACCCCCTCACGTGGCGCTGCAGGTACCCGTGTCCCCTTGTGAGCGGGGAATCGGCTGCAGCTGGGGAGTCCCCAAAGGCAGGGAGGGGACGGACACCCCCAGCTCGGGCACACTCCCCCCCCCCCGCTAAATCCCCCTGCAGGCCCCCAATCCCCCGAGCAGATGGCGCCAAGTCCTTGACGGGGCCCAGCGCTGCCCGAAAGCGATGCCCTCGGCACCGGGGCTGGAGGCCAGGAGGGGGCCCGCAGCATTCCCGGCACCCCGGGGTCCCGCCTGGGTCCCCCCTCCAGCACCGAGTGCCCAAAAGACCTGGAAAAACCCCAATCCCTGCCCGGGGTGGGATCGCCAGGGAGGGACGGAGGTGCCTGCGATGCCCGCGCCGGAGCCGGTGCCAAGGCAGGGCTCGGCGCCCAGGCCCTCCTCCCCGCGCACGTCCCGGCTCTGCTGCGCCCAGGCCAGATCCCGGCCGCAAAAATGCCGCTTTCGTTCCAATTCGGGCTTAAAAGGCATTTGGAGGAGCTGAGGTTTTTTTGCAGGCAGGCGGGAGGAGATGGGGGGGGGGGGGAGGAAGGGGGGTGGGGGAGAGCAGAGGCAAAAATTTGGCATCGCTCCTGCCTGGGCTGCGTGATTCACAACTGGAAAATCAGCGCCGGGAAGCAGGGAGCAAGGGTTGGAGCAGCCCGGTGCGATAACCGGGGCCGAGCACGCCGGGGAGCGCCAGGCACACCGCAACCTGCGCTCCCGTGGGGCGCCGACAGCGTGGCACGGGGGGAAACGGCGCGGCCCCCGCCCCACGTCCCCGTCCCCAGCGCCCACGGGGGACACGGCCGGGCACGGCGGCGCCCCAAGGCCTGGCGGTGCCGCCCCAAAGCCGCCTGCCAGCCGCGGTCTGCGCGGGGCGGAGGGGGCGAGGCGAGAAGCCGCACGACTGCCGGCGCCTCTGCACGGGTGTGAAACCGGCGGCTGGCTGTCACCAGCGCAGAGGAACCGAGGTCTGGCAGCTGGTGGCCCCCCTCCTCCATGTCACACCCGCGCCACGGCGCTCAGGCACCCGTGTCCGGCTTCTGGCCACCAAAATCGTGGTGCCACGAGGCTCCTGCCACAGGGTGCTGAGCTGGAGCAGACTGGGACCGCGCTGGGGCTCCCCGCTCCCTCCTTCCCCCGGCACAAAGCCCCGGGGCCGCCGCAGCACCGGGGGAGCGGCAGCTTTGGGGACTGAGAGGATCGAGCCCGAGTGACTCACGCAGAGACTTCGGTCAAGGGGAGAGGCGCCGTCAGCAGGAGGCTGGCACGGACACCCCACGCAGCAGCACCGCGAGGACTCCGGGCACCGCTCACCCCCATGGCGGGTCTTTGCCCACGCTGGCCCCCCCCCCCCCGTGCTGTGAGGGCAGCCCCAGGGACCCCCGGATGGGGCCGGACCCCGCGGTGTTGAATCACGGCTCTGCTCACGCTGGTGCCCACGGCCGGTGCTTTATTTCCTCCCAGCCCCGCGCGCGCCCGGGGGATTTGGGTGCTGGGTGCTGGCAGCAGGCGGCAGCCGCCGCCCTCCGGCTCTGCTTAAACACGGGGGAAGTCCAGGCAGGCTCTGCCTCACCCCGTAAGCCCTCGCTGCAATGCCATTCCCTGCAGAAAGAAAAACCGTGGCCAAATCTTCCAAGCCTCGCCACGGAACAAGCCCCATCCCAGGGCAAAGGCTGCTGCAGCGCAGAGCCAGCCTGCCCCGACAGGAGAGGCCAAACCCACGGCGGCTCCTCCGGCGCCCCAGCAGCTGCGGAGGGAAGGAGGGCCCCGGCTCGGCACCAACACCGAGGGCAATGCCGAGGCTCCGCGCGGCTCCAACCTACAGGAGCGAGCGCCTGAAGCCAGCCCCGACCCCTCCGGCGAAGCTCAGGTGGGGAAAGCAGAGCCCGCGCGCCCCGAGCCGCCGCGACGGGCTCCGACACGCAGCGAGAGCCCACCCGCTCCGAGCCCCGAGCCAGGCTGCGGGCAGGGGAAGGGGCAGATCCAGGAAATGGGGGGAAGGGGGGCAAGTAGCAGCTCAGCCTGGATTTGGATGCAGAAGGCAGCTGTAATGGTGCCAGAGAGCAAACCCAGTTCCGCCTCCGCCAGCCGGGCACGGAGCCGTCCCGGCAGACGGGGAAGCGCGCCCGGGGGAAGGCGGCGGCGCGCCCGGCCGGGCTCAGGCCTGCAGCTTGCAGAGCCCGTCGGCGTACTGGAACTGGGAGCCGTTCTCGTACTCGTACATGTCCAGCGCCACCTCGCAGCTCTCCCGCACCACCCGCTCCTCGTCCCGGGCGAAGGCGCGCAGGGTCTCCAGGCAGGAGGGGCGGGCGATGGCGCCCAGGGCCTCGGCGCACTCGTGCCGCACCATGGGGCTCTCGGCGCGGCTGCGCAGCGCGGCCGTCAGCTGCGGCACGCACGCCTCGTCCTGCATCTGGCCCAGCACGTAGCCGATCTCGTGGCGGAAGAGGGCGCTGCCGGCCTGGAGCCCTGCGGGAGAGGAGGCGAGAGTGAATCCCCAAAGCTCGCCGGGGTGCCGACCCGAGGCCCCCCACCCAAACGCTGCGGGGCAGGGGGAGGCGTGGGGCGGTCGGATGGGGCTTGGAGCCCGCAGCTGCCTCTCCCCGGGCCCGTGGGGCTCTGGGGGCAGGGTCTCACGCTGCTCTCTCTCCCCGTGTTGCCCCGCCACTGGGACTGCAGTGCCCCGCACGTGTAGCAGCCCGCCCGTGCTGCAGAGGAAGCCCTGCGGGACTGGGAAGCTGTGAGACGAGGTCCCAGAGCCCTGCACACCTCGTCCGATGGCACGGGCATGCCCTCGGCTCACACCAGGTGGCCAGAAGGCATCATCCACTTCCCTGGGGCTGCAGAGAGGGACCAACAGGGTCCGGGGCTGCGCTCTGCCCCTTCCCTGGCCAGGACACATTCACGATTCACGCCCTCTCCAGAACAATCTCCGGAGCCCAGGATGAGGCTGGGTGGCCTCGGACCTTCCAGGGTGGACAAAAGCAGGTCCCCGGCGCCAGGAACCACCAGCTCAGACTGGCAAATCCCACACCAGTTCTGGGCTGCGCCCTCTCTGCAAGCAAGGAGGGGGGAAGGCAGCTTTAGAAGCAGCAGCTCGAGGAGCCGCACAGCTCTGGATTTAGGCGAAGCCGATTCTGGATTAACCCGCAGAGAGGAGACAGCGGGCGGCCCCAGCCGGGCCCTTACCGTCAGCCAGTGCCAGCACGGCGTCCCGGCCGCCCAGGTTCCGCAGGGCGAACATGGCCCGGTAGCGGTCAAAGAGCGGGCGCCCCTCATCCAGGAGGGCTTCGCGCAGCTTGGCCACGTCCGTCTCCTCGGCAGGGGGAGCGGGATCCACCGACTGGTAGGGGCTGGCGCCCGGCTCCTCGCCGTGCTCCTGCAGCCACTCCAGCCTCTTGACGGCCAGCTGGCACGTCTCCGCCACCTGTGGGAACGAGGACGCGGGCCTGGATGCGGGACGGCCCCGAGCAGCACTGGGAGCACGCCCCAGCAGCAACCACCTGCTGCTGCCGGCATTGCTCCGAACCCCGCAGAAACGCCACCCCCAGAGCCTCACCTCAACCACGGGGTCCTCCGAGTACTGCTTCAGGACGTCCAGCACCTCGGGGTTCCCAATGGCGCCCAGCGCTTCACCTGCGGGAAGGAGACGTCAGGAGGCAGCTGGGGCATCTCGGGGAGGTGTCGGGGTGAGGAGAACCCCGCCGTGCTCCCCGGCAGGGCCCCGCCCCGCCCCGCAGGCCTGACGCCGACCTCCCGGACACCGAAGCTGGACAAACAAGCACGGCAACGGCCCGCGGGGAGGCGAGGCCTGGCCAACCGGCCCGGCTGGGGGCCGCGGGCGGGCGCTTCGGACTCCCCGAGCCGTGACGCGGGCGGGGACAGGCACCGTGTTTCAGCGTGCCCCCCTCCCGCGGTGCCGTACCCGCCTCGTGCCGGACCATGGGCTCCTGGCGGGTGTCCCGCAGCACGCTGAGCAGCACGGGGATGGCGGCTTCGTCCCGCATCTGGCCCAGGCAGTAGGCCAGCTCGTGCTTGAGCAGCGCCGAGCCGTCCCCGAAGGCCCGGCCGATGCAGGCCACGGCCGCGGGGCCGCCCAGGTTGCGCAGGGTGAAGAGGGCGCGGAACCGGGCGGGCAGCGGCTGCGCCGCGTCCAGCAGCGTGCGGCCGATGGCGGAGACCTGCTCCTCGGTCACCATGGCGGGGGGCTCCCGGTCGGTCGGTCGCTGCTCCGGTCACGTTCCTCCGGTCTCTCCCGGTCACGCTCTGCGGGCTCCTGCGCATAGGGAAAAGCTCAGAGGGCCCCCGGGCTAACGGGCGAGCTCCCGCCCGGTGCACGAGGCACGGAGCGGGGCCAGGCCCCGGGAGCGGGCGCTGCGGGTAGGGCCCAACCCCGGCTCGGGGCCGGGACCGCGGGAGGGAACCGGAACCGGAGCCGGAACCGGAGCCGGGCCCCGCCGCGGGCCGGAACCGAGCGGCCGGGTCCTTGCGCCGCGCCGGACCCAGAACCGCGCCGGACCCGCACCGGCGCCGGGCCCCGCACTCACCGCGCGCCGCCATGTTGCGCCCCACGTGACCGCGCGCGGCCGCTCCCACCCGGCGGTTCACGCGCAGGGGGAGCCGGGCCCGCCCCCAGCGCGCGCGTGCGCACGGCACCGCCTCCCCCCGCCCCGCCCCGCCGGGTGGGAGCGGCCGGGGGAAGGGGGGGGAGGGGCGGGGAAGGAGGTCAGCGCTGGCGCATGCGCAGTGGCGCGGGGGGCGAGTCGGGGCGGGGGGGGCTGAGGAGCGCCCTGAGGCCGTGAGGCAGTCGGGGGGGGGGGGGGGCGGCCCCACACGGCCTCTGGGATGCCCCCCAGCCCCCTAGGGCTTCCCCATAAGTCCCTGAGGTGCCCCAGTGCCCCCTAGGCCTGCCCCATAGTCCCTCAGCTGCCCCAGTGCCTTCCCAGGGCTGCCCCATAGCCCCTGAGCTGCCCCAGTGCCCCCCCAGGGCTGCCCCACAGCCCCCTAGGGCTTCCCCACAGTCCGTGGGCTGCCCCAGTGCCCCCCCGAGCTGCCCCCCGGGGCTATCCCACAGTCCCTGAGCTGCTTCAGTGCCCCCCAGCGCTGCCCCCCAGCCCCAGCCCAGCAGCAGCAGCCTCCCCATTTCACCCCCCCAGGCGGTGCCGTGCACCCAGCCGTGGGCCCTTCTGCTCCCAGCGCAGCCCCCAGTCCCCGTGGGACGCCCGGCATCCCCGCCGCCAGCGTGCGGGGCCCTCCTGCAGGCCCTGCAGGCCAATTCCCACCCCCCTGCCACTGTCCCGAGGTGAACGTGCTCCCCATCGCGCCTTCCCACCCGCCCCTCTCCCAGGACCCCGATCTTCCACTGCTCGGCCCCACCGGCGTGAGGCGAACGGGGGGCGCCGAGCCCCGCGGTGAGGAGGCTGGGAGCAGCGCTGCGCCTCCCCGCGCCCAGCTCCGAGGCATCGCCTCCCGGCTGCTGCTTTTGGGTTGCAAAACACAGACGTGAAAATCGGGCAGGCTGCAGACGGGCCCCGTCCGACGGTGACGGCACCGCCGGCGAGCAGCCTGCAGCGCTCTGGGTGCCGGGAGGGTGAGGATTTGGGGCCGGGGCCAAGGCGGGGAGGGGGCGGCTGCCCCGCTGCCTCTGCTCGCTGCTCCCCGAGCGGCGGGCCCGTCCCCGAGGGAAGGCTGGCACGGCCCGACGTGCCCGCGCCGCTCCCCCGCCTACCACCTGCAGATGAAATGCTGAGGAAGGTGTCTGCGCGCCGGCAGCTGGCTCTGCCCTGGCACGGCGAGGCGAGGCGGCGTGCCACGGGGCTCAGCCGCCGCGAGATTTCTCAGCCGATAGCGGGCAGAGCTGCGTGCTGCCCCGCACGCCGGGGCTGGGATCGGGGCTGGGAGGTGCTGGCACAACCAGCTGGGCAGCGGGATGGGGCGCAGACCCCCAGCGCAAAGCCCCAGCCGAGCGGAGCCAGAGCTGGGGGTTGCAGGTGCGGTTTCCTTCCCCACCGGTGCCAGCCCCCGGCCAGTTGCTGCTCTGCCCCCTCCTTCCCTTTCCCTCCCAGGGACGTTCACACAAGAGTATTTGTACCTTCAGGGGGGTTCTGCCTCCTTCGAGCGCCCTCCTGAGCTCCTCCCAAGGCGGGGGCCATGGCACAGAGACCTGCTGCAGCCAGGCCCCGTGAGAAGCCAGTGTTTATCTGCACCAGGACAACCCGACAGCCCTCTCCCCAGCCAGACCGTGATCCCCGCTTTATTTACACACCACAGAGCACGTCACAAGATTGATCGGATCCCAGGAGAGAGCACGGGGGTGAAATACATCCCGCTGCCTGCACCCACCGAGGCAAAACCAGCAGGAGCCAACGGGCCGGTGCGGCAGTCCTGGCCGAGCAGCCCGATACCGCCAGGCCAGCGTCCCGGGACATCCACCGGAGCCCGGGGAGGCGCAGGGCCGTGTCCCCGCCGCCGTCAGCCCTCCCCGCAGCTCTCGAAGTACTGGCACATCAGCTCGCGCACCTGCTCGGCCCGGCCGTCCTCCATGGCGGCGGGCGCGGGCTGGCAGGGCTTGGGCAGCTCGGTGGGCTCGGTGCCCTCCAGCCACTCCTCGTTGAAGGGGTTGTCGTGCGCTTCGCAGACGTTGTGCAGGATGCAGCAGGCGAGGACGAGGGTGGGCAGCAGCTCCAGGCTGCAGTCGTCGCACTTGAGGAGGATCTGCCAGCGAGCCTTCAGGCGCAGGAAGGCGTTCTCGATCACGCTGTGCGCCCGCTTGAGGCGGTAGTTGAACTGCAGCTGCCGCTGGGTGAGGTTCTCATCCTCCTGGTAGGGCTTGAGGATCCAGTCTTGCAGGGGGTAGGTGGCGTCGCCCAGCAGCACGTACTTCTGCGCCTTCCCCATGAAGTGCTTGGGCGGGTTGGGGCACAGCCGGCCCTCCTTGGCCAGCACCCACAGGCTGGAGCTCTCCAGGACCGCGCTGTTCTCCATGCTGCCGGGGAAGGCGGTGGAGACGTCCCAGAACTGGCCCAGCCCGTCCACGGTGGCCTGGGTGAGGATGGAGTGCCAGCCCTGGCCGTTGCAGTAGTCGGCGCTGAGGCGCAGCGGGGGGTTGATGGGGATGTGGAGGCTGTCCAGGGCGCCGATGCAGTGCGGGAAGCCCCAGCGGGCGCGGAAGATGCGCACCATGTTCTCCAGCTCCTTCTCGTTGGGCAGCCGGAGGTAGAGGGGCTTCAGCAGCAGGACCACGGCGTAGCTCACCTCCCGCACGCACGTCTGCACCGTGGAGGGCCCCACGCCGAAGAGCGGGCTCAGAGTCTGGTACTCCACGTTGGTGGCCAAGTGCCACAGGGCCACGGCCACCCGCTTCTCCAGGGGCAGCGCGGGGTGGAAGTGGGCGCTGTGCGGAGCCAGCCCCGGCCGCAGCCGGTTGCAGACGTAGAAGAAGGTCTCCCTGGACATCCGGAACTTCTCCAGCCAGTCCTGGGGACGGAACTCCTTCAGCACCACCCGCTCCCACCAGTCCGCGCCCCGGACGCTGGGCCAGGCGCGGGGGTAGAAGTAGCAGCTGGTTCTCCTCCGGCGAGCGATCAGGAGCTGCAAGGCGGGGGGAAGACCACGGGGGCGTGAGGCGGCCGTTCCCCACCCCAAATACCCCCAGTCCAGGTTATTTTTTCCCTCCGAGGACGCAGCTCAAGCCACCTCGAGGGGCGCGGGGCAGGGAGGACGCCCAGTGGCTCCAGGCTGGCAGAACCTGGGTCAAATTTTCCCGTTCCTGGGAAACCCCATCCTAAAGCCACCAAACAGTGGCCGTGAGTCTGGACAAGCGGCCCAGGTTGCACAGAGGAGCGTTCTGGAGGAGGCTCCTTTTGGGGCGGTCAGCGTGCTTTCGCTGTGTTTGTACTTTCTGACGAGCATTATTCACTTTCCTGCAGCAGAGCCAACCACAGGCCTGCTGGTTATTGAAGGGGCACCGAGCCCCGCATGCTCCTGGCTCTTCCACGGGAATTGTCTTTCTGTTTCAAAATGCTAAGAAACAGCTTTAAGCTAAAATGGAGCTTTTTTTTTTTTTTTTTTTGCCTTCCTCAGCAACTGCTCCGGGAAAGTGAATTCACAGAGCTCCCTCCCAGACCGCTCGTCCCCACCGCCCGGTCCCCAGGTCCTCACACCCCTGTCCCGCATGTCCCATCCTTTGTGTCCAGGCTCACACCCGCCATCTGTTTTGTCCCTCATGTCCCCATCCTCACCCTTTGTGTCCTTGTTGACCTCTGTGACGCCCCCCCCCCCCATGTCCTTCCTGTCTCCCATCCTTCACGTCCAGGTATTTGTGTCCCACGTGTCCCCCATGTCCCATCCTTTACCTCCCCTCGCCCCCACGTCCTTCATGTCCCCCTCTGATCGCATCCCATCTTCTGTAACCCATGGCCTTTGTGTCCCCGTGCCCTCTGCACCCCCTGTCCTTCGCATCTTCTCACCCCCCCACCATCCATGCCCCCCATGCCCCCTGTCCTTTGTGTCCCCCATCCCCGCTCTTTGTGTCCCTGCGACCTTTGTGTCCCCTGTCCCTTGCCCTTCCTGTCCCCCATCCTTTTTCTTCCCCGTGCTTGGTGCCCTCTTCATCCCCTGTCCTTGGCGTCCAGCCCCCCATCCCCATCCCCACCCTTTGTGCCCCCCGTCCCCACCCCACGTCCCTGTGACCCCCCCGTGTCCGTTACACCCCCCGTGCCCCTGTGACCCCCCATGTCCCCATAACCCCCACATCTCTGTGACCTCCCCATGTCCCCGTGACCTCCCCGCGTCCCTGTGACCCCCCCGCGTCCCTGTTATCCCTGTGACCCTCCCATGTCCCCATAACCCCCACATCTGTGACCTCCCCACATCCCTGTGACCCCCCCGTGTCCCTGTGACCCCCCCGTGCCCCTGTTATCCCTGTGCCCCCCCCATGTCCCCATAACCCCCACATCCCTGTGACCCCCCCGCGTCCCTGTGACCCCCCATCCCCTCCGCACCCCCCATCCCCCCTCCACCTCCCCGTCCCCCATCCCCCATCCCCCGCCCCCCCCCCCGCCTCCCCCCATCCCCATCCCCATCCCCATCCGTTCCCGGTGCCCCCCCGTTCCCCCCGGCCCCCCCCGGCACCGTCATGAGCCGTTTCTGCCGCTGGCTGTAGTAGTGGCGGAGCCAGGCCCGCCGCTGCGGCCCGTCCCAGCGCCCGGCCATGGCCCGGCGCCGCCCGCCCGCCCGCCGCGCCAGCGCGCCCAGCAGCACCAGCAGCCGCTGCTGCATTTTCAAATCGGGAGCCGGGGCCGCCCTGGAAGTGATCGGCCGCGGGGTCACGGAGGGACCGCCGGGGCGGATCCGCGAGCCTCGGCTCGGGGACGGCCCCCCCCCACCCCCCCCCCGGGGTCGTTTCGGAGCCCCCGGGGCCCCCCTCCCGGGATAACGGGGCCGGGAGCGGCCCGGTGCCCCCCGCGGGGTCCGAGCCCCGGCAGCTTCCAGCGGGACCCGGACGACTCCCCGGGCTGCTTTCACCTCCCCCCCCCCCCCCCCCGGGGGCTTCTTTCACCCCCCCAGGGCTGCTTTCACCCCCCCCCCCGGGGCTACTTTCACCCCACCGGGGCTGCTTTCACCCCCCCCCCCCCCCCGGCTTCTTTCACCCGCCCGGGGCTTCTTTCACCCGCCCGGGGCTGCTTTCACTCCCCCGGGGCTGCTTTCACCCCCCCCCGGGGCTTCTTTCACCCCCCCCGGGGCTGCTTTCACCCCCCACAAGCTGCCATTCACCCCCCCGTGCCAAGCGGCTGCCGGCCGGGGTCTCCACAGCCCCCTGGGCTTTTGCATTGCTGGCTGACACACCACGACCTGTGGCACCACCCATCGTGATAAATACGTGCGCGTTTAATTTGTAGGAAAGCTCGAAAAGCCACGTCGGGCTCAATTTTGGGGAAAACCCCACGACAGCAAAACAAAAAATGCCCCGATAAGCAACGCGAAGCCCCCATTCCCCAGAACCCACAGGGTGTTGGGGGTGTTATTTGAGGGGTCGTTCCCCCGACACAGGGTGTTCATGGGGTTATTTCACGTCCCAAGGTCCCGTTCCCCAGAGCCCATGGGGTGTTCGGGGTGCCCACGGGGTTATTTCACGTCCTGAGGTCCCATTCCCACACCCGGGGTTTTCAGGATGCCCACGGGGTTATTTCACGTCCCGAGGTCCGTGCGGTGGCCGGGAAGCAGGGTGTCCCCCAGGGCACCCCTGGAGGAGAGGCTCTGGGCGCTGCATTCCCTCCCTTGTTTTTTCAGGAATGATTCGGGCCTCTTTTAGGTTGCCAGTTATTAGCTGCTTGTTGCTGCTGCCGTAAACGCGTCCTCAGAAGTGAGCTTCGAATAGATATTCGATTAATCACGGGAGGCCAAGCTGCGTTAATGGCACAGCTAATAACGTTAATGACACAGCTAATAACGTTAATAACACGCGGCTCGCGTGCCTACGGCGTCTTGTGCCGCAGCAGGGAACCCGCGGGGCTGGGGCAGAGCAGGCGGGTGGCGGGCCGGGCGTTGGGCTGTGAGGGCACCTCGGGGCTGCCTCTGGGTAAAGCGTGTGTGTGAAATGTTGGTGTGCAGTTGGTACAATTAGTGTACACCTGGGTACAATGGTGTGCGTGAAATATTTCTGTGTGACCCGGGGGTGGGAGGGGAGGGGAGGGGAGGGGAGGGGAGGGGAGGGGAGGGGAGGGGAGGGGAGGGGAGGGGAGGGGAGGGGGAGGGGAGGGGAGGGGAGGGAAGGGAAGGGAAGGGAAGGGAAGGGAAGGGAAGGGAAGGGAAGGGAAGGGAAGGGAAGGGAAGGGAAGGGAAGGGAAGGGAAGGGAAGGGAAGGGAAGGGAAAGGGAAGGAAGGGAAGGGAAGGGAAGGGAAGGGAAGGGAAGGGAAGGGAAGGGAAGGGAAGGGAAGGGAAGGGAAGGGAAGGGGAAGGGAAGGGAAGGGGGGGGGGGGACCGCGGCGGGGGCGGAACGGATCTGCGCGGCTCTCGCTCCCCGCCGAGGCCCGGCCGGGTGGGAGCCGCCCGCGGCGGTTGCCATGGCAGCGCGCGCCGCCGCTTCCTGTGTAGATTCGAACGGGCGGGCGGGGCGCTCCCGTGGTGCCGCGCGCGGGGCAGCGGGGGGGGGGGGGGGGGGCGGAGCTTCCTGCCGGGGCCGCCGCCATATTGGGGAGAGCTGGGGCCGGCGCCGTGACAGGAGGAGGCGGAGCAGGGCCGGGCTGGGCCGGGCGGGCAGGTAGGTGGGTAGGTGGGCAGGGGGGCTGGGGCGGGGGGCCGGGGGCACGGGCAGGGGGGTGAAGGGTGCGGGGGAGGCCTCCGGGGGGACCGGGCAGGGGGCCCGGGGCAGGCCCTAGTTGCTGGGGCCCGGCCCTGGGCTCCCCGGTCGGGGCGGGGCCGGGGGGGGGGGTTGGAGGGGGGGGGAGCCGCGGAGCAGCCCCGAAACCCCCCCCCCTCAGGAGCCGGCCGTGTCCGTGCTGCCGTGCTCCCGGCGGCTGTCGGGGCTCGGAGGGAGCCCGGTGCCGCTCGGGGCCTTGTGTCGTTACCGCGCCGGGGGTGGCCGCCGAGGGGAGCGCTCCGGGAGCTCGGCCAGGGCAGGGCTGAGGGCTGCGAGCTCCGCACCGGGCGTGTGGCGGCCGGGGGTGTCTGTGTGTGTGTGTGCTGGCAGCCCGCGCCGTGCCCTGCCGCCCTGGGGTCGTGGCGGAGTCACCGTCAGCTGCCACGGGCTTCCCCGCCCGGGTGGGTGTCCCGGGGCTGGGGCTCTCCCGGAGGCACGGTGCTCGTCCCCTTGGGAGTTTTCTCCCCGAGCCTTACTCGGCTTGCGCGTTCGATGGTGCAAGCCTGGCGTCGTGTGCCCGAGGCTCCTGATGGAGCGATTCCCCTGCTGGCAGCGGCACCTCCCAGTAAAGCCTGGATTTTTTTTTTTAATTGCTGTTGTTATTGTTTTAGGCCGAAGCAGAATTTTCTGGGGCTGTTTACTGAAACTGCTGCGTCTTCTAAACCGTACAGCTCTTGTTCGGTGAGCTGGCCGGGGGCACTGCTGCGTCTTCCGTAGTTTAAGCGCTGTGATGGAGCAGGCGTCTGAATCACCTGACTTCGGCGCAGCTCCGCGGACGAGGCTGCTGGTGAATTTTTAATCCTGGCTTTTAAAGCGCTGCCTTCTGATAAGGCCGTCGGTAAGGGGGACCTTTCACCTCGAGCTGGTGCCCCCAGCAGCTGCCTGGGCTTTGTTTCGAGGCTTAAGATAAGCGGGCAGATGTGCTCCGCGAGTTTTTGTTTCCGTTCTGAAATGAAACCGAAGGTTGGCGAAGCCGATTCCTTTCGGTGTTTGGGGCAAGTCGCCCCGCTCCGACACAGCCTGCGGGTAGGTGAGTGGGGTAAGCGCGCTGCCCGGGGGCTGCGGGGCCCAGGAGAGGCGGTGGCCGGCCTTTGTGCTTCGGGTGCTCTTGGCTTTCCTCTGCCTCCTAAAGCTGGCCGCACGCAGGGCAGGGCGTGCAAACTACTTCGGAAAAACCCCAAAGTGTCGGTGAAACGCTAAGAAGCGCGCCCGGCAGCCTTTCTCTTGGGCTGCTCTTGAGTGCGGAGCACTTGGCGTGGCCAAGCTCTGCCCTTAAGACCCCTTACCCCAGGCCCCTGCGCACTTTGCCCGGCGCGTCCCTGCTTCCTCCTCGCTCAGCGGTGTTCAGAGGAAATAAGCGAAGGGGTCGGTACCCGCGGGGCGCTTGCCAACAGGAGCGCCGCCACGTGCCAGCTGATGAGCAGCCAAAAGCAGAAGCTCCGTCCTGCGGGGTGACGCGGGGACCGGTGTCCTCGGGGCAGGGACCAGTCGCCCGCTGGCACCGGGGCTGCTGGGGGCTCTGCTCTCAGCTTTGGAGCAGCCGTGGCGTGGAGGCGAAGTGGAGAACGCGCGCGTCCTGTCCGCGTGCCGGCTCCGGGGTTCCTGCCCCCCTCCGTTGCCAGCCGTGCCCTTACCCTCTCGCCCCCGCAGCAGGGAGTTGTTCTGCTCTGCCTTGCCCGAGGGAGCCCACCTCGTCACCTTGCAGCGGGGCGCAAGGAGCCAACAGCACTTGCGTGGTGCCGGCTCGGTCCCGGCCCGCTCTGCCCCAAAAGGCCGGGTGCTCGCACCTCGCTCGGCGCAGGAACCTGTGCCGCCTGCTGCATGTCCCCCGCTGCGGAGCTTTTCCTGCTGCCTCCCGGTTGTTTTGCTTTCGCACCAGACGAACCCGTTGGGAGCGTTTCCGCTAACGAGGCGCGGAGGTTTGCCTTCTGACCCCCGGGGCGGGAGACGACACGGCAGCGACCCCGCAGTGCGCGCTGCCTCGTGGGGCCGCATGCGGTTCCCAGCCCGTGGCTTCCCACGCTGCTGGAGGCTTTGTGCTCTCCTCAGGCTCCCCGCAGCAGGCGTGGCTCGCTTCTTTGTGAAGCAGCACGGGGAAAAGGAGAAATAATCGCTACCTGCAGGCAATGAAA
The DNA here is from genome assembly GCF_040182565.1 of Anser cygnoides. Classification (NCBI taxonomy): domain Eukaryota; kingdom Metazoa; phylum Chordata; class Aves; order Anseriformes; family Anatidae; genus Anser; species Anser cygnoides. The sequence continues at coordinate 4,747,297 of NC_089899.1, read as the reverse complement.
GGGCTTTCTAACGGCGATGCTCTTCTGCGATCCCCTGCTGTGTGCACGATTGCCGGGTCTGCTCAGATAAACCCCGCGCTTCTGGCAGGCTCCTGTGATCCGCAGGGACACGCGTATGGAATGAGAAGCGCCGTCTAGGAAGGTGAAGGAGCAACCCCGCAGTTCTCCTGACTCGTAAAGGCTGCTCGGGGCGAACTTGGGAACCCCTCGGCTGCGTGCGGGCAGGGAGGGGGCCGCTGCCTCCGCCGCTGGGCGTCGTGCGAAGGGAGTGGCTGAAAACGTTCCCGTGCTCCGAGCGCAGCACGGCAGGCTCTGCCCCAGCAGGTTCCCTTCCAGCCATGGAGAGGAGGAGGGTTTGGGGGGGAAAAAAGCCCATCCGGCCTGAAAGTGGTGGAGAGATCTGAGCGTCGCTCACATAGGAGAGGCCCCGGAGCAGCGTTCCCCCAGACGAGGTGCTGCGCCTGGCTTCTCTGGGGGGAAGCCCTCTGGGCTTGTGATGGCGTACTGAGGATTGTTACCGGTTGGGGGGGCTTTATTTTTGGTGAGGGCTCTCCCAAATACGTTTTTCCTGTTCCCCTGAAGGTGTCACAGCGCTGTGCTTCTGCTGGCACGTGGAAGTCCCCATCCTGGCCGGAGCTCTGGGCGCGAGCCGAGGGTGAGGTACGGGGAGCGGGCTGCCCGCGGCCTTCGTGTCCCGAGTGGCTCCAGGGAGCGCGGGTACAGCGCGCTTTGCTGGTCCGGGGTCCCTTGTCACCTGCTCGGGCTCTGGGGTGCTTTGAGAAGCAGATGCAGCCTTAACTCAGCTCCGAAGCTGCCTCGGAGAGGGCTGCGGAAAGTCCTGGAGCTTGTCTGAGCGCAGCTGGAGGTGCAGCGAGTCGCACAACGTCGGACGTTTGTCACCTCCAGCGCTGGCCCGCGAGGAAGGGACGATGTCTGGTGACGCTGGTGGTGAAAGGAGGCACAAACAGCACCCACCGCTCGTCTGTGGAGCTTGGTGTGGAGCGGCAGCAGCATCTTGAGCCAAGGGTTGGGAGGCTGCGTGCGGGTAGGGGATGAAAACAATGCTGGGGCCGCAGCTTTGGGGCGTTTTCTTTCCAACCTGGCTCGAGTTCAGCCCGTGCCTGCTGCCCGTCGGCTACAAGGCGGCCCCTGCGGGATGTGGGCCCTCTGGAGCCGGTGGCAGCGGGTGTCTAAAGGCGTCCGTCACCTCGGGGGGCGGGAGGTGGTGGCTTTGCCTCGCACAGGCTGTGGAAAGGCAGAACCCAGGCGGATTTCTGCAGGACCCTCAGTGAAGAGCAGTCGCGCTGAACGCGCTGACGTGACGTGGCGGCTCTCGCAGCGGCCGCTCGGCGGGCCCTGGTTTGGTGCCGGCGGGATTTCCTGCAGGCCTCGGGGGGAAGATGTTGCCTGTCACCTAACGCCAGCGTTCGCACCGGTACTGAGGGAGCTGCCGGACGAGAAACCGCCTGGTTGCGGCTCTACCAGCGAGGAGACGTCGGTGAAACTTGCACAAGGCTCTGGCTTTCTGCGTTACTGCCGCTTTTAAACGGAAGCTAGTGAGTTCGGAGGGTTCGTTCGGCACGGCGCGCACGCAGCACGCGTGAAGGTGTTGCCCTGGGTTAAGCGCAGAGGAGCTCAGCTTCAGCCTGCCCGCCAGCGGAGCGCTGCGCTCCTTGCCGACACCAGCTCCGGTGCTGTGAGGCCAGCCCCAGCACCCCGCCTGCCTTTCTAACGGGCCCGACCACCAGCAAAAAACGCTGCCTTCGGCGTGCGCAGGGGTCCGGGAACTGAAAGAACCCCAGACAGCCCAACCGCTCCTCCGGCCTGCGTGGCGGAGCTGCCCCGGGCAGCAGCTCGCCCCTGCCCCGCGCTGGCTCTCCACTCGCAGAGCGGGTCCAGCCCAGAGGCGGGCGTCTTATTTTGGGGCCGAGGAGGTTTCACCCACCCAGCTGAACGTGCGGCACCGCCGGGCACGGCGGAGGTGCCCGTCCGTCCCCCTGTGCCAGACGAGTCCCACGGTTGTCAGCAGCTGAGGCCGGCGCTAACTCACTGCCCCGTGAGCGTTGCCCAGTGACGGGTTCGGAGAAGCCTTGGGAGCACCAACCGCTGGCTGCGGGGAAGCAGGGCATCTGGCTTTGATTTCCAGCCCCGCTGTTCGTGACTGAGAGGCCGATGCGCTCGCTTACAGCTTCCCCTTGGTAAATTGTGGGGTCTTCCCTAGAGCTTTTAAATATTCATCACCGGAATGACGAAGTATTTTTCCCTTCAAACTGGTGCCATTGCATACCGGCCCGGAGAGAAGGCAGCATCGCTGGGCCTGCGCAGGCTCTCGCTAACGAAATCTGCCTGCGGGAGGCTTTCCAGTTTCCCTTAAAGCCGTGGGAAAGGCTGTGCCTGAGAACTGGGGGCTGTGACTGCAAGCTTATTTCTTTAAGAAATAAATCCTGAGGAACCAGGTGCTCTGTACTCGGTCCGGGATCCCGTTCTGTTACCAGTTACGTGCTCTGCCTGGAGAAGGCAGGTGGCCGTTGTTTTCAAGAAGGATTTGTGCTTTCTGACCGAGTCTTGGTGTTTTCTCCACGCGCCGTACATCTTACCCGTGAGCTGGCCGGATTGTATCCCGGCTAACGTTGCTCAGAGCAACGCTTCCAGGTGAAGTCGTGGCGCTCAACAAGCGCGCCCCGTTCTTTTTTGTTGACCCAACCTTGGCGCGTCCAAACGCTTCGCGTTTTTTCCCTCAGTATGGATCTGGTTTTCATAAGCCGGCGTGCAGAACCCCAGGGCGGGCAGCGAGCTGAGCGCAGGCGTTTCTGCAGAACTGTTCCTCTGTTCGGACGCGGCCTGTACCTGCTCGGGCCTCTCGGCAGGCGCTGAAGTCGAGGTGACGAGCGTGGGCTTTGTGCCGTGGCTCACCTGAGCAGGGAGCCCCTGGCTGTCCTGTTACAGGAGCGTTGTGCTGCTCTTAAAAACGGAGCTAGCGCGGAGGAGAGGGGCCGAGCGCGAGGCGCTGGTGGTGGCGAGAGGCTCTGACAGCACCGAAGGCAGGAGAACTTTCAAGCACATGAATGGAATCCAAAATTTATCCGAATCCCAAATTTCGGGGGGGCGAAGGGGAGGAGGGGAAGTCTGGCGGTTCACGTTCGATGTGTGCCCCGTGGGGCTTTATTTCAAAGCGGCCGAAGCCCGAAGCCGGGCGCCGTGGGGCCTGTCGGTGCTGCTGCGCCCTGCCCGCGCCGCCCCTCCCCTGTCGTTCACTCTGCGCGCGCTGCGTTCCTGACCGGGAGCCTCGGTGGTCTGCATCTGCCCGGGTCTGGAACCCGAGTGAAAAGCTCCGCAAGTGAACGCGTTGGATAGCCCGAATTAAAAACATCACGATCCTGCGGGGCTGGGCCTGCGTCGCCCACGCTGAGCCCTTCTGGGAAGACGCTTCGGATGTGCGGTGTCCCCAGCTGGTCACGCGCCTCGTGTGGGTTCTGCAAGCTGCGTTTTCTTACTCGCGGTGTAAAAAAAATACATCTTGTGGAAACGCTGGGTTTGAGAGGTCCTGCTGGCCTCAAAGAAAGGTTTGGGAGGCTGTGAGTAGGTAAAGGCAGTGGTGAGGAAACTAAAAAATAGGAGGAAGTGTTTGACATGGGATGCACTGAGATTTCGTTTTGCTATTATTAACAAATGAGTTTTATTATTAAACTCTTCTAAATGCTCACTCGCAGTAACGCCATCTCTGCCTCTCCGCTGGTGGAAGCTGCTCACCGTTAAATTCGGTGGCGTTCTCCAGCCTTTCCTCTGAGGGAACATATGGGGGAAATGTGTTACGTTAAAAAAGAAGAGAGCCCGGGGGAGGAGGTGGCAGAGGTAAGCAGGTGTGCTCGGCAGCAGCTCGGCAGCCGCTGTTTCGGGGCTGCTCCTGTAATAGCGCTGGCGTGCTTAACAGCCGGGAACAGAACGGCTTTTTGGTGTCTGTATTTCGGTGTCTGTAAGAGGTCCGAACTCCAGCGCTACCAAACCGCTTGGATGGCAGGGCGGGAGCCGCTTCTCCAGAGTTGGTGCTCTGTCCTCGTGCTTTCCCGGCCGTTTGCAGCACGCCGGAATTCCCGGTCGCGTCTCACCAGGCTGCTGCCGGCCTCCTGACCCGGCATGCGCCCGCGGCGCTGGGCGAGCGTCCGCTCCTGGGGGCAGGGAGCGGGGCCCGGCTCTGCCCAGCCCTGCCGCGCCGCGGCCTCCCAGGTCTCCCAAATCCGTATCTCGAGGCAGCGCCGTTCGTGGAGCCGGGCCTCCAGCCAGCCCCAGCGAATGTTTATGCGACAGCAGTCGATTGAAAATCTCTTCACCTTCCGCAGAGCTTCCAGGTGCCTCCGTCGCAGGGTTCTGCGCGGCGTGCGCTCGTTCTGCCTTTCCCTCTGGAGATGTTTCCCTTGGGCTGAGCGACCGGCCGGGCACGGCTGCTGGGGAGGCTGGGCGCAGGCAGGGCTGCTCGGGGGAAGGCTGCAGCTCCGTGCCCTCCCGGAAAGGTTCGGTATCCTTTGTTGATGCGTGCTGTAACTTAGCCAATTCTAGGTAATGGAGCAGCCCTCTCATAAAACGGGCGCTCGAGTGACACGTGCATTGCAGCGCGGCCTCGCCGTGCGGCCGTAGCTGGGCTGGCTTTATGGTAGCCCAGAGGCAGATGTGGGGCAGCACGGGCGTCAGAGATTGAACGCTTCCTCAGGGGGCTCCCCAGTCCAGAGCTGCCCCTGTTCCTGCGCTTCAGGGCACCAAAAGGCTGCCGTGCATGCGCCGCGGATGAAATAATCGCGCTGGCACAGAGGTGCCTGCCTCTGGCCCGCGGTGCCACGGGCTGTGGGCATCCGATCCCTGCACGCCTGCGTACCTGGGGCTCGCCAAGCTGCGCTGCCGCGGTCGGCGAGCGTGAGGTCGCGGTCTGTGCTCGGGCTGTCGCATGCTTCGGTCCTATCGGCTGCAAAACGCCGATCGCCTATTCGGGTGAATTAACAACCAAGGGCAGCAATACAGGAAAACACTTCCGTCAGCAACCTTGCACTGGGCTTTATCGCACAGGGTTGATAACGCTGCTGTGGAGGGGGAAAGTGGGCTCTGGTTTAAAGAGTCTTGAGTGATGCTGGAGGCTGCTTCTACGTGAAGAGGTGTAATATTTTGGTGGTTTTCTCCCCCCATCTGTTGCAGCAGACTAATTACTGATTGGGCTTCATGAACGTAAATCCCTGAGGCTGCTGAACTCCCCAACCCCTACACGTTCCACCATGGACCAGGATTATGAGAGACGTCTCCTACGCCAAATCAACATCCAGAATGAAAACACGATGCCTTGTGTAAGTACGGATGGTCTGTACCAAGGGATCTGAGCCTGAAAGCGAAGCGCTCGTCTGCATTGCCTGTGACTGTTTTCAGTTGAGCTTTGGCAGATGTGGGAACCTGTGCCCTTTGTGGGGCTGTGACCAGATGAGAGCTCCTGAGCTGTTGTAGGAGTAACCGAATAACCCCACTCTAACAGTGCTTTCACGCAGACAACCTCAGTTCAGGTTGCAAAAGTGAGTTAAGAGATGTTTTTGTAGTGCAGTGATGGCTTTTACTAAATAATCTCTGGAATCGCAGGCAGAGTGTAAAAAGGTTGAGGACTAACAAACACAAAGCCTTAGGACTGGAGGCTGAAGCAGCTAGAGAACAAGCTAAAGAGCAGGGGAGGCGGTTGTGTATTTCTGTCCCTGAGAAAGCCATGGAGCAAATCCTTCTGGAAACCATTTCCAGACATGAGGGACCCAAATGTGTTTGAAAGCAGTCAGCACAAGCTTACCAAGGGCAAATCATGCCTGACCAACCTGCGAGCCTTCTACGAAGGCACGATTTAACGTGATGGATGGGAGGAGGGAGCACATGTCGTCTGCACTGACTGCAGCGAGGCTTTTGGCGCAGTCTCCCAGAGCAGAATTGAAGGTGGGTGGTCTGCAGGAGGGGAGGTTATCTAGCTGGGCTCAGAATAGTCGCCAGGAGTCAGCCTGGCTAGTGACCAGCCTCTGGGGGGAGTGCTGCTGAGTGCCTTCAGTGGGGAGCAGAGCAGAGGGAGGCGGTGCGCGATCCCCGAGTTCCTGCATGACGCTGTACTGGGGGGAGTTGTTGAAGCACCTGGGGTAGAGGTATTTCCTGCGTTCAGAGGGAGCTTGGCAGGCTGGAGAAACCAGCCCTCTTCTGAGCCGGGGTCCTCTCCGCTACGAGTTTCTGTACGAAAAAGAATGTGATCGCACTCGAGGAATCTGCAGCACACCCAGCGAGCGTTCTGCCCTGCTCTCGCCTTCCCTGTGTTTGCCTGGGCAGCATCAGCTTGAAAAGGGGCAGTGCGAAAGGCGCTGCTTAATTGTTTCTCTTGACAGATGTTCCTGTGACAGCTGGGCTGGGTGTGCGTACTCATTCTGCTAAGGGGATAAACCAGTGTTTTGCTCTTCTATTTTGGCATATTTAGCTTTGACAAGACCTCTTTGATGTTTGTCAGACCCCCTGCTGGGATCAACACTTGTTCTTGCGTGTGTCTAAATCTCTAATTCAGGTAGCAGAGATGAGAAGAACCCTGACGCCTTCCAATTCTCCGATGTCTTCTCCGAGTAAGCATGGAGACAGGTTCATTCCCTCAAGAGCTGGGGCCAACTGGAGCATCAACTTCCACAGAATAAATGTAAGCTTCGCTCCCTTCTCCTGCAGCGCAAAGTCTTTGAAGTGAGGAAATGGCACGTTTCATTTTGGCTGGCATTTCATTTTGGCTCTGCTTATCTTCTGAGCCATGGTCTGCTGCTGCCCTTAAAGAGTTCCTTTGAATGTGTGCCTCCTGGCCCGCAGGTGCAGCCTGTTTGCAGACTTCTTTGTTTGCTATTTTACGTGCATTGTGATGGTTCTGTGTGGTGATGGTGTTGGTTTTTTTTTTTTCCCCTTTCAGGAAAATGAAAAATCACCAAGTCAAAACAGAAAAGCAAAGGATGCCACATCGGACAATGGCAAAGGTGAGACCTTCTTTCTGCTGCTTGTAGCCTTGGCTACGGCTTTTATTCCAAATTGATGCCGAGTTTGGAAATTAAATGAACGCTGGCACTTTTGTGCTTATCTTAAGCAAAAAGCCACGCTGGTGTTTTGTGCACGTGTCACAAGAGTGAACACCTGGTCACCTCAGTGGGCTGCTGCTGAGCATCTGGGAAGCGAGGGCCTGTTTGTATCTCTTGATTTATTGAGTCACGGAAGTAATTTCCTGATGGTGTGGAAGGAGGGGAAGCTTGCTGCTAATCTTAATTCCGAGCTGGAGTCCCAGGCTTATGAAGAGGCCCTGTGAGTGTAGAAGTCAGGCGGTTGTGACCCAGTCGGTCCCTGCAGAGGCGCTTGTGGCTTCAGAGTTCCCTGCCTAAGCACTCGTTTGGGTTCACAGATGGCCTCGCTTACTCCGCCCTGCTGAAGAATGAACTCTTAGGAGCAGGGATCGAGAAAGTGCAGGACCCGCAGACGGAAGACAGGAGGTTGCAGCCGTCCACTCCAGAGAAGAAGTCCCTCTTCACTGTAAGTTGGTTTGCATTTAAAACAAAGGGAGTTTGTGTGTCTTGTGTCGTGGGAGCAAAGCGCGTGGTTCTGTCAAGTTGCTAATGCAAGAGAGTTAGTGTTAAGATTTTGCTGATGTTTGCTCCTCAACTTACTTGGTGGCCTATAAAGAAAACGTAAATATCTGTAGCAAGCTACGTACTTCCTATTTCTGTACTGGCAAGGAAGCTGGGTGGGAACAAAGCTTTTTTGGACGCTCTTAAGACTGAGTAAATGACCAAATCAAGGTTTTGGTCTGCAGTGGAAGTTTTTGTATGGTCCTGGAACACCTGGAAAAGAGGGGAACTGAAAAGGCTGGAAAACTGGCAGTGGATGTTGGAGCTAGCTGGGCACTGGTGCCTGTGTGAGTGGTTTACATCGGTCTTGGGCATGGTGGTGTTCTTACTGGGTGTGTTTTCTTTCTGCAGTATTCTCTCAGCACAAAACGTTCCAGTCCGGATGATGGTAACGAGGTCTCGCCGTATTCCTTGTCTCCTGTCAGCAACAAAAGGTAATACTGATTCCCCACAGACTTCTACAGTGGGGGAGTGTTGAAACAGGTTTCAGTGAGGTGTTTCAGTGATGTTCTCGAGGGTTTCTCTTTAAGGCAACTAAAATTGCCACATGAATTGGTTTGGGAAGTCTGAGAAGGTAATAAGTAGGGACAGTCAGGTTCCCTAAGGATTCCTGAGTACACCCCAACTGCTTAATACCGAATGTGTCCTGACCAGCCCTCAGCAGTCAGCTTGTTGATTTGCTCCCCAGCTCCTTTATAGAACTAGAGACTAATTCCTTCTAACATGCTGGAAAGCATTTTGCTGCCTCTTTGTGTATCTCTGTAGAAATGCAGGTATGCTCTAAAGACTAGCTGCATCTGTCCACGCCATCTGCTGTGATGTGTGATATTCTGTAGTTGTTGTTATATCTCTCGTTGTAAACAGTCAGAAGCTGCTACGATCACCCCGAAAACCAACTCGGAAAATCTCAAAGATTCCTTTCAAAGTTTTGGATGCCCCAGAACTGCAGGACGACTTCTACCTGAACCTGGTGGACTGGTCCTCTCTTAACGTCCTCAGCGTTGGCCTTGGCACATGTGTTTACCTGTGGAGTGCTTGTACGAGCCAGGTAAATGATGACCAGCGTCTGGAGAGTGATGTACCTGTTGCTGTGGGTGTTCTCCAGCTGCAGCACCTTTCAGAACTATGGAACACGCTGTGGGAGGGATTCGGTGCTTGTAATGCTCTGTCCCAAACCGGGAGATAGCTCTGGAGGTAGCTGATGCAGCATGACAATGACAAGTATTTCTCATTCTGTCTTATCCTCAAGGTGACCCGACTGTGCGATCTGTCCGTGGAAGGAGATTCTGTAACGTCTGTGGGCTGGTCAGAACGGGTCAGTATAACACTGCCAAGTGAAATGCAATTCAAATGCTATCACCGTAGCTGTATAGCCCTTCGTTGCAAGCTCTAAAATCATGGATTATTTTTCTGTATTCTCCCAAACTCCCTGTGTGCTGTTCATCAAATGTGTTTCTTGTCTCTGCTAAACGAGAGGGGATAGAGGGTAACCTCTTGTATCTTGACACTCTGGAGGCACTTGCTAAGAGGTATGGGAGGGGAAAAAAAAAACATTTTATTGTCAAGAGCTGGAGAAGTGACCTGATTCTAAGTATGTTTCAGCCGGGCTGCTTGGCTCCTCTCTTCAGTAGGGAAAAGATGCGAGATGGAAGAACTCTGGATGCTTTCCATCTTGTGGGATTTATCTGAAGTCGTCTCAGCATCTAGCTTTTTGTTTTATTTCTGTCTGTACTTACTGGCTTTACTGATCGTGGTTTTCTGTTTGTCTAGGGGAACTTGGTAGCCGTTGGCACTCACAAGGGCTTTGTACAGATCTGGGATGCAGCTGCAGGAAAAAAGCTCTCCATGCTAGAGGGGCACACGGCCAGAGTTGGTAAGGAGGTGGAGTTTTCACATGTTTTGTTTCTTGATTTTTTTTTTTACTTCTCTCCCTGAACTCAGACAGTACCAGAATTGATATTTATGCCTTGCTGTGTCCTGAGCTGCCTTTAAAACATTGCCACCTAGTAATTGTGGTGTTCTGATCTTGGGTGTGGTGGTGTTTGAGTGACTACTGCAGCAGGTGTTTCCTCCATGTCTGCTGAGGCATTTTGGGTTTGGTTACAACACTTTCTCACTGCCACTGGCTTCCGGTTTCAGCCCTGCAGGCAGGCAGCTTTACACTGAGATTTCCAGTTCCCTTATGCTTCGGGGACTGTTCTTCTGTTTTTCTTTGGTGTTTTTTGTAAATTTTTGGTCAGAGCTGTTGTGAATCTGAATTCTGAGGTGAGATTTGGGGAGTCAAGATAGCTTTTGAGTTCTGTTTCTGTGCTTTACTTCCCAGTGAAATGGAGTTAGCGATAGATTTGCCTGCAGCAAGCTTAGTGAAGGTATCTTTGTATGCCATTTTAAGACTCCAGGCAGGGCATATAAAGGAGGGTCCCTAAGCACTGATTTTTTTTTGTAAACCTCCTGCAGTTCTGGTGGCTGTGTGCTGCCTGCACGCTCCTGCAAGGCTCCCAAAACATGCCCTTAGGCTGTTGCTCTCTGCCCGTGTTACAGGTGCCTTGGCATGGAACGCGGACCAGCTGTCTTCTGGGAGCCGAGACAGAATGATCCTTCAGAGGGACATCCGCACCCCGCCCCTGCAGTCAGAGCGGCGGCTGCAGGGCCACAGGCAGGAGGTCTGTGGGCTCAAATGGTCTACGGACCACCAGCTCCTGGCCTCTGGGGGAAATGATAACAAGGTATAGTACTTACAGCTGGTCCCGTGAGGCTCAGCATCTCTAGATCTTCGCAGGGAAATGTCAGGTCCCCTTTCTCCAAGGATATTCATCTGCTCTGTGAAGGGGCTTTTGTTTCACTTGTTGGACTGTGCCCAACGATAAATCATGCTAAGCTTCTACTCAGTCTCCTCTCTGTAATAAAATTAAAGAGGCAAATTTAATTTTGCTTCTCTATTTGGCTAATTAAATCTCTAGCTTGACTCAGGGTTTTGAGTTCAATAAAGCTACTGCTAAGCTGTACTTCCTGGCTTGGTTTAGGTAGCATATAGGCTCAAGTTTGTTGCAATTATGTTTATGTATGTGGAAGGAAACCGAGTTTAGAAGCTATATAAGTTTTAATACCTATAGCACAGACTTGTAGTTCACTGAACACCATATGGAAGAAGCATCTGTTCTGAAGAAAGTGCTCAGAGCCCTTTGGAGCGGGTTGCTAGGTAGTGAATTTGCCCAGTGTATGTGTGACAGCATGGTTGTACAAAGTTCTTCTCAGAATATCTTGCAATGAGCTTGCACGTGCTTCCTGACGTGTGCTGGGGTAATACAGCCACAAAGACAAAAGGGGGGCCTTAGCTGACATTCGGTGACACCGTGTTGCTGGCTTTACAAGCTTAACTGAAGGACTTCCTTGCGACCCAGTGGTGAAGTGGCTCCTCAGCTGAGCGTGGTGGCAGGGTGGGACAGGCTGCAGGGCTGAAATAGCTGAGACACGTGCTTGGGCAGAGCTGTGGGAAATCGTCGTGTTGCCCAACCACCCTCGTCAATCCCAGCGCGACATCGTGGTTTGTGGGTGTCGCGTGCACGTGACTGCAGTGCAAGTTCGATCACGTCTTTCCTCTCTGCCAGCTCCTTGTCTGGAATCACTCCAGCCTGAGTCCTGTCCAACAATACACAGAGCATCTCGCGGCAGTAAAAGCCATCGCCTGGTCTCCGCACCAGCACGGCCTCCTCGCCTCCGGCGGCGGGACAGCCGACCGGTGCATACGCTTCTGGAACACGCTCACCGGGCAGCCCCTGCAGTGCATTGACACCGGGTCACAAGTGTGCAACCTGGCCTGGTCAAAGCACGCCAACGAGCTAGTAAGTTCCTCCCTGCGCAGCGCTGCTGCTGAGCTCTCCTGCCTTCGGGAGCGTAACTCATTTCCCTCTCCGCTTCCAGGTGAGTACCCATGGATACTCGCAGAACCAGATCCTCGTCTGGAAATACCCCTCATTAACTCAAGTAGCAAAGCTAACAGGGCACTCGTACAGAGTCCTATATCTGGTAAGCACCGGCCTTGCCTCTGAAACCTTCTGTCCCTACTGAACTGGCTGTGCATGTGCTGGGATGAGACCTGAAGCTGCAGCGCCGGTGGCGCTGTGAGCAGCCTCTGCTCTTGGTGAGGCATGAATGTTGCCCTGCAAGCGAAAAAAAAAGCTCTGTATCTGGTTTCCTTGCCTGCAAGGGATACTTTGATTTGCTGCTATGGAAATGTGAGGCTTTATTAATGAATAGCAGAGCTTGCCAAAACTCTTCTGGGGAAGCACGGGAAAGTCTTCTTGTTCCCTTAAGACTTTGTCACTGTTCCATTGGTAACCGCAAGCAGGGGAAGAACTTGATGCTTTCAGTCCTCCTAATTCCGTATTAAAATGCCTGATGCACCTAATCCCTTTGATTTCTTACCTGCTCTGTTAATGTTACATAGGGCTTTCAGTGGATTCTTAACATGATAAATATGCTGATAGTGTTTTGTGAGGTAGGTTCCAACCGAAGTGACTAATGACTGGCATTTGCCAGCTCTATCACACTTCCTGCCTTAACACACATTTATAATCCGGGGAGGAATAGCCTCGATTACAACTGGCATGGATTTCTTAACACAGGAATCGTTTCTACGATAATTCCACCCATGTGTTCCAGAGCTGCGTAAGTAAGATGCAAGTGCTCGAGTTGGCACCTACTGAGGCTGAGTGAGGCACATGAAAGCAGAGGTGGTAGTCTGGTGTCTCACCGCCAGCCAAGTAGGAAGGGGAGTAGAATACCTCTGATGCATTCCAATGAAGATTTGTTTTCAACCTCAAGAATGTAGCAGATACTAAAGGCTGCTCTCTCCTGCCTTAGGCGATGTCCCCTGATGGGGAGGCCATAGTCACGGGAGCTGGAGATGAAACCTTGCGGTTCTGGAACGTCTTCAGTAAAACTCGCTCGACAAAGGTAAGGATGTGCTGCGCAGCTGCTGGCTGCAGCCGTGTCCTGCAGCAGGCTCAGCCTTCGGCAGGGGATTCAGTCAGTTCCCTCTGTTCTTCGGCCTTGCCTCTGGCTTCGTTACCTTATCCTGTGGGTTGAGGGGAGGGTGCAGTGAAGGGTTAAACTTGACTGCAGTATAAAAGGGTTTGCAGTCATATGCAATAAAAGGTTGCCTCTGCACACCCAAGTAGTGTGACAGAACGTCATTCTGGCTGTTAGGGAGCTGCTGAACGCAGCAGCATTGCAGGGAGCTCACCTCCAGCCCGTATTCTGTGCTCACGTGCTGCTATCAACTGGCCGTGCCCTCGGACTTGATTATCCTCTAGCTCCTTGCGTAAGCGCCTAAAGTGGTGGCTGGGGTGGAATTGGGATCGTGGTACTGCCACTAACAACGTGCCATCGCCAAAAGCAGGCTGTGCCAGATGCTCCAGGAGCTTTTCTGGGTGTCTCGCGGAGGCAGTGGAGAAATGGCAGTGAGATCTTAAGGAATGAGCTGTGGGGAGCGGGCGTTGCAGGCGCCTGGGTGCACCCTGGCTCTAGGGTGCAGCTTCCCACAGAGCTGTGGGAATGGCATGCTTGCCTGCCACACGCCTCGTTATCAGTTGGAAAAAAAAACAACATGGGAATATTTATGGCATTGGACTTTGGATGTTTAGCCCAGATCAGTGCCCTGAGCTGGAGATACCTCACCAGCGTTTTTTAATTACAAAATAAATAAATCATGTGGAATAACGCTGCAGCAAAGCCTTTAAGTGCTGAAGTACCTGCTTTGCCTTTTCTTTTTAGGAGTCTGTATCCGTTCTCAACCTCTTCACCAGGATACGGTAAACCCCATGTACTGCAATCCAAGAGACTACAGCGTGCCGTTCCAGGATAAAACCACTACCTTGGTGTGCATGGAACCCCAAACGATCAGCCAGAAGGGGAGGGAGTGCCAGCGGGACTGGAGGATGGACCCAACAGATCCTAATTAAATATGTGCTTGTGAACCACGCCGGGCAGTATTTGGGATGGGGTTGGGGAGGGGAGGGAACTGCCAAAGGTTTATGGATTCATCCTTCCGTAAAGGGGAACGGGTACAAGAGAAATGTTGAACCAGCGCCCTCCAACCCTCGCTTTGTGTACTGGAGAAAACCTGTTTACACAGACCACCGAGACCGGACCAAGGCCATCCCAACTGCTGTGTTGTCTGCTCTTAGGAGAGATGAGAGCGTCCTTGCCTCTGTGGAAAGGGGCTTAACGTGCTGCTGCGGGTCCCTCTAACCTCGGATGGACACCTTCGGAGGTAGGAGCCAGCCACGCTTGTTCAATGCAACTGGTGCGTGGGGACTGGGCTCTAGGCGGGGCATTAGCCTCTCTGGTATCTAAGGGCATTGGTTAGAGCCTGGGATCCCCATGACAGGAAAAAACTGGAGAACTGCTTATTTTTTCCAGATAAAGCAGGTGCTGCGGTACTTGCCGTTCTTGTAAGACAGCTTGATTTTGGCACGCTTACCAGCTGCCTTCAAACATGCATCTCGGGGCTTTAAACTTTAGAGGAGACTTTAAAGAGGCTCCACCTCAGAGGGAATGCATTCAAAGAAATTTAAAATTGCTATTGCATGTTTTAGGCTGATTCTTTTAGTTAACAGAGAGGAAAAACAATGGCTTTAAAAACAAAACAAAGGAACAACACGCATGTGGAGCTTCCCACAGTGCCCTTTGTGGCGGCTGGTTGCTCTGGAGTCTTCTTGAGGACAAAAGCAGTTGAGATGTGCTTGAGAAACAAAACAACTCCTGTGGATCTTTTTCAGAGAGAGCATGGCCTCTTCTGGCTGGAAGGGGGGAAACACCGCGTCTGGGCAAGGGGGGTTTCTTTTTCTAAGGCAAGGAAGAAGTGTTGCTTTTTTATCTCCGAGTCAATGCCAGGGACCTGTTGTTTTTTTGTTGTGTTTTTTTTTTTTAAGTTGTATGGGAAGAGTGCCTGCTTGTGCGTTCGGAGCCTGTGTGATGAGTGCCGTGGGATGTGATGCAAAGCACTTGTGTGTATGTGTTGCTTTTAATTTAAGGAGAAGCTGTTACGCTTGCAGCAGCCTGTTCCTGTCTTACCTTGTACATGTGCCAATGCTTCCTGCTGCGCACCTGGCTCCTGCCTGCCTCGTGCCCTCTCTCGTGCGCTGGGATGTGCGTGCTGTTTCCTGTTCTCACTTGGATTTTCCCGGCTGTGTATATAGACCTTGACCTGTTCTCTGTAGAGTGTATAGGCAGTACTTTTTTTTTTTTCCTGAATCCAGACTGTAGGGGTAGTGGTAGGAAAATGCCTGCCCCTCCCCAGCGCCACCGGTATCCCTGGGGTGAGCGGCTGAGGCGGAGGGAGGCTGGTACAGCGGTAAGGTGCAGCTCTGCTCACCACGGCCTTGACCCCATGTGTGCCATCGTGCCAGCGCCTGGATCAGGCTCACCCACGGCTCACGCTGCCTCCGCGTGTCGCAGGTACCCAGGGGCACGTACGTGTGCCAGGGGCTCCCCGCTCCCACTGGCACCGAACCTCCAAAGCCCAAAGCGGCAGTCGCATCCGACAGCCTCACCTGCCCCCAAACTGTAATTTCTGTGTAATTTCTGAAACCCAGTCTCAGCACGACTACATTGTGGTTCTCGCAGCAGGGGCGTGGGGCTTGGTTTTAAAAATTGCCTGCTGGCCTCCTGCTGCCTTTCCTGCTGCTTGTTGTACGTTCACTGGCACTGTTCGATGTCACGGCGTGGAGGGACCACTGCGAAGCACCGAGGAGCTGTTAATTAAGTCAGGTCACTAAGCTGGCAAGTGGCTCGGGGGCCACCTGCAGCAGGACGTGGTTGTCACGGGTGTCTGGGGGTTGTCACCCTGCAGGGCAGCTGCACCTGGGGATGGGGCTGTTTGCACCCGGGGCAGGAGGTGGGTGGCTGCTGCCGGGCGTTTTGGGCTGCAGATGCCTCCTGTGGGTCCGCGCGCACAGACCCTTGGACGCTGCTTTCTCCTCCGGGAGGAAATCAGCAATGGGGTGGGGGCATCGGAGAGGTGTCAGAGCTGGGAGGTTTCATTGCTTTGTGCCCGCTCTGTAGCAGAAGGTGCCCGGGGGTGGCCCTGGGTGTGCGTGGGGCTGAAGTGGGGACCCGCTCCCCGCGGGTACCTCCTGGCACGAGGGGGGTGCCCCTGGGTGTGCGCGTGCCACCGGCGCCTGGCTGGGGTGTGCTGCGGCGTGTTCGTGGGCAAAAGAGCAGAGCCTCCGTGCGCTTGTGTTGTGTGTGTGCGCGATCCGCAAGTGCTGAGCTGTGCGGGCGGGCTGAGCCGAGGGGTCCTCCCGGAGTCTGCGACCTTGTGGCGTTGTTATATATATATAAATATATAAAGCATCACATGGTGGAAAAAATTATAGAGTGTTGTAACTTTTCCATGTAAAGCGTTCTGACTGGCATTAAACACGTCGTGAATTTACGTCTCTGTGGCTCCAGTTGGTTTTTCACGGGGGGGGGACAGGAGCAGTGGCAGTGCCCCCCAGGCTTCCAAGGCCCCCGCAAGCAGAGGCAGGCGCCGGCTGCCCAGTGCAGGTCTGTGCTCTGTGGCTGCTGCCCAGCTCCCGCCCGCCCCTGTTTGCTCTCCTGGAGCAGGGAGGAGCAGCCCCGGCCCTTCCCCTGCAGGGCACAAAGGGAGCGAAGGTGCCTCGGCCCCGCTGCCCCACCCCAGCCCCCCGTTGTGTTGCGTGGGGGCCGTTGCTTGGCGCTGATTCCAGCACCGCTGCGGGCTCACCCAGCGCCAGGCATGGAGCTGGGGGCGCACAGGCCCTGGGTGCCGCAGAGCACCCTCGAGACCGACTTCCCCCTGCCCCTGTACAGGTGAGCCCCTCGCCCCCGTGGGACCCCTGTGGCTGGGGCGTGGGGGCGATGCGGGTGGGGGCACGAAGCCCTGATGCCCCCCTTCCCTTCCTGCCCGCAGTGACCAGTACGTGACGCTGCAGGGGCCCCGCCAGGCCCCTGTGCTGAGGCAGGCCGTGCGCTGGAAGACCACCCCCATGGGCTGGGACGCTGCGGGGCAGAGCTGGTCCACGGGGCTGAGCGGCTGGGACACGGCGGGGGGCCCCTGGTACACCCTGACCCCCGGCATCTCCCGCTGCCGCTGGCAGCGCGCCCACACCCCCCGTGAGCTGGAGCCCCTGCCCCCGGGTATGGTCCTGGGTTGGGGGGGTCCTGGGTTGGGGGGGGCACTTGGGGGTGGTGGCAGTGGAGGGAGAAGCTGGGGGGTGACCCAGTTTATGAGGTGGGGGGAGGAAGGGATGGGGGTGGGCTCCTGGGGGGGCTGCGGATGACCCTGCTGCAGGGTGGGGGTCGTGCTGCCTGGCCCCAGCTCTGCTCCCCCCCCCAGTTTACGCCCAGCACCTGCGGGAGGTGGCGTGGTGGGACCCCATCAGCCCCGCCGCCTACCTCGGACCCTGCACCTGCTGGGGAGCCTTCCTCTGGCAGGAGCGCCCCATCCTGGGCAAGGAGTACGGTAAGAGCTTGAGGGGTTGTGGGGGGGCATCTGCCAGTGCCCCCTCCTCACCCCTCTCCCTTCCCCTCCGCAGTTGCCACCCGCAGCTGGAGCCCCAGGGCGCCGGGGGGCAGCCTGGGGTACGTCCCCCTGCTGTCCTCCTGCCGCCCCCCCTGCACCGCCCGCGACGTCCGCACCTGGAGCCTCCTCCAGCACCAGCCCTCCACCCGCCAGTAAAGGGCACGGCGCCTGCGGCTGTCCCGGTTCTTTGTGGGGACGGGGCGGGGGGGGGCTGAGCGGGGGTCGTCGGGGCCAGGCCTGTGCCTCAAGGCTGGATGCTGCCCTACCCCACCCCAAAAACATCTCCCTGGGGTTAGGGGAGAGCCTCGCAGCCTCCCTGTGCCCATCCCAAGGAATAAGGCAGCATTGTCACGGGGTGGGGTGAGGTGGGGGCCCCCGCAGCGCGGGCAGCACCCCCTCACCTCTTTATTAATTAAATAGTTCGGTCCCGTTGTCCCCACCCGCCCTGCAATGGGCCCCCCAGTGTCGGCACCCCCCTGGGGTGGCTGTCCCATGCGGGGAGCTGACTCCAGCCCCCCCCCCCCCGGGTCCTCTCTGCCCCCCAGGCCGGTGCCCCTGTGCCCACGCAGGGAGCTCGGGGGGGGTGAGGGGGGGGCAACGAGATGGAGCCCCACGGCCTGCGGGGGCTCCTGGGGGGGGCTGGAAGGCACCCGGGCTTGGAGCCCCCCACCCCCTGCTGGTGACGACCAGGTCCCTGCTGGCCTCCTGTCTTCTTGCCCCTCCTGGGGGAGGCAGGGTGAGGGGGTTCCCGTTGTGCCAGGGGTGGAGGGGCTGCTGCCCCCCCTCACTGGTGCAACAGGTCCGGGTCTGGCCAAGCCCCCGCGTCCGCCAGCTGCTGCTCCAGCTGCAGGATACGCAGCCCGATGTACCCCGAGGTCAGCAGCAGGGCCACCATCCTGGGGACAGGGCGGCGTCAGGCACCGGGCAGAGCCGGGAGGTGGCAGCTGGGGCCACCATGGCTGGGGGGTGCGGGGGGGGCCCTGCCCCGGGACTCACAGCAACAGGTAGATGAGGATGATGGTGCTGAAGGGGCTCAGTGGTGCAGCAGTCCGGGCGCGGGGCGCTGGGCTGGGATCCCCTGCCGGGACAAGGAGGTGTTGGGGACGGTCCTGGAGCACTGTGGCCAAGCCCGGGCAGCGTCAGGTCCCTGGTCCGGCCACGCTGGGGCTGCGCAGCTCCACCGAGGGCCCCGCTCACCTCTGCCCACAGCCGGCGCATCCTCTGCTGTCGCTGCTGCCTCCTCCTTGGCTTGGCTCGCCTCCTCTGCACCCAACCAGGGGATGTTCATGGAGTGCCTGGGGTGCGGGTGGTGGCCCTGGGGTCTCCGAGAGGCCCCTGCGCTCCCTGGTGTCTGAGAAGAGGCTGTTTGGGTGCCCAAGGGGGGCTGCGAGGGCCTGTCAGGGTGTGGGGGCGGCCGTTCACCCGGCGGCTCCAGGAGGCTGTCGGGCTCCGCAGCGCTCTCCTCCAGGTCCGACTGGCTCGAGGTCTGCGGGAGGACAAGCCCTGATCGCAGGGCACGACACGGAGACACAGGGGGGACGTGGAGGAGGGCGCCTGTGCTGCCCTGGGCTGGGGGGTTTTACCACAATGTCCCCCCAACCCCCTCTGCCCCCCCCCAAAATAAGCCTTTCCCGGGTGTCACCGCCGCATCCGTCCCTGCGGCCGTGCCTCCATCTGCCGCAGAGCCGCCGCTGGCCCTTCCTCAGCCTTACCAGAGGCTTCTTAAGGATTTGCGTGGCGCTGCTGTTGAGGGGAGAGGCCAGGGGCCTCCAGCCGTTGTCCTGGACAAGGAGAGATGGAGCAGGGCGCCGGGGGGCACAGAGCCTGGCCCCCCGCCCGGCGCAGCGCATACCTGCAGGTGTTTGCAGAGCGACTTCAGGAGCTGGAACGTGGCCTCCCGCTGGCGCAGCGACACGAAGAGGAACTGCGGGCAGGGGGACAGGCGGTCGTGTCCTGGGTCAGCCTCAGGTCCCCCCGACCTCCCCCCCCCCCAGCACTCACCTTGTCCCCCTCGGCCGTGCGGATGCTGAGCGCGTTGGGCACCAGCAGCGCCGTGTTGGTCTTCTTGAGGGCACAGATGGACGTGACGGGGACGACCGCCTGTGGGGAGGGGGCAGAGTCAGGCCCCGCGCCCCCGCAGCCGCCCTGCGCCCCCGCAGCTGCCTCACCTTGATGTCCTTGAGCAGCAGGCTGGCGTGGAAGCAGACGTGGCCGGAGGAGACGTAGAGGCGGCCATGGTAGGGCACCTCTCGCTGCCAGGCGCAGGAGAAGCAGGCCAGCAGCGCTTCCCGCCCGGCGATCTCCCCGAAGGCTTTGCGGAAGCTGGAGCTGCGCTTGTTCAGCTGCGGGGGGAAGCCGGGACGTGGGGCCGAGCCCTGGCACGGTGGGCACCCCGTGGTCCCCACTCCGACATCGGCCACCAAACCAGGACAGGCGCCCAAGGTGCTGGGGTCCCCTCTCCTCGCCCCGGCACCCCCGGACTCACCGAGGAGGACAGGGACCCGTGCCGGCCTCCAGCCACTTCAGCCTCCTCCGTCTCCTTACAGGAGGGGTCGTAGGTTTTGGACCTGGCAGGGAGCAGCAGGCAGGGTGAGCTGAGGCCCCTCGTGTCCCCGGGACATGAGGACATGCAGACAGGAGCGGCACCCACCTGGTGAGTGCGGGGTGCGACCCCGGCTGGGTGCCCGCGCTGCCCCTCTCCTCCAGGCTCTGCCACAGCTTCTCCCCCAGCACCGCCTTCCTGCTCTTCTTCAGCTTCCCCGACATGAAGGAGGAGTGCGGCACGCTGCAGGGGGATGGGGCAGGTGAGGGGCAAACGGTCCCTGCTGGGACCAGGAGAGCAAAGCCCACCCCATGCCTGCACCGTGCTGGGCATTTGGCTGCGGTTATCCACAGCTGATGATGCACGGGGCGACCCTTGTCCAGCTGTGCCTCGGTGTCCCCAGGCAGGGCAGGGGACACCGCCTGTCTCCAGGAGCAGGGCAGGTCCCCACACCGCTCTGATCAGCTCCGAGGTCTCACCGGGACATTTCGGGGGGCATCACAGGCGTTGCAATCCCCCTTTGCAGCATCTCTGGATGCCACCAGCCCCCGCATGCCCCCCACGCCCTGGTGTCCCCATCCCCGTGGCCCCACAGGGTGCCCCCAGCGTGCTGGCAATTATGGCCCCGCTGCCCCGCTCCAGGAAGAGCCGCACCCCGGCCTCACGCTCTCCTCATGGCCACGGCGCTCCTGGGGACAGCAGCCGGGTCCCCGAGGTGGCCGCAGCACCCCCAGCGCCCTGCTCACAGGCAGGAGCTGGCGGCAGGTGACAGCTCCTGGGTCCCTCCGTGGCTGGCCGAGCCCCAGAGCAGACGGACACGTGGGGCCGGTGCTGGATCAAAGTGCACGGAGCAAAACCCCTGGACCGGGGCTGCTGCTGCCCACCCCAGGCGGTACCTGGTGGCGGGGAGAGCTGAGCCCTCCCGTCCCGTCCCGTCCCGTCCCGCTGCGCCGCAGCCCCGCGCTCGCCCGGCTCCCACGCACGCTCCTTGCTCCTTCCAGACCTGGCCCTCAGCCGCCGTCTCCTCCTCCTCCTCCTCCTCCCAGCGAGGAAGGGCATGCAGGCGGGGCTGGGACCGGCCGCAGCAGGTTTGCAGGGAGGCGTCGGGGCAAATACCAACTCGGGGCTGCTGGAGCAAACACCACCTGGCCGGGGGGGCTCTGAAGGGTTGGACGGGCACTGCCACCGCGATGGCACGGCCATGGGGGCCCCCAGCTCCTGGTGGGATGTGGGATGCTGGTGAGACGCAGGATCCCGGTGGGATGCAGGATGCTGGTGCTGTGCCCATCCCGCTGTGCCCACGGGACAAAGATCCTCTGCATGCAGAGTCCCTGGGGTGTGCTGGTGCCAGCACGGAGGGGGTGACTGACACCGCCACCATCTGACCCCGACAGCGGGAGCGCCTCGCAGCACCCACCGGCCCGGGGGGTGGCAAGGGGCACGGAGCTCCCTCACCCCACAGCTGCCATGCAGCCCTCAAAGGGGGCTGGGGCTCGCCAGCTGCTGGTCCCCCTGCAGCCCCGGGAGTGTCCGCGCCACCCCAAAACAAGCTGTAAACACAGGGCCAAGAGCAGGGGCCGGGCGGCTCCAAGGACAGCAGGGAAATCCCTTGCCCATGCCCGCTGGGGCATGTGCCAAGGCCGCCCAGCCCTGGCTCACCCTTGCTCTCTGCCCTGCGCTGACAAAGCCTTTCCCACAGCTCCACGGGGAGCAGTTGTAACCCCGGGGGTGGCGCAGCACCGGGGTCCAGCACCACAGCACCAGGGTCCAGCGGCGCAGCACCGGGGCACTGCAATCCCCAGCCCCGCACCCCCGGGGACCCCCAGCTACAGCACCGAGAGCATCGCCAGCCACCCCATGCATGCCCCGCGGTCACACCCGCCCCATCCTTACACACCCCCACGCGCACCCTCGTTGCGCACACGTCACTTGTGCGCCCACACCCCCACGTGCACGCCCCCCCGCACACCCACTGCGCGCTCACACCACTCCTTACCGCAGGGCTCCAAGCACCCCAGGCACCGCCCCCGCAGGGTGTGCACGTGTCGTCGTCGTGCACGTGCGAAGATGGGCGTGCACAGGTGTGCAAGGCACACGCAGCACCTGCGGGCTCAGGCAGGGCTGCACGCGCCCTGCCTATGTGCAGTCCCGTGCTCACGTACACACGGCACAGGCTGCCCATGCACACGCACACACACATTGCACGCGCGTACACCTGCTCACACGCAGCCCTTTGCACGCCCTCCAGGTGCCGCTGCCCTCCCGGCCCCATGCACGCACAGCCCTGGTGTGCCCGCGGCGCTGGGTGCCTGCGGCTGGGTCCCAGTGGGCGCTGGGTGGGCTGGCAGGGGACACGCAGCAGGGAGCAGTGGGAGACACTGTGGGGACACCATGGGGACACCACAGGGACACCACGGGGACACCACGGGGACACCACGGGGACACCATGGGGACACCACAGGGACACCCCGGGGACACCACAGGGACACCACAGGGACACCCTGGGGACACCACACACCCCGGCCATGCCCTGGGCCACAGGTGCAGCTCCCAGCCGCGGTCCCTGGGGCTCCCGTTGCCGTACAACACGGGCACGGCCCTACGGCCCCACCGGCCTCTGCGGGTCCCCGGGGGTCCCGTGGGGCCCTGCCGCAGCCAGCGCCTGCCCCAGGGTCCAGCCCCCCGTGAAAGCCCCCGGCAGCCCGCGCCCGGTTGGGTTTTGGGCCCCTCAGTACCAGAAGGACATCGAGGGCCTGGAACGTGTCCAGAGCAGGGCTACGAGGGCGGGGAAGGGCCTGGGACACGAGTCTGTGAGGGGCGGCTGAGGGGGCTGGGGGTGCCCGGTCTGGAGGAGGCTCAGGGGAGGCCTCGCTGCTCTCTGCAGCTCCCTGAGAGCTGTGGGGAGCTGGGGGTCGGCCTCTGCTCCCAGGTAACTGTGACAGGAGCGGAGGGAGCGGCCTCGAGTTGCGCCGGGGGAGGCTCAGGTTGGAAACGAGGGGACGTTTCTGTCAGAAGGAGCGGTCAGGCGTTGGGACGGGTTGCCCAGGGAGGTGGTGGCGTCACCGTCCCTGGGGGTGTTCGAGGAGAGGCTGGACGTGGTGCTTGGGGACAGGGTTTGGTGGTGACTGCGGCACGGGGCCGGTCGGAGCAGACGGCCCCGAGGCCTCTTCCAACCGATGCCATCCCCGGGCCCCGGGACCAGCCGGGACCGGGACGAGGCCGGGCAGCCCCGCGGGCCGCTTCCCGCCGCGTTGGCACCAGCGGCCGCCGGCCCCCATTGGCTGCCCTGCCGAGGGGGGTGGGTCCCCCGCCGCCGATAACCAATCAGCGGGCTACAGCGCCGCCGCGCCGCCACCATTTTGTTCGCGGGCGCGGGACGCGGCCGCCATCGTTGTTGAGGGCGGCCATCTTGCGGGCGGCACCGGGGCGGCGGGGGGCGGCCACGGCCCATGGCCCCCCCGCAGCCCCCTTGCAGCCCCTCTGGGGAGCCGCAGGCAGGGAGCGAGCCCAGCCCCGGCCCCCACAGGGGAAGAGGGAGGGACGACCCCCACACAGCCCCCCCCATAACCCTCACAGCCCCACTTTGCCCTCAGGGCACCAAGGGGGGGGTTCCCCCTCCCTCCTCCAGCACCGTGCCCAGCAGGTTTTTACGGTTCAAGTTGAATTTTAATTTTTTTCAAGTTTAATTTTTAAACTTTCTATTCAAGTTTAGAGGTGGGTTGTGTTTTGTTTCTTTTTTTTCCTTCTTTAAAAAGTGCTATGTACACACACTGACCTTACAAAAGCAGTTTAAAACCAAGGGCTGGGTGCCCCCGTCCCACAGTGCAGGGGCCGGGCTCCACAGCCCAGCCCCGGGCCTCTTAGTGTTAAACTTGTGCAAACGCAGAGGGACATCCTTCACTGAGTCCCCGGGCAGAGCGTGGGGGTGACAAGTCCTGTACAAGGTGACAGAGAGGCGAGGCAGTGCCCGGGTCCCACCTGAGCCCAGCTTCCCCCGGCCTGGTGCCATCCCCTTCCTCGGGGTCCCTCCCGGCAGAGCCCGGCCACCACCGCGGCCGAGGGCACGTGCCCTGCTCAGTTGACCGTGCTGTTGGGGCTCCTTTCCTCCACGCTCTCCGTTTCATCGTACGGGATCCTGGCTTCATTCAGTCCCTGCAGGGAGACATCATCTGCAAGGAGGAGAGGGACGGGTTAGGAGCCCTCGCAGTGCCGGGCGACCCGCCACGTGCTGGCCCGGTCCTCGTGGGCTCTCCTGGCCCCAGCACGAGGGGCCCTGGCACGTCCCAGGGCAGCACAGGCCCTACACAACACTGCCGAGAGCCCCACCCGTGGGGGCTCCGTGTTCTCCCCCCACCCAGCACAGAACAAGTCTGGACAACGCAAAGGACGGAGACACAGCTGACATTGAGCAGCCTGGCAAGGGGCACCCGGTCCCCGGTCCTGCCCCTGTGTTTGTCCACCAGCACGAGCAGCAGCCCCTTCACCCCTCGGTGACCACGGGGCCAGGGGCAGCGTGGCTGGGCAGGGGGATCCTGCCCGCCACGGGCGCAGCAAGCGGGCACAGCCCCAGCTCTGGGGCTAGGAGCAGCAGAAGCACGAGGAGCTGAGCCTGCCTACCATGAGGGTCACCCCGCAGCCTGCCACAACCAGGGCCATCTGGAAAGACACTTCTGCTTTAGCCAGGGCTGGCACCGGACACGGGCCTCCCTGTGCCCCCAGCCCCACGCCTGCCCCTTCCCAGTGCCCCCAGCCCTGCGGCCACACTCACGGAAGCGGACCCGGATGGGCCAGATCATGATGCAGCACAGGGACACGGTGGCAGCCATGGCAATCCCCCCGGTGACCAGCACCATCACCCAGTGGTAGAAGCTGACGCAGGCAGGGCAGCAGAGCTCAGTCCTGCAAGGAGAGGCCACGGCTCAGCTTGGTGGCGGGGACCAGAGCGCTCCCCAAGCACCCCGGGGCTGCTGCCACCCTCCCGCTGCCTAAAGCAGTCCCAAGTCCTCGCCACCAGGACTGGGAAACGGGGGGAAGAGCCCAGGGCAGCAGCATGGACACAGCGATCCCCAGCCCCTTCAGGCGTCTGAGATGCAGCCGTTGTTACGGCCAGAGGAGAAGGCGAGGAAGGATTTAGGATGAATCGGAGCTAGTTTCCACCAGTGCCTCTCAGCAGGGGTGTCAGAGCATGCCCCCACGGGCTGTTTGCTGCCAGGACCCCGGCGGTCTGGCTGGAGCTGTCACTAGGTTGTTCATGCTCCACAGGGACACTTACGGGCACGGGTGCAGGTTCTGGATCGCCATCACAGCCAGGCCGTTGGCCATCTTGTCCGTGAAGCTCATGGCCCCGTAGACAAACGCACCGCTGTGCTGCGAGGGGAGAGGGAGGCTCACCCGCTGCTGCGTGGGGCCAGCCGGTGCCACGCAGCGCAGCGAGCGAGAGCCGTGTGCCCTCTCATGGGCAGAGCCCACATTACAGCACGGCCCGGGCACGGTTCAGGGCTCTCTGCCTGCGTGGGGACACGTCTCCTGCCCGCCGGGCTCCCAGCCCTGCCGGGACACCCGGGGCACGTACCGTGTTGGTGCCGATGAGGTCGGCCGTCATGGAGAGGGAGGTGACCAGGATGGTGGCGGAGCCAGCGCCGAGCAGCGCGGCCGCCCCGTAGATCTCCGCTCCCATCGTCCTGGTCAGGGTCACCCAGGAGGCGAAGGCCAGGATCACCAGGATGCCCACGAAGTACGTCAGCTGCTCCGGGACAGCGTGGGGACGGGCAGGGGGAGAAGGCGGAGCTCAGCACCCAGCAGCTGGCTGTGCCCCAGACCCCGGTGACACCCCGCCAGCGGGGCATCGGGGCCAGCCGCTGCCTGGGCTCACAGGGACGGCCCTGGCTCGCTCCCAGCGGGTTCGGGGCGCTGTCCCCAAACAGCAAGGGCCTCGCAGTGACCAGCCTGTGCCCAGAGGAGCTGTGGGTGCCTTGCAGGGCACGGGGACAGCCCCAGCCGTGCCCTGCACCCCCTGGCAGGAGCAGAAGGTTTTTTTTCTTTTTTCTGGGAAATGGCATTTGCTCCGGGGCAGAAGGGGGTGTGCTGCAGGGGCAGCCCCATCCTGCCGGGGCTGCAGACCCCACACCCCCAGCATGCTCAGGGTGGCTCAGCCTTGGCCTCTTCTGGGCTTCTCGGGGCTCTCCCAGCCCTGCCAGGGCTGCTCAGGACAGGCTGATCTGGGCCAGCGTCACTTTCCCAGACCTCAGCACCCGCAGATGTGCAGGACAGGCCCATGCCACCCCTCGCCCTGCCCTGTGGGACCGATGCTGCAGCAGGAGGATTCCTGAGGGGCCCCTGCTCTGCAGCCGGGCTCCGGTGTGCCAAGTGCTCTGCTCCCCTGTGGGTTCAGGACCTGCCTTTTGTGCCCAGCCCCTGAGCTCAGGAGCAGGTTGTTATGCCCTGGGTCTAACTCAAGCCTCACCAAGCCCCCAGGACTCACGTTTCGACCTATCCACTTATTCACAGGCTTCATGAGGAAGGAGGACAGGAAGCCGCTGACGTACAACACCAGGGGGATGGTGGCGATGTATTTCTGTGAGCGACAAGCACGGGGAGAGGATCAGCTCCAGACCACTCGCACAGGACCTCTGCCCGGGTGACCCTGACGTGCGGGCAGGAACCTGCCCCGTGCCCACCTTGGGCAGCAGCAGCGAGTTGGTCAGGTACATGGCGATGTAGGTCTGGGACAGGTTGACAATGAGCCGGGTGGCCATGTAGAGCACCGCCACCTGCAAGGGGACAGAGAGAGCAGCGCTCAGCCCGCACCGACTGGAGGAGGGGGACGGGGCACGGCCGTGGCAGCCTCCTGCTCCTACCTGGTAGAAGGCAGGCTCCAGCAGCCAGTCCTTCCAGGCCAGCAGCGGGCGCGGGCACCTCGTGGGCTCCTTCTGCAGCAGGGGCGTGCTCTCGGGCTGCGGCAGGGAGCCCAGCGGGTACGGCTTCTCTTTGGTGCCCAGGTGGAAGATGAGGGAGAAGACAGCCCCCAGCCCCACCACGATGAGGGACAGGTTCTGGGGGAGGCAGAAGGGGGTGAGCATGGCACAGGGTGCCCTCTGCCTGCTCACCGCCCCCCCTACCCCAGGAGTTTGGTGGGCTAAAAGGGGGTCTCAGAACCCAGGGAGAGTTGGCGCAGCCCCTGCACAGTGCAGGAGGTGACTCTGGGGCACTGCCACTTCACT
Organism: Anser cygnoides; assembly: GCF_040182565.1. Taxonomy (NCBI): domain Eukaryota; kingdom Metazoa; phylum Chordata; class Aves; order Anseriformes; family Anatidae; genus Anser; species Anser cygnoides. The sequence goes on along the minus strand of NC_089899.1, from coordinate 4,720,342 downwards.
CCCTCCAGTACCTCCCAGTACAGCCACATCCCGCCCAGGGAAAAGAAGGGACCCCAGGCACCGAGCCGTGCCACCTACCCGAAACACGGGGACATCCTGGATGCCCAGGTGCTCCGTGCGCTCAGGCCGGTCCACCTGCAGGTTCAGCAGCAGCCAGGCCAGGCCGTACACGGTGATGTTGGCCATGACGGTGAAGGCATACCTGGGGGAGATGGCACGCCAGGGTGACGCAGAGGGACGAGCGCAGCTCCGGCCACAGCAGGGACACCTCCACCCAAGGCTGCCCGCCAAACCAGGCACGCTGCAGCCAGCTTTGCACCACAGCACCAGTGCGGAGGTGACACCTCCAAGAGCGCGCAGGGACAGGCCAGCCCTGGCCATGCATTAGCCTTACTGGTGCACCTCCCAGCACCCCCAGTCCAAGCAGGGGGCAGGACCAGAAGGAAACCGAGCCCCCTTGGGCCAGCCTGCCCAGCCCCAGCCCACCCCGAGCCGCCTGACCCAGCACCGCAGCGTGGGGCCCCTTGGCCCTGGGTGACCCGACGCCTCCCTGCGTGCTTCCAGCACGGGCGCAGCGCTGCGCCTGTTACCTGACGGAAGGGGAACTTCCTCCCACCGGGGCAGATAACGAAGCCCTGCTCCGGCTGATAAAGTCCCCTTCCTGCAGCCCGGCCCCGTCAGATAAGCAGCGCGGGCTCTGTGCCTGGGGCTGCACGCACTGCCCTGGGGACGCTGCCGCCTCCGGGACGGCCTGCACAGGGCAGTGCCCAGCCCTCCCCTCCCCGGGGACACCTGGGGACACATTCCTCCCGTGTGAGCATCAGCCTCCGGTTCCAAAGGAGAAAGTGCCCCCTGGGCGTGAGCTCCTCTGCGCCGATGCACCCTCTGAGGCTGGGGCAGAGGGTTTGGGGACCTGGCACCCCAGTACCAAGGGGGGAAGGGAGCTGGCAGGCAGCCCTGCCTCCGCCTGCACCACAGCACAAATCCCGGCTGGGTTTGGTGGAGAGCTGTGGATTGTCTCACATCACCACAGCACAGCGACAGCTGTGTCACCGGCATCCTCGGCAGCAGGACCTTTCCCCTGGCACCAGGACCCAGAAGACCGGTGTCACCTGGCTGTGTCCTGCAGGACACCCACACGGCCCCAGCCCCGTCCTGCCAGCCCAAGGGCTCCAGCGTGCCCAAGGTGCCTGTGGCAGGGCAGCACGCAGAGCCGTGCCGCGCAGGGGACCTCTCCCCACGGAGGCGAAGGGACTCGGCTCAGAGGACAGCCAGGGCTGGCCACGCTCACCTGAAAGCCGTGAGCTCCACCTTCTCATGGTCGCTGGTCACCAGCTCTGGGATGAGGGACAGGTGGGAGATCTGCGTGGCCGCCCAGCCAAACTGGAAGATGACGATGAAGGGGAGGTAGTAGATGAAGGCTGCCCACTGCGGCGTGTTCTCCTTGCAGCCCAGGCAGGGGCTGAAGATGAAGGGGAAGGACACGAGGACGCAGGTGGTGCCTGGGGGAGAGAGGGGAGCAGTGAGGGGCTGCGAGCCCAGCGCCGTGGGACCCGACGGCCACAGCTGGCTCCTACCCACAGACAGGTCCTGCCCCAGGGCTGCGGGGGGGATCAGCTCCCCCCTGGTCGCTGCCCACCTCCAGGCCTGCAGATAACCGGCCCCAAGGCCACGCGCCGCCGCGCCGTCTGCCTGAGGGCGATAAGGCGCCCTGAGCACCGGGACGGCTCCAGCTCCCGCAGGCGCACGGCCTGCCCCTCGTCCCTTCTGCTGCAGGGAGCCACGCAAAGCGGCAGCCAGGGGCATCCCCAGCGGCCCCCAGCGCATCAGGGGCAGGAGCAGATCTGTCCCCACGCCGGCATCAGACGCTGCTGCCCTGATGGGAAGGTCCCGGCTGAGTCAGTGACACCAGAGCCAGGTCCCTCCCTCCGCCACAGCCCGGCAGTGTCCCCTTTGCACGCCACGGGGACGCCTGCGTGGAACAGGCAGGGACAGGCCGGCTTCTCCCTCCCCTTCCACAAGGTTACGGATCAAATCCGCCGAGATGCTTCGCTGCTCCCGAGGCCCGGGCGCCGTGCCCTGCTCCGTCCTGTCCTGCGCCGGGCACTGCCAAACCCACAGCACCCGCTGGCCACAAAGCCGCAGGAACCCGATCCCACAGCCCAGGGGAACCCGCAGCCGCTTCGCCAGGTCCCCAGGCTCCCCTCTCTGCAGGACTATGCAAGATCCTTTTCCTGACGAGAGATTTCTCCCTCCCTCAGCCACAAGGGCAGTTCCTCCCCGTCACTTCCACTTGAGGAGGATGCCCGAGGAGCACGCGGCCGCAGGGGCTGCCAGGAGCAGAGCAGATCCCCCCGCCCCGCGCCCAGCAAGGGCAGGCAGCGATCCCAGCCCAGCCTGGGTGCCCGTGAGGACCCCAGCAGGGTGCTGGGTGCTGCCCTGCACCAGCTCACCGCCGGCTCCAGTGCTCAGGAGCTCCCCGAAGGACAGGGGCTCAGGCACACCGCGGTGTCCCTGTCCCACCCAGGGAAGGGAAGGCTCCGAGAAGGTGCAGAACTCGGACCAGAACTCGTGCCTGTGTCAAACACCCAGCCCAGCCTGGAGGATCGGTGAGGCTCTGCCCCCCGCCCAGCCTCGGGCCCCACAGGGTCGGGCTCTGCAGTCCCCGAAGGGCTGCGAGGGACTTGCCCGCGTCCCCGGGGAGCGCTGGGGCAGGAGCTGCAGTCCCTGGGCCTCGGGTTGCTGCAGCTCCCACATCCGCCCCGACACCCCCGCACGCCAGAAGCCGTTTGTGTCACGCCTGTCGCTCTGTCCTCCTGGCAGCCCCCAGGGACGGGCAGTGCCACCAGGGCCAGCACAGGCCATCCTCGCGGAGCCAGGCTCCTGCAGCGGGCTGTCCCAGCAGAGCCACATCCCCATGTGATGCGGCTCCGCTGCGAGCCCAGAGCTGTCCTGGGGGCCCCTGCTCATCCCAGCAGGACCACAGGAGCCCCTCAAGGTCCCAGCTCAGCTCCTAGCCCAGACCCAAAGGCCAGGAGCTCGCAGCCTCAATACAACCCGAGTGCTTGCACCACCCGATCCCCACCTCGCTGCTCCTCCGCCACGCAGCAGACCCGTGTGCAGCATCGCCTTCCCAGCAGGGCCACCAAAGAGCACCCAGGGCCACCAAACCAGCCAGCAGGGCACAGACATCATCCCCATGGGGGGCACCACGGCCCCGCACAGGGCTCCGGGAGCCCCCCAGCACCGCGTGCAGGTGGCAGAGGTCCAAGCTCTCATCTCGCAGCCCTCCAGGGCAGAGTCACGGGAACGCCAGGCTACAAGTGGGCGAGCGCAGCGCAGCCGCTGCAGGCAGGGGATTTGGGGCAGCACGGCCAGACTCGCTCAGCAGTGAAGCAAGGAGCTGCTCCCACCCCATGGCTGCAGGGAGCTGCCCCGCAATCCTACGGGCAGGGCGCGCATCCTGCAGCAAGCCAGCTTCCCCAGAGCATCGGCCCTGGCAGCCCCGCCGCCAACCAGCCCAGCACCGCGGAGGGGAGATGCTGCCGATAGCAGCTCGTGGTATCTCCCCCCGCAAGGCTGTGGTTTCACAACGTTTCCTCTGATCTGAGCATGGGTTGCTGCCAGATGGGCCACCCGCTCCCACGCGCAGAAGCCTGTCACCGCAGCGTGACCCAGCGGGCCAGGAGCGGGACCAGCAGGGCCAGCCCGGGACCAGGCTGAGCTGCGGTGGGATCGGGGAGGCGGTGGGGTAGCACCCACCTTCCAGGAACAACCCCATGCCTTGGCCAGGGAAACGCAGCCTCAGCCCGTGTCCCCAGCCTCAGCCCGTGTCCCCAGCCTCAGCCCATGTCCCCAGCCTCAGCCCGTGTCCCCAGCCTCAGCCCCCCCAGCCTCCCCCCATGCCCCCAGCCTCCCCTGTCCCACTGAAGCAGGCAGGGCCAGGCTGGAGCTCAGCCCCAGGACCTCGCGGTGCCGGCCGGGGGCAGGCACAGCCCCCATGCAAGACGTGATTCAGAACTTCCCCTTCGGGTGCACCCGGCCGATGCAGCGCTGCCCATGCCGGAGTCACAGCTCCGGCCACTTCCCTAAATTCAGAGCGCAGATCTCCCAGATGCTGCGGCAGGGGGTGAAACTGCCGCCCCTGCACCCCCTTTTTCTGGCTCCCTTCAAGGCTGGGAGGCCAGGCCAAGCCAACCGCCGGGCAGCCCAGCTGCTTTATCAGGCTGCCGTTCGGTGGCATGAAGCGGTTGGCAGGGTGAAATTTGGCATCAAGATAACAGCACCCACAGCACAACCGTCCCCTCCCCGCACGGGTCCGCTGGCACCCTGGCGGTGCCGTGCCCCTACCAGGAGGAAGCACCGAGGGTCTCCATCTCCTGCCCACGGAGGTTTCTCCACGCTCACCGCCCCATTCCCCGTCGGGGCAGCAGGGACAGGGCAGGCTCCTGCGTGTGCCACGGCTCCGAGGACCCTTCTCCAAGTCACGCTGTCCCCTCAGGGAGGGCCCCCGACGGCAGCAGGGCAGCCCAAGCACTTCAGTGCCTTTTCCACCCATGTGAGGTGGGGACCCGTTAATAATTCACACGGACCTGGTTCTGCCTCCTCCTCGTCCCCACGGGGCCTTTCCTCACCCGGAGCAGAGCCCACGCGTGCCCCGACCCGGGGAGCCCCAGCCTGGTCCCCAGCACCCGGAGCAGCCCCGGCGAGCAGAGCATCCCGCACCCCAAGGTCACCCATCACAGCTGCTGCACGGGGAACTTCCCGCTCGCAGGCAAGCCCCAGGTAAATCCCCATGCTCACGGGAAAGCCCAGATTTACCTTTCGGTCTCCTTTTTACCCCTTTGCCTTGGTGCCACCCCCACGCAGGGGGACACGGGGCCACCCCACGCCACTGCAGGGGGACGGCACCCGGGCAGGACAGGGACGTCACACCACCACTTCCCCTGCACCCCGTTACCCCCACGGGGCTGCCCCACGCCTGCTCTGCCCCGTTCCCACCTCGGTGCCACGGGGGAGGTGTTACACCCCCCATCTGGGGCACCCCAAAAAGGCCCCTGCAGGCAGCATTGGTGCTGGGCGCGCTCGGCAGCATCGGGGCTCCAGCAGAGCCCCCCTGAGCCCCAAAGCTGCCTGGCGCAGCAGCTCGCTCTCTGTTTGGGGGAACCCCACCGAGCCCCCCAGGGAAGCACCCCCAGCACCCCAACCCCTCTCCAAGGCCACCCCCTTGCACAGACCCTCAGCCCCCTGGGCTGGGGGGGTGGGATTCCCGCAGCATCCCAGCCCTTACCAGCCAAGTGCCAGGATTTCCTCCGGCCGTAGCGGCCGCAACCAGCCGAGCGATCGGCTTCGTAGCCGAGCAGCGGCGTGCAGAGCCCGTCGGCCACCTGCCCGGCCAGCAGCAGGCCACCGGCCAGCCGGTGGCTGTAGCCCAGCACGGCGTGCAGGTAGAGCAGCAAGTAGGTGAACCAGAGCGAAGCGCACAGGTCGTTCAGGAAATGCCCGGCCGCGAAGCTCAGCCGCGCCCGCAGCGGCAGCGCCGCCGCCGAGCCGCCCGCCCCAAGCGAGCTCCTCCGCGGGGGCTCCGCCATGCCGGGCCGCTCGCACCGGCCTCGGCCGCCCGCTTATAGCGCCCGCCGGGCCGGGGCGGGGCGGGGATGGAGCCGGGGCGGGACGCGGCCTGCGGCGGGGGGAGCGGCGGCGGCGGAGGTGGCGGTGGTGGCGGTGGTGGTGGCGGTGGCGGTGGTGGCAGCGGTGGCCCCGCTTGGGCCCCCGAGCAGCACAGGCCCTGACCCCCCCCCCATCCCTGCCGTCCCCGCTCCCCGGTGCTGCCCCCCCCCAGCACCAGGCCTGGCCGAGGCACGTCCAGCGCCGGGGGCTCTATGGGGTCGGGATCGGGAGCGGTGCAGCTCCTGCGGATCCCTGCCTGCCTTGGTGCAACCCCCCCGTGTTGGGGACACGCTGGGGACACGCTGAGAACACACTGGGGACGTGCTGGGGGCACACTGGGGACACACTGGTTCCCAGGGGGATCCCTGGGGCAAAAGGCTGGGTGCTGTGGGCGCAGGGGGGACACACGCTGTCTGTGATGCCCCCAGGCGCAGAGGGGGACACACACACACACGCTGTCCATGATGCCCCCCACCGCTGCGTTGGGCAGAAAGGGGCACGAGGAGGCTGGGGGCCTGCCCTAGCGCTTCGCCCCCTCTGCCCCCTCTGCCAGCCCATTTGTGCCCCAACCCCACGGCACCCGGCGCTGTTGCTGTGCCCCCGGGCACCCAAAAAACCTGGGAGCCCCCTGCCCTAACACCAGCCCCCCCCCCTTCCATGGGGCTGTGCCATCCTGGCAGCCAGCCACCAGCAGGGACGTCCCAGATGTGTCCCCCCCCCCGTGCACAGGTCCCAGCCCCATGGATCCCCAGGGATCCCCCCGGGGTGCTGCTGGGCCCCCATCGCCCCGTCCCCTGGAAGCGCCCTCCCCGTGGGCGCATGCCTGCTGCTGGGGGGGGGGTTTCTCTGCTGCGGGACCATTTCTGGGCGCTCGGGGATTTTGAGGCTGTTTCAAGCGGGTTCTTGGTGGCTCTGATCCCGGAGGCGCAGCGGGACAGAGCTCTGCCCGTGGGGTGGGGGCGAGCATCCGCAGCCCCCCCGGTGCCACCTGCTCTGCCCACGGGGATGCTGAGATCATGGGGATGAAGCCGGGGGCTGCCGAACATCGGGGGTAACCCGAGCAGGTTGGGCACCTCCAGGAGAGCCAGGCTGGGGGCTCCTGGACCGTGCGTTTTTGGGGACCCTTCCGCAGATGGTCCCCAGGGAGCAGCTCAGGCCACCCCCCCTTAGTGACCGCCACCGAGGGGGGGGTGACAGAGACACCCCCGCTGCGGCCGTGGCGTGTCGGCAGCAAAGGGGTGACGGAGCCCCGGGGCCGGGATGCTCCGGATAAACAAGTTACGTCGGTGCGAGGTCTTGTGATTCCTGAGGCGGCTCCAGCTGCGAGGGCCGGGGTGGTGGGGGCCGTGCATCCGTCCCCCCCCCCCCATCATGTGAGGGCACGGCGGTGACTCAGGGAGGCCAGGAGGAAGCGAAAATCCAGGCCGATGGGCGAGCAGCCCCGGGGAGGGAAGAGCTGGGGGGGGTTGCCCCAGCCGGCCCCCGGCCCCACAGCTGGGAACCGTCTGCCCCCTCCCGTGCCCGTGCCCCCCAGCCCCGCGCATCGCGCGCCCCGGGGTTTGGGCACCCCGGACGTCGGGTGCTTTGGGCACCTTGGGGATCAGTCACCCAGGGGTGCTGGGTGGCACCGTGGGCATCGCGGGCCCTGGGGTTGCCGGGCGCTGCACACGCCGGGTGCTGGGCATCCCGTGCACCCTCGGCCGTGGGCCTGGTACTGCCCCGGCGCTGCGCACCCCGGGCACCCCATGCCTTGGGCACCCCATGCCTTGGGCACCCCATGCATTGGGCACCCGGTGCATCTCCTGCGCCCGCCGTGGGCACCGCGCCCTCGAGGCCCTGTGCACCCTGGGGACGCCCCGTGTGCAGGGTGGGGCACGAGCGGCCCTGCCCCACGCAGAGCCCTGCCTGGCCGGGGGTCTCCCCTGGGGTGGGAGCGCTGGGGTCCCCCCGGCACCGCCGGCTCTGCGCAGTGCGGGCACCGCGGGCACCGTGGGCACTGCTCCTGCTCTGCGCCTTCCTCTGCAGCTCCGCGGGGTGCGGGGTCAGGGCAGGGGGTGCTGGGGTGCCCCAGGGAGGGGGGGCGCTGGGTCACTGGTGGTCTCGGGGGTGGGCACTGGGGGGCACTGGGAGCAGTGTGGGGGAGTACTGGGGGCACTGGGAGGGGTGAGTGTTGGGGTCATGGGAACCCCGACTCCAGCAGGCACTGGGGGTGCTGGAAGTAGTGGGAGGGGGTGGCTTGGGGCCATTGGGACCCCAAAAGGAAGCATTGGGGTCTCTGGGAGGACTGGGGAGGGGTAACTGGGGGCACTGGGACAGCCCTGGGAGCAGTGTGGGGGGGTCTGGGGTCACTGGGAGGACTGGGGAGGGGTAACTGGGGGCACTGGGACAGCCCTGGGAGCACTGGGAGCAGTATGGGGGGGTCCTGGGGCCACTGGGACGCCCCTGGGCTGGGCACTGGGGGCACTGGGGGCACTGGGAGCGTTCTGGGTCCGCGGGCCCCCCCCCGCGCTGCTTGGCCTGGTCGGCGCTGGGGGGGCACCCGAGGGGGGGCCGAATGCGGTGGGCCCCCCTCTTCGACTTTGCCGTTGCCCCTTTAAGGCGCTGCCCTCCCCTCAACGCTTCCCCGTCCGCACGCCGGTTCCTGATTGGCTGGGCGGCCGGCCGCGCGCGCCGAACCCAGCGCACGCGAGCGCGCAGCGACGGCCCCCGCCTCGCCCCGCCCCTTCCCCGCCTCCTCCCCGTGACGTACACCGGTTGCAGCCAATCGGCGCGCGGCCGCTCGCCCACGGGCCCGGCGCGGGGAGCGAATCGGCGGAGCGGAAGCGGGGGTCTCATTTGCATAATAATAGAGGGGCGTGGCCGGGCGCGGAAGGGAGGCCGAGGGGCCCGGCGGCGCCAGGGAAGGTGGGGGCGGGGGGGGCCCAAGATGGCGGGGGGGGACCGGGGGTAACGAGGGGCGGGGGGGGCCGGGGATGGGGGGAGGGGCGGCCTGGAGGTGCTGGGGGGGGGCTGGGGGGGTGTTGGGGGGGGGCTGGGGGTGCTGGAGGGGGGGTCTGGGGGGCGGTCTGGGGAGGTCCTGGAGGTGCTGGGGGTGCTGGGGGGGGCCGGGGGGGGCCTGGAAGGGGCCTGGAAGGGGCCTGGGGGTGTTGGGGGAGTGTCTGGAGGTGCTGGGGGGGCTGGGTGTAGGGAGGGGGGCTGGGGGAGGGCTGGGGGTGCTGGGGGGGGGCCTGGGGGGGGCTGGGGGGGGCTAGAGGGGGTCTGGGGAGGTCCTGGAGGTCCTGGAGGTGCTTGGGGGGGGGCTGGAAGGGGCCTGGGGGTGTTGGGGGGGTGTCTGGAGGTGTTGGGGGGGCTGGGTGTAGGGAGGGGGGCTGGGGGAGGGCTGGGGGTGCTGGGGGGGGGCTGGGGGGGGCTAGAGGGGGCTAGAGGGGGTCTGGGGAGGTCCTGGAGGTGCTTGGGGGGGGCCTGGAAGGGGCCTGGGGGTGCTGGGGGGGGCTGGAGGGGGTCTAGGGGTGCTGGGGGGGGCTGGGGGTGTAGGATAGGGGTCTTGGAGGGGGCTGGGAGTGCTGGGGGGGGTCATGAAGGGGCCTGGAGGTGCTGGGGGGGGCTGGGTATAGGGAGGGGTGCTGGGGGGGGTCTGGGGAGGCCCTGGGGGTGCTGGGGGGGGCCTGGGGAGGCGCTGGGGGAGCTGGAGGGGATCTGGAAGGGGCCTGGGGGTGTTGGGGGGGGGCTGGAGGGCGTCTAGGGGTGCTGAAGGGGGCTGGAGGTGCTGGGGGGGGTGTCTGGGGGTGTAGGAAGGGGTGCTTGGGGGGGGCTGGGGGTGCTGGGGGGGTTGAGGAGGGACGGCCATGGGGGCGTGGAGGGAAAGAGTTGAGCAAGGGGGGGCTTGGCCCGTTGCTTGGGTGGCCCCCAGGGCCCCGGTGACACCCCCGGTTTTGTCCCTCAGGGTCCTGCTCTGAGCTGCCCCCCCGCTGCCCATGGCCCACAGCGCGAAGCAGGCGCCCGCTGGGATGCTGTAAGTGCTCCCCCCAGCCCGGCAACCGGCACCGGGGGGTGACAAGCCCCCCAGAGAGGGGGGTCCCGGGGGGGGGGGTGACAAGCGTCGCCGTGCCCGCCTCGGGGACCTTTCCTGTAGGAACTGGTGTAAAAACCAAAAAAAAATGTGCCGTGAGATTAGGATCGTCTCAGCCTTGGCTCGTTCAGGACACACCACGTGTGGTCCCCGGGGGACGATGCCCACCCCCCCGGGGGACGATGCCCACCCCCCCGGGGGACGATGCCCACCCCCCCGGGGGACGATGCCCACCCCCCGGGACATTCCAGCTGCTGCCACCGCTGGGTCCTGGGGCGCCGGGTCCCGGAGCCGCTGCGAGGCCGGGCAGGCGGCGCGGGGAGGTGGATGCCCAAGGGAGCCGAGATAAGGGGAGGAACCGTGCCGGGAATAGCTTTACTTTTTAAAGCATCCTCAGGCACGAAAGGAATCCGCGGCGCTGCGTGGGGGGAGGCAGAGCTCGCCGTCCGGGGGGGTGTCAGCACATTCCCAGCCGCGGTGCGGGACGGTACCGGGCTGGTGTGGCCGGGAGCGTTTTGTTAGGGCTGATAAAGAAGGGCTGAGGCCCGCTGGAGCCGCAGCAGTTGTTTTTTTTTTTTTTTTTCTTTCCGGGAGGCTGAAGATGTTCTCACACCTTCCCGTAGCTTCAGTGCAAGCGGCTAGGTCCCGGGGAGGACCAGCCTTAGAGGCGGTGTCCCCAGGGCTCGCAGAAAGGGGACAGAAATTAATTGCCAGGTGAATTGTGGCTCGTGCAGGGCCCTGTACGGAGACCTGGGTTCCCACCGAGCGTGTGATGTGACCGAGGGACGCTGCAAACTAGGGAGCGAGTCCGGATCTGCCTGGCTTTTAGCGCACAGCCGAGTTCTCGTTCCCTTGGCGGGCTTGTGCCTGGCCCCTCGCTATTAAACGTGTCTTGTGACTGGGATGAAAGCACAGCCCGGCCGTGCCGGCCACGCCGCTCGCGCCCTTTGTTTCTCCCCGTGTCCGGCAGGCCTGGCAGCGCTCTGGTGTGGTCGGGTGCGTGATCGGCTGGGCTGCCGCCGGCAGCAGTCGCTGTGATAGGGCCAAAGTCAGAGGATCAAAGAAGCGCGAGCGGGTCGGGGGCTGCGCCGTGGGAAGGAGCCGGCTGAAGAGGGAGCCGGGGCCAGCTGGTGCCATGGGGGCCCCAGGGAGAGGCCGCGGTGCTGCTGGGGGGGTTCCTACCCCGGCTTGGTCTGTGCTGGGGCTGCAGAGGGCGGCTGCTGCTGCGTCAAGATGTGGCGTCGAGCTGGAAAGCGGCCTCGGGGCTCCCGGCCTCTCGTTAGAACTGCTGGGTGCGTCCGGAGGTGGCTCTGTGAGCCTGGTGCCAGCCACCGGAGGAGCGGTTTTGGCCCTGGCTCGTCCCGCCGGCGCCCTGCCCTCCTTGTCCAGTACCCCGGGGGGGTGCCGCCACCAGGATCAGTCCCCACGGCGGCTCCTCCCTCACCCAGGAGGATCAGCCGGCGCGTGTCGCTCAGGCCAACTCGCCGTGCTGTCTCGGTGGCACATGGGGATGTCCCCGAGCGTTTTCGTGGCTGCCTTCGCTGCTCGCTGCCACCCGGAGCGGTGCTGGCAGCTCCCAGCCCCGCTCAAAACGCCGCCGAGCGGCCTTGGGTGGCCGTTGGACCTCAGAGCAGCTTTTGTGTGCCCGGGGTCGTGTCCTGTCCGCCCGGCGCTGGGCTCTGCTGAGCCCTGGGGCTGCGATTGGGTTTGGGCACTCGGCCTGGGTGGGAGCCAGGGGGCTGGCAGGCCCCGGCGGTGCTGCAGGGGGTGCCCTGATGGATCCAGCAGGCCCCCAGCCCTCTCTGACGGGCACTCCCTGTCCGCAGGCACACCGCGGGCAAGGCTCAGCATGGGAACTTCCTGGTGGCCATCAAGCAGGAGAAGGGGGAGGTGGCGCGGGCCAGCAGCGAGAAGCCACACGGCGAGGAGGAGGTGAGCCCCGCTGCCCGCGTCCTTCCCCGCTCTGTCCCCGGGGCTTGGGGCTGTTCCCCAGCTCGCCGAGTCGTGCTGCGGGACCCGTGGCGTGACCGTGGTCAGGGAAGGGCTGAGACCTTGCCCCGAGGGGTGCGGGTCCTGCACCGTCATCGACGCCGGCTTGTCCCTTTCCCTTCTCGGGGCACCAGCCGGTGAAGAAGAGGGGCTGGCCCAAGGGCAAGAAGAGGAAGAAGATCCTTCCCAATGGCCCCAAGGCCCCCGTGACGGGCTACGTTCGTTTTCTGAACGAGCGCCGCGAGCAGATCCGCACGCAGCACCCTGACCTGCCCTTCCCGGAGATCACCAAGATGCTGGGAGCGGAGTGGAGCAAGCTGCAGCTGTCGGAGAAGCAGGTACCGGGGGGGGCCCTCATCTTCTGGGGCTGGCAGCTCCCCCCGTCCTGGCGGAGCCTCTCTGGAGGCTCCTGCACCCTGACCCCCCTCTGCTCGCTGCCTGGCGCAGGCTGGGAGCGGCCCCATGGCATCTCGGGGCGCTCGGAAGCCAAAATCTTTGCGCGCTCGAGGTCTGGGCACGGAAAGCGCCGCAAAGGGGTTACCGGGGAGCCCGGCTCGGTGCTGCTGGGCTGGTGAGCAGGAGCCGGGCCTCGGGGAGTGGGAGGGGGTCAGCAGCACCGCGGGGAGCCCACTGCTGGGGCCGGGCCAGGCTGAGGACGTCTGTGACCCTAGCGGTACCTGGATGAAGCGGAGCGGGAGAAGCAGCAGTACATGAAGGAGCTGCGGGAATACCAGCAGTCGGAGGCCTACAAGATGTGCACGGAGAAGATCCAGGAGAAGAAGATCAAAAAAGGTGGGCTGTGGAACCAGGGGCAGCTGCCCGTTGCTCGGGGTCCGGCCAAGTGGTGCCGGGGCGGCTCGTGGAGGGTAACCCCCTTCCTCCTTCCCAGAGGATGCCGGCTCCGTGGCGGTGAACACCCTGCTGAACGGGCACCCGCACAAGGTAAGGTGCTGGCAGCTCCACGGCCGTGTGGGGAAGCTGGGGCACGTGGCACTGCTGGGTTTGGCCCCTTTGGGCTGAGGGAGGCTTGGGACGGGCTTCTGGACTGCCCGCTGAAGCGGTGCCTGGAGCTGCAGGAGGCGGCACGTGGCTGTCCCCTCCGCCAGGGGCACGGCGTCCCCTCCGCCCTGCCCGATCCATCCCCTCCTGTCCTCCAGGCTGGGGAGTGCAGCGACACCTTCTCCACCTTCGACGTGCCCATCTTCACCGAAGAGTTCTTGGACCAAAACAAAGGTGAGGGGCTGAGGAAGGGGCCGAGTTTGGGGTGAGGGGACAGGGTCACCGTTCCCCCCGCCCCCTTCTGACCCCTTTGACCCGCGTTGTCCCCGGCAGCCCGGGAGGCCGAGCTGCGGCGCCTGCGGAAGATGAACACGGAGTTTGAGGAGCAGAACGCCATCCTGCAGAAGCACACGGAGAGCATGAACTGTGCCAAGGAGAAGCTGGAGCAGGAGCTGGCGCAGGAGGAGAGGCAGACCCTGGCCTTGCAGCAGCAGCTCCAGTCCGTGCGGCAGGCCCTCACCACCAGCTTCGCCTCCCTCCCCATCCCTGGTGAGCTCGGGGCAGCCCCGGGGACCAGCCTTGCTGTCCCGGGACATGGCGGCCACGTGGGGGGGCCTGAAGCCAGCAGGGGCTGTAGCAGGGATGTCAGTGGGGCGGGGATAACTGCTCATCTGCTGGGGGGGAGGATCACAGAGCACTTGGGGGCTCTCCAGAGAGTCCAGACTTGCCAGCCAGCTCCTCTATAGCACGATAGTTCAAACTGGGAACTGTCCTTGTCTCTAGATGCAGTCACAGCTTCCTCTGGGGAGCTGTTAGGAACAGGAACAATCCTTTTGTTCCTGGCTTTGTATCGGTGTGAGCTCACTGCTGCAGGAGCCGGGACCTCGTTCAGGGTCTCGTCCCCAGCACGATGCACAGGGCTGGGTGGGGACTCACTGGCTGCTGCCCCGTAGGCACCGGGGAAACCCCGACGCTGAGCACTCTGGACTTCTACATGGCCAAGCTGCACAGCGCCATCGAGAGCAACCCGCTGCAGCACGAGAAGCTGGTGGTTCGCATCAAGGAGATCCTGTCCCGGATAGCCAGGTGAGCGGGGCAGGGCTGGCCGGCGCCCGGCGGGGGTGCGGGGGGGGCTCGGGGCCGTCTCCACACGGTTGTGGGGAAGAGAAGTCAAAAGCCCTGTCATTTGGCCTCGTTTTCCACCCCCTGCAGCGAACACTTGTGAAGAGGACCAGTCCCTGCCGGAGCCCGGGGCCGGCCGGACCACGGCCCTGTCCCTTGGAGCTCACGCAAGGGACAGTCCCTGCTGGTGGTCCGGCTGCTTCCCCCTCCACATCAGCGGGGGGCGACCCCGGCCCCGCAGCTGTGACATCTCCAAGGACCTTGAGCTTCTGGGGACCAAGCGGTGCCGTGGCTGAGGCCCCAGCATGAGCACCCCCTGCTCTCCCGTGCGCTCCCCAGCTCCCGCAGCATCGCCTCTGGGCATCGCCTGCGGCCCCGGCTCGCTGAGCCCCCGGGGACTCCCCTGAGCGTGGCCGGTGCCAGATGCGGCACCGCAGCCTGCGGGTGGAGGGCCTGGAGGAAAGCAGCCTCTTCCACGGCGACCCAGGGGCTGCGGGGCAGCTGTGACAGGCCCCTAAGGCAGAAGGGCTGACACCCAGCCCCTCCTCGATGGCCTCACCTCTCCGCGATAGGGACAGGACCTCCTTCGAGCTGCCCCTCTGCATGTTTGGCTCGGCTCGAGGCTCCTGTCCCCGACCTGGTGAGCGCGGCCAGGAGCGGCAGCCGTGCACCCTGGGGGGCATGGGGAGCCCCTGGGGCTCAGTGCCACATCCCAGCCCCTAAATCAGCCCAGGGACCCTCAGTCTGCAATGGGGGAGGCGACAGGTTTCCTTCCCCTGTCTCTTGTTTTATTTAATCTTCCCTTTTCCCCTCGCTGCTGCCCCTCGGGTGCCTTCAGCCCCTCAGCCCCATGCACCCTGCCTGCCCCTTCTGCTTCCCCTGTGCCTCTGGGGCCAGGCAGGGCAGCCCCTTCCCCACACGCTGGCAAAGGCGAAACTTCTGTGCTGAGGGGGAGCGGGGCCGGAGCCCTCCCAGCCCTGGGGAGCCCTCATGGGACCACCGTGACGGCAGCCGCGTCCTCTCCACGCCGTGCCGGGGTCGGATGACCCTGGGGCTGCCCGTCAGAAATCTCAGATTGTGTAATTAGAGAGCGTCTTATTTTCTTACTAGCACTACGTGGATTCGGCCCCGGGTTTAACCCGGGGCAGGGGTCCGACCACCCCTCTCTTGCCTGCAAGGTCGGTGCTCTGTAGATGAGTCTCCTGGTTGCCATCTCCTGGTGGCTGCTCGGCTCGGGATGGAGATGGGAGTGAATAAACGTGGGAGAAACCACCTTGGGCTCCGTGTGTTTGTGCTTGGGGTGGGCTTCAAAGGCCAGGAGCTACCTGGAACAGCTTTACCCCCGCGTTGTTGGGTCACAGCCACGAGCTGGCCTCCAGCTGCAAGGGTGATGGCCCCGCACTCATCGTTGCTGCCCCATCCTGCACCCCAGGGGGGTGCGACGGAGCCGTGGTGCTGCTCACCGGAGCTGATCCTACACGGCGGTGCTCACCCGATCCCGGGGGCTGACCTGCGCCACCGGATCGGGTTCCTGGCCCCTGGGGATCGCCTTACGGCCCGGCCAGGAGCTGGTGCCCATCTATAATTCAGCGGCGGCGGCGGCGGGATGCAGCGGGCGGGCAGGCACGGCCGGCGGCCCCAGGAGGACGGCCCCATGGAGAACGGCGTGGGGCAGGAGCCGGGGGCCCCCGAGCCGCCCCCAGCCCCGCGGCCCCCGCGTGTCCGCCCGCGCCTGGTGTTTCGCACCCAGCTGGCCCACGGCAGCCCCACGGGCCGCATCGAGGGCTTCACCAACGTCAAGGAGCTCTACGGCAAAATCGCCGAGGTCTTCAGCATCTCGCCCACCGAGGTGAGGCGGCGGGGTGCGCTGGGGGGGGCTCGGACCGAAGGGTGGTGCTGGCACCGCCGGTGTCCCCAGCCGCGGTGACGGGGTGCTGGTGGCAGATCCTCTTTTGCACGCTCAACACGCACAAAGTGGACATGCAGAAGCTGCTGGGGGGGCAGATCGGCCTGGAGGACTTCATCTTCGCCCACGTCCGGGGGGAGACGAAGGAGGTGGAGGTGACCAAGACTGAGGACGCGCTGGGGCTCACCATCACGGACAACGGGGCTGGCTACGCTTTCATCAAGGTGAGAAAGTCGGGAGGGGGCTGGAGGGGGGGGTTCTGCGTGTACCCTGGCCCCAGGGGTCCCCCTCTGCGTGGTGCATTTTGGGGGGCTCCCTGGCTGACCCCATCGCTAAAGGAAGTCGGTGCAAGGAGGCGTGGGATGGGGGCTATGTCTGTCTGTCCTCCCGATGTCCCCCCCCCTTGGTGTCACCGTGTACCCCCCCAGCGGATCAAGGAGGGGAGCATCATCAACCGCCTCCAGGCGGTGTGTGTGGGCGACAGCATCGAGGCCATCAACGACCACACCATCGTGGGCTGCCGGCACTACGAGGTGGCCCGCATGCTGCGGGAGCTGCCCCGCGCTCAGCCCTTCACCCTACGCCTGGTGCAGCCAAAAAAGGCCTTTGGTGAGCGGGGACGGGGGCTGCTCTGACTGGGGGACCCCTGGAAAGGGGCGTCAAGACCCCTCCTGCAATGCACATGGGCCGTGCGCTGACCCCACGGTCCCGTGGGAGGGCACACGCCTGCGGTTGTGTTGTACCTGAGCAGGGTGCTGGGCTCCTGCAGCCTCCCTCAGGATCCACCCCACTGCTGGGTTCCCATGCGTGTACCCCTACACGCACCCCGCACCCTTGCAGCCCCCCCCAGGGCTGCGGGCACCCCTGCGAACACCCCACCTCAGGGCGCATTCCCACACCTGCCCGTGTGCCCCAAGCTGCCCCCTGTGACCGCCCTTAGTCCTCTGCACGAGCACACCGTACACGTGTGCATCCCTGACCTGCACCCGTGGGTGTCCTCGGCCACACACGGATTACCCCACAGGGCCCCCCTTGTGTGTCCCCTGGGGTGTTTGGGTAGCCTTGGCTGGCCACCCTTGGGTGTTCTTGGTCACCCTTGGCTGTCCGTCGCCGATGTTCTTGGTTATCCTTGGCTGCCCCTCCTTGGTCATCCTCGGACATCCACCCCCGGGCACCCTCCCTGCCTCTCGCCCCCACCCCGGGGTGCAGACATGATCGGGCAGAGGACGCGGAGCAGCAGCAAGTGCCCCGCCGAGGGCAGAGTGGCCAGCGGGAAGGAGACGCTGCGGCTGCGGGCGCAGGGCCCGGCCACGCTGCAGGAGGGGGTAAGGCACCCCCAGACCCATGGGCAGGCACTGTGCTGGGCTGGGGGGGGTGGAATGTACCCCCCCCTTGGGTGCCCCCTGCACTGGGTGCTCCCCGCTCCCACCCGCAGCCCAGTGCCACGGAGGAAGAAGCCGCCCGCCGCGTGGACGACCTGCTGGAGAGCTACATGGGCATCCGCGACAGCGAGCTGGGTGAGCCCCCCGTGCCCTCCTCCCCCCTCCCAATTTGCCCCCCCCCCCCCCCCCCCCCCGCTGCTCACCCCTCCCTTCTCCCCGCAGCCGCCACCATGGTGGAGATGGCGAAGCAGAGCCCCGGTGCCGCCGCGCTCGCCCGCGGCCTCGACTCGGTGCTGGGCGAGTTCGCCTTCCCCCCGGAGTTCGTGGCCGAGGTGTGGGCGGCTGTCTGCAGCACCGGGGGGGCGCAGGAGTAGCCGGGGGGGGGGGGGGCAGTGGTGTCCCCACACCCAGGTCCCCACTCTGTGTCCCCCCTGTGCCACCACCCTGTGTGAGGCTGGCGGTGGCACTGGGGGGGAGGTCCCCATCCTGCGACCATGTGAATGCTGCTGTGCACCCACCCCAGGCTGGGGGGGATGCAGAGCCCACCCCCATGGGTGCGAGCCCCTGTCTCTGGGTGCCAGGACCCCCGCACCCCTTGCGAGCCCCCACAGCACAGCCTGGAGGAGCGGGGCTGGGGGCACCCGTGCACCCCCCCCCCCCATATCCCAGAGGGCACGGAGAGCTGCACAAGCTGCGCTTTATTGGGGAGGGGTCACACAGGGGGGTGTGTGTGGGGGGAGCACCCCCATGCCTCCCACCCCCCCCAAACCCCCCTGGGCACCGCATCCCCCGGCCTTAGGGCAGGGAGGGCGGACGCGTGGTGACCGCTAATTAATAAACCGCTGCACCGCTGGTTGTGTGCGCCCACATCCCACGGCTGGCGGGGGGGGGGGGGGGTCCCGCTCGTCCCCGTCCCCCCCCCCAACTACTGCAGCCGGGCCTCCTGAGCGAGCTTGCGGCGCAGCGAGGGGTTGAGGACGGGGTAGAGGGAGAGCAGGGAGGGCCGGGCGCGCAGCCCCGGGTGCACGCGCTGCAGCACGGCGCGGCGGAACAGGATGTAGACCCAGGGGTCCAGGATCTGGTTCCAGGTGACCATGCGGATGTAGATGAGCAGCAGCTTCTGCGTCTCCGTGGGCAGCGTCCGGGCGCGCTCCCCGGCCGGCAGCTGCTGCAGGATGGTCTGGATGATGAAGATCTGGGGGGGAGAGGGGAGGCGTGAGCTGACCGTGGGGGGGGGGGGGCGGTGGGGGGCTTCCCACCGGTCCCTGTCAGGGTTTGGGGCAGAACCTGGGGGTCCCACGTTGGGCACCTGTGGCCTCGGGCACCCGGTCGGCCTGCGAGGACGAGGATTTCACCAAGGCTGAGGTCCCCAGGTGGAGAGATGGGGGGGGGGGCAGGGAACATCCAGACCCAGGGCCTCTCCAGAAGGGACGTGGGGGGGACGCCAAGGGCTGGGGCCTCCTCTCGGGGCATGGGGGGAGGTCACCAAGATCATGGGGCTTCACCAGGAGGGGCTGGGAAGGGGCGCACTGAGAGCTGGGGCCTTGCTGCGGGTGATGGGGGGGGGACACCAGGACCTCACCAGGAGGGACACAAGGGGACGGATCCCAGGGGACAAGGAGGGGGCACCAATACCTGCGGCCTCACCAGGAGGGACACGGGGGCACCAGGCTGGATGTGGGGAGGACATTGAGACCTGACCCCCCCTGCCCCCCGAGAGGGCCATGCCACAAGCCAGGGCCTCACCAGGAGCGGCATCCAGCAGATGGTGGCGATGATCATGATGCCCACGAGCTGCACCATCATCTCCACCTCGCTGTCCCGCCGCCGCTGCACGGACTCCCGGTCGTGGTAGACGCGGCAGAGCGTGACCACGCTGACCGTGTTGAAGATGAAGGAGAGCAGTACGGAGAAGATGCCCAGCAGGGCGAAGAGCAGGCAGAAGACGGCATTGCCGGTGTCGGGCAGGAGGGTGAGGAAGCACCAGGAGCCGGGGTACTGCAGCGTGTAGCGGCCCAGCCCCAGCACCGGCAGCAGCCCCAGCACGCAGGAGAAGCCCCACACCATCCCCACGATGGACCACGCGCGGCGCTTGGAGATGCTGGTGGAGCGGGAGAAGGGGTGGTTGATGCCGAAGAACCTCTCGCCGGCCATGGTGGCCCCCAGCAGCAGCGGGCACTGCCCGAAGAAGACCATGGAGAAGCCGAGGAAGTTGCAGAGGTGGCAGCCGGGGTCCACCTCAGCCCAGTTGAACTTGATGAAGTGGTAGGGGATGATGACCGAGGCCGTCACCAGCAGCCCCATGAAGTCTGTGACCACCAGCCCGCAGAGGAAGACGAGGAAGGAGGAGCGGGACCGGCTGGTGAGCTTGCGGGAGGAGCTGAGCAGGACGTAGAGGGCGAAGAGGTTGGAGCAGAGGCCGATGAGGCCGAAGGCGGTGGAGAACCACGGCGAGGCGATGGCTTTCTTCTGCGTCTCGTTGAGGCTGGTGCTGAGGTTGACCACCCCGAAGCAGGTGTCCGGCCGGGCAGCCAGGCTCACGTTGGGGAGCTCCGTGTCCCCCCACCCCATCCTGGTCCTTCTGCTGGCTTCAGGCTCCCCCCAAGCTCGGCTCCATAGCACGTCCTGCCCCCAGGTCCCAGCGCCGGCTCCGATCCCACTTGGCTCTATGGGGACAAAGGGAGTTTTAGGGACAGTTCCCCCCATGGCCAAGACCACTGCCACCCACCCAGAGCCTGTGGATGTGGGGCGCCCCACGGGATGCCGTGGTGGGGGCCTGGGTGCTGCCTGGCCCCAGCCCCGCAGCTGGCCGGGATTAACCGTTCCCGGCCGCGAGCCATGGGGCCAGCGGCCACCAGGCCCTAATCCCCTCGTGCTCGTTGTTTGGAGAAGCGTGCTGCTGCCAGCTGGGCTCGCTGACGGCTCCGTCCCGTGCTGGGGTGGCCCAGCCAGACCCGCCCCCCCCCCCCCCCCCGAGGCCGTGGGCATAGGGTTGGGTGGCTGTGCCTGGGACAGATCCTGACCACGGGCAGGGGCGCTGCCAGCGCTCGGCATCACCAGGGACCTTGCAAAATCCCTGCCCCTGCCCCATCCTAACATTCCTGCAGCGGGGCGGGGGAACTGAGGCACTCATGAGGCGGGGGCTCTGCACATCCTCTGGTGCCCCCAGGACCACCGTGGTCACTGTGTCCATCCCCAGGGGTCCCCAGCCCCACAGCACCCAGGCGGGCGCTCTCCCTGCTGCATCCCAGCTGTGGGCTGGGCACGGGACCAGCCCCGCGTGCCGAGCCGGGATCGGGGATGTGGCCGCATCCTCCAGGCCCGCCGTGGGGCTGGAGCAGGATTAGTTTAAAAGCTTTTCCCCCCTCCCTGCGCCTGTGGCCGGGTGCCCACATGGCGCTCGCTCGACCGCAGGCGGGACGTTCGCGCCCGGAGACGCGTGGTGCACGTGGCACCCATGGGGGGGGGGGTCACCCCACAACCCTGGGTGCCCCCCCCACCCCAGCACAGCCACCTGCAGGTGTGGGGGATGCAGCCAGGTCTCGCGTTCCCCCGTCCCGTCTGCGGCAGCCGGAGCTGTTGGCCCGGGGACGGGGGATGGCGTGCTGCCCCGGCGGCCTGCTGGGCGCCGGCCTCTGTCCGGGGAGCATCTGGCAGCCGGGCAGCCCCAGGGCTGCTTTCGCCATCGCTAATTAGCGCAGCCTGTTTGCAACGGGGTGATCCGGGACAGGGTGGAGCCGCTTCCAGAGAAAGCAGAGACACAGCTGGACCCGACCCCAGCCGGAGGGACGTGGGGACTGGGCCCATTTCTCAGGACAGGGATGTCCCCACCACCCGCCTGCCCCGTCCCCAGGCTGCCCGGTACCACCTCCCCCTGCCTGGCCACCCCTGGGGACCAGGGCACTGCTGAGGCCGCTGCAGCTGGCTCCACCGCAGCCGGCTCTGCGAACGGCCCCACGGCTGCGGGGGTCCCGCCACCCCCTCGTGCATGGTGCCACCGCCACCTGCCCCATCCCCGACTCAAACCTCAAGCTGGCCCCGACCAGCGACGGCTGCAGCGGCTGCCCCGGCACCCGCCTCCCCTGCGCATCCCTGGGAGCCCGGCTCCACGTCAGCCGCCCGGCGCCCCGACCCGCCGCCCCCTTCTTGGCCCTCGGAGGCAAGGCCCGGCTGCGGGGCCTGGAGCCGCCGCGCTGATCCCAGGGCTGGGATGGGGCCAGGGATTGCAACACGCGGCGGTGGGGCGGGCGGTGGGGCTGGGGGTGCCAAGTGGCACCGGCACGGCACGGCAGCACTGCTGCCCGCTCCGCTGCCGTCCCCTGGGGAGGATGCTGGGGTGGTGGCGGTGTCGTGACCCTGTCCCCATCCCCGACCCTGTCCTCGTCCCTGTGTGGGGCTGCTGGCAAAGCCTGGTGGTGACTCACTGCCGAAGGGTGAGGACGGCCCCGGCTTTTTCCATGAGACAAGAGTGAAAACTTGCCGCTGTTTGTTTGCTCCTGTCCCTGAGGGACCGCAGCAGTAGCCCCAAAGGTGCTGGTCCCCTTGGGACTGATGTCAGGCCCCGGTGGGATGGTGCCGTGTCCCGCGCTCCTGGCCCTGGTGAATTCATCCTGGCCCCACGGTGCTGCTGGGCGCTGTGCAAACCACCTGCTCTGGCCCCACGCAGCCACGGCACTGCCAGTGCCCAGCAGCTCAACCCTGAGCTGTGCCTCAGTTTCCCCATCGCTGCCTGCAGGGAGGGCTCGGGGGGGGCACTTGGCCGTGTCCCCGCCGCTGTCCCTCCCGCTAACGAGACAGCCCAGCCCTGGCAGCGCCGCAGCAGGAAGAATTCAGTCACTTGGCAGAATAGGGGCTGGGTGGGCACCGGCCCTGCCGGGCACAAAGCCAGGCTGGCGGCGTGCTGCGGGGTGTGTGGGGGCTGCAGGGCCCCCCTGGGGCGTGCGGGGTAACTTTGTCCTGAGGTCTTGTGGCCATGGGATGTACCCGGCTGCCGAGCGGCTCTGCAGGGCACCCGCAGCCCCAGCACAGCAGGATCCGAACCCACCCGAAGTGGAAGGATGCGAGTCCATCACGCACCACGCTCTGTGGCAGGCCACAACCCCAACAGTGGCAGGCTCCAACCCCTGCAAAGTGGCAGGATCCGGCCCCATCCTGTGGCAGCATCCACCACGGGGCGGCAGCAATGCCAGGGCCGAGCAGCCGCTGCCACCCTGCACGGGGCCAGGCAGCACTTAGAGGGAATCAAATATTAAAGAGCGCCCATTTAGCGCTAGCAGGGCTGTCACCGAGCCGAACCCCACCAGCCCCGGCTGCTCTGCAGAGCAAAGCAGAGGCACTTACGGGAAGGGGTTCATGAGCGGGGCAGAGGCTCCTCACTTGCCATCTCCCCCTATCCGGGGCAGCCGTCGCACGAGGAGGCGCATGGGGATGGCAGCACCTGTGGAGGAGACACCCTGAGTCCGTGCCTCCGCCCCGCTTTGGGGGTGCTGGAGCCAGCAGGAGCCCCAGCGGGGAGATCCTGGGACAAAATCCCGGAGGAGAGGAGCCGGCTCCTAAATGGGCTGCTGCAGGCTGTGTTGGCAGCCCTGGTGCGGGCACTAATGGGGTTTCTGGCGCCGCGTGAGCCCATGGGCCGGCGTTTCGCCAGGGATGCGCAGCGTCTTGCCCTGCCTCTGCCGCTTCCTGCCCTCACCACTTCTGAGGGCAGTGAGGAAAAGGTGTCACCAACAGCAGCGGGGGGACGCAGAGGGATCCCGCTGCTGCCCGGGTCCTGCCCCAGCTCATCGCTTCCATGGGTGCCGGGCAGGGTTGGGAATGGGAGCGGGCAGGACAGCGGGCATCCCGCGGGCACACTAGCAGCGAGCTCCCAAAGCAGGGCCCGGCAGGTGGGAGCATGTCCCCGGGCTGAAGGCGCCGCAGCAGCAGGGCTCTGGGACGGGATCGTGCTGGGGGGCAGGAGGTGAGGGCGAGGGGGAGCACTGCAGCCCCTGGGCTCTGCCCCGCTGGGTGTGGTGCTGGGAGCTGCAGGGTCCCTGCTCCGGGTGTTTGCCTTTATCCCGTGTGTGTCCCGTCCCTCTCTGCTTGCTGGACCTCTCCAGGGATGGCCCCAACTTTCCGTGCAGTGTCCCCAGGCCGATGTCCCCAGCAGGTGGTCCCACGGGACACGGCTGGGCGCAGCCGTCCCTGCCAGGGCTGGACGTGACCCCTCGGCGGCTGCCCCCGGGCTGCTGCTCTCTGGGCAGATCAGCTCAAGGACATCGGCCGAGACGGGAAATGCATTGGCCACGTCATGGGGATGGGGACCTGGCAGGGCTCCAGAGTCCCTCCCCGGACCCACAGCCATCAAAGCGACCCGCTGCCGGGGGAGCCTGGAGTGGGGACTTCCACGGGCTGTCCGGGAAGGGGATGGCCATGGGGAGCAGGGGGACAATCGGCGGCAGCCCCAGCCAGGCACCTGTCCCTGTCGTGGCCCACAGCAGAGGTCCCCAGCTGGAAGTCCCCAACCTGCTCAGAGTCAGGGCTGCCTGGGGCTCATCGCTGGCCCCCGGGGGCGTTGAGCACAGTCCCCATCCCATCTTGCTCCCAACCTGTCCCTGGGAGCAGGGCAGGTGGTGGCAGCTCCCCGGCCACCCTTGGGAGCACGAGGAGGGGGCCGGGTGGTGCGGGGAGCCCCTGCCACAGCATCGCAGGGGTGTCAAAGTCCCTCCTCTGTCCTGTCCCGTCCCTCAGCACCTCCGCCCAGTGACAAACTTTGCGGTGGCAGCGGAGGGTGGGTGGCAGGAGGCAGCGCTGCCCGGCCCCGCGCAGCGAGCGGGGTCCTCCCAGGCGGTGCAGCGAGGGGCGCGGGGGCACCGCTCCCCCCGGAGCGCTCCAGCCCCGCTGGGTCAGGCAGCCCTTATCGGCCCGGCCAGCCCTGCCGCCCCGCGCAGCCCCTCCGTCTGTCCGCCTGCGGTCTGTCCATCCACCTCAGCCCCTCCATCATCTACCCCAACCCCCCCCGTCCGTCTGTCCCAGCCTCTCCATCTGCCTGTCCTAGCTCCTCCACCCACCCACCCACGCACCCACCCATCCCAGCCCCTCCGTCCGTCTGTCCCAGCCCCCCGTCCGTCTGTCCGAGCCCTAGGGTCTGCCCAGCCCTCCCAGCCCTCCCGCCCGTCCACCCGCGGTCCGTCCGTCTGTCCCGGCCCCTCGGTGGGAGCCCCGCGCCCTGTCCCCCCCCCCCCCCCCCCCCCGGCCCCTCCGCCCACCCCAGCCGTGGGCGCTCTTTGTCCGTCCCGGCCCCCCCCCCGCAGCCCCTTTCCGCCCCCCCCCCCCCGCGGGGCCGCTCCCGGGGCAGGCGGAGGGGGGGCGCCCCCGGCCCGCCCCCCCCCCCCAGCGCCCCCCGGGCCCTACCTCGTGGCGATGCGCGGGGGCTGGCGGGGGGGGGGGGGGCGCAGCCCGGCTCGGCTCGGCTCAGCCCGGCTCAGTTCATCCCCGCACGGCTCGGCGCGGCTCGGTTCCGTTCAGCCCGGCTCGGCTCTGCCCGGCTCGGCTCAGCACGGCCCCCGCGGGGGAAGGGCCGGGCTCGGAGCCCCTTCCCCTCCCCCTGCCCCTACCCCTCCCCCTGCCCCGCCCCGGCCCGCGCCCCCCCCCCTCCGATCCCCGAACGGGGCCGGACCCGGCCCGGCCGCCCGGCACCGCCCCCCCCCCCCCCAGCACCCACGCGTGTCCCCGCGCCCCCCACCCCGCTCCCCCCGCCCCCGGCCCTGCCCCGGGGCCGCCCCCCCGCAGCATCCCCCGGTGCTGAGTCAGCGGGGCTGAGCCCGGCCCGGCCCCCACGCGTGGGGCGAGGACACGCGCGGGACACGGACACGCGTGGACGTGGCCACCGGCCTCACCTGGCCCCACCGCGCGGCTGCGGGAAGGGGCTGGCGCTGGGCACCCCGTCCCCCGCCGTCCCCCGGCTATATTTAGCGGGGCCGCGCTCCGAGCCGCGTTACTCACTTGTTTACCCGAGCTGGATTCCTGCCTCTGGTGGGGGCCATCCCCCCCCCCCGCCGCCAGCCCAGCGGGACCCCCCCGGCACCCCCCGGCCCCGCTGCGGGACCGCGTCCTTGAGCCCGCCGAGGGGCCACCGACGCCGCCCCCGGGGAACGGGGAGGCTGCGGGATGAACGGGGAGGAGACGGGCGCTGGTCGGGCCCCAGCGGGTGTCCCCAGCAGCGGCCCTGCGTGGCCCACATGAGCCCACCCGGCCGGGATGTCCCCCACGTCCCGGGGGACGCGGCCAGGCCCGGGCGCAGCGTGGCTTTACACGCACGGGGGTTTGTCTGGGCGCAGCGGCCCAAAGTTGAGGCCACGCTGTGGCGCAAGGGGACAGGACCACCGCCGCCGTCCCCCTGTGCCCATCCACCCGGGCCACTGTGTGCCGCCGGGGAGCGGAGCCCGCTCCTCGCACCCGCATCTCCGGCCTGCGCCAAAGAGAGCGAGTGACACGGGAGCGTCCCTCGTGCCCGCCGCGGTGTCACAGCCCGAGAGCCATGAGGCGTGGAGCCGCGAGGCTCTGCTGGCTCTGCTGGCAGCGGATGTCGCTGGGGTGTGACCCCCGCAGCCCGCGCGGGGCGCAGAGGATGTGGGCAGGGGGTGCGGCGGGCGGGGAGCCTCTGGGTGCTGCAGGCACCCGCTGCCGCCGCCTCTGCGAGCGGAGAAGAGTTCGGCCCCCACGAAGCCGGCGTGGGGCTTCACCGTGGCACACGACGAGGCAGAGGCGGGCGATCGGCTCTCCTGAAATACAGCAGGGGTGGAGAAGAGCGCTGAGAACTGCCAGGGCAGCGAAAAGCCCTGGGCGTCAGCTGGCCCCGGCCCCCGGAGGGGCTGCGGTACCTCCGGCATCGCCCGGGAGGGGACGCGGTGTGACAATTCGGGGGCAGCCAGAGCAGGACGGAGCTTTTCCCCCCGCCCCAATGCTCACCCAGGCACCAGCCCCGTCCCGCTCCCCCCAGGCTCCCAGGTTGCTCCAGGACCAGCAGAGGGGCTGTGAGGACTCTGTGCCACCGCAGGGGACATCCAGTGGCAGCAGGAGACCTGAGAACGGCCCCCCCATGTCCGTGAGGGAGAGGGCAGGGGCTCTGCCAGGCAGTTAAGCACAGAGGGCACCTAACCGCCGGTTTTGTTTCTTTTTTTTCTACTTTTTGCTCCGAACCCATCTGTCCCGGCCTTCACACGCTTCCTGTGCTGACCTCAGGATCTCAACACCCCCCCGCCAAGCAGCCGCTCAACGGCTTTAAATAACGCACAGGAAGGAGAGGCCGTGGGGACACGTCCCGGCGCTGCCGCCGGCCGGGGGATATCCGGCAGGCTGGGGACACGCGCGGGGCCGAGGTGGTCGGGGTCTCCCCCCCCTCCCGGCACCACTGCCTGCGGGCAGGCTGGGCTCCTGGCACGCCTGGGTGCCTGTGGGGCGCTCCTGAAAATGAGTTCCCACAGGGCCGGATCCTGCCAGCAGTGCCAAGAGAAGCAGGACGGGGTGAGCTACGGGGGGAATCGCCAGCTGCGAGGCAAAACCCACGGCCAAGAAGCCCCCGCCTGGTCCCCATGAAGCCCCCAAGAGCCCCACCTCACCCCTGGGGTACTGGGGAGTGCATCTGCCCCTCGCCCGGGGCAGTAAGCACCACTCAGGGACAGGGGGAGGGACCGTGTGCCACAGAAACCAGATTTTCCCCTGTAAGGAGATGTCCTGGTCACATCTCACACCCCGCTCCTCCTCCCCGCCGGAGGCTGACGCCTTGTGGCCACCGAACCCTTTCATCCTGCAGCCAGGGCCGAGGGAGGTGGCGGTGCTCCCAGGCTGGGGCAGCAGGATGCCAGGCAGGGGAACGCCAGGAACGGGGCCTGTGGGGGCGGCCCGGGGCCGAGGGAAAGCGGCAGCACTGGGACCGCGGGCAAAGGGCTGTGCTCGCAGAGCAAAGGGCACTGCAGCTCCAGCTGGGGAACGTCATGGCTGGACAGGTCTGGCACGAGCAAGGGGAGGGCGTGGGGCTGGAAGGGGCGATGGGAACCCACACGTGGGGCTAGGGGCACAGACACCCCCCGCCCCCAACACCGCACTGCCCCAGGGGAGCTCCCAGGGCTGGCCCAGGAGGACAGTGGCTGCTGGCAGCGTACAGCACAGCCACCTGGGACACAGGGGCATGAGGCGCTCATGCAAGGGAGGCCACGGCTTAAACAACCCCTATTTATTTGTGCCAAAGTCTCAGGATCCCTCAGGATAAAAGCAACGAGGAAAATGGTCAAGAGGCTGCGCTGGGCCAAGCATCGGGCAGGTCCACGGGACAGCGCATGTGGGACAAGGGGACAAGCCCCCTGCCCGCCCTCTGTGCCAGGAGTCTGGCGGGGAGAGCAGCCCCTCATCTGCGGTAACGGTAACGCTTGAAGTGGAACCAGAGCTGGAAGATGCCGTTGGCAAACTGGCAGCGGAAGCCGTGGCGGTGGGAATACTCCCACTCCCGGTTGACGATCTTGAAGGCGATGTCCTCGTAGGGGGGCCCGGCGTGGAAGCGCAGGATGGCAAAGTCCTTGTTGTCCTGGCAGGCCTCCAGAAAGTATTCGGGCGTCGAGCGCTTGTCGATGAGGTCGGGGTAGAAGATGTTGAACTTGTAGCCCTGCACGATCTTGGGCGGGGGGTTGTCGAAGTCGTAGTGGGTCTGGTTGTACTTGTTCCACTCGAAGCCCGTGTGCACCCGGTTGAAGAAGCGAGGCTTGCGGGGCCGGTACTTGTCGGCCCAGAGGTAGGCCTTGCCCGTGAGGGGCATTTCCACGCTGAACTGCGCCTCGTCCGCGCCCATGCCCTCCTTGGCCTTCCGGAAGAAGATGTCGTCGGTGCTCTCGGTGGCATCGCCTGCAGGGAGGAGAGGAGAGGTGAGAGGTGAGGGCTGGCCCCGCAGCGCCAACTGGGCCTGGGCTGCGCGCAGGGAAGGGGCAGGAGGGGCCGGGCCGGGGATGTGCCGGACACGGAGACCTGGCAGGCGCTGGGAAACTCATCCAAAATTCCCTTCCCACTTGTCTGCAGCTTGAGTGGTGTGTTGGGGAGAGGGAAGGAGCTGACTCGGGCACCCACAGGGAACGCCAACAGTCTGGGCTGCGTCCCCCTTCAGTACCCGGTGGATCCCTCTGCCGGGCCAGCTCTGGGTGCGTGCTCCAGACCCAGCATTTACCCTTTTCCAAGAGGAGCGTCCCCCCTCCAGCCCCGCACCCCAGAGCATGTGTGTGCCCCCCGTGCCAGGCCAGGCCACGAGGCCATCGGGGCTCCTACCTGTGACCTGGAGCTGCTGGCGCAGCAGCAGCAGCCGGTGCATGTCCTCCTCAGCCTCCAGCACGTGGGCGTCGAAGGGCAGCTCGTTGGGGCCCAGCAGCCGGGGGCTGTACTTCCCCGCATCGTAGTCGTCCAGGCTCTGCTGGATCAGGTCCTCCTCCATCAACACGGCTTCCCCCTCTGCTTCTCCTTTGGCCTCTGCATCCTGCTCACCCTCTGGCTCTGAGGACGGCCCCGGCTGTACCACAATGCTCTCCTCCGGGTCCAGCCTGCAGGGAAGACAATGTGGGATGGAGACGGTACCCTTGGCTCCCCGAGGTTTGTCTGTGGACAGATGGGAGCATGAGGCTGCATCTTCTGTCCTGGGTGCCCGAGGGGGAGGCTGAGGGCTGTGCTCCCCGAGGAGGGGGCTGCATACCTGTCGCTGGGGGAGACCGGCTCCCGCTTGATGATGGGGAAGAGCGGCTCGCTCTCTACGCCCTGCTCCTGCTTCAGCTTGTACAGCTTCTGCCGCAGCACGTCCTGGTGCCGCTCCCGCAGCCTGCGAGGGGGAGACGAGCCATCAGGTCACACCCTGCATGCCCATGGCTGGGACACACACCACTCCGAGCCGAAATGTGTTTTTTTACAGTTCTGGGCTGAATAACCCTCCAGTCAGCTTCCCCCCTGAGGATCTCAAACATCGCCTTTTGAGAAGTGACTGACTGTCCAGCCCTTCTTCCCACTTGGAAGAAGCAACAGCTTGGAAAAGGCATAATATCCCTACACCATGACCGTGGGTTTGGGCCTCCCCAGCTCTGCTCATGGCAGCTCTGTGCTGTCCCCTTCCACACCGCTGGCAGGGGGCAGTCCCTGCTCTCACCTGGCCCGAGCCATGTAGGCCTTCAGCTGCTGCAGCAGGCTCTCCCAGTATCCGATGTCGAGGTTGGGCCCTCCTGCCCGGATCTTGCTCTCGATGCCCTGGTACAGCACCTGCAGCTGGTTGTAGGTCTTCCCCTTGAACACGGACTGCACGTCCGAGCTGACGGAGGCGTTGACGCCATCCCGCCGCTCCCCTGGACAGGCAGGCAAGGGCGACCGGTCAGTCTCTGAGCGCTCACGCACTCAGGCACTCCTGGGCTTCACCGAACAGCTGGAGCCCGGCAGGGGACAGCTGCCGCATCCACAGCCTCCATCCATCACATCCTCCAGGAGCAATTCGAGAGCCTCTGCAAGCCTGAGAGCCTGCGGCAGACCCCGCGCCATTCGTTACCCACTGTTCACACTCCCCTCAACATCCACGCCAGGCTCTGGCCTCCTGCTTACCTGGGCCTCCTTTCCCAGAGGCCTCCAGTTTGCGGAGCTTGGCTATTTCATCCTCCGTGATGATGGTCATGTCCCTCCAGAAATCCACGTTCTTGCCTTGCTCCAGCTCCATGTAAACCTGCAGGCGGGGGACAGGGGACATCAGGCAGCTGCTCTGCGTCACGGCCTGAACTCAGCCACGGGCAGGGCAGCAGAGCTCAGCGAGGGAGGCCTGGAGCTGCCGCCCTGCGGACAGCCTGGGTGCAGAGGCCACAGAGAGGTACCTGAATGTCCTCCACCAGATCCTCCATGTCGGAGACGGTCAGGCCGTTCAGGAAGGTGTAGGGCTCGTGCATTTCCACAGCCAGATCGTCATCCTCCGCACTGATGTACTTGGCCAGGAGGTCGATGGGTTTCGCCCTCCCATCCCGAATCCGGATCTTAGACCTGGGTGAGAGGAGAGGAACAGTGAGCGGTGCCTGCCGACCTCTGCTCCCCACCAGCCTGACCCCACGCAGCTGCCCACCCACCGCAGCTTGGCCTGCTGCAGGTGGAAGTTGTCCTCCTGCTCCTCCCAGGTTTTGAAGTGTTCCGCCTCCTTCTCCCGCTGCAGCATCTCCAGCTCCTGCTCACGCATCGCCTTCTCCCTCTCTCGCTCCAGGCGCAGCTGCTTCACCTGCTCAGGGACAGAGCGAGACGTGAGGCTGCCAGCCTCCCGCAGGACACCGCCGTAACCGCACTCACTGAGCTGCCTCAGCCCCCGCAATCATCCCGGAGAGCCAGAAGCTCTGCGCAAGGAGAGCCAGCACCGGAGCCAGCTGCCCGCTGCTCCCTGCCAAACCTTCAGAGGACAGGGGACATGGGCACGACCAAGTGCTGCGCTGCAGTGACCTGGCATTTGTCTTCATCAGCACCTCCTGAGCTGGATTCAGCCCCAAGGAGAAAATCTCAGCCCCGAACAGCAGTCAGCGCAGTGTGGCACCCATGTCTTACGGCCCATGGGCTCCCCCAGAGAGATCAAGGGAACTTTCAGGATGGGCTGGGAGCGGCTGGGAGAACTGGGCTGTCCATGGGGACCTGTGCCAGACAGTGGGAGGGAGGGGGCTTCTGGGCCCACCTTCTGCAGCTCCAGACGGTTGTCCTCCTGGATTCGTTTGTTCCTCTCCTTCAGGTCCTTCTCGTCCAGGTGGCTGATCCCCTTTTTCTCCAGCGCCTGAAACAGAGGGGCCAAGAGGAGCCATGAAACCAAGCAACCTCTACAGCCTCTCAAGTAGCAACCAACACCACATCCACCCATTTCTGCTGCTCTAATGGGCTCTCATCCTGTCAAGGACCCCCGACTCCCTCAAATCCTACTCCTGCAGCTTCTCAGCAAAACCCAGGCTCACCCAGAAAGTCCACCCCACCTGGTGAGCAGCAACATGAGTAGGGAACACTCCCCAGCTCTCAGCTCCCAAGGAGCCTCTCCTGTACCCTGACCCATCTCCTCATCCCACAGCCCTGACTACAAACATTGGTCTTCACAATAAAAGACGTAAAACCCTGCAGAGCTTTTCAGGAACACCCAGGTGCTGCCCTAGGTGACAGCACTGCTCTCATGTGGCTCCTTGTAGCGTTTCAGAGGTTCCCACCTCAAGCAAAGTCCCTCCTGACACCCCACTGCTCTGGACCATCCCACGGCAGCCACAGGAACACAATCTCCTCTGAGCCAACGTGCAGAGCAGCCTCTTGTGACACAGAGGTGCGGACTGGGCGCTCACCTTGCTCCAGATGAAAGTGCCCAGCAGGTTGTTGTCCCCAAAGGGATTGTCGGTGTTGGTGTAACCCATATACTCCTCTCCCCACCCCATCTTCTCCCGCTTTTTCCTCTCCTTGGCCTCCTTCTTAGCCAGCCGTCGAGCCCGTTTCTCCTCAGGGGTCTCCAAGGCCTTCATGAGTGCAGCCTGCTTCTTTTTCTCCTCCTTCATCCTCAAACGCTCCTGAAGGCTCAGCTGCTGCCCCGACTCCTCCCGGCCCCGGGAACGCGGTGGGGAGGGAGAGCTGACTGAGGACACAGAGGACTTGGAGCCATCTCTTCTCCTCCGCCTTTCTCTGCTGCGGTCTCGCCTCTTGTCTCGCTCTCGCTCGGGGCTCAAGCTGGAGGAGCGACCCCGGGACCGCGAGCGGTGTTTCTTCTGGCTTTTATGGTGCTGGTCCCTGCTTTTGCTTTTCTTCTTCCATTTGTGTCTCTCATCGTCAGAGTCCGAACTGTGGGAGGGGGGGAAGTCGCATTTCAGTTGATGATTACAGAGCACTGCCCCACCACAGGCACGGCACGGCCTGTCGCGGGCCACAGCAAGAACCAGCAGCAGGGCCGAGAAAGTTCAAACGCGCTTTTAGCTCGGTACTCGCTCCCCGTACCGCACTCCCTCCGAGCTCCTGCGGCTGTCCCCAGCGGCACGAAGGAGCCGCGTCCTCCCCGAGGGGCTCCCGGGGCCGAGTGGGCGCCCGGCGGGCGGGCAGGCCCTGCAGGCCCTGCCTCCCTTGGGGCCTCCCAGGCCCGGCTCGGCCCGGCCGAGCCCCCGAGCACGCTGGGGCCCGGTAGGAGGCCGACGGGCCGGGGTCACGGCCCCGAGCCCCGGCCGCACCGAGCTGCCCTCCCC
This sequence comes from Anser cygnoides, assembly GCF_040182565.1. Classification (NCBI taxonomy): domain Eukaryota; kingdom Metazoa; phylum Chordata; class Aves; order Anseriformes; family Anatidae; genus Anser; species Anser cygnoides. Next base: position 4,687,990 of record NC_089899.1, on the reverse strand, counting down.
CCGGGCCCGGCCGCAGCGAGGCCCCGCTCCCCGCCGCCTCCCCCGGGACAAGGCCCGGGGCCACCGGGCCCAGTCCCCGGCACAAGGCCCGGCCCCCCCAGCGAGGCCCGGTTCCTCCCGCAAGGCCCGGGCCTGGGCCTGGGCCTGGTCCCGGTCCCCCCAGCAAGGCCCGGCCACCGACAAGGCCCGGTCCCGCCCGCAAGGCCCAGCCGCCCCAGCGAGGCCCGGTCCTCCCCCAGCAGGGCCCGGTCCTCCCCCAGCAGGGCCCGGTCCCTCCACCAAGGCCCGGCCGCCCCGGGCCCGGTTCCCCACCACGAAGGCCCGGTCCCCCCCCACCCCCAAGGCCCGGCCGCCCCGGGCCCGGTTCCCCGCTCACCCCGAGCTCTGCTCCCGGCGGCGGTGCCCCCCGCTCCGGCTCCGGCTGCGACGCCGCCGCCTCTCCCCGCTCCCGGAGCGCTCCCGGTCCCGGTCCCGATCCCGGTCCCGGTCCCGGTCCCGGTGCCGCCGGCCGGGGCTGCGCGACCCGGAGCCCATCGGCGCCGCCGCTCCCGGCTGGGCGCAGGCGGCCGCGGGCAGCTCCGCGGCGAGGCCCCGGCGCCGGGCCCGGCCCACAGTGGGGGCGGGCCCGCGATCGGTGTTTTATTTATTTATTTATTTTATTCTTTATTTATTCATTTCCCCCTTCTTTTTTTTTTTTTTCTCGCTTTTTACACCAAAATGCCGGCGCGGGGCGGGGCGCGGCGGTGAAGGCGCTGAGACGAGGCAGAGCCGCGCGCTGCGCACAGCACACACACAACGCTTTTATCACAGAGCCGAGGACACAAAGCATCAACTTACAGTTCTCTGGAAAAGGGTTCCCCCAAAGAGGAAACGAAAAACCAACAGGAGGAAGAAAAGAAGAAAGCGCTCATGACGTAACCCCCCCCCCCAAAAAAAAATAAGAGCCACGACAACACCCCCGGTCGGCATCCCATTTCGGCCCCCCCTAATTACATACATTCATTACACGGTGCACGCACGGAGCGGACGTGGGAAATGAGCGGGAGCACGAGCATCCGATAGAGGAGACCCGGGTCTAATGTAGACATCAACAGAGAGAAAAGCAGACACGAGCCAGGGCGTGGGGGCCGCGGCTTTTGTCCGGCTGGGCGAGAGCTGGAGGTGACGCTGAGCGGGGAGCGGAAGGCGCTGGGCAGGACCACGGCACGTTTCGGGAGCCCAGCCGGCACCGAGGGTGACCCAGGCCCTGCCGCAGCGGTGCCAGCCCCGTGCCCAGAGCCAACGTGCGACCTCAGCACACGTGGCTGAGCCAGGCACCAAGGAGGCAGCGGAGACTGACAGCAGAGACAGCCCTGGAGTCCTCGAGCCCTGCACCCGTGGACCAGCAGGAGATGCGGTGCCTCCTTTTCGAGATGTAGGGGTACGCTGGTGACAGCACTAGGCAGCAATCTTCTGGGGCACTAAGAGAAAGCCCTAGCAAAAACACACACGACCCGCTCCGCAGGTGAGCTGGGCACACAGCTAGAGAGATGCTCAGGCCAAGGAGTGGCAAGGGCTCTCCTCCCCAAAGAAGGGCTGATGCTCTTTCCCAAGGGCAAGACCCAGTCCTTCCCTTCCTCGACTCTGCTATGCCCTGCAAAGGCAGCATTGGCAAGGCATGGGAAGTGCCCCACAGTGCCCCAATGCTCCCCCACTGCAACGCAGTGGGCAGGAATAGCGCAGAGAGGTGGGTAATGAGCAAGCCTTGAACCCCAGGGTCCTGTAGCCTTGTGAAGGCTCAGCTGCCCTCCAGCACAGACACCTGGGCAGGAGATGACAGCAGGAAGTGTGCCTGGGCCTGGCAAGGAGTAGTTTCCATTTGGGATCAGCATCTCCCTAAAAGAAGGCTCCTTTTTCCCCCACTCACATTGACAAAGTTGCTCCCATCCCTTTGCTCTCATCTTCTACAGACCTGCTCGCTCCAAAGGGTTCAGCATTATAGGATTGCACACAGAAGGATTGTCTCAAAAAGCCTGGACACCTGAAGAATGACAACAGTTGGAATGAACGTGCTGCAAAAGGAGATTTGGGCTTCCCCGTATCTTCTGGGACCAAGCTAGCTTGAGCCTGCAAAGTTAATTCACCGAGATACTCCATGAAGGTTGGGCTCAGATGCTTCCTGCACAGAGGCTAAGCAGCTTTAGAGACCCCTGAAACGCAGGGAAGGAAAGAAGTCTTGATTTCAGCTCTTAGACAGTGATGCCTGAACCATCTTAAACAAGATGCTTGATTTTAGTCGGTGAGAAAGGCCTGCTGCAGCTAACCCCAGCGGCCCCACGAGCGAGGAGGTGCCCGTGCAGCTGGGGCTCAGCTGAGCCCAGCCTCCCGGCTCCCTCCCAGAGCCGCGCTCCCCAGCGCAATGCCCGAGAGCGACATCTGAAGATGCGGAAGGGACATGGCTTCCTCCGGCCTCTCCAAGTGCAGCATCGGGCTTCTGGAGGAAACGAACAAAGGCTGAATTTCTAGCATTTTGAAGCCTCACGCTTTCAGCCCAGAGGCACGTTAGTCTGTAGGTATTGCACTACTCCCGGCTCCCCTCTGCCCAACTACTGAGCCCCCCGCAGCACTCAACACCCAGCCTGCAGCACCCCCACCGGGCTGGCACAGGGAGATGGGGTGGGTTAGGAGCTGTTCCCCAGCCTACTGAAGGGGCTGTCATGGAGCGATGCTACGAGCTAGATGAACAAGCTGTCAAGTAGCGACTGAAAGGGGAGAATGTCTTGAAAGACTTTTGATAGATTATTTGGTAAATACATGAATACATCTAATGGCAGCAGCTTGCAAGACCCCCAGCCTGCACTCCGAGAGCAGCACACTGTACAGCCTTCAGCATCTGCAGGCATGGGGTGAAGTTTGGGTCCCATACTTCTAGGCAAGAAACAATGTCAATTCACGAAGATCCTCGCCAACTTCATCACGTCGCAGAGGGGAAGAGCTTCCCACCAGCCTGGTTACCTTCTGGGACCTGAATCAACCAGTCCTGAGTGCTGCTGCGAAGACAGATGGAAAGGGACAGAGCCCCAGAAGGAGGGTTCCTCTTCTACACTCCTCTACAAGGAATCCCAAGGACAGCTGAAGATTGTGATGAGAATAAAGAGATTTTGACCCCCTCTCCTGGCATGTAAAGCACACAAACAAGACCTGTCTCCTCCTTGTCTAAAGGGTTTCATTTCTTCTCTCTGGGAGAGGATGGGATTGCTGGAGTTCAAGATGCTACGGTGTCCTGCTGACAGAAGGATGAGCCTAAACCGAGCACTGCCAAGCAACACCAAATCTTGTCTTGGCTGCAGCGTGCAGCCCTCCAAGAGCAAACTATCCGTGTCTCAGACATCCGAAGCAGCGATTTCCAATAGCAGACGTTGCCACAGGCAACATCCGAGTCACCCAGCTTTTTGTCCAACAGAGTCTATGCACACGATACCGCCCGGCGCGACTGGGTGCTGGAGCCAGGTGCCTGGTTTCTGCCTCCGGTAGGCGTGGACGTGCACGCAGCTCCCTGACTGCCCTGAGGTACGGAGGATACGTGTGAACCCCATGTCCGCGACCCCCGAGTCACTGGCGGTCGGATACACCCGTGAGCATGCGAGGTGCTAAGTGGCTCCGGTGGGATGCGGTGTCCGGGCGAGCCACGCCGGGGCTGGCAGAGCGGGGACCGGTCCCTGGAGGCGCCCAGTCCTCATCTGTCCGTGCTTGCCAGCGGGCAGTGGCTGGCGCGGATGGCGGTGCAGCGGCCGGTAGGACGAAGCGTGGGCTCCCAAGCACAGAGGGACGGGGTGACAGTAGCGTGGTGCACGGTGAAGGCTGAAGCCATTGCGACGTCCAGAGAGCCGAGGTGACCACATCAGCGTTGCCAGGAATCGCTTGCTTCCCCCACGCAGCGTTACAGATCTAGAGAAGTCACTAGCAATTTTTGAATCCAAGTGAATTGGCATGGCTACTTTGGACTACTGTAACATGGGAGCAATTCTACTCAGTGGCCTTTAATACACGGCATTTACATAGCACCTTTCATCCCAGGCTTTAAGTGCTTTAACGGAAGTGGGAACTGCACACCCATCAGCACAGGGGAACCGAGGCACAGAGTGGTTAAGTGACTTGCCTTAGGTCACTCGGCAAAACCGTGGCAGAGCCTGGACAGCCTTACACCTCCCGACTCCATCAGTTGGTCAGACCACGCTGCTGCCTCAAGGGAAGCCACTCCGGTCCCTGCCCTCCCCAGCAACGTGCTCCTACCAATTCTCCAGTGAGGTCTCACACTCCTTTCTGATGCACAAATATATGACAACCAAAAAAAAAAAAAAGTGCAGTAAACTAAATGTTTAAAAAAGCACATTTGTGCTGTCTCTGTGCAAAGATAAAAGAAATAAATACATGATTAAAAAATTAAAAAGGTTCACAGTATTACACATGGATAGGTAGCTACGGTAGTGCACATCTGGAAAACACTGTGTTACTACCCAGGATTCTCTACACCCAGCTGGATGTCTCCGTTGGGAGCTGTGGGTGAGTGGGTGGTTTCTTTGCTGCCCACATCTGGGATAAGTAGAAATAGACGGTTATAGTTTTGCTCCGTTCTGAAATGCAGTGCCCGGGATCCTGCAGTGCAGCAATACTGGTGTCGGCAAGCTCTTCCCCATCCCACTGGAACGGCTGCATCAACGAAAAGGGAACACATCGACCTGCAGAGGGAATCGCTGCTCTCTGGGGCTTCTGTGTCTGCATAGAGATTACTGCAAGAGGCAGAGAAAAGAGAGTCAACACCCGTGCGTCCGCTCTGCATCTGGCCTGAGCCCAGCCAAATCCCCAGAACCACAACGAGCACGAAGAGGGAAACTTGCTTGTTTTGCATCCCAGTAACAACAACACATCTGGAGAACTTCAGACCCCCGAGCTTTCACTGCACTCAACCCTTGCCGAGCCGAACGGGTCTCTGCCAGCGCAGCAGACCTCACCTGCTGCCACAGAGCTGAGCCGAGCTGCGGCAGGGCTCCACCGCGGCCATGCAAGAGCCCCATGCTGCACAGAGGCCACAGCAGCTCCCTCTGCAAGGCCAGCTTGCACAGGGAGCGCAAGGTCCGACCTTGACCCACCGGGCACCCAGCACGTGTTTTTTGTACACTTACTGTATCGCTCTCCTCATCGGAGACAGAGTGGAGCTGAGCGCTATAGTGGAGCGGGGAGTAAACCCAACTCCTCTCGTCTGTCGGCTGCCAGAGTGGCCAGAGACGGCGGGGAGAATGCAAGGAGAGCAGCAGCAGAGCAGGGAGCAAAGGAGAGAAGAGGAAAAAATAAAAGGAGAAAATAAAAGAGTAGGAAACAATACAGTAAGAACAGCTGTCCGCCTGGAGGGAGAGAACTGAGCTCAGTGCTGGGTCTCAGCAGAGGAGCCTTCCTCATCCTCAGTACCTACCTGCTCCCCACCTTCTGGGACATGGGACAACCTCTCCTCTTGCAGGGACAGATCTGAGTGCTTTGGAAGTGCCAGGGAAACCTCAGCTCCCTGCCACAGCATCACCCTGACCCCAGAGAAACCAGGAGACACGGGAAGCGACTTACCTAGGGGCAGGGACAGAGCTCTGGTTCTTGCTACCCACTCTCAGCTCCCAAACCCCATTTTCTGAGCCCCAGGCATGTTACAAATTGGCATCTCGAGTGTCCAGGAGGGCTTTTACAGTGGAACCTGACCTGGTTTGCTGTGCCTTCTTCCCCCTTCCCTGCAGGCCAAGCAAGGCAGCAGACGGGTGGGTTGGATCATGGTGGATGGCGGGCACAGAAAGGAACCAGCTAGTTACCACTGAGAGCCTTGGAGGCAGCAGAGGGGGTGATGAGGACAGGTACAGCAAAGGAGGCAAAACACAACTGGATCTTGGGAATAATGTGGGGGAAGGGGACGTGTGTTGTGGGAGCCAGTTATCGCAGCTCTGGGCATCGGTGTGACAAAACACGCTTCTGCTTCTGACTCAGCACAGAAATCCAGGCAGGTTCAAGGGCTGGCGATTCCTGGGGGACCCAGGGACCCACCTTCGCTGCAAAGTGGCTCTGCTGGCTCCAGAGGTGCCCCCATATCAGGGGGAGGAAGCTGGCCCCATGACCCAGCCTGGGGTTGCAGAGGAAGAGAAATGGAACTGGATGCTTGAAAGAAGCCTGGGGGGGTTCCCAGGCTGGGAACCAAGCGTAACAGTCTATGATGTGCAAGAAACTAAAAGAAGCTAGAGGAGCTTTGAAGCACCGGGCTCCGCATGCTGGACCCCATCAGTAATTGCAGCTGAGACCGCTGGGAGGAAGGAAGGAAGAGAAAACCTTGCCTGGAGCTTTTTGCAGGGCTCTGCTGAAGGCGCAGCAACGCTCAACGCTGCACCAAGTCTGCCCCACATCCTGTTTTTCACCCATCCTGACCGAACCACATGCTCCAGCCAGCCCCTTTTCGAGCCTTCTGGGAGTCCAGACGCACGCAGGGAGCTACAAACCCAGCGGGGAGATAAAAAATAAATAAAAACAAAAAACAGGAGCATCCGGTGCTTGGGATTAACCCTGCTGGTGCTGGGCCAGCCGAACCCAGCGTGGGGGCAGGAAAAGCTGCCGGGAGGAGCTGGCTGCCTGTTTGCCCACACAGTGCAGCACTTCTCAGTGCCATCAGCCAAGCTCAGGAGCATGCCCCTGCTTCCCCGTGCGCCCTGCCTGATGCCTTCTCCCCTGCCTGGCTCCAAGGCGGCAGTGCCGAGGCCCTGACAGCGCTGTCATTGCCCTCTGAGGAAGACAGCAGCTCTCACAGGCCCTGAGAAAGGGAATGCCGAAACCCAGAGCAGCCCCTAAACACTGAACTGCCTCACTGCGCCTTTTGGAAGGGAAAGGGAAACTCCCACAGCTCACAGAAAACCTGCAGTGAGGAGGGAGCCCATGAGTGATGCCAGCAAGGGCTGAGAGCAGAAACCATCCCTGATCCATCAGTAACTCAGAACTCCTTTGGCTTTACGAGTGCTCAGCCTCCCAGCCACCAGAAATAAGACTGGCCACAGGCCTAACAGGTCAAAACTGGCTTAACAGCAGCTCCAGAGCATCTCAGCAGGCTCTTTGGAACCCAGTCTGGCTTCCTGAGCCAAGGGAGCTGTGCCTAACGTCACCTACAAATGCTCAGGTGCCTTCACCTTTCTAGACAGATCTGGTGCCTGCAGGTTTGTCCAAGGGCTGGGTGATGCTGTGGCCCATCCCATGCCAGGAGCTGTGCCCTCTGCCTGCAGAAAAGCAGGGCAGAGCCTTCATTTCTGTAAGATCCCACAGAAATCCATTTCTGCAGTTACGATCTGCCTCCCCAGTTTCTACTGAGCTGGTTCCTAGCAGCCACATAGGACAGAGCTACAGCATCCAAGGAAAAAGGAGCTGCTGGACCCAGCGTTTCAAAGCTGCAGCTCTGCTCCCCTATGTGCTAGCACGTTCACTTACAGTCCCAGAGGAAAACGAGGTGGTTCGGAGTCTGCGCTGACGGGGAGAGTAAATCCAGTACCTCCCATCTGTGAACTGGATGGCCCCAGGGCAAGTGAGGTGAGAAAGGAAACAGAGGAAAAAAAGATGATGTGAAGGACAGGATGAAAGAGAAAGCAAAGAACCCCAAACAAACGAACAAACAAAACAAAACAACAAACAAAGGAACAACAACAAAAAAAGAACAAGGGGTTGTGCAACTCCAGGTCTGAACGGATCAGCGGGCAGGGAAGCCGTGCGTGGGAAGAGCGGTGCCCGTGCCTGGGACAGTCTCTGCGCCTTTATTCCCCTGAGAGTGAGCAGGAGGATAAAGCGCTCTCCTTTCAGAAGCAGATTTCCAAAGAACAGACCACAGCCCCCTGGGACTTGACAAATCGCTCTCTGTCCGTAGCAACCCTCCGACCACCGCTCCTGGAGCACCGCTGTGGGAGCAGCTGTGGTCCCAGCCCTGCTGCGCTTGGGCACTGCCTCCCTTGAGCTCCGGTTTCAGTGGTTTTCCAAGGAAAGTGCCTGTGGGAGCCCAGGTCACCTTTTCCCTTCATCCCAGCAGTGACAAACGCTCCACAGCACACGACACACATTTAATGCGAAACTCAAGGACTCGGATGAAGTATGAAATGCTGATGGGCGGTCAGTCACGCTCTCTGGGAGCACACACTGCACACAAATGGTTTCTTCTGGACAGGGAGGAACCCCTCAGAAGTTGGGGGGGAGTCCATGTGCCCACGAACATGGAGGGAGGGGAGCTGCCCCCTGCTAGAAGACACTTGCCAGCGGAACCGGCAGTATCTGCAAGCAGCTTGCACACAGCTGCCATCCACAGGCAAAGAAAGAGCAGCCAGTGTTAGAGGGAGCTGTTTGCATTTTGAACAGCATGCATAAAAACCCAAACAGACAAGCTTTTAAAATGGAGCTGATTCCTTCTGCAGCTCCCACGAGCCTCCAGATGACTCGGCAATGAGTGAGCAGCTCTGCAGCAGAGTCACGCAAGCCCAGGGAAAGCCAAACGTTGCCATGTTTAGGTTAGTCGGAAGGAGTTCACGGGGCACAGCTCATCTCCACTGCTGTGTAACCGACAGCAACGAGGCAGAGCAGGGCACCTTTTTTAATGAGAAGATTCCAGTGCCAGGACACAGGGGAGAGCTGCCATGGGGCAGGCCCTCAGCTCTGCTCTGGGAATCCACGAAGCAGGGACACGTTGCTAAAATCTCCTCTCCAGTCTACAGAAGCTGCTCAGACATTGCAGAAGCTGGCTGAGGAATACAGCCCCCGGCTCCACGGCACTCTGCTGCCAACCAGCAACCACCTCACTTACTCCCTGTCTCAGTACTAGATTTCCACTGCATCACCTACTGCATCTGCCTGCAGGGAAAGGAAAAGCCAGAGTTTACCAGAGCCCGAGGTCAGCCCCAGTGCAACCGCCTCTGCTCTGGCTCTGGGCAGCTACGGCACGTTTGTGTTCCAGCTCCAGCTGAGGGAGCAGGGCTGCACCTGCGTTCACCTTGGCTTGTCCCAGGAGTGAACACGCTGGCCTAGATAAGCCCTTCAGCGCTCCTGCTTGGAAGTAGAGCAGCACACCTACGGCTACCTCTGCAGCAGCGTCACCTGTGTGAGCCCCACTAGATGCTGCTCTCCGTTCTCCAAGGGCTAGTTTGGTTCCCTGCATTCAAAACCCATCCAGTGTTAAGATCTGAAGGCACTCAACACAAGGGCAGACACTACCCTGCGCACCCGACTGCCCAAATAGAGATGATTACAGCCTCGTCCAAACGTTTCCCTCACACCCCTAACGGGCCAGGCAGAAAAGGTATCTTACAAAGTATATGTCTGTGACTGGCACATCATCTTCATCCGAGGCCTGGCTGGCTGGTTCGGAGGCCTGGCTGGCCGTCTCCACCTCTATTGTAGCCGTGGATGTTCCAATGGCACAGGCTGAAGAAGCCGCCTCTCTGGAGGGGGGAAGAAATGACAGCATCGAGTCAGCGTGGTCAGAAAAGAAGGAATGAGGAAGGCTCGGTGATTTATTGCAGAAAAGCTGAAGAGGATAATCTGCTTTAACATCCAGAAAGATCAGGTCAGGTCAGAAGGAGCATCACTCGGCCGTGTCTCACCGAGCTGTGTGACAGCCTCTCTCTCCAGGGAAGTCGATGCCCCAACAAAAGCAGCCTCCAGCAGAAGCAGCCACAGACCAAAAGGCAGCGGGCAGGGCTCTGCCCAGCTGCTGAAAGCTCCAAAGCACTCACTCTTTGTCGTCTTCTTCAGGAGCTACGATCTCAACATCACACTTGGGCTCCAGCTCTACGCTGATCTGCTGAAGCTCCTCTTCAACCCGCACCTCCTCGTGTGACCTGGGAGCCAACGACACAAGGAGCAAGGCTCAGTCAGACCTCCCAGCACTGAGGCTTGGGGTAACCAAAACTCCCAGGCGAAAGAGTCAGTCCTGTCACATTGCGGTGCTCAAAGCCAAAGAGGTGGGAAAAGAGGACAAGAGGAGAGGGATTAGCTAACCAGTGCTGCAGAAAAGATGGCAATGTCAACCTGAATACATAGGAAAAAGGAAAATCGGCCTCTGGGGAAAACCTGTGCCCAGAGTTATCCATCAACTGCACAAGGGGCCAAGCCTCCAACCTCTTCTGAGGCTCCCGGCGCACTGAAGCTGCTCTGGCTTCCTCCGAGGTTAACATCCTATTTATTTGCACGCTCAGGAGCAGTTTGTGACAGTCTTCAATTTAATACCTCATGCTATTAAAGTAATTGCTTGTGTTAGCAGGGCTGGCTCTATAGCCCTCCTGGGAAGGAGAAGCTGGTGTTTGCCAAGCCAAGGGCACGGTCTGGGGCAGGGAGGAGCTTCAGGTCTACGAGGAGCCCTGGCCAGCTCTGCTCCATCCCTGGCCAGCTCTGCTCCATCCCTGGCCGGTGCTCGGCCAAGAGCTGCAGCCAGCAGCACTCCGTCCGGCTGGGTGCTGCTGTAGGGGTGGATTTCACAAACCCGGAGGGAATTACCCAGCAGATTAGGGTAATCAGAGGCTTGCCACATTCCAGGCTCAAACAAATTGGAGAAGGGCTTTTTCATTTCAACTCAGGAATGTAAATTCCCAGAGATTCATGCTTTAATAACTTTATTTTTGCACATACACACAAAGGTCCCTGTTCCCCTAGAAAGGATGTAGATACCATCACAAGAAACAGAGAAATTTGGCAAAAAAAAAAAACACACAAAAAACAACAAAGAGGGTCCCACTTATGTGAGCTGTAGTTGTGGCAAGTCTGTGACAAAGAGATCTACCTCTGACCAAGTCATTAAGCTCCCTGTCCAGTCTGGGGACAGTCACTTCTAGGACATGATTCACCTGACCCATTTTCAGATGAGCAGTCACATCCTGCAATGAGTCCCTCCATGACGTATCGAGGGAGCCTGGAGTAACTCAGGTGAAGTCACTGCATTTTGCAAAGTGGATCTTGTCACAGGTGCCTGAGTTTCAGTCTCCGATATTCAGCAATTTCAGACAATGGATTCTGCGGGAGGTGAGATGCCTTACAGGTCCCTGCCACTTGGATGGGTGCTGCAAATCAACAGCAACTCGCCCCTTGCCCTCTAGTGACAGGAACTTCCCAAAATGCATTAAGAAATACCCTGGAAAAGGATTTTTTCCACAGGCTGCATGGTGTGAAACTCAGCAAATCACTAAAAACTAGGAATGAGGGGAGATGTTTGTGGGATGCTGTAAATGCCCATCTTCCCAAGTCCTTGCCTTCCCCTGCGGCACCAAACATTGGCTGCACAGAGAGAGGACATCAGTCTGTCCAGCAGCTCCTCTGGCTGCGGCGTATCCCAAGACTGAGTTTCTGATGTGCATTTCAAAATCTGTACCTACAACACTTACAAGATGTCCCAGAAACCTAGGGCAGAGTGAGCAGCAAGTGTAGGGTCCTCATTCAGGTCCCACTGACACAGGCAACAGGGTTATTTTTACTGGTGCGAAAGTATGCAAGATAATTACACGATATGAGATTCTAAATCCAGACGCTCTTATGCAGCAGGGAGTTTTGTCTCACCTTGCCCTTGGCTCTGAGCCACCTACCACCACAGGCCAGAAAAAGCCTCAAAGCACCCAAGTTTCTGAGAACACGGGAAGTACATGCAGCCTCCAAGCTACATCTCTGGTGGTCTGAATGTGCTCAGTACCTTGCAAAGTCAGAGCCCTCTCTTATATTCATGTCCACTTCAGCAAGGCAGATGCACAAAGGAGGATTTTTCCTGCTTTTAAGGCTTGGTTACTGAGAGGGGCGGCATAAGGGACCATTTTCATTGATTCAAGTGCTGGTTGAGGGGGTAAGTTTGGACAACTCAACCAAATTAAGTTGTCCCCTTTCCCACCAAATAACAATATTAAAGATTCCTTGCAGAGCACTGGGAGATCTGCTATAGTGAAAATTCTGTGCAAGAAACGGGGATCATCTGATTGCAGGAAGCAATTCATCATCCTGCAGAAGACCACTCCAAAGTCGCGGGGCTGCCAATATTCACATTCAGCCCTCCAAGAGGCCTTTTCACACGGACAAAAGTGAGGTGGGACAAACGTGAGGTCCCTGTGCAGCAGTGCAACAAGAGACGAGACACTTTTCTCACCTGCCATCCTGCCCTGAGGAGTGTGTGCGCCTCCTGCGGAAAGAAACCGGGATAGTAGTTAGAGGAGGGATTTAAGACAGAAATCCTACGCTGCCCCCAAATCTAACTCCCTGCCCCATAAGGGAGATGTTCTACTTAACAGCTGACACTTCTCCCAGCAATAATTAATCCCATCAAAGCTGTGTCTGCTTGCTCCCAGGAGAGATTTAATTAAAACTGGTCATTAGCATTCCAGAGCATAGGGCAGCCTACCGAGAGCTGCAGCACGAAGAGGAACGGCAGCCACTCGACACCAGTGGGAGCAGGGGATGGGCACTGTCCTCACCTGTACCTGGGCTGCTCAGATGTCTCCGAGGGGGATCGCTCAGGAACAGAGAGAGATGTTGAAGAGAGTGTTGTGGCTATGGAGGCCGTGGTAGCTTCTTCAAAGGAAGGAGGTGTGCAGGGGAGCAGGTCTGGCCTGCCTGCTGGCCCACAGCGGAGGACAGGAGAGAAGTAGGAAGAAAAAGATGAGGTCAAACATCAACCCCTTATCTACACCATGCCAGCGTGAGGCTGTTCTACCTGCACACCCTCACTGGGACTGGCCACTTGAAGGCTCAAGCAGGCAAGTTTAGCTGGTTCGTGAGAGCAACGGCTTATCCCAAAGCATCCTCTAGAGAGAGCCAGTAAGCACCGTTCCAGCATGACAGATAGACACTACAGAAAATGTAATGCCAATGAAGATATCTCACTGGTAACCAAAGCTGGATTAAAGGCTTGGATTGCCAGAGATAAATATCCAAGTGAATTAAGAGATGAATCGAGTGCTCACTGCTTTGCATGGATAGCAATCTAACACTTATGTACTCAAGAAGCCTGCCTTTCACCACTTGTCTGTAAATCCAGCCCAGATAGAAGTGATGAAAAAAGGGCAAAGAACCAGACCCATTTACCTTTTTCCTTTTCTCCCCCAAATGCAAGATCTTGCCCCACTCAAACACTGACACTGAAGTCCTGCAGTGCACAGTCCCCTTTTTCTACAGGTGGAAAACTCAACTGATTGCTTTTGGGCTGCGACCACTGGTGCCAGGTGGAAGTGGCTGCCTTGCAGCAGTGATGCAAGTGACCATTTTTACTGCAGAACCATACAGTGCTGCAAAGAAAGGATTTGATCTTCTTCAACGCAGAGATGTTGCTTCCCAATCAACTAACTGCTAGCACTGTGACAAAACGGTATCCTCTTACCTTCTCCCCTGTCCTGGTTAAGTTTAGTACCTGCAAAGCACAGCAAGACAGGGAATGAAGAACTATCCATCAAGGAAGATGCGTTTGGTGCACAGTGGGGAACACAACGAGAACTGAGGAGCATCCTAAGGAACTGCGAGGAAGAAGAGGGTAATCACACAGCCACCAGCCACAGACAAGACTACTACCTTCATCATCAAGGGTGGGGTAACTCCTGGCTGCACGGAGATCGTACTGCGTTTCGTCCTTTTCAGAGGGGAGCTGGCTAGCTGAGAACGCAGCTGTTGGACCAGGCATCTTGACAGCTAGCAAGGCACTACGCCCTTTCTTTGAGGGAGATGACTTCAGAGCTGGATGAGAAGAGTGAAAGAGAATTTGAAATTACCACCACCAACACCAAAGGCACCCTGCCATTCATAGGCCTTTGCCCTCCGACACACTGCATGGAGAGCTCCTGGGCAGGAGTTCGGCAGGCCACAGAAAGCCATGACACCCGAGGGCTCTGCAGCTCCCCAGCTTTGCTTCATATTACAGCAGAAAAGCCTGCTCAGATTCCTGCCCAGAAACTCCCCCTTTGGATGCAAGCAGCAGGATGGAGATAAGGCTCTGACTCTCCCGTATCACGAGGACAGCAGTTCCTGGGCCATGTACTTACAGGAATTTTTTCGAAACACCGTGTTGGTCATGAATTTGAAGAATCTCTCTGCATAAAAGCTGGGTCTGTGTACTGACACTGTGTCCTACAAAGGCAAGAAGCAATTGTTTCACTTTAAAATTACCCCTCAAGGCAGAATTTCTATAACAGCCAATGCAAGCTTTTTTATTCCAACATTTAGCACTCATAGATCCTTAAAATGGAAAGGCTTAACTGAAATGATCTGATTAATGCTATAAATAAGCCTGAAGCGTTGCCTTTGATTTGATTGCATTTGATTACATTCTCACTGTAATTTTATAATGGATTTTGGTGGTTTTATTTCTTTATAGACTTTCTGGATTTTTCAAATATTGACCTGATTACATATATGGAATTTCTTCTGGCTTTGCTGGTTGACATTCAAAGCACACCTGGGTATAACTGCAAATGACACGGACACCAAAATTCAGCCAGGGGTCCCCATACATTTCAAATATTTTGCACTTTTTGTTTTAAATAGTAAAACTGAGCTGTCTCTGCTTCCCATGTTCAACTGTGCTCCTATGACTTAGCATCTACACAATTCCTTTGCCTTGCATTTTAAGGGAAGGTAGGATATGCAATGCTGAAAAAGAGTTTTTCACAGCTGAGATTGCTCTTTTGTAAACACGCATCTGGCTGCTGCTAGGGACACGACAGCAAGGAAACACTGAAAGGGATTTATTAGCAGACAGCTTACTGAAGTGGAACCGCAGTCAGTCACCAAAGAGCAAACGCAGGGCTCCTCAACCCATACACGATGGCACATGCCTTGTGCATACAGCTCCTGGTATTGTGGGGAGGAGGAAAATGACAGATGGGAGCAGAGGAGGAAAGCTGGTAGCATGACAGCTAAGCAAGAGGAGGTGGAGTGAGCAAGAAAACCTGATTGGGAATAAGTGGTACTACACCACTGTGGAGGCTTAAGAGGCAAGAACTATTCCTTTCATCAGCTTCAACTGTACCAGTTCAGGCACTATAAATAGCGAGGTAATTGGCACCAAGTAGCATAAATGAAACCAAAGCAGTAACCCTGCTGAGACCTGGACAACTCCTGCCTCTGTACAGACACTCACCCCATCATGGACAAGGGCCTTCCAGGTATGTTCCAGCTTCTTGATGAACCTAATTTAAGGGGAGAAGCAGAGAGAAAGAAGGAATCAGCTGCAGGCACGTACTCCGTGTCTAAGACACCTTTTGTACCCCGCACAACAGAGATCGCTGAGCTGCTAATGACATCTTCGTCTGGAGAGTAGCTTTCCTCCAGCCAAGAGGTCAGCTGAGCACACTGGCATCTCGGCAGTTGGGTCAGGACTGCCTGGAAACCCTCCAGGGAAGGAGGCGTGGGGCTGTAAGAGGGGCAGAAAATCACCCTCCACCCCTGGATATACGCTGTCCGTCCCAGGCACTGAGACAGGGAACTTCTTTATGAGCATTTACCTTACCTTACTCTCATTATACCTTTAAAAAAATGGCTCTGTGTCACCAGCTCTTTTAAGGACAAGAACAAAATCAACAGCCCCCAATGTGCATCGACAGACAGCTTCAGGTAGCTTGCCTACTCGTTATCAAACTCTTCAGGAGACGAAAATCTTCCTGCTTTCATTCAGCATTAAAATAGATGTTAACACACTTAGGGGATAGATGACTGCAGAGATACCTGCCTGTATGACTGAAGAATATCTATTATTCCTACGTGGAGCAGGAGACGCTCTCCTTTGCCATTCACTGCTGGGATTCCTCCCATCCTGCAGGTAAGACAAAACCCCAGTGAGCACAGCCTTAAAACCAAGAGCTGTAACACCCCGAGCGAGACCGGTGGAAGGGCAGGCGGCAGCACTGGAAACAGGACTCTGCGATGTGGTGGTCAGACAACACAAAACCTGCACAGTCCCTTTGTCAGCAAGTCACCTACTGACCCAGAGCATTTCACACAAGATGTCCCCAGAGCTACTGGCTGCTCAGATCACCAAATATCAGCACAGGATCTGTGTCGCATGACAACAGCTCTACCTGGGCCAGAAAGCACCATGTTTTTTTCTTAGCTAGAGAATATTTTACTCTGGGGACCCAAGACAGCATGAACTGCCTGCCTGTTAGGGCAGCAGATCTTTAAGGATGAACGTATTCCCAGCGCCATCCCCACTAATATCAGTCAAAGGTGCAGCACCACCAGCGCGAGCACACAACGAAAGCATGCAGGTAGCAGGCAGGCCACTGCAATTAAGGATGCTGTTTGAAATGCTGAATATTTCCTGGCTCCACTGTGACTCCATCAGAACCGGAGCAGCTGGTTTCACACACGCCACGGCTGCTGGCAGCAAACGCAGCAAACTCCAGCATTTGTTAGCAAGCCTGTCCACAGAGCCAGAGAGACAGCCACAAGAGCCACCAGCTGCCCGAGAGCCACGGACTGGGCAAACACCCGGCACACAGCTCCACCAGTTACTCCAGCACTTGCCCGTGTGCTGAGCAGAGGCTGCTTGCTAACCACGCTGGGATGGCTTAAGGCAGCAGGGCCATAAACCCAGGAGAGATGCCCATATAGCCCAGAAGGGCCTCAGTTAGGGATTTCCTGCTCCTGCCTCCACCTCCGCCCCTGCAGCAGCACAAGAGGACCAGGTTTTCACCTACGTGTCGTCTGTGTCTATGGACTCCCCCCGGGCAGCACCCCCCTGGATGGACTCCATGGCCGTGGAGTAAAGTGCCTTCTGCCCCACGGGGCGCTTCTCATCCGACGTGCTGTGGGCTCCCTCGGACTGCCGCTCCCGTTCTTGCTGGTCTATGTTATGAACCCCGAGCAGGAGGCTGTAGTCCATGATTTTAAAACTTTCCAACACCTACAAATTAGTATTGAGTATAAGAATAAAGTCAAAACATCAGGCCAGCAGTTCAAACAAAGCACAGACCCCAAAGCACAGAACAGCCCGTCCACGTTTATGCTAAGAACTCCGTTGCCAGAGCTTGAACGCTTCTGACCCAATAGTCATCTTGTCTGCATAGAATTCCCACAACCCGAAGGGCTGAGGGCACACAAGTAACATTGTTGTACCAGGTATCTGTCGCACACTGCATAAGAAAAATGTATTTATTCCCAACAGCCCAGCTACAAGTGGCGAGAATGCGGCAATTTTAGGCATCAGGCAGAGGGACACAGTCTCAGTCCTTGGAGACTGTCACAAGATCCAACTCCGCTGCTTTGCTTTCAGGGTAAAGAGCAGCAGAGGACTTATCCTGCTTTGGGGTTAGCAGATTAGTAAGGTTCTCAGTCATATGCTCTTCCTCATGCCTGAGAGCCACAGGCTTTGTTAATCTGCTCCCCAAACCGCCCCCCTCCTTACCAGACAGTCTCGCTGCAATGTCTTCACCAACGCACTGAAGGTGTCTGCATCCAACATCAGGCCCTCGGGCATGTCTTGTATGAAGTCGAGGTCTTTGTATGTGGGGCTGGACTTTTCTTTTTCCTTCTTGGACGCCCGGCGCTTATAGGTTGAGCCTTTCAGGTCAAATTTCAGGTGCATTTTCACCACACGAGGCAGAATGTTGTTCATCACAACCACGCGGATATTTTTGCCCCCTGATTGCACACAGTACAGTCCGTAAAACTTTGGCAGCAGCGTCCGTGGATTCTGGTTCAGGTTCTGAAATGGGGTTGGAAAAAGCATCAGCGGAGGTCATTTTGAAGAAGATTCCTGCTGTTTCCAACACAGAGCACATTAGTGGATCTTGGAGCAGACAGACTAGGGGTTCTTCACCTAGAGATTTTCTGAACTTTACATCAGAGCTTACTGCACACATCTGACAAACCCTTGTGTTTCAGTGGCTTTAGGACCTGAAAATACCACTCTGCCTTGAATACGGGGAATGAGATGTTCATCTCTCTCTGGGCAAATAACCAAGTCCGGAAATTCCCTGCTTTCCCCACCAACAGCAGCTAAAAAAGGGAAACCAAACTGGAAGAGAAAAACATAAATAAGTGGGAACTTCAAGTTTAAAAATAACAGCTATCTTCATCTCTTCAGAAGTGTCAGAAATCAAGAGCCGTTCTCTGGCCCAGAATAAACCAGGGACACAGTATTTTTTTAAATTTTAAACAAAACAACATCAATTTCCTCCTCCTTCTGGAGAGTTGCTTTATTAAAACACAGTTGGCCAGAGAGCACGGATATCCTGCTCTGCTATCATGTCCTTTTTTTAGGCAGCTGCATTATTAGGAACGACATGACAGACACGAACTGCTTGTTCAGCTTTGGGAAGAAATTTGGGAAGGAAACAGAACATCTCTGCACGCTGTGACGGGAAGGACGGGCCTGACAGATTCTCTGACAGATGGAAGAAGCACAACTGCATTACAATTTCACGCCCCACATCTCATCTCACCTAGCTGGACTCACAAGCGAGCCCTCCTTGTGAGCGTGCTGTTCAGCACAGCGCAAGCTAAAAGCAACAGAAGGAGCCGAGACCGAATGCAAACAGCACTTGCCCAGCTTTAAAGTAACTCAGGTAAGACCCCTCTGCTTCCCTTTTCATCCAGTCCTTTCACACTGGACGGGTTTCCCAAGAACAGCGGAGAGATCGTGTGTTAGCACCACAGTAACCACAGAGGTGTGAACGCTACAAGCAGCACGTCCCTCCGCACAGACAGGTACCTCAGCGTAATTCTTTAACCTGGTGGCCAGCCAGGACAACTGCAGAACTCAGGACCGCAGCGCAGCTCCATTCCCATTTATTTTGTACATCAGACAACAGCAACGCTTTCCAAAAACGCTCATCCTCTCCAGGAACTTCACTGCCACTTCCAAAATCAAGCAACTGGCTGCCAGATACACACAACAACCCAGACCCTGCATCGTTCTAGCAAGTTTGCCCCAATGCGCAGAGCGAGACAAGTCTTTTCAGAAAGAAGAGTGTACAAACGCACAAATCAAACCCACTGCAACATGCACACAGATGGGGCAGCATTACCATCACCTGCCATAAACACGACCTTCTCCTCGGCACCTCCATGGCAAACAAATCCCTGGGTGCTCCTCAGGGAATTTCAGCGCCCTTAGGTATCAAGCTGGATCCTTCAGCACAGTTGTGCAGGGAGGCAGCTCCTGGTTTATACGCCTCTCTGGGTGCTGCAAGATTCCTGAGCTTGGTACCGCAGCCAGCGGGAGCCACGGCGACTGACAGCTGCCTTCGGAGTAACTGCTCAACAGCACGTGTGGGACACAGCTGGGGCAGCAGTGGTTACCCCGTAAAACCAAGATGGTTGCATTACTGCAGTCAACAACCATCCTCAAAGCCAGGCAGAGGCAGAGGCACGGTGCCAAGCGAAGAAGAAAGAGCTAGTGCTGGGAAAAGGGCACCCTTACACGTCTGGGAAACCATTTTCAGGCCAAAACCTGTCGACAAGCTCGCAATCACCTCCCCCCCACACCAAATTTACCTACAGAGCTTGCAAATAATTGGCAGGATTTGTGCTTCTGGGACTGGCTTTTGTGACTTTTGATGTTGTCGGTGGCACAGGGTGGGCAGGCCTCAAGAAACTGGGGTGGGTGACGTGCCCTGTGCAGCACCTGGGAGAAAAAAGCTGCCACTACAAACGCAGGTCCGAGGAGCTGGGTGATACGCACCATGTAGTAGCCAGGAAGGAGCTTCTGGAGGAATTCAGCTTCCTTGTGCATCACAGTTTTTATGATGAATTCATCATCGCTGGTGACATAGAAGAGAGAGCCACTGGCACCAGGGTTTGACAGCTCTATCAGAGGCTCGTTACATAATGAATACTAGGGAGGAAAAGGGAAAAACAAAAAAAAATGATGACGTTTTTAGCCCCAGCTCATTGCACACTGAGCTCTAGGCCCTTGAGGGCTTTCCCTAGCACACTGCCTCGCTGTGAGATTAAGGGGTAGCAAAGCTTTAAAGGGAATTATTTTCATTATAGGCTAGGTCTAAGCAGCAAAGCTGATGGACAATTTACAATTAGAGAGTGAGATTACAGTTCAGAGCATCCCAACTGTTCAGAATCAAGCTAATCTTCTGCTTTCAGTAACATCCAGGCTTCATAATGACATCTCTTCCCATTGTGCATGTACGTGTGTACCACATTTAGGCTTCTTTCAGCACATTACTGCAAGCGCAGACAGAAAGATAGGATTTTAAGAGACATGACAGTCTGCTCAGGGCACCGCGTATCTCCGTGCTGGAGGGAACACGATGCACTGGCTGCTCTCAGCAGCCTCCTCTGCCCTCGTGCTCCCCTGCTACAGATGTGTTTTACAGCCACATCTCACCCCCACTCTGTTGGAAACACATGAAAAGGATGAGACCAGGTGTCCAAACAAGAAGAGAGGGATCAGTGCTAAGAACAGCAGGGGGTACTGCATCGGGAGGACATTGCTAGATACCAGGATGCAAACAGCAGGTCCTCAACTGAGGACATGCCTAGCAGCTGCAAAAAAATGGAAAGCGTAAGTGTGGACGTGCACTTTGCAGCGAGGGACCAACCCCAGGGTATCTGCGTAGGCTGAGCAGGTTCAGGGCAGCTCATGTCAGAGCTGCCACAGCAAGAGGTAAGATGGGGAGAGGAAGGTAGGGGTACGTAAGGGCCATAATCAGAGCAATGAATTAAATGCTCATCATTACACACTGAAAACAGCTTTCAGCACTGCGCAGATTAATGATCCAAGACTTTATCAAGTTAATTATCTCATGCATAATTAAAGGCATTTGCTGCTGTGGCAGGCAAGAGAGAATCAGGGGAAACAGAAGCAACAAATCAGAGCTGTGACCTTTGCAACTGAGGCAGGCTCTGTGCCTCACCCAGCTTTTGAGCCACTCATCAAATCAGCCAGCATTATCTCAGATGGCACAGATGGGGAGCGCTGTTACCGTCAAGCCGTGCAAGGGCACAGACTTGTTTCTTCTTGTATGTTTTCAGCTATGGTTTACCCCTGCCTACTGCTGAAGTCAGAAAAAAAATGGCTATCAGAAGGGGGGGGTGTGCGCTTATTTGAATGTGTTCTGCTTCCCAGTTCAACAAGTGTCCTGTTTAAAGAACGGGGTGTCACAAACATGCAAGGGGACCAAATTCAACCCCAGTGCACTCCAAGCCCCACCAGCTTGTATTACTAGATGGTTTAAAAAACAGCTCCAAGGAGCTTTCTGAGCACAAGAACAAGCCGTGTTTTATTCCGTCTTCATAAGATGATTAACGTAACTACATTCGCATAGTTCTCAAGTGAGTACACAAGGACAAATTCCTGTCTTTGTCCTCAGAGCCCCAGGGGACATTACAGGGTTGCACCCAGCCGAACACAAACCCCTTTTGCTTGTAAACACAGCAAGTTATTGTCACCACCAGCAACAGAGAGGGAACCCCGTAACACAGCTTAGCAGCACACACTTAAAGCAGATCACTTCCTTTCCCTCCAGTGTGAGCTAACAGCTACCTCTGAGCAAACGAAGGTTTTGGCTGAGTCGTGCTGCTCTTACTGGGACGGTCACTGCATCTCCTCCAAAACAGAACCCCTAAAGCCACAGCCTGTTCCCACTCCTTGCTGGGATCAGAGAGATTCCTTGGCTCTTCTCTGTCCCTTTTAGACAAGATGAGCTGATAGCCTTGATTCAGGGGCAGATTTACTGTACTGCTCCAGATCATCTCAAATAAAATAGGACAAATAAGACAGATAATACTCAAATAAGACAGAAAAATATATCCATACCAAATAATCATCTGGACGAATCCCAAAGAGCTCTCGGAAGTACCGAAAAGCCACTGGTGCATAGGTTTTGAACCTGAAGTCAGCGTAATGGTGAGCCGGGGTAAGATTACTTCCTTCACTGCACAAAACAGACATTACAGATGAGCGAGCCTTTGTATTACCATTCGACAGATAGGTACGGCCACATCAAGGCTGCTGTACACTAAATTGAGCCTTGCAAAAAGACCTCTTAGGAATGAGGAAAAAAAAAACACCACCCAAAACAAAACACCTTTCTTCTGTGGCAGAACAACAGGAAAGTCGGTTTTAAATTATCTGCCAAAACCTATTTCCAAAGAATGCAAGGAACAGCCGCTTGTCAAGCTGAATGCATTTAGACAGAGAACACAGCTTTCATGAGATTTGTTAAAGAGAGTTAAAGAGCTCCCAGAACGAGCTTCCCCCTTGAAATTATACCGTGTTTGAGATAAAAATTCTACAGACAGGTAGAAAGAATAGCACACAGCAAGACTAACAAACCCAGCCATACAGCACTGTACCTTACATTGTGCTTCCTTGCAAGTCAGTGTTCTGCGGAATCTAACACTTCCCACTGCTATGTTTGTATGAAATAGATGCATATTTAAAACATTCAGAGCATCCATCTCTGTGATCTAAAGACAGATGGAAGCTCTCTTGAAAAATCAGTGAGAGGAAAAGAAATAACTCATCCGTTCATTTTGTTTCCCTGTCTCCTTTACCTTGGGAAAAAAATGCTCTCCACCACGTAGAAGTCCTGCATCAGGACATCTCTCTCCGGCTTGGAGCTCAGATTGCCGACAGTATATCCAATCCCCAGCTGGATGGCCCCCTTCAGAGTGGATGAAGTGGTCTGGCAGAAAGGAAAGAGCTGTCAGTGAGCACTTCCCAGGAGATTAGAACAAAAATATTCCCTGTATTACAATACTGCCATGTCTATAACTTCCATTGGGTCATCCTGAGCAGCATACACTGCTAAACAAGTTCAGTTGACTTCTGAATAGATGGATTCAGAAGGTCTGTAGTTCTCAAGACTACACAGTACAAGGGTGCTGCATAAAACCGAAATCAGATTGGTAGCTATTAACAAACTAAACCAGGTAAGCTCAGCTGTGCCATTTCTACTCCTGGCCCCAACTTCGCAGCCTAACCACTGACATAGCTACCGCCCTCCCACACCCCAAAACCAAACCTTTTTGTAAGTGGTTTCACCAGAAGCATCAACGCCTCGATGACCTATCTTCTTTCCTTGGCCAGGCTGTCCTGGAAGCGATGGTCCCTGCAACGAAAGGGCACGGTGACTTGCCAGCAGAGCAGCTGACCTGGCTGACACGAACAGGCAGAACAGCACAGGCCGGACCACATCACCACCATCATAAAGGATGGAGCGATCGCTACCACTGTGGGAAGTCTGCAAACGGGTGTAATTGGCACTGGCAAGCTTTTAACAAGGCTGTCTGAATTATTTATTCATCCTTCAAGACAGGAGGGGTGAGAATACCCAGCCGCTCCATCCGACACCCTCAGTACTAATGGGGCAGAGCCTCGGCAAAGATCCTGAGCCAGGAAAGGTCAGCGTTGCCTCCCAGCTGCCAGGATTCCCCGGTTGCTTGACTTTGGTTTCTCATCGATTAAAAAGAGGGATATATTAAATCAAACTGCGAGAGGCTTATTTTTAAAAATCCCATGCCCTCAGGTTTCATACCAACGCCTCACACTTGACTTGAGAAATAAAAGACGGATAACGTGGATAACGCAACCCCACTCCTGTGTTCACACGGAGATAATCCATTTAAGCAAGATCTCATCTGTTAACAGTTCAAAGGACAAGCCCACACAGGGTGAACTGCAAAAACAGCTCTTCCTGAAGTTTTGCAGAGTCTGTAGAAACACTGTAGGGCTGCCAGCACTTCAGAGGGAGAACAAATCTACTCCTACCCCATCTCCTCCTCTACTTCTGAGTCCATCCAGGCCTTTTTTTGCTGATCCAGGAGGGAGCAGATGGCAGCTGTACCCTTTTAACCACCTGATGTGACCACGTTTGGTGAAGCTGGACACAGCTCCTCACGCAGCCCCAGGGCTGGGACTCGTATGCTGTGCCACGGGGCAGCGTCCCGCCTGCTGCCCCAGCACCGCAGAGCCCATCAGATAGCTGCGATGGTCGGCGAGCACCAGACTTTTGGGGTTTTGTTACACTACAGAACAGCCAGGCCTTGGATGCACTTCAAGCAGTGTGCAGCGAGACCCAAGGTCATTTCCCAAGCGACAACATTATATCGCTCTCTCTCTAAGCGCTGCACACAGTCATCTCTCAGAACTGATGGCTACGGCAGACAGCGTATAATTTTGTTCAGACTACAGAAGCTCTTTGTGTTTTAGCTTCTAATCAGGAGCTTGCAGCTATTTCTGGTCAGGCTGCCTGTACTTCTGGAACTAAGGGGCAGCCTGATTTCTCCTTCAGAACCGCACTTCCTACTCTGTTTTAAACATTTAGCACAGCCGAGCTCGCATCCAAACACTCCTTCTCCAAAGAGGTGTGATCAGCAGCAAAGATTTCCTTGCAGCTTCGAACCAGGGAGCTGCATCCTATTGCACGCAAGCCCAAGCTGCGCTGTCCTACCTCTCCTCGTGGCTCATCACCATCCTCAAAGAATTAACAGAGGTGGGCACTGGTTAGGAGACCACCTCTGTACGAAAATCAGCAACTGAAGTCTCTTCCGCAGTCCCTCGCTCTACTTGTACTGCGTTTCCAGGGCAAGAAAAAGGGGGGCTATCTGCGTGTTGAAAAAAGCAATTCACTTTTACAGGGTTTGTGTTTTCTACTATGCATATTTCTGGGGAGTCAAAAAGAATTAAGTGCCACATTCCTGGCAGCTTATGGGAAGAGTTTTCTATTCACGTCTACTAACGTTCAGCATCTCAGGTGAGAAATATGAAGGGATATGTCAGAAAATCAGATAAAACAAAAACCATTTGAACACGGTGCCCTAAACCACAAGTGTGGGCTTCAGGGAACAGCTTTCAGGCACAGATCCTCCCACCAGCTTCCCTGCTGCCAACTGTGAAGAGTTTTGCTCCAGAAGGTACCAGTGATTCAGCAACCTGAGACCTGGATTACGTGCAGAAGATCAGTCCCTCAAGATACTCCCGTCTCGGGGCTCCCTATTTTACAGCCGCCTTGCCCCCTCCCAGAAGGGGATGAGACCCAACGCAGAGCCCTGGAGGCGCCCAGGACGTGGAGTCTCCACCTGGAGACAGGAGGAGCTCCAGGTGCTGGTACGGAAGAAGTGTCCCCAGCCAGATCCAGCCACTCACATGCAGACATCACGGAGCCACAGCCCCAAATGGCTACAGGGAGGGCAAAATCCCTTCCCATTTCTCTGTGGCTGTGGTCACACCAACACACAGACACCAGAGAGCTGCCATTAACTTTGTCTCCCAAATAACCTTATCAATATCAAATTTTCAGTAAACTTAAATGTATTTTAAAACCCGGCCTTGTTCAAAAAAGTCATGCGGAGGCATTCTCAAGAGCTCTGTGTTCTCATTTCTCAGCACAGGATTTTCGAGAGCATCTCACCTCAGTGATGGCTGCTTTCTTTGGTGCCAGACCTGAGGAGAACAAGGGAGAGCATTAGTAAAAGTAGTCACATGAGATTAAAACTACTCAGACAATAACCTAACGCTTTGTTCCTTCAAGCAAGCTGGAAAGCCTTTAAAGCAGCTGCTTTTGCTCAGTTTTCAATTTCAGTAGCGCAGGAGCCTGAAGTTATTGGGTTCGCCCAATTTATAGAAGCACAAAGGTGCACCATTTTTCCTAGCAATATTTTTTCCTCGAGGTTTCAGCACAGAGTTCTTCCTAATCCCTGCTGCACTGCAAGCAACAGGCCCGCGCCACACCGCAGGACCGCAGGCGGTTACGCACAGCGGCCCAGACGCTTACGGAGCTGCTTTCCAGCCACTCAGAAGGCACTTGACAAAGCGTATCGATAATTGAACCTATTTATAGAACGTGAGGCCCAAATACATCACAAAATCAAATCCATCATTTATTTCTACCCCTGCCTTTGGGAGAAGCCACCACTTCTCCATTACAGCGAACAGCAAAAAATCAGCGTTTTGCCTGAAGCTTCCAGGTACGCGACCAGAGCTGGAAGCACCAAGCCACAGCCCTCCTCCGACACGAGGCCAGCTTCTGCTCCCCTGCGCCAGCCGCGGTGTGCGAGCGCTGCGAGGCGTTTGGTGACCGGGGAGGAAGCGGCGAAGCCACGCACGGGTCCTGCAACTCCGGCCCAGGCCCCTCAGGAACAGGAGCGAGGGCCTGGAGCTGCCGAGGAAGGCGAGGAGCTGCCCGCCCAGGAGGGTTGTGCAACCTGCAGTCCTTCAGCGAGGGCTTCGTTTCGCGAGAGGCCGGGGAGCAAAACTCGGGAGCTGTGGCCGTGAAGAAGCGGGGCTCTTCCTGAGCCCTCGGCTGTTCCCCAATCGAGGGCGAGGGGTGGATTACACAAGCGCCTGTCAGCATCGAGCCCTCCAGCTCGAGGAATATCTGCACGAGCTGGGGGCAGTGGGAGGTGTCTGGTCCTTCAGGCTGGAGAGCAGGGAGAGCCCTGGAGGAACCAGCCCAAGGTTCTGCTACTTCAGCATCTCCCCAGCTGGCCAAAGAGGATTGAGGATGGTTTAACCGGGGCAACCGCTCACCCTCCTAAAACGCAAGCGGAGACGCTTCAGGGCTTGCTTCCAAAGGAACCTGAGCAAGAAGTCAGGCACAGCAGAGCACGCTGCTCTGCAGATGAGAACAGCGATTCGTTATATTCCAGGAAACATTTTGAGTGGGAAGCAGAATAAAACCAACAAAAACCCTTGGCAGTCACAAGGGAGATGGAATCGCTCTCAGGCAGAAGCGCTGAGGTTATCTCATGGGCCTGGGCAAACCGGGGACGCCCCGATGCAAACAGGGCACGTCCACGGGGTGTTTTGAGCAGTCAGCAATGCGAGCCCCCAGCAATGCGAGCCCCCTGACCCCAGGCTTTGCCTGCTTTTGTCTCTCCGGTGATGAAACCTCCCATCACCCCTGGGACCACACCGCGGCTCAGCTCGGAGCATCGCTGCTGCCGGGCATCGCCAGCTCAGACGCTGCACCCGATCAACACACGCTTGGGTCCTGAGCTGGAAGTTAGTTCTTTGGCCTAGGACAAACGATTTTAAGGTCATTCAACACGAAGCCCAGCAAAGGGCAGGGGAGCCAGGGCACTGAGAGCTCCCCGCTGAGCCCTGCAACGGCCGGGAACGGCGCAGGCTGCTCCGCTCACCCGGCTGCGGCCGCTCTCCGACCGCCCCGCGCTGCTGACGAGCCGCAGTAATCTCTTTTCTGCGCTTTGTCACAATTCCAGAGCAGGAGATTATCTTTAATTTTGTGATAATTACCACAAGCTGCTTTCATTCTCAGCTTTTAAGTGTCTGCTGCTGTACACGTACCAAGTGTGGAATCAACACCGGCGGCGTGCTCGCAGGGAGGGTGCTGGGGCGAGAGCCGGGGATCGTCAGGAGAAACGGCACTTCAGGTGGCCAAGGGCATCACCAGCAAAACCTCTCCAAAGAGAAAAAATCAGCTTTATGAAATCAACCCGTCTAAGCAGAAAATGAAAAAATCTTCCACTGGGTACTCAGCACACGGTGCTCGGCTGTGCTCATCTCAAACAAGCTGACAGATGGCCTTGCAAAAACTGATTTAGCTCCAGCTTCGGGGTTATACACAGCCACGAGAGCTGGCGCTCGGGTCTGCGGGGCACCGGAGCTCTGCTGGGGGAAGTTTCAATACTTAGCAAGCTAATTGAAATGATTCTTATCCGATTTGGTGCAGCTTAACAAGGGGGCATTCAGGAGTGTGAGGACCGGCTCCGGAACGAGAAGCCTGGGATGGAAGCGCAGCTCTGGGCGCTGGGCTGCATGGTGCTTCACGCACGCCCGCCCTGCTGCCTTCAGCTCCTCTTCTCATCCACACACCGCTTCTGTTCGACCCGATGCAGATCGGCATGCTGCTCCGGAGCCTCAGAGCTTCAGCTGTAACACTCGGCGGTTCCCATCTGATTTAACGTCTGTTTTTTTCCTTACGCCTCTGTCCACGGCCGCAGCTGGCTCGTCCATCCCAGCAGGGCGCTCACACAGCGCGGGCAGGGAGGGGACTCCCCAAACCCCTCCGTGCCCCCACGCTCTGATTTCTCTGGATTTAGCTCGACCCCTCCAGAGGAGCTTGAGCCTCCACACGATTAGACAACCCGTTCCTCCTCTTATGCAACGTGTTGTGTCAACAAAATTGTCGTTCAGGCATTTTTGGGCCCCTCGCCCCCGTTTACGTCCGCTTGACCACTCGCTCCCAGTAAGCGGCGCACGATGGGCGGGCAGGGGCCTCGTGTATCTCCACCAGCTTCGTCGCCCTCAGCAGCGAGGGGCCGGGAGCACAGCGGCTCCTGCAGCTCCCCCAGCCTCTCCAGATGCTGCCAGCCGGGACACACAAGTGATGCCCGAAGTCAGAAAGTTGAAAAATCACCGATCCTTCAGGCTTAAAAGCAAAGCTTCCCGAAAACCAGAAAATCTCGTCCTTGCTGCCCATGACCTATACTGAGTTTAAGGTAAAAACATGGGTTTCAAGTTTGACTCACGTGCAGAGAATAAATTAAAAAATAAAGCCAAGTAAACAGTCACTGGGATCTCTCAAAACCAGCTAAATCTGATGATTCCAACCACTGAAAAAGAGTTTCTTAAGAAAGTTTACAAACATCCAAGCAAAGCTCTTATGTAAGACCTGACGGAGAAGACTTCTTTGTAAGGCATATGCATAATCACACAATCATTTATAACTTATAAATATTTAATGCTTTAGGATGCACTGGGGAAGCAGCGGAAGCAGATTCGAATAGCTGCTGGCATCATCTGGACTCCTCTGCCCAGGCGGAGATGCTGCTGCATCTTTAATAAAAGCTTCAATTGTTTCCTGGGAGATACACACAGTGACTGCAACCAAAACCACATCAGGAACACAAACACCACGTCAGCTCTTCAGCTGGAAGCCGGGAGATTCTGGAGAGCCCCCCAAACGTCGACGGAGGTCTGGGTCCGATTTCACACTCATCTGACGAAGAGCAAGAGGGCACGACCCACCTGAGCAACCCGCTTGGACAAGAGGAGGGGAAGGCTGGCGGCAGGGTGCGAGGATTTATCGTCGGATCGGGCTGGCCCTCGCGTCCTGCAGGGCGCAGGCTAGGGCACGAGCTGTGCAAGGCGAAGGCTGTGCACGTGGAGCAGATGTGTTGCGGGAGAAATATGGAGAGACAGGCTGGAAGCAAAACACATCCATCAAGAGAGACAGCTGCTACTCTCCATAAGGAACCGCTGAGAAAACGAAGTTCAGGAAACAAAAAAGCGACTCGGAGAAGATGCCAGAAAACTCGACACGGCTGAGAGCGGCGCCGGAACCGGCACGCAGCCAGCCAGGGCGGCGTGGAAGGGCAGCCCGGCCAGCGGGGAGCAGCCCCTCAACTTCTCGCACCCGAACTGCGCGGCTCCGGGTCCCGGCGAGCAGCGCTCGGGACCAGGGCAATGAGCAGGGTGGAGGAGAAACGCCAGGAGCAGCAGCAGGGCTCCGCAGCCACCCCGAGAAGGCAGCTGCTTACAGCCTGCCCTCCCCAGGCACCCGGCATGACCTGCTTTTGGTCCTCGAACACACTGCCTCCCCACGTGACAGCACCGGTCGGTTAGCGTGAGGAGCATCGAGCGAGCCACGATGCTGAGAGGAGTTGTGGGGGCTTCTTCCCCTCCGATGCAGCGTCTCTTCTCAGAAGGAGCTGTAGGCGGCTGCTCTTCAGAGCCAGCAGTGCCCAGGGTGCTGCTGGAGAGCTTGGAGCGATAAAAAGGAAAATGAAGCAAGCTGAGATCAATTCCGCTTGTTATATGGAGTCTATAGGAGCTTTAGAAAAGCAACACAAGCTTTGACACCAAAAATGAATCCCTTTTTTCTCTCTGGTGCACTTGCAGACTGCATGAAGGATTTTTGGGAGGACCTACAAGAACTAGCACTGGTCTCGCACCAGCCGGACACGCCATCCCGACACCCTGGGGAGACCCCAGCCCGGTGCTCGGGTGAGGCTCTCCATCCCTCCGAGAAGGGAAGACCCTGCCCCGACACATCCACATCCCTCGGGATGGTTTAGACCCCATCCAAAGCCCAACAGTTCTTCGCAGGGAGCTGAAACGCTGGCACACACAGCAGCATTCACACTGGGCCAGCATTGAAAGCCGGAGATCAGCAATCCCATCTAATCCCTCCTCGATACCCAGGGCCGGTGTCCTGCACCTCCCCACACCTCCCACGCCAGCCCCACACCTCCCTTTGCTGTTTGGAGCCCCCTGGACCCAGCCCCGCTGGGGGGGGAAGGATGCCAGCGGTCACACACCGTGCTCTGCCGCACCAACGCTGTGCCCCACGCTTTTCCCGTGCCCTTTGTCTCGTTTACTTGAGCACAAACTCGTCGGGGAAAGGAACAGCATGGCCTGTACAAATTAAGGGAGAGAGCTTAATGTTCTGGGGAGGCAGGACGGGGCCTCGGGGCACTGAGGCGGCACACGCGGCGCGCTCCCTGCCTCCCTCCCCGGGCATTTCCATTGCTGAGCTCCTCGAGCGCCCGAGCCAGGGGGGCTGCAAGAAGCCCCCAGCCTGCGGAGCGTCAGCAAAGGCATCCAGCCCCCGCTTTTCTCTTTAATAAAAGTTTTTATGCAGAAACTCCTCCTGCCTCGGAAATAACCCGTTTACCCCGGAGCAGGAGGCAGGGCGCAAGCGGGAGGTAGCGCGCTCCTGCCCGGGTGCCGGATGGGATCGGCTCCTCGGGATGCGGAGTGCTGAGCCAGGACACGCCTGGCTAAAACGTTCCCTTGACAACTAACCAAAAAGCGCTTGCAGCAGGGAAGCCCAATTACAGCGGGGAACGAGCAGGACAAGACAGGGGAAATGAAATTTAAAAGGAACTGATTTGTTTCCTTGTCTCAGATCAGCTGCACGCAGAAAAGAGTGCCATTTCCGAGCGCCTACCCCGAACCGTGTGACACATCTGACAACAAAGCAAAACAAAAACCTAATCAGGAGGAGCGCGCACACAACAGCTGACACCCCGCAGCGGGAAAGGCTGCAGCCGCTCGGCTCCACGCTGTAATTATGCAATCCAGTGGGACGCTCGGGCTCGCATCTGCTGGGTGGGAAAGGTGCAGCCTTATCTGAACGCGGCGTTCCTGCCGCCTTCCACGCCGCCGGTCGCAGGAGGAGCGAGCAAAACACGCTGCCCGGCACGTCCGGGCGCCCTCCCCGCGGGGCAGCAGGCGAGACGTGCCCAAGGTCGGCACCCGGCAGCTGCGGCGGGGACGCCAGCCTCTTCCTAGCCCCCGGCTCCGCTCCTTATTGCGGCCTTCAAGTCTGAGTCTGCCTGCCTGAATCCGGAGCAAAGCTTGATTAGGATTAATTACAGACAGCAAGCAGCGCGCCGGGAAGCGCACCCAGGACGGAGCCAGCTCTCTGCACCCCCGACACCCAGCAGCGCCGCCTCGAAACCACGACGCCAATTTAGAGCGAGGCCATTGAAGGCCGACGGACTTTGAAGCCACGTTCCTCAGGGTCGCTCAGGAGAGCTATGGCACCCAGGGGCCCCGGCCTCGGCTTGGGGCAGGACGAGCCCTGCAGGTCCCAGCTGGCAGCGGAGCCGTAACTCGGAGTGAAAAGGCAAGAGGAGGCACAACCTCTCTCCTGATGTCCTCCCAAGCTGTGCTGCAGCACAAAAACAGGGACCTGAATGTAGTGCTCGTCCCCGTGCGGCCATCACCAACCACCCTTTGCTGCTTTAGACGGGGTTTTCTACAGCCACAAGGCCCAGGAGAGCCATTTCCCCACCCAGGCCACAGGAGCACAAGGCAGCTTGCTGCAAGGGCTCAGTCCAGCGCTCACCCCTGTCCCCTGAGCACCATCACCCTGCCTGCAGGCTCCTGCCCAGACGCGGGGTTGACCAGCTCAGACGCAGGCAGTGCCCCACCTGTGCCGGGACAGGACACCGAGCCGCAGCCCCCGTCGCGCTGCCCTCCAGATGCAGCTAGCAAGGGGAAGAAGCACGAGCTGACTGACCCGAGGCTACACGCTGATCCCAAGAGCAGCTATTGCACCCAGCACAGAGGGCTCGCGGCGTGGCACGTTGTGTTGTTTCTGCTGCACGAGGCTTGACACCGGACCTCAGCACCCCCCGAGGCCAGGACCAGCGCTGCTGGGGCTCCACTCTGCCGCCCGGCCTCGCGAGCTCCTCCTGCCCCTCGCCGTTTCCACCAGACACCCGCAGGGCTGGTGCCTGAGGAGGCGAACCCCACCGGAGCCCATCCTGAACTCCTTCACCTGGTGCTCAGCACAGGACGTTGCCCCCGAGAGGGCAAGGCCCCCTCACCTTTACGCTGCTGCTTCTCCGAGCGTCCCTCTGGCGGAGCTCCAGGGGTCTCGGAGGCACTGGCACGCCAAAGGAGCCGCTCGAGCTGCTGGTAGAAGCAGCCCAGCAGACACAGAGAGCTCAGGAATTGGAGTTACAGGAGACAACAGCACTCTGTCCCCCATCTTAGCCCTCAGCCCTTTCTCACAAAGGGTCTGCAGGGAAGCGTCAGTGCTCCGAGCTGGGAATCCCTCCCATGCTGTTCATTGCTTGCACCACTTCACAGCATCTCCCTGTCCGCGTTACTTGACAGAGCTTCGTCCCGTTGCTCGTTTACTGCTGAGAATTATTGCCAGGCTAAATTAAGAAAGGTATCCTCCCTCCCCACATGTCCCATTTTCAGACCTTTTAGAAGAGGTGCTGAAGTCCATTAATACAGTCACAGCGAGTAAAGAAACCTGCCTGAAGGTTCCCAATAACCGCCCGCCCCAAGACCAGGACACGCAGAAGTTACACGAAAAGCGCAGCTCTACGGCTGTGGGAGCTCAGCGCCTCAACCAGGAGCAAACCCCGAAAACACAGGCACCCCTGGCCAGAGGGAACACAGCTGCCCGAGGGCCACCCTTCGCGAGCCGTCCTGAAGACGCACCTGGAGTTGTAAGGAGCGGGCTATTTCCTGATTTACTCTGTAGCCAAAGCTGCTCGGCTAAATCCTCTCAGGTTTAATTCCACTCCCGCTAATGTCACTTGACAGAGATTTTCCTGAGGTGCTCGAACTCCAAAGACTAAAAGGGGATTTCAGAACGGGGTTGCGCACAGCGTGCGTCACTGGAATAAAGTCCTGCGAGGCCGCTGGCACCAGGTGGAGCGAGCCCTCCTTCCCCGCGCGCTGCCGGCGGCCACGGGCGCTGCAAGGGCCACGCAGCCCGAGGGATTCGGTGCTGCGGTGCCGAGGACAAGGTCTGGGTGGGAGAGGAAATGGGAGACGCCTGCAATTTCTGCCTGTTTCAGACCCAGGTTTCAAAGGCAGAAGTGTCAGGTCGCGGCTGCGGACCTGACTGCTTTTCGAGCTCGGTGGGGGACGCAGCCCCACGACAGCACGCCCCCCCGGCGGGGATAACAGATACAACTTCCGAGTTGACAAGGACCTTGGAGGTCTCTTCCAACCTAGATGGTTCCGTGAAAAACCCGCAGTTAAACAGACGCGATAGGAACAGGGGACTGGTGGCGCGTCTTCACTCCAGGTCTCTGCGTCTGTACAAACCTAAGCTTTTACTGCTGTAACAAGGAGAAATTCCAAGGCCTCGGGCTGCGTGCAGGTCTCATCTGAGCCCGTCAGGCACCGAGCGATCAGATTTCTTGGCCTCGCACAACACTGACGACGCCGACTCGCGTGTGGCTGAAGGCCAGGTCTGGCTGGCGTTCCGCTGCTCCCCACCCTCTCTACGTGGCTTCACACAACGCACCCAAGCCCACCAGCAGCCCCGAGGCCTGCCTGCCCTGTAGGGCAAGCTCTGCTTAACCCATCCCAGACCCCGCAAATCCTTTCCTCCAGGTGGATCCCGGACGGCCAACAGCCCCAGACCGAGGAGGCGCCAACGCTCTGGTCCTCACCTCCGGCGGCTGCGAGCAAACCTTGCAGACAGCAGCAGCTCCGTCAGACCATGTCCCCACGCCGTGATGCCGAGGGAAGACCTCCAGGGAGAAAACTGCTGCCGCAAGGTGTGGGGGACTGCAGGTTAAAAATGAATTTAACTGCTGCTCACCACCACCGCGTTCTCTTCCCACCTTGTTAAGGCCACTTGCGCTCTCTGTGACCGGAGTGTTTTGGTCTGATGCTCCCGCTCTGCTCTAACACAGGCACCTGAACAGATGGAACAAAACAAGCCACGGCAGAACAAGCTCTAAAGATTAAGTGTGCTGCCAAAATCCGTAACTCAAAGTTTCAGCAACCAGCCTCTTCTCTCCCTGGGAGCCTGGCCGTAGCGTGGCAGCCAGTGACTCAGCTATTAGCTGAAAATAAGTAACCTGAAAGAAAATAAAAATCAACAAAGCTTTTCAAAAAGACTTCTAGAGCTTGGCATAAATACGAATAGGTGAGACGGGCCTAGAAGGCTAGAAGAAAACCTGCTGCCTACGCTGGGCTACAGGGATGTGGCCGTCGCGTTATGCTGCCGATCGGGGACAGCCTCCTCCGACACCGGGAAGCACAACGTGGACAAGAGGCTCCTCCTGGCACGGGTCTGCAGCTGGCTCACAACCTAGGGCAGGGAAGCAGCTTCTCCAGCCCAGCCAGGAGCATCTGCACTTGGAGGCCAAGCCAGGCACTTGCTGCTGTGTAACGATGAGCAGCTCCAGCCATTTATTTCCTCATTTGAGGACAAGACTCTTCCACCCTAAGCACAGGCACGCGTCCGAACTGAAGGTGCAAAAGAGCAAAACGCGAAGGAGCACCGAGGGCCGAGCTGAGGCCGTGGCTACCCCAGCCTCCCGAAGGGCCGAGGGCACCTCACGTTGCCAGCACGGTTTTCCCAGAGGCTGCCGCGCGCTCTGCCACGAGCCCCTCGGCACGCAGCGGCACCGTTTGGCACCGGCACGGAGGGCACGGCCACTGCTGAGAGCCGTGTCACGGGCGGGTGTCGCGCTTCCCGTGCGTGTCCTGCCCTTCCGCAGGACACAGGAGTGGGCAAGGTCCTTCTGAAGCGACCGCGTGGCTTCTAGGACGGGGGCGATAGCAGAGCGTTACGGGGTGAAGGCGGGCTTGGCCCTTTTGCTGGCTTTCCAGAGCCTCCCAGCTCTCAAAATGCGGGTTTTGGAGCAGCCCCGCTGCAGTGGGAGCTCACTGAACACACGAAGGTAGAAGCGGAGAGCATCGGGCTGCGGAGACGAGCGCATCTTTGGAGAGCCCAGGCCGGCTGCGTGGCTCGTGCACACGCGCTGAGATGACCACGTTCAGCAGGCACAAGTCTGAGGTGCAACTGGGAAGAACTTCGTGTCTCGCAGGTCCTGAAACGGTCCTGAACCATGAACAAGTCGATGCTGAGACCATCTCGGGGCTTCACTCAGCTTCTGCCTGGTACAGGAGAAAACTGGGGCTCCCCTATGGGGAATAGGTATGGAAAACAGTAATTGAAGACAGCAGCATTGAGTGAACCAAAGTCCACCACTTCTGAACTACACGGTGCTTCGTTTTATAAGAAAAGTCTTTTCTGGAGCTTTAAAACTGCTTGCCAAGACTTCAGTAAAGCCTGAAACGAAGCCGTGCACCTGAACCTTACCACCACGAGACAGCATCAGCCACACAGACGCTGCCACCGACCTGAAGGAAGCTGGGACAGCACAGTCTGCTCCCGGGTTTGGGGAGAAACCGAGAAGTCAGCCGAGCAAACATCACACATGGACCCTACAGCACATTGGGGAGGTTTGGGTTCCCGCTCCCAGCTCAGCTGGCGGAGACCTTCTGCAGGAGCCGAGTTCTATGGCAGCGGTGTGTGTTGTGGGGTGGGAGGAAGAAAAAGAAACGGGCAGTGATGCTGGCCGACAGCTCCCGAACGGCTCTCAGTGGGGAAGGTAAAACACTAGATAAGAAGCCCCACCGGTCAATCTTTTCCTTCCCCACCTCCCAACCCAGCAATCTTCTCGCAGGCCAGGAGGCTCAGGACCACCAGGCAGCAGGGCTCCTTCAGTGTCGTCGGTGAGACTTCCACGAGTTATTTGCACAAAGCACGGCAAAAGGGCAGTTGAAAGGCTCGGAGCTGCTGGATGTCCGTGGGAAGAGCCAAAGGCAGCTCTGACGAAGCAGCGCCAGCCTGCGGGCATCGCGAGGCCGTTCGACGATGGCCATGACCGAGCTTGAAGGGCTCTGACGCTCCGGGCAGGGACAACGCTTCTCCAGTTGCTCTTTGCTGAAACGGGTGCATCGGTTTTGCCAGAACTTAAAGGCCAACCCTAAGGCAAAGGACATATGTAGACCGTTGTCTTGGCAAGTCAGAGCAACCCAAAGCAGAAGCTCTAATAGAAAACACAAATTAAGAGGCAGCACTTGCCACTTCTGCCTGTAATCTCTTCGTTTTTCCTTTAGACGAGCAGCTGCCATTCAGGCACATCTCATCCTTTCCTCCCACAGCCCTTGGAGAGCCCCGCGTTGTTACAAATTCAGTAGTTTTTCACCCCACCTCAGAGAAAATTTGCATTTAAGGTCTGTTTTTATCAGACGCTGCAAAAAACCCACCTCATCTCTCCAGGTGACGTTTTGCTCTGCATGCTGGTCATTCCCAGCCTTCTCCTACTCCCGGCTTTCAGTTTAGAAAAAAAAGAGGAAACACTCAGAATAAAATTACCCTTTGGGTTTTCAGTCCTGGGAGTTGGAGAAGCCGTTTGTCCTCCCCGAGATCGGTTAGGAGCCCTCAATCTCTGCAGCGCCATCCCACCAACACGAGAGCAGTTTCCTCCCAAACCAGGCTCTCAGCAGCGGACAGAGTCCTGCCAAGCAGCGCACTCCGTCAGCGGCTCATCTCGGGAGGCTCCTCGATTTAATAGCAGCCTGTATTGCCCACCTCTGGAGCTGGCACACAACGGGCAACCGAGTTCACTGCATTTGAGTGAAACGGAGCCGGGCGTTGCTGGCTAACAAACACGACTGCCTGCCCGTGCACGGTGGTGGTTTCACTGTACAGACACAGCCCCACGTCCATCAGGGCTCCGAGGCTCCCTGCAGCAAAGACCGCAGTTAGACCCGAGCAATGCCGGGGCTGGTCAGCGAAGGAGCCACAAAAATCACGTAGCAATTTCAGGGTGTTCGCTCCTTCAGCTTCTCATTTGCTTTAATAAGCATTTCCTGGCATTACCGGTCTGGAAGCCTCGCTCTCGGCGAAGCGTCCCAGATAGTTAATCCACCGGTGACTCCTGCATAGCACCGAAAGGAAAACAAACATCCAGCCCTCGGAGACCGAGGTGGAGAAAGACCATGTCATCATTTTTCTTCCATCCAAATGAATTTAAACCCCAAGAGATGCCGGTCTGAGAGGAAGCATTCTGGGATTAAAAATAGCACACGTATCAGAAGAGCATCTTTAAAGAATTAACATTTCAGCTTCTCCCAAGCAGAGGTTTTATAAAGCGTTACTAGAAAAATCAAACGCAGCACAATCTGCATCCCCTAGAAAAAATTATCTTGTAGCACAAGTTAGCATTACAGGAGAAAAAAAAAAAAGTAATAAATGAAGAATAAATGAATAAATGGCTGCTCTTCCAGATTTCAGCCCCGATCACCGAACAAACAGTCCTTACAAACACGAGAATTATCCCGACAGGTGCTCTCTGAGCCCACAGACAACCAGCGCCCGTCAGGCCCCACGGGACCCCCTTTGCCTTACGTCTGGGTCCCACCCGGGCCGCGCTCGCGCTGTCACGCAGCGCACGTCATTCGGCGCTGACAGGCACAGCTTCAAGACGCTCTCACGTTCTGCTGTCTTCGTTCCAGCTTTGAAGTTAGGGCCTGTTTTACATCTCTATAGCTTGCCTCTCTGCCAGCAAACCGTGCGTTTTGTACGCTGCCCCCCATCAACGCGCACCCAGACAGATGGCGAGAGCAGCACCGAGGCTGCACGGGAGGCAAAGCTGTCATTTTAGCGACGCCGATTTACCAGGGACATTTTGGG
The DNA here is from genome assembly GCF_040182565.1 of Anser cygnoides. Lineage (NCBI taxonomy): Eukaryota > Metazoa > Chordata > Aves > Anseriformes > Anatidae > Anser > Anser cygnoides. The sequence continues at coordinate 4,650,101 of NC_089899.1, read as the reverse complement.
CGCTTTCAGGTATTGCAGCTGCCCTCTCACAGATTCCTGAGCACATCCCTCTTCTTCTTGGTGTGGGGATGCAGACAAAAAATGGGGCAAAACCCAGGAAACTGGAGAGACCCGAGTTTCATGTCAGCCCCTAACCGGAGCGGCTGCCGGCGCGAAGCCCTCCTGGACGCGCTGGGGAAGATGATGATTTCAGCCAGCTGCCTCCCTTTGGAAAACGCTGCAATGGGCAATTCTGCCTTGAAAAGTCCACGGAATTTGGTCTGTCAGATGTGCAGAGAGACTACAGAGAGAGAAGTGCTGCGGCAGCTGTACCCTGCCCGCGCTAGAGGCTTTGGTGACGTTTTGCTTGTGCTGCGGAACACACCAGCAGGGATCAAGCGAGCGTTAAGGCACAGACAAGTTTTCCCTCTCCTTTCAGAGGGGTCGGCAAAACAAAACCACTTGTGCCTCGTGCCGGAGCCTCCCCTCTGCCCGCAGTTCAGCAGCGCAGGAGCATCGGCAGCGTCACGAGAGCAGCAGGAACTTCGCCTTCCCCCTCACCCCAAGCAGGCGTTTTGCAAAAGGAAACCAGGCCACCCAGACGGTGGCAACGAGAGACTCCAGCTAATCACCTTCACTTTACTTTGCAAACTAGGAACTTGGGTTTCTGGGCCTTACGCCAAGCCTGAAGGCTTTTCTTAAATCCCTCAGATCTTCAGGACCTCGAGTACAATCCTGATCCAGTGGACATCGGAGGCGAAACCTAGGGAAAGTTCGGCTTCTGCGTGGCCAGAAGCTGCCCGGCCTCTGATGAAGCCGTACAGAAACACAACGAAACCAAGGGGGATCCAAGAGCAGAGGAGCAGCAGTGCCTGATCCCAGACCCGCCGGGATCCCACTGTTTGTGCCGACCCAGCAAGAGAGCAGCAGCACGTGCTGCGTCGGCGGTTCACCGCCGGCGTGCGTGTCGGTGAGATCGGCCGCCGCGAGCCCCCAGCCCGCCTCGAGCCTCGCAGCCTTCAGAGCCGCGTCCTCGGCTTTGGAAAGATTTCCCCAAACCTCTCCCAACCTGCCAGTTCCATAAAAACATTTCTCAGATGTTCCAAATGCTTTGTGAGCTGCACCGACGCGCCAACCCAACGCTCAAGTTTCTCCAATTGATGTAAAGTGACCTTAATTACCTGAGCTCACATGGCCCTGAATGAGGAATGAAAATCTGTGCAGCCCTTCCAAACCAAGCTTTCATCACCAGCAGGCTGAAAGGAGCCGTTTTGGGAAGATGTTTACGCGGCTACTTGCACAGTGACTGAGGCATTACCGTAACTGCACTGCTGCCCGATTCCAACCGGAGAAAAACACAAGTAAGGCTGCAGGAGCTCAGGAGGATGCTATGAACTCGCCCTTTAAACCAAATCTGTTCCACCCACAAGTCAGAAATTCCACCCTAAAAACCATAATTGGGAACACCTTGAAGCCATTTAGTTTAAACACAAATGGTGCTGTTTTGCTCTAGCGGTGGAGAGGTTGTTTTTTTTGGTAGGCAAGAAACTGGCAGAGAAGCCTGCAAAGGTCACAAAATGCTCGGAAGGGAAAAACAGCAAAGCGGGGCTGCGCCAGGGGCTGTGCCAAGCACACGTGGCTGGGACTCTGCAGGAAAGGGAGAACAGACTAAGACAACCCGCGTTACCTCTGCTTTAAACACGCGATAGAAGAGCGGCGCTGCCCACCTCATCCCTCCCCGCCCTTCCTGCCCCCCGAGGGGCTGAGCGAGACCCCGTGCTCAATGGCACGCACCCGTGGTGGGCACCCAGCCCTGGGCAAGGAGGCTGGAAGCAAGCCTGCACAGCAGGTTTGAGCTCACAAGGGAGTGACTTCGCAGACGACGCTATTTTAATGGAGATTACACGTGTTTTTCGTGCCAGCCCTCAATTCCATCCGGCTGCACGTCACCGGTCTCCGCGGCCATCCCAGCCACTGGAGATCCGGACCTTAACTCGCTCGGGGCAGCAAAACAAAGCAGCAGCTGAGCACAGCCGATGCCAATGGGAAGAAGAGAAAGGTGTAATTGGCAATTTAAATAACAGCTTGCCGGGCAGCAAACGAAAGGGAGGAAACAACCCCGGTTAATTCTACTCGTGCAGGATCCTAACACGGTCACCAGCAGGGTCCAGCGCGTTCCAAACGCCCGTTCGGAAGGGCAGCGCCCCGATGTGTGCCGCGTTTGGGGTGCACGAGAGAGGCTTCCAACACCAGCCCTGCCAAATGGCTGCATGAACTCAGCTACCTGGTCTCAAGAGCAGATCTCTTTGCCTCCTGTGGAAAAAACAAAACAAAAAAACAAACAACAGAACAGCTGGGGAATTACTCTTAACTACTAAATTCTGTAAAGGAGCAGGGACCCACCTAACTCAAAGCACTCTCAGAACAGAAGACCCAAAGAAGAAATCTGTAGGTGTCTACCACAGTACAGGGACACAGAGAACGGGTTAAATAGCCAGAAGTTTGACAGAGCTCCGTCAGAGAAAGCACGGCAAATTTAAATGGCAGGAAAATCACTGCTTTGGTGCGGGGACCCTCAGAGACAGGTCTGCAGGAGCCAGCGAGCCGCACGCGCGAGCATTGCTCAGCAGCAGCCGCCGCCAACCCCAAACCCTGAGCGGCCAGAGCACAGGCAGAAGCCGAACTAAACATCGTGCCCCTAAACGGCGGGGAGAGATTCGATGTCGTGCAGTGAAGTCAGAAGCTGCTTTCGAGCACTGGGGAGTTTGACCGGCACCAAGTTCCCCACGCTTGCAGCGTTCCCATGCCCCGCGAATCCCCAGGCTCCTCCAGCAGCAGCAGCAGATCTGCCCAGGCCAGAATTGCGATGGTCCCCAGGCTGTGACAGCGCTCCCTGTGGTCCCCAGGCTGTGACGGCGCTCCCTGTGCCGGCTCAGCGAGCGCCCTGTGCAGCAGGAGCAGCCGCAGGTGGGCAGCGCACGTCCCCTTCCTGCCCACAGGCAGGCCAGCAGCGGCGCCGACCCCGGGCAGGCAGGCGGGCAGCTGGCTTCCCGCTTCTGTTCTCTCCCTGGGAGCCTTTCCCACCCTCTCCAAGTTTCATAGCAAGTAGCAATTTCCGCAGAGAGAACATGCAGATTCTGCTAATTACAGATGAGAGGAGGGCTGTGCACACCCCCCCCTCCCCGTTGCTCACTCCTCGCTCCGGATCCAAGCCATACAGGCGGTGATTGGGCATTGTGAGGTTCGCTTTCTGCGGCTCTGGATCCAAGTGCTGCAGAGCCGTGCAATTATCCAGGGGGACAGCTCTGGTTCCAGTCATTTGCATAGCCTGTAAAGTCGCATTTCCGGCAATCTCCGCGCTGTAAAATAACGCTGCTCGTCTTCAGAATCACAGCCTCTTCCTGGGCAACAGGAAATGTTCAAGAGACCCATTCACACTCCACGCTGACTCCAGTTTGAGGCACTTGCATCCTTTAAACGGCATTAGGGAAGAGCGGTGGCTTTGCTTTGCTCGAGGAAAGGGGGGAGAGAAGCCAAGGCACACACTCTGCCGGCGAGCTGCCGCAGCCGCTCCCCAGAGGTGCGAGGTGAGCGAGCTGCGATCGGCGGTGACCGGCGCCGTCGGATGAGCCGTGAACCCCAGGGCAACCGAGGGCACTGGGGCCTCCTGATTTCCTCGCCGCTGCAGCACGTGCTCTGACTCAGCCTGGGTTATTCACCACAAGCCAGTGCAAAAACCCACACGTACGCCGGGGAAGCCGCAAAAAACACACGATGGAAGGCAACGACACTTAATTAGGGGTTGACAGCGTTTTCTGCTCAAACACGTGGGTGAGAAGAGACAAAGTGACAGAAACGCTGCTCTGATTGCTTTTAGCTTTTTAATTACAGAAAACGTTTCCCAGAAAAGTTCTGAGGTTAACTCGGCTACTGGCAAACGCTGAAAGACACGACGAGTGCCAGGCCGCCTAGGAACAAAGTATTTCGGAGACCTACCTAAAGGAGGAAAAACCACAATGTCACCTTATCGTCAGTGGCTCTTTCAGGGCTGCTCGGAGAGGCCAGCCGCCCCTTCCACAGCCTCCAAGGCACTCAGAGAGGAGGTGGGAAGCCTGAAAAGCCAGGAAACGCTTTTCCTTCCAGCATGCAGCGACCCAGGCGGGCAGGCGAGCGATGCTGGGCGCTCCGCTGAGAAACTCAGCGCTGATACAGACTAGGACAAAATACACTTCGCGCAGACCATCGCTTTTTTTTTTTTTTTTTTAACTCGACCCTCTTCTTCCCTGCGTTTTTGCACTTCAGTTTCAGCATCAAACGGCCTTTTGGTCGGCATCCCTCGCGGTGCCTCCATTTACCTTTCCGCCGGGCTCCCGTTGTCCGATCGCCGCGAGCGCGTGGAAGCGGCCGCACGCAGGCAGGCGCCGGGCACGGCACGCGCTTTCCTCACAGCATCCTTCCCTCGGGGGGGAAAAGGCAAGCGGCTGCGCCTGTTTGTTGAAGGGAGCGCGGTGCACCATCAGCAGGCAGCGAACAGGGAGAAGGTGCTCGTGCCAGCAACACTGCGTTGCCAACGGCTTATAGGAAATGACAACATTTTGCTCCTCTCAGTGTCTGCACCAGCCACGGACGGGCGAGGACGCAGCAAGCACCGTGCAGGGCTGCCACCCTGGCAGCAGCTCCGCACTGGCAGCCCGTGCCGAACAGCCGGGGCTCTGCGCCTGCACAGGGCTGCAAAAATCAGCTTCTGCCTGGCCCCACGTCCGTGGTCGCCCACGTCCAGCCCGACGCGACCGAGATCGATCCCGTTCTTCGGCACGTCCACGAAGCGACCCGGCTCGCAGGCCTAGGAGACAACAGCTTGGGAGGCATCAGAAGGGAAGCGGCACCGTCAGCCGGATTATCAAACTGAATTTAAAGGGGACTACTGGGATTTAAAAATAAATAAATAAGAGACCTGGGATTGGGAAACAGAAAAAGCCACCCAAGGACTTTTTCTCCTGTTCTGCTGCTATTTGTGAGCTCCCTCTGCCCTCCCCGACAGCGGAGCGTGCGAACCAGGCTGCTGAAGGTCACCACCACCCAAATGCTCCCAGCCCTCGCCGTGCTAGCAGCTGGCACGCATTTCCCCTCCAGCTCCACTGCCGATGTTCCCCCGCACGGTGCAAAAGGTGCGGCGTTTCCCGGCGCTGCGACGTGTGGGTTAACTGACCCCACGTAACTCTTGAAGCTCCTCTACGTGCAGATGGCACCGGTCCCGTGCTCCCGGAGGGCACGCAGGTACAGCGGTGAGGTTGGGCACAAGGCACCCACCGTGCCTCCACAGATTAACACGGGGCTGCAGGAACACGCTCGGCAGCCCAAAGAGGGAATAATCGAATGCGACAAAGCTGGAAGCAGCATGTGACGAGAGCAGCTCCCCGCGCCTTCGTCGGGGTAGCGCCCAGCCTCGGCAGACCTATTTCGGGACTCAACCGGCTGCGTCTGAAAGACGTGTTGGTGAAAAAAGAGAGCGCTGGAATTCCTGCTTCTGCTTTCCAGGCTGCAGCCACCTTATATGGGAAAACCATATTTAAGGTTGCGCATCTGGCGAGAGCCCATGCTGGTCGTGTCAGCGATTCTCTTCGATAATCGGTCCCAAATTACGCGCTGCTCGCGCTAAATCCACCCTGGATGCTCCCGGGGGAGCCCTTCTGGAGACGCTCAGCGAGCCAGCCGGGGCACGTGGGCAGACCCAGTCTGCCACCGCGGGTCAGGGCCAAGCGCCTGCTAATTGCAATCAGATCAATCTTAGATCGATCGCTCCCCTCCCAGGCACTGGTTCTCCAGCCCGGCCGGACACCCGGCCAGGACTGCCCCTCGCACCCCTCCCCGGCTCCCGGCCCCCATGGTCCCAGCTTCCCTGAACGTTCCCAGCCCGGTCGCATCTTAAAGGCCAATTAATTTGCTGGAGCAGCCTGAATTCCATTTTCGCTGCCTTCCTCTCCTTGCCTGCAGCTGAGCTGTGACTTATTGACTGTGAAGGAACTGCAGGGTCTCCAGAAGTTCAAGGCACAGGGTGTTTTTCTGCGTGTTTTTGCCTAGCTGACTCCCCCTGTCATCATCTTCGCTAGCACCATTTCACAGGAAAGAGGCACGTGACACCCAACTAAGCTGTGAACCATAATCATGCTGGGGATGATGTTTACATTTGATTTTTCCTCAAGCTGATAAGCTCTCTCCAATTTCCCTCTCCATCACGTTGGTACGGATTGAGCTGCTCGTGCCCCACGGGGTGGAATTCTTCGTTTATCTCTAATCTGCTCACTGGAAAAAAAAAAATAAAAATCGCTTTCAGCAGCCCTTCAGAAGTCACTTCGCGGTTATCGTGGCGAAGAGGGAAGAGCCGCAGCGCTGCTCCTCGTGTCGCAACCTGCGCTCTCCCAGCCGGCCTCAGAGGCTCCGTCCGCGCCCAGCGTACCTGGCCAGGGCCTCTGCTGCGGGCACGGGGAGACAGCCAGGGCACAGACACCGCCGTTACATCGCTTCAGTCCCTAAAGCAGGGGAACTCGGCCCCGAGGAACACGCTGTAGGCTTCTGCCCAGGCTCTAAGCCGTAAGCGAGGGGCAGGCCGCAACCCACGCAACAGGAGACAGGAGGAATGGAAAGAAATCGTAAGTCAACTCTTTTCCCTCCTGGGACGAGAATTTCCAGACCCCACCTCTGCAAGGAGAGGGCGGAGGGCAGCTCTGCTGTCAGTTGTTGCTGACGGCTCTCCAGCAAGGCGAACCCCCAGTCTCCGGCCCCGCCGGCACAGGGAGCAGGACAGCGATCTCTCCTCACCCAGCCACGCCTGGGGACTGGGGACGGGCTATCCCAGCCCCAAGGGTTTCACAGAGCCCCCGACCACCCCAGCTCCGACGCCTTCCTTCAGACTCCCTGCGGCTCCTTCTCAGGGCGAGAGGGAGCGGATTCAGGAAGGAGCCGCGGCGGCCATTTACAGGCGGCAGGTTTTGAAACTTTTTTTTTTCAACCACAACAGTTACAACACTTTTTAAAACCCCCAAGGCTAGGTTCTCAGAAAGGGACCGATCAGCCCTGCGTGTCCACGAATGAGCCCGGCTGCCGGCGCTAAAGGTTTTCCTCCTCAGGAGGCATCCCGAGGCTTCCACGAGCCCCCTGCCGAAGCCTCCCCAGGCCTCGAGTCAAGCAGCCGCGGAGCCTCGCCGCCCCCCAGCTCCTTCCCGCACCTCTTCCCGCGTGCTGGGGAAGGTCCCTGCTGGGCCAGCCGGGGGTCGGGACGAGCCGCGGCGTTCGGTCGGTGCGAGCAGGGCGCGCGGACGGCGCCGGGGAGCGGGCTTTCGGCCACGCCACCGGCAGCAGCACGGGCGTCGAGGCGAGCGGCACCGGCTGGGCCACGAGCGCTTCGCCGCCGCTCCGGCCTGCCTCGTGCGTGCGACGCGAGGGGGGGACTGCCACACGACGGCTGCTGCACGACGGCTGCCGCACGACGGCCTCGGCTTCCCGCCGGCGAGGCTGAGCAGAACACCTCACGGGGGGCACGGCACCGCAGCCCCAGCCCTGCCGCCGGGCCCCGCGGGGTCGCCCCCTTCCAAAAACCGCTCGGGGGCCGCCCCCAGCCCCCTCCAGCCCCCCCCCCCCTCCGGGAGCTGCCGTCAGCGGCGGGGCCGGGGCCGAGGGGCCCGGTTTGGCTCCCTCCCAAACGGGGCCATCGGAGGCGAGACCGCCCGGAGCCAGGCGGCGCAGCCTGCGGGCTGCCTGCAGCCGGCCGGCCCCAAAACCAGCCGGGGGTGGCGCCGGGCCGGGACCCGGTGCCAGGCGGCGCCCCCCGGGGCAGCCCCGGCTCCTGCCGCGGTTCGCCGGTGCTGGGGGCGCCCCGCCTGCCCCGACCACCGAGAGCTTCCCCCCCCCCCCCGCGGACGGAACCATTCCGGGCCCCCCGCTGCGCGGAGCGGCGGCCGGAGCGCACCACGCGGCCCGGCGGGGGGGGGATGAAGGGGGGGGGGGGGCAGCGGAACCCCCCCGGGGGGACGGGGCAGGGAGGCACCACCCGCACCCGGGGGGGGGGGGGGCTGGGCTGAACCACTGCGGGCTGCGGGAGGGGGGGACGGCCACGGGACGGGGGGGCCCTGAGGGCTCCGCGCGGGGCCGGCGACCCCCGGCGGGGCAGCGCCCGTTACCTCCTGCCGCGTCCGGGCCCCCCGCGCTGCCCTCCGGGGTGATGGCGCCGGCACCGGCCCCCGCCGCGGCCGAGCCCTCCGCCTCCTCGGGCACCTCCAGCTCCATGGCGGCCGCCGAGGGCGCGGGCAGGGCAGGGCAGGGGCAGGCCGGGCCCGCGCCCCCCTCCGCCGCCGCCGCCGCGCTGCTCCCGGCTCCGGCCGCCGCCGCTGAGCAGCCTGGGAGCGGCGGGGACCATGGACGGGAGGGCGGAGGGGGCGGGGAAGGGGCCAGGGCCCGGCGCACCACAGAGCGGCGGGGACGGAGCGGCCGGCGCCGTGCTGCCCCCTGGGGGCCGGGAGGCACCGCGCGGCCGGGCCCGGCCGGCGCCATGGCAACGGCGGCGGCGGGGGCAGGATCGGGCCCGGGCGGCTCCGTGGGGATGGGGATGGGGGGGGGGGGGGCACCGGGCAGCGGGCAGCGGGCAGCGGGCACCGGGGGGAGGCCGGGGAGCGGCGTGAGCCTGGCACCGGCCTCGGGTGTCCCCGGGGGGAGCCCGCCCGGCTCTCGGGGCGCGCTGCCCTCACCATGGGCGGCCTCGCCGTGCCCCGGGGCTGCGGCGCTGCGAGGGAGGGGAGCGGCGGCGGCGGCGCGGGGAGGCTCCGAACGGCTCCGGGGAGCAGCACCGGGAGCTGCCCCGTCCTCCCCCGGGGAGCTGCGAGCCCGCCGCTGAAGCCCCGCGCCCAGCACCATGGCCCCGGGGTGGCGGCTGGCGGCGGGGGGGTTCCGCAGGAACTGGTCCCCCCGGGACGCCCGGGAGCGGGGCTCGGAGCTGCCCCGGCACCCCCGGTACAGAGCCCGGGCCGACGCCTGGACCGGGAGCCGCGGCGTGGAGCCGGTCTCTGTGGCCGGGAGCCCCCCGGGAGGCAGGAGCCGGGAGCCCCGGCCGGCGGCGAGGTGGGGGCGGAGGGAAGGGGCCGGGGAGGGAAGGGGGCGGCGGCCCAGGGGGGCAGCGAGGGGCCGCGGTCTCACCCACGGCCCCCCCAGGGCTGGGTGTCCCCGCGGAGCTGCTGTCCCCGGCCCCTCGCGTGGCGCTGGGTGAAGCTGTGCGGTCCCCCAGGGACGGCCCGGGGAGGGGCTGGGGGCTCAGGGCGGTGTGGGTGGCGTGGAGCCCCCCCCCCCCACCTCCTCGGAGGGGGGCCCGGCCGGGAGGAAGGGCCCCGTGCTCGGGCACTGCCACCCCCGGTGACCCCCCGCGTCCTGTGCGTCCTGTCCTTGCCTGGGGCCGCGTGGGGCACGAGTGGACGTGGCTGAGCCACCAGCCCGGGGGGGGACAGCGGGGACAGCCCCCCTACAGCTCCTGCTGTGCCCGGTGGAGCTGCCCAGGGACCCCTTCCCCCTGCCCTCTCCCTCCTGCAGGCAGCGTCTGGCCCACAAAGGGTTACGCGAGGCGCCCGGGAGTGACACCGCTGCCACCAGCCCCAGAGCTCAGCTCCTTCCTGGTCGGATCCAGCCTCCGCTGGGGCTGAGCCACCGCTCGGTGAGTCCCGGGGGACGGGGATGGAACCGAGGGTCACCCCTGCCCGTCAGCCCCGGGAGGGACAGGGGCCGGGGACCCTCCCGGGGTCCTGCCCTGACCACACGGACGGAGCAGGAGGGGAGGCCCCGGGGGTCCCTACGTGCTGGCGGGGGGGACCTGAGCAGGACGCGGTGCAGAGCCCTTGTTGGGGTGCTGCGGCTCTCACGCCGTGGGCTTGGGGACACGGAGCTGGGACCCTGCCATCAGGCTCTGCGCCCTGGGGCTGGAGGACGTGCCTCCCTTTCACGTGCCTCCATCCCACCCGTTTACACCCAGCCAGGGCTGGGGGGGCACCTGTCTTGGGGGGGGGGGGGGCGGCAGGATCAGCCCACCGGGACGCGGGTGGGGCTGGGTTTGGGGGCGCGCTGGGGGGCTGCCGGCGGGGCATGGACCCTTCCTGCACAGCCGGGGCCGGACGAGGGATGAGCGGTTCGGCAGAACTGGCTGGGACACGGGGAGCCAGCCCCAGGGGAGGCCGGCCCGGTGCGAGGGGGGTGTGCGGGGCTCCCACGGGGCTCCCACGGGGCTCCCGGTGCATCGGGCTGGTCCGCGGTCAGCTCGGCCCAGAAACTGCCTCTCCCGGCGGGGCCATTTCGGGTGCGGGCTGGTTTCTGTTGGAAACCGGCAGAGCCGGCTCCTCCGGCTGCCAGCCTCGGCCTTTGGCTCGGGGCAGGGCCCTCGGGGAGGCCAAGGGCAGGACCGGGGCTGGCCGTCCCCGCAGGCACTGCCGGGTGAGAGGGAGCTGCTGTCCCCATGCTGTCCCCCCACCCTGGCCCCACGAAGGCCATGGAGAGCTGCAGGACGCAGGCGTGTGACTGATTCCCTGAGTCCCGGTGATGGGACAGCTGCGTGGGGCTGGCGAGGGGACAGCACAGAGCATGAGCCGTCACCTGGAGGGGGGGACACTGGCTGTCCCATGGCTGGGGGCTGTTGGGACCTGGGGGCCCTGCCTTGTCACCTGTGGGTGTCGGGGGACCCCGTAAGCACCAACCAGCTGATGCTGGTGACACAGCTGGGAGAGGACCTGCCTCTGATCCAGCAGGAAACCTGCCCACCACCATGGCATGGTCCTATGAGTATGGGGACAGTGCAGGGGGGACAGGACCGTGACACCACCGAGCTGGGATCCTGCCTGGCCCCAGCCGGTCCCGCAGGCGCACACATCCCTGGGTGTCAAGCGCCAGCGGCTGGGCACCGGGGCCGGTGTCGGTGGCTGGTGAGGCCGGGCGGCGCAGGACACCCTCCCGGACTCTGCCCCGCGCTCTCAGCCCGGCCGGCCAGGTTGTTCCCGGGCCCGGGTGAATGATTACCCCTGCCTGCCGCGCTGCCGGCCGCCCCGCCACGTTTTGGGGCTCCTTTGGTGCAGCTGGGGCTGTGTGCTTACCCCCGAGCCCACTGCCAGCCCCATCACTGTGGCTCTGGGGACAGGCGCTGCCCACGGGTGTCAGCGCTCAGGTGCCCCCGTCCTGCCAGAACTGCCCTGTGGTGATTCCCAGCGGGGCTGTGGGGTTCCAGCCCTGGGGTGTCAATGCAGGGGGTCCGCGGTGGGGCTCAGGGCAGCCGAGCTGTGATGGGGGCCGGGACAACCCCGTGGCCCCCGGCAGCACCACGGGGATGTGCGGGTGGCACAGGATGGGGGCACACGGGCAGCGAGGCCAGAAATGGGGGCTGCTGCCGTGGCAGAGCCCTTGGCCCGCTGGAGCCCAGGAGATCTGCTAGGGCAGAGCCGTTGGCCACCCGGATCCGGCGCTCCCACCGTGGCGGAGCCGAGCTGCCAGCCCGGGGATGGATATCGCCCACCCCGGGGCTGCCGGCCGGGCAGCACTCGGGGAGATCTCCCCCCGCCGAGCTGCCACCACGGGCTGTGCCGAGCTGTGTCCTGTCCGTGCCATGTCGGGGCCGTGCCGTGCCGTGCTGTGCCGTGCTGTGCCGTGCCGTACTGTGCTGTGCCGTGCTGTGCTGTGCCATGCTGTGCTGTGCTGTGCCATGCCATGTTGTGCCGTGCTGTGCCATGCCGTGCTGTGCTGTGCTGTACTGTGCCGTGCCATGTTGTGCCATGCCGTACTGTGCTGTGCCGTGCTGTGCCATGCCAAGCCGTGCCATGCCAAGCCGTGCCATGTGCTGTGCGTGCTGTGCATGCCGTGCCATGCCATGCCGTGCCGTGCCATGCCATGTGCCATGCCATGTGCCATGCCGTACTGTGCCGTGCCGTGCCGTGCCATGCCATACTGTGCCATACCGTGCCGTGCCATACCGTGCCGTGCCGGCAGGGAACCGAGGCACTGGATCCCGACCGCGCTCCGTGCCCGCCCGCCCGGCCCTACCTGGGCACGCCCCGGGGCCGGGTGGGGTGCGGCGGGAGGCGGGCCGGGCCGGGCCGTACCGTGCCGGGCCGGGCCATACCGTACCGTGCTGGGCCGTGCCGCAGGTGCAGCGGCGGCCCCCGAGGGCCCCTTGGCGCCTCCCGGGAGGTTCAGCATGGCCGTGCGGTTCCAGGTGCGCTGCCCGCCCGGGAGGGACCGGGGGAGCCCCGGGGAGGTCACCGCGGCGGGCTCGGGGCTGGGCGGCGGGGTCAGCTCCATCCCACCCGGGTCGGCCCTGTCCCACCCGGCTGCTGGCCGTGGGGAGCTGTGGGGCGGCCGTGGCACCGCGCCGGGCTGCTTGCTGGCCCGGCCTCGTCACGCCGCAGGACGGCGGTGGGGCCTCTCCATGATTTCCTCGTCACGGATAAAACCACGCGCTCCTGTCGCCGGGCGCCGTGCCTCCTGCCCTGCCTGGCACCGGAGGGCTGCAGGGTGCCCTGGGCACGGTGGAGGCGGCGGGAGCCTCGTGCCGCGTCCTGCACCCTGAGCAGGAGGCTCGGGCCGGCTGCGGGGAGGCTGCAGCTGATCCATCGCGGCATTGCCTGGCGCTCTCGGTTTGTTTTTCCATATCCAGATGACCCTTGAGATAGAGGCTGTAAAACACAGCTGTGGGAGCCACCGCCCCGCGCCCGGTTCTGCGGCTTTGTTTCTGGGGATTTTCCCTGCATGGTGCGCGGATCCCGCGTCTCTTTGGGGCACTGGGAGCTGCTGGAGGGGATCCTGATCCCATGCCCTGTGCAGGGCGGCGTTTCAGCTGGGGTGAACATCCCAATGAGGCTTGTCTGTCAGAAACTCTTGGATTTGGGGAAAACCTGGAAAAAAAAAAAGGGTGAAGGCAGGACACTGGTGCTCCTGAAGTGGTCAGCAGAGCCTCCAGCCCTGTGGTCATGCTGAGGGGCAGGTGGGAGGGCACAGGAGCACCGTCCGAAGCAGCAACCAGGGTCTGCCAGCTCCCAGGGCAGGGAGGGGAGCAGGACCAGCGGGACTGGTGGCTCCAGCTATGGGGAAGGGTCCCCAGCCCGTTTGCTCTGCCTAAAACCTCTCCTTCCGTGGCCACACGTCTGAGGGGACAGAGATGGATGTCCCCAGCGCTCACTGGAGGGGGGTTCACTCTGCACAGGGCCAGCTCTGGGTTTTGGGCACGCTCCTGCACAGGGAGTGTCACAGCCACCAGTCCCAGTGCCCTGGGTGGGTGCCTGAGCACCGCGGGGGGCTCTGTGCCCCTGCGCCCTTGTGGTCCCCGCTGCCTGCGGCTCAGCTGATGCTGAAAGCGCTCGCCTCGCCTCTGTTCGCAGCCCAAAGCGGGACTCAGGAAGGGGCCGGCGGCTGCGAAGAGGAACCGGAGCCGGTCCGCGCCCCTGGCCCCCGGGCTGGAGCCGAGGCACCGGTCAGCCTCAGCGCTCGCCCTCCCTCGCTTGCGTTGGCAGGTGGCCGCCATGGAGGAGATGGTGATCTGGGAGCAGCACACCGTGACGCTGAGCAAGGTGAGCGTGGCCGGGGAGGCTGTGGGACGGTGGCACGGGGTCAGGGTCTGATCCCCTCTCTGCTCATCCCCGCTAGGACCCTCAACGGGGCTTCGGTTTTGCCGTTTCGGGAGGCCGGGACCGTCCCAACAAGGTGACCGGGGACACCGCGGTGGTTGTTTCGGATGTGGTTGCTGGGGGACCAGCGTTCGGCCAGCTCCAGTGAGTTTGCAGGGACGTGGGGACACAGGGCGTCCTCGCTGCCAGCGGGGACGGGGAGGGCAGTGAATTGCTCCTGCTCAGACAGGGCCAGCGCATTGCCACCTTGCCCTGGTGTGCTGCGCAGACGGGGTCCCCCTGGGGCAAAGCTGCCCTTGCTGCCCCGCCAAACCTCCCCGGGCTGGGGGCTGCACGTGGGGCAGAGCCATGGCTGCGTTCCCTTCGCAGGAGGAAGGATCAGATTGTGATGGTCAATGGCCTTTCCATGGAGAATGCCTCGTCCTCCTTCGCCATCCAGACGCTTAAGACCTGCGGCAAGATCGCCAACATTGTGAGTGTGCCCCGCAGTGGGAGCGCTCCATGCCTGTCCCCACCTTGCTGTAGCTGTGTGTGGGGTGGGTGGTGGAGCTGGGCAAAGCCCTGCTCCTCTTGCAGCGGCTGCAGCACTGTGCTCTGCTCCCCCGGGGTGCCCAGGGTTCCTCTTCTGGGCTGGGACATTGCTGTAGGAACATGGGGCAGAGATAGCCTCATTCACCATCCCTTCCTTCTCTGTTTCTGCTTGCAGACGCTGAAAAGACAGAAGAAAATTCACCTTCCCGTGAGCAAGAGTGGCCCTGGGTCCCCTGCCGTGCACCGGCGCTACGACTCGGATGAGGACTACGGGTCGCGTGGTGCGGATCTGGCCCTGCGCAGCACCCGCCGGCACCGCTCCCGCGATGACCTGGACCACAGCCGGGGCTATGACGGGGACTCGTCCAGTGAGAGGAGCTCCGGTCACCACCGGGACGACCGCCGCCAGCACAAGTCGGTGTCCCGCAGCCGGAGACGAAGCCAGGACAGCAGCCACTGGAGGCAGAGCCCCGACAGCGGCTCGGATCGCAGGGGCTACAGCCGGCGCCGCTCCGCCAATGGCTTCGGCCACGAAGGGGACACCAACGGGCTGGCCCTGGTGTCGGGGTTCAAGCGGCTGCCGCACCAGGACGTGCTGATGAAGCCCATCACGTCGGTCCTGGTGAAGAAGAAGGAGAATGAAGGTAGGGCCTTCCTGACTCCTCCGTCCCTGGGTCATCACCTGAGCAGTGGCCACGTGCCCCTGGGGAGGAGATAGCTGCAGGGCTGGTGCCATGGTCTGGCACACAGCCAGAGGCGATGTGTGTCGTGCTGGGGGCACCGAGCCTGCCTGGCCTCCGCCCAAAGGGTGGCAGAGCTCAGCTCTGGGGCTTGCAGATGCCCAGTGGGAGCTGGGGTGGGCTTGTGGGGATGGTGGCAAGAGAAGACCCCTGCGGGTCCTGCTTCTGCCCGGCTCCAGGGCTGTCATGGGCTCTCTGTGGTGCAGAGTACGGCCTGAAGCTGGGAAGTCAGCTCTTCATCAAGCACATCGTGGAGAGCGGGCTGGCGGCAAAGGGCAGCTCCTTGCAGGAGGGAGACCTGATCCTGAAGGTACGGGGTCCCAAGGGGAGCACAGCACTTGCCGAGGGACTTGTTTCCCCTGGTTTGGGTGTCTTGGCCCTGAGTAGTGTCTACTCAGGGGACAAGGTGAGGGCATGCTTCTCTTGGCCAGCTGCGAAGGACAGCTCCTGGGCTGGAAGCAGCTCCATCTGGTGCCCGCATCCTGCCCCAGTTGTTCCCTAGGACCAGGCCCCCAGGATGCTGAGGTTGTTTGGTTAAAGCAGTGGGGTTCAGCTGGGGACGGCGGCTCATCCTGCTGCCACAGTGGGATCGCCAGCCTCCTCCTGTCCCCATGGCACTGGTCCTGTGCTGCGTGTGGGTGTCCCTGCTGGGAGAGCAGTCAGCAAGCAGCTCAGGTGTTCAGGGCGTGCCAGGTGAAATGGTGCTTAAGGAATTTGGGGAGGATAGAACAGAGGGATGGAGGTGCTTTGTTTGCACGCACACAGGCCAGGCAAACCAGTGGCCACTGGGAACCAGAGCCAAAGTGACTCTGGAGCAAACAAAAGCTGGGGCTGGGGCCAGCAGGGATGGGAAGGGACCTGGGAATGCGGTGGTGGGAGTGTCCCCATAACAAGTGGGGTTTTCCTGGGAACAGCTTTCCCAGGAGCGAGTGCACCGAGGCCTTCTTGCTCTGCCCCTCCAGATCAACGGGGTGGCCAGTGAGGACATGTCCCTGGCTGACACGCAGCAGCTCATTGAGCGGACGGAGGGGACCCTGACCCTGCTCATCCTCCGGGACCACCGGCAGTTCCTGGTCAACATCCCTGACATGGAAGACATCCAGAGTGACAGCTCCCGGATGGACGGTAAGGGGACAGAGCGACAGCACCAGGGTCCCAATGCTCAGTGTGAGGACTGGATGGTCACCAATGTGTCTCCCCTTCGGTTGCTGCAGATATCTCTGACATTGAGTCTGACCTGTCCCGTCCGCCGTCCCCCCAGACCTCCCCACGACTTCCAGCTGCTGACAGGATGAATTCACCACCGTAAGCCCTGCCATGTCCCTGTTCCTGCGTCCCCATGAGCCCCTCTTTCCCCCACTGACCACCAGACCCCCCATGCTCTCTGCCCATCTGGAGTGGCTTTTTCTCCTCTGTCCTGGAGCCAGCTCACCGTGAAGGTGGCGCTGCATTTTGGTCCCCAGCTTGCCCCGCTGTCCCTGCTGCCTGCTTGGCACCGCAGGCTCTGCCTGCCCGTGCTGATCCAGCACCCACCTCCATGGCCACCCTAAATCCTGCCCTGACTCTGTTCCAGAGAGAGGAGACGAGCGAGCAAGAACGCCGCAACTGACACGAACACACACGATGCTCTGGGCCATGGTGGGTGAGCTCAGGTCAGGCTGGGGGGAGCCGAGGGCACTGAGCGGGCTCTGGGCTCCCGCATCTCCCCACTCCCCAAGCCCGCCTGGCAGAGCCGTGCCAGATCTCCCCGTGCCTCGGTGGCAGCGGCACAGCCACCGCCACCTCCTGGACGTGTCCTCCTTCCCTGCAGATGTGCTGGAAACTGTGGAGGGGGACGGCCGCCACAGCCCCCGCACCAGCCCCGCTGCCCAAGCCGCCTGCAAGGACGGGTGCGTCTCTGCAAGGGCTGGTGGGGAAGGGCTGGGCAGGTGGGAGCTGTGCTGGGGCAGGGTTGGGGTCTCAGAATCAGTGACCACCGGCGTGTCACTGCCGGGCTCACTGCAGCCTCCCCCGTGGCAGGTATAGCCCCGACTCCAGGGTCGTGCAGTTTGTGAAGGCCAAGAGCGTGGGGCTGCGGCTGGCTGGCGGCAACGACGTGGGCATCTTCGTGTCGGGCGTGCAGGAGGGGAGCCCGGCCGACAGCCAGGGCATCCAGGAAGGGGACCAGATCCTGCAGGTACCCGGGACCAGGAGCACCACTGAATGCTGGCACTGGCCGTGTCCCTCTCGGGTCCAGTACCCCCCATGTGGTTTGGATTTCTCCTGCTGCGCTTTGTTTTGGGGCAGCACTGGTGCCCACAGCCGTGAGACTGGGTCTACAGGCGCTGCCTGAGGGGACAGTCCTGTCCCCAGCACTGTGCTAGCACCCAGCAGGGTGCAGGCGCCACCCAGAGGGGCTGTCCCCAGGGTCACCTGGGGGTTGTGGCAGGCACTTGGGTGGCAGGGACCAGTTCCCTCTCCCACCCTGCCCTGGGCACTGCTGTCCCCAAGACCCCGCTGGAACCCGATCCCTCTGTCCTACCGGTGGGTCACGTCTGAGCGTTTTTCCACGGCAGGTGAACGACACCAGTTTCCAGAACCTGACCCGCGAGGAGGCCGTGCAGTATCTCTTGAACCTGCCGCCTGGTGAGGAGATCACGCTGCGGATCCAGAGCAAGCAGGACAGTGAGTGACAGCTGGTGTCATCCCGGGCTTGTCTCTCTCCATCCTCTGTCTTCTCTGAGCAAGCATCAGAGCTGCCTGACACCCCGCGGCTCTTTCTGCCCCACAGGGTGGTCCTTTTTCCCCACACCCTTCTCCTCCGAGAGGTGATGGGAGGGGACTGGGCCATTCTGGTGTGCAGTTTGTGCCTTGGCATCCAGGAGCGTGGGGCTTTCTGGCACTGTGGCTCAGCCCAGAGAGGCCAGTGTGTGCTGGGGGGTCGGGTCCTGCTGTCCCCAGCATGCCCAAGAGCACCACATGTAGATAGGGCGTCCTCACTGCCCTCTTTGGCATCAAGGGCTGCTGTGGAGGATCCCGGCCAGCCCAGCTTGTACCTAAATCCCTCCAGCACCTTCCCGTACCCCTAATTCCTCCTCAACCACTTCTTCCCTGATGGTCCCTTTCACCCGGGCTCCAGTTTACAGAAAGATGATCTCGTCCAACGTGGGTGACTCGTTCTACATCCGGACGCATTTTGACTACGAGAAGGACACGCCGTCAGGGCTCAGCTTTGCCCGTGGGGACATCTTCCACGTGCTGGACACCATGTACCGGGGCAAGCTGGGGAGCTGGCTGGCCGTGCGCATGGGCAGGGACCTGCAGGAGCAGGACAAGGGCATCATCCCCAACCAGAGCAGGTAGGGACAGAGCCAGAAATGGGCCTAGGGTGAGCAGGGGGCAGGGGACGAGGGGGATGTGGATGGTGGCCCCAGTAAGACGTAGGGCAAGGGCAGATGGAGTGGTGCTGGGAAGCACTAGCTGGTGAAAAACCTTCTTGGCGCCCAGGGCAGGTTGGGGTGGTTGATGCTGTGCTTGTCTCAGGTCCTGGAGGGAAGGGGCCTCCACAGCCCCATCCAGCCAGGCTACCGAGTAAACCCAGTCTCGAAATTCTGAGCCCTTTCCCCTCCCAGGGCCGAGCAGATCGCCAGCCTGGAGTCAGTGCTGAAAGCCTCGTCTGGCACCAACCCCTCAGGGGCACGGGCCGAGTTCTGGAAGCTACGAGGCCTGCGGGGAGCCAAGAAGATGCTGCGGAAGAGCAGGGAGGATCTGTCTGCCCTCACGAAGCAGGGCCACTACCCCCCGTACGAGAAGGTGGTTCTGAAGGAAGGTGGGCACAGCACTGCGTCAGCCAGACCCCGCCAGGGGTCATCAGACCTGGGGCTGCCCTTGCTCCCAGCCTCCCTGAGCTGGTGTGTGTTCTTCCCACAGCCAGCTTCAAGCGGCCGGTGGTGATCCTGGGCCCCATCGCGGACATTGCCATGCAGAAGCTGAGCACGGAGCTGCCTGCGCTGTTTGAGATTGCCCGTGAGTGCCCTCCACACCGGGGTGAATTGTGCTCAGCAGCTGGACCCTCGGTGCTGGCAGCATTTTACTGACGGTTCAGATCCTGCCTCGTTGCCCCCTTGTGACACCCCAACTCCCTCCTGGACTCAAGCACCCTCTCCCCACGCATCGTGGGGCAAGCTGGCTCCAGACATCCCCCTTGGAGGGTCAGAGCCCCATGGCCAGACGCCAGCTGGGACTACAGGGGATGTCACATCTGCCCCAGCTGCTCTCACGCCTGTCTCCTTGTCCTGCAGCAAGCGTGCCCCGAGACGGGACATCATCCAAGGTCATCAAGTTGGACTCGGTGAGGCAAATCGCAGAAAAGGTGAGAGCCTGGGGGATCTTCCCCATGTCCTGGGGGCTGGGTGGGCCAGGGCCTGGCAGGGGGAGCCCTCAGGGAGCCCCCTGCCTCCAGCACCGTCCCCAGTGGGCTGAGTGCTGGTGCCCTGCCCCAGGACAAGCATGCCCTGCTGGACATCACACCCCTGGCTGTGGAGCGCCTCAACTACGTGCAGTACTACCCCGTGGTGGTGTTTTGTGAGCCGGAGAGCCGGCAGGGCATCAAGGCCATGCGCCAGTGGCTGGCGCCCGAATCCAGGAAGAGCTCCCGGCGCCTCTATGCCCAGGCCACCAAGATGAAGAAGTACTGCAGCCACCTCTTCACTGCCACCATCAGCCTCAGCGGCAGCGGCAACGCCTGGTACGAGCAGATCAAGGACATCATCAGGACGCAGCAGAGCCAGCCTGTTTGGACGGCAGCAGAGCAGGTATGGGGCAGGGGTTCCCCTGGGGCAAGACTCAGCCTTGCAGGGGGGCAGGCAGGTGAGTAATGGTGCCAGGGCCGCGTGGGGCTGTGCCTGTCCTCTCCAAGCCCAGGGTCCCAGGTCTCCTTCATCCCCTCCCCACAGGTGGACGTGGCTCTGGAGGACAGCCTGGACCTGCTGAACCCATCAAGCAGGGCGGCCTCGGGCTACCTGACCTGTGACAGTCACGCCAACAGCGACTACGATGACACGGATGGTGAGGCGGGTGCCTACACTGACGGCGAGGCAGAGGACGCCTACGATCAGCCTGCGCTGGCCCGCTCCTCTGAGCCGGCACAGACATACCCGAGCCATGGCCTGAGTGAGCAGGTGGGCGCCCCACACCTGTAGCAGGGGCTGGTGGGGCAGGGGGGGCCCAGAACCCACCTGTGGGGGTGAATTCCTATCTTCCTGTGGTACTGGTGGGAGAAGGGCTATCACCTCCAGCTCTCCTTGGTGCCTTGGAACGTTTTCCTATGGGGAAACACAAATCATGCCTAGCCACCTCTGATGCCCGTCTCTTTTTACACAGGTGACAGAGCAGCACCCGCAGGGACAGTGGACGCAGCGCAGCAGCATCAGGTACCCCACGCCCCGGGGGGGGATCGGTGCCAGCTCTGCGCAGCCTGCTCCTGCACGGCGGTGACTGTCTCTGCTGACCACGTCGCGGAGGCATCACCGCAGCCCCTTGTCCCCCAGGGAATACGAGCATGACGCTGTGAGGAAGAGATTCACGCGAGCCAGAGATGACTCGGACCAGGACGAAGGCTACGAGTGGGGCCCCGCTACGGACGTGTAGTGGGGCAGGCTCAGCGCCTGCCTGGGACCCCTCCACGCTGCCGGGCCAGCCTCTGCCCTGCTGGGCAGCCGGGCCCCTTAGGCCAGCCCTGCCACAGCCCCGTGCCACCGGGGCCGGGTGACAGCCCCAGCAGTGCCACGCAGCATCCCACAGCTGGGCCAGGTTGCGCCTGCGCCCGTCGCCAGCCACCACCACCAAGTGCCTCCTTCCCCCTTTCGTCCGCAGCCTCTGCAGCTGAAATAAAGGGGACGTTTTGAGTAGGACGGGCTGTTTCCGTGTGTACTGCGTGGCAGCGTGCAGCGGAGGTGTACAGCAGGGCAGCCTTGCTGGGATCCGCACGCCTCTGTGGGCAGGGCCCCCTGCCTGCCCTGATCCCTGTCCCCAGTGGGCACTGGTGCAGGACCAGCCTGGGGGCGGCGGGCTCGGACCGACGTCTGGCACCGCAGCGGGCTCAAGGCAGCATCCCCCAGCCTGAGCTTCCTCCACTGCAGCCCAGCCACGGCTCCTGAAACACAGCCTCCAACGTTCCCCCAAACTTTTATTTTTACACCAACCAAGCACACAGGCAAAGTCACGTCAGGCTGCCTCAGCCGAAGGATCCCAGATACCCCCTTGTGAATGACACCTTCCCCACGGAGCACTCAGCTGCAGGCTGGTCCTTGGGGCTCGTGTCCCCATGCTCCCTGGGATGCAGCTGTGCCATGTTCCCTTTTGCTGCGCTGGGGAGCAGCCCCGAGGGCTGGGACCCAGCTGTGCATGCAGAGCAGTTAAAGGCAGCACTGGGGAGGCAGAGGTAGTTTCCCAGCTTGGTGCAACGGGTCTAACAGGGAGGTTGTTTGCACCCCACCAGGCCCCTGGCAAAGCCCGGGAGGGGCAGTGGGTGCTGAGGGTGCTGCTGCCCTTAAGGCTGAGCCTGGGAGCTGCCGGCTCTCCCTTGGGTGCCGGTGTGCGCCCACACCCGGGTGTGCAGGGGCAGCGCCGCCCGGGGCTGTGCTATGACAGGCCCCCGAGCTGTGCTCAGGTTCCATCCCCAGCTAGGGAAAGGCACCAGCGGCAAGTGTAAGAGCACGATCTGCGGTGACTGGAGGGGGCGGCCTTTCACAGCGGGTCCCTTCTCCCCTGCCAGCACCAAGCCGAGGCGAGGGACCCCGAGGAGCAGGGGGATGGCGCCGTGCAGGCACTGTGAGGCAGGGAGGGGTGAACAGAGGCAGAGAGGGAGTCACGGGCCTGAACTGTGCACCACAGGCCCTAACACTGCTCAAGCTGGGCATCGGCCCCCCGCCTCCCACTGTGTCCTGAGTAAAACCAACGAGGTGCAGGATTAGGCCCTGCTGGGGGCCAGAGGGTTCCGATGAGGGTCCTGGGGCAGGAGGCAGAGCCTGTCCCACCCTGGAGGCCCCGGGCTCGCTCCTGCCTGGCCCCAGGCACATGCAGCGACAGCCGGGCACGGCCAGCGCTCAGAGGAACACGGGCTGCTCCTGCCCCGTCAGTAAGCGGTACGTGGAGGCCGGCATGGTCTTGATGTGGACCTAGGCAGAGACACGCAGATCAGCTGGGAGATGCCAGCCCCAGGCGGGAGGCTGCTGGGGCAAAGCCCCGAGCCCAGCCCACAGCGTCTGCAGGGAGCAGAGGGGCAGTCACAGCCCCCCCCAGCACAAGGACCTCGGTGGTCACCCAGCCGGGGTCTGCCTTACCTCGCTGACGGCCTGCGTGAGGATCTGGATGATCTTCTCGTGCGGCGTGGCCACCACGCTCTGCCCGTTGATCTCGATGATGCGGTGCCCCACACGGATGCCGCCTTTCTCTGCGATGCCCCCGCGCATCAGGCTGCAGATCTGGGGAGCAGGGAGTGCTGGTGAGATCAGAGCTGTGCTCGTACCCCGGGGCCGTGCACCATGACCGCCCCAAAACCCCTCCTCCAGCAACAGCTCTGCGCTTGGTGCTGTCTCCTCCAGCCCAAGGGCCTGCAAACGAGCACAGGGACGGCCCCTGGCACTGCTGTGGTGGGATTCGTGCTGAGCTGCATGGCAAGAACACTCCACAGGCTTTTGGCCCCCTGGCCTGCACAGAGCTCCTCTCCCCACATCCACACCTTGGACCCTCATGCTCCTGTCCCTGGCTGCAGAGCCAGAGCTTCTCCCTGCGGCAGCAGCTCCTGCATGCTGGCGGGGTGACCATGCCTCAATACGAGCAGGAGCATGAGCTGGTGGGAAATGCAACCATGCCTCTGCTGCCCACCCACCCCATCCTCTCCTGCTGATCCTGGAAACGCTCCTCTCTGCCTTTCCGGGGCGTTTCAAACCCAGCCACTGTGGAGCTCAGAGCAGGGAGTGGCCAGGGCACTGGGGATGGTGACAAATGTCACAAAGGACACGTCAAGGTAGTCAGGAAGAAACCACCACCCCCAAAGCAAACAGCTACGGAGCGCCAAGGAGACAAACCCAAACAGCAACGCTGCAGGAGAGCTACAAGGAGCCTTTCACCACGGCACTGCAGAGACCCTTGAAACCTCGGCCCCAGCAGAGGCAGGGAGCATTGGTGCTGGGTCCTCGTCCACGCAGACACAGCCAGAGCCACGCGTCCCTCTGCCAGATGGGCAGCAGAAGCCTTTGGCTGACCCCGGCCTGGCTCGGCTGCTGTCCCTGCCGGCACCCACCACACCATTCTCAGTCCCTGCCAGCACTCACCACGCCATTCTCAACACAGAAGCCCAGCTGGTACTTGGAGTCGGGGCGCCGGATGACAGCCGTGGTGACGGGGGGACAGTGCACTATGTTCAGTGTCACCTCCGTCTGGTGCTTCAGCTCCTGGAAGATGGAATGGGGACGTGTCAGACTTCAGAAAGCCACTTGGAGGGGCTGAGAGGGGCGACACAGCCACGTTGCTCACGGGGTGCTGAGGATTAGCACCCTGTTTTCAATGGGGAAACTGAGGCACGCACAAGAATACTGCCATGCTCAAATTCAGGGAGAGGAACTTACAAATCCAGACCAAGACACCCCACTCTGTCCCTGAGACCACGCTGCTTTCAGCTCAGGAGGCTGAAGGTGCAACAGGATCCCCCCGGGACATTTGGCCACATCCCCACAAAGCCCAGCTTCCTCACCCACCCACCTCCCCGGGCAGGGCCCTGCCCACGCCCTGCTGCGGGTTCAGCCCCCAGCTTTGTCACCGCCTTGTCACATCTCTGCCTGCCGAGCATGCTCCTACCTCCCATCCATCCCCTTCCTGGGAGCGTTTGGGGGCACCCCAGTATCAGACAGCGCGGATGCATTCAGGCCGGGCCCCGGCTCTGCCCTGGCAGCGGGAGCACCCCTGGGCCCAGCCCCGGCTCACCCGGATGATGCTCTGGCAGGTGGTGAGGGGCAGCCCCACCAGGCTCGTCCCGTTGACGGACATGAGGCGGTCCCCGATGCTCAGCTCGCCCGAGCGCTCCGCAGGGCCCCCGTGCATGAGGTTGGCGACAACCACCGTGGGCAGGATGGAGCCCCAGCCCGACTCCACGATGGCGATGCCCAGGATCTCCCCCTTCTGCTTCCGGATGCAGACCTGTGGGGGTGGACACGGGGAGGTTGTGGTCACGAGAAGAGGGATGCTGGGTCGTGGGGCGTGTGTCACAGCCCCAGCACGGGGGTCCTGGGCTCAAAGCGAGCTGCGGGGGGGCCCAGTTCTGTAGGGAGCACCTCGGCAGCTCAGGGAGCCACGGTGAGGTGCCACAGAGAGGTGCCAGCAGGCACCGTGCTGATACCCCACGCTGTCTTCACCCCTCCAAAGCAGCTCTTACGTCCTTGCAGTTCTCCTGCCGGGAGAAGTGGGTCAGCTCTGCATTGTACTGCTCCTGGTCCTCAAGGGCACGGCTGTACTGGCGAGGGCTCAGCTCACTCGGGTCGATGCTGTTGGCCTCCAGGAAGCGCTGGTAAGCCACACCAAATGCCTGCCCGATGGCCTGAGCGATGATCTGGGCCTGGGGATAGAGAGGGATCATTCGTGGCCACAGCTCAGGGCTGCGGCCTCATGCCAAACTGGACCCAGCAGCTGCCAGCACCGTTCTGCCCAGCGCAGCCGAGGCTTGGGAGCTGCAGAGCATCCTGGCTCCTGCCCTTCACCTTCGTGGTGCCAATCCCATTCTTTTCTCACTGGGACCCTCTACGTGGGAGGGGTGCCCAAGCTCCCTCCTCCTCCCTCTGACTGCATCAGAAGCCCCCAGTGCAGAGACACCAAGCACCCGGTCGCTAGAGCAGGATGGGGACCAGGACCCCAACACCACCCTGCCCTCCCGAGGGTCTCGCTTCCACTCACATCAGCCGAGTGGAAGACGTGGCAGATCATCTTGTAGAGCCGCTTCTCCTCCGCCGCCTCCGCTCGCCGAGGCAGCTTGCGGCGTGCCATGAGCACCACAAGGGAGCCGATGTCGGCAATGTAGGAGATGGTCTGCAGGGAGTGATCCATCATGGCCTCCTGGCAAGGGGGACACAGCAGAGACCTTCAGCCCTCCCCTCTGGGCAGCCCACGGGCCAGCCAGGTACCGCTCCATGTCAGAAGGATTTGGGTGAGGTCTGGTTCAAACCCCACACTGCTGAAACGTGGCTCAAGAGCCTGGGAGAAATCATGTATTTGCTGAAAGCTACAAACAGTTCCTTCAATCGAGGACTCGTTTGTGTCTCCAGGTGTAGTCAGGGGACAACACAGCTCTTTGGCATCTTACTATAAAGCAGAAAATAATCCTACAGCAAAGAGCTGCAAAAACTTTAAGACCAGCTCCCCTGGAGCTCAGTTTGCTCCCCCGAGGCTTAGTTTGCATGAGAAGCCTCGTGCAGCCAGGCAGCCAGCCGAGGGACGCACGGCACGCGCGTGTGGGATGGCTGTGGAGTGACACGTCTCCTCCCAGCTGCACGGCCTTGCCCATGGGCCATCCCTGCGCATGACCCCACCAGCGTGGGCAGGCAGAAGAGATCCCCAGGCGGACGGGAAGGTCTCAGCAGCCCCAGGGCCACGTGGGCATTCCCGTTTCTTCTCACCTGTGTGTCAGCCGTGAGCACCTTGATCCTCTGCGTGGAGACAAACAGATCCACCTCCGTCATGGGTTGGGACTCCCCCTCCGGTGCCTGCAAAGTGCCCCAGTGAGGTCCCTGCCGGGTCCCTGCCCCACGGCTGGGGTCCCCCTGCGCACAGCCCTGGCCTGAGCATTGCCCTGCACCCACGAGAGGCCAGGCTGTGCCCCCACACACCTTGATCCTGTCCACAGCCTCCTGCGCCTGTGCCATGCGGACGCTGGTGGGGGGGTTCCTCTCGGAGACCAGCTGCGTGGAGCCCAGGTACTTTGCCCCAAAAATCACACCGTCCAGCAGATCCTCTGGGTCGCAGGGGCCTGGAACTGAGGTATTGGGAGGGATAAAGCAGGGGCTGGTTCCCTCCTGACTCTGAAGGCTGGGGGCTGCCAGCTGCCACCGTATGTTTGCTGTGCTCCTACGTGTGGCGAAGCGGCTCAGTGCCTGGGAGATGGGCTCCTGGCATCACACGGGGACCAACTGACCCCACATACAGCTGACCCCAGGGCTGCCTCCTCCTTCACTGGGCACCACCCCAGATCCCTGAAGCACCCCATTCATACAGCAAAAGGTGAGCTGTGAGCAAACCAGCCACCCAAAGTCTGCAGCCATATTCTCCAAAACGTGGCAACAACGCCTCTGCCCAAGGGGCCCCTTCTCCTGGGCACAGAGCCGAGCACTCCTTCCCCAGCTGCGACCCCCAGCCACCCCCGTGCTCATGTCAGTGCAGGAGGAGATGGCTCAGGACTCCTGGTTCAAGCACAGCTGCTACTCACCCTCTTTGAAGGCTGGACAGGAGGAAGGGGATTCCTTGTTCTGCAAAGCAACAAGAGGGTGGGTGAGACCCTGACTGGGAGCCTGGGGAGCACCAGGAGAGCATGGGCACAGGGTGCTGGGGCTGAGGGGCTTGTTCAGACCCACTGGCTTCCTCCCCAGGGCACGCGTGCCTCAGGCAGGTGTGAATGTCCCGCACATTCAGGACAGCAGGAGCCAGAGCCGATACTGAGGGTCTTGTCCGGGCACCCCAGCAACGCAAGGCCCTGTAAGCCCCAGGGAAAAGCCCTCCCTTGCTCCCCTCTGCCCCCTCCCAAAATCCCACGAGGAGGCAGAGCCTAGGGGAACATCCTGGCTTGCTGCCACGCCACCGCAGCCTGTGGGCCATGCAC
Organism: Anser cygnoides; assembly: GCF_040182565.1. Taxonomy (NCBI): domain Eukaryota; kingdom Metazoa; phylum Chordata; class Aves; order Anseriformes; family Anatidae; genus Anser; species Anser cygnoides. Next base: position 4,623,372 of record NC_089899.1, on the reverse strand, counting down.
TCACAGTCACGCTGCCTTGGGGCAGCTGCTCTTTCTCCGGGGCCGCAGCAGGAGACAGGGCCACCCAGGCCGGCTCTGGCGAACTGTCCCGGTTGCCCTCACAGGTGGGGTCAACCTCGCTGAGCCCCTCTCCGTAAAACCAGCCGCCAGAAGGCCCTTCCTCCGAGCCGCCTGGCCCTCCTGGCTCAGCCACAGCCGCCGGTTCCTCCGGAGCCTGCAGCATCTCCAAGTTGGTCCCGGCCAGGACGTCAGAGCGGGCCAGGGGCGTCTCGGCGCCGGCCTCGGGCAAGCCCCCCTCGTAGCACAGGAGGCTCAGCAAGTCCTCCCGGTCAGCCTCGGCAAAAAGCAGGCCATGGCAGGGCCGGGAGCAGGCCGAGTGCTGGGAGCAGCAGGGCCGCGTCGCCAGGCCCCTGCCCGTGGCCACGTGCAGCGGGCAGGGCCGGCACCCGCCCCGGCACCCTCCGGAGCCCTGCGGGGCCCACTCGCCCGCTGGGGGGGCCATGCCAGCGCTCGAGGCCAGCGGCGGGTCCGGGGGGTCGCAGAGGCTGGGGCTGAGGGTCTCGAGCTGCGCCAGCAGGCCCTGGATCTCCGCAGGCTCGTCCTCCGCGTCCTCGGGCGCTTCGTCCAGCTCCATGTCACCGCTGCTGGGGGCGCGGGGCGGCCCCGCTCCCCGGGGGGCGCTCCCCACGCTCGCCTCCCAGCCCGAGGGGCCCCGCGGGTCGTCCTCCGCCTCCTCTTGCACGGCTCGTCCCGAGGCCCGGCAGCTCCCGCTCCGCCCGTCCCCGCCTCGCCCGGGGCCCGGGGCTGCCGCTCCCCTCCGCCGACCCCCGGCGGTGCCGCTGCAGGGGGACCCCCGGGGCCGCCCCTCGGCCACGCCGGGCCCCGGGGCTCCGGGCTGCCCCGCGGGCCCTTCCTCCGTGTCCATGGCCGGCGGCTCGGGGGCCTCGGCGGGGCCGGGAGCGGGGGCCGAGGGCGCAGCCTGGAAATCCATGCTGCTCTCCATGGCGGCGGGGGGGGGGGGGGGCTGGGGGTCCGGGGGGGGGGGGAGGGCACGGAGGGGCCCTGGGGTGGCGCTGCCCCGGTCCCGGAGCGGAACGGAGCGGGACGGGACGGGGCGGAGCGGGACGGGGCCGGGGCCGGACCGGGCCGGGGCCGCCGCCATTTCCGGGCCCGCCCCGCCCCGCCATGGCCGCGCGGTTGCTGCTGAGGGCGGCCAGCGCCGTGCGGCCCGGCCCGGCCCGCGGGTACGCCAAGAAGCCGGGTGAGGGCCGGGATGGGCCGGGGTGGGGTGGGGTGGGCCGGGCCCCAACCTCGGCCCGGTGTCCCGGCCCGGTCCCGGTTTCCGTGCCCTGTCCCGGTGTCCTGCCCCATGCCCCATCCTCCTCCCATCCCGTCCCGTCCCGGTGTCCTGGCCCCACGTCCCAGCCCCGTGTCCCAGCCCCATCCCAGCCCCGTGTCCCAGCCTGGTCCCGGTGTCCGTGCCCTGTCCCAGCGACCCAGCCCCGTGTCCCAGCTCTGCCCCATCGCGGCGTCCCAGCCCTGTCCTGGTGTCCTGGCCCTGTGTCCCAGCCCTGTCCCGTCCCAGTGTCCCGTACATGTCCCATCCTGTTCTGGTGTCCTGGCCCCTTGTCCCATCCTTGTCCCGTCCTAGCCCTGTGTCCCGGCCCCGTGTCCGAGCCCCATCCCGATGTCCTGGCCCCATGTCCCGGCCTCACCCTGGTCCCGGCCCCCAGTCCTTCATCCCCTCACCCCATGGCCTTCTCCTCTTGCTCCTGCCCCAGCCCTGCTCCTCAGCCCCATCCCCACGTCCCCCTGCCTGACTGTGCCCCCGTCCCCGCAGGTGGGAAGGCCAAGGGTAAGAGCGTGCTAAAAGAGGAGCTGAAGGGGCCGGAGGTGTGCACGGACCCCGTCAAGCTGGCCACCTATGCTGTGGGCGTCAACTACCACAAGGACAGCCCTGACGTGGCCCTGAAGCCCGACTCCGAGTACCCCGACTGGTAGGTGGGGCCCCCCTGAGGTGCCTGGCCCCGAAGGCCCATCCCGAGGGCACCAACAAGAGTTGGAGGGATGGGAACTGCTCTCCTCCTTGGGGCTGGGGGCTCGGGGACCTGCCCTGGTAGCGGTGGATGTGGTGGGTGAGGGATTATTCGTGCCCTGATCATGCGCTACTGCCCCTCCATCCTCCTTTGTCCTCCTGGTTGCAAACTCACGTCCTCTGCGTTCGCCCCCAGGCTTTTCCAGATCCACCTGGGGCCCCCCAAGAAGCTGGAGGAGATGGACCCCGACTCCATCGAGTACTGGAGGCGCCTGCGGAAGTACAACACGTGGCAGCGCAACCGGCTGAAGAAGGGCAAGAAGCTGTAGGTGCTGCGGACCTCGTGGCACCGCAGCTGCCCCGAGTGCCACATGGACGGCACTGGGACCAGCTCCCGTTGTTGGTCTCTTATTCTTGCTGTGAACTGGTAATAAATCTCTGGCGAGGCTGATGCCTGTTACTGAAGCTGTGGCAAACCCACGTCCTCCGCAAGCTCAGTGTGGGCCTCCCCTCCTGCCCAGGGTTGGCGGAGGATCGAGGCCCCAAATTCTTGGTGTCTTTGCTAAAGCAGAAGCTCCATTTATTGTTCACAGAGGGAGCCAAAGCTGCCAAATCGTTCCCGCTCCCTCTGTCAGTCTGCGCTGCAATGATGGGGGCTTACAGGCCATGCTGGGAGGGCAGTGGCTTGGGGTGGGGGCGACTCCGCTGGTGTCACCGTGTCCCCCAGGAGGGAAGTGTCAGGGTGGCAGCCAGCACCCCGGGGGACGAGAGGAGGGAAGTCAGGGTCTGGGGGCGCTGGTGGGTGCAGCGAGCAAGTTTGAGGGGACGCCTCAGCCCCTTCTGCAGTGGGAGGGCTCGCAGCGCCACCACCACCCCATGTTCTCTTGTCCTCCTCTGGCTCAGCATCCCGAGGGAGTGGGATGGGCTGGGGGGCGCAGCGGAGGGGGGCACGTCTGTCCTGCTCAGCCGAGCCCCTTCCCCTTGGGGAAGTTGTGGCTTCCAGTCTGGCCTTCCAGCAGGGTCTGCAGCTGCATCTTACCCAAGCACCAGGGGCTTTGCTGCCCCCTCCCCACGCGTCCTCGGCCTGGTGGAGTCCAGCATCTCCCCCTGGCCCCAGTCCTGCCTGTGCAGTGCCGCAGGGGCAGGACGGGCAGTGGGGCCGCTGCCACCCTGGTACGGGGCCATGCCCAGCTCCCCGGCAGCTGTGACGCCCACGCTCTGCAGCACAGGAAGCGGTGGAGGAAAGCAGAAGTGCCATGCCGTGGTGCGGGGGAGAGCTTTTGTTTTTAACCTTCATTTCCTCTGCGTGGGGCTCGGTGCGCGCCGAGCTCAGAGCTGAGGGCTCCAGGCAGGCTCCTCCGGCAGGAGCTGCCCTGAGGCTGGGGCCAGGCCGTGCCAGAGGTGAGTGCCCTGCGCCTTCCAGGCTCTGTCCTCTCCATGCCCACCCCAGCGCTTGTCCCCCTGACCCCCTGTCGCCACCCCGAGCGCATCCGGGCCCCCAAACCCAGCAGAGGGTGAGCAGAGCGGATGAGCAAGTCCCTGCCCTCCGTGTCAGAGCCCCGCTGTTTGGTTGAGCGTCGCCCGATCATGGATGTGCCGGTCCTGTGGGGTGGCTCGGTGGGGAGGGAGCGCGTTCCTGGGTGTCGGGCCCCGTGCAGAGCCGGGCAGCTCATGCACAAGGGGCAGGGTGGTTGATGCTGCGCTCCCTTCGCTGCCAAAGCCCTTTGTCCCCGTGCCTGGTGCCCAATTCCTGCCCCCAGGGCTCGGATTCTGTGCTCCACTCCCCTTGTCATCTCCCAGGGCTCCTCTTGGTGGCCCAGCAGGGTTCAGGCCACCTCCAGAGCCACCACCACGGGGCCTGGTGACAGTGAGGGGGCTGCTCCCGACCCCTGAGGTGCAGACGCCACGCGCTGTCTGTGCTGGAAGGAGCGGGGTGCCCAGGCTGTGCCGTACCTTGTCCCACCCGTGCTCAGCCTTCCACGATGAGCCCGTCCTCCGTGTCCCCTAAAGGGACGGGAAGGTGGCAGGGGACATCCCCTTTTTCCAGTTCCTTGGACCTCATCCTGCCAAGGTCCTGGGGGCTGCTCTACTGCGGCCCTGGCCCCCTGCCCAACACCAGGGGCTCAGCAGGGTCCCCATGCCACTGTCACAGCTCTCGTCCCCTGGGCACAGAGGGGGATCTTGTGGCATTCTTGGCTGGTGGCCGGATCCTGCAGAGCCCGGGATGGTGCAGGGAGGTGACACAACACCAATGGGCTGGCGCCGGTGCTCTCCGTCCCCGTGCCAGCGTTGCTGCGCTGGGCCACCTGCCAGCAGCTCCTGAGGGTGCCCGGTGGGGCACAGGCACTGTCACTTCGTCACCCGTTGATGTCCCATCCCCTCCACACCCCCAGGCAGGCGGTGGCGGGGACGGGATGGGGGACTGGAGCCTGCCCATCAGCTCGCTGGGCGAGGAGGTGGTGGCCCGGCTCTGCGAGCTCCTGGACAACGCCAGCCGGGGCTGGCGCAAGCTGGCCGAGGTGGCCGGGGCGGAGAAACGCTTCAAGTGCAGGTAGGAGCAGGATGGACCCTGCGTCAGGCACAGCTGGGCCTCTGTCCCCTGCTGGGTGACAAACCGCAGAGACGGGGCAGGAGATGGGGCACGGCCGAGCGAGGGGCGCCCGCGGCCCCCGCCCGCCCCGCTGTGTCCCCGTTTTCCCGTGTTGAGCCCCGGCCGTCCCGGGGGAGGCTGCGGCGCTGAGCCCTGCGGGCGCTCCGCAGCGAGGAGGAGCTGGAGGTGTGCTCGCTGAAGGTGCTGGAGCCCCGCGGCAGCCCCACGCAGTGCCTCCTGCAGCTCCTGGCCGAGCGCGACTGCACCCTCAAGTACCTGCTGGGCTGCCTGGACAGGATGGGGCACGCGCAGGCCTGCCAGGTCCTCAGCAGCGCCGGTAGGGATGGCGGCGGGGCCTGGGGGGCCTGGAGAGGGTCACCAGGGGAAGGGGGCTCAGCAGGAGGAACACAGGGAGAGGAGGGGCAGCTCTTCCTGGGGATGGGACGGGATGGGATGGGACGGGACGGGACGGGATGGGATGGGATGGGATGGGATGGGATGGATGCAGCAGGGTGGGATGTGGTGGCGTGGGGTGGGATGGGGTAGGGAAGGATGGATGGGACCATGTGTGACGAGGTGGGGCAGGAGGGGCTGGGAGAGGACAGGCCGTGATGGGATGAGGTGTGATGGGTTGGGACGGCACGGGGTGGGCTGGGGTGGAGCAGAGGGGATGGCATAAGGTGCCACGGGGTATGATGGGACAGGAATGGTGCAGAACGCCAAGTACAGGACAGGCTGGGGTGGCGTGGGTCAGGGTGGCGTTGAATGGGGTGAGGTAGGATGAGATGGTCGGGGTGGGACGGAGCAGGCTGCACTGGGATGGGGCACAACGGGACAGGACAGGACAGGGCCGGGTGTGACAGGGCGGTGCGGGATGGGGCTCTCGGCCAGCCCGGGTTCTTCTCCCTCTCCCGCAGTCCATGACATGATCCGCATCACGGTGCAGCCGGAGTCGCAGGTGGTGGCGGAGGGCGCGCGGGTGTCCCTCACCTGCTGGGCCACCGGCCCGCCGGGGCTCGCCTACCAGTGGTTCTGCGGGAAGCAGGAGGTGAGTCCCACGCAGCCACGTCAAGCCAGTGCCCCAGGTCCCCTCCCTGGCCGAACCCCCACCCTGAGCCCCTGTCCAAGCCCCCCACCTCATCCCGTAGGTGCCCGGAGCCACGGCCCCGGAGCTGGTGATCGACACGGCCGCCCCGCCGGGCCCACCCCGGTGGTTCATCTGCCGCGTGAACTGCGGGGCTGCCTTCGCCTTCTCCAGGTGGGCCCACGTCCAGGTGGAGAGGAGCAGCAGCCCTAGCTCAGGTGGGCCCCAAGGTCTGCGTCCCTGTGCTGGCACCCGCGAGGCATCGCTCGCCTGCGGGACCAGGGGGGCTCCTACAGGGCGTCACTTGGAGCCCCGGGTGGCTCGGCGCAGCCCTGCCGTGGCCCCTGGCAGACCTGCTGCCTGTCCCCTCCCCAGCCAGCGGTTACTGCCCCACCATGGCGGGGCTGCAGATCCTGCAGCAGCCACAGCCGTGCTGCCTGGCTGAGGGGGACACGCTGCTGCTGGAGTGCAGAGCCATCGGCAACCCGCCGCCGCAGTACCAGTGGTTCAGGAACCGGCGTCCCGTGGAGGGTGCGCGGGCGCCCCGGCTCCAGGTACCGTGGGGCCCCTCGCCTGGTGCGGCACGGCACGGCATGGCATGGAGCAGTGCGGCACGGCATGGCACGGTGCGGTGCAGAATGGCACGGCACAGCGTGGTGCAGCACAGCGTGGTGTGGTGCAGCATGGCACACCGTGGCACGGTGGCCCCAGCTCCTCTCTCCATCCCGCTGGCAGGTGCAGCTGGTGACGACGGCCGAGCGGGGCAGCTACTCCTGCCGCGTGTTCAACCTCTTCCACGAGGTGTGGAGCCAGGAGGTGGACGTGGAGATCGGTGAGGGGAGGGGGGCAACCTCCATGTCCCCTGTCCCCAACCCCGTGTCTTTCTCCTGGCTCTTCTCACCCCCACAACGTCCTCCCATGGCCTCTCTGCTCCCTCACATTTTGGGGGGCTTCAGCACCGCGCTGTCTGGGCGCTACAAAATGGGGTTCCCTCCAGCCCCATAGCCCCCGTGTGCCCCTGCTCCCTCTCTTCTGAACCCCCCCTTGCCCTTTGTGCTGCCCCAGGCCCACGGCTCTTCGCCTCTGGAGGCTCCTGGCAGGATGGGGACGGAGGTAGGTGCAGGTGGCGTGGCTCTGTCCCTGCTGGTCTGCTCAGGGCACCGCACTCAGGGCCATGCCACCACGCTTCTCTCTTTCCAGGCCCCCCAGAGCCCGGCAGTCCTGACCAGCTGTACGGTAAGAGCCCGTCCACGAGGGGTTGGGGACCCTGTGGGGCTGTGACTGTCCCCATTGCCACCCGCGAGGTCTGCTTTGCTTGGCCAAGCTCGAGCATGGGTACAACACCCTGGGGAGAGAGGCAGGGACTGGTGTGCATGGTGACACCGGGAATGTCAGGAGGGGTGGCAGGGACAGCAGGAGCGACCCGAGCGTGCCCCTCTCCTGTCCCGGCAGCCACCGACAAAGTGGCCCTGCTGATCGGCAACATGCGCTACCTGCACCACAAGCACCTGAAGGCGCCCATGGTGGACGTGCACGCGCTGAGCTCCCTCCTGCGCCAGCTCGACTTCAAGGTGGTCTCGCTGCTGGACCTGGGCAAGGACGAGATGCAGATGGCTGTCAATGAGTTCCTCCTGCTCCTCGACAAGGGCGTCTACGGTGGGGCAGCTTCAGGGGGAACTGGGGGGGCTTGCACTGGTGGGGTTTGGGGGTGGCGGGGTGAGAAGCGGGGACAGCCTGGGGTGAGGACTGGGGGGGGCCCTGAGGCTTGGGGACGTGCAAGGAGGGACGTGACCCGCTGCTGTCCCCTCCCGCCAGGTTTGCTTTACTACGCTGGGCATGGCTACGAAAATTTTGGCAACAGCTTCATGGTGCCCATCGACGCCCCCAGTTCCTACACCTCCGCCCACTGCCTGTGCGTGCAGCGGGTGCTACAGAGCATGCAGCAGCGGCACACCGGCCTCAACATCTTCCTGCTCGACATGTGCCGCAAGAGGTGACTGAGCCCCCCGGCACAGAGCGGGGTCCTGGCACGGGGTCCCTGCCACCCATGGGTGCTGGTTCCTGGGGGAGCAGAGCGAGGTGTCCCCCGTGTCCCAGCTGTGGCATCGTGTGGATGCCCTGAGTGTCACTGCTCCAGTTTAATCCCATTGTGGTCAGGGTCTGGGGTGCCTCAGGTGGATTTGGGGGGCTGCACCCCCCCAAGGGTTCTCACAGCGCCCAGCTCTGCCCAACTGCTCTCTTACAGGAACCTCAACGACGACATCATCCCGCAGGTCGGGGCGCTGCAGGTGACGGCCAACATCGTCTTCGGCTACGCCACGTGGGTCCCCTTTCCACCGCCCTGGTGGTGCCCCTGTCTTCCTCGCTCCAGGGCCAGTGGGACACATCCTGCCTTGGCCTGGAGCAGGGATGGGGCTCAGCCCCGTTTGTACCACATCCTGCTCCAGGCCACCAACTCCCCCCGGTCGATGCTGGAGGTGCTGGGAGTCGCAGCCCCCAGTCCCTTACAGGGATGGGGGATGCTCGCAGCCCTGCTCAGCTCTGGGCAGTGCCTGAGGGGGTTAAAGCACCGAGGCTCCTCTGCAGCACAGGGATTTGGGCCGACGATGCTTTAAGCATCCAGGATCTGGCCACGGCACTGTGGCTGAGCTTCCCCAGGGCTCAGTGGGGGCTGGTTCTTGGAGCAGCCCCCCGTGGATGGAGGGGTCCCACGGATGGAGCCCACCCCTGCCCCATCCCCGCAGGTGCGCAGACGCCGAAGCCTACGAGCTGAGCCAGGGCGAGTTCTCCAACGGCGTCTTCGTCAGCTTCCTCAAGCGCTGGCTGCTGGATGACGAGAAGATCACGGTGCTGCTGGACAAGGTGGCCGAGGGTGAGTGGCGAGCAGCGGGGACCCTGGGGGTGGGAGCGTCCCCCACCGACCCCCCTGTACCTCTCGTCCCCCCGCAGACATGGGCACCCTGGAGATCACGCGGGGCCGCCAGGCGCTGGAGCTCCGCAGCAACCTCTCAGAGAGGCGAGCGCTGACGGACCCCATCCGTGCCCCGGGCCGGGACGAGACCTCTGCCAGGAACCTGCAGTGGGCCAAGGCCCACGGTGAGCACCGCGGCCACCGCACCCAGCGCTGGCACCTGTGGGGACGTGGAGGGGACGGCCCCGAGATGTGGGGCGAGGTGGCAGGCAGCATCTCCAGTGCCCACCGGGTTTCTCTGGTGCAGCACCACCAGCCCTGGGCTTGGCACCGGGGCTGCCCCGAGGGTCACCGCTGTGGTGGTGACCGAGGAGGTGCCAGCCCCGTGCTCGCTGTCCCGGCAGTGCTCCCGGAGAGCCGCCACCTGCACTTCAGCTGCGGCGTCACCGTCCAGCTGGGCTTCGCTGCCGAGTTCTCCAACATCATGATCATCTACACCCGCATCCTGGCCGCCCCCAGGGACGTCACTGAGTGCGTGGCCAAGCTCACCGACATCCCCGAGGTGGGGCAGGGTGCTGACACCCTCGGCAGGGCGGTGATGGGGGGTCCCAGTGGGCTGTGGGTTTTCCACAGTCGCACATCGCCCACGGCAGGAGCTGGACGTGGACCTCAAGTGCACCAACAAGGAGAGCCCCGAGGAGGTGGGCAGCCCCTTGTCACCCTCCTGGAGCCCCGGCTGCCCCTCCTGTTGCCTCTACAGCCGCCTCTGCGGCCTGCAGAAACTGCGGGTAAGGGTCACGCTGCGTGTGTGGGGGGGGAATGAAGCCACCGTCCCCATGCCGCGGGCGGGTGCCCACCCTGCCATGCCCCGCAGCAGGAGCTGGCCTTCACCGTGTGCCTGCAGTACCGCTACCGCGGCATGGACGACTTCGTGGAGGAGAGGCGGGCAGTGAGCGTGGGCAAGCCGCTCATCGCCAAGCTCAACCTGCGCCTCGGCCCCGCCGCCGCCTCGCAGCCCCCCTTGGAGAGCTCCGTCAGCCCCCTCTCCAGCTCGCCCCCGGGGAGCTGGGGGGCGGCGGGGGACTTCTGGGGAAACACCCCCGAGGAGAACCTGAGCCCCAAGGGGCCAGGCTCACACAGCCTGTAGATGGACACGCGGCCCCCGCTCTACACCTCGTGCCCCGTCTGGCCTGGAGGGGACAGAGGGGATGGGGACGGAGCTGGGTGCTGAGGGGCTGAGCCCTGTCCTGCCCCGCACCAGGGATGTGGGGCTCGCTGCTTGGCACCTGGGGGGGGGCAGCACGGTGCTGCCTCAGGTACAGGGCACTGCCCCCTGCCCTGGACAGGGACAGCCCCACGGATGGCACATTGCCACCCCACAGATGTACAGGGAATGCCAGCCCCAGCCACACGGCACTGCCAGCCCCACACAGAGGACACGGCCCCATGTCCCCTGCCGTGGCACTGCCACCCCCAGAGACAGGACGCTGTCCCTGGCACGGCAGTGCCACCCCCCACCCCAGGGCAGCGCCAGCCCCGGGGCTCCCCGTGGCCGGGCCGGGCCCACTTTGCGTGGCGGTGGCACTGCCCCTTGCTCCATGGGGCGAGGAGGGGACGGAGGCAGGGGGCTGAGCGAGGCGTCGCGCCGGGGCAGGGCTGGGCTCATTCAGGCCTAGGAGAAATAGAGAGAAATAAGGAGATTAGGGGGCAAATCCTGAGGGGAGGATTAGGGGGGAGCAAAGGGCTCCTGCTTGGCTGGGAGGCAGCCCTGAGGCCATGGGAGACCCACCTGGCCCCCCAGTGCTCCCAGTGGGACACTGAGTGCCAGCGCTGGCCAGGCCGTGAAAGATTTCAGGGTATGGATAAAATCTGGGGGAAAAATCGCCATTTGCTTTTTTTTTTTTTTTCCATAATGCACGAGATGGGGGCACAGGGTGTACGCGTGCTTTGCTCGGCCCTATGTGCCAGCATCTGCAATGTCTCCATTGGGTCTAAAATGGGGGAAAACACCAATAAAAGAGTGAAGGCAAGATAGCTCAGCACTTCTCATGGTTCTTCGTGTTCAGGAGGCTTTTTTGGCCAGAAACACCGCCTGTTTCTGCACTAATGAGAGCGACGAGGCTCGCACTGGGGTAAGGGGTGCCCGAGCCCTGTCGCGGTGACACCCAGCACCGCCGGGCACCATGCCTGGCCCCGCACAGCATCACCACCGGCCATGTGCAAATTAGCTCATTTACATAATTTGTATAACACCCAGCACCTCGACAGCACGGAGGAGACGCGTCCTCACCCAGGCACACCAAGGCCGGCCTCGCCCCGATGCGCCTGCGCTTTTGGGTGGCGGCGGGGGCCCCCCTGACCCAATTAGGCTTGGATTCGGGGGGGGGGAGCCCCCTCCCGAGCCCCCTCCCCGCGCCAGCCAGCTTTTGTTGGTGCTCGTAGGGCCGAGGGGAGCCCGGCCGCCCCGGCGGGGCTGGCGCCAGCCTCTGCAATTATGTCATGCGAAAACCGCAGCCCCCATTCAGCGCGACCCGTCCCCCAGATCAAACCCCATTACTTCCGCGGCCGTTGCTTCATTATCTCCCGGCCCGAGTATGCCTCTGCCTGCGGCCGGTTAAGCTAAGCCCGGTCCCATTAGCTGGGCTGGGGAGCCGGGGGAGCATTGATTATGCGTTTAATGGGTTGTTAAAGGTTTAATTATCACTAACGAAGCAGACGAGCAGCAGCAGCCGGGGGACGGGGACAAGGAGCCGGGTCCCCTTGGGGTCAGCGCCTTGGCTGGCCCAGTGTCACTGCCGCTGCTCCCACCTGACCCCAGTGCCACCAGGGCTGTGGGGACGTCAGCGCTGTCCCTGGGGCTCCCGAGGGGCTGGGACCCACTGGGGCTGGGCTGGGGGCCGGGGGTGCTGGTGCTGAGCAGGGTCTGCTCCCTTCTGGGCCTTGGAGGCAAGGTGGGGACACAGTGTCGTGGTAGTTGTTGGTTCTGTAGCAGGAAATACTTCTGGGGAAAGGTCTCCTCTTGGTCTTGCTTTCCCAGGAGCGTCCCCTCTGCCTCCATGGGTGACAGCACACCCGTTTGCCTGGACCAGCCCCTGCCTGTCCCGACCACGAGCCTCCTAAAGCCATCCTGAGCTCGCTCATCCCCACTGGGGCCGTGCTGGCCCTCGCTGCCCGGTGACGGTGACACCGGCCATGCGCCCTCCCCGGTGTCACTGCGGGGCCAGGCTGGGGACACGGCACATCGCCACCCTCCTCTCCCTGCTCCCACCTGGCACCATGGCCCCCCCAGGGACCCCACGGGGACGCTGCTGCCCCACTGCCCCCCTCCTGGTGGGCCCCACTGGGGGCCGTGGGGCCGTTCCCTGCCCGGCAATTACGGCAGCTTTGTGCCTCGAACGCCGGCACCGCTGGAGAGCAATTAGGGCGGCGCAGCGTGGAGTGACGGCGGAGCAGATTCCCCCTGACAAGCAGCCGGGACGCGGAGCCAGGCGGCGGGGACGGATCCGGTCACCCGGTGGGGACCGAGCCCTGCGTGCGATGGCTGGGTGCGCCGGGACGGCGGATTTTCCCTGCAGATGCCAAGTGTGGGCGAGGGAAAAGCCGATTTCCCTGGAAAGCTCCTTCCCGCATCCCGGCTAGCGGCAGTGCCTGACTCGAGTGCGACGCACCCGTTCGGCTCATCTCTTTACTCGCAGTACACCCGTCTCTTGGCGCACAACCAGCATTGTGCCCCCATGCAGCTAACCCCCTCCACCCCCCCCCCCAATATTCCCTACGAAACTAAAGCATTTCTGTTCATTTGTGTTCAAATCTGCAGCATAAAAAAAAAAACAAACAACAAACAAACAAACCCAACATTAACGATAAAGGGCAGGGCTGCAGAGCCCCGGGCTGGGGTCTTCTGTGCGCGGCTGCACGAGGGAGGCTGAGCGGGACGTGGGTGGCTGCTGGGGTGCTCCCCACGGGGGGGGGGTCCCGCCAGCACCCCGCCTCGCTGCCCTGTGCCCACGGTGCTGGTCCGGGGGCGGTGCAGCCACAGCCCAGCATCTCTGCCCCGTCCCTGCCCCGTGCTGGCTTTGGTCCTGCTGAGCATCCCGCTGTCACCCCCGGTGTCACACGGCCTGGGGACGGGAGCCTTGGGGGGGGGGGGCAGTGGGGGGGCCGGGGAGGCGGGGAAGCGTTCATCAAATGGGCTGCCAGGTTTTGTCAATGGTCTGAATGTGCTCCTTGGCTTTCATGCGGAGCGAGGCGATGCTGGAGCTCCTCTGGTCGACGTCCTCCAGTGGGTACTTGTCCACAAAGGGGGGGCCGCACTGGTAGGGCGCGGGGGCCATGGGCTGCATGCCTTGCGCCATCCCCGGGGGGGTGTTGAGGAAGGAGTGCCCGCCGTAGGGGGGCTGCAGGGCCTGGGGGGCCCCCATGAAGCCGGGGATGCTGTGCACCGGGGTGGCGCTGGAGATGGGCGACGTCAGCCACGGGTCGAGCGGGAGGGAGTTGCTCATGGGCCCCACGTTGGCTGTCATGGGCGGCCGGTTGAAGGAGAGCATGGGGGTGTCGTGGAGCTTCATGGAGCTGGCCTCCATCTTCTCCTGACGCCTCCACTTGGCTCGCCGGTTCTGGAACCAGACCTGCCAGGGGACAGTGAGAGTGATCCCAGGGTGCACGCCCCATGCCCGGCCTGTCCCTCGCAGCATGCCCCACGGGGAGTGACCCACGTGCTGTGTCCCTTATAGGGTGCCCCACGTGCTATGTCCCTTATAGGGTGCCCAACATACTGTGGCCTGTGTAGGGTGCCCCATATGGCATCTCCCATGCAAGGTGCCCCATGTAGCACGTCTCATATAGGGTACCCATGTGGCATGCCTCATTTCAGGTGCCCTGTGTCCCATGTCCCATGTCAGGTGCCCCATGTGGCACACCCCGTGCAAGGTTCCCCACGTGCTAAGTCCTGTGTAGGGTGCCCCATGTGCTCCGTCCCGTGCGAGGTGCCCCCCGTGCTGTGCCCCGTGCGGGGTGCCCCATGCAGGGTGCCCCGTTGTGCTGTATCCCACACGGGGTGCCCCATGCAGGGTGCCCCGCACAGGGTGCTCCAGGTGGGATGCCCCCACATGCTGTGTCCCACGTGGGGTGTCCCCAGCAGGGTGCCCACGTGCTGTGTCCCCCGTGGCTCCAGCAGTCCCTGTCACACCACGCACCTCTGCTAAGCCTCTCCTGCAAACCCCAGGAACCGAACCCATCTCTGGCGTGGGACGGGAGCGGTGGCACCGTGCAGCCCCTGCTCTTGCTGCGCTGTGGGGACGCTCCCACTGGCCCTGCAACACCGCACGCTGTCGGTACAACGCTGCGTGGTGTCCAAAAGCCACTCGGTAAAAGTTCTTAGAAGCTGAATTGCACTAAAACCCACCCGGACCTGGGAAGAGCTGCTGCTTAAAGCACTGGTCCCCACGTCCCCAGAGTCCCCAGCAGCATGGGGCACAGCCCAGCCTGCCTTGTAGTGCAAAGAGGCAGCAGGTGTCAGCCCCTGGGCTGAGAAGGGGACGGCTCCTACTGGGCTATACTGGTGCAAACTGGTCGCTGCTCAGGCAGCTCAGCAGAGGCGTCCCCGTGGTGTGGAGCTCCAAGGAAAAGGCCACATTGGCTTGGACTTGCTTGATGTGCAAAAAGGAATGGAGTTGAGGCCTGGAAAACTCAGTTCACGTGTCAGTGGATTGCTTTTCTGGCCATCTCACAGTTGTTCTGTCACTTCTGATCGTTTTGGTTTCCTCTGCCCTTTCTTGGGCTTTCAGACCCAGAGGCAGGAGGGAGTGCACCCTCACCACAGCAGGGGCTGCTCCAGGCTGAGCCCACCCCCTCCCCCCCACCCCCGGCAGGGTTTTGTGCTGCAGCCTGGGAAGCCAAAACTTCCCGTGCCCCATGCTCTGAAAAGCCTAAAATCCCCAAATCGATGAGAATTTTGAGCTTTCCTGGCTCTGAGGAGCTGCAAGTGGTCACAAGCTACTGAGGGTTTTCTCCTTTCCCATGGGACCAGCTGGACCCACAAAAGCATCCCTGACCTCTCTGTGCAGCGGGGGAAAAATCTCCAAAACCCATCTCCCTGCCCCAAACTGAGCCTTGGGACACAATGGTTGAACTGGGGAGCCCCTGGGGAGCAGGAAACAGCCAAACCCCAGCCCAGAGACCTGACACTTGGAGCAACGCAGGACAGGTGGCGCGGCCCTGTGCGCCCACCCCGTGGCTGTGCCCCTGCCCCTGCCTTGAGCAACGGGGAAACTGAGGCACAGAGCTGGGCACCGAGCAAAGCCCTCCAGCACCCAGGGGACACGTCATGGCCAGCAGGTGCTTCCCCTACCTGCACGCGGACCTCCGGCAGGTTGACCTTCATGGCCAGCTCCTCGCGGCTGTAGACGTCGGGGTAGTGGGACTTCTCGAAGGCGCGCTCCAGCTCGTGCAGCTGGTAGGTGGTGAAGGTGGTGCGGTTCCGCCGGTGCTTCTTCTTGGGCTGCTCCTCCTCGGCGGCAGCAGGAGGGGTCCCCTCGCCGTCCCCCGGCTTCCGCAGCTCGCCCAGATCCCCTTCGCACTTATTCAGGAACATCTCGGCGCCTGCGAGGGGATGGAGGGGTTGGGGAGGGTGGGGACATCGGAACCCCCCCTCCATGCACCCCGGCTGGGACAGAGGGACAAGCGGATGGACAGGAGGATGGGCCAGCCCCGTGATACCTGTGTGGGAATTTTATGGAGCCACCAGCCCTGAAAACCAATGCAAACCCCTCCCTGCCTGGCCTGGAGGTGACCGGAGCTGGCCAGGTCCCCCTGCCAGCCCCGCTCCTCTGCTCTGTCCCTTGAGACCAGCCCCACATCATTGCAGGAACCCATTCTAGTCCCCAGGCAGGGCAAAAGCGGCCCAGCGCCGTCCCCCAGCTAATATCCTTTTTTCTGCATGTTTATCAGCGTTTTCAACCCTTACAATGTTGCATCTTTAAGCTTTTTATCCAGCTTCTGAAATCTTCCTGTGGTATTCGCCAGGGATTAAGGGCCCCTTTCCACCGCGGGGATGTGGTCAGACACGGGAATCGGGCAAAAAGCCATAATCCCGGGGTGTTTCTGCGAGGGGAAGGTGTTCGGCCCTGCATCGCCCCAAAAATTCAGGAAACACCCAAGCGGGCACAGGGAGGGAGGGGGAAAATCAATTAATTCGCTAAGGGAATAACTGGGGATCCTGGGTGGGCAGCTGGTGGGGGGAGCTGGGGGCTGCTGGCACTATGCACACGCAGGGGGTCTGCGTGCGCCGTGCATGGTTTGTGTGTGTGCATGTGCAGGGTGCAGCGTGCAGTGAATCGGCAGCATGCACGCACACTGCAGGCAGGTGTAGATGCTGGGGGTGTGCACAGCGAGGTGTGAGCGTGCCGTGCGCGGAGCGCAGGGTGCGACTTGTGCTGAGTGGGTGCCTGTGTGCGAGCAGCGTGTGTGTATGTGTGTGTGGGGGTTGTGCTGCACATGCACTGCATGCAGAGTGCACAGCGTGTGCCCAGTGTGCAGTGTCCATGTGCCACGGGTGCAGCGTGCAGTCTGCATGTGCAGTGCACAGCTCACAGGGTGTGCGAGGAGTGCAGTGCATGCACATGTGGGCACAGCATGAATCAGTGCACAGTGCGTGCGTGCAGTGTCTGTGCGCAGTGCTTGCAGTGCCTTTGTGCTCAGTGCACACAGTGCATGCAGCGAGCGCACGCACAGAGCATGCAGCACGTGCCGTGCAGTGCACACCGTGCACACAGGTGTGCAGCAAGTGCAGCGTCCGTGTGTACAGCATGTGCAGCATATCCAACGTGTGCCACGCATGCCCAGGGTCTGTGTGCGCTGCCCAATGCACACCATGCTCAGAGCACACACTGTGTATGTGCAGCGTGTGTGCACTGCACAATTTGGGCAGTGCCCCTGTGTGCAGTGTGTGTAACACATGCAGCGCGCTCGCAGGGGCTGTGTGCACTGCCCAAGGCATTTGCAGCACGCTCAGAGCATGCAGCGTGTGTGTGCAATGTGCGCACTGTGCAGTGTGTGCAGTGCCTGTGTCCACAGCACATATAACGCATGCAGTGCACGCGCAGGGGCTGTGCGTGCGGTATGTGCAGTGCACAGCGCTGCCAGTGTGTTGCATGTGCAGCGCATGCAGTAAATGCACAGGGTCCGCATGCAGCACGTGCCACACGTGCTTGGCTCTGGGTGACACCCCACGGCCCCACGCAGGGTGCCCCATCACCCCGAGGTCTCTGGCTGGGTCTGGGTCTGGCCACGCTGCCCCAGGCAGCAGTCCCTTCATGGCACCCAGGCTGCTGAGTGCCGCAGTGCTGGGGTGCCCTGCTGGGCGCTGGGACGAGCAGGGCCCCAATGTCACCGTGCGAGGGTCGTGGAATGTCCTGGGGTTGGGGAAACAGGGAGGGGACGGGACCCCCGCCGCCATCCCGTTTGTGCTCACCCGCTTCTCATTTGCGCAGCTCCACACCTGCAAGGAGAGGGGAGAGGGGTGAGCACCTGCAGCCCCCCCCAGGACCCCACGGAGAGGTGCAGGGATTGGGGTGAGCTGGGCAACAGGGGCTGGGGACAGAAAAGGGCTGAGGCTAGGGGCAGCCCCTAGCACCTCCCAACCCCACCCAAAAGCAAAGGAGGCCAAGAAAACAAACAAACAAACAACAACAACAACAACAACAACAACAAAAAACAGGAAGAAGAGGAAAACAAATCCTTGGAGTGGGAGCAGGAATCAAGGGCGATAAAAGAAGAACGGAAAAAATAACAGAGCCAAACAAAAGCAGGAGTAACAAACATGGGAATTACAGAAAATCACAACCCGCCAAGCGGGGTGGCAGCGCTGCAGCCTGTGGGTGCCCCGGGGCTGCCCCCGCCCCACCTCATCCTTGGCGGCATCACAGCACGGCCCCCCGGCTCCCCAGCACCGCTCCCCGGCTGTGTCACTCTGATGGGTGCCCGAAGTCCCTGCCGAAAGAGCGGGTGCCCCCCCCCTCCCCCCAGCCCCGTCCATGCACCCCCATGGCCAAGCCAGAAGTCCCGGGTGTCGCTGCTGGCCCCAAAACCCGGCAGCTCAAGGGGACCCCGCAGCCCCCGTCCCCCAGATGCACACCCAGCTGGGCGGCAGGGCGGCTCGCCTGGGCTCGTCGGGGACCAGAGGGCTTCCCGCGGCCGTGGTGGTCCCGGCAGCAATTTGGGGGTTTCGGCTGTAAAAGTGCACTGGGCAGTGCCAGGGCAGCGTTTCGCTGCTTTATGCCCGCACCCGTTGCAGCCTCAGGCTTGAGCGGAGCTGTCTGCTCCTCACCACAGACACCAGAAAAGCAAACAGCAACGGCGACAAGCCCCGAACTAGGCAGTAATGTGCCCAAACTGGGCAAACCCCAGCTCTCCCAGTGCCAGAAAGACTCGGCGAGATGAATAAAGCACCAAAACCCTCCGTTCGGGCGGTGCCGTGGCCCGTGGGTGCTGCAGCCTGCCTGAGGCCGTCCCGCTTTGCTCCAGCACCCGTTCCCCTTCCGTGCCCCTTTGGGTGCCGGTGGGCACCGGGGCCGGGGCTGGACCCTGATGGCAGCCGGCACAGCGCGAGCCGGCAGCGCAGAGCCCACCAGGAGCAGTGGCACTCGGTGCCATGACACCGAAGGGCAACCAGGGGTGCAAAGCAGGCAGCTTTGGGGCACCCAGCACCCACTCCCACACCCCCGGGGCAGGGCCCAGGATCCGGCCCTGGCCACGGGCGCACCCCAGGGCCGTCCCGTTTCTCTTTGGAGCATCTTCCCCCGGCGCTTTCTCCCGAATTCGAATAAAACGGTGTTACCTGCTGGGCCCAACTCGGCTTTTCCAGGAGTATTTAACTTTGTCGGCCCCTCCTGGGAACCAAACAAGCGGCTCAACCTCACCAATCTTGCAGCTTGGCAGCCAAAGTTGCCTCTAGTCTTCTTATTTGTCACAGAACCGCCGTGCTAAGGCTCGGGAGAATCTTTATTTAGTGTTGCAGATGTCACCAAGGCCCCGCAGATTGGAAATGAGTCCAAAGGATTAAGACGAGGTTATTAATTGGAGGCCTTCCCCTCTAAGAATGATTGACAGTTACTTTCTGGACAAGTAATTGCTCTAAATGTCCCCCCAGCGCCCGGCAGGCTGGGGGGGCCGCGGGCACACAAAGCCCCGCGCTGCCTTCCCCGCTCGGATTGTCTCCCCACAAAGGCGTCCTGCTGGAGTTTTCCTTGTAATCCCCTCATTATGGGAGAGGAAAAAGAATTAGAAACACGGGGCGAGGAGAAGAAAGGCAGAGGATGGGGGGGGAGGAGGGAAAGAAACAATTTCCTTTGGCTCTGCCAGCGCCGCGGCCCAGGGACGGGCCTGGGGGCCGCAGCCCGTGCCCGGCCCTGCTGTGGTGGGGACGCTCCAGTGGCCGTGTCCCACCCCAGAGGGGACGGAGACTGGGGGGTGGCCCTGGTGGCAGTGTGTGTGGCCCCCATGGGTTCCTTGGGATGCTGCATGCTTGGGTCCTGGGTGTGGACGGGCGATGGGGACCGGGCATGGGGACAGGTGTGACATCCAGCAGTGGCACCGGGAGCGGGGAGAGGTGCGTGGGGACCAGCCCCCGGGGGCGAGCACCGTGGGCAGCCACGGGGAGTGGGTGTGGGGGCCAGGGGGAGGCCAGGCGTGGGGACCGGCCATGGATGGCAGGCTTGGGGACCAGCTATGGGGACCACCATGAACGTCACAACAGCCATGGGGACCAGCCATGGGGCCAGCTGTGGGCACCGGCAGTGGGACCGTCCATGAATGTCACACCAGCTATGGGACCATCCACGGATGTCACATCAGCCATGGGGACCAAGCACAGGGACAAGCTGTGGACGTGGGGCAGTGCACAGGGACTGGCTCTGGGGACCAGGCAAGGGGACAGAGCATGGGGGACCCACTCTGGGGCTATCCGTGGGGTTTGGCCATGGGCTGGGGGGGGGGGTGGGGCAGAAACACCATCCCTCAGTGTCCCCCTCCTGCGTCCCTTGGGGACCCCAGCCGGGTGGGGGCTGTGAGCACTGTGACGGGGTCCCCTCCCTGCCACCCAGGTCCTCCGGGTGCCTGGGGCTCAGTGCTGCCTGAGCTCAGCCCCTTCCCCGTGCTGCCCACCCGGCCTCTGCAGGGTTTTGCCCTTCTCGTTCTCTGCTCACTTTTACTTTCTCCCAACAGCCTCTTCCTTCCATCTGCGAGCACTGCAGCTCTCGGCCGCCATCTCAGCTTCCTCCCACTCCCTTCCTCTCCTCGGCACAGTTCCCCTTTCGGATGCCAAATGTAACCACAAGGTTTTCAGTCAGCCCTGGTGTTGGTCCCGCGTGCCCCCCCCCGTGTCAGCCCATGGAGCTGCCCCCGGTGGGACACTGCCACCGCCATTGTGTCCGGGCTTGGACCCTAAAGCCATCTCTGTGTCACCTCCCTTCACCCTCCTGCCCTGTCTGACAGCTCCTGGGGACAGCGTGACACTCTTGTTGGGACAGCGTGCTACCCGTGTGGGGACAGCGTGCCACCACCGCAGGGACAGGCTGACAGCATCATGGGGACAGCGTGGCACTGCACTGGGGACATGTGGCCCCCTGGGGACGGGGTGACACTGCTGCGCCGGGCAGTGCCACAGGGACCCCTCTGCTGCCCGCTCCTGCATGGGGGGTTCCAGCTCCAGGAGCACCCCTGAGTGCTGCTGGAGGGTGGTGGGGACGTCCCCAGGCCGTGGGGACATGGGCGCAAAGGGGCCCCTTTAGCTGGCCCTTGTGCCAATGTGCCCTTGCGTGGGCCACCCTAGTGGCAGCGAAAGGACCCCAGTCCCCTGCTTTGGTGGCCCACGGTGGCTTCCTGGCACAGGCATGGGGACGCGACAAGCAGAGCTGTCCCAGGAGGACCCCACCAGGGTGACCTGCACATGCGGACCCTCATGGAGCTTCTCAGAGATACCCAACACTCCGAAAGCCCCAAAGTGACCCAAAGTGCACCAAGCCCCCCAAGCCCCCTGTGCCTGAAGACACCCCACCAGGACCACCCGTGGGCTGGTTCGAGGCGCGGGCACAGCCGCCCCAGCTGCCCGGATTTGGATTTACCCACAAGGGCCGTGTGCGCGGAGCCGGCCCCGCTAAACCGCCTTAAGGTGTTGGCTCACACGGGCGGGGGAGGCCAGCAGGCTGATTTGACAAATGATTATAATTGCCTTTTAGGAGCAGATAGCAAATTGATTTGCTTCCTCGTCCAAGGCCCGTAATCGCTTCATCACTTTAAAATATTAATGCTATACTTCTTTGCTAGTTTCCCAATTACCCTAATTGAAGGCAAATTGGTTAAGAAGGTGCAATGCAGAGTATCAGGGGGTTTAGTTCACTCAAATGACAGTTTTAAACCTCCCTAATCCTATTAGCGGGCAAAGCTGCTAACGCTTAGAGACGCTGCGTCAGCTTACCGGGGCGGTGGGGCCGGGGCGGGGGTCGGGGCCGGGGGCCGCTGGCCGCACGTGACCAGCTCTGCCGGGGATTTGTCACTTTTTTAGTTCATTAAGAGGCCTGGGGCGGGCGGGTGGGCGGCAGGGGTGACCCAAAAGGGTGCCGAGGCACAGGTGGCGGTGTGGGGACAGCGGGGCGGGGGGGGACAGGACGATTAGCCAGGGAGACCTGGCAGAGGGTCCTGACCCGGATCCCAGCCGGCACTGGGAGCCCCGCGCAGCCCCACTGGGAGCACTGGGAGCTGGGCTGGGGACAGGGCCGGGCTGCCTGGGGACCTTGGTGCCGCCATCCCACAGGCTGGCACCCGGAGAGAGCGGGGATATGGGGTAGGAACAGGAGCTGGCTGGGGGCCGCTGGGGAGACATGGCCCCATCCCGATCAAAACGGATTGATTTTTGTGCCCGAATGGGAGATGCTGCGAGTCCTGCAGAATGGCTGGATGGTGGGGACAACAGGGACAGGAGGGGTGGCAGGGACAGTGGTGACAACAGGATGGTGGGGACAGCGGGAACGGCAGTGCCACCGGCCACGCCTGGATGCTCCAGCAGACACCAGCCCCTCGCACCAGGACCCGAGGGGCCGAGCACCACGCACCCAGGGACCCCCCCATGCCACCGGGGTGGCTGAGACCTGCGGCACTCGCAGCCAACGGGCTCTGCGCCGTGACGCCCACCCCACCGGCACCGGATTCGGCCCCGCCACTGTGGGCAGCCCGCAGCAGCGCCGTCCCCGCGGGCCTTTCCGGAGCAGATGGCCCCGGCGTGGGGAGGACGGAGGCGGCTCAGCGCGTCCTTTCTTTCATGCACACACAGCGTGACTCCCGGGCCGGCTCCAGCGGGGCGGTGGCGTTCGGGGCCAGTGCTGGTGGTACATTTTACAAGGGTTCAGCTAGCTTAGCCCTCGGGGACAGGCGATTCAGGCAGATTAGACCTCACTAAAATAGGCAGGTATTAGTGATCTCAGCAGCCTGCAGCCTTCCGGCGCGGGTGCCCGCGTGGCGGCGTTTAAGCCCGCGCTGCTGCTGAGCCCGGCAGTGGGGAGCCCCTGGGGTGGGCAGGAGGCAGCGGGGACCCTGTCCCCGGGGATGCCCTGGGTGGGGACACCGGGTCCTGCTGGTTCCTGCGTGCGGCTGGGGGCAGCTGTGCCTGGGGGCTCCTGCAGGAGCTGGGGACGGATCCTGCAGGTTGGGGTTGTGGAGACCAAGGGTAATAATGTGCTGGGCATGGGGCTGTGTCCAGCATGGGGACACGGGGGGGCTGCAGCGGTGTCCCTGTCCCCGCCCTGCCCACCCATGGGGCAGCCCTGGGGACGGTGGCACTGTGCAGGTGGGGGTCACGCAGACAGCATTGTATGGCACAAGCACCAGTCCTGCAAAATACCACTTTTATTGATCCAAACAGTGTGGGCAACCCCAAGGCTGGTGAAAGATGTGGCAGGAGCGTTGGGGACCACTGCCTGCCCTGGCTGGGGGGTGGCACCTGGGACGCTGGGGGCTTGGCCAGTGTGGCAGGAGGGGACCCAGGTGTCCCTGCCCAGTGCCCCAGAAAGCCCTAGGGAATGATTTGGGGGAGGAAAACCCCAAACACAGGCAGCACGTTGGGGCACATGGCACGCAGCACCGGGCACCCGCAATGCCCACATCCCGCCCGCTCCCTGGGGCTGAGCCCGATTCTGCCAGTGCCGGCGCTACATCAGGGAGCACTTCTCCTTCACCTCGTCCACGGTGCCTAGCGCCCGGCCCCGCAGCGCTGGCAGATCGATCTCCCGCAGCTTGGTCAGGAAGGCGAAGGCCCCCTCCTCTTCCTCCTCCTCCTCCTCCTCCTCGCCGCGCACCATGGCGGCCAGCTCCTGCGGCAGCTCCACCGCGCCGCCCGCCACGTGCAGCTGGGCATCGTCCCGCTCGTCCTGCACACGGGTGGGAGAGGTTGGGGCCGCGGATGGACCGGGTGCCACCAGCCTTGGGGGGGACAGGGAGGAGTAGGGTCCCTTTGGGATACCCAGGAGTGGGAATGCTGTGGGACACCGGGGTTGCTGGGGCTGCCCAGTCCCACACTGGGAATGCTGGGCTCACACGTGTGCGGGCGGACAGGCGGATGGACGGAGACAGCAGCTGTTTGCTGCCCTCTTCAGGAATCATCTCCCATCCCAGGGGACCAGGGTGGTGGGGGAGGACAGCAGCCACCCAGCCCAGGGCTATCGGGGAGGGTGGGGGGGCTCAGGGCACCCCGCGTGTGTCCCTACCTGGGCCAGGCGGTACTTGTCCCGCAGGTGCATGCGCACGGCCGCCCGTTCCGCCTTCTTGTGCGCGAAGGCCTTGTCTCGCTCGATCCTGCACAGCGGGCGCCACGCTGTCACCCCTGCCCCAGCCAAACACCCCCCATCACCCTGCACCTCGGCCCTGCAGCGTGGCTACACCCGTCCAAAGGTGCAAAGGTCCACACGAGACAGTCATCGGGGGCCGCATCCTGCCCCTCCAGCCCAGTGATGACATTTGTGGCAGGGACTTGCTGCTCCTATGGCCTCTCGCTTCCCTGATGCTGTCCCGACTGAGGCCCCCGAATCACCCAGATCAGGGGAGCGGGGCCGTGCTGTGCCCGTTGTCCCGTGGCTCCATGGGTGCTGGGGTGAGGGTGGCACCAGGCACCTGCCCCTGGCCACCTGCAGTGTGCCGAGCCCCTGTGCCAGCACCCATGGGGACTTCCTGCACCATTGGGAACTCTCGTACTGCAGGGATCGCTGAGCACCCACTCTGCTCCCATCCCCTGCCTCCCTGTCCCCGTCCCATCCAGGCAGGTGGATGACACCCTGGCCCCAGTGTGTGGGGACCCCACAGCCCCGGCAAAGCCTTACTTCTCCTCCAGCAGCTGCCGCTGGTACTCCTCAAACTCGTCGCGGGACATGCCATTGGGCAGAGTGGCCGCCTTGGTGTCCTTGGGGGGTGCCTTGGGCTCCTCCTCGCCCCCCCGCAGGTTCTTCAGGGCTGCCGTGAAGAAGGTGGCCATGGGTGGGTGGCTGCGGTGCCCTGTGCCCCGTGGTGCCCAGCCGGGTCCTGCCCGGGGCCGGTGTCTGCAAGGTCAGCAGGACCCAGGGGCGCCGCGGATCAGGGCTGGATTAAGGCATTAGGAGGGGAAGGCACAGCCACCGGGGTGGGAAGACCTTCTTGTGCCTCTCGCTGCACCCAAGGGTGCTGGGGACCCGTACCTCACTGAGATACCCCATTGCACGGGCCCTGATGGAGGGTTCAGACCCTGCCTGGCACCGTGGGCACCCAGAGCCACCCAGCTCAGCAGGGTGAGAGCTGCAAGAAGTCGGCACAGAGGACACAGAAGAGGATTAGCCGAAAAACTCAATCAAGGGTGGAAGGACTGGAAGGGAAACGAGGAAGCAGGCGGGCACGCACATACGCGCAGCCCCGTGGCCCCGTTAATCCCTGCTCCACCAAGACATCGAGATTGCCTGCGAGCCGGCACGGCTGGGGGCTTCCCACCACTGGAGGACGAGTCCAGCTCCCGTAATCTATATGCAGCAATTCCCATACAGACTCTGATTAAAAGAATAATCCCCGGCTGCGTGCAGAGCCCCGAGCGGAGCGGGGCCGGGCTGCGCATGGGGGTCTCCGAGGGCCGAAGCTCCTGCCCGCCCCTCCCCGTGCTTTGGTGCACTCAGCCCCATGTAAGAGAGAGCACTAATTTGAGACTGGAGACTTAAAGATGCTGTTGAACTAATTTCTTTGGTTTAATCAAAAAATAATAATAATTAAGGCAGTTGAGCTGGCTGTGTTTGGGCCTCCATTTTGTGCCAGCGCAGGGCTCTGCCAGGGTTGGGGTTTCATTTTCCAGCAGGCTGGGATGTCCCGTCCTGTCCCCTGTCACCTGAGGGGGGGGGGGGTCAAAGGGACCCCACAGGGGGCCATGGGCCCAGCACCCCTGTGGGGCTGCTCTCTGCAGCCTGGTGGGTTGGGGTCCCTGCCGCCGCTCCAGGTGTCCCCAAGTGTGGCTGGGTGAAAGACCCGTACGGGGATGGTGGGAGGTTGTTGCATCCTCTTCGGCCACCCCAGAGGAGGAGGGCACACTGCCAAACCATTGCCCCATCTTCTCTGGGAGAAAGCAGCATGCAGGTTGCCTGGCCGCTCGTTTCCATGCTGCTCCCTATCCCGGTGGGTCTGGGGGGCTTCTGGCCATCGGTTCTGGGATCAGGACGCAGGTTAAACGTCCCTTAGGTGCTTCAGCTCCTTCTGTAGCTTCTCTGTGAGTTTCTTGAAGGACGGCCGCTTGCCCGGCTCCATCTCCCAGCAGCTCTTCATCAGCGCGTAGATGGCAGGTGGGCAGCCCTCGGGGGGGTCCATGCGGTACCCCTCCTCCAGCAGCTCTGTCACCTCCTTCAGGCTCTAAAGATGAAGGAGGGAGCTGGGACCCCACTGGCCAGGGGGAGCTGGGATGTCCCCCTCCCATCCATCCCCTGGGGACACGACCCAGAGTGTCCCCTGGCACTCACCAGCTTGGGGTAGGGTGCTCGGCCGAAGGAGAACACTTCCCACAGGAGGATCCCGTAGCTCCACACGTCCGACTTGGAGGAGAATTTCTGCCACGGCACGAGGCAGGGAGGCTGCAGCTGGGTACGGGCTGTGCTGGGCTCCCCAGGGCTGTGCCCTCACCTCCTGCTGCTCCCGGGGCTGTCCTCCCCCTCATCGGGCTGTGACCTCCCGGCCTGGCCCTCCTTCACCACCAGGACTCCAGCTCCAACCCGGCTGTCCCAGCCCGCCGCATCCCATAGGAGGTGCCCTAAATCCCCCCCACACCCCAGGATCAGGACAAAGGCCAAATTTGGGGAGACAATGAGCTGGTGGCACCAGAAGCTGCCGTGGGGCAGGGATGAGTTGGTGGGAAGTGGTAGGTGGGTATGGGAAGGGGGGACCCAATGGGATGAGCTGCTTTAGGACACCCCACCCCACCCCTGGACCCCTTCCCTTCCCTCCATCACTCACATTGTGCTTCAGGGCCTCGGGAGCCGTCCACTTCACGGGCAGCACCGTGGTGTCCGCGCCCTTGGGATTGACCCGGGCTAAGCCGAAATCACTCACTTTGGCCACATGCTCCTCGGAGATGAGGATGTTGCGGGCAGCCAGGTCCCTGTGCACCAGCTTCTTGGACTCCAGGTAGTCCATGCCTTGGGCCACATCCCTGTGGTGGCGAGGCAGCGTCACCGCGTGCCTCCCAGGGGGATGCAGAGTGCTGGTCCCAGCGGTGTGGAGGGGAGGGGGCACTTACAGAGCGAACTGGAGGAGCTGCTGGGTAGGGACTTGCGCGCGGCCCCGCGTGCGCAAGAAGTTCACCAGGTTGCCCTGACGGAGGAGGAGAAACACCTAAGAGCTGCCCAGTATCCACCCAGTTCAGCCCCAGACCAAGGATTTTGTCCAAAAAACTGAGCAGCGATGGGTCCCGCTGGCCAAGGACATGCTCTCACCTTGCTCATGAACTCCATGACGATGTAGAGGCCGTTGTGCAGGATGACGCCGAGCAAACGCACCAGGTTTTTGTGCCGGACCTTCCTGAAAGGAGGCAACCGTGGTCAAGGGGGTGCTTGTTTGTGCCTGGGTCGTGGGGCAGGGTCTGGCCATACCCCCTCAGTGTCCCCCCAGTGCCCCCCCAGGCACTCACGTCATGGCAGCAGTTTCAGCGAGGAAGGCCTGGGCGGTCACATCACACTTGATGTTCTTCACAGCCACCTTCTGCCCCATGTACTCACCCTGCAGGACATCTGGGAGGGGACACGGGGCATGTGTCATGGGGCTGAGCCGTTGGCCACATGTCCCACTCCCCACATCCCAGGCTGAGACCCCAAAAGCCCCAGGACAGTGCCCAGGACGGACATCGGGGGATGTCCTTCAGGGATCTCTGTCTCCATCTTCTCACCTACCTCCGAACTCGCCTTGCCCGATGCGGTCTCCCAGTGTGAGGTGCTGCAGGTTCAGCAACCAGCCGGCTGAGAACAGGTGCAAGGACAGGTCAACAAGGCCACCAGTGGGGCCGCGCCACCTCCTTCCCCAAAACCCAGACCTGCTCCTCTCCCGCCATCCCCTACCTTTGGCCAACTCCTCCTCGGCTGACTTCATCCCAGTCTTTGGTTTGGGCTTCACCAGCTTGGTGCAGATGGCTCCCTGCTCCTTCGTGTAGTGCTGCAGAGGAAGGGACAGACGAGGCTGGGGCAGGTGGTGGGTGCAGAGCCAGGAAACGGCTTTGGGATGCTCCATGGGCCCCTACCACCAAAGCTACCACCTGCATCTGGCCCTGAGGTGCCCAGAGCCCCTCCTGCTCCGGCTGCGTGAAATCCTGCTTTTCCCCCAGCACTGCAGTCCCCAGCCTGCATCTCAGCCCTGGTCTCCATGGGGCATGGCCAGGGAGACACTACGACCGGGCGAGGATTCGGGACGCTACCGGCGAGCCGGGCAGCAGATGATGGGGCTGAACCCTGCGGGTGCTACAGCCCGGCCCTGGAGGGAGCAACACGTCCGAGCTGGGTTTACAGAGGTGAAGCGGAAACAGCAGCATGGCCGTAGTGGTTACAGAGCAGGGCTGGGGCAGCTGAGCGGGGAAAGGGCTGGTCTGAAAGCAGAAGTTGTGTCTAAATGAGGAAAATATATGGCAGTACAAAACCCCAGAAGCGAGGCATGGAAGAGTTACGAGACAGGGCAGAGACAGATCTTGAGGAAGAGCCTGCTGAAAGCATGAGAGCTGGTGATAAATTCAGCGACAGCAGGAAGCCTGGAGTCCCACAGGGTGAGCGGGTGAAGGGAGAGCTCGGGGGGAGAGAACTGCAGCAAAACGCCTCTGAGCCTCAGTGCGGCTCAGGCCTCATCCAGGGCACGGGGGCAGAGGCTGTCAGGAGCTTTGTTTTCCAAAATGCCCCAAGCTCCGCTGCTGCATGAAGCACCAGAGGAGCAGGGACAGGGGACACACAACCCTGGGCAGGGCATGCTGTGGGCACAGCTGGTTTGTGGACACCAGGGCATCCTGGATCCATCCATTGCACCCCAAACGGAGTGGGGAACTGGGAGAACTTCCCGGGGTGGAGAACTGCACCGAACAAAACCCAGCAAAGAACACAGGCAGCAGCAGCGAGCTCCCAAGTACCACGGGACGAGGTGACCATGCTGTCACATGGATGGCAGCGCTGGCACGAGGTGGGTCAGGGATCACCCCACAGGTTCTCCATCACCATGTGCTGGGCTGGACCGGCCCTGGAGCCCCCCAGTGCAGCTCACGGACTGGGGGGGCTCTCACCTCGATCATGTCGATGAGATTGTAGAAGCGGTGCTGGCTGTCGATGCTCAGCATGTTCTCCTCGTGCACCACGCGGTAGTGGATCACCTCCTTGCCAAAGCTCACGCACAGCACGTAGTCGCCGGGGTGCCGGACGGACTCGCGCACCAGGAAGAGCCCGTCCTCGGCGGGCTGCAGCTCCTGCACTGCCTCCACCCCTGAGATCTTCCCGTGGAACCAGCTGGGGACAGGGGATGTGGGGACAGAGACCATGGGAACAGGGGACATGGGGACAGGGCACCAGCAGCAAGACAGGAAGAGCAGAGACCCCACCAAGGCTGTGCCAAGCCCATTGCACAACCCCTCTCCCCATCAGGCCCATCCACGCTGGGTGGGCACAACTCTGTGAAGCCAGGTGTTGCCCCAGCAAATCCCCCCACGGCCAGGGCTAAGGGCTGCTCTGCCCCCACGCACACCAGACCCCTCTCTGCCGCCACCGGGACCCCCGCTGTACTCACGGCATGAGGCTGAGCTTGGGGTCAGCGCGGATGGCGCCGCGCTCCCGCAGCACGCTGCCCGCCAGCAGCCCCTCCTGCCCGCTCTCGTTGTGCCTGGCGCGGTACCAGCCCTTGCCCTGGGGATGAGAGGGTCTCAGGGCAGGGGGAGGCAGGGGGCACACCGGGGAAGGTGGTCCCGGCTCCGGCAGCTCAGCCGATGGCCCTGGGGTCCCCTCCCCTCCGTTGCATGGCCACGGCTGGCCCCCACGTGCCCCTCGGGTTCACCTCCACGGCCTCGATGATGGTGACCACATCTCCCTTGCGGAAGGCCAGCTCGCCGGCCTTGGGCTTGTTATGGTCATGCTTGGTGACGCACTGCGTCCCTGGGGGCCAGTGTTTCTGCAGGGGAGGAAGCAGCATCAGCAAGGGCAGCGAGGGCAGGGCTAGGCTAGGCCTGTCCCCCTCCACCTCCCACGGACATCAGGGCCAGCCCTGTGGACCCCCCTGGTCCCTGGCCAGAACGACTGCACCGTTGAAATAGGACATGGTACCAGGGACAAGGGACACGGGGCACGGACCCCCCCTGCACCCCGCTGTGGTCCTGGTGGGATGGGACACCCTGATGTTGGCACCCCTATGCCAGTGCAGGAGGGGACGGTGCTGCTGATGCCCCTGGGGGAAGCGGAGGCATCGGGCCGTGCCCAAAGGCCCCCGCGGTCAGGAGCCAGCCCCTGCAGCTGGCAGCCCCGCTCACCCCAGACATGCTCGGCCGTCAGTGCATCAGGGACTCCCCGTCCTCTCCCGATGTCACCTGTGGAGAGGAAACCAAGCAGGGCTGTGGAGGGATGGGGCCGAGCCAGAGCCCATGGCCTGCACCGTCCCAGGCCACCACCGCTGTCCCCACCTCCACCAAGGCCTCTATGGCCCAGGGCAGCCCTGCACCACGGCAGTGGGCTGCAAAACCACAGCGTGTGTTCTGGGGACTCTCCTGCCCCAAACCCAGGTGGGAACAGGATGCAGGTGTCCTGCTCGCTGCCCCTTCTCCCTGCCTCGCGAATCAGAGAGGTGCTTCACCGCCCACCGGCGCTGCGAGGCCATCACAGCGACAGCAGGAAGATGTGGTTTTACCAGAAACTGGCATTTTCACCTCCTGTTTCTGCAGCTCCCAGTCATCGGGGCCACGAGATCCGGGGCTGGGAGAGGCGCAGGGGCCCCACAGACATGGGATGTGGCGGCACTGACGTGGGGGCTGCCTGCCCGAGGGGTGACACCGACGGGCAAGGCTGGGATGAGGTGGGACTGTCACATCTGCTGGCCCCAGGATGATCACACAAGGTCCCTGTGGTCCCCTGCCGCCAAGTTGTCCCCCTGGGAGCCCCTAGTGCCTGTGGGCACATTGGGCAGAGACCCTCGGTCGTGTCCAGTCCCCAGGGAAAGCCCCAGGCAGTGAAAGCAGAGCCCAAAGGCAGCACGGATGGCTGAAGGGGACAAAACAGTGCCAGAGGACAGCCCATGACACTGGTTTGTGACACCGAGCCAGCATCCTGGGTGGCATGACGCAGGCTGCCATGCGTCCCCAGATCATAGCACCATCCCTCAATCCACCAGGATTTTCACAATAAAGCATAATAAAAGCGCCTTTCCTCCAGATCCATCGTGCTGTTAGAAATTTCTCTCTGTCGCTGTAAGGCAGATGTTTTCATTCCTTTTCTAAGAGAAGGTGGGATTCCTCAGCACACAAATGACTCACATGCTTCAGGCTCTACCAAGGACGCCATCTGATAAGACCACATCCCACGTAGGCAAAGCTGCTTCGTGCCCACCTTGCTCCTTCCTACCCAAGAACCAGAAAGCACGAAGCTGTCCCAGCAGCTCAGCGCTTCTCTGCTTCCAAGACCTCAAAGGAGCCAGAGAAGCGTTGGCTTCCGGAGAAGAGAAATGTCTGAGGAGGGGGAAGAGATTTTTGTGGTGCTCAGTTGACATGAGAGCATGGGCAAGGTGGGTCTGGGACCAGCAGCACCTGCACCTCTAGAGCAAACCCAGAGCAGGACGATGCCTCCCTGGCTCTGCCGGGCTGGGGGAGGCATGAGGCTCGCTCAGCGCCTTGCAGCAGCGATGTCACCCTCCGCTCTATTCCTCTTTTGGAGGGTGAGTCACGGTCACTCCTCTGCATCACCGGTGGTAATCCCCAGCCTGATGCTGTGACGACAAGGATCTGGGGACTTGCTGTGCCTGCCCTCATCCCGAACAACAAAAGAAAGGGACAGCTGCAGTTGTGGCAAGCCTAATATTAGCAGGCGGCAGTTTTATCTGCTCCAGAAGCCATCTTTAGCTAGCACAGACCTCCCCTTGTCCTGCCCATCCATGCCACATGTATTATCCTGCTGGACTAAAGCCTTTGGGCAGAGGTGCAAAGGTGGCTGCCCCCTGGCAGGCTCAGCCCAAGCCCGAGGTGCTGTGATGCAGCTGAGCTCAAGTGTAACGCGTCCAGGGTGGGCGAGGACCTCGTGGGCACAGAGCCGAAGGATGGGCTCTGCTCCATACCCCTCTCCACAATGCAACTGGCACAGGGACGCGCCAGCAGGGATGACAGCGGCTCTGAAAGTTGTCCCTCATTTTCTGCTGCTCCAGGACAGCCACATCGGGTGCAGCCCTGCCCATGCGTGCAGATGGTGCTTGAAGGGTGGGGTGCTCTGCTCAGGCTGCCCGAGGGCTCCACTTCTCCTCTCCCCCACTGGCACTGGGTAGCCTGTGAGGCTCGGGGCGCCCAACCCATCCCGGCCAGCACCTCCACCCAGCCACCTGGGGCACGCTGGTGAGTCACGGTCCTCTGGTGCCGCTCACATGCCTCATACTGGAGCAACTGTTTGTTCGTGGAGATGTCCAGCCCGTCAAGTTCCCACCACCGGAATGAGCATTCCCACAAGCAGGGTGCATGGGCACAAAGCCTAGGAGAATACACTTGCCCCCCTCTTTTTTTTTTTCTTGTTGTTGTTCTACACTTTTTTAACCAGTTAACCTAAGCATTTGCAATGATGAGAAACACAAAAGCCCGTTGGGGTTCGGTGGAGCCATCCTGACCCCAAAACGGATTTCAGGCTTGTTTCCAGTGCTCAGAGTTACTCTAGCTGGAGGGAGAGCTGCCACAATGCAACAGCACAGAGGCAGAATGGGCAACATACAGGCTGCCAGATTGCACCTCTGTACTGCAATGTGAGCCGGACATATTGCACACACACCTCTGAAACACGGGCCGGTGAGGTTCCATTTTACCAACACCCGGCTGCACTAAGGGTCACCAAGACAAGTGGTAGATGTAGATCGCTTGTTGAAAAACGGGCAACACCTGGCCATTTTCCCCACCGACCGCAGTCCTCGTAACATGACATCCATCCCTCCCCGCCGGCAGAGCAGACATGGCAACGCGTCACCTGCTCTCAGCAACTCCAGCAGACCCTTGCACTTACCTTCCAGCCACGTCCATGCAGGGCCTTGGCGGCAGCGATGCCTTGGAGCTGCTCGCAGCTAAGTCTGGACTCAAATTCCCAAATTCCTGGAGAATAAACTCCCTTTCACATGGAGCAGCAAAGCTTTATTTTCAAGGGCATAGTCCCAGAAAGAGACACTGCGTTATTTCCTGATTTCTCTTCTGGTTAGGGCTGCAGATGTAACGTCCTGGAGGTCCTAGTGCCTGCCGCCTGCGCAGTCAAACATTAATCAGAGCTGACTCATTATTTGACAACGCTTAAAACAACTTTTACCCTTTGACGGCACAAATCCACACCCTTGCTAGAAACGATCATCAGAACTTATACCTTGCAGCATTGTGTAGCTCTCACATAAAATTAATGTTCCACTATGCAAATGAGAGACCTGCTGCTACCACTGGAAGCCGCCACCAGTGCATCCGCCCAAGCTGCAGGTGCTCATGGTGCCAGCAGCTCGCTGGGGAGACTCAGGAGTGGACGTGGTGGGACCAGGGAGCCTGGAGCCTAATCCTGTCTCAGTACCAATTTCCGACAGATTTAGGGGAGGCTGATCCAGGGGAATGACTGTGCCTTGTTGCTCTACTGGGGATAAAAACGCGCACAGACACATGGCAGTCTGGGAGGGGCAGTTGTACAACTCAGAAGGAGCTTTAAATGAACACCACTGTCAAAGGGCAGTGGCTTATCTATATCCTCCAGCATCCACAACTAGGGGAGAGGAAGCAATTGCCTCTGTAGCTCATCAGAGAGACCAGTTTCATACTTACGTTCAACATTTCTAATTTTCAGGGCAAAATGGTGAGAAAGAAGAAAACGCAGTTTCAGGCAAACACATTCCATTCAAGTTTTTATTTTATTTTTTTAATAAAAAATATGCTTAAGCCTTTAAAAATACTGGCAGTTCAAGGAAAAAGGAAGAGTAGAAGTAAGAAAACTATTTGTTTAACGAATGACCCCAAGGAATTTCATTTCTTTGGGTACAACTCCCAGTACAGCTGAGAAGTCCTTCCAAACGGGCCAACAGTTTCAGCTCCTGGTTATATTTTTCCACCAACAAACTGCTTCCTCAAACCACTGGGACAGATGTGTTCATAGGATTCTTAGGGTGTGTTTCCCAAGAAACACTCCTTGCATTATTCTCTGGAGTTGTATGGATGGATCCTTAGATGCCAGGTCTGTTCAAGCTAGAGAGTAAACACGTGTGCATCCTCACCATCCCTGTGCCACACTCCTGGGTCTCAGCATCAGATTTCCTGGGGTCTAAGCATGACTCTTGGCAACAAACAGAGATGTTTTGTACTTCTGTTTTTTTTTCACATCCAGTCATTGTTACAGATGTGACCACAGACCAAGAACTCAGCATCACACAGAGGGAACAACATGCTCAGACGTAATAAATGGGCCCTCCCTGTCCTGCTGTGTGGGCCACAAAAAGACTCCCACTGCTTCTGCTGGAGTTGGATTCATCTCCCATTTTCTTTCTCAGGTATCTACCAGCCATCAAGTGCCTCAGTCTTTAATACTAATCCTCAAAACCACCTTTCTCCCTTCTCTGATGCAGCAGTTCAGTTATCTGTGCTGCACAGCCCTGTTTAGTCCCATACAGCTGAATCACTGGTGTTCCCAGGTACCTCTAACACAGCCAACAGCAAGCCGAAGCAGAAAGATTGTGTTAGAACTTCCAGAGCTGCCGAGTTACCTTGCAACAGTATGGGAAAAGTTCTTCTCACATGCTGGGCTGAGGCTTTAACCACTTCTCAGTCTTCCTCCTGGCATCCTTTCTGTGGGTGAGTCCCACACGCGATGTCCTGCACAACAAGCTGCTGAATGGTGTCATCCCTGGCAGGACTAAAGGAGCAGCAATATAAAGGGCAAAAGTTATCCGAGGAAGCAGAGGAAGGACATGCAGCAAGATTTGTTAGGAACAGCAACACATCTTATGCAGAAAAAGCAACTGCTTTCCCAGCACAGATTTGGACATTAGCAGATCGCAGCCTGTGGGCTCTTCTTTGCCTGTTCTTCTGTCCTCAGTCCATGCTGAAAATACAGTTGCATTCACCAGAATGTGACGTAGCCTGAGAAATCTGCCCTGCATTTGAAGCCTTTAGGAATGAAGTTGGAAAATGGCAGCACACGCGACAAAAACAGGTAACTCTTCCCTACCTGGCCTCTGTGACAATTCAGGGGGATTCATTTTACCTCTCCTCGCAGTGTCCAAAGCCAAACATCCCAGTACCCTTTGGCTCCCTGCACAGCCAAAGGAAAAATGGGCACCTCCAGAGTGCAACTCGGCTGACCTGGTTTCCCGTGCTGACCTGGAGTAAGCCAAGTGTGTCGGGCTTACATGGCAGGGGCTTGGTGAGGGGGGGCTGCAGGGTGGCCTCTGTGAGCAGAGCCCAGCACCTGCCCCAGGTCAGATCAGAGCCAGCTCCTGCCAGCTCCAAAAGGGACCTGCTGCTGGACAGAGTCAAGCCATGAGCAATGCTGGTTGTGCCTCTGGGAGAGCACATTGCAGAAAGGGGAAAAAAAACTGCTTAACAGCAGCTGGGAGAGAGGTATGAGAAATGAGAGAGGAATCCGCAGCCACCAAGGTCAGCGGAGGGGGGCAGGAGGTGCTCCAGGCACGCAGCAGCAGTTCCCCTGCGGCCTGTGGAGAGGCCCCTGGTGGAGCAGGCCGTCCCCCTGCAGCCCATGGGTCCCACACGGAGCAGATCTCCACGCTGCAGCCCGTGGAGGAGCCCCCGGTGGAGCAGGTGGATGTGGCCTGGAGGAGGCTGCGGCCCATGGAGAGCCCCCGCAGGAGCAGGCCCCGGGCCGGAGCTGCAGCCCGTGGAGAGGAGCCCACGCAGGAGCAGGGGGGCTGGGGGGAGCTGCCGCCTGTGGGGGACGCATGTTGGAGCAGTTTGCTCCTGGGGGATGGACCCCGTGGCATGGAGCCGTGTGGGAGCAGTTATTGAAGAACTGCTGCCTGTGGGAAGCCCACGCAGGATCTGTTCGGGAAGGACGGCATCCTGTGGGAGGGATCCTATGCTGGAGCAGGGGCAGAGAGTGGCTGTGAAGGAGCAGCGGAGACGAAACGTTACGGACGGACTGCAGCCCCCGTTCCCCTGTGCCACTTGGGGGGACGATGTAGAAGTGTGTGGATGGGGGAAGTTGTCTTTAGTTTGCTTTTAATTCTTACTGCTCTAGTCATTTAGCAACAGGGAGTAAGTTACAATGATCGCCCTGATGCTGAGTCTGTTTTGTCCATGACAGCAATAGTTGAGTCTTTACCTCAAACCATGGGATTTTTTTCCATCACATTTTCTCCCCATCTTTTTGAGGAGAAGGAGTGAGAGTGCAGCATGATGGTGCTGAGCTGCCCCTCGGTGTTAAACCACCACACCAAGACATTGAGGAAGGCTGCTTGCTCATAAGGGCAGCATAGAATGCTATCGGGGTCTTTGAGATCCAACCTCCAGCATTTAGAGACAACACCACTGAGATCAAATGCCTCTTTCCATAGCTAAGATTTCTATTCAGCACAGTGGTGCTGTTGGGTCACTTGCACAGAGAATCATTTGGGAGGCTATTTCACCCTGGCTGTCAGCGGGAGCTTTGAACGATTCCTTACCCTGCTCCAAGCAGCTGCAGAGAACGTGGGATCCAGGTGCTGCAATGCACCTGAACACCCCTCACTGCATCACCAGGAGCCAGAATGACGCTTCCAAGAGGGATGCCCCTTCTTGCCCAGCAGCCCTAAGGAACAGCATGGACAGCAGAGATGTGGCCACTAAACCATTACAGGGCAAAGTCTTTTGCACAAATCTGTGTCCCAGTGAGAAAGCGGATTCAACGTGCTCAAGGGACAAGTGCAAGTTACGTTGCTACAGCTGCCGCCTCCGTTCGTTAACCCAAACCACGCTGTGGTGGCAGCTGTTTCACACAGCAGGCTTCAGTCCACGCTTACCGTGACTGTTTTGGGACACAACACACAACACTTACAGGGATCTCCCACAGCTGAGTTCTTGGTCTTTGCAGGAGTCCATGTCACGCTGGATCAGGACTGTCACGTCACTTAAACCTTGGCAATTTGGTATCATAGTGTGGCTTTCAACTCTGGCAGCACTTGTGGCAGCGTCTGATGGTTTTACTTTCTAATTTCTAATGAGTAAAGGTTTTAGGAGTGGAAGCTTTTTGGATGGGCTGGACTGCCTGGAAAAGAGGAGGCTGAGGGGAGACCTCATCGCGGCCTACAGCTTCCTCAGGAGGGGAGTGGAGGGGCAGGCACCGACCTATTCTCTTTAGTCACCAGTGATAGGACCCGGGGGAATGGTGTCAAGCTGAGGCAGGGGAGGTTTAGGCTGGACATCAGGAAGAGGTTCTTCACCGAGAGGGTGGTCGCCCACTGGAACAGGCTCCCCAGGGAAGGAGTCACTGCACCAAGCCTGCCTGAATTTAAGAAGCGTTTGGACTGTGCTCTTAGTCACATGCTCTGAATTTTGGGGTAGACCTGTGTGGTGCCAGGAGTTGGACTCGATGATCCTTATGGGTCCCTTCCAATTTGGGATATTCTGTGACTCTATGAACCGTTTCATCCTCTTTTGATCAGACTCCTATCTGACTAAGGTCAGATTGCTCTGGATGAAAAGGCTAGAAATCACTCACATGTCAACACTTGAAAATCCTTCCGGTTACCAGAAGTAGACAAGGCAACCGTACAGCAAAAGGAAGATAAGAGCAAAGCTTCAGTGTGAGGTCACAGCAACACTAACCGCACGGCAGGATGACAACTGCTGCAGCACAGGCAGGTAGCTGCGAGCAGTTTTCAGTTCAGAACACGCTGCACTGTACTAGTGAAATACAACAACGCCTCTGGTTTAAACATCTATGGAAGTACTGAAAATGCATCCCTCTTCAAACATATATTTTTAAATTACTTATAACTGTTACCCCAGGATATTTAAATGGTGCCTGCTTTACACCCAAAACAAAGATACCTAAGAAACAGATTTATTTGACAATAAACAATCCAGATTTTTTTTTTCCAAGAAGTCCTAAAAAGCAGAGGTCCAAAATACTCTAAAAAACCTGAAAGAATGTGAAAATCAATTTGAAAGCAAAGTTTAAGTGATGAATGTGCGTGAAGCTGAAATCTGTGACAATCCAGTGGCTAACTGGCAACATCACATCAAGCAACAAAAGTGTGTAGCTCTGTTTTTCACCTTTGTAACCTGTTTCCAGTTAATGTTAGGACAACACTAAAGCCATGTTACAGGCTGTCATCTGCACATTTGCTTGGCTAGCTTTGCCAAAACCACCAAAAAGGCCCTAAGCAAGCAGTTACGTATCACTGTGCGATCCCACACGCACCCCACTGCTCCCAGATAGTAGCCCCCAAAGTGTAAGATCCCCTCTTCAAAAGGGGTGGGGGGACACGCATAACAAACTGGGACAGTTTCAGACACTTCAGACCAGGCTAGAAACTGCCTCCAGTTTGACGCTTGAAATCTAGAGTAATAAAGTAAATGTATGAAGAACCCACAATAATCTTGTACTTCCTTTTGCATGCCACGCTCTACACTGGGTCTGGTTGGGATGTTACCGTTCCCTGCAGCAGCCCGTACAGTGCTGTGCTCTGCACTTGTAGCTCGAACAGCACAAGTCTCACACCAGCGTTGTGGCTGCTGCCGAGCAGTGCTGGCACAACGTCAGGACTCTCTCCAACCCTCCCAGAGTCCGCAGGCTAGGGCTGGGCAAAGAGTGAGAAAGGAACATCACCAGGGCAGCTGACCTAAACCAACCAAAGGGATATTCCACACCACATGGTGTCACACTCAGCAATAAGAGGTGGAAAAAGGAAGAAGAGGGGAGGGGTGGGCTCTCGTTGTGAAAACATCTGTCCTCCCAAACAACAGCTACGTGCGTTGAGGCCCTGCTTCAAGGACATGGTCAAGCATCGCTCATTTGTGGGAAGCAGAGAGTAATTTCTTTCCCCTGCACTTCCACACAGCCTTCACTTTTTTGTTGTTGTTTTCCCTTCCCTTTCCCCCTTTCCCTTTAGTTAAATTGTTTAATTAATAATAATTTTTCCTTAATAACTTTTCCCTTTAATTATATTATCCTTATCTCAACCCATGAGTTGTCCTTTCCTTTACTTCTTCCCCTCCTCTTCTGCGCGGTTATGGTGGAGTTCAGCTGCCTAGCAAGGTAAAACTACCACACACTGATGAAGATGAATACCCCCTCCCCCTTATTTATTTATTTATTTTTAAAAGCATCTGCCTGTTCACCTATTTTGCTATGGGAAGTTTCTGCTGTGAGGTAGCGGGAGGAGAAGGAGACATAACAGAAGGCAAGGAAGCGTTGCTATAGGCAACTTCACTATTATAGCATAGTGCAATTTCTGTAGTGACTATAGTACAATTTAAAGTTACCTATAGTACATGATTTCGACAAAAAGTTATCAAAATTGTCCAATATGACACTAAAACAGGGCCTCTTTATATATAAAAATTTGAACCATATGAACACTTTTATAGGTGCAGTAGCATTATTAGGCGGCTTCTTCCTCTTTTTTGTCCTTCTTTGCACTTCCATCACCCTCTGTTGCTTTTGATGTCTGTTCTTTTATTGCGTGCATTAAATGTATTTTTGGGAGATAGCAACAAGTTCATTCTAAGTATTTTTCACTGCCCTACCCCTCCCCCCCTTCTTTTCCTTCAAGGTAGCATTTTTAAAACATGTTAGGAGAACGAAGAGATAAAATGGTAACAACCTAAATGGAATAAAGGCAGTTGTATGAAGGAAAGACACAGAAATATGCAGGTCTACACACACACACACACACACTGGAAGCTAGTATTTTAAGTTATTTAAAGGATCATCATCATCATCATCCATGGCAGTTAGGCTTATATTGTAAAAAGCTACTCAACACTCACCTGAACTTTGAGAAGTTTGAGAAGCCAACTACTTTGAAAACAAGAAATTAAAAATTTGGTGTCTGAGCTGAAGTCGCTGAAGTCTTTCTATTGAGAATATAACGAGCTTTTGACAGAAATGTTATAGCCAGAAATTGATGTGGGGCTTGAGATTTCCTTTTGTTTGCTTTAGGGAGCGGGGGTAGGTTAAAACAATGAATTTAATTGTAAGCTGTAGTTTTCTACAGAAACAATTTGCTTTATGCCATGAGGAGAAAAGTAAGTTCAATTGCCTCCATCCTCCTGAGTTTCTTCATTTTGTAGAAGTAGCTAGGAATGAAGTAGGAAATGCTGTAACAGACCACAGCAAACAAGTAACAGAGCTAAGGAATAGGTAGGACAGAGAGATGCAAGTTCAGAGTGACTGTACTGGTAAAATAGTTCTATGCTAACCAGCAATGTAAATTTCTCATTCAAACTTCTGTAACAAGCCACAGAAGTTTCAGGCAAGGCTCGCTACAGAAACTAAATTAGTCTAGTACTCAAATCTCTTCCACTACATTTAACATGAATAACTGTAGGATCTTAATGTTTGCTTATTCTGGGTTGGTCAAGAAAGTAAATGCTTTCACTGCAAAGAAACAGCATGATCAGGCAAATTTTAAACGTTAATGGAAAAGTAGTTATATGTAAATGATCCATCTATCTACCAAACCGAGAATAACTGAGCAGACAGAATGGAAGAGGGCGTGAGTTACACACAGCACAATTCCACGTGCTACATTAAGTTCTGTGGTTTTCTACACACGGAACACAAACTGTGACAGAGGACAGAATGGCAGATAGGAACACTTAAAACAAGTAACATATTTAAAGACAACTGGACCCTCATCTGAAGTATTTATTCACTTTGATGAACCTCTTTATTAAGAAGTGAACAGTATCAGCATGATTTCTGGTGTTTAAAGTGATAGAAATATATTCATAAATAAAATGCAGATCACATCTCTCAGTACTTTGAAAAAGTTATTTGCAGTTGTGATCTCCAGTATACCACTGCCAGGAACATTTGCTAAAGTGTCCTCCTCAACTGTTATTAACTGCTCTTCTTTTCTACCGGTGCACAGGCTGTAACATCATCTTACTGCCAACTGGTCAGTCTCCAAAGCATCCAACTTATCTTTCTAATGGACATGTTGCAGCCCAGGTTCATCTGACAAAGCAAGATATGAGAAAAAAGATATCACAAAAGTAAACATATTGCACTCAGGTTTTTAACAGCAAAACTGAAGGAACAAAAAATTAAGTTTTAAAACAGTTTAATTACTTCTGACATTTTGCTTTACCCTTAAGTAAGAAAATGTGACAAACTGATGAAGCTTTAGCTTCTCCAGAATAAGCACTGAGTTCCAGCATTGGAGACTTCCCTTAAAAGCTTTTCTATAAATAACGATGCAAGTATTCAGAAAATCAGTATGAGCTTTGTAAAAGACAAGTGCAAACGCCTGGGGGCCTGAAATACATCTCTGACAAATTCAGGTGTTTGTCTTTCCTTATGAATCAGAAAGTGAAGACAGGTCTCTCCTTCCTGGAGAAAGCGTTGCTATCAACATTATTTTAACAGAGCAACTCAGCAGTGCAGTGGAGACAAACCGTGGCACTTAGCAACACTTCTGTAAGAAAACAAACAGGAGGCGGCAGAACTGAGGAACAACATTCACGGCACAAGCTGCTTTGCCAAAGGTTCCCGTGAGTCTCCTGGGTACTGATGTGATGACACCATGTGATTACACAGATTAGTGGTAGACTTGGCAGTGCTCGGTTAACAGTTGGACTTGATGATCTTAGAGGTCTTTTCCAACCTAAATGATTCTATACCCACCATCCAACGGCATTCCTGACACGCCACCTTCAAGACAACGCTGCATGGCATTGCCAGGATTTAACAGGCTCAATGCTCTGTTTAAAGCTTTTTTTTTTTTTTTTTCTTTTCACAAAAGTCCTGCTGCTTACGGAGAGGACAAATGCAATCCATTAGAGGGAATAAAAACAAGCAAAAATAGCTTTCCCTTTAACCAAACCTTACTGCTTCTCTAGACACATGCCCTTTCTCAGGACTGCAGTGATTATTTTAGCACTTTGAAATTAGTTTCTATACTGCATTGTAAAAGACCTGTAAAACCACCAGGAACATATCAACCTCTGTGATTATTTTTATTGTACAAATAGCCCAGTAAGAAGTTATTTTGCTACTTTATCACCAAAACAGCCAAATAAAAACATACCTTAAGAAATGCAGTAATGACAAATAGAGCTTCTTAAGGATGAATCTCAAGTGAATTAAGAGCTCAGTTCAGAGCTTCTTTCTAAAAATGTTAAAAGATCTGAGATAACCGAATGTATGCAGAATTTTACGGCTGCCTGGTAATCTTAACTGCAGTAAATGCACGAGATATTTTCCCTCATAAGCACGACGAATAGCAGAATATATCACCTCTGTCATTTAGATTTGGGTTTAGGTGGTCTCCATGGATATTTCTGTTATTTACTGGCACTTTTCCATCATTCATATGTGAGACTATTTCAGTCGTATCGGTCTACACAAGAATAGATCTTTTTCCCCCACTTCCTATGCCATTTTTTATTTTTGTGTTAGGGTTCTAACACTACTATCTGAATACTATTAACTAAATGCTGAATGCTATTAATAAAAGCTTTACAAAAGTTATTCTAGAGATTGCCAATCAAGATCAAGGGCATATTGTGCCTGACAAATGCAACCTGGAATAGTTTCAATTACCAGGTTCAAACTTCCAGTGTAGCACGAGCACGGCTTAGCCACTCCAAACAAGAGAAAACTGAAGCTAAATGAATGAAACCACCATAACTGATACTGGAGGTTCAGTTTGACTGGAAAATAATAAATATGTATTTGTTACATGCTTAGTAGCCATGTTGGCCGCCCACAAGACTATAGACATAGTATTATAAACAGTAACCCAAAGCAGCGGTCCCCATATCTCTGAGCTACAGCAAAGTCACTGTGCTAACACAGTTTGAAAAGTACCTGTATAACTCAATGCAGAAGTGGAAAATCCTGATTTAACATCATTTCTGTTAGCTAGTCACATGGACTAGCTATTCTTCTTTACACTTTCTACAGAGGAAGGCTCTCTCATCTTGAGATCTAACTTTACAAAGCCAAAGTTAGAGCAGATACACCCCACTGTGTGAAGGGGGCACCTCACCTGATTTTACTTATCTACATACCTTTCTCCTTTACAGTTGAAGAGGAAGACTTGCAATTCAGCAGGTCTGCTCTTGAAGTCAACCTTAGAAAGAAATTAACCACGCCCCAGAAATGCTGACTTTTATCCATAGACTATGAGTTCCTGAAACAACCTGCTCATGTTTTGAATTTCATACCGTCTTTCTAAGCAAGATACTTTATCTAGGGCTACAAAAAAGAAACAAGCAAGGATAGATGTATAATAAATCTTGCATCCTACTGAAGTCTGTGATCTTTAGCTTGGATTTACTACCATTTCCAATTTACTAGTGCGATTTACTAACTAGTGTGATTAACTAATTTTTTTTACTTCACTACAGCCCCTCAGATAATGAGCATTGCTGCTCCTTAATGCTACATCACATCTTTCTTTTAACTGCTGTTATGACATGACAGACAAGGTTTTTTTACGTCTTCACACAGTCCAGAAGAGCCCCTCAGGCAGGTACATGCTGGCAAAGGTCTTTGCAGAACTTCGATGATAATCACATTTAACTGCAGACCTTTAGCCTTTATGGGGAAAAGAGAAGGGTCACCAGTAAATATAAAAACAAACATATAAATAAGTTGCTGTGCAAGCACAAAGCCCACAAATGTTAATAATGACTTTGATCTTAAGCAACTATAATATTATACGAACAGCATTTAATGGAATTTTCTTTCAATGAGAAAAAAGATGCAATACAGCACTGTTACTCAGTGACAGAAAATACAAAGGGGATAAAACAACTAGCCTACAGAGTCAGCCTGATTTGCACAGTGAAATGGTGGCTACCAAATTACGCTCAATATCTGAGCAGCTACAGAATAAGCAGAAATATTTATGGATTCAGGGATAGCAGAAGTACATACTGTCTCAATAGTCTGTTCAAGCCCATTTGTTTTTGCTGAGACTGAATTAGCATGGTAAGTACTTACAACTTTCTTAAGAAATTACCACCTGACTTGAAAACCTGTATTTGAAAGTTCTTTTTTGGATTATCAAAGGAGAGTTCCTGTTAGCCATTTTCTGAGAAACAGAAAAACAGCTACACAATCTTCACAGCCTGAAAGATGAAAAAAGATCTTTTGGACTTCAAAGC
Source organism: Anser cygnoides (assembly GCF_040182565.1). NCBI lineage: Eukaryota > Metazoa > Chordata > Aves > Anseriformes > Anatidae > Anser > Anser cygnoides. The sequence goes on along the minus strand of NC_089899.1, from coordinate 4,579,723 downwards.
CTGCTTCAGGAAAACCTGAGAAAAATAGTAACAAAACAAACACACACAATGGTCCTGATTGTGTCCTAGAAATATTCCGGCCACCGTACAGTAGCTCCAGGCCAGAATGAGCAGGAACAAGATATAACTACTGAAAGCTCAGTAGAAAAAAAAATAACCCCCCCACACCACAGAACACTCAGTGACAAGAGTTAACACTTTAACAAGCACAGTCAATTCTGCAGTATAAAGCCATATCTCCTTTCGTCCTGCTCTGGCATGTTTTCTTTCAACAAGGAGACAGATCAATGCTGCAGAATAAACACCATGCTTCAACTAAATGCACTGGCTTGGAAGGCCTTCACACAGGAAACATTTAAGACAATGAAGAGCAGCCTGCAATTCTGGGTGTTCCTGCTGATTTGAAGTATCACACAGATCGGGCTGAAACACTTTTGCTACCTCTACGAAGAACACAATTTTCTTTGCATCTTAATCAAATTTTTATGACCCAAAATGCTACTGGAAATAGCCTAAGCATACACTTAAAATTTTGTTTATGGTATAACAGTTGCTACCAAACTAGCACTGAATTGATCTATGAGATCTGCAGTCATGGAGTACAGACGCTGTGAGCACTGTGATCACAGACAGTATCTCTCACGAAGTCAGCAACACAGCTTTCCAAAAGTCACCAGCTCTTGAACTACGGCATCAGAATCCCTATTTAACAGATTACTGTTAATAATTAAAATTGCTTTAAAACGTCCCATGGAAGAAGCTGTTAGGGTGAAAGTATTAGGCCACGAGTTTTAGGAGTATTTTAGGTTTGAGATGCAGTCACTGTGACATGTATTTTGACATAAGCATCCAGATAACATCCATTTCTATCAACACACCAACTTTAACGTACACCAATTATCAAATTTAATTTGTCACATTAATGCTTTTTGTCTACTCTGAACAGTAATTTCCTTACTTCTGTTAGGAGTTAGTAGTATTTTCTTGCACAGGAGAAGAGGTCACTGAAATGCTGACCTGCATTATTGGCTCATTGCAAGAAGAGGTAACTATACTTGCTCCTTCAGCATCAGATGAAATTTCATATTTGTCCTCTGTTAGTAACTGGAAAGTAACTAAGAAAAAAAAATCAACTTGTTTCTCTCATGCTTATGCATCAAAACCCATCTTCAGAAAAAAACTACCTACAACGTGCTCTTGCTCTCCAGCATGTCATTCCTTCAATTGGCAAATTTTCTGTTCAAGAAGAGATTGCTTAATTCACGTGAATGCAGTGGCACTTATTTTCCACTTTCTACTTCTGATGTATTGGCCTGTATGAGCCATGTCGAAAGGGCAGAGACCTTACTTTTCATTACATTTCTGTACACAGCATGGCAAAACTTTATCTTAAAGAGGAAAGCATAACTTGTTCTATGCTCTGGATGACCATTTTCCTATTTTAGGAAAAACTGAATCTGAACAAAAACTGCTCCATAGGCAGCCTGAGATATCCTGTTAGGAGGAAAGTTCACATTTCTGGGCAGATGGCAGGATAATAGGAACATCCCTGTGTCCTCAGAGGGGAAAAAAAAGATACTCTTGCAATTTACAACTTTCAGAATTCAGGGCTCAGTTTCTACATTTCTTTGAAGATAAGCCATGGGAAAAACCCTTCCCAGCAGCCCTGAATCTATTTTGTATTAAATCACAAACAACTCCAAGCCATCTGAAAAACAAAACAAAACTTATCTATTATTAATGTGCTTGAGTGAGACTGGGCTGTATTTCTGATGACATGAGGACAGTGAAATCTCCATATGGTGTCCTGGGTCTGCATTATTCATTTGAAGAATGTAAATGACAATTGCCATCTAGGTAACATGCTATGAAGACAACTATGAAGCTTACACTTCGTTTGTCCTTTTAAATGTTTCTACTCAATATAAAAGCATAGTTTTTAGTCACAGCTAGTGCTGTTCTATGGACTATTTTCATAGGAATTGAAGAGACAAGTTTAATACTTCCCTGTGGAAATGGACAGATGTTGCATTTTGTTTACAAATCAGACATTTTACGTCTGTATACCGAGCACCAGCAGTACAGCAAAGTGTTTAAGAACTATGAATATAAATACAGTTTTTCCTAAAGTTGTACACAAAAAGACACCAGGAAAAATAAAAGAGCTTAACTACTTAACATGTTATTTTTCCCCCTTCTTTTAGTGGTGTAGCACCACTCCTCATTCCCTTGGGTGTTCTACATATAGCCTGACACTGCAGCTTTTCCACCAATCTCACTTTGCCATCATCTCACGGTAACTTTATAAAGAAGTTAACAAAAATGCATTACCTCTTCTCTTCATTTTCTTCCTCTTTCTCCAGATCTTGCCCTGTCAGTGAATCTAAGGCAAAAGTGCACATTCCATATGAGGAACATATCTGGATTGACTAGAGTTCTTCTGTAAAGTGGATGCTACAGTGTTTTGTCATATGACATGAGTCATCAGATGAGTAGACTTGTAGACTGAGGGAAAAAAAGAAATTCAGTGGTTATTTGGGTGTCAAAGGTATCCTAGCAGAACTATCACAGATACCACACCTATGTCACAAGGTTTGCATGAATACAACTGTGGTAAAGCAAATTCAGCAAGGAAGTTTGAGCAAGCAATGGAGATTTTTTTTGCATGTCTAGTTACAGATTACCTAGGTTGCATGAAGAGGAAAGAGGAAGTTGAGTTCAGCAGCTACATAATCACTAATTTCTACACAACTTCTTATCCTGTAAGTCTTAAAAATTGTTTGAAGGTAACGTCTTGAGTCATAGCACTACCATCAACATATAGATGGACCAACTTGCACAGACTAGTCTAGAAGCAAGGTTTAGCAATCAGTTTAAATTAGCAGCGTGCCATATATCCTGTAACCCAGCTTTCAACAAAGGCCTATGAAAGTCGGTGCCAGCAGCAAGTAGACAGACAGGCAGCACTGCTTCATTCAGCAGTACCTTATGGCAGTTCAAGTTGCTTATGAAAATACAGCAAAAAAGTTCATAAAAGTCGACAAATAAGACTTTTTGATATTATGATAATTAGAGTAGTGTACTGCAACAAAAGCAGCCTTCAAAGATAAACTTGGTCTATCTTATTGACTGCTTGTTGAGTATTCTCTTTTACAAAAAGCACTGATCTCCAAGGAAAGACCAAGCATAGACACATGCAGCAAGAGCTTCATTTCCCTATATGTCTTTCTCAAGAAATTAAGCAAAAAAAACTTCCCAGGCAGACCGAAACAAACTGAAAAACCACTCAAGTTCCCTGGGAAAACCATACTGCTGTATATTGTACACCAGCTGTCTGAATGGATTGTACTGCCCAGCTGTAGAATTGATCATGCCAAAGAAATCACGCTTGGAGAGAGGGGTTTAAAACTGCTCTTTGATGATACTCTATCCTGGGAGTGTTTGGCAGCAAGTTTCATGCATGCTGCAGTGCCAAGAGATGAAGGAGCAGGTGAACACCTCAGGCAAGCCTGCTGATTAGAAGTCAGGGATTGCTTGGCTCCAATGCAGCCAGAGCCACCACTTCCCAAACCAGTTCCAGCAGAGAGCCAGAACGAACAACTTTGCAGCATTTTCGATGCAGTCAGAGGTGGTGACATTAGCAAGTATATTCTCAATGCTACAAGACCTGTCTTGCCACATAAGATCATATGCTGATTATAAAGGCCTAGGGCTTCCCTATCGGTAGGACATGATATACAAAAGGTAAAAGAGAAGCCAATTACTTTCTACAGGCTGTCCTGGTTTTGCTGGGGATAGAGTTAATTTTCTTCCTAGTAACTGGTATGGTGCTGTGTTTTGGATTTAAGATGAGGATAATGCTGGTAATACGCTGATGTTTTAGAATCATTAAGGTTGGAAAAGACCTCCAGGATCATCTAGTCCAGCTGTCCACCTGCCACCAATATCACCCAGTAAACCAGGTCTCTAAACACCACATTCAACCTTTCCTTAAAGCTGTTGCATTTCAGTGCTTACACAGAAGCAAAGACTTCTCAGCTTCTCGTACTGCCTTGCCAGTGAGAAGTCTGGGAGAGGACACAGGCAGGACAGCTGACCCCAACTGGCCAAAGGGATATCCCGTACCATGTGGCATTATGCTCAGCAACAAATTCAGGGGGAGTTTGCTGGGAGGCTGCCATTGCTCAGGAACTGGCTAGGCATTGCTCAACTGGTGGTGAGCGACTGCGTTTTACATCACTTGTTTGTTAGAAAAAGAAAACCAAAACGTTCTTATTAAACTGTACTTATCTCAACCCATGAGTTCTTGCACTTTTACCTTTTTCAATTCCCTCCCTCATACCACTGTGGGGTGGTGAACAAGTGTCTGTGTGGTACTTAATTGATGGGTTAAATGTTAACACAGGCCTTCAAGCAACTCCAGAGTATGAAGAACTATTTATTCTGAAAAACTAAATAATATTACATGAACTCAAGACAGAATAGACCTCTGTACTTTTTTCACTCTAAAGTCCTGGTGACAATTCTGTATAGATGGAGAAATACAAAGTTAAACCTTTCAGGAGCTAGGAAAACTGGTATATTCTGTTCTTGAAAACTCACTAAGTGGTACTAGTACAGATTCATTTTTAAGAAAGACAGTCAATGGTCACCCACCAGGAAAGGTAACAGCATGTCAGGTCTGCCCACAGGAAGCCGCTGCCCTTCCCATTGTAACTCACTTCTCCACCTCTATCTGCAGTACCAGTTGTCTTCAAAGAACCTAATAGACGTACAAAAAAAAAAAAAGTAAAAGTTACACAGTTGCATTAAATACAGTTTGAACAATGTTAAGCTAGTCCCAGTCTCAAAGGAGCTGTCCTCTGGTCAGCTAAATACCAGACTGTTTGCAAACAACACTTAATCGCTATTCACATGCTCTGGTTAACAAGAAAGCAGCGGAAGATGTAGGAACACACCTAAACTATGCATGCTGATTTCCAGCCTGAAGTAGCTGTGTATTATTCAGTCAAGTGCCAAGCGTGGTAACAGAAGTGTCTATTGATCAGAGTACAGCAATGTGATTCATAAGTCAAACTTGTAGATAGCAGAAAGTAAACACAAGCTTTCCTCTTTTGCTTGCTGTACACAAAATGACTCACGTTGAAACTGGTGCACTTAATGATTTCTCAGGGTAATTGTTTGCTGTGCTGCCACTAGAGCAGTATTTGGACTCATCCGCCATCATCTTACTGGTACTTCTGGAAAACGTTCCTTTGCTGCATTACAGCTCGTTGTGATTTAACCCAGCAGGTAGCTAAGCACCACACAGACATTCTCTGACCTCCCATCCCCTGTGGGATGGGGGAGAGAATTGAAAAGAAAAATGCAAGTAGTCATGGGTTGAGGTAAGGACAGTTTCATAAGAAAAAGGGAAAGGAAGACAAACAAAGAAACAGAATACACAAAACAAGCGATGCAAAATGCAACTGCTCACCATCACTAACTGATGCTCCGCCAGACCCCAAGCAGCCACCCCGTTCACCCCATCCAGCCATCCCATATTGTTCAGCATGACACCACCTGGTATGGGATATCCCTTTGGCCAGTTGGGGTCAGCTGTCCTGGCTGTGTCCCCTCCTCTTGTGCCCTGCCAGTGAGGAGGCTGGGGGAGCAGCGCCAGAAGCTGAGAAGTCCCACCTCTGTGCAAGCTCTGCAATGCAACAACTGAAACAGTGTGTTACCAGCATTACCCTCATCTTAAATCCAAAACACAGCACCATACCAGCTACTAAATTAACTCCAGCCCAGCCAAAACCACAACACAGCTATAGATTCCCCTCTTCATTTAAGACGACCAGGTGATAACAGCTGGACAACACATTTAATTACGCTGTCTGTTCCCTCCACTGACTATGTAAGAACATCTCTCCCAGACAGGAAGAGACAAGCAGCATGCGTTGAAGCATTGTGTGTTCAGTTACAAAGAACTGAATAACAGCCACTATGGACAAGCCAACACATCAGCTTCTTCATTTAAAAGGAATAGTCCTAGAGCAATAAAACTTAAAACAACGATAACAAATATATATATATATACTTCTCTCAAGGGATATGGCTTTGCAGCAGGCCTACGAAGGAGCCATTCACCTCCTCTTTTTCAGACATGACCAAAGCATTTTGTGCATTAATTCTAGTCTCTGGAAGAGGAGGGTAGAATATTTTCTCAAATTATTTTAAAAAAATATAATAATTATAAATATTTTTTAAAAATGGAAATGTGCAACCATTTGGCAAATCTGAATTCAGGGACACTGAAAAGAAATGAGTTTGTAACCAACTTAAAATCCACCCAGGTCAAGAATACCTACATTAGAAAAAAAGAGCTAAGTAAAAGAAAGATAATTTCAACTTCAAACTAACTAACTAAATAAATAAAAAAGAACAGAAGCGATTCCAACAGAACCCCAGGAAAACCCATTTTTGTATGGGTGACTTGCCTGATTCCTATGTGTCTACACTGCTTTTCCTCACTCTGTCTCTTTATCAGAATCTTTTGGTTTTGTTTTTTCATCATCTCCTTGTATATTAGATCTAGAACCTTTTTTCCTATAAGTAAATCATAAAGCATTTTAGAAAAGCTTCCAGAGCTATCATATAAATGGACTAACAATATGAGAAAAAGAAGCCTCCTACTGCAATATAGAATAAAACTGATGTTCAAGCTTAAACTTTCGGATAAAAGAAAAAGGAAGTTCTAGATGTGCTTTTAGTCCCTTAAATACAGCAGCTGCATATTCTTCATTGGTTGTATAGGGTAAGCATGTCCAGAAGAGGTGCCAGACAGATCCCTACCTATCGCAGGGCCCAGACCCTGGTGGCACATAAGCTCTGTAAAGTGTTTAACTAGATTGTTGTCTTCATTCAAGCTGAAGGAGACAAAACTCTTTCTAAACAGTGGTTGGACAAAAGATGGTGTGTTCCCCGGCTGCACTCCATGCAAGAAACCTTTGACAGCAAGGGAAAAGGAGAGATAGGAAGCTAATTCTATCAAAAACTATTGGCCAGTTTTATCATGAGACAGCTGGAATATAGCATACTTCAATGAACACACCGACTGATTGAGTCTATCTATATTCTTGGGGTGTACAAGGAATTCATCCTGGTGAAATAAAAAGAGCTCAGAGTTGTTTTGAAGATCTCTAAGACATTTAATTTCAGTTTTGAAACAAGACAATGTTTACCAGTTAAGCATTGACAAAATGCAGAAAATCCACTTGAGTCACCCACTAAATATTCATAGAATACTAAAATTCTCTCGTTCTCCTCAAACTAAATCAGATAGATAAGAGTCTTGATAATGTGATCTATCAAGTGCACAAAACACAGGAATCTTTTTTTTTTTTTGACAAGGGAAGGAATTGCTATCCAATACTTTAACTTACCCTGCTCTTTTCTACATTTGATAAAATATTATATTTTACATTAAAAAAGTAATGCATTGGATAGTGGTCTCCTTTGGTATTCTGGGAACTGCTAACCAGAATCACTTTAGCTCAGCATAACAAGATGACATCTCCATTCATACCTGGTATTGCAGTCTGTTCCTCTTCACTGCTTAACATGCATATCCTCAGCACTGAAGCCATCAAAACTGCACTTGGAGCTCACAATGAAGTCAAATATTTTTCCTTCATTATTTCCTGTCTGAGAGGTAAAACATGTTGTTCAGGGTATCTACCCAGGACAGTAAAAATTATTTTGCATTTACAGCAGAAATGTTTTACAGCAGAATGTACTTTTAAAAGACACACGTACTTATTCCGTATTAAAATTGTGCCAACCCACTGAGTAATTTACAACAGCTACTTTAATAGCTTTGTTACATTGCTATTTAAGACAGGAAAGAAAGACAACATCCCCTTAAGCTGCAAAGGGCTCCACAAGGACTGAAAACCTCACATGGAAATTTAACTAGAACATGATCTGTTCATACGCAGTAACAAGACAACACCTGTCACCCTAATGAAATTAAATAGTATGGAATAAATTCAACAAGCATTGGTCATGTGTTGCTGAGAAAGCAATGTTGAAATTACATTAAAATAGTATGTCTGAAATTGAAAACCTTACATAGTAATTTACCTTGAGAGGAAAGATGTTAACATCTTCCACATGGTCATGTAAAACAGGTTGTGAAATCCAGCAGCCCTCCAGGTACGTTTTCAGAAACAACTGCAGCCCTGCTTCTGGTTTCATCATCTTCTGTTGCTTGTTCCCTGTATTTCAGCAGTGCATGAAGAAAATGGATTAGTAGCCCAGTTCTTTACTATTTATGAAGTTTACTATTTAGGAAGACATTCTTAACAGCATTTAAGTTAAAAATTCATCATGCTATTGTCAGCTATTTGTCCCCAACATAACTTTCCCCAATTTGTCACTATAGCAATTATTATAGTATTTGACTGTAGGGGATTAAATTTATCGCTGAGCTTTACACTCCTAATGCAACACAAAACCAACATTTATGCTAAAAGATTTGTATCCTTACTTAAACACAGACAACTCTGAATGACCACATGAGCCACTCATAAGTACAAGATCTTCTACCCAGGCCAAGTGAAGAACCAGAAAATACTCAGATATTTTCATAGTCATAGCTTAGATGAGACATAGAACTAAGCCCAAAGATGGCTGAACACTTGAAGGAGAAGGTTTTTAGAGATATTGGCTTGAACAGTCATAAACAAGCTTTGATTCTGCTATGCTTAGTTGTTTTTTTGTGTGTGTGTTTTTAAGTGATAGAGTTATTTCCCTGTTAACTGTAAAATCACTTTAACATGAGTTTAGAGAAAAAATGATACAGAAACATTTTTTTTTTTACAACAGTTAAGCTTTCTCAGTGTACCTTGCAGTTTTAGAGGGATGTTTGGCAAAGCTGAGCAACACACATGCTCGGATCACATTTGGTTATCCCAAGAGTTCATTTAGTGCAGCAAACTGACTTAAAGCACATCTGTATCACGTTTTCTCTTTCAGAAATATTTCTTAAAGATCTTTTACTTGCCATACGCATGCTCTGTTGTGTTCTTAACATTAAAACCTATCTCGCTTTCTGAAGGTTCCCCGGATATGTGCTACACACGCACCTGCTCCTGTGCAAGGGACATCACAGAGCTCACATTGAGGCTGTTTTTGAACCCTGCAGGGGCTCCTGTTTCCTTGGTTTCCTGTCTTCTGAACAGCTTCTTTCTTTCTGTGCTTTTGTCATTCTAAGCGCTCCCGGTAAGTCTGCAATCAAACAGGGCACCACATTCATTTTGCTTTCAATGGCAGTACTGTTTTTTTCCTACAGAAACACTAAATGTCTTCCGAAAATAAATGGAAAATTTCCAGAAAGTCAAATTTAAAAAAAAAGAATTAAAAAACCCTCACTTCAGAGTCCCATCCAAACCTGCAATATATAAAATGCTCACAAGTGCAAACAGCTTGATGAATCGCCCTTTACTGACTCACACTGCAATAGGAACTCACATGCGACCTAATCATTTCAGGCTCCTTAAACAATCAGTCAGCTTGGGTGTAAGACTTAAACACAACTAAACATATCTGTCTAGTACAATTAAAACGATTAGCTTTTTGCTGGCTGTGGAGCACACCTAACAGCTGATTTAGATTCAGGTTACTATATTGTAGGCTTGGTTAGATGCATGTCACCTCACAAAATACAGAGAGCTAAGGACCCTTTTGGAAGGCACTGACTAAGAATCGCAACTGCTGTGGACAACAGTTCAAAGAAATCAGGCAGTTACAGGCATATCACATGCTTGCTTCTGAAAAACTGTAGGAGTTTTAAATGTGGTAACTTCTTGGTTGGTACGTATACTCTTTTCGTAAGACATTACAGTACTCTGCAAGAATTTGTTTCACTTCACTAAACAGAAGTAAAAAACTACAGCTGTGCTCAGAAGTCCAGGGGTGACATCACCTTAAATAACCTTGGACATCGTGCCACTGACTAATAAACTAATGAGTTAATAAAAACATGATCTTGACCACCAGACTAGATCTTAAAAAAAAAAAAATCCACACAGCTACTCAGTAAGTTTTCTCACTTACTCAAACTTCAAACCCGTCTGAATTTAGAAAAAAAAACAGTTGGGCTTAACTTGATAAACCTTAACCTTGGAAAAACATCAACATTTTCCACATCAGCAACCAGTGAGATGGGACTGGCGCTTCATCCTGCTAAGGGTGCAGTAGGGAAGGAGGCGGTTTCCCAGCTTTTATTAAGGTTCAAATTCAGTGCTAACCACTGATCCGCCATAAGATCCACACATTCTTCAATGGGAACAGCTAGCTCTGATTTCAGGCATTAAATTGACATATCAGTAACCGTTTGCAGGACAAAAAGCACCCTAGATCTATTCACAAACTTTCATATAAATTAGTCAGGAAAAAGATGTTTAGCATATCAATAAAACACACTTTCTTCCTAAAACAGTAAAAGGTTGTCTAAGAAACGTCTTAAGAATACAAGTTGTTAGTTAGGTATGTTGGACAGGACTATTGGAAGTTGACTGTGCCAAGGTTCTGGGCTACTGGACATCTGTCTCAGTAAATAACTGTACAAGTTGTTTGATTTCACAGATAAATGCTTAAACAAAAACAAACAAAGAAACAACCAACCAAAAAAACCACAATGATCCTATAGATTTCATCTTGAACTTTGTGCCGTGCCTACTTTCCTGCAGGCTTTTTCATGGTATCAACTTGATAATCTCATGTTCTGAATAACGTAAACTGTGAGGTTTGTGAAAACCAGGGGCAGCGCTTTGTATTCAGCTTCTGAATTCAGAGTTTAATTCCAAGCCTTGATTTCCCATCTCAGAGAAGGAAAAGACCAAACAAAATCCAAATTGGTATCACAAATCTGGAAGAATTTTTAAGAGAGGCTCAAACTAACCTCTCTAGCTCTTCTGAGGATAAATGATGGCACACATCATGATTCTGATTGGTAAAGGGTAAAGGTGAAAGCTTCTGGAATACATCCCACATCCTTCTTTACCTTCGTAAGCTCAAGATAATATCTTTAGTTAATCATCTGCCAAACCACCAAAACATCAGATACATTGAATTAATGAGAGCTATAGACTTTGGCACAGATTAAATCATATTTCAAATGTTAGATGGCAGTCATATCAAAAAAAAGCCAGGAAGGATTCCAGAATTAGTCCTCTCTGAGCCACAGTGCAGTCAATTGCCAGGGCTGAACACAACAGAAACCTGGTTATTAAAACCAAAATTGCTTTCAGTACCAGGAAAACTGACTTCACATTTCTTATCATAAGGAAATTAGCCATGGAAGTGTTTTAGAGCTGAACAGTCACACAGCTGTTTGCTAGGTTTGGCAAAGAGTGTAAAGGTTAAGAAACTCCTAAATTAAGCTCAGGTGTATTAAACGTTGTTGAATGTGTCACATAAGAATTCTGTGGTTATAGAAGTTGGTCAGTTATAACTATACCCTTATAACATTCATTCCAAATTTGACTTGAATATCTATCAGTTTTTGAAGTACTACAGATTCTTCACAGTTATACTAAGTTTCTTAAACCTGCAGCTGAATTTGCAGAAGAACAAGATTTATTTGAAAACTGTAGAACTGATTACTTTTATAAGTTCACTTTTATAAGTTCAGCATTTTTCAGAAGAGAAGTACACATGCATATCAAATCCATCCTTGTCAAGTCACATGAAGTCCAAGTTTACACTCAAATGTCTTTAATTTTAAAATTAAAGGACTGCTCTCAATGAGTTCTTCTCCCACTCTGTATGCATGTCCGGGATTGCCCCAGCCCAGGTGCAGCACCTTGCACTTGGATTTGTTGAAGCTCATTAGGTTCACATGGGCCCACTTCTCCAACTTATCCAGGTCCCTTTGGATGGCATCCCTTCCTTCTGTTGTATCAACTGCACCACTCAGACTGGTGTCACCTGCAAATTTGCTGAGGGTGCACTCAATCCCACTATGTCACTGATAAAGATAATAAATAGTACCGGTCCCAGGACAGACCCCTGAGGGACACCACTCATCACCAGCCTCCACCTGGACATAGACCCATTGACCACCACTCTCTGGGTGAGACCTTCAAGCCAACACCTTATTCAGTGAGTGGTCCACCCATCAAATCCATCTCTCTCCAATTTGGAGACCAGGATGTCATGTGGGACTGTGTCAAAGGCCTTACAGAAGTCCAAGGAGATGACATTGGTCAGTCTTCCCTTGTCAACTGATGCAGTCACTCCATCATAGCAGGCCACCAGAATAGTCAGGCACCCTTTACCCTTGGTAAAGCAATGCTGGCTGTCTCAGATCACCTCTTTGTCTTGCATGTGCCTTGACATTGCCTCCAGGAGGATCTGTTCCATGATCTTCCCAGGCACAGAGATGAGGCTCACTGGTCTGTAGTTCCCCAGGTCCTCCTTTCTACCCTTTTTAAAAATGGGAGCGATGTTTCCCTTTTTCCAGTCACCAGGGACTTCGCCTGATTGCCAGGACTTTTCAGATATGATGGAGAGAGGCTTGGCAAGTACATCAGCCAATTCCTTTAGGACCCTAGGATGCGTCTCATCAAGCCCCATAGACTTGTACTTGTTTAGTTTCATCAGGTGGTCTCAGACCTGCTCTTCACTTACAGCGGGTGGCACTTTGCTCCCCCAGCCTCCATCTGCAGGTTCAGAGAAACAAAAGACTTGGGAAGCCTGACTGGCAGTGAAGACTGAGGCAAAGAAGTTGAGTACCTCAGCCTTCTCCATGTCTGTCATTACCAGTTCACCCTTCTCATCCAGCAGAGGGGGTACATTCTCCCTGGCCTTTCTTTTCTGAGCAACGTATCTAAATAATCCTTCCTGTTATTCTTTGCATCCCTTGCCAAGCTCAGTTTCATCCATGCCTTGACTTTCCTTATCCTACCCCTGCACATCCGGACTACATCCCTGTACTCTTCCCAGACCACGTGTCCCTGCTTCCGCTGCCTGTGCCTGATCATTGAGTCCAACTCCTGGCTCCACACAGGACCACCTAAAAATCACACCATGTGTCTGAGAGAATAGTCCAAACGCTTCCTAACTCTGGCAGGTTCGTTGCTGTGCCCACTGCCCTGGGGAGCCTGTTCAGTGCCTGACCACCTCTGGGTGCAGAACCTTTCCCTAACCCCCAGCCTGACCCTCCCCTGTCCCAGCTCCATGCTGTTCCCTCGGGTCCTGTCGCTGAGCACAGAGCTCAGCGCCTGCCCCTCCGCTCCCCTCGTGAGGGAGCTGCAGGCCGCCATGAGGCCTCCCCTCGGCCTGCTCTGCTCTGGGCTGAACAAACCAAGGGACCTCATCCGCTCCTCATACATCTTGCCCCACACATCTTGCCTTCCAGACCCTTCACATTCTTTGTAGCCCTCCTTTGGGCACTCTCTAGTAGTTTCATGTCCTTCTTATATTGTGGCACCCAAACCTGCCACAAAAGTACTTAAGATGAGCCTGCACCAGTGCAGAGCAGAGCTTTTTCCTCCTAAACTGATTTTGATCATTATCATTTTGCACATTCTCCAGGTTATGATTTCATTTTGTAATTAAGTGAACAGAATAAGGAAAAGTTGTTTTGCTTTTTCTGCTTCCACTTTCCTAGTACTAAGCAGAACAGGAACAGCCACTGCAGTACTGTGGCCACAGCTCCTTTGGTGCTGAACCAGCAACACCACAGGTGTTGCAAGCACATCCACTGAGGCACCATTTCAATGCACCAGGTGCTCCTTCCATGGCATAAAATCAGGCTGCAGATTAGAGTAAAAAGGCTTGAGAACTGAACAAAGTTAACCAGCACCAGGAACAAACCTGGACAAGTTGAGAAGAGAGCACTGCTTCAGAAAAAGGGGAGCCGAGTACAAGATCTGGATAGAGAGGCTGCTCTACTGCATTTTGTATTGGAACATCATCCTCTTATTAAAATTCAAGGTAGCTGCTTCTGTAGATGAGAGGGACCTACTTAGCAATAAGTCTTCTGAAGTCCAGAAGTGAGAAGCGCTTCTTCAAGCAGCATGTAGTTAACCTGCAAAATTTGCTGCCAGAGGAGGTCAGAAAGCTAAGTGTGGAATCAGATAATTCAGCCAATAGTAAGTTTGTATTTCAGCAAATACAACTAAATGTAATTACTTTCAACTGTCAAGTATCACCGCTGAAGCCAAGAATAAACCCTCCCCTCACACCATGACCACCAAATGATTAAGCTGAAGTCTGTGTGACTTCAAGCTTGTCCTAAAGCTTCCAATATCATTGCTGGAAGCAAGGCACCTACTGTGATGCCTCATTAAGGCTGAATAACTTATATTTTTAAATGCTTGATGTAAGAATCCCTGCTGTATTCTTTCCTAGGGGCTAAATTTTAAATATTACTTCCTGTACAGTCATTATAATTTATTTTATTATTTCATATTTCATCAATATTAAGGGAAAATGTTTGTCGGAAAAGAAGGCTTCAGAACACACTCACTCTTCACCTCCAATTACCTGCTACATCTGCTTTCAAGTTTACTTTACAGATTTCTAGCAATCTTAACTTAAAAAAATCTGAAAAGCTGAGTGAAACTTCATTAAAAATTAGTTATTTTTATCCATTTGTTCTCTGAAGAGTTCAGTAGATTTGTAAAGTATGGGAAAATTGAGTCAAAGATAAGCAAGTAAAAAAACAGATGCTCTTCTCTCAGATAAATTTGACACACACCATACTTTGATAAATGCAGTTTTCTTATCAAAATATTTACATTTTATCTGGAAAAGAAAGCTTTTAACAGCACTAAAATATCAGAAGAAAAAAAATAAGGATTAGCAAAATGTAAGCCAGTTTTTAGCACTTCTTGCTTCCTCAAGAAGATGTTACTCAACAATTTCAGATATGAATATACTGCTCACTATTTTAAGTTTCTAAATATAGAAATATGTCCAGGAGCTTGAGGAATATGTTTTACAGGCTCACAAACAGTTTACCTATTCCCCACAAAACAAAAAAGAAATCAGTGATGGAGTCACCCACTGAAAAGGTGAAATACTGATTCTGTGATAGTTTCATTTTGATTTCTCACATGCAATGCTGTAAAAATATCACTTTATCTAGCATAGTTTCAAGGAATTCATGAAGCATGTTTATAATCCACAGTTCATATCATCATACTTTCTCAACAGATAAACAAATAAATATTACTTATGCATTCAAGCTACTTCAAATTTTGTCTGGAGACATAATTGCAAAGTAGCATGTTATGTTTTCTGCTTATAAAGACACAAAGGAGGGAAGTGAAAATAATTTCTCCAATTTCTTATTTTGTTTCAGAACGTGCATTAAAAATAACCTGTTTAGGAGAACTGAACACCTGATATGAAACAGGTATTTGAGCTAAAAGAGACAATTCATAGTAACCACTTCAGACTGAAGAAACTATTCTCTTTCAGTTGAGAGAGAGGCTTCTCCGAAAAGAGCAGGAGGCTCATTTCCTCCTGCAGCTACAAGTAGTGGCCTCAGTTGTTTTTTTGTTAATGTTTTAACTGTTGTATTTGAGAACCAATTCTAAACCTGCCTATACTACAAGAATGTTAAAATAAAACATACGTACAGAAGACACCACTGCTGGATTCCAGAAACACTCACTTGGTGGGGAGTATGAATCGCTAGCAGGATGTTGCAGCTGAACAGGCAGGTGCTGGCTGGTAGTACTGCTTGCTCTCACAGTTGCTTGCAGATGTTTGTTGTTCATAACTGTAATTATAATGCATATGGAATTCCAACAGAGCAAAAAGACTAAGAAAACACTGTGGTAAAAAATCATTTATAAGTGACTGACTTGACAGACGGCAGACAATTCGCATATTTGATTTATGAACAGTAGGTAATGAGGTTATTTATAGAAAAAAACATTTAAGGGCATTTTGGTGGTATTGGCAGGGAATTATGTGGGAGCAGGAAGCAGGCTAATTGTGCTTTCTCTAGGAGAGCTCAGCTGGAGGTGCAGGGGAAACAGCAGGAATCACTGACAGTAACTCACAACAAGAAGGCAGCTTTAATTCACTCCTTTGAGAGGTTTCATTCCAATTACACACAGTGCTCAGTGTGAGTCACCCCAAGGTTAGGGTATGCTGCAAATTTCTAAAGCAAGATACAAGACCTCATTAAAAAATACAAAATCCCATGCTCTTGCTAGTATGACAGATACACATTCAAGCTGTATATTCATGCAATGGGGAAGAAAAGAGTAAGATTTAATTATTTTGACACTCTAGAAGTATCTAGAAAACTGATAAATAAGAAACATCTCTTACCATTCAAAAGGAGCAGATGACATGCTAAAGTCTAGGAGCATTTATCTGAAATTCACCAGGAAGTCAAAGGTGATTCATTAACAGCAATATCCAGAAATACTTGTTAAGGACTGGGACACATTGTATAAGGGAAAAAAATCATGTCCCTCAAGAAATAAGTCTTAGGTCAGTACAACCTGCAATAACTTCTTTAGTCATCCATTTACCCTGACAGATGCCTGGGGTCTGCGGGCTTCCCATCAGTGGCAGGTCAAAACAAAATCCCTGGTACTGTGACTGTCTGTTGGCCACCATCCAGAGGACATGCAAGCTATCGAGCCTGTCTGTTCTCTCTGGTCAGAGAGAAACAGGCACCTTCAAAAGATAACTCGTCGCAGCTATTGCTTTCTGTTGCCTACAGAGGGAGTCTAGACCAGCTTACACAGAAGGCAGAGACAACTTCTGCAAAATGAAGCCCATACAGAAAAGAAAATCATGCAACAGTGATAAAGCAACTGTGTTAAATCTATCAGAAAGGTACTATCTAGCAGTAAGACCATTCAGGATTATATAGTGCATTATCCTGTCTCCGGTGGTGCCTACAAGCAAATTCCAAGGGAGAGGTAGTACAGAATACTCCCTTGCAACTCTTTCTGCTTCAGTTATCAGCTCTGTGAATATCCCAAGCCTGACATAACTTGTCCGTTGGTTACTCTCAAAATACCTTTCAAATATTTGCTCAGTCTCCTTTTTTCCTCCTTTATCTTTTTGCAGACACAACATCCTTGAGCAAGAACTTCCCCTGACCTAATATCCACTGCAAGAACCATCACCTCCTTTTGTTTGCTTTGAAGCTAACTCCTAACAGCTTCAATTGTAAACCTGAGCTTGCATAGTACTGGAAGAGACAGTGAACAGTCAGTTCCTATCCCGCTGCTTCTTGCCACTTCAGATCCAGTAAACATCTAGTATCTGCTTTAAATCATCTCTCCCAGGCTGAGGAGTCCGAGCCCACTAAGTCATTCTTGCTATGGAAGCTATGCTATGCTTTAGATCACCTCTGTCACTAGCCTCAGGCCCTTTCCAAGTCCTACCATATCCTTTCCAAGACAATAGGAACAGAGAATTGCATACAGTCAGTATCCAAGCAAAGGGCAAAGCCACTGCCATTATTTGAAACAGGAGTATAAAGCTGTCTTCTGTTTGCTATTTTTGTTCTTACTCTCTAATATTCAATAAACTTCTGCTGAACACTATAAAACTCCAAATTCTTGTTCCTGAGTAGCCGTCACAGTCTATTACATTGCAGAAAAGCTAGAACAATTTACAAAAGTAAAGACTGGGGGAAAACTAGCTATTCAGTCATGTACTGGGGCTATAATTCCTCACTGTTCTGCCCTACCTAACTTAATATCAGATCATGTCGCTGCTTGCCTTCCTTTTAAGGATGGTTCTATTCAGTGTTTTTCTCAGTGGTCTGGATGCAGAACCCAAGTGCATACAAAGCGGCACCAGTCAGCAGCGGGCCCTGGCAGCCAACAGGGCCAACCTTTTGGGGTGCCTCAGGCCCGGCACTGCCAGCTGGGTGAAGGAAGGGATTGTCCTACACTGCTCTGCCTGCCGCGGCCTCGCCTCGAGCGCCACGTGCAGGTTTGGGCACCACAGTATAAGAAGGACATAAAGCTATTAGAGAGCCCCTGAAGGAGGGCTATGAAGATGGTGAAGGGTATGGAGGGCAAGACGTGTGAGGAGTGGCTGAGTTCCCTTGGGTTGTTCAGCCCAGAGAAGAGGAGGCTGAGGGGAGGCCTCATGGCGGCCTGCAGCTCCCTCACGAGGGGAGCGGAGGGGCAGGCGCTGAGCTCTGCTCTCTGGGGACAGCGACAGGACCCGAGGGAACGGCATGGAGCTGGGACAGGGGAGGGTCAGGCTGGGGGTTAGGGAAAGGTTCTGCACCCAGAGGTGGTCAGGCACTGAACAGGCTCCCCAGGGCAGTGGGCACAGCGACGAACCTGCTGGAGTTCAGGAAGGGTTTGGACTATTCTCTCAGACACATGTTCTGATTTTTAGGTGGTCCTGTGTGAAGCCAGGAGATGGTCTCAAGGATCCCTGTGGATTCCTTCCAACTCTGGATATTCAATGCTTCTTTTTCAGGCAATTAATGACTATACTGACCCATGCTTCACTCTGCAAAGATTAAAATAACAGTGTGACTATCACTGCACTCTACAGCTAGTATCAAAGAATCACACAATAATATAGTAGTATTGTAGCACCAGATCCCAGCACCTTCTATAGCCAGGAAATTGAAGTTATTATCATACTTATTACAGAACTGTGATACAGGTATTCTGAAAAAAAAAAAAGATGCATGCAATTTTGTTCTCCTATTGGTCCATGGAAACTCAGGGAGTTCACAGCCTTCAGCACCAGAAGGGATTTCTTCCTGTATAAACCACGTGGTTTATTCCAAAAACTAATCTGGCAACCCCCATAATCCTCACTGTCATCTGTACAACAGCAGGGATATGCAACACTTCAAAAAATTTAGTCACATCACTAATAATTTAAAAGTTGTTTAAGCATGTTGTTTTGAAGTAAGAGGAAAAAAAGGCAGTTGCTTCTTTCCTTTAGGTCATCAGGTCTATAGACTTACTATTGCTGCTATTAAACATTGACCAGCAAAAGAGTTGCCACTGTAGGTAATGAAGGCTTGTAACTTAGAAATTGTTTAATAGTGGAGGTACATAGATGTCCTGTTCTCTGCGCTCTGCAGAATGGCTCTTCACTTCTTTTACCACGCAGGAAGCATCTAGCAAGAATTATCAGTATTTTCCACCCAAGTACAAGTGTGTCTACACACAGAGCTACTCTGCAGTTCACAGTCCTTTCACCTGTTATTTGCAGATTCTGATCCTCCTTCAAACATCACATCCAACACTTGGCAGCAGTTTGATACTTGCTGCTACAAATATATCCTTTGGGTTAGGAGAGATGCCTAAACTTAATTTTCCTTTTATTCTACTTGTTATAACTCTGCTTTGCCTTCCTCACAGCAGAAGCTGAACTAGATAACAAGTAAGTATATCAAATGCTAACGATAGAATGGCTTGGAGATGTTAACACATGGCCTGTATTGATGCTCAGCCTAGGAAGTTTGCTATACTCTCAAAGCTTCAGAAGTTGACCTTTTTCTTCAAGGTGCCCAGTCTACTACTCCATCAGAGCAACCAACCTGCATCCAGTGCAGCTAAGTCTTTTTCAGGAGGAAAATAGAACCACTGACATATCTATGTAGATTAAAAGGTGCTGATGAATCTATTCTTCCTTGATGCCAAAGCAGTATACCTATAAAAATAAATCACCAAAAAGCTCCTGTGAGCTCCATTGTCTGCTGAAGTGTTCTCAGTATATAGATTAAAAAAATAAATCAAAGCAACTCCCTAGTTAAGCAAACTCTCAACCAGCCTACTAGTTCAAAGCCACCAGTTTGAACAAAAGATCTGTTTTTTTCTCAGAAAGCATTAGAGAGATATGTCTATAATAAATCACATGAGATGTAAAGACAATGACTCACTTCATTATCTTTAAAGCATGAGAACAGAATACTCTAGTGAGACAAAAGTCCCTAGGAAATGCTGATATCAGCTGCACTTTGCTCTCTGGTAGCAGTCTCAGCAAGGTAGGAACAATAAAAAGATTCTGACAAACTACTGCAGAAACAGTACTGCAGAGATTATACGATTTTAGACTGAATTTCTATGTTATACATGCTCACTTTATAGTTACAAAAAAGCTCCCTTTAAGAAACAGGTCTGCAAATTCAGCCTAAGTCTCAAAATTAAATGTGGTCCAGAGTCAAGGAACAAATATGCCAGCAAAATAAGTTCTGAGTACCAAAGAGACAAAAGTAACCTCTTGGGATGTAGTAATAATTTCTGCTAATAAATCATAGTGGTTAGAGTTCAATACACTCCAAAACTGACACTTTACTATGAGTAAGAAAAAAAGTTGTAAGATCTTAATATGTTGATACTGTGTCAAACAGAAAATTCCTATTTTAATTCATCTGGAGCACTTACTGCCTACAGGCCACCTCAGAAATACGAGGGCACATCCTTTTTTTCCTGATGCAGCCTGAATCTTTATCGCGAACAGGTACGTTCTATCTGCTCTATCTGGCCGACTAATAGCCACTGATGACTGCAAGCAACTCCTCCCAAAAGGATCAAAAATCCTGCCTGGAATCCAGGCAATAAATGTAGGTGCTGAAAGCTCAGAAACACATCCATAATTTGGTATGCGCACACACCATGCAGTCACTGCCTGAGATGCAGTGCTGCTGACAAGACTAACTTGAGAATTATTTGCATGAGCATAGACCCGAAGCTCAGCTTTATTAGCCCTGATGCACTGCCTAGTACTTCCAGTTACCTGAGGAGGAATATTCAGAGGTAAAATTAAAGTTCCATTAAACTGCTGTGTGGCAGAGGATGCTCAAGAGCTGGGTTTTCTTTTCATTACCCTGTTACCTGAAATCAACATTTAAGTGCTGAAACGAAGTGCGTGGGCATGAAGAAAACTGAAGATAGTGACGACCAAGTCTTTTGAATTAGAGACTAGACACACGGAGAATAAAGAACCTTAAACATTACTGTCTCGACTGTGTAATTTCGATAAACAAATACTGTGAATACAGGTTACCAACTAAAAACTCCCAGGTATTAAATCCTGAAAGTTTGGTGTTTTGACAGGCTGGGGAATGATTTTCTACTAAGCACATCCTCAACCATAGTCCTGCCCTGACTGTGTCTGATAGAGTCCAGAGGCAAAGGCTGTAAGCGGCCTGACAGTCTGTGCTATGAGTACGAGAGGTGCCAATGCAGGACATCGCTGCACGCTATAGCTCGCTCCACTGGTTGCATGTGATTAAAGTGTGGCTGGCTGAGCACTGTGAAACAACAACAAAACCCCCCGAAGTTTTATTTAGCAGACCCAGCTTCCATGCACAGAATCTACTGCTACCACATTTTAACACCACCCTGCAGGCCAGTCAGCTTATGAAGACCGAGTAATGCTGCACTTCGGGTCTGTGTTATAAAATTAAGGCCATGACCGATTAGAAGCAGAGCGAAGATATAGTCACATGAAAAATGTGAATATGCCAATCAGTAAACAAATAGCTGTTGACTTCGTAGTAACTAAGGATTAACATCACTCAAAACTGCCAAAGGGCTTCTGCCCAGTATGACAAGCCCTACGCTATTTTATTAGTTAACAAGTCAATGCGGGATTTCTGTAGTTATTCCTTCGATCACAATAAAAGCTGCTCCTTTCCTTTGTCTACGTGGACAAAGCAGCAGTAACTCAGGCCCCATGAGTTACCATAGCTGATGCTGTTCTCTCATGAAAAATATAACTCTTCGATATCTACCTTGCAAGTTTTATTGTAAACTTGATTTAAAAAGTAAGTATCTTTTTGTATGTCCTTAAGTTGATTACCCTGTTTCTGTATTCATAAGTTTTAGTTTGCTACAAGATATAAATTGAAGCATGAGCCACACAAGGCAGTATTCCAGTATTCTGCATACAGTTCTGTATATTAGTTTATCACAGTGGGGAAGCTTAGACCATAGAGATATAAAACTGAAGAGAGGAAAAAGTTCATTTGGTTCATGTGTCGTAACAGCTAACAGAGCAAGTTACTTGAAGAGACACTATTCAATTGCATGAGGAAAATGGACATAAGAACTTGCTGTTAAAGCCCTTTCAGAACATACACTTTATCTCCTTACCAAGGAAGGTAGGAAACTAAAAGATCATCCCTTCTCTTGCTGTACCTACATTACATTGCAAGTGCATGTATTATTCTGAAGCCGTGGTTCCCTTCAATATCCAAATAGAGATTTTATTTTTAAAAAGTCAAAAATTGCAAAGAGTATAATTTATCATGCCAGTTGTTTCCATGCTTAGGTATTTAACTTCACAGGTGAAGTTAGGGTAACAAATTTATTTACTTTTTCTAACTCCATAAACTATTAAAATGGAAAGTCATAGGTAATAGTTTACATTTAAATTGGAGACATTTTAAGCTTGGATACTAGTATTACTAGAATATAGTATTACTAGAATAATTACAAGCATTCATCTCCATTCAGCAAAAAAAGCGTTGAAGACAGAAACTAGAATCATCAGCCTTTGTAAAGAGACTTCAGAAGATACTGAAGAACAAGGGAGGGAAAGAGAAAAACAAAAGAATTCATATACTTAATTCTGTAAACTCAAAAGCATCATACCTAAGTCTTCAAAGCCTAACAGCTTCTCATCCTCACCAGAACTAGTATTTGCCATTAAAAAAAAAAGAAAGCTGGATCTACATCATGGCCTTTATTTCAGTTTATTATCAGATTGAGCTCTTGAAACAAGCTAAAACATTGAAGTGGAGGCATCTTCTACACTACAGGTGAACACTTAAAAGTTAAAAAAAAAAAAATGAAGTAATGCATAGGTGAATGTATCGTAACTTTTATCAAACAAATTATTTAGTCACAAAGACTTTGGTATACAGTACTGTTCATAAGAGATATTTTAAAACATTATCTTAGAGGTAGTTAACTAGCAAATCTAAAATGCACTGAATACACAATCTTAACCTGTAAAGTAGGGAAAACATTTGTTCTTGCTATCAGATCCTAAAACATTATTTCACAGAAGAGAGACCTCCTTTCCTCGGGAGCTTACTGCTCACTCAGTTTAAACTGTAGTGTGGGAAAAGATTCAGTATCATACAGACAGTAGACGTGACACCTACATCTATTGCTGAACTTTGATTAAAACATGAGAGGTCGTGCTAGAACAGAGCAGGCTGTAGCACAGGACAACTAACTTCCAGCTCACACAAGACAGCTTAAACGCCTGCGTGCTGCAGTGGACTCAGCAGGGTTGGCTAAGGAGGATAGGGCAGACATTTCAGCCTCCATACTGGGCTGTAACGATGCTGTCTGAAGGCCACACTTGATATGCCTGGGGCCGTTTTGAATTGTTTTCGGTCATACCTGAGTGCTCGCACATGATGTTCAGACACGCCTGAACGGAAACCGCATGTGAATTTTCCCCAGGTCAGTTTTGACTCCAGTACTTTTCATCATCTTTAAGATGTTCTTGAGAGAAATTTTTGCAAGACAGGGCTTGGGTTGTTACTATGCTAACGATACATGTCATACCAGAAAACAAATAAATAACAACTGTCAGACACACAACCGGATAGCCACACATCTGCTGGCACTTTGATTAGTTAACTGACGGACAATCTCCACAGACAGATCTTGCACGTCACTGTATAACGTATTAAGTGAAAGGATTATCTAAAGCACTTATCTCCTTTTGCATTTTCAAGATATGTTTGGGGATAAAAGCCGATCAAGACTACAGGTTGCTTTGCCAAGTATTTGTCACAAACTGGTATGCTTAGCTCAACAATTACATTGTTCTTAGCTAGGATTCTAATCTAATTTGTTGCTTAAGCTTCCTCCAAACTTGGTCCCTGTAGCAACTCATGTTACTACCACACCAGATCCAACCAGGCTTCGATGTTTCAAACTTTCACTTACAAGAACAGGTACAATCACGCCTTCCTCCATAAAACCCTGTCCCTTTACAGTCTCTCCGAGAATTTTGAAATATATCCTTGAAGTACAAAGACACTCAAAGTCTGATAACACAGTAATTCTGTAGTGCTTTATTGCTTCCATGGTGGTGGTAAGAGACAGTGTGATAAATGTTCAAGCCAACCAATTACTTCAGAAAACCTGGGAGATGCCTTAGCCATTAGGGTGTTCATATCACCACATTTTCCATATTAAGACCATCACGAATACATGCTCTGGAAATTATAAACTTCTGTCAGTGAAGGGAAACATTCATGTCAGACATTAAACGCACGGCATGCTATGTTATTACTGTTGGTGCTAGTCCAAATAGTTTTAGTTTGGCAGCAGTATCAATGGGCTTTCCATTGCTGATGCATGCAAACCCAACTTATGGTTTCAGTAAGGCAGTTATATCACTGTACACATCTGAACGATGTAAGAACAGGTCAGTAGATCTATTCCTATGTATTTGTTTTTGTGGCAACAAATACTTAATCTCAGGAATAAGACACTATTCTCAAATAACCATTCTTAAAGCACCTATCGAGCTCTTCATAACTCCCTACTACAAGTTCACACACGGCCGCTGCAGCAGTATGTTTTGCCAAATGCTCCAAAATACACAAAAAACGGGTGTTTTCCCCCAGGTCTTTGGGGAAACAAAAACAATGTAAACAGAACGTTTGCTGTGCATTTTATTATTGCTTAACATCATCATGAAGTTTCAAGGACTGGAAGATAAGAAACGTAGTTAATATTGCCTTAATGACAAATTTAAAGTCATTTTCACACCAGCTGAGACTACAGAACGTGGTCAGTAAGCTCAGCCTAACTTTCTAGGCTAAGCAAGGTTACAGGATGCAACGAGATCAGGCACGGGCCATGGCTAGTAAGCAATACGCAGTAGTGATATATTCTACTACAAAAAACACTTCATCCTTCACTCGTATACACCAGAGATTGAGCACACGAAAGCATGCTACCAGCAAGTTACTGTGATTTAAGAAGGGATCTGAAGTGCCAAAATTTAAACACATAAACAGATTTGTCAAAAAGTATTCCATGTACTTCCCAGACACAAGCTTCTCTGTTTAGTCTGACATATGCAGTATGATTAACAATAAAAACTGTTATACTTTTAGATTTGAATTGCAATAGAAAATTAACAGATCACTACACAAACAGAACTATGCTACAAATAAGCACTGCATCAGCTTAAATAATTTCAGTAGATACTATTCACAGCCAGTATGAAACTATACGCAACCACAAGCTTCATAAATAATGAGCATGGAATAAAGATGATTACTGGCAACCAGAAAGCTTCCATTTAGCTTCCCTCCACTTTATTTCACTGTGGAAGGATCTTATTGTCTACTAAACTGTATAGGACAAGACTTCAAAAGCTAGGCTAATAAATAGCGTGACTACTGCTCAACAAATGGGGGGGCTTACAAAGGCTATTCATGCATACATGAAAATTAAAGTGGCAGAGAAAAATCAGCTTCATTAAAAGCTTATAACTGCATTTATTGTAAGTTATATTGTAACTTATCTAAATCTGTCCACAAGTGATTAAGCGTGGTTTAATTGGAGAAGCTCAGCACACGGAAACGTGAACTAACAAGTGCGCCGGCCATCACGCCCACTGCGTGCTGTGCGAAGCTCAATGCAGTGTGTTCTGTGCTGACCCAAGGAAGGCCACAAAGTTCTCCCACAGTTCCCTTAAAGCTTACAAGGGAGTGATCTTACAGCAGTGCAAGACAGAGGCAAACGTACCCCAGGTGATATAATTCACAAGGCAACACAGGCAGAACAAAATGAGACATCACAATTAACCACAACGAAGGTAACTGCTATGGGAGCGAAACACCAGATACAACTCCATCCTTCTGCAAGCGACCAGCAGAAGGAGCTTCTGAAGAGGATGAAGCACGATGAACAACTGATATTACGAGGCCAGATCCCTGGGGAGGAAATCACCTTCAAGAGCAAAGTTGAAAGCACAGAGTTCATCAGAGCCACAGCATACCAGAAACAGTGAGCACAGAGAAACTCCACAAACAAAAACCAGAAAGTATTCCTGGGAAGGATGCTGACAGCAGAGCAACACAGGAGCCCTCAAGCGTGCCTAATGAGATCACCGTGTTGGACCACAAACCAAAAGGAGAGTAAAGCAGGGCATTAGGTAAGCAACACCCTGGGGGCAACGCCAGGGCATTTGTTGGAAGGGGCAGCGGGGAGCCAGGAGATAACACAGGGCTGGTGGCTGAGACCTGAGAAGAGAAAGCAACAGGAAAGAGCAAAGAAGGCGGTGCGAAGAGCAAGCAGAAATCAGAAAACAACGCGAGACCCTACAGGAAGAAAAGAAACACGAAGAATGAAGACACCGGGAAGGAGCGCACCAGGACACCTTTCATCTCGGCGCCACTTCACAAGGGAAGGGCAGCACCCCAGGGCAGCCGGAGCACCCCAGGGCAGCCGGAGCACCCCCTGCGGGCGGGCGGGCAGAGCCCCGAGGCCGCGGCGCCGAGGCCGGAGCAGCAGCAGGCGCTCAGCCCCCTGCGGGCCGCCCAGCCCCGGGCCGCGCCGCCGCCATTTTACCCACCCCGAGGGCCGGGCCGGGGGCGCCGCGGCCGGGCGGGGCCGGCCCCGGAGGCGGAGAGGGGCGGGCGGCAGCAGCGTTGCGGCGGGGCCCGGGTTCTGCCCGCGGCCCGCTACCTGCCGGCCGTCGCCGAGCCGCGCCAGGCCGCCGGCGCTGCCGGCCGCCATTTTAGGCGAGGAGCCGGGGCTGCGGCGCTGGCGGCTCCTCGGAGCAAGCCCCGAGCGGGGCGGGCAGTCGGGGGGCACACGCGGCGGATCCAGCCTGTGGCAGCGGCTGTAGTGTGCTGAAAGCGAACCCTCTTGCAGTCAGGGAGAAGATAAGCCAGTTTTGTGAAAATCGTGTTTGTTTTTTTTTTTTTTTTTTTTTTTTTTTTTGTAATGGCACTTAAAACAGCATTAAAAAGGGAAGTTAAAGAGCTGCCTAAAAAGAATCTATAGAGGCTCATGGAGAAGCCTGTCAGAGCCTTTCACTGATAACGGGTGGCCTGGAGCTACCTTCCAGGTCACAGAATCATAGAATGGTTTGGGGCCTCTTGTCCCCCAGTCTGTACAAATCCCAGGGTACAGAATACGTCACTTGCTCTTTTTACATTTTGTATTGTTGGTGATTGCCCAGCCTTCTGGTTTATCAAGATCTTTCTGCAAGGCCTCTCTACCGTTGCAGTCAACAGTGCCTCCTAATTTAGTATCACAGAACTATGGAGTGGTTTGGGTTGGAAGGGACCTCAAAGCCCACCCCATCCCACCCCTGCCATGGGCACGACCCCCCCACCAGCCCAGGCTGCCCCCAGCCCCATCCAGCCTGGCCTTGGGCACTGCCAGGGATGGGGCACCCACAGCTCCTCGGGGCAGCCTCAGCCAGGGCCTCACCGCCCTCAGGGGGAAGAATTTCTTCCTAACAGCTCATCTAAACCTACCCTCTTTTAGTTTAAATCCATTACCCCTCGTCCTGTCACCACATCCCCTGACAAAAGAGTCCCTCCCTCCCCAGCTTTCCTGCAGCCCCTTTAGGTACTGGCAGGCCACTGTAGCCTTCTCCCCGAAGCCTTCTCTTCTCCAGGCTGAACAACCCCAACTCCCTCAGCCTGTCCTCATAGCAGAGCTGCTCCAGCCCCTGAGCAGCCCTGTGGCCTCCTCTGGACTCGCTCTAATACGTCCACGTCCTTCCTGTGCTAGGGCCCCAGAGCTGGACACAGTGCTCCAGATGGGCTCTCATGAGCACAAGGTCACGATGTCATGAAGTCCTTACAATGCTGGCAGCTGAAAGAGTGTGCTAGGACAGCTGCCACTTCTCAGACACCCCCCGTGCATGGCTGCTAATCACTGGTTTTAAATTAGGAGAGCATACTTGAGTTCAGTTGGCCTGCTGCTCCCACCGTTAAGCATTCTTACCTTCCATAATACATTCACATTGTCAGATGGCTCCGCAACAATCTTTCTCCTTCCATAACCTGAAGTTTCTAGCAGGTTATAATGTGGCCAGTTATAATAATCATTTGTCCTTTTGGCAGCCAATTCAGTAACTCACTTTGCACTGATCATTTTCCTGCCATATGTAAGAAACGTATTGACAAATGGCTTCCAGTATTACCGTTTGCATTGAGCTTTTTTCAAGTTTCATACATCAACAAGCAGCATGACTCAACATACCTGTGAAGAGCCTGCTGTCACCTACATTGCATCATCATAAGATGGTTTCACCAGGACACCTAGCTTCGCATTTCTAAAATTCTAAATTAACATGAAACCACCTGTTTCTGACTGATGTGTTTTCACATGAGCTGAAACACTGCAATGGAAATTAATGTATTTCAGTAAAATGAGATAATTCCTTTAAAAATTGGCTTACAGTTTAGTGGGATAACACCTTCTAATTGTCATCGCGGTTTTAATAACAAAGTGTTTATACTGATAAATTAAATGATGAGATTGAAATGTGCTGTTGTGAAATAGAGGCATCAAAGCTCTGTGCAGCAATGTCTTGTGCCCATGGCCTCTATTTTTTAGAGATCTGAGACCCATCTTAGGCCCAAGAATGGGTTTGCTTAATTAAAACCTGAGTGATAGAAGAAAAAATATAAAATTTGCAGTAACTGAAAGCTGCCGTTGATGTGGATGACAAAATTGTGATATTGTGACTGGCATACATAGCAGCATGAGCAAATAACAGATGTACAAACATCTTTAATGTTTTATGGGGCCTTGAAAGATATTTCCAGACCTGTCAGGCTTGGAGTTTACATGTGAGGATTCCCCATCTGGCACTGAAAGCTACGAAAAAGGAAAAAAAAAATGAAAATGGCAATGTCTCTAACATCTTAGTCATTAACCTCCTTGATGGACTCTTGATGCTGCATGTTACCTTCTGTTTGATACCGTGCTGTTCAGACTGTGGCAGAGGCTGGACCATTCCTGGTCAGACTGTGTGGAAGATTAGGAGCCTATATATGGTGGCCAATATAACAAGACCACTTGAAAGTGAAATCCAACCTGAAATGGATTTCTGGGCAGATAAAACAGATACCATCAGTGCAACAATGCTGGGAATTTACTATAAGGGGCCTTGCAGAGGCCAAGTCAAGGTAGGTGGAGGAAAGATATTTGCATTTTCATTATGTGAATTTCCATGTGTTCCAGTGTAATTATTACCAGGTGTAAAGTATTTCCATGCATACGTGTGCAATAGATGGCAAAGCACACATCCTCTATATATGGCTTTGCTGCTATATTGCAAGTTTCTGTCCTCCAGGTGAGATCTCACTGCTCTTACACTGTAGGAAAAGGTTCATTAACGTGATTTTTAGTTATACTACTCAACTAAGTAAAGCTCAAATTATGAGTTGTCTATGAATGGCAAATAACATCGCATATTTTAATGTAGCAATGTTCTGATGTTACTTTTTGAAATTTTTGGCCGAAGCCAAATATCTTGACATGTATACAGGATTTACTTAGTCTTGCAAGCTTACAAGCGTGTCACACAAAATATACTGCTTTGTACCAGGGATATTATTGCACAATACTGTGTTACTGACAAAATACATTTGTTTCCTGAACAATGGTCGAATTTTACATTTAGACTCCTGTGCAGTAGAAAAGGATAGATATAAAGGGATGCCCTTTCCTATCAAAAATATGCTGGCAGTGGAAGAATGGAAAATTTGTGACAAGTGGAGCCCCTAAGGCCACTACAGGACTTAGAGCATAGGAAAGAGCTGACCATCAGAGCTCCTGCTGCAGCTCATCACAAGCATTTTGCTTGCACATGAACAGTTCACATCTTCACTGCTCACAAACACTCCTTTGTGCTAGTGCTCAGCGAGGCTCTCCCTTGTGTCTGAGCTACAGCTGGCTCTCCACATCCATGCGCGGAGGAAGCCTTCAGCTGACCACAAGCACCACAGAGCCTGGGGCTGTCCTGCTGGAGCTTCTACTCGAGCCCAAGAACTTGCTCTTCTCCCTGGACAAGTGCAGTGCGGAAGGACTCGTCCCCAGGCCGCACTGGGGACAAGGCCCCCATGCTGCTCCTAGGCCCCTTGCTGCTCCTAGGCCCCTTTTCTGCCCCTGGCTCCCCTCTCTGCCTGCCGAAGGCCCCAGCCAAGCAGGCCGCGGCCCAGCTCCGCTCCCGGCCCTTTCCGGAGCCATCCCCACGGGGCGCCGCCGCCTTCCCGCGGCCCCACCGACCGGCCGCTCCCCTCAGGCGCCTGTCGGAGCGGGCCGAGCCCCCTGCCCACCACCCAAGGAGGCTGCCTGGAGCCCCCCAGCCTTGGAGCCGGGACGAGGAGGAGCCCCCAGGTGCCCGCCGGGCCCCAGCCCCCCGCCGCAGCCGGCCGGGCCTCAGGCCCCGCTCCCCGCCGCAGGCCGCCGGCGCCTCACGCGTAGCACCCCCCCCCCCCATAGCCCGCCGCGAGCGGCCGCCCCCGGCCGAGCTCTTGACGGACGTCCCAGCGAGCCAATGAGGCGCGGGGCACGTGCGCGAGGCAGCCAACGGGGCTCGGCGGGCGGGACTTGGCGGCTCGGGGGGGGGCGTGGCCGGCGGCGCTGCGAGCGGCTCTCGTTGTGCGCGCTGCGGAGCCGTTACCCCGCCGCTGCACGGCCCTGCCGAGCCCCGCAGGTGAGGCCGGGCCGGCCGCGGGGCAGCGGTCGCGGGGCTCCCGGGGGGGGCCCTCCGGTGGAGCGGAGCGGGCCGGGCCTGGGGAGGGCGCGGGGCGGCGCGGAGGAGGAGAGGGCCGCGGCGGTGAGGCCTGGGCCTGGGCCTGCAGGGGGAGAGCTGGGGCCTGCGGGAGGCAGGGAGGGGCCCGGCCGCGGGGGGGCGCGGGGCTGCGGCCGGCGGGGGAGGAGCGGGAGGGCCCCGGCGCCGCCGCGGGGGCGCGGGGGGAGCCGGCCCGGGGCCGCGGCTGGGCTGAGCCCCCCCCCGGCACCCCCCCACCTCCCCCCCCGAGGGGGCTCCGTCTCCCACCTCGGCCGAGAGCGGCGCGTCCCCGCCGAGCGGCGGCGGCTTGGGGGGGGGCTCCCGGGGGGGGGGCTCCCCGCAGTGCCGCTGGTTTTAGGCCGCGGGGAGCGAGGCTCGGGGAGCGCCGTGCGGGGAGCTCGGGGCCGGAAGAAGTCGGGGCCGGAGCAGCGGCCCGCTATTGTTAGCGCCGGGGGAGGCTTCCCCTCGCTGCGGTGCCGGGAAGAGGCAGGAGCGCGTCGGGGGAGGACGCGGGGGGGAGGAACGCGTGGCGGGGCGGCCCGGGGGAAGGGGCGGCCCGGGGGAAGGGGAGCGGGGCTCCGGGGGAGCGGTTCGTGGGGGAGCGTGTGCTGGCGAACGCGGTACGTCCCGCTGGGGAGCGGGGGGGCACCGCCGGGTGCCAGGCAGGGGCCTTCGTCCGAGACGTGCTGAGAAAGGAAGCGTTTTTGACCGCACAAAGTGCTGCCGCTTGGCTCCCGTGGCTCGCGTGATGGGGCATCTGTGGAAAACCAAAGGTGGGAAGAAGTGGGAAAGGTGGAGATTCGTTGCCATTACGAATTCTGGTTGTTTTTGTTGTCATAACTCGTCACTTCTTGGAGTCTCTGCATTTCTGTTCCTTTTTCCTTGTATGCCATGAATGTGGATGTTGACTGCTCGTGTCGCTCGGCTCTTACCTTTTCAAGTTCAAGGACCGTTTGCACGCACTCATGTTTTAAACCACTTGTCTTTCCAGGTCTGTGTGAACAGTTCACAGGCTCTTGTATTTCTCTTTAAAACTGGGGCCCTGCATCTGTTCCAAAGGCTTTATCAAGCTCATGCGATCAATATGCTTTCTTAGATTTCCATTGACTCCAGGGGTACGTCTGTATTGCGTGATAAAGTCTAGATCCCTGAGCTCGTGAGTCTGCAGCGTGATCCATTGCTCTGTGACCGGCCTAGTTTTTGTTCTGAAGCAGTATAACTGTATTTATTTGTACGATGATGTGGGTGTCTGTGGTTTCGTGATTCAAAGTGTTCGATGCTCCTGACTTACAGAATAATGACCTGCCCCAGCAGCAGGCTCACCACTTGGTTTGGTTGGAATAAGAGCAGGAAATCTTAAGCTGATACTGGTGTTAAATATATTGCGTAGTGAGTTTACGGCCTTAACTCATTCAGCCCTGGTGTGAGTGGTTCTGCAGCACCAGATAAAGGTAGTTATGTGTGGCTTTCCTATGTAAACTGTCTTAGGCAGTGCCACGTTTGTGGGAGCAGTGCTAGTCCTGAGCAGTCTAAAGGGAAGTGTGAATGTTGTGCAGAGCATCTTTCTGAGCTTTAATCACTTCTGTTGAACGCAGCCAGTGTTCAGTGCTGACATTAGCTTACTGTGAAACGGGATCTAAGCCCTTAATTCAAGTACTTTTTGCTGGTTCGTGCACGTTCTGACACTTTTTCCCCCTGGAAAAACTCCTTGTCTTGACCCATCGGGGGCATATCATTATGTTTTCCGAATCCATTTCTTTAAGCTGTTATGCCTGCCTGCTTTCTTTCCTGAAGCACTGGTCTCTGTCATGTTTCTTATTTGTTACGAGCACTCTGTAAATACTAAAATGTTAAATTGAAAAAAAAAAAAAAAACCAATAACGTTAAAACGTTATTAGATGTTGCACTGAGTATGTATCTTATGGATAAGCTACCTGTAAGGATGGCAGACTTAGGTGCAGAAAACTCAAGCCTGCTGTATTTGCAGACTTGAAAAAGAGATGTTGAGAGGAGCTGCTCTTTCTGCACTTCCAAGTACTTTCTCTAAAGCATGGGAGGCAGCTGTGGGAGATTCCCAGCAATGTAAATGTTTAGTGACGTAGTCCCAGCATAGGAGAGGTGTTAAATTCTGCCTTCTGTTTAGAATGGGTGAGGGCACTTCTACTTTTTGATGTGCGGCTCTGTGATCTAGGCACCTGCAAGCTTCAAACTGCTGGCCTAAATGATCCGTGTGATTATACAACATTGTTTTATGTAGGTGATGTGTGCAAAAATAGATTTTAAGCTTCTTTTGGTTGTTTTTTTGGGACGTAGGGTGGAAATAAACTATGCTTAGAAGGCAGACATTCTTTGTGTATGTGATTTTTTGCTTTTTTTGTTTGTTTTTCACTGTTAGTAGCGGTGGCATAGTAAGTATAAATTACAGTGTTCCTCTCGCCCACTGCTTCCATTGCTGCCTTGTAGGAGCGCAGCAGCGAGTTCTGGTGTCTCATCAAGCCTTCAGAGATGGATTTCCAGCTGCTTGTGTTGTGTTGGTGAGCCAGCAGGATGCCATCTCCTCCTCTTGGTGCTTCATTTGCCATCCTATCCCATCAAAGTGAAAGTACCAGCTGCTAATCCAAGGATGGATCAGCGTGGGGGACAGCTGTTCTCAAAATGTGTCTGGAATCTGTAGTTTTTGTGTCCTCCCCTCACCTATTGCAAATGTCCTGCGCATAGGGAAGGAGTTGTTCACGAATGTTTTCTCTCCAGCACAGTGTCTCTGGATTGTTTTTGGACAGTCAAACAACCTGGCAACATCTGTAACCAGGAAGATGGTAGCATATTTTTATTTTTTCATATGTTTGTAGTAAACCTGTCCTTTTGAAAGTACCCGTGCAGCAGGTAAGACCATCTCAGCTAGAAAAAGTTGTCCAGCTGAGTCTTCCCTGCTGAAGAACTCCGTTATGTTGACTGTCAGCATCTCTGTCCCAGTGACACAACAGCCGTGGAAGGTGTTGACGTGAAGCTCTGAGCCTGCTCTCTCTGGCAAGGCTTACCGTTAACCTTGAAAGTCGGGGAAATCTCAGATCCAGCTGCAGTTGTTTCCTCCTATCTGAGCTGCATAATTTCCAACTGGCCCTTGTTCGTACGTATCAAGCAGAGATGATGTTGGGAGGCCCCAGTCCTCCTTTTCATGTTAAAGCAGCAGAGAGTGGTAATTATGGCCAGTCCTTATCTAATTTCTGACAGCCTCCTAACTATGATTAATTTTACTCCTGTGAATTGAGTTAGTTCATCAGATTGGTGGCAAAATGAGGTCGCTCCTCAGAAGAATGCAGCTTATTTTTTGTCCTCAAATGCGTATGTCTCTGGATGTCACTCTAAGCACTGTCAAAAACATTTACCAGTCAGTGTTTGGACATGAATAAAAAAACTTACAAGCTTTTTTAGGCAAATCTGATTGTCAAAGAATATGCAGAGCTATTTTCTTAAAATATTTAAATTATGATAGCTGGGATTTGTTAGCTAGTAATACACTTAAAAATAAGCTTATGTCCAAAGTTGCAAAAAAGAGCTTAAAATCTATTGTACTAGAAACCATTGATAGAGCAAATGGAAATAAAGTCTGTTGAAATGCAGTAATAGATTTTGGTAATAGCCACTTCTGCTTGAGTAGAGAGAATATTTTGTCAGAACTGAGAAAAATGTTGGAATTTTAAATATAGTCAAGCTGAGGGGGGGAAGGGGGGAAGAAGTGTCTTCATTCCAAGATCATGAAGGGGGTGAGAAATCAGTAAAAGAGGTCTATTAACAGTGGGAAATCTGAAGGACTGGCAAGCAGACGCAGTTCAATTGCCAGATTAACAAAAAGAGCTTGCATGTTAGTGTGAAAGGAGCAAAAGGAAGATACCCCTACAAGTTCAGCAACTTCCGTGACTTAACACTTAGAGTTTCAGTGTAAAAGAATCTTCCTGGATAGGTTAAAAGGCAAACTTTCTTTAAAAAAAAAAAAAGTGAGCTGCATTAGCATGTCTCAGTAGGCTGTGTGGGTTTTCTTCTTCTGGGGAGAAGAAAAACAAAGTACAAATGCCGAGTAATTCAAAGTGAAGACAAAATTTAAATTTGTCCTGTTTGCCGATTTGGAGTATTAGCCGTGGGGGAGAGGAATTCAGAGGAGACAGCTACACGGGGGGGAGTACTGACCAGGGAGCACTGTAGACAAGAAAAAGAAATAGGGTAACAGTACGGTGTGTGGGAAGGACGGACACCTCGCATTCTGCTTTTGAGTTCTCACGTGTTCTCAAACGCTGTGCCTTGAAGTTCAGGAAAATGGCAGTTCCAAGGAAACGTAGGACACGCGCTCAGGAAATGCGGTAGCTGCCAATCGGCTGGAGCACTGCAAGCAAGAAAACGTGACATCCGCGTTCCTCCTTACTGGTCGTGGACTTGTGTTTTGGTAATGGCATCAGGCGTCTCTCAAATATGGGTGTGCTACTCCATGTCTAAATTAATTTTATTTATAAGAAAACTCATCACCTGTCTTTGCAATTATACATTATAATAATTTGATAAAAGACTTAAGAGAGATTTTGACCTGTATTGTACATGCACGTACTAGGGTAATCTTTTGTGTTTAGTTACCAGGTTAAATTAAAGCTTTTCCCCACGTTTT
This sequence comes from Anser cygnoides, assembly GCF_040182565.1. Classification (NCBI taxonomy): domain Eukaryota; kingdom Metazoa; phylum Chordata; class Aves; order Anseriformes; family Anatidae; genus Anser; species Anser cygnoides. The sequence continues at coordinate 4,544,310 of NC_089899.1, read as the reverse complement.
CTTCTTGAATTGAAGAGAGAAGCTTGGGCCTTGGCTTTTGGTGGTGAGTCAAGGCTGAAGTCCTCAGCTGTTCGGAGTAATAGTGTGTGAACACCGGGCAGGTGGAACGGCGCTGGCCGGGCGCTGCGCTGCCGCCGACGCGCTCGGATGTCCGTGTGGGGTGCGGCGTGGAGAGCTGTTGGGGATAGGAGAGGAATTTGTGTAAAGAGTAGAAGGGGGTTTCCTGGAGATTACGGGTAAAGAATCTTTGGTATTCATAAAATCAAGGGATCTAGATCAAGAAATGGGGAGAGGTATTCTGCGTGTGGAGCATTGGAAAACTTTTTTTTTTTTCTGGAGGCATGTAGGCCTGGTGGAGTTTTTCTACTGGATTTGTTTGGCACTTTCCTTGACATAGTAGTGTCCTTTTTGTTCTATTTCAGGCGCGATCTCCAAGGAAGACTACTCAGTAGCTTCAAAATTGAGTGGTAGAGCAGTGTCTAGCCAGATAGCCGAGTTTGTTGTCTGCCTCTGAGTCACCCAGAGGGCTTACAGGGGGGAGGCAAGTCAACAAATAACACCCACGAGCTGAAGAAACAAGGGGAAGTCTCTTTGTGTAGCCCTAAAGTTCTCCTTGAAGCACCCCATCAAGATCCTTGAAGTCAACCAGCATATTTAAGAATAAACCCTTGAGACTGAAGTCTGAATTCTCAAGACAGCCGACTGTCAGACCTCTGCCAGCACCTTTTGTCTCGGTGCAGGATCCCTGTTCAGGCACCAGTGTTAACCCCAGCAAGGGGACTGACTTCCCTGCTGCACTGTACCTGCTGGGCTGAGGTGTTGGGTCAGTGACCTGTGCCAGCACCCTCGGGTCTGGGTGTCTTTCAGGTGTGCTTTGAGAGCTGCTGTGCCTAATAGGGTCCGTTCCCAGTTACCTAGGGAAGGTGCCACAAACCCTGTGCCCTGGTACTGTCCTGCATTCGCCTGGCTCTCTTTGGCCAAGTGTCAGATATCGGCGTAGCCATCGTGCTTCTGATATCAGAGACGAGAAGTATGTTCAAATAGCTCTGACCTTCTCAGGTTCAGCACCACTAGTGTTAGCTCTCACCTGTGCACCTGCAGTGCTGCACAGCCTTCGCTTTCTGGAGAGCTACATTGTGGGAGGGAGAATAGCTCGGTTGCTGGAGTGATAAGGCTTGCTGCCTGGATTTAATAAAAGTGCCAGCTGCTGGTGTGAAGGAGCACGGAACTCGTTGCTCATGGGAGAATTTTCCTTCTTCCTAGGTTCTGCAGTAGCTAATACATTCCCATTATCATCTGTAATCTGTTTAGTTGTCTGCATTCAGGTTTGTGAGCCCGGTGGTGGTCTAACGCCTTTGCAGACCCATAGACAAGGGAAAGGTACAGTGAGCCTCTCAACTGTGCATCTTCAGGATCAGGCATCTTGAGAATATTCCTACGTAGGCCTTCCTTGTAGGACTGCCTTCTTAGCAAACATCTTGCAGTGAAAGACTTAATAGCTCTGAATCACAGGATTTTCGATGCAGACGCTGAGTTTCATTTGGAAAAAGCTGCAATTGGTCTGTTGCCAGAGCTATTTGTGTCACTTTTCTTTTAAACCTTCTGGGATCTTCTGCACCTTTGAGAAGGTGATCTTCAGGGTCACTGCAATGTTTCCAGGAAAAAAAAAAAAGAATATGCTGGAGAGCTTTTCAGTCTGGTCATGAGAAGGCAGACCTGGCTGTGGATGAAAGAGCAATCTTTGAAGCAGATGATAAAGTGCTGGGCTATGTGAATTTGAGCACATCCAAAATTAAAGGAAGGTTAAGGCATGGTGCATATGGTTCCTGCTTCAACCTTGACCTCCTAAATTTGAGGGAAAACAAGCATTTATAAGGCTGGGTTATTTTAAACAGATCTTAATTTTAGGAACCCCATTACAGTGGAACTTAGTCTTACAATTTCCTTTGGGGGGAGGGAGAGGGCATGGAACTGAAGGTGTTTTTTGGGAAGGCTGCTGGGTGCCTCGGCAGTCTCGTTGCAAGTGTCCTTCCCAAGGGGAACTGGTAAGCCTAAAGATCATTCCTTAGGTAAGCCTTCTTTCCTTCCCCATCCCACAGCTGAGAATGTAAGCGCATTCACACTCCTGGCTTGTGTCAACAAGGACTGACAACCATCAGGTAATGGTTACGGGCCGAGGTTGGGTTCTGGGCCTGGTTCTAATCTTGCATCTCTGTTGACATTACTTGCTTGTTCTTGCTTTGAATAAGAAAGATTGGGAGGTTGCCTGTATTCTCTCAATGTATTTCAGTGGGAGTGGAATTAAGAACTTGATTTCTGACGTAGCATTTCTCATTTCTTCCATACCGACCATTTTTTATGGCTTTTTGGGAATTCTTTTCAGTATGCAAAGGTAAATAATTCTGAGATCTGTTCACCACCAGTGCAGGGAGCAATTTCCCACTGGCTTCCAGGATGGCCAGGAGGTATTTGGTGAGATGTTCGGAAGAAAGGAGCATCTTGTCAGCACTCTGCTCCTTTTCCTCCTCTCTACTATGCCGTTATCACTTCTGCATGTTTTGTTCCTGGTATCCCGTGAAAACATTTGCCAGGCCATTATGCAAGGGCTTCCTGTAAGTTGTTTTTTTTTTTTTTTTTCTGATGTCTGAGGAGAAGCAGATGGAAGGCTTCCTTCACGGGTCTTACTGCTTCTGAATCGACAGTGCCCTGGGTGCTCCGTGTTTATTGCAGGGCACGTAGCTGGTAAGGATTGCAGACAGTGAGATTAGAGGCCGTGGTAAAATGATTTAAAGTTGATAGCCAGTTGCCAAGCTCCTGTGAGTTTTGCTTAGTGCCAGATGTGAGCCTGGTAGCTTGCCAGGGTGGTGTGCTGGGGAGTTCCCTGTGCTCGGCAGCTGACCGGGGTGCCTCCTGTTGTAGGCAGCAGGTGTACCTGGGAGGATAAGGAAGGTGGATTTAAGTTGCTGCTTTTGGAAATCATTGAAATGCATAGCAACTTCATAAACTTGTCGGGAGAAGAATCTTGGCAGCAGGAAGGATTTGTTGTATCTCGGGCAAATTTGGTGGGGTGTGAAGGAAACCTGAACCTTCGTATTCAGAGCTGGAAAAATCTCATCTATGCTTCTTCCTTTAGTTATTAAATACTCCTAACTGTAGCGTTTCGCTTCTGTATTCAGCCTGTTGGTGTGTTGTGTGTCTAGGGCTTGAATTTTGGCCAGGAGGAAGGCAAACAAAGTTGCCTCCCATTACAACAATTTTGAGAACACTTAAGTCTTGTGGTTTTATAGCTTCTGTGTTGAGCAAAGAAGGTTCAGGTGTTTGAGTGTCATTTAGCAGGATAGGAAACTGGTTTGGGGGCTTGTGCTCAGGCAGTTCTGGCAGAGCGGGAAGGGAACCTGTGTTTAACTATATAATTTCACAGTACAGCTGAGACAACGTGACAGCCTGAAATCATCGGAAGGGGGGAGTCTCTTCCCCTGCTTCTAGCTTTACGGCTCTCCTCTCCTCTGGCGTTAGCTCTGGTGCTTATCTTGTTGCGAGGAAAGCAGATTAAAATTGCTGACGCAGCAAAAACGCTTCCCTCCTGGTGCAATTTTCCACTGCTTTTGTGATACAGATTGGTTGTGCTGTGGGCAGAGGGGCTGCCCTTGTTGACCCAGACCTGGGGGCGGAAGGCTGATGAGCGGCGTGGGTGGCAAGTTTCCGAGCTGCCGGCTGTCAGGTTGCTTCAAACTGTACTGCAAAAAAGAAGGGACTCAATTTCAGTGTATACTGTGCTAAATCTCAAGTTAACATAACTTTATTGGTGGCTTATTCTAAAAACAGTGCACTCTGTTTTTTTCCCCATTTAAAAGCCTGAATTTCATAAGAAGAAAGCACGAAATAAATGCCAGACATGACTTAACCGCTATTGGAGAAGGGACTGGAAGTCCCTACCTAAAGGCAGTATTCCCGATCTAGAGTTGGGATTTTTTGCCTCTTTCTGATTCTCCATGATTCTCCATCTAGCTGACAGCAGCAGTGCGGATGCTGGACGTGCTCGAACTTCAGCAGGCCGCGATCCATGAAACAAAGCAGCGCACCGTGGCCGCTCAGGCCCTTGGCGAGCAGTGGCTGGAGCTTCACCGGAATCTGCGAGCCGCTAATAAATACATCGCTGTCTGGCAGCGTTAAGTCACCTTACCTGAGAAGCCTGTGTGGTCATACGAGCACTTCTAGCCCAGCTTAATACCTAACTAAGTTGGCAAATACGACCGGCACCGCCGCGTGGTGCCGCGAGGCTTGCAGACTCACTGCGCTGCGACGGGCCAGGAGCTCTTGCATCCGCAGAGCCGGTGCTTCGTCTTGTAAAATGTCCCTTTCAGGTGGGGTTGGCTGTTCCCTTGGGTGAGGTGAGCACTGTGGAGGGGATACCTGCCTCAGACAACCTCGTCAGCCGGGTTCTCAAGGAAGCAGTTGCTTTTGTACAGCATCTTGTGTTGTTCTTTTGGCCAAACGAGTATGTTGCAGCTCTATTAAAATCGATACAAAGCTCGTCTTTGAGCCTGTGGTGACGAATTTTTCTGCAGTAGCGCTGTGAGTTTTGGTGAGCGGCAGATTTTGTGTTGAACTTGGAAGATTTGTGCTAATTCTTCAGGAGGGAGCTACAGTTGTGAGGCTGCTGCTGAGTTCCTGGTGCTTAGATTTGTCATCGGGCTGACTGCTCGCTGTTTCTTTTGGACATTAATGAACTGCTATGCTTAACGTTTGGATCTCTTGGTGTAGCATTCATTTACTTACGTTCTGGAAATGCTGTGGTATAAATCTGAATTTACATGGATGGAAAATGGAGTATAGCGAGCAGAGGCTATTAGCTAAGCAAGCGCTGCTAATTTGGTGTTGGTATTTTGCTAATGGTGTTCCTCTAGTGAGCACTTGGACTAAATGCCTTTATTGTAAAATCCATATTGCCCTTATTAGCCGAGTCTGGACTGGAAATGTGTTCATACTTCAGCATTATGGCAACTTTGTGGCGTAGGTTGAGGTCTGTATGCTGCTGGTGGGTGTAGGTGTTTGGCTTCTGCGGCAGAACGCGCCAATGGGGCTGACGTGGAAGAGGAGCGCTGAGCCGAGCATCAGGAGGCCCCGAATTCGCCACGGGTTTCGAGCAGTGCTGGAATTCCGCACACTTCACAGCTGTCTGTTCTTAAGAGCTGTTAACCAAAATGGCATTGTTTTGGAGCAAGAGATGTGCAGTGCCCTCTAGCAGAGGGGATGAACAAATGGCTTCAGCCAGCTTGAGAACCCGAGTCTAGAACCGTCCGGTGACCGAGCTTCCTGGTGCCGATGGCTTCCAGCACGAACGTGCCTGTCCGGGCTTCCCGAACCTGCCAGGCCTCACCTTTCTCCTGTTGCAGGAATAGGGCTTAAGTATCCTGATTCGGAATATTTCAAAGCAGCTGTAAAAGCACTTTTAAATGTCTAGTATTTTGGCAGGCCATGAAGAAAGAGCAGCTGGGCTCTGTTGGGAGTTGGAGCCGTAGATGTTCTGTGGATCCGAAACTTCAGCCTTCAGCCCCTGCTGCTGGTGGCTGAGTAAGGCAGGGGCTGTCTTCATGGGATGGAACGTCAGGGTATTTTTCAAGGCTTTCTTTAAAAAGGTGCAAAAATAGAAACTCTGTGAAATATGCAGCATATACTGAAGTTAATGTTCTGGTACAGATTAGTCTGTTTCGTGTGTGCAATTAAGTGCTCACCAGAAGACAACCATCTAATAATAACAGTGTCTTAAAATGCGTGTAAAGGAGAAAACATCTAGAAGGTAAACGGCCGCTGGCTGAAATGCTGAACTGCATCTAGTGGGTCTGGCTACTCCTTGTCTCCGTGTAAGAGTTTTGGGCAGAAGGCTGGAATTAAGGTTGGCGGTTTTTAGTTCTGTCAAGTCAAGTGCTCTGAAATGGGGAACCTGATTTTTAACTGTTGTGAGTGCTCTGCTGTTTGCAGGAATGCGTACAAAATCTGTCACAGTGCTTTCTATCTACATTTAAAAAAAAAAAAAAAAGACTTGAGCTCTTTAATGGTACATGGTTTTCTAAAATGCCATGCTTGCTAGCTTGAAAGAATGAATTGTTCTGGGATTTTCAACAGAAAATGTTTTGTTTTACAAGTGAAAAAAATATGTACAGTTGAAACAGTTGCTTGTTGTCAGTTCTCTAAAACATTTGAGCTTATTTCAGGTGGAGAAAGTTTGGCTTATTCAAACAAAGTTCTGGAACTTATTTGGGATTTTTCTCTTTGCAGATATATTATAAAATGTCTAATGGTTATGAAGATCACATGGCTGAAGATTGCAGGGATGATATTGGTAGAACAAATTTAATTGTGAACTACCTCCCTCAGAACATGACGCAAGATGAGTTGCGGAGTCTATTTAGCAGTATTGGCGAAGTCGAATCTGCAAAACTTATTCGGGACAAAGTTGCAGGTATGATATAAAAATTATGGTTTTGTTTTCTTTTTTTTTACTTTGTGGTAAAGTGCTCAACCAAACACTTGCCTGAAAGCGATTTAATGTAGAGTATCTCATTTTTGCAAGCATGTGTAACTGCTGATGTGAAGACACATAACTAGAGTGATGTTATACATAGCACTCACTGTCTAGTCTTAGAGGATACTTCAGGCTAAATCCAGAGGTTTTTGTAAAAGGTTAAAAGTTACAATAAAATTCCTAAGTTTCAGCATCCGTATGCATATCTGAAGTCTGAATTTGGTCTCTAACTTACTTTTCCTACAGTCTGAGCTTTTTTGGCACTAACTTACTTCCTTGCATAGCAGGAAAAAAGCTCTGAATATGCGAGTAAATTGATTCTATTTTGATCAGTAAAAAGATGTGTGGTATGTGTCTGAAACTGTTGTAGGCCTTATCATTCTTCAGGAATTTAACTCCTAAGTTCTTTAAATAGGATTGTTGGTAGTAGCTTTAGAAAAAATGAGGAATGAAATGTTTAGTTTGTGAAATACAATGTTTACTTGGAAACAGACAAGTGCTGGCAGAGCAGCTGGTTTCATAAGCTGGATCTATTTACTTGCAGGAGCTTTTTATCTGCTCTGTCAGGATGTTTTAATCCTTGTCCTGTTCAAATCTTTGTTTACAAATTCTGGTTATTCTCACTGAGAATTCACAGAATCTTTGATTTAGTGGGAGATAACAATCATTATTGCTGTAAATAAAAGTATTTATGCTGCTCACTAGTTGTGCATGCTTGTTTGTTCTTGGCACACAGATGACTACTGCCTTACGGAATTTTCTGCTGCACGTGCTCAATCTTGTATTTCAGATTCTAGCAGTACTGATTTAAATCATTATTTAATCCATGCCAAACAAGCCTGAAACTACTTCACCGTAAAAACTGCAAGAAAGCTGATAAAATGCATGAAAATTCTGTGTGTCATTCTAACTGACATTATTTTATATGCTTCATAGTAGAAATGAGAACTGAATAATGAAAACTTCAAAACGTACTTTCAGCATGGCTTCTCCAATGTCTGCCTTCTCATCTGAAAGAAATTTCAAGACCTAGCTTCACATGATAGTGCCCTACCAAAATCTGTACTTACGGACTGTATGAGTAAACTTGTCATGAAATAGTTCCACAAAATACTGATTTCTTTGAATACTGAGCTATCCAAGTACTTAGCCTAGATGTTGCCATACAGTTTGCGATGCTTAGACGTAGAGGCTTGCTTGGAGGCTACTTTTGCAAGGAAATAAGACCATTTGTTTTAATGATAGCAAGTCATTCACTAAATGACATAGGTAATCCACACCGTAGGCTGTTGAATGAGTGCAAAATCTTCTGTATGGCTGGTGAGGACATTTTAAATGGGAAGCAAAGCATGTTAACTGAAGTCTCAGAGTTTATTTAAGACTGTTCCCTGTAGCATCGTATACTCTGGTAAAGTCTTGTTAACTTTAACTTGGAACTTGACAGAGCTGGGTAATTTAATGGCCAAAATAGGTGCTTGTGTGCTTCAGGTTATTCTTAACAACCCTCAAAGAATCAGAAGTAAAAGTCCTCTTAGTTTGCATGCAGTCCTTGAGTGCCTGCATACAAAACCTTCACTCTTTAAAGTGATTGAAAGTGTTTAAGTCTGCATGGCTGTGTTAGTTAGGCCATTTTTGTTGTTACCTCACTAATTTTTCATTCACGTGCAACGCTGTTAGCCACAATTCCAAGTCATCTTCATGCTCGTTGATTGTTTTAGAATATCAATGACTAAGAATCAGCTTCTTCAGGAACCTTCTAGAGATACCACTTCACTTTTCTTTCCCCTTCGTGTTTGGCTTACAATTTGTACGTATCTGTGCTGTAAAACTCTACCAATCAGCCTCTGAAAAGAGCAGTCTTGCAGCAGAGTTCTGCTTTCCTCATGCCAGCAATTGCATTTGTATGGACCCCACTGAGACCCAAGGTAGACAAGCAGGAAATCAGAACTGCAGAAAAATCTGTTTAGCTCCATGGCTCTGTTTTCTCTGAGGTCAGATAAATTGTAATAGTGACACCTAAGAGGCAGTGGAGCTGTGTGGCCAGGACAGGAGGGAGGTAACCTCTCTTTTCATGGCAGTCAAACTTTTAAATGGGTTTAGTTGCTTTATTGACTGTATTTGTAGAATTAAAACCAATGTTTGATAACACTTATTTTTTCATGTATGAGGTTGTCTTTATAAAATTAAGAGTAACTCTTTGAAATTGCTACAATTTTCATCCTTTACTTTGCTGTTGATAAACACCAAAGGAATTGAAAGTAGCAGTAAACTGTAGTGTCAATTTACATTCCTTGCTATGAATTTCCTGCACTGTGTACATGTAGCTTATAGAAGTTGGCAAAAGTATGACTATACGCTTGCTTTTTTGTTCAAGCCATAACTTATTTTATTTCTGCAGTGGCAGTAAGGAGATGTCTGTGCACAGTAGATGAACATTAGACAGGGTGCAAGGCTCCCATTGCAGTTTCAGCTCTTCCTGATGATGCTGGTGAGATAAGGTGCTGGTGTCTACGTCGTCCAGTTTGTGTATTGAATTCCTAAGCACTTCCAGACATGGCTTTGCTTAAGTTGTGAAGAGCTAGTCAGTAATCAGCATCTCTACTCTCAGGTGCAACAAGCAAATCTTGGACTGTAGCTCTGTTGCTCACTGTACTTGTATTTGTTGTGATCGTCCAGGATTTTCGTACAAAGAAGTCTGTAGAACTCACGTTGGATATCGTTCTTTGTCAGGCTTCAAGACTAGCACCAGCTCAGAGCCCCAAGGAAACATTAGAAGGTCACTTCTCAATATACTATTGCACAGTGTCAACTCTGAGATTTTACTTTTCATCTTCGTTGTGTCTCCTGGCCTTTTTTATTTATTGCTGAGGCTTGTAAGTAGCCATTGGCTTCATTCAGCTGAAGACCACCCTGTGTGTGGTTCTGGCTCATGAGGCCGTGAGCAAGGAAAAGTGCTGGGGCTTGTCTGATCTTTCTGCGCTGATGAGACTGTAGCCCTCTAGCACTGACTTCAGGCATCCTGGTCCCGAACTTGTGCTCTTACTGGTCTCCTACCCAGCAATGTGCAGATCTCCGTGGGATCTGTTTAGTGCTTGTGGCACTTGTGACCCTCCTCTGAGTATCTGGTGACAGTTTTGCTGCGTGCACCTCTCTGTCAGAGTTCTGTCTGACGGCAGTTGATCTGGTTAGGAGAGGGAGGCACTCAGCTTCTTGAGGCTTCTTATTCCATCCCTCACATCTCTTAAACTGCTTGAGGAGGAAATAAGATATCCCTGTGATACTCTTCACAAAATATTTGAATTCCTACTGGAGGAAATACACAACATGATCCTTAGGACTGTGCCAGAAGCTGTCTATACCAATCAGCTACCAAAATATGGCCACCTCTGGGCAGATGCTGAAAGGGAACAGTGGGCTTCCTCGTGGCAATCCGTTTGCTTTTGCAAGCTTGAGGTCTGATGGAGCTCACTGGTGTTGACCTCGATCAGCAGCACTAAGGGATGAAGGTAGCACTCCATCGCTGCTGAAAAATGTGGAGTAGACGGGACGTTTTGTGATGACTTGTCATGATTGTGTACAGAAATCTGGAGTCCCTCTCAAAGAATACAGTCGTCATAGCTCACTTGTACTGCAAGTGCACGTGACCTGTTGCTTATAGGATCAAAACAATCACTTCCTGATAGCTGGAATTACAGGAACTGATGTGCACGCATCTTTTCACTGCCTTTTCCCTGTCATAAGATCTTATCTGGAAGACTCTCTTAGAAATTACGCAACCTAAACCAGAAATAAATGGTGTCCCCAAGCTTTTAAAGCATAAAGGGGAGGAGGGCTTCATTTAACAGCCTTCAGATGCTGAAAGGCGGTAAGTAGCTCTAGCTCACATGATGGGGAGATTGCTCATTGTGCTAGTGCGGTGGCTTCCAGTCTACTAACAGAACTCTTAATTATTCTTGTCTTGTGGAAAGTGTTCAAGTATTCTCTTTGGCTGAAATTGTTCTCTTTTGCATGGAAAACAACTACGGTATTGTGTAGTTCTTGCTGTTAACTGTGGAATTGAAATGCATCATTATCCTGGATTTTTTTTCCAGCTTTTTAATCACACTTAGTGGTATGCAATTTCTTTAAATGCACATTCCAGAACACCTAGCAACAATGGTTAACTTAATGAAAAGTGCATACAGTTTGCAGATAAATTGGCCAAATACTTAAGAAGTTAACACCCTTTTAGTTTTGTCAGCTTCACTTGATTTCCCTTATCATCAGGCTGGCCGTATAAACTACCTCGGAGGTAATAACTGAGTTCTAGCAAGGGTATGGGAATATCCTTAATACAAACGTTGCCTGACTTCAAGTGTGTTCAGAGCACAGCAGAAGCAGCGGCTGGCGCAGCAGTTTCTGGGCTCTGCTTCTGAATGTTCGGGGAACTTGTGGGTTGTCACAGGACTGGTGGGAACCCTCTGAGGAACTTGAATGTGTGCGGCTGCCAGGGAAGGACAGCTGGAGGAGACCTTGGCTTCCAGCAGCTCTGGGCTCTGTCAGCTGTCCTTGATCAGAGGTAGGGTTGGAGCTTTTGTTCCAGCTGACCCCTGGTTGGGTCCAGCCCGGAGCACAGCTCCCACAGCACCGCAGACAGAGCAGCACGGATCGCGGGAAGGACTGTGTTGGGACCAGCCCGTGTGCTCGGCAGCGGGGTGATGTGATCTGTGGTCTCTTGCAGTCGCTGGAGCAGCCATCCCTGCAGGTTACAGAGGCCTGGACTGAAAAAGAGCTACAGAGCGAGGGTGCAGCTCAGCAGGTCTTGGGGGTGCCTGGGGCCTCTTACGTAGGCTGGCTGGGAGAGATGGTCTTAGAGCTGCTGGAGGACTGGTGTCACCGTGTAAAGGACCTGTGGGTGGACTGAAATCCAGTCTCCGAGGTTGGTGATCTTTAGCACAAAGTCCAGCTGAAGGCCAGTCACTAGTGCAGTACCTAGATGTTCAGTGATGGGGCCAATCCTGTTAAAAATTTGATAGAGCCCACCCACAGCACGTCTGCAGGCGGTACAACGCTGGGAGGAGCAGCCAGTACCGCAGGTGGTCGTGCTGCCATTCAGAGGGACCTTGGCGATGTTTTCTGTAAGCATTACGTCTGGGCTGGCATAATGGAGGATGACTTCTACTGCCTTAGCGTTATGGGTATCCTCGCTCTCTGGAGAAACAGAGGGGTGTAAATAGATTGATGCTCAGTGTCCCTCCTTGCCTTATGCAGGCACGTAAAATCACCAAGGCCAGCACAGTTAGTTGTACTCCCCGCTGTATGAAATATTCTGCTTCACAAAAGCAGACATCTTCAATTCTTTTGCCTTTCTTCTTTTCCCCCACCAAACCATAAAAAATAAGCCATATTGCAAAATCTTTAATTGTACTCTAATGTTTCTTAATATGTTTTTATGTGGAGTTATTGTTCCACATCATATTACAGCACTTTAATTCTCTTCCAGTGGAGAAGCAGTGTGTTTCTGCAGAATAATGATTTAGTTCATCTTAAGCTACGATCATATTGACTCTGAACGCTTGGCAGAGTTTTGCACTATAATGTTTACAGGAAAAAAATGTCATTATTAGACAAGTTTATTCTTAAATGGGTAAGGGGGACTTTTTTCAGGCCATGGCTTATCGAATAGTCAGGTTTTCATTCTAACCACTGATGAACAAAATCTGTCCTAAAGTTTTAAAGAAATCAGATTTTACGGTAAGTGGGCAAGGCATTTTTTTTTCCCCCTAAGACTTCCTCAGGAAATCAGCCTGTGGTGTTCATGCACAATTCTGGGCCTGGTATTTTCTGTGTTCACTTTACAAATCCTTTTCACTTCACAGCATCTTGGATGTGACTGCAGTTCATCTGGAAAAAGAGCCCTGGAGCAACTTAAATTAAATCTCAATAGAAAAATGCTCTGGAAATGAGAGAGAGGAGAAAATATAAAGAGAATATATAGAAGAGACGAATGTGTGGAAGGGCTTCATTAAATTAAAGTAACTTCTAATATTAAATCTTCTGTTTTCAGGATTTAAAGCTGGCACTATTACTGCAAATGGTCAAAATTTTAAATATTGTGGTGTTAGCGACATCCCTGGAAGCTGTCTCTTTGTCTCTTTGATCCAGGTTAAGACCAGACTTATGTCAAGTTTGCTTTGTAGTTTTTGACTTTTTTGTTTGAAGCGTCTGTTTGTATTGCTTGTAGTCATCTTTGTTTCAAGGCAAATTCCATTTATTTTGCAAATGGAGGAGAGGCCACGTTGCTGTAATTCCAAATGTTATCCTGAGCTGTTTGAAGGTCAGGCTTTCTGAACCTGCCAAATACTGTTCATGCCCCTAGACTTCCTTAAATGTGACTGTTCGTCTTTCAGACACAGAACAGGCAGTAGCTTTGTGTCCTGCTTTGTGAATCCAGATGAAGCAGTGGGGGTGCATTTTGCATTTGAAAATTGCTACCAATAAAACTAGACGTTATTTTGTTTCATTCCTAGCTCCTTTCTGTTGCAATCAAAAGCCTTTTCAGTAAGATGCACTGGTTTTAAGTCTTAAGTAGAAGCAGGAATTGGCTCAGACAGAAACTATAACAAAGCTGAGGTCGGTCACTGTGGAAGAAAAGTACTGAGCTGTTGCATTGACACTGACCGTAGGGGCTTCTAAAGGGTAAATATCTTGGAAATACTTGCATAGAACCTGAACTTTTGTCTTTGTGCTCTGAGGGGTATGCTTACAGGTAGCGTAGATCCAGCCACTTTAGTCTTATAACAGGGCAGTGCTTTGCAGATGGCTGAAGTGAGGCACAGCACCAGACTGTCCCGCTAGCTGGAGCTTTGCCCTCAGCCTGACAACAACCTGATTACGTGGGATTTCTGCAGTGCTCTCGGTGTTTGTATGACTAACGATAGTTTTGGACAGTGTTTATGATTAAACTGGAGATGAAGCGGTAAAGAAAAGATGAAGAGTAAAAAGTAATTCAGAATGATTAATTGTAGCTTCAAGAAGTTACTCAGGTTAATAAAATACTTACTTCCTTTTTCAAAACTCTGAGCACAAGACCGTAAAATATTTCGTTGGGCAATGTGAATGTCACCTTTAGGAATAAGGTGCTATTCTAGTACCTGTGCTAAAACTGCTATACCTCTTGGTTCTGATGAGCAGCATGTTTTCCACTTCTCTGGGACTTAATGTGGTCACTGTGGTATAAATGGGACAGAAAGGGTGCATTTCAAGCAACTTAGGAGAATCACTGAGGAAGCCAGTTGTAAGGACCTTGAGATGAGTCCTGGGGGGACTGGATCAGGTGAAGTTTGGGATCAGGCTGTGGGCTTTTAGCTTCAGATTGATGTTGGAGGAGCTGAGATGCATCATCTGTATCTTTGCTGAAGGTCTGGGGTGTTCACTGTGTTCTCACGAGTACACTGTGAGCTTGGTGGTGTGAGGAGGTTTGATCAGCATGGATTTGCAATGGAGAACAATGCCCTTCTGCTGTTAATTTTGAAAGCTGGTGATTGAATACTTGAATAAAATGTTTGCTTGCTTCCAAAAAACAGGTTTTGACAGAAGTCTTTCAAGAAGCTGCTTCCCACTCCTCCAGTCTTTGTAAGGATGCCTCGTGGTATGGAAACAAAACCTGGCGAGGGGGCAGCCAGTAGCGACCGCTCGACTCCAAAGCCAAGCCAGGCAGTGCCTGTAGGGCTGGCACGTTCCCTGCTGAGGCTGATATCTTGAATGTTAAGAGGAAGGGGTTAAAAGCTGGTACAGTGTGGTGCAGAGGTAATTAGGGCTGAAGGACATCAGGAGGAGTTGGAAAGCAGCATCATCTCCTGAGGCCAGGGGACAAAAAAAGTCCAAAAAAAAAAAAAAGTGGAAACCTTCAGAAATGAACTCAACTGAAAACAGAACAGGAGTGGGTGCTTCCAGAAATGTGTGACAGAATAACTAATCTGCTGAAAATGGACAAGGTTGGAGTTCCTAGCCATGTAGTGGTCTTGGTAAGTCCAGGCCTTGATTTCAGGACTGCGCTAGAAATAAACTCAGAATTTGGAAGTGATTCTGTGAATGGGAGATGGTCTTGTGAGGTAGAATAAAGGTGGGATTCCTTACCTTCTCTAGACCTTTCATAAATCCTTAGGTGTGTTACATCCCTACTTAGGTGAAGTATGCATATGGACTGTTGGCACAAAAAGGCCTTCGGTGGAACTGGAAAGGCCTGAAGACCACGTTAACCTGAGTGTTCCTCGTTCTGTCGTTGGGACCATAGCTGGGTGGCCGCCTATGTCCAGTGTCCTGCTCGGAGCAGAGTGAGCTGTAAGGTCAGGCCGGGTTACTCTGGGTCTGGCCTTGAAAACCTCCATGCTTGGAAATCCGTCCCCCCGAGCATCACGGTGGTCCTTAGCTGAGCCTGCTTCAGGTCATTGATGTCTTTCCTGTATTTGGGCGCAGGAATAACTGCAAGCAGTATTTTAGATGTTGTCTAGCAAGTGTTGAGTGAGGGGGGATGATCCTTTCCCCCTTCCTTCATGCTGTACTTCTGTTTAGCACGATGCACGGTGCCCTTAACTTTCTGTGTCCTAGTGCACTGCTGGCTCATGCTCGCCTTGCTCTGTACCATGACTCCAGGTCCATTTCCATAGAACTGTTCTGCACCGCTTAGTGCCCGGTCTGTGGTGGTGTAAGGGGCTCTTCCTTCCCAGAGCAGGACTCTACATTAGTCCTTGCTGGATTTCAAAAGGCCACTGTTGGCCCGTCCCTCTGGGTGGCGGCCCTGCCCTCCAGTGTACCACAGGTTCCTCCCAGCCCAGCGTTGTCTCCAGTCTTGGCAAGAGTGCACCCCCATCGCCTCCAGGTTGTGGATAACAGCAGAAACCAGCGCAGGTCTGAGGACGGACCCCTGCGGTGCTCTACGTCTTGCGGGCATACAGGTAGTGTGACCTGCCACCCTCTGATCCACATCTCTTCTGATCTGGTTGACATTCATCCCGATTATAACATCTTAACTTGGATGCATGAATATTCTCAAGCACAGTATTGGAAGCTTGCTGAAGATGAAGGGAACGGCAGCCACTGCTCTTCCCTTGTCCACAAATCCAGTCCTTCTGTCCAAAGCCAGTCAGGCTGGGTAGGCATGGTTTGTCCCTGGGAAGTTCGTGCTGACCCAACCATGCTGTCTTCATCTTCTCAGAAACGTGTCCCTGGAGGACTTGCTCCATGATTTTCCTGGAACCCCAGTGAGGCCAACCAGCCTGCGGTGACCTGGGTTGTTCTTTGGGCTCTCTTGAAGGTGGACTTAGCTCTTGTCCATCTGCAGTTCCTGGGAACCTCGTCCGGTTCCCATGACCTTTCAAAGTTACTGTTCCCTCTGATTTTCTTTTTTTTTTTTTTGTTTGCTTTCCTTGCAAATCTCAACTTCAGTTCAGTTTTGGCTTTCGTGAAACCAAGTGGACTGTTTCTAAATTTCTTTTCTTGCAGGCTGTCTCTTCTTCATCTCCTGCATGCTGCTTGTTTGCCTTGGAGCTCTGCCACGAGCTCCCTGCTTAGCCAGGCTGCTCTGCTGACACGTCTACTTGTTTTCCTGAGTTCTAGGTTGGTCTATTCTGGTGGGCTTGAACCCAACAGCATTCCCAGTCCTTAGCATCCAGTACCGTCTTCCAGACCCAGTGAGATTAAGGAGATTTTGATATGTCTTCAAACACTGGTTTCTGACTAAGCCATCTCTAGCACTTGGGTTTTGTCACCTCCCGTGGCAGCCAGGCTGCATTCCTGCTGGGTGTTTGCCAGCCATGTGGGAGAAATAGTGTTGGGTGATCACAGGGGTGTAGATGGACCGATGTGGGCAAGTCCTGCAACCTGAGCTGTTCGTGTCTCCCATGTTTGCTTCAAGACATTATTTGCACTTCAGCATCATGTCCAAGCTGAGGAGTTTAAGAAATGTCTCTGTTGGGTTCCTCAAAGGAGTTCTTAGAAGTGCTGTGGAGCTACCAAATAATGCTCACAGGTAAGTGGGTGGCATCAAATTTGAGTAACAGGGGAAGACGTAGTGGTGAAAAAGATGCAGTAGTTTGTGCTTGTGTATGGGAACATGTGGTGACCTTGCTCTGAAGTAATTGTCAGCATATCCACTGCCTATGGGCAGCTTTGCATTTCTGGTGTGTGTGTTGAAGCTGCCGAGAGGTCAGGGATTCCTCCAACAAAAACCAGTAACCCTTATTAGCAGCATCCCTGGCTAGTGAACTCTGAAGTCGGAAGACGATGTTTCGCCCTTAGGGATCAGTATTTCTAAAGCAAAAACACTGGTTTTATTCACTGGCAGGTTATTTCAGGTCTTTTTGGCAGTCCTTTGCTTTATTCACTCTATAGATTACAGCTTTTAGAATGAGTTGGATCAGGATGAAGCTGTGTAGTGTGTGTTGTGCTGAGGCATGGAGTAGGCAAATGGTGTCTGGTCAACTTGCGCTGCTTGCTTAGGTTTGAATTCCTCTTTTAATTACGAGCTTTTTCATTCTTTAATTAACCAATTTAGTAAGCAGTTACCACAAACACTTGAGGAAATAAAGAAACTCGGTAATTACAGCAGTAATTCCTCCATGTAAAAGTCTATGCCTGATTGGGAAGGAGGCTGGAAATGAGAATGAGCAAGGGAGCTTTGCTATAATGTGAACTTCGTGTGCCTTTGTTGCATGTTCTGATGTGGTTTCTCTTCCACTCAAACCGTTTCATCAGTGGTGTTGCCAGAACTGCTGTTCAATTAAGCCCCTGCTTTTCTAGGCTGGAGAATAACAAAGGCCATGGCTGTTGTTACTCGCCAGGGTCAACTGGTATGGACACTGCAGGAGTTTAAATAAAACTTCGTTGCATGCGGTCAGGTCTGGAGGCTGATGCTTTAACCCTGCATCAATCTGACAGCCAGTTGCTGTTGAAATTACAGAAGCTTTTGACAGAAGGTCATTGAGAGACTGGAAGCTGGTCTGTATCTTTCTCATTAAATCAGTAGCTTGTTCCACTGGAGCCTAAAAATGTTTCTTTGCTTTTATTAAGATTTTTTTCTAGGTATGCTGTAACAGACTGCGTTTGAAATACTATGCATCTTTTCAACAAGTCCAAAACCGACAGTTACTTCAAATTATCAGTGCTATACTCTGGATTCAGTCTTCCTTCCTCTATTTCAACACCTGACAGCATACTCTCATCTCTATAAATAGGAAGGATAAGAGACAATAGTCCACCAAAATTTTAATTATCTTTATTTTGCTGTGCATCAGCTTATTAGCACCTTCCATTCTTGAGCTTTGTTCTTGGCTTTCCAATGGAAGTGGGGTTTCTTCTATAATGAAAGGGTTGGAAATTCCCAAAGCCTGTTTTATCTTCTTGTTAGCACAGGTGTACATAAAAGTGTCGAAACTTTGACAGCAGCGTATTATAACTTAACTTCAGAAACGGTGGCCTGACTCCAGATTTAAATATTCCACCTCAAACCAGAGTAGGCTCTGGGAGCTGGCGGTCCCAAGTCCCGTGGCTTCAGGCGGTTCCTTGTCCCCGGGGCCTTTCCAGAAAGGAGGAGGTAAGGTGCTCAGGTGCAAAGCCTGCAAACTGTAGCGATACCCTGTGAAGTATAGACGTGTACCTCTTAGTGTCTGTCTTTTAAGTGAATCTTAATGGCAGAAGTTGGCCAAGTAAAAACAAGCACTGCCACATGAGGTTGTAGCATTAATGAGCTCTGAAGTGGCTCTTAGTGTTGTGCCGGTGTCCAGCGGGTACCTTTTGCGTGCAAAGGACATAGAACTGCGGGAAGAAGCAGACAGCAGACATGTATCGTATCTGATCCCTTTTATATCGAAACCCCTCCTAGTTTCTGTAGTGTTCAGAGAGAATCGGTTAGCTCTGTTTTGAAATGGCTTATTTTTAATTTTAGAAATTGAATTTCTAGAACTGAACACGTTTTTAGGTTGACCTAACAAAGCAGAGGAATGCACTGCAGCAGAGGAAAGCCCAGCTGCTATTTTCTGTCACCGGATTTAGAGTTGCTAGCACATGCTTTTTCACAGCAGGAGCTGGCACGTGTACCTAGTGCAGAGAGGTGCTGCGTGCACAGCACTGCTTGTCCTGGGGGTTAGGATAACCTTGTGGTCACTTGCTCTGCCAGTCCTGCCTTGCTGTACTTCTGCGTTGGCAGGACTTCTTTCCTGAAGCTTGATGCAGGTGTGCTCACATTTTTCTCTAGTTGACACGCGTGTGTAGGTGCCGTTACACAGTGCTGTAACGGTACTGGAGCAAGCCCGTGCAGCGCACTTTTCGCTGTTCTCATCCTCTGAAGCTGCAGAGCCACCGCTTAGAGTTGTGCATTTCAGCCCACCGGTGTCTGTATTCAGACGAGGTAGTGCTTGATGCATTCGTGCGTGTTCTGCAGCAGCAAACAAAAAACCCAGCTATTCCCAAGACACCCCGTTCTCCTCAGTGACGTCTTGGGAGCATCTCTTCCGTCCTCCTGCGTTGGTTACTTGGCTTTTTATTTATTTATATAACCTCACAAGACTGCATCGATTGGCAAGAGTTGCTCAGTTCAGAAAACAAATTCTGAACTGAAATGCCTTCGTACCAAGGCGCTCTGGCGTAGTGGGGCCAGGTTTACATCTCGGCTTCCTTGAGGAGGGCAGGATGGGGAGAATCCGGGGCCGCTGCTTTCAGGGACAGCCGCTCTGTAGCGGGGAGGAAGACAAGCACCAGCTCTGTTCTCGTACTGGGCTCCAGTGAAACCGGAGTTGTCAGCCCATAGCAGGAGGGGAATGAGAAACGATTTAGGGACTGAAGGCGTGTGTCTGAGGCAGCAGGGGAAGGAAGCAAGGACATGGACAGAAAACCAAGTGACGCGCAGAAAGAAAATGAGTGCCCTCTTTGATGAAAGGGCTTCTTATCATGGGGACAAAACTAGATTCTTTATGCTGAAGGAGTATGGCAGTTTGTTTAAAACTAGATTTCATGATCACTTTGTTAATTTATTCATCCAGATAAGGGCCTACTTGTTTTTTTTTATTTCGGTCTCTTGAGTAGATTTACATTTTATGTATAAGCAAAGGGTTTGTTTATTTATTTATTTTTAATTACTATCCACTAAAAATAGATTGAGGAATGTTATGGAATTACTTTCTTTTGCACAATAGGTTTCTAGCAGGCTGTTAATGTTGTGGTAAAGCAAATAACGTCTCCTTGCCTGAGACAAATGCTTGACATAAATCTTTACGCAGTGTAAATGCCAGCCCCTTATTTTTCCTGGCATACCCTGAAGGAAGCTAGTTTGTGCCCTTAGGAGGTGGGAATGCATTGCACAATTACGAAGCAGACGGTGTTCCTGAGGAGCGATGTGTGGAGATGCGGAACGTGCCTCTCGAGATCTGGAACGGGCCTCTTGGTGCTGGGACTGCAGTGGGTGAGATCCAGCCTGGGTAGAGATCAAAAGCAAGACCTGAATGGCAGGAGATGAGTGAGGCTGATAAGTTGGTATCTGTTGTCTGTGCTGTGTAGGCTAGCTTTTTTAACACTTAAGGACTGTGAAGTCATGTTCCACTGATGTCATTTAAAGGTGGGAAGTATAGAGGAAGAGGGGAGGGTCAGCGTCCTAGTCCTTGTAGGGGAAGATAGGTAATAGGTGCTTCCTTATCTAGGGACTGAGAAGTTAGTGAGACTGTAACCACTGGGGATATGAGAAACTCTTACCGTTGTAATCCTGCCATCTGCTAGGTGCCTTCTCAGACCCTGCTGTTTTATCTCTGTTTGTTTCTGTTAACCCCATTCCATCCCTGCCCTCTTTTCCCAGGGCATTCAAACTCTGATACGAATAGCCACTGTATAAAATAGCCACCTGGATAAAACGAGAAGGGGAAAAGAACAGGTTTGGCTCAGGTGAAACCAAGACAGAAGGTCGAGGGGGTTATGGTCCCTGCGGGTGTGTTTTGGGAACCAGACACTTGGCAGGGTGAGCACGTGTAAGTGAAAGGATGGTACTTGCACAAGAACAAGTGGATATAAGTGAGATGGGGATAAACTCAGGCCCACTTTTAGAAAAGGAGAGCGTTGGAGGAGGGATTTCTAGATCGTGCTTTCAGTCAGAGTCCTCGGGACAAAAACCTAACTGCTTCTCACGTGAAGCTCCCTTTTTAGGGAAGGGGAATATGTACAGCGTGTGATTGCAAGGGCTTGACCCAGATCCTGTGGTCCCTTTCAGTTCTGCGTATCTACGAACACTTATACAGGATAAAAACAAAAGTAAGTAGCTTAATCTTCCTTGTCACTGATCTCAAACGGTGCGTAAACATACAAGCTGTCTGAGGCTCTGCACGAGAGGGCGTGCCTGCTCTGTTCTCTGGGGACTTACCCAGGAAAATGGGGAAGGACGTTCACTTGTGCTGGCCAGAGCACCGAGCCCCTGGTCTCTGTGACCCAGAGCACTAAGGACAGCTTAACAAATCCACGCTGCACAGGCTCCTGCCTTCGCCCTGCCAGGAGAGGATGGCTGGGTCTGCTATTTCCCTGATCTTTAAGGGCCTGTCTCCAAACTCTTTACTAGGACCTCATTCTGTGCAGTAGCGTGATGTTGATGTGGCTGTTGGGACAAACTGAGAACACCTGCAAAGAAGGGGGTGCTCAGAGTAGTGGTGGTCTGCAGAGAAGCTGCTGGTTTGCTGTGCCTGTAAGGAGTGTTGGACCCTTCCCACCCCCTTAGGTGGGAAAAATTCATCGCCTGCCATCTGCATGGCACGTATTCCCTCTGAGGCTTATCTTTGTTTTCTTAGATTAAGCCAGGGTCCAGGTGACGAACATTTTTCTAATTGATAAATAACGCATCTTCTTGATTAGGGAAAAAAAATATCACTAGTCAGGCTAACCACGCCTTATCTAAATGATTGACCATCTCTGGGGTCTTACCTACGTGCTTTTTTGTTGATTTCTTAATAATGTGCATTTTCTGTTCTATTAGCCACTGTCATCTGTAGCTCTTTAAAAGGTAAAGGTACAGAAGATGTTGTCTAAGATCTTTTATTCTATTTGTTTCCTATGCAGAATTAAATTCTACCTGGCTATCAAAGATTAATTTGCTATTGCAATTGTACAGAAGTGTCTGGTATCACAAAGGCTGGATCTGTGCTAGTGGAGATGTTTTAATGCTTTGTCAAAGAACAGGATGTCGTTCCTCTAGGAGGCGTGAATGTGAAGTGGATCTGGCTTCTTTTAAGAGCTTTAGCAGCCTGTAAAAATTAACTGGGACTGTTTATACAACAAGTGTATTAAGAAACAGGCTGTGACGTTATTTAGGTTTAGATGAGTTAGTGGTATATTACATTTCACAACAAAGCAGGTGAACACGGGACGTGCCAGGCAGTTGTGCTGTTACAGCTGCAGTCCGTCTGCGCCATGTGCTGTTGGTAACAACATGCAGAAGGTTATTTGGAGCTTCTTTCCGTCCCGTGCTGCTTATAGGCTGGTAGGTCTCAATACCCACAAGGTATTGATAGGCTACCAGGATATTGATTGAGGGCTGATGAGTCGTCTTGCAGAGGGGGATTAATCTTCAGTTACTCTGAGACTTTGTGCTAGGATGTCACCGCGACTCATCTTTGTGTATCTGGTGTTCTGAAACGTCTGGAAGGCATAGGAAAACTGCCTTGGCAGCTATGACTGTTGTGGAGCCGTGCCATGTAATCAAAAAGGGCTGTATTTCAGAAGAGAATGCTTTACTCTAATGTTTAGCCACATCTTCTAGTGTTCTATAGTGTAACAGTGGAGCTTAATAATGAGATAGCAGTAGTATATTATTACAGTAAAATAGCATGTTCTCCTGTGCACACTTCAAGTTTTCTCTCGTGCATTCTGTAGGTCTGACTAGGAGGAGTCTGAAAGACAGACAAGGGGGAGTCTGAAAAAGGAACACCTCTTGGATGGGAGGTGCCAAGACGGTCTGAAAGGATTTCAGTTATTTTTAGGCCTGCAGCGATAAGATAGCCTCTAACTGTTGGGAAACTGCAACCTGAAGTGACTTTATGTACTGTTATCACTGATAGGAGCATTTGTGGAGGTTGAATATACAGAAGCAGAACAAACAAATATCCAATTAAGTGTGCTTTGCCTTAAATGTTTTGAAGTTGTACTATTATTACTTTTTTTTTTGGTAAGACTTAAGGTAAACTTAAAGTACATGAAGTATCTGCATTGAAGATAATTTTTCACTTTTCAGCTTTATCCTGTGTTTGGGATACTTACTGCTTGTTAGCTGTATGAAGAAATAAAAACCTTCTTCCTGTGGTCTCCAGGAGCAAAAGTTGAAATAGCTACACAGAAACGTGTAGCGTGATGATTTCATACCCAGGGGTTCATCAATTCACATTTTTTTGCTTTCTGTTCTTTGTATACAAGAGTTTGTATTTGTGAACTTGGCAAAAATTCATGTCTTTGTTATATCCCCATTATGTTCATGAGACAAGAGTCAGTACAAGAGTTCAAATTTGATTTTTCTACTATTGATGGACGGTCTGCAGCCATCTGAGATAAACTGTTCTTGAGGATGTTTGAAGTAGCCTTGAGCTGTTTCTCGAGGTTGGCGTGCTCTGGAAGTTCTGTGGCATATTAAGTATTTACTGGATGGATTATGTTGAGTTCATTTTTCTTGCTTTCACTTCCTGTGATTTTGGTAGTGATAACCTTTTTGTGTAAGGATTAATTTAAAAACTGTTCTTCTGTGTAGGACACAGCTTAGGCTATGGCTTCGTGAACTACGTTACTGCAAAAGATGCTGAACGAGCAATAAACACGCTGAATGGCCTCAGACTTCAGTCAAAAACTATCAAGGTAGGATGTACAGATTTTTCAGTTTTCTGTGAAAATGACATTATATTAAACTTGTAATCCGTTTAGAGTGCTTGTTCATTCTGGTGGTGAGTTCTGTGTGCTGTCCAGCTGCAAGACAGACTGACTGTGGGAGCACAGTAGTGAAATGAGCTGTTAAGTCACTTGGGGTTTGTAATGGCTTGGTATTTAAAGATTGCTTTTGTTGCTTTTTGGTTGTTTTTTGTTCCCACCATTATTATAGAAGTAGCCAAGATCAAAAGCCTAACAATGACTTGGAATGAATTCTTATGTCTCAAAGCTGATCTGTTTTAAAGTGTTAATACACATGCACTCCTTCTTGGATATAACAGTACGTTATGTCCAGGAAATCACACCTGCTTCAATCATTTTTGTAACTTTCTCTATTAGCAGAAATTAAGATAGAAAGCTGCACTGCAGCTGATAAATTTTCTGACTCAAAAAATATACTGACTGCACAAGTTCTTGGTGTGAGCTGTGGTAACTGATAGGTCCACTGTTGAATTGCGAACTTTGGACAGGGATACTTCAACATAACGGGTATGTTGGAAACACTGGTCTGTTGCTGGCATTTTATAGCAGTGCTGTTTTTCTGTTTATCTGTCGGATGAACCTGAGAGCAATGAAGTTGTATAGGAGCATGATTTTTCTTCTGGTAATTTTCCTCTACCGTTTAGCTCTTCTGAACTACAATAAAAAATGCCTGCATTGTTTAGCGAGGAATAAATACAAGTGACTTACGACAAAATAAGCTACTCTTTCAATTTAAACCCTGAACATATCCTCTTTTTAATTATTAACCTTTTTTAAGGTTTCCTATGCTCGTCCAAGTTCTGAAGTTATCAAGGATGCTAATTTATATATTAGTGGACTACCGAGGTCAATGACACAAAAAGATGTAGAAGATATGTTTTCACGTTTTGGACGCATCATCAACTCACGTGTGCTTGTGGATCAAACCACAGGTGAGTTCTATTGCACTAGCTAGACAAAACTGTACTGTATGGCATGTTTTGTCTCTCTTCAGGGACTAGCAGCTCCTAAACTCATTTAACTGTCACAAACTAACCATGGCATCTGGTATCAACCACTGAAATAATTTTAATGGTCTGTCCTTTTCTAATGTGTGGTTGGTTTGTTTGTTTTTTTTCACACAGAATGACTTACATTGCTTCCTTTGCTAGGTTACAGTCTAAACCTCATAATGTATTCCATGCTTTTATTGTCTGTTCTATCAGGCTAAACTGTTGATTTGCCAAATTTCCTCTTGCTCTGACATTTCATGGGAGTATAGTGAGGTGTGTGCCTGGGCAATCTGCTTGTAATTTGAAGCTATGAAGTTTACTTCACACAAATGCAGCTGCTACTCACAGGTGAATTCCAGGCCATAGTCAAATATTTAAAAAGAAAAATACCAGTG
Source organism: Anser cygnoides (assembly GCF_040182565.1). Lineage (NCBI taxonomy): Eukaryota > Metazoa > Chordata > Aves > Anseriformes > Anatidae > Anser > Anser cygnoides. Next base: position 4,519,498 of record NC_089899.1, on the reverse strand, counting down.
TGTTTTGTCTTTCATACCAGCTTGGAATTCACTCATACAATTTCTTGATATTTTAAAAACATTTGAGGTGTCTTATCCTCTGGTTACTGCTAACCAGAAGAATAAGCTTCATATGTGAATTCTACCTTCTTGAATTTTCTGAATGCATTATGCTTTAAAAAAAAACAAACTCTGAAGTAAAAAGAAGTTGCTTAGTTAAGCACTCACCTCAGGAGAAAACCAATTTTTTTTCTGTTTTTCCTTTTTTTTTTTTTTTTTACAAAGGATTTCCTTTATAATGTTAATTCTGACTTGGTGTTACAATGTGTTTTGACAGTTTTAATTTCTTATGTAATTATTTGAAACAGCTATGCTGTGTAGTATGACTTATCCTGCAACCTTAGGTGTTCTGAGTTGTTTTTTTTCCAGCAGCTCATTTGTCATGTATGAATTATGCATGTGCTATATTAGTGCAATGACAAATGTGGAATTACTAGAATTAGATTAACATCTATACACAGTAGTATGTACTTTTATGTACATTAGTTGAGCAGCAGCTTTCAAGCTGTGTGAGGAGCAGCAGCTTTGATACTCTGAAGAATCCACTGTAATTTAGAGTAGGCCACCAGCAACTTTTGGTGAGATTCATCTGACCAAATGTAAAAGTCTACAATGTAAGTATCTCCATTGGAACTAGTTTCCTGAGTAGGCACCTACGTCTTAGTGTTTTGATCTGATCAGGTGGATTGCACTGTAAATGTGATTGCATGTAAAAGTCTGAGGTGACTAAAGGAGATCTGGGTACCAACACTGCAGGCACTTCAAGGCTGGATGAGGGAACCCGATCCTTCCTATTCTAGGCAGAGAAGAACTCATTTTGGGTAACTGGCATCCATATGACTCTGTCCCTCTGAGCTAGTTACCTGGATCACAACTGTAGGTAGAAGCAAGAAAAAGGCTTTAGGAGCACAGAAAACTTACTCATAAGTGTCCGAAAGAGTCACCGTTCTGTGGTTGCCAGTGGAGTCGAGATAGCTAGCGTCTCTCTCTGACAGGGCTATAAAATGAGATGACAGAAGTCATACAGTCAGAATCTTTCCAGGAATAATACAGCTTTTATCGAGTGTGCTGGGGCATGATGCTGTCTAATTCCCTCAGCTCAGAGGATATACAGCTTGCTTACAGAACCTTAATTATGTATTGTTTGAAGAATGTATTCTGTTTACACTGTGAAGCTCCATTATGCATGCATAGCGTAGGTTTCCTTTCCCTTCAAGAACGAAGCCATGCCTTGGCTTTAAAAATATGCGTTTCATATCTGGATCTGGGCCCAACTGGGACAAAGTTTCCTTTGTACTTTCAGGCATTCCTTCAGCAGAGGTTGTTCTCCAGCTTTCGAGCCTTAATACTATATTTTAAATGAAATCTCTGGTAAATCAAGTGAGAAGTGCTAAGCTGAACAGCATGGAAGTGGAGAAGCAACCATATGCTGGGCTTTGGGGTAGCCCTTGCTGACTGGGGGGTGCTGCTGCCATCCTGCGCCTCTGCAGCACGCGGCACAGAAAGACCTGTACTGGAGCACATCATCCGACCGGCTCTGATTTGAGCTGGTCTGGTCCAGTCTCCTGTTTTGAAAGCAATCACTAAGAAATCCAGATCTGGAATAACTTACTCACAGGTAGACTGCTTTCCGGGTGACGTTAGGAATACCACTTGCACAGGTGGTGCTAGCCACAGGGTGGCTTCTGCAAATGCATTTTCCACCATTGCTCTGCAGATGTTCTCTTCAGAAAGTGCAGTGACCTGGGAAGCAGGCTTTTTCTGTGTGACTGCATACCTGACAACGTTCAGTAAACGAGACGAGTTGTTTATGGAAGTTCTCCCAGTGCCCCAAAAGCAAACGCGCCCTTCCTGTAGGCCCTTATAGGGGCATTGCAGAGGACGGGTTCCCTTCAGCTTGCTTGCCATATGACCAGGGTTTTGTCCTGCTGTATTTCCTTCTGTAAAATCGCAGGAAGTAATGTCCAATTGCTTTGGAAACAACTTTGTAATTTATGACAAGTTGAAATAACTTTTGAAGCTTTCTTTGAAGATAGCCCTGTGTGAGCCTCTAGTAGAGGCAATATGAAAATATTTGATACAGCCCTTTCTGAAGTAGAGTTGGCAAAGTCCTGAAATTATTCTATCCATAATATCATCATCTTTGGAATGAAATTTAAACAGAATGTACCCTTTTCACTTCACTGTGGTAAGCAGTATTTCCAGATTAGTCACAGACGAGAAGGGGAAGTAGGGGGGAAGATCTGGTAAGGCGTAACTTTTACCTTGATCAAAAAGATAACAAAATCCAATGGCCAGCGTTGGGAAATAGAAACAAGATGCAAGTGTAATTGCTTCAGTATAATTATGGAGGGAATAGGTAATTCTTACTCAGTATTTAATGAATTAAAAATAAGGTATGTGCTAGCCAGAAGTAATGAGTATAATGCAGACTAAATTGTGATCTTTTTGTTACAGAAGGTTAAACTACTTTATTAGTTATACCTTCATGCCATAGTCTAAGAACTGGAGTGTGTGTTAGCCTTGGAAAGCTGAAAACATTTGGAAAATTTTGTGTTTGCAAATGCTTTTTAGTGTTACGGTAATCAAAGCTAAGGGGTTTTGTGATTCATTTTCTTCCAGTGGGATTCTTCTTGAGGGGGTATTAATTTAAAATGTTTTGGGGGGATAATGGAAATGGCATTCGATGTTGGTTTTCTTGGAATATTACCATATTTAATTTTTTTGTTTTAGTACATTATAAGTGTTAGTCACTCTAGTAGTTATAGTTGAAATGAATGTGTTCATTTGTCTTTTGTTTCTTAATTTTGTGCTTTATTCTCTAGCTGCTGAAGAACCATTAGTAAATGTAGAGAACTTGAAAGCTGTGACCGTAGAAACTTTTAACCTTTTTGTTTTTACATTCAAAATTATTTTGAGTTTATCCTGAACTTCATTTTTTTTTTTATTGGTTTGGTTAAAAGGTTTGTCCAGAGGGGTCGCATTTATCCGGTTTGACAAAAGGTCAGAAGCAGAAGAGGCAATTACAAATTTCAATGGTCACAAACCCCCAGGTTCCTCCGAACCCATTACAGTGAAGTTTGCAGCCAATCCTAACCAGAACAAAAATGTGGCACTGTTATCGCAGCTGTGTCATTCACCAGCTAGACGGTTTGGAGGGCCAGTTCATCACCAGGCGCAAAGATTCAGGTAGGTTAGGAAGAATAATGCATTTAAGGCTGTACTGCTATTCCCGTGTCCATCTGGGAAACTGTACTCTTGCAGCTGTGCAGTAATCTCTTCGTTGCAGCGTGTGAATGAATACATAGTACGCTATGTGTCCTGCAGTGTTATGTAAATAAATTGTTGAATTAAAAGATGTTTAAAGTAAAATCTTACTTGTAAAACTTGCATTAAAGCTAATTATGTAAAGGTACATACACTAAGGTGTGCATTTCTACAATTCAGTGTATAGTGAGATGATAAAGTAGCACGTTCCAGATGGGTGTTCGTAGATGCCTGTCTCAACAGATCCCCATTCTGTAGTCCATCTATCTGAATGTAGATACGATTTGGCAACTTAATTAAAGCTCTGAACCATTGGTTCCAGCAGGGGGGTGTCATACTAAGTTAAGAAAACTATCTGATTAAGATTCTGTGGGTTTTCTACCTCCATCTTGAGCTGTGTGGTGTTGTTTCCTTAAGTCCTCATAAGTTCAGGAAAATTATCGGGTAATTGCAACATACCGTCTGCTTCCAGAGCTGTGGAAGATATTGTGCATTTTGCCTTTGAGATTTGCCTTAGTTGCTTTGAATTTGACTTGCCTTAGTTGCCTAAAGGAGGATGTTGATAGCTGGACTGTGCTCTGGAATATGCATTATATTTACTATCTTGCAAACAAGTAATTGGCTTTCTTTAATGAGGTGTGTTCATGGAGAGTTTCTGAGAGTAGTCTTGCCCTGTTGAGAATTTACACTTTTTTTTTTCTCCTTGGAGATACCTGGTTAGCTCAGGAAAATCTGGACTAAAATGCTCAAGAAATACTCTGCAGTACTTCTGTTCCAGTGTTGCTGTGACCATAGCAGAGCTGTGTTTTTTCTAAGAACAGTTAGGCATAATGTGTCTCCAATGAGAATAAGTACTTCACAGTCAGCTGTTGTCTTATAGGAAAAATAAGAAAAAGCCCTTTATTGCAAGGGTGATTGAACCCTGGAGCAGGTTGTCTGGAGAGCTTGGAGTGCCATCCTTGGAGATGCTCAAAACCTGACCGGCACAACCTGCTGTGGGTGCCCCTTGCCTCGAGTTTACCAGGTTTACCAGGGGACCTCCAGAGGTCTGGGCCCTCTTCAGGTGTTCTGAGATTCTCTTCTGCTGTAGCACAAGCAAGTTGAATGCAGGCAGCTCCTCAAATAAGAGTGTTTTACTGAGGCACTCACCCAGATCTCTGCACTCAAACCTCGTAAGCCACACCAATTGATGAAATTCAGAAATATTGGCGGTTAGGTGAACTGTTCCAAAATTTGCACATCTATCTGCTGTGTTGGCTAGAGGCTTCATGGTCCTAGGAAAATCTTGAGGTTTGTCTCATGTTTTCAATCCTTAATACAATTGGGATGTATTCATCATCATCCTTCCCCTTAGGTTTTACAGCAGAATTAAGGTGCATCAGGATAAGCAGTGCAGATGGTATCTTTATTTTGAACATGAATACTAATAACTTTAATTCTGTCGTGTAATGGTCACATAATAAAAATGGCTAATATGTTTGTTTATAGTTCAGGTGGAACTAAATTGTAACGACTGAGTTGTTCATCGTTCTCTCTTGTACCATTAAGAGCAGCATTAATGTTATTAGTGTGCTTTCGCTAAGTTTCCACAGGCAGGGGTTTTCACAAGTGTTTTTTCACAAGAGTAAAGAAAACATGGTGTTCCTGTTCCATTGGCCTCTTTGGTAGGTCAAACTGTTCCCAGGGCTCATCTGTCAACATGTTCTGGTCACCTTCTGCTCCCAGCTGTAAGCTTGCTGGTGGAGATTTTTCAGTACCGCAGGTTGGCAGAGGTAATAATAAAGCAATTCTGGGTTAAGGAATACATTAGGTAGGAATTATGTAGGAATACATTATGGAGATAAGGTTAAGCTTCAGTAGTTGACTTCAAGACAAGAACTGCCCGTTTCTCTTAATGTCTTGTCACAGACTTGCAAGAACTGAAATGCTTCCTCCCCTCAGTCACAGGTGCGTGCACAGACACATGCCCAACACACCCACCATTCCACAGCCCAGTTTTTTTCTTCCCACCTTTGGTGCTAACTGCAGGTCTTTTCTAGTGAGTCTTCCTTAAAGGATGTTGAACTTACTGAGTTATAACTATTCATACTGTGATAAAACTTAGGAACCTTGCCTTGGGCCAGGTCTCTTTGTTTTCTGGAGTGAACAAAGTACGATGAAAGGATAAGCTGCTTCCAGAGAGCTCAGTCTGTATAAATTACACTTGTGTTCACTGCCACATAGAGGCTGAATACTTTAAACTGGCATTTTGATTACACTCCATCTTGTTCCATCATACCTCTGTAAATCCAGGATTAACCCTTTTGTACCTCCAATTTGTAATTATTAATTTCCTACAGATATCACTCAGACCTCTGCTTAATGGTCTCTTAATCCTTTCTGGTTCCTGTGGTATTTATGGCTTATGGCTCACATCAGGAACTGGTCTTAATGTCCTGTCCTGCTGACATGCTGAGTTGGCCTCCTAAGTCTGGTACATGGTCCAAAAGCCTCTCTGTTTCCATCCAGAACAGATGATGCTGCAACTTGGAACTGTGGTTGGAGGGCAGATGAAAACATCTGGGCCAAGGGTTTGAGTCTAAGCTTTCCTTAATTAAGCAGAGCAGAGGGTCTCTAGGTGTTGAACACTGAAGTTAAGGACTGAGGTTTGAAAATCTCGACCAAGGTCCCTAGATGTCTTACACTTCCCCAGTTTACTGGGGTTTTATGCTAGAAGGGAAAGAAAACAAACGGAACAACAAAAAAATCTTGAAAATATTCCTAGTTTAGTGGTTTTTACTTTCAGACTTGTTCAGAGTTGGAGCCAGTTCCCTCTTCTTGAATAGGAATACTTCTGTTGATATCAAAGCCTGTGAATTAGCTCCAGGATGCCTGAAGGGGATTGGTATTTCTTGATAATCCTTTGATCAAGGGGAAATGTAATAAGTCTACGTTGTTTAGCCCTATGTTGTTAGACAATGTAGAGGATTTTGTAGGCGTAAGGACCTTAAACCACAGAGGTGGGACAGTTAGGAGTTCTGGTTCTGATGGCTAGGTAGCATTTACATCCAGTTCACAAAATCCTTGAAAACTAAGCTGGCACCAATGCTTGGGCGGCTCCCAAACATCTATTTTGTTTCACTTCAGTGAAGTTATCTTCACATTTTCAATGGTAATCCAGTTTGTAGCTTGGATGCATCTTACATGGATTGAGGACCGCACAGAAGAGGACTTTGTCCAGAGTAGTGTTTCGTCAAAGCTCTAGAAGAATGTGATGCTGAAAGCCCTTATTTCAATTAGTGTTGCTCTTTGAAATTTGGCTGTTGGATTAAATACACTGTTACTTCAGGCTTAAGGTTCGTATTGATGAATTTTCAACAAGACCTGTTCTGTACACAGTAGATCTTCCTATCTGTATTGGGATATAAAAAAAAGTTGTGGGAAAACAGTGGATGTGACCAGTATTAGTTTGGTTTAACTCCTGTTATTTGTGGAATGATTCAAAAGGGAAAAAAAAATTCCGAGCTTATGTTAAAGGGCAACATATATTAAATATATATTATAGCTATAATATATATATAGCTATATTATTATATATATTATAGCTAATATTAAAAATTCCATTACTGCTAACTACCATTATATAAGCAGTGGGATTTCTCCCACCTGTGATGCTGTATATAGTTGTTGTCAGAGTGCAGTGAGAAGAATTCAGCAAAAAGAATTTATAGGACTTCCGTGGAACTAAAAATAAATTGTTTTAGTTTAAGAATGTCACTTCTGAGATAATGTACTCTAGCATGTTTAAAATGCTTCCTGAAATGTATTAAATGAGTTAGTCTCTTTCATAAGAGTAGAGCAAAGGGGCATTCGTATAAATGAGAAGCTTACAAAGTAAAAGCTTACAAATAAAAAATATTAACACTGTGTTGATGCTTAACATCACAAGTTGTTGAAGGCTTTACTTAAAAGAACCAGCCATAGATAACATCTTTTACAGATGCTCTGGGAGGGTTGGAAAAACAATATGAGGGAGATGATATAAAAATATAACAAAAAATGAGGGTACCAGCAAAAATTATGTCTGAGATTATCCAAATAACAATGTTAATGAAGTAATTTTAATTTTCTCTGGAGTGTCTTGCATCTGTGTGAACTAAAGTATTACCTACTTAAGTCAGACTTAGTCTTTTCAACATCCTTAATAAGATGACCCTTGGAAAGGTATACTTATATTTGCTGTGTCAAAAAAAACTCTTCCTGTAGGGCAACGAGGTACTGTGTGTCCACTGCTCTTTGCCAGGCTGGGTCCGGGCCGTTACCCCAGGCTGCTGCGAGATCTCCTGGCTCCCGTCTTGTGCAGGCTGTTAGTCCAGGGTAAGCAGAGACGTAGCAGGTCAGCTGAATCGCAGCAGGAGCTCTACTCCTTGTGTGAGTGTTGGCACCAACGACAGGTCTGTGACACTGGCCTATGTGATGCTGCTGGCTGGATGCAAGTCTAAATCTAGACTTCTTTATAGGTCTAGTCCTGTAGCATGCTTACTGACACTTCTGCAAGTTCTTTTGATAGTTGCTTTTATAACCAACCAGAAACTCCTGTGAAAGATTTTTATTTTTTTTCAAGTATATTTGCAAAGTATAGTTTCATTTTAGAGTCACGTTAGATCTGGTTAAGAGAGATTGTGTTGTGGTATTTCCTATGGTGGTGGTGTTTGGTGTCTTTTTAAGTGCCTTTTCAAGTCTTTTAGGGGTGTCTCTACCCTGTTTTTTTAATAAACCTGAAACAGTTTTGCAAGTCAAAAGCTGAAAGAGGAGAACGTTTGAAAAATAATGGAAAGTTAGTGTCTTCAAAGAACAGAGGAACTTGCTATTTTAAATCATTTTGGATGTAGTAGGTATTTTAGATTTATTGTCTGCCTGCTTTCTACCCCCAATACTTCTGCTACAGTTGTCTTCAGTTCTTGATAACCTGTTGATCTGGGCTTGTGGGCAGAGCGTGAGGCTTCGTAGTGGGCAGGTTCAGCCCTACACTGTCTGCTGGAACCAACATCACGCAGTTCTGAGCTTAGTGATTTTTCTGCTCCCTGTACATGTGAACAAGAACCCAAGATTGGTGATCTGTTGAGATGAACGTTTTCCAGATATGAATTAAGATAAATAGATCGTTACTCAAACAGAAAGAAGTTACAGAGCTGAAGGTGTCTGGGGAAAAAAAAAAAAACAAGTGTGTAAAGCATGCAAACACAGGAACATCTTCATATAAAAGCAAAATGAATACTTGGTAGATAAGATGTCACAATCATCAAATCACGTGGGTTAGCACGTTTCATTCACATTCTGATACTCTTAACTGCTTTTTCAGTTTTACTATAGTACAAGGATTCCCAAACTTGGATTTGCTCGGGGCTGGCCAACAATGGCAGCAGCAGTGAGTATGTGCAGCATGAGCTCAGGTGTGTCCGCACTGTGCTCTAGAAACACCAGCACCAGGCAGGGAGCTGCGCTGCAGCCTGGCTGAGCCGCGGCAGCTCTCCTGGCCCCAGGCAGCCAGCAGAAGCTACAGTGCAAAGGAGGGGAAGGTGTCTGTACCAGCAGGCTCCCTCTGGGTACAGGAGGGTCTGTTCGCTCAGGTGTCCAAAGAAGTGAGCTCTCCTGGAGCACCGGGGAGCGTGGGCTGGGGGAGATGATGACCTAGTGGTTCTCTTGTATGGGTGCACCCACCTAAGCACCACACTGACCGTGAGCTGACTTCCCTGCCTCTATGTGTGTGCTGCTGCAGCTCTGCTCCCCTTCCTTCTCATTCACGTTGCCTTGAGCCCTCTCCTCTCTGTAAAGGCAAGAGCAGCTCCTGTCTTTATGCAGGGCAAGAAGAAGTCAGTGGGGAAGTGCTTGGCACTGAATGCGGTGTTCACTGCCCAGATATCCATTCCCTGTTTTCTCCAGGTCAGCAGAGAATCAGGAACTGCCACCGCCATGTTCTTGGCAGAGAGCAGCACGTGTACCGCATTTAAGTGGTTTGCATATCACCAGTGGTACACCACAGTTTGGGAACCCCTGGTATAGTATAATTATATTTCTACAATCATGTGACCTCACATTTTTAAATAATACACGAGCAAAAGGGATCCAACTGAGGTTTTCTGCTTTAAATTTCACATTTCCTGACCCTTGAGTGCTTAGCTGTGCAACCATAATATTGCATTAAAATGTTCTAAAGCTTTGAATTTCTAGGATGGAGACCAGGAGTAGAAGATGAAAGGAGAATTAGATATGTGGGTTATAGGAGAAAAGAAAATAATACAGAGCAAGACATAAAAAGGAAAATTATTTGCTTTTTGTTAATCAGAATTACTGCTGGGCTACTAAGCTGGAGGCTAGATTTAGGAAGAGTGGGTAGGTGACTTTAAAAAGTCCAATTCAGTAAAGTCAGATGAGTTTTCAGAGTATGAAGTTGGTGTCAACTGAATAAGAAGAAAACCAGAAATACTTGAATTTTAAAACTGTATACTTTAAAGTGGTTCGCTATTTTTATATTTGAAAGCTACCACAGTTAGATTATCTGCATAACTGGTGTTAAAGAATAATAAACCAAAATTTAAATTCTGTAGCTAGAAATGTGGGGCATCCCAGCTACTGAGAATTAACTGAGGAAGTGCTAATGTTTCCTTGGCTACCTAATAGCAGAGAGTGTGCATGCCTGTGGCTTCCTTGGTAGCCTGCTGGTATTGGGAGTGTTTGCCTGCACCTGCTGCCTTATGGTGGAGAAGGGCGTAGGTTTTCTTCTGTTCCGCAGAAAGAAATTGAAATTAATACACACACAAACTCTGCTCCTAAAAGAAACCCAAAGAAAACCCTTAACTTAGGAGTTCCCAATGTGCTATTGTAGAGGCAAGAAAAGGAGGCTTATTGGATGCAACCCCCTTGAGCAAAATAAGTGGGAGAGGGTGGCTTGAAGCGAGCTGGGGCCTCTGGGGAGGTGTTGCCTGTTACTTCACATTTGAGCAATTCTGCATTGACGCCACTGAACACTTAACAGCCTAGCTGAGTTTCAAAGATCAATCCGGGTCCCCTGTGAAGGTGATTACATAAACTTGCCTTGCAACTGTTCTGTGGCCTGCCTATTTCTAATTATAGTTCCCTATTGATAAAGAAAAGAACTTGGAATCTTAACTTTTTTTTTTCCTGGCAGCTGTCAATTTGGTTTATTGTTAATTTGAATGGGTAAACATTTTTCTGGCAGTTTTGATGTCCATGTAGAAAATATTCATTCTCAGTTGCTTCCCATTCAAGTTAATTTGCTTGATTGAATTGAACTTTTTACATGAAATATTGTGCTTTTTATTTGCTAGGTTCTCTCCTATGGGTGTAGATCACATGAGTGGGCTTTCTGGTGTAAATGTTCCAGGAAACGCATCTTCTGGCTGGTGTATCTTCATCTACAACCTTGGTCAAGATGCTGATGAGGGAATCCTCTGGCAGATGTTTGGCCCCTTTGGTGCGGTTACCAATGTGAAAGTTATTCGAGATTTCAACACCAACAAGTGCAAAGGTTTTGGTTTTGTGACCATGACAAACTATGAAGAAGCTGCAATGGCCATAGCAAGTCTTAATGGCTACCGCCTGGGGGACAAAATCTTACAGGTTTCCTTCAAAACCAACAAGTCCCACAAATAACTTGCTCGTGCTTTTTGTATGGAATAGATAATTGAGTGACAGAAGTTGAAACATTTTTGTTAGTGTAAAACTCATTTTGCGCCAATTTTCACAAGTGTTTGTCTTAGTCTAAATGAGAAGTGAAAAAGGTTTTATATTCTGGGATGCAACTGACATGTTCAAATGTTTGAAATCCCACAATGTTAGACCAATTTTAAGTTACTTTAAGTTATTTCACTTAAAACATGTTAAAAAAAAATCCCCTGAAATCTTAAGTAGATTGCATTTAACTAGACCCTCTGGATGGTGGTAAAATTGAAGCATGCTTTCACTTATGAGACTAACATTTGTTCCATTGAATGTTGTCTGCAAAAACTGGAATCTTTTTAAACCTATCAGGCTGAATTAATTAATTTTTCTTGTTTTCATGTTGTTGTTTTTCCTACCCGTTCCCCTGACCTTCTTTACCCCAGACTCACTAGTATGGAAGAAAAGTTGAGAAATACTAATGTTTTAGTTGACAGTAAATTTGCTTTATCAATTAATATTCATTGCTACATATAGTTGAGGATTAGGCTTTATAAAGTCAAGGTCTTGTAAGTAGTAGCATGCCAGCATAACTTTTAACACCATTGATGAGGTAAGTTGCACACTGAGCAGCAGCCAAGTTGTCAAATTCAAAGGTTTTAGAAACATTACTTTTAAAGCCCACTTTCTAATAGGAATGGACCAAAGAGTTTCAAAGAAACTCCGGGAAGATTTCAGAGTCAAAATGAAACTCCAAAAAAGTGTGAATATATGTTGCTACTTTATCAAACTGAATCTCTTCTGTCCAAATATTTAATGCATGGTGCACTACTTACTGGTACATTATAATGCAGCAAGATACTCATTTTCAAAGATCATTATAGTCTGAATTCCTTTGGTAGTTCTGTTTTGTAAAGAAAAAAACATTTATAAACATTTGAGCATTGTATTTCTCGCATCCCTTCTAATGAGTGCTAGATTTTTCTATTTTAATAGGATTTTGTTTTGACAACTAGCTTTACTTATTGAACACTCAGCAGAAAAGTACTTACGACTTGCAAGTTAGATATTAACAAAAAAACCCTTTGATTTGTAGATTTAAAGATTAATCCCCCAAGTTTTCTGCAGACTGCCTTGAAACTTTGAGTTGTTCTGTTTCTGTTAATTTTCTTTTGCTTTTTTGTGTTTTTTGTTTGTTTTTACTTTTGCATTTAAGAACATTAAATTTGATTTTGTTTTGCTCAAATTTTGTTTTGTTTTTTATTTTCTGTTATTTTTTTGCTAAGTATTGCACAAAGTGTCCAGCTTTCAAAGAGTGTTGTTTTAAAGAACTCTAGTTCTTCTTTAAGAGTCTTAAGTTACTCCTTTGACAGATGAGTAGAAGAAAAAGGGTTGTGAAACGAGAGCACTACAATAAACCTGTCACATAGAAGCTACGTGCCACAGGCTGATGTAACCCTACAGGTGTTCTTTGGTAGGAAGCCCGAGGAGGAGGATTACTCTATCAGGTAAAGGCTGTGTAAGGATACTGTGCATGACTAGAGACTTAGCTTGGGCAACTCTCAGGGCTGTTAGTTATGTTCAGTTGCCAAAAAATAGGGCAAATGCGAAAATTGGGTCAGTTCTATTGCAGTGTCTCTTTTTTGTGTGAACCTCTGCCAGTCCCAGAGCTTGTTTTTGCATTCCTGAGGCTGATCCGTGCTGTCTGCTTGTATCGTTTCCATCCCTAGCTGACCTTGCCTTACAATGGCAATTGCTTCTCTTCTTCCTGCAACAGGACCGGCGGGCTTGTGCAGCCCAAAGAAATCTGCATCAGCATCTCTGCACACCCCGGCTGGAGAGCAGCTGAATTAGGTGCCCAGCTCCGTTAATTGCCTTTAGCACTGTCTAGGAACCGCTGCTGCTATGTTTCTGGAACTGCCTGTGGTACACCTGAAGGAATACGGATAGGCTTTGGCATAGTGAGCAGCCTCCCACCGTTTTTGAGCTTGTGTGCAATGAATTTAAGTGTTGTTCTACCATTAACATATTCTGCCTTGCCACTCCTGCCAGTCCTGTTCGCGCTGTCATCTTCTGAGACACCTGGGCAGCCTGAGATTTGGTACGGTATGGTGGTGGTCTGTAAAACGGTGGCTGTGACCGAGTGACGCCTCACCCCAAGCATGCTGTCTGCCAGCCACTTCTGGGCTGTCTATTCCAGACGTTTCCACTGATTTATCATTATTTATCACTTCAACGAATCCTTCTTTTCTGGTGTACAAGAAGAGATTCAGAAGCATTGTTGGGATTTCTCCCAAGTTACAACTGCATAGTACAGAGCAATCTTACTGTGTCCCGTCACCTCTTAACCTCAATACTCCGCTGTTCCACTGGAGTGAGTCTGAAATGGTTTCCAATTTCCTCTAATTCTCTCTTGCCTTATTTCATGTAAGATCTTTTTTCTAACTAAATGGGAGCTGCTGCTTTATTAGAGGATTTAGATTGAGATCAGACTTCCAACAAATGACACCCTGAATATGACTTTGCATCTACAGTTATTACAGGCATGTATCAGCAGTACACTACTGTGAGCTCACCAACTGTCACATTTACTTATTTTAACTTTTCTTGGAGGCTTCTAGTGTCATCCGACTGCTTCCCTGTCTTTCCATCTCCTATTCATTTGCTAAATAAGAGGGAAATGTGGGATACTGTCAGTAGCGGTATGGCAGTTTCTCTTTTAGGAAACATCTGATCCCAGACGCCTTTGATAGTTGATCTGAAAACAGCTACTAGGCAATTCACCTGAGCAGAGTGCAGCTCCTTGAGTCAGTGAAAAGGGAAAGAAATATCCTACTTAAATATCAAGAGCTGATGGTGGAAGAAGTGCGTGGTCTGTTCATTGCACCATTCTAACAGTCAAATATTTGGCTTAAGTAGTAAAAATCAAGAAAAAAAGTGAATGTATTTATGATGCTTTTGGACCTAAACAATAGCCTGTACATTGGATTAGTAAAGAGCAAAAGGAAACTTCGGGAAGTGGAAACTAAACTCCAGTACCAAGTAATCTGTCAACAATTTTTCTAACAGAAAGGTAAGAACAATTGGGTTTTCTTATCACATCATCTGGCATACCATTCTTTCAAGCTAACACCTGATTTTACCCATTTCCAAAGTGATTTTGTCTCCATAATCCTCAGGGAGTTAAGGGTTTAAAGGATGAAAACTGCAAGTTTATTTGTTGATTTATTTTGAGATATAGAAGTTCCTTTCAGTTGATACTTCTATCTCTGGCCTTACAAGATCTTTGTCATACAAAGGGCCAGTCTCAAGCCAGAGTTTTGTTTACCTTTCTCATGAGATGCAGTAGGCTCAACAAGGTAGAGAATACTCAAAAGTCTTGATTACCAGATGAGTACATGATGATCAGATTTTAAAGAACTAAGAATTTGATGGTCCATGCTGGAGATGGGCTACAGGGCACAGCTGCTACGGGAGTGCTCTGGGGGCTTTGAGAAGCATCGCAGGGTGCCCACAGTTACTTGCTTCAGCAGGTTCAGGTATCATTCCTGGTGACAACGCATAGTTGTCCATGCTTCTACTGCAGTGTTTTGTGTGTAGATGTTGAAGAGGATTATGGTGTCTCCGAGGCTGGTGTTGTGTTCTTGGTGCCAGGATTTCTGAAGGGATTAATCTGGATTTCATGCATCTGCATTTTGGATGACACCACTTCCTTTATACACTTTGATCAGGCTGGCAAATATGATGACAAAGTGAGGTTTATCTGCATCTCTTCAGGATAAAAAAAAAGGAGGGAGGCTTGGGGGGTGGATTCCTTCATCAATGTCATAGTCAGGGTACCCTCAGCTTGAGGATCTGCCAGCTGGGGATACAAAGGGGATGCTCAGCGATGTATTGCTGTGCTTCAGCTGGGCTCTATCTTCAAATGGACCTGTTTGCTTTGCACTCAAAACTCATTTGCTCTTATAAAAAGAACTTGTTCTGCATGTGGATGCTTAGCACTTCAGCAAAAACCAGCCTCTGCTTCTGTAGCTTTTTCCATTTGTCTGGGCGATGAGTCCCGCTGGGGTTTCACTTCGCCAGGCGGCAGCCATCTCGTTTGCACTGCAAATCTTCACCTTTGAGCCTTGGCTTGGCCTCTGCAGCAATAAAAAGGCTCACTGAGTGAGGGCAGGATTGTACATCAGAACTTGATCAGGCTTCAGGGCTTTGTTAAGGCAAGCATCTTCAGTACCTCTGGAAATTTTACCAGCTGAATGGCTGGTATTGTTGCTTCGGCACCTTTTGCTTTAGAATCTCTTATTGCCCTTCCCTTTCTTTGCATCTGTCCATTTCTCCACTTTTTTTCCGAATACTTGTATCTGGCAGTGCAGGAACCAGGCCAGAGCATGGCTGCAGAACACACTTACGCTGGGGCTGCCTCCAGAGCTGCACAGGAGCGGTCTGCATTCCTCGCAGGACTGTGGAGTTTCACTCTAAAATGAGACAGTGTCTAGTTCAGAGCAGAACTGACCTGATGGTGGTTTAGACCACCTCAAAACTCTGAAGATGTTTGGGGCTTTAGTTGTGTTATGCAGAATAAAAATAAAATTTAAAAAATAGTATGTAAAAATACATGTATTTAAAAAAAATGTATCAAAATTAAAATTCTCTGAAGGCTCTATTCAGACTAGTCTATTCCAGCCTGTTGATTTATCGATAAATTCTTATTCCTGCTCAGTAACTTACACTTGCTTCCCAGATTTCCACTATGAATGGAATTCAGCCCTGTGCAGAAAGCTAGCCACAAGCCTAATCACCGTTTAAACATTCTGTTAACCATTTGCAAATAGGGAAATTTCACAGTAAATACGGAAAAGGAAACTGATGTTGCTGTGTAGCTTGTGTAAGCTGGAAGAGGCGAATACAGTTCCTTCAAAAGAGGGGATGGCAACACCAGAAAAGCTATTAAACATGAGCAGAATCAAAGCAGCATAGAGTTTCTAGTTTTTGTTGTGATTCCATTCTAGCCGGTGTCTGTACACTAAAGTGTTGAGCTTTTGTTCTTTGAGCCACGCCATCATAAATTTGGTTTACCTGAGTATCTGTACTCCACTCTTCTGCATAGAGGGAGGGGACCCGAGCCCCCGCAGCTGCTGCCTGCTGTGCCCATCCCTTTGCTTCTGCTCTAGGTCTGGGACTGAGAAGGCCTTGAGGATCCGTCCTTTAAGGTGGGAGGAGAAGTCAGGAAACATCGCTGTCCAGAGCAGCGTCCCCCTAGCAGCGTGTCTGCACAGCCCTTTCCTTCCCTTTGGTTGCTTATGTTTTTTTCCAGTACATCTGTATCATGATATGAAAAACACTGAATATTTGGAGGTACACAAATCACTAAAATAGGATAAACTTCTCACTGCAGTCAGTTGGCCAGCTTATGGTCACTTGTGGTGGTCCAAAGGACTGGCGGGTATCAGTATGGAGAGGACACCAATTTTTGCAGAGGTGTTAAATTCTGTAGTAATATCGTTTATACAAAGCGATTTGAAATCTTGCAATAAACTGGCATACCTACATCTACAGCAAGGATGTTCAGCAGTTACAACTAAGATTGAATATTTTGAATGTTAAGTTTTGGAAATGAATAGTCTTTAGAGTCCTTAAACAGCCATTAAAATTTTACTTTGCTCTAATGTTCTGGGTTAGGTCAATAAAATAGAGATTCTTCAAATATTTCAGGAGAGATTTCTTTTTCAGTATATTCTAAACTGGAATAATTAAAGCTACTTCTTGGGTAGTTTGTAGTTGCATTTGTGCTTTTAAAAAACACATTGAGAATATCCCCACATCAACTTTTCTATCAAAGTAAACATGGGAAAAATAAAAGAAACTGCTTATTGAAACAAGGTTCTCTGGAAAAACAAAAATCTACCTGAAAAATGGAAGGACGTGTGGGAGGTTTTTAACATACGGCTTTTTGTGAACTACTGACGGTGTTCTCCTGGTTCAGTCACAAAGCTCAAATACGGATCTGTTTGTCCTAGTGCTACCTCTCTCAGAAGGTCACCTACCATATTTTGACTTGCAAACGGAGGGAGGAGGTTTGTCCTCTGTAACACTGTCAGCGAAGCACCTTGTGGTAACGTTTTGCCTCTTAGGCTCCCAAGAATAGCTTTAGAGTGAAGGGACCAAATCTGCATTTAGCATAAGAAAACACTGCTCCCTTTGGCTCTCTTAGTGGAGTTACGTTCATTTTTTATTTTTATTTTTATTTTATTTTTCCCCAAAACTGGTTTTGTCACCCTAGCTACTATAATCTTTGTATTTGGAGGCAGAAATTTGTCTTCTGTCCCTTAGGCAAATTCCTCTAATGTAGCTCTGCACTTCTGAGCGCTGGGTACTCAGCATGATAAAATGATAAATATGAAAATCAAAAGGCTAGCATTGACTTGATCCGTTTATTATGCCTTTTTAGTTTTCTACTTTAAAAAAAATGGTGGTCATGAAGGGGACACAGTCTTACTTGGTAAGAGGTGGTACCTCTGTAATGTGCAACTTCTCCATGACACAGCCAGCAGAATTGAAAAATTATAATTAATTTCTGAAAGTGAGTGCTCCCAGATTAATCAGGTACAGCACTGGTTTTGTGATTGCTTTTTTGTGATAGTCTGAAGTAGCAAAACTAAACAAAACCGTAGGTGTTGGTTTCTCCTTCTGCATGATTTAAAATCCAGCTGAAGCCTTTATGATCTCTAAACAAGACACCACGCCCAGTGAGTAGATTTCACTTTAAATCCATTATTGTTTTCTTCAGTCTTGCTGCAGTTATTTATTGTATATTACACTTGGTAAAAGATTTCCAAGGTTTTAACTAGAAATATTTTTCTGTTGAGTGGAATTTTCAGCACTAAATTATTTTGTTGATAATGATGGAAAATCAGTAATAGTAGCACTGCCACCTGAAACCTTGAAAAATTGGTAGCGTTCACATTTTAGAACCTTTATTCTCGTATTGTTCCTTATTTTTAAACATTTTTGAGCAACTTTTCAGTGGTACAGCTGAACTTTTTCACTTGGTCATTGAGAAGAAAATGACGTGAGACATTTGAAACATAAGTTGGTATAAACCTTTATTTGACCAGTAACTTTGAATAATACTGTACTTCTAGTCTTTTTATTGATTTCATTTCCCTTAACTTATGTAATCTTTTGTTTATAAATTAATCTGTTTGTGGGACAGAAGGTTTTATCAATTGTTTTCCATACTGTACAGTATATGGTTAAACATTTTGTATATTTAGTGTGTTTTTAAGTTATTGATTTGTTTTATATCAAATAATTTATTTTTCAGGTACCATTTTCATTTAAACTTTGTTTTTACATGGGTTTATTTTAAATAAAGTATGACACTGCTTTCCAAATGTCTAAAATGAAGTTGAATCCCATTGTGTTATTTTGAGAGTATTTATGTAAAGTAACTTATTTTAGAAATAATTGCAAAAATGTACCAACTTCATACTTCGGTTGTGCTTTAATTCAAGTGCTTGGAAATTCTCTGCAATGATTTTTAAGTAATTTGAAAAATTGGAATTTTCATATTGAAACGGTTCAAAGATTTGATGAATGAAGCAGCAGTTTTGTAGAATCCTGTGGATGGAATTACCAGTATTGTTTTCTTATAAGGTATTTTCAAAATTAAACAAAACAAAGCCTAGATATTTTACGCTAGTTTTAATATTTAAATGAAATTTTCTGTCAATAGTGCAAAGGATTTTTGTTATTTTTTTGCTACATGGTCATTACTGTTTTTGTTAAGTGCTTATTTAGAACATGTTCATGATATTTCTAAATGATCTATGGTGACAGTTGATGTATTTCAAAATAGTATTAGGCTTTTACTTAATCGTTCGTATTTTGGTTTTTTGTTTTTGTTTTCTGCAGGAATTGGATTATTGTGCAATTTGGAATTTGACATTTTTTCAGAAGAATATGAACTGTGTTCATGACTTAGGCTAATCAAGCTTGCTTCACTAAAGATTTTGTTACTTGTAACCTTATTAGAAAGATGGAATTAAAAGAAGGCACATGATTTACTTTTTATTTTTCAGGAAACAAGTTGTTCTCTCCATCTTAGGATGTTTATCCTGACTGATTTAAAAATAACAATAATAAAATAAAAAAGCAACAACAACAAAAAACAGAACCCAGCTATACTATTACTCAGAAACTTGTTTTGCAACTTTTGAAGAGAGCCCTTGAGAACAAGGAATCCTGCAGTCTTGAGGTCAGGCAGCGTATTCTGGTTCCTCTTGTCCAGTTTCGGCTCTGATGCTTCGCGGCCTGCTAGGCCTTGTTCAGAAATGCCCATGGAACTGTGTCACGGAAGTGCAGTATACTGCCATTGTCTTTAAACAGGCTCTATTTGATAGTACCTTACTGTAATACTCCCTTGTTTGCCAACACAGAATCTTGTAAAGTTTTCATAAATTGAAATTGGCCCCTACTGAGTTAAAGCAGGTGCCTTGCTTTGTTCTTCAGTTGTGGAAATGATCCTTCTGTCTGGAGGAGCTGGGGTAGTTATCATACCTTTGAGACATTGGCTCTGATTGTTAACTGAACTTTGTGACTTCCTCCAAAAAGGGATGTAAAATAAGAGGGGCGGCGGGGGGAAGTGTCCAGTGCATGGTAATGGTGAGGCCCTGGCTGAGGCTGCCCCGAGGAGCTGTGGCTGCCCCATCCCTGGCAGTGCCCAAGGCCAGGCTGGATGGGGCTGGGGGCAGCCTGGGCTGCTGGGGGGGTCGTGCCCATGGCAGGGGTGGGACAGGGTGGGCTTCAGGGTCCCTTCCAACCCAAACCATTCTGTGACTCTGTGATAACACGGAATGGATGGCAATGCCAAGTCAGCGCAGGCATCTTGATACTGTGGAAAACTGCATTTCCAGTTATTCTTGCTGTGGGAATTCCTCAGTCCAGCAATCTCACCAAGTTGAAATTATTCTTTATTCTGAATTGGTAAAGAGCAGAAATCAGCATATTTGTATAGTGAGTATACAGTTAACAGTATGTTACCACTAGTACGTGCAACATCCACCGCGAACAGGAGCGCTTAATCAGCAGCACAGAATTTTAGACCTTTCCTGCCACCTTTTTTGGGTGAAACCAGGGCAACTTCTGTGTAATTCTTCCCGATGCATGTTAGTCCTATGTGATTCACTTCACACAGGTTCATACTGATAACCATTTTATTTTCCAGTTTTAGAGTTTTCTTCAATGAAAAATGAAGGGAAAACATGTACTGACAACCAGAAAGTTTAGTAAGAAAACATACCCAAATGCAGTGTGAGCCTCCTGTCAGAAATGGCTGTTTTTCTAAAGGCAGAAGGAGGGAAAAAAAAAAAAAAAGATTAGACCCCTTAGCCCTCGAGGGAGATTTCCCTTTTTGCAGAATTCCCTGTGGCCTCCCTGGCTTTGGACTCTCTACCACTTGCTCTGTGGTGGGGGCTCTTGGGGTCCCTTACTGTTGAACTTCACCTCCTTCGTTTCCACAATAATCCCCCCAAAAAACAGAAAGGTATTAGACAACGCTGATTTCCATCTCACTGGTACTTCAGGTAACAAGCTGGAACAAAGTTCATCCTGCCTTTTTATTTGTTTCTCTATCTCCCATCTTTTACCAAAAAAAAAAAAAAGCATAGAGAATATTAGAACAGGGATATTCCTCCTGTGTCGTAATAATGGTGCATCTAGCTCAGGATTCTGACTCCAACAGTGGTGGTAGGAAAAGCTGTTTAAGGAAAGCACCCAAGTCTGGTCCCTGTCCCTTTGTCCTTTTGTCATTCCCCTCATGCTTCCCTAGCGTGCACAGAAGTTGGATGTCAGAGGGGCCCTGCCTATTCCCTTATTTCCTCTTATTTTGCTTCTTGATTTTGAAGCTTTTTTTTTTTTTTTTAAGCTGCCTTCGGCTTTCATTACTTTCTGGAAGTAGGAGATTGAAAGGAAATGTGGGATGTTTGGGGTAGTATTTTTACATGTGTGTGTTACCAATGCAGTTGAATGAAGGTAAATAGCAGGTGCTTCTCTTTGTTCTGTGAAATACTTTTGATTTTTATTTATTTGTTTTTTTAAGTATTTACGTATAAAGGCAGGGAACATAGCAAAATGGAAATCTGAGTCTAGTTTGTCAGAACATACTTCTACTAACATTGCATTGTTGAATAAGGTCCTTTGCAACAAAATTAATTCAAACTAAATTTGTCACGGTTAAAATACAAACTTTCTTCATTTGAGTAGTAATATATAATATAGTATATAATGCCATAAATGTTAAATTTTTCAGAATTGATTGATTTTTCTCTGCAGAGCTGCAGCTGGAGCACTTACTAAAGACCATATTCTCAACTTAATCTAGAATTTATGGAGAATTTCACTGAGTTTAATAAAAATAG
Source organism: Anser cygnoides (assembly GCF_040182565.1). Classification (NCBI taxonomy): domain Eukaryota; kingdom Metazoa; phylum Chordata; class Aves; order Anseriformes; family Anatidae; genus Anser; species Anser cygnoides. The sequence continues at coordinate 4,498,115 of NC_089899.1, read as the reverse complement.
CTTTGGGACTTCCTGAATTCTTTGAGTAATCAGTGGACTTCTGAAACTTACTTTAACTGAAATTCTGTTTGAATGTGTTGGAACAGATTCTGACCCCAAGTCCAGCCCGTGCATGCTACAAAGAAAGATCAAAATGGAGAGCAAAGCAGAAATTGTTTGGCTTAGGAGCAGTGCTGAGTCAGTGTAAACACTGCTGAGCTGCTTCCTTTGCGTAGACTTCAGTAGTCTCCAGCTCAGGTATCATGGAAGGAGCGTGCACATGCGCTTTCAGGATTTCGAGGCTGTATTGCAGTTTGCATATGGCTATGGTAAGTAAGCCTGTGTGCTTCTCTAGAGTCATGGCACAAATGGTTTCGGTCTCAGTCAAACCAGATTTGTAAATTGGTGATCTGTTTTTGTGATCATACCTTACCTCTTTGTCCCAGATCGTTTCTTCTGCTTTGCATCTTTCAAGAGATGCATATTTATATGTGTGTATACACACACATGCACATAATACATGTGTATGTGTGTATATATATTTATATATAAAGTATCTATCACCATATTGATAAATACCCTTTGGAAACCACTCTGATGGTAGGGGTAAGAACAGGAGTGGGCCTGTTAGTACCTTGGCACTTCTGTTTCCAACTAATTTAAAATTAAAAAAAGCAAAAAAAAAAAAAAAAAGCCACAAGGCTTTCCTGCCAGCTTGGCTGGCTGGTGTTTAATGCTGCAACATATTTTAAAATGTTTGTAGGCTGTATTTATATATAGTTTGTTTATAATGTCTTTTTATCTCTGTTAATTGTATGTATTAACATGTTGTGTATCTGCTTTATATGCACATGTATTCTGTTCCATTTACGTACACAGTATAGAAGTAACACAAAGATATATGTCCTTAAAAATCTAAGCTTTTATAAAACTTTGTAGTCATAAGGTATATTTTAACAATAGTACAGTAATGTGATGAGCGAGGTAACGGGGTTTAAGAAAATTCATCTCCAGTTGGATAAGAATTTAACATCCAAATTTCTCCAAAACTTCTCTTGAAATAACTTTAGGAAACAGTTGCATCTATGTATTATGTCCTAGTATTTTTCTGCAGTGGTCCTGTAATGTACAGTATCACCCCTTTTCAGGGAGCACCTCCCATTCACTTCTCCATGGGATCAAAATGTTGTCACATCTTTGGGTGACTTAGGAAATTATTCTCATTTCTTTTTGGACCAGCTTTTCTATTTTCCCCTTCTGTTTTTACAGTATTTCATGGGCCTTAATGTTTTAATCCTTTCTTACTGCAGGAATGGAGAAAGGAAGACAACTCAGCTTCAGGAACGACTGAATTTATTGAAATGGCAGTGAATGACCTCGTTTGCCATGTCACACAACACGATTGCACCATCCGACCCTACTACCCCCACCCCTGTCACTGGATTCCAGGATAGAAATCCAGGCTGCTTGTGCTAGCGTAGATAAAACACTGAGCCTTGCCCACATGTCTTAAGTGCTTCTTTTCTGAACAAGGCAAAGTTAAGGTTTGTAGCCAGCTGTTGAGATACGGCGTTCTCTGGTGTCTTTGTGCCTTGTCCTATCACTCAGAGGGCTTACGAGGACTTGAACCAGTCCCTTTACCCCTGGGCAGTGGTATCTCCAGTGCTCTTATAGTTACTAAGGAGCGTTCTGGCTGCCCTAATTCTCATTTTACATTATTAAAACAGTAATTCTCAAAGGCAGCGCAAGTGATGCCATAGCTTGTTTGAATCTTTGAAGCTCTGTGCATTCCTTCCCGTTTCCTCGGAGTGCAGCTCTCTCGGCGGGGCAGGTTAGAGCCTCGCATGTTGTTGGACTGCTGGTGGCCTTGAGGAAGGAATGTCTGGCCTGAAATTGGCCTCTCCGCATTCATGGTGCCAATACTGACCTTGGCAGAAGAATACTGACCTTGGCTAGTATCTCCTGCATGGAATCTGATTTCCCAGTTTGTCAGTATGCATCCTGGTTTTGGGTGAAGGAATAATGTAAGCTGATGCTTTTAAGACTGCATCCAAGAAGGAATAAGAAGGGAAAAAGACAGGCTTTGCTGAATTGGTGACATTAAGGCAGCCTGACATCATTTGCCTTCTGCAAAGAATAACTGGGTGACAGTCTCAAAGCTGCTGGGTGTTGCATGCAGCAAAAGGAAGGCGCATTTGCCTAGGAGCCCTGGCAGCAGCACTCTTAGCAGCTGCGGGGTAGGAAGCTGACTGAATGGGAGATCTGTAATCCATCTTGCCCCTTTGCTTGATGATGAAGGTGTTACCTAATCCTGAGCATCTTGCAGGATCCAAAGGAGGAAGACACAGGTGATGTCCTACGAATAGGGATGAAACGTTTTTGCTCAGAAATGTTTCAGTGTAGGTGCTAGAATTGGGATCATCTCACCTGCTGCTGGCCACTGCTGCTCTGGCAGCTCGAGCTGGCAGCCCAGGCCTGTCCATCGCCTGCTCCTTATGGAGCTAGCTGAATGAGAAGATCCCTGCAGCAGCTGCAGTTGCCCGCTGTTGGCACTAATAGCTGTGTGAAAGCTGAGTAAGTTATTAAAATGACATGTTGTCATACTGCCTTTTTTTTTTTTTTTTTTTTAAGAATTAAGAATTTTAGAAACTAAGGCTCTGAGGGTGTGCTTTGTGTATGGTCCTGGTGTACCAGCCCTCCACCCTCATGTTACTTGTGCTGATACAAGTAGATAGGGCTTGTTTAAATGAAAAATAACCCCTGCTATTAGGGTTACTTTAAACCTGAATCAGTTGCTGGATCTGTTTCCAGTGTTGTCCCACAGGGATGTACATGCACGTGCTACTGAAGGGGCAGTTCAAGGGTGGGACCAAACAGCTGAGCTTGGGGCTGCTTATGGTGGCGTTGGCATCAAAAGATGTACTCAAACATACTTCGAGTGCGTAGTGTCAGCTGGGTGGCTTGATTCAGCTATAGAGGAACTGTACAGAGAAACTGCCAAGGCTAGAAGGTAAACTGTACAGATGTGAAAGACAGTTGGAGCTGCTTCTTGTTTGAAATTCCCAACGCTGTCATCAGTCTCTATTCCTGGCAAAAGCAAAGCAAAATAACGCACTGGAAAAAAAAGTAACACCGAAACATTAAAGGAGAATAAGAGTAAGTGGAGAGCTAGCATGTGATTGGAGGTGGGGGACGACTGGAGAGCCACAAAAGATAAATATGGAAAATTAGGAAATGAAGGGGGGTTATGGTGCTGTGAGGTGGGATGGAGACTTAATTTTCAGCTGCTGGGAGAATGTGGCATGTTCAGCAAAAAGAAATATGGGTGATGAGAATAAGGGTAATTACACGGAGGTGACCACGGTAGCGGGTGCAAAGCAGAGAAGACTAATGTGCGCTTAGGTGTAACTGCGTAGTTAGAATTGGAGTTCTGGTAGGAAATACCCTAACTCATCAGTATGAATAGAAAATAGCAGTAATAGGCATATGCGTATTAGGGGAATGTGAGACATGCAACTCTAACCCTGTTGATCTCATCTCCACTACACGAAGTGTTTTGATAGGCAGGACATTTACCCCTGCAGAATGCTGAGGTCGGGAGATGAAGGCTGAGGCAGCATCTTCCAAGGGGCTGGGCAGTGTGAAGAGCCGTGACGGGCTTTCTGATTGACCCCCGTAAGGCATAGCCTGAAAGAACTGTTCTTCAGATGTTGAATAACAAATGTAACGATATGGAGGTAAATAGACATGGCTTAAACACATTTTATAACAGACTGTCACAGGTTTATCACAGGGTTTATCACGGGTAGTATCAGTTTGGTGGGTTTCTTTGATAAGAACAAATGCTTTATAAATAAAATATATGAATGCATGAAAGGCAATAACTCCCATTCACCTGAGCTTTTCTAAAGCATTTGATGTGGTGTTGCATAACACTAATAAACTTGGGTAATTCTTATAAATACAAGGAATTGAAGGTACAACGTACTTTAAAGAAGGAGAGCAACAGGGAAAGCTGAGCAGGAGATTCGCAACTGTGAGGACACTACAGTTTTCTTAGCGTCGTGGGCTGAAGCTTTCAAGAAGATAATAATAGGAGGGGGTCCATTTACACGTACTACACCTGCTGTCAGTCTGTATCCCTTGGCCAGGAGATGTATAAGGTTGGGAACTAGGAAATTATTTATGTGAAGGATGTGATCTGTCAATCCATCCTGCCTTGTCTCATGTAGTTTTATGAGAATATAGGGGAAGGCTGTTGGTGGGAACTTGGAAATCTAGATGGGGCTGAGTGATTTCATCCTCAGGGCTTTGTTGCACAGGCAGCAGGAAGGGTCGTTCAGCGATTTCTGTCCTCCTAACAGACTGGAGTGAGCACTGGCAGAGAAGCATTTTGGATGTCCTGTTCCCAAGTGAAGTCTGTGATGGTGTCATCGAGCTCTTCTCCCTTAAGAGGGACTGTATGGAAAGCACCGTGCTCTTAATTTCGACTGTCGGTGTCATTCTGACAGTGAACCGGTTGTGTAATTCAGTGCGTCTGTAGCTGGAGTTGGGACAGAAGGGGAAGTGAGGGCATGGTGAGGCCGAGGATGTAGTGACGTGAATGAGTCATGCACACACACAGATGTTTTACGGGAAGGTCCAGGCTCAGACATCTGCCAGGTGAAGTTAGGTGATCACATTGCGGTAATAACAGGCATGGTTGATTCCTGTCCAAAGCTGGGAGCTGTGATGCTCATCATTGAATTTAGGTTCGTTTTGGAATAATCTTGGTAATACTGGGTTCAAGTAGCTCTTCCTGTGAGACCGTTTTCTTTGTTTGGGCAGCAGAGTGCTGGCATCTCTTATCCCTGCTCCAACCCAGTGCGGAGCAGCCGGAATCGCATGGCTGTTTGTGCACGCAGCAGCGCACGCGCCTCATGCGTTTGCAGGAGGCTGCTCCTCTTCCAGGCTTGCTGCTGGTGGTGTTTTTCCACCTCCTTCTCCAGTGATTATTTTTCTCCTGGCTAAAGCATACTATTGCTATTTGATTATTTTGAGTCTAATGGTCATCACTGTTAATCTCTTCGTAGAGTGATGGTGAGTGTAGTTGTGAATCCAGCTGTCAGGTCCAGTATGTGTGCTCTGCGTTAAATAAAAATGTTTTCTACAGAAGTGTAAATGCTGTGCCATTGAAATTCTGCATTGAGCTGCTCATTGCACTAGAAAAGGAGCACAGAACCTTCCAGAAAAACTAAAACTTCAAACAGAGCCAAGGCTTGTTTTTTGGATTGCAGTGTTTATTAAAGAGTTTGCCAAACATATATCTGTATCTGTGAAATAAGACTGCCTCCATGTATTTTGCTTCCATTTTCATTAGGTCCCTTGCTCAGCTTCCAGAAGCTGATGCTGTAGTTTTGAAAGCCAGAATTGTTGAGCACAAGATTTGGGGATTTTCAACTATTTTATTAAAACAAGAATACACACAAATTAAGAAATATATACGTTATGAAGCTATTGCACATATTTTAAGAAATGGTAGAATTAGCTAGTTGTAAAACTGAACGGCCAAACACATACACAGTGCATTTTGAATAATTCCACATTGTGTAGAATCACAGCACCATGGAGTGGTTTGGGTTGGAAGGGACCTCAAAGCCCACCCTGTCCCACCCCTGCCATGGGCACGACCCCCCCAGCACCCAGGCTGCCCCCAGCCCCATCCAGCCTGGCCTTGGGCACTGCCAGGGATGGGGCACCCACAGCTCCTCGGGGCAGCCTCAGCCAGGGCCTCACCGCCCTCAGGGGGAAGAATTTCTTCCTAATACCTAATCTAAACCTACCCTCTTTTAATTTAAGTCCATTACCCCTTGTCCTGTCACTACACCCCCTGACAAAAGAGTCCCTCCCCCAGCTTTCCTGCAGCCCCTTCAGGTACCGGCAGGCTGCTGTAGGTTCTCCCCGAAGCCTTCTCTTCTCCAGGCTGAACACCCCCAGGTCTCCCAGCCTCAGGTCTCATAGCAGAGCTGCTCCAGCCCCTGAGCATCCCCGTGGCCTCCTCTGGACTCACCCTAAATAGGCCCCTGACCTTATTGTGCTGGGCCCCCAGAGCTGGACGCAGGGCTCCAGGTGGGGTCCCGCAAGGACAGAGCAGAGGGGGACGGTCCCCTCCCTCGGCCTGCTGGCCACGCTTCTGATGCAGCCCAAGATGCAGTTGGCTTTCTTAGACATGTTCACAGACTGGCATTCATAGACTAGCTATTCCATAACGACTGCACTGCTTTAATTCCGTTCTCAAGGAGCATCAGTGAGGAGGTTATATGCTTAAGTCTCAGTGACATCTAAGGACTAAATGCCAGGTGTTGACTAAAGCATGTACTTTTGTTTTTTCACTCAGGGCCTTTAGAGTACAGAAAAGTAGCGCTCTTTTTACACTAATGAGTTTGAGCAGTAAAGTAATGATACTAGGCTTGCATCACCTTAATCTTTCAACCATGGTCTCCCTGTGCAGTATAGAAGTTACTTGACTCTTCTGATTTTTCGCTTCTTGCCCATGAGTTATTGTTGTCTAATTTTTCCTCTCTTCTAGAGTTGATGTGCAGCTTGTTATAGTCTCTTTTTTGAACTTCTTGAGTTCCGAGTTATCACCAGTCTGCTAAGCTAGCACATACTGCACTGTACCTAGCCTGTGTGCCTCCAGTTCTTAGCCTAGGTGTGCCTTAAGCAAATGTACCTTCAGTTTCTGCAACAGCTCGTTATTTTCACCAGCCGTCTCTCGAGATGGAGAGCAGCGCGCACAGCCCAGCTCTGTTCTCACTTGGTATTCCAGGTGGGGATCTGCTGAGGAGAGACAGCAGTGCAGAGCTTCTGCTTGTGTGCTGGGAGAGACCAAAGAGAAGGTCCTCGGAGAGCACCTCTTCCAGTGGGAGCTGTTTGGATGCGACCTGCCTTGAGGAAGGGATGGGGAAAGGAGGAGGGGGCCTTGCTGCTTTGCGTCTTCTGGTTGTGAGGTTCTTGGACCTTTCTCCGTAGCATCCTGTCCGGGCATGATGTGGCAGGCTGGAAGTGCCCGAGCGCAGCTACTCGAGGAGCTGTTCAAGCCCGAGCAGCGTGACTCGGCCGCTTACTGCTGTCGGCTGGTGCCCGGCCGTGTCAGTGCTGTGAGAATTAACTCAGCGTGGCTCACCGAGCTGCTGCTTTTGCTAGATCGTGAGGTGAAAGGGAAGAGGGAGGTTTTCTGATTGCAGATACTGCAGATACGGTTGCAGAAAAGGGGAGATTGCTCAGGTCCATAGGTGGACAAACAGTCTTAACCAGTTCCCGGTGTATTTTTTGTATCTCGCTGGAAAAGAAAGTTGTGGATGAATACATAGAGTCCTGCTTTTGTAACCAGTTATGGGGAAGTGAATAATTGCTACTCGTAAAGCATACATATGAATATTTTATTTCCTACTTAATACTCCATGTATAGGAAATGCAAATTGGTGCCTGTGTTCTTGAAGAACAACTCTTAGCTCCGAATAACAGATGACTGGATGCAGGTATCATCTCAGAAGAGGAGGAATCACCAACATATGGGCAGGAGAAACTAACAGTTAAAGGTTGGGATTGGCATTTTGTTTGGGAGCAGAATTGAGAGGAGTTTTTCCTGGCTAGAACGGAGAAATCAGCACCAGATGTCTTAACAGGATGCAAGCACAAGAAGCATTTGTTCTGTCTGCATCCAGTGATTGCAGGCTGTCAAAGCAAATAACTGTAATTGGGACACGGCATTAGGGAGACAGACGTAAAGGCAGCAAAATGGAGTTCAGATATCTAAAGACAGGACAGCCTTCTGAGGATGGGGGAGCGTGATGTTGCTCTTCGTGTTTTAGCACCAGAACGCGGTTTGAGGTAATGCTCTGCAGATGAGTGAAGATTTCAGGAATATTTAAAGGGAATCAAGGAGGAGAATGGCCAAATATCCACTTTGTTGTGGTTCTGCACAAGGAAGGACAGTGAGTAGAAGATTTTTGAGGTGAGATGGCCAGGTAAGTAAGGCAGCAGTTTGGGCTGGGTGTACTGTTCAACCCTATTGTTCTTTCCTGTCTGCATTGACATGCTGTTTGGGTAGTCTGTCTCTTAAAATCCAAACCAAAATCTGTTCTTGGAAACGAGAGTCTGAAGGCTCAGCATTCTAAAAATAAATCTCACCGCTCAGATGTGTACTTCAGAATGGGATTCATTCTACTGATTCAGATAATTAAAAATATCAGCACCCAGTCCGAGGCTATCTAAGAGACTTCAGAAGACAATTAATCTGATCCTAAAATGAGAGTAACTGCTTATAAAAGTGCTAGTCTCCCACTGTTGGCTACGGGGGACTTCATTTGTGTGTTTAAATAACACACGTCACTAGAGACCGAAGGTAAGTATTGGTTGCGTGCCTGAGTGCCAGGATGCTTGCGCAGGCACGAGACGAGCTGGCTCCCTGAAGGGGATTTTGGAGCCTCTTACCCAGGGATGTTGCTGCTTTCTCTCCACTTTGAAGACACGTGAGTTGGGAAACAGAGGATGTCAAACACAGTGAGATGGAAGAAGATGCAGAATTGCCCAAAGTTGTCCAGACCCAGACTGCTGAGTCCATAAAGCATCTCTGCACCGCGTGCTGGGGCTTGTGCCTGCGTGAGCAGTAACAAAGCCTGTGCTTAGCTGGGGGCTGATGCACTCTGCTGGGTGGCTGCTTTGCTCTTTAGGATGGTGATGTGTCTGAACGTAATTTATTAGCAGATTTAGCATAACTAATTAGCAGATTTATATCCCTTATGAAGGGTTCAAATGCAAAGTGTACCTGAACTTCTGTTGTGCAACCCCAGCCATTTGCAGATGTCATTGTTAACACAGACACATCCATGCCACGTCTTTTTTTTTGATCTCATACCACTCCATCATCAGGAGGATCTGCTAAATGAGATGGGGTGTAGCTGATGGTTGTGCGGTGAGGAGCAGCTGCCCAAGTGCCCTGGCGGAGGTTGCTCGAGTGTGAGGACACAGGAGGTGCGCCCTGACGTTCCCGAGGAGCAGAAGCCATTCACGGGCTGCTGCTGGGGAATGGTGCTTTGCACAGCTCCCGTTGTTTGCATGCTGCATGGGCACGAGGTTTGGAGGACAGGGGCACTTCATTAATTTCCCGCGCTGTGGGCACTTGTTGGGGGGAGTTTGAATACTTGTATGGTTTGAGGGGAGCTGGAGGATGCATGGCTTGTACAGGTATTTAATGTATATTGCATCAGGGTGAGGAAAACAAAGAGCAAAGGGGAAAAAGGTCATCTAAGTTCTTGTTTATACAAACTTCCATCACCAGGTGTTCTTAGGTAGTTAATTCCTTAAATATCTTGTATGCAGAAAAGGACAGAAGGGATGCCACTTTAGAGCTTCAGCAGCTCAGGAGCAGATGTATGGCCACGTTCTGCCATAAGCAGTAGGGACTAAAATGACATATTCATAGTTTCTAGAAAGTCTGTCATCACATGAGACAAAATGAAAAATTCCACGAGGAAATAAGTACCAACAGTGACAGGTGTGAGGCAAACGACAGGTAAAAGTCTCTTAAGACATAGCAAGAGGCAAAGACAGACAAGTCTGACCACACGTTCATGAGGGAGACATATACTCCTAAAAGAAGTAGTTTGGGTAGGCTACATGCTGCTAATTTATAGTTTCAATTAACCCACATGTATCACTTAGAACTGCTTGGAAATCTTTTACAGAGAAAGCTGTTGTTCTAATAGACTTAAATAAAGACTTTCGAAACTTCTTGTGGAATGGAATTTTCAAAAAGTCATCCTAGAAAACTTCCATGGGGTAATTTTGAAACTGATATGATTTAATATTCTTTTTTTTTTTTTTTGTCTGCTTTTCACATCTGCTATTTTGACTTTATTTTGCCACGTGCTACAATGTTGAGTTATTTTGTTCTTTTTCAGTTTCAGTAAAACGCAAACCAAAGTACATTCTGTTCTGGAAGAAGGGAAAAAAAAGGTGGCAGCGCTCTCTACTGACTCTGTGTACTGTCTGGATTGTTATTTGCTATGCCGCTATTATGTCACTTCACTTAAATCCTAAAAAAATGTAAAAATAACATGAAATGAAGCTCCATGATCAAAACTAATGACTATTTTATAAATTCAGAAATGTAAAAATAATTCATGCTCTAGAAAACAGCTAATAGTGAGAACAGGAGGGCAGCCCGTTGTTAAGATCGAGGCAGCCTCATCGTGGACTGTAGGAAGAAGCGTTCTTGGGTAAGGATTTCACTCAAGCTGAAGGGTCAGACTGATGAAAAATTTGACTAAGCTTAGTGTTTATTGTGACTCATCCTCAAATTCCCCAAACCCACTGGTGAAATTTATTCCCTCGTCAAAGCTCGTATAGCCAAGTAGATGGCTTTTATGCCAGGATTTTGGGAGGTACTGTAAAGCGAAGAAGTTCTACTTTTTGTTTAATAACCAAAAAACAAACAAAAAGACCCACCATAAACGTCTTTCACAAGGATTTTAGTTTACAGAAGCAGCTTTCAGTGATTTTTCTCGGTGAGAGTAGTCCGTGGGTAACAGCCAAGTTCCTTTGCCCAGTTGCTCTCCAACTTCATTATGACAGGGTACACGCAAGCCGTAATCGGGGGGACATTACATCACGGCATCGGGGGAGCTCTTACATTTCTAGGAAAAACAGTGATTCCCAGGACAGAGGTTGAGATTTGGGGCTTGTGCTCTTTGTGTTCACCAGAGCTTATGGTTTAGTATGTGTGCTTTGCGTGGCCTGTTGGAAGCACAACAGAAGCAGATTGATGTTTTCATCGCTAGAGCAGAGATGTACATTTTTGTTTCTTATGGGTAGCTGGGCATAAATAGTTAATATTTATCATAAATATATATTTAGAAAAGGTATGAAGGTACAGTTTATCAGTTGGTAGGATGTAAGGACTTTCTTTGAGGGTAGAGCTTTCCATTTGCTAAGCAAAATTCCTTGATTTGCCCAATGTGAGCACGTTCCACCCTGCACTTGTGCTCCTGGACGTAGGCAGCCAGGAGCAAAGCTGCTTCTGATGCTGCCCAGTGACCGTCCAGCCTCTGTGCTTCTTCTGGAAATCTCATCCCTCAGCTGCTGGTGAGCTGGCATTGTTCTGTATGCCCAAAGTCTTGCTGACATTTTGGGGTTCGATGGATGCCTGCCTGTGTTCAGCTTTGGCAAATGAAGGCTGTCGTTCCCTACTGAGCAGCTAGAAATGAATAAATGTTCCCCCAGCAGCAGTTTATTGAAAGTACAAGCGGCGTTGGGATGGTACCATCCCAAGGACGTCAGAGGCAGTGGATGCCTTGCTAGCGGCTCAACTCAGGCATTCGGTAACTGTTTCCTAATTTTTTCCACATTTTATTCCTGTTGGAATGTATTAAGTTGCTTGTGCCTCTTTGCAGTGCGGAAGAGGATGCACTATCCTTTGCTGCCTGTGGCTTTTCTACGCCAGTATTGATGGCTTCAGGTGGCCATCAGACTTCCAGAAACTTATGAATTATTTTCCCTGTTTCTTCTTGTTAGAGGGGCAGTGACTACATCCACTGTCCTTGGCCATTGGCTCCCAGTTTTCTTTTTAAGACTGGTGGACTGTTAATGCTCTCCTATCCTGTATTTATTATAAGGTCTGAGGCTTTTTTTTTTTTTAACCCTGATAGAACAATGTCCTTGCTGCTGATTTCAGAACTGGAGCTTATCTACTAAAACAGATCTCACCAAGTAGCGGGAGATGTTATTGATGCTTGACAAATCATAGAATCATAGAATATCCAGAGTTGGAAGGGACCCACGAGGATCATCAAGTCCAACTCCTGACACCACACAGGCCTACCCAGAAATTCAGAGCATGTGACTAAGAGCACAGTCGAATCGCTTCTTAAATTCAGGCAGGCTTGGTGCAGTGACTCCTTCCCTGGGGAGCCTGTTCCAGTGGGCGACCACCCTTTCGGTGAAGAACCTCTTCCTGATGTCCAGCCTAAACCTCCCCTGCCTCAGCTTGACACCATTCCCCCGGGCCCTATCACTGGTGATTAAGGAGAATAGGTCGGTGCCTGCCCCTCCACTCCCCCTCCTGAGGAAGTTGTAGACCGTGATGAGGTCCCCCCTCAGCCTCCTCTTCTCCAGGCTGAACAGGCCAAGAGACCTCAGCCGCTCCTCATACATCTTCCCCTCTAGGCCCTTCACCATCTTCGTCGCCCTCCTCTGGACACTCTCCAACAGTTTTACATCCTTTTTGTACTGTGGTGCCCAGAACTGCACATAGTGCTCGAGGTGAGGCCGCACCAGCGCAGAGCAGCGCGGGACAATCACTTCCCTCGACCGACTAGCAATGCTGTGCTTGATGCACCCCAGGGTACGGTTGGCCCTCGCACACCAGGATGGTTGGCTCTCCTGCTGCCAGGGCACGCTGCTGGCTCACATTCAACTTGCTGTCAACCACAACCCCCAGATCCCTCTCTACAGGACTGCTCTCCAGCGTCTCATCGCCCAGTCTGTACGTATAGCCAGGGTTGCCCCATCCCAGGTGCAGGACCCGGCACTTGCTCTTGTTAAACTTCATGTGGGTGGTGATTGTCCAGCTCTCCAATCTGTCCAGAGCTCTCTGCAAGGCCTTTCCACCCTCAACCAAGTCTACAACTCCTCCAAGTTTGGTGTCGTCGGCAAATTTGCTCAAAACACCTTCTAGTCCTACATCCAAATCATTTATAAAAACGTTGAAGAGGGCTGGCCCTAAAACGGAGCCTTGAGGGACCCCACTGGTGCCCATGAAAACAAATCACAATACTTGCAACTTCTCAGGCAAACCACGCAGGTTTCTGTTTACTCTGCCAGTTCTAGATGTACTTCTGAGATGTGATACTCAGTTTTGTCAGTAACGGTGTGTTCTTTCAGCTGCAGTGAGCATGAGGATGCCCTGCTTTATGTCATTTGGGGTAGGACTGCAGTGTATGGGGGCAGGGTGCTTCCGAAGCACCCGTTCCTCTGTGCGTGGCTTGGGGCACCCAGCTGTCTGCGTGGGCCTGATCAGGGCACGGGCACCTGCAGCCCGCAGCCTCCCTTGTGTTTGCAGTGCCTCTGACCCTGGATTTCCGTGTGCCCAAACCCGTCTGATCGCGGAGGGGTGACCTGGGAAGCTGCAGATTTCCCTTGGTTTGGGATGTGGTTTTCTAACCCCAAGACTGCCCCTACTGAAGAGGAGTCGGACATTAAATGAATAGGAGGGTACAAAACTAACCAGCCTAGGAGGAAAGGGTGAGAAATGCCGAAGTGGACAGCAGTACCTCGAGCTTCATTGACAGCGATTCCGCCTGCAGCTTGCACAAAGTCGCTCGCAGGTGCTGCAAGGGGCATGTGCTGGGCATGCCCCAGGGCCCTGTTTGCTGCTCTCTGGATCTCCTCTGACTTTATCTGAGCCATAGGAGCATTCTGATCAATTTCCCCGTGAGTTGGGCCAAGAGCGTTGCCTTTTGGAGGAAGTAAGTGACGTTAGTCTGCATTTAGGCTGCTTCCACGAGCCTCGTGCTGCGGCAGGAATGACAAACCCAGGGGGGAAAGGGATGAGGTGACCTTGCAAGAAGCGAATGAATTCAGCAGCGTGAATCAGTTGTGTAAAAGGCTTTTGTGGAGAAGGCTGCCCTTGGAAGCCTGTGCTTTAAGGCTGTAATTGGAATGGGAATTTGAACTTGGGAACAGATCCTTAGCTGGGAAAACCAACACGGTTGCGACTGGGTTGGTCAATTAGTTTCACTATAATAAGACAGACAGTAAAAATACACGTATAGCTGGCCCTTCCATCCTTGCAGCTGAAATGAATCTCTCTGGCACTGGAAGTGAAATGCTCCAACCAGCTCTTCTCTGTTTGTGTAATGGCTGGAAAATCCCGTTATGTTCAGCTTTAATTTTGAGTTCTAGACAAAAAATACACATAGTTTTTTAGATGAGAACCTTATATAGTATAGTAATATATAATATGTTTAGTGTATATGTATTAATAAAAAAGATTTTAAAAAATATATTAAAGAAAATAAAGCCTTACAGAATGCAGCCTGGACAGCAGATAAAGGCTGCCGATGTAAGGTGTCCTATTATTTTCGCATCTCTGTTTCTTTCTAATCCAGTCTAGTTCCCACTTCCCAGTACCTGCTCTCCTCCCTAACTTTGGAAGAGAACTGGGCTTGAGAAAATGTGTGGCATAAAACGTTCAAATCCCAGCTGCTTTAGACAGAACAGCCAGTCCAGCCATATCCTCCCGTACAAGCAGCGGGCTCTGCTCTTTGGAGAGTCCCAAAGTCTTCAAAGGGTAGAGGATTTTTCTACTTTTTGTGCCAAGTAAGGCCTTTGTCTTGCAGAGCATCCATATGCAGTTTAGCACCGAGATCCCATCCTGGGCATGGGAATGCTGTGATCTACACTTGACAGATGTTGTAGTGAACTCCCGTCTGATCAAACAAATTTTCTTCAATCAGTTCGATCACGTTGTCTTTGGGATGCAGAAGTGAGGTCTCTGCAGAAGGAAACTTGTCTGTGTTGCTCACTGGATCTTGCTGCAAAAGGAACAAAATGCTGTTTTATTTTCCTAATCGAGCACTTTCCTTGTGTCTGTCTCTAGCCCTGATGTGTCCTGTGTTCCCCTGCTCTCCCAGACAAGCTGTACGTACCTTAGGGGGCTTTGGGGCAAAGTCTTTCTCACAGATATGTTGTATGATGCCAGCAGCCAGAGCATCTCCGAGGACATTGGTCATAGTTCGGAATCGGTCCCTAGAAGAGAGCAAGCTGTGAGGCTGCAGTTGGAGGCCACAGCCAGAGTGGCTGTAGTCTTTTATGGCTTTGGAAGGTGAACCCCCATCCCTGATATCTCTACTGTTGTTCTTGGTAAGAACTAGCTGAGACAGATGGGGTATTGCCCTTGGCCCTGTGCAAATACAGCAAGAAATTGGTACTGGCATCTCCTCGCGCTCATCTCTAGCACGTAGGGGTGGCTGCGCTGCTACCGAAACTGGTGCATTGTGCATTTTTCTTCAAAATCTGCATGAGTCCCCTGAGCCACAAAACTCTTTAAGATGACACTTGGGGATGAAATTGCGTTTGTCCAGCCCTCAGGCGAGTACTTGTCACGTCAGTAGGAAGTGCCGGCAGTATTACTGTAGGTGATACTACTGGTGCCCTGTGATGCTCAAAGGTTTAGCTGACATTTTGTTCTGATGTAACAACTTGCACCTGAAAAGTTGAACTTCCTGTGAGTGTAAGAATGAGAAAAGCGGTCATGATACTTGTGCTGTTCCCTCTCTACAGGATGGCTGTGAAGACCAAACCAGCAACCCATGCATCAGTTCCTTAAAAGTTAGTAACTACACTGTATGTTTTTGTTACCTACCTAATTTGCTTCACTTTTACCGGACTACTTTTAAATGCTACATTTCATGAATGCATATATTTGGGCTTTTGTTCTGTTTGTCTATGACAAGTGTTATCAGGCATCGTATTTTGTCTCAAGATCAATCTGGTCTTCATCCACCAAGGCGAGGACTACCTCCCTGGAAGACAGACCTTGGCGTTGGATGCAGTCGTTTGAAAATGTCATCCTTGCTTTTAGAAACTCCAGTGATGTTTTAGTTCTGGTGACAGATGGCTTGTGAGATGTAAGTTGCCTACTGAATGCAACTTTTTTTTTTCCCCCCCCCACTATTACATCTATTCATGAAGGGGGCCCTAATTTTCTTCTATGATTTAGTGTCACAACCAGCTCATACTTTACCTTTTTACTGTTCTGTTCTGACAATCAGTAAGCATCTCAGATCGCTTTTGGTTTTTTCCTTTTTACCTTTTAAACATCTATCCCATCCCTCTTATCTATCCCTAGTCTATCTTTCTGTCCTTTCTACTTCCTAATTATAAAAATTCCCATGTTTTAGGAATAAAAATGGAAACCTGGATGAGCACATACTCTGCAAATATTTCCAAGTGGTTTATGGTTTGTATCAATTAATTTTATCCTAAAGATCATGTTTTTGTCCTAAACAATTTGATGTTTCCACCCCTTCTGTCTCTGTTGCTGTTAGCACCCTTCTGGCTGGTTTTCATTTCTCCTCCTATGAAGCCAGAGACCTTTCTGCACCCTAACCAACCTCGTTCATCTCGCAGGGAGATGTTCCACCAAAGCAGTGATCACTGTACCTTCCCACACTTACCTGTGCGACAAACCGCTTTCAGTCTCGTGCTGTCCATCCTCCTTTGCTCACAGAATGGACAGCTTGGAGGAGACTGGGACTTGAGGTATTTCTAGGGAACGCATCAACTAGCAGCCTTACACGGTAACGTTTTATGAAGACAACAATATGTGTCTGCTTCCCTCCTCCTTTTCTACCTCTTCTTATGGAGGAAAGTGGAATCCTTTCCATCTCTTGAAACTATACATGCATACCTAGATATTTCAGAGGGGTTTTTTTGTTAGTTTGTTTGTTTCACTTGAGACCTAGCAAAAATTTGGGGTGCAGTCTGATAAGGATTTAGATTAAAAAAAAAAAAAAAAAAGGCACAAGTTTGTATCTTGCATGGGGTAATATCATCACTGCTTCTGAGTGCAGTCCCTAAGGAGGCAACAGGCTGCAGCGGGCACCTCAGAACAGAAACACCTTAACTCAAACAATCATTCAAGAAATTTTTACCTGTCATTATCGTAGGCTGTTTCAGGAAAATAATGGGAAAATGAGGAATCTTACACTTGGCTCCTGACCTTATGTGTGATCCCATGATCTCTGTTACCTCTGCTAGAGCTGCTCCAGGAAACCCAAACACGTCCCCACTATCAGCTGCCGCTAGCACCAGCCCGCAACATCGCCTCTGGGAGACTTACAGCGCCCAGTCCACGGCCACGATGAGCGTGATGTCGGCAGTCGGCAGCCCCACGGACGTCAGCACGATGACCATCGTGACGAGCCCCGACTGGGGGATCCCGGCCGCCCCTATGCTCGCTGCTGTTGCTGTTATGCTGCAGAGAAAAGAAGACTGCAGAATTAGTGCCACCAAAAAAGCTGCCTTTTTTTTTTTTTTTTTTTGAAGGAAGGAGGTGTTGCATAAGTCATATATGTTAATAATAAAAATAATCATGTCCCCGTTATATCATTCTATATGATATAGCGACAGGACCTGAAACACTTTGTTGGCCAGGAAAGATCACTTCCAATTATTCTGAAATCTCACTGTAAGGAATTCTGCTTCTCAGGCTCCCATTGCTTGTTTAGCTGCCTTCCTCCATTGCAAAACTTCTGCTTCAGATCATGGCGGGCACCTGCACACTTGCACAATTTGCTTGCCCGTCCTGATCCCCTGTGCCAGTGTTTGCTCCCAGCTCTGTGCTGGAATGGACCAGGACGAGCTCCGAAAGGCGAGGACAGGCTTCAGCACGAGGGCCACTTGGTTCCTGGGGACAGCCCCATCCTGCGGCGGGGGTGGCTGCAGTGCTTCACCTCCTGCCCTGCTGCTGTCCAGGGCCCTGGCTGCGGGTGTGCACCTTGTGCTGAATGGCTTGGTATTTGAAATTGTACTTATTTTTAGCCAGATGCTTTTTTTCCCCTGCTCGTTAAATGAGGGTATTCCTGAAGGAGAATATATTACGCCAGCGTAAGCACCTCCGTGCTGGTAGAGCTCCTCGACGGTGTCACGCTGCCCAGGCGTGCTACCCAGCTGGGCAGCCCCGCTGTCACCCACTGGCAGGGGCTGATTCTGCAGCAGCCGGGGTGCAGAGCAGAGCTTTGCCGGGGCTCTGCCCTGTCTCCTCCCTTTGCAGTGCGGCAGGGAGATCTCAGCCAAATAAATGGCTAAGGGGTGAGATACCGGTCTAATCTCTGTAAGAACAGAGAACCAATTTGACTGCTGCAAATAAACATTTACCTTATTGTTATGATTTGTCCCAAGTCCAAGTCGTACTCGTTGACCTGAGCGATAAAGATAGCAGCGACTGCTTCGTATAGCGCCGTGCCGTCCATGTTGATGGTGGCCCCGACCGGCAGGACGAAGCGTGCCACGCGCCTGTCTATCCCGTTGTTTTCCAGAAGACACTTGAGGGTGATGGGCAAGGTTGCTGAGCTGCGGGAGAAGAAACGATAAGTAATTGTTTTCCATGTCGTTTGTGTTGAGCGGTCTGCTGTCTGCAGCCCAATGGTATACAAACGTAAGTCCTCCCGGGGTAAGTGCAGCAGCACTGTTACACGAATTGCTATGGCAATGAGAGGAAAGATGCATTTCTTCAGCCTGGGGAATACACAATTAGCCAAGGAGTAATAAACTCAAAAAATCATTTTGTTGTCCGAAGGCATCACACTACTGAGAGCTTTGTGCACGAGTTCTGGCTGTCTGTTGTAATCCCCCCTCCCCACATTTATCCCACAACACCTGGACATTTGTACGAAGCAGAAGTGCCCAGCCCAGCCCCCAGGGGGCTCCTTCAGCCCTGGTTCAGCCCCAGTGTGCAGTGGGGAGCAGTTGCCCCAGTGTCACCCAGTGCTGCCCGGAGCTGCCCAGTACCACCCCACTGACCTCGCGCTCGTTTCTGTCGAGCGCGCAGACGTGAGCTGTATGGTGGGAGTCGGGATAAGGATGGGGAGGAAGAGGACAGAATGAAAGATGGGAAATGAACGTGATAAAGAAGCCGATGGGACCGCGATCAACTCTTCAAGGCAGGCGCTGCTTTTCCAATGTGTGCAGGGCGTAGCACAGCAGCCCATGATCCCTGGAGCGGACGGCAGGACGAGGACAAAGCTCTCCCACCAGCCCGTACACAACAGCCCCTCAGCTTGCACGCTGGCTGGAGAGCAGCAGCTGCTCGTGGCAGCCCATCTCCGCAGGGAAAGGTCCCAGCATGGTGCTGGCGCTGCAGAAATCCCCTGTCGACCTCGGGGTTTTGCCAGGACCCTGTGCCCGGCAGGACGGTGATGGCTACAGGAGATGCTTCCGAGGGAAACGGCAGCGAGGGCCAACGGAAACAGGGATGGGGGCCCCCGTGCAGGATGAGACTGGGTTGTCTACACCAGCAGGAGAGGCCTGCAGAGACAGGGGACAGGGCAGGGAGGGACAGTCCTCTGTGGTTTTACTGAGCTCGTGTACAGCACTGACATCAGGGAGGGCAGGAAAACGCTTCACCTGGCCTAATGCTTTCTGAGAAAATGTTTTGGTTTGTGTGTCTTTCAGAAAGGACGGTAGTTCCTAATGTACAGTTTCTTCATTGTTTCAAAGAATGTTTTGCAATAAAAATTAAAGATAGAAAAATTATTTACAATTATAAAACCTTATCGAAATAGACAAAACTTTCCTTTGGAGGAGCGTGGTATACACAGGAGTTGATTGAGGTTTTCAGTAAAGTATCCGGAAGTGTTTTTGATGTTTTCAATTAAAATCCAAACTCATAACCACACACTGCTTTATAAAGCACCTACAGAAGCCCTGTTTGGGTTTCCTTGGAAGAAAGCTGCCTGCAGCAGTGAGCAGGGCACACACGGACTGCGGTGCTCTGGGAAGCGCCAGGAGCTGGTGAGCAGAGCAAGGCGAGCTGGCTGCATCTGGAGACGTGCTGAGGCTCTTCCCACCGAGGACCAGAGCAATGGCAAACGTCCCATTTCCTACTAAAACTGGAAGTGATCTCATTTCGAATAGTGCTGGAGCACGATTTCTCTTTATGTGTTAATTGCATCTATTCTGCAGTGCGGCCAGCCGTACGCGCAGCCACGTCTCCCACAGCTAAGCCAGAGCCCTTCCCAGCTGTACCGGCAAATTTTGGCCACGCTTTCTTACCTGGAGGATGTAGCTAAGGCAATCAGCAAGGCTTGCAGTATTCCTTTGATGAAAGCAAAGGGGTTTTTCTTGGTGATGAGCATGAAAAGCAGAGGTAAGAGAACAAGTCCGTGGATGACCAGCCCTGACACTACTGTAATGGCATATAGTCCCAGCTTCTGTCCTATAACCGAGGGATCTTCCATCTCCAGGATCTTTCCAGCAATGAGAAATACAATGCCAAAGGGGAAGTACCTGCAAAGAATAAGCATGAGTATTTATTTATGAGGATCAAGCAATTATTGAAGCACTACACCACAGTCATTACAGTATTTGGTACTCTATGATGCAGTCACACTAAAAATAAGTCCAGTGCTCGTAGCAGATATTTGTAAACATATGTATGGCTGGCACCATCATTAACTAGCAGGTAAGGAAAGAACTGAATTGATCAAAAACAGATTTACCAGACTGCCATCGAGACAATTTTCATAACTGCTTCATTCAGACACTGGCACACGTTAACTAGCGGGGCTCCTCGCTCGCCCATTTTCCCCAAGAGAAGTCCTGCAACCAAACACATTGATTTGTATTACTAAGCAGTACCAAAGGAGCAGTGTGTAATGCGCCGAGTTTCTTGAGGGTAGTCACTGGAGGAGTCGCTTCTAGAGGGCGACAAGCTGTCTTCTGGCTGCTTTTTGGTAACACTAGGACAATCTAGTTCCTGAAACAAACAGAAGTGCTTGGATTTGCCCAATGCCCGCAGACAGCTTTGCTGCCTACCCACAGGTTGTACTGTGGTGGTGACAGTGCCTGCATTAGTGTTAGGTAAGGAAGGATCCAGCCGAGATGCTTGGATACAGGCATTAAGCCGCCTGTCTTAATTCTGCTGCTTCTTTTGATGTTGCCTTAACGCAATTCCCGGTCTAATTTTCAGTTGTAGGAATACTGGGGCAGAAATATTTGAATGGTTAGATGGGTTCTGGCGTGGCTTTCTGGTCTGCCAGCACCAAATTAGCCTGTGCTAAATCCCATTGCTTTCACTGGTGAGGAGGTTTCCTGCTGAGCAAAACAAAACCGAGTCTGAGTATTTGCCCATCTGGATTCCAGCCTGGTGCATACACTCGGTGTGGTCCCATGAGCTGAAATTTCTTCCGCAGCAATGTAGAAGCGTCTGCTTCAACTTGGAAAATAAAAGTATAGTCAGCATTTTGTCCTCTCCCTCTCACCCTCCTCCTGAGGACTCCCAGAGACCTGGTGCATTTAGCTGGAACTCTGGCCAGCTAACGTCTTGCTCAGAAAACAGATGAGAAAGGGTCATCTTTGCCCAGCCTTGAGAAATGAGACGAGGCTGGACATGTAATTCTTGGCTCCTTGGCTACTCACCCAGTGTTTGGTGGTCATAGCAGCTGCCTTAGAAGTCTGTTTCTCTTTGTGTCCTGCGGAGGGCTGCCATGAAGATCACCCCAGCACATAATCAATTTATTTCAAGTAACTTTAAATCTCTGCCCTTTCCTGGATTTCAGAGGCACCAGAGTGGACTCTGAGGATGCTTGTGAGGAAGCCACTGGAGCTGCGGTGGCTGCGTGGGGTTCCTCGTGGCAGCACGGGGCGGTGGGCCAAAGCAGCAGGCCTCAAGGGCACCAGAAGTGATGAGATCACATCTTAGGGTCCCGCACCTTGCTCTGGTGCCCCTGGCGTGCTGTGCTTCGCCTCCGTGCTGCAGTTTGTGTGCATGGCTGCTCCTGACGGCCAGCAGGCACCGCACGGACACCCGGCCACGGTCTCATGAGATGCCTGATTTTGGAGATGGACACAAACGTCCTTCGCTGAGATCTCACCTGGCCTTCTCCGCGCTGCTGCGAGGAGCCGAGCTCCGTTTCCCTCCGAAGGGGCTCCCACGGCACAGGGCCGCGGCCGGGCCCTCCCTGCCCGCTCTGCTTTCTGCTGGACAAACCCAACTCGTTCGGCCCCTCGTGGGCACTTCCCGCCAGGCCCCGCTGCAGGTGCTGGGCCGCGGCTTTGCGGAGCTCTAATCCCTCCCAGGCAAGATCCGGATGGGTGCAGCCGGGCGGCCGGGGCCAGCTCGGGTGATCTCCGAGCCCCAGCGCAGCGCTGATCCATACCCACGCCGGCAGGGCGGTGGGCGGTAATCCCGGGGGCAGAAAAAGCAGCTTCTGGTCACCCGCTGTGCTGGGCCGGAGGAGGACGTGTGTCCCGAGGGCTGGAGCTGGGCACGTTCCCCGAGCACCGGCTTGAAGGCAGAGCTCGGCCGATGGTGCTGGTCTCTGGGGCAGGAGGGATCTCTTGGGATGGAGGCGCTCCCGGCGGGTCTGTCTCTGCCCAGCCTCCCTTTGGCCACCTCCTGCAGGAGCTTGGCGTATCGCAGCCTCTCAAACTGCCCGGCCTCTGCCCCGAGGCAGTTCGGGGGGCTCCAGCACTGCTCTCCTGCGCTGCTCTGACTGCGCTGCCTCCACACCCCAAATCCTCTAAGTGGCTTTTTGGTTACTTACACACTAAGTTCAAGCTCCTTGCCCTCGCCTCTTAATCTACGTGTAATCCTGCCCCCACACTGATCTCCTTGCCTCCTACTCCTTTCCCTTCTGGTTCCTCCTTTCCTCCCTTTCTCACTCAGCTTTGCATCCCCCTCATGCTCTGAGTCAGCTCCAGGTTCCTCCCCCCTGTGACTTTCTCCCCTTTAAGCCTTCTTCCTCCCCGTCTCTTTCACGTGCCCCCCCCCCATCCAACCTCTTCCTCTTTCCTTAATTTGTTACCAAACAGCTCGTCCTCTTCCTCCCTGTCCCTTTCACATGCCCCCCCCCATCCAACCCCTTCCTCTTTCCTTAATTTGTTACCAAACACCTCGTCCTCTTCCTCCCTGTCCCTTTCACATGCCCCCCCCCCCCCCATCCAACCCCTTCCTCTTTCCTTAATTTGTTACCAAACACCTCGTCCATGCCGGATTGCAAGCTGCTCAGCGCAGGGAGCTTTCTCACCCCCTTCACAAAGTGCTCTTAGAAATTTCCACACATCTGTGGCAGGCACCAGGTTTGACCCAGCCGCCAGCTCCTGCCTGCTCAGGGAGTTTGAGTGCCACCAGCACAAGGGGTTTGGACCTTCACTAACAAGCTGTTTCCCACGTAGCTTCTGCAGAAGTTACCGCTCACTTTAGCAGACTTCATAAAAAGGCTCCTGCAGCTCACGTTATGATTTGAAAACCTCAGGCTCTGCGGGCTCCTAGGGAAATTCTGGGGAGGAAGCAGGCTGATCCACACGTAACACCTTTTGCGAGCTCCGTTGCTGACATTACTGGTGGGAGGTGGTGTTACAAACTGCCTGCCATGCCCAGTTTCCCAAGGACCTGAGCAGCTGGAGCTCAAACAACTGGTCCTGTGCCTCTGAGCATCCCTGCCTTGATTTACAGCACCGTGGCTGCAGCAGTTGCCGCTCTGGGTTGCAGCCACCACTGAGTAGCCTGGCGAGCTTGGCCAGGGAGCAGCGCAAAGCCCAGTTCTCTATCTAGCAGGTACCTATCGTTGCTGAGAAGATAACGATCCCCAAGACGTTCATTTCATTGCTGGTCCCGGGCAGGGTCCTGTAGGTCATCTCAGGAGACGGCGTCAGCTCGAGAAACACAGGGCGATGAATTTCAGGGTTTTCATCATCAGGTGCAAAGTAAATAAAACTGATGGATTTCCCTGGGATCTTTGGAAATCCTGGGGACTTCACCACTGGGACAAGGACAGTTCGATACTGGAACAAAAGCAAAGCAGAGAGGTTAATGTCCTGTTGGCAACAAACTCCACGTTGCTCTGAACACGGAGTCAAAGCTACCACTGGGCCAAGTGGTGCTGCAGGCTCAAGGTTTGGTTTTCGGGCAGCAAATTGATTAAAAGAAGAGAAGCAAGAAACAGGCAAGGGAAACCGAGCACAGCCATCCTCCAAGACTGCAATTCCTTGGGCACACACATGGCATTTGAGTCCTGTCCCTGCAGGACCCCAGTGCAGGACTGGATAAGGAAGCGCTGTGATGCCCACAGAGGGGCCCCTTTGGCCGTGTGCGCCCCCGGGAGCCCTACAGACACTTTCCCAACATTGTGAGTTTGCCGTCCTGCCCCACGCCGTGCCCATCCCTTCCCCTGCCCTCTCCTTTGGCCACCCCAACCTTTCCACCCAGCTTTCTGTCCCACCATGTGCCAGGCCCTCTGCGCTGCTCCCTGATCCTGGAGCTGGCACTGGGAAGCTGCTGCACAATGGTGGGGTTCCGGGGTCCCTGGGGTCCCTAGGGTCCCTGGGGTCCCTAGGGTCCCTGGGGTCCAAGCAGCATGTTGCTTTTGTGGAGGAGCCCTTCAGCACAGGGTGTCCCTGTGCCTGTGCCCCCCACCAGCCGCCTCTGCTCTGTGTGCAGCCCGGGGTGAGCAGGGAGGGAGGGAGGGGGGTGGAGGGAGGGGAAGGGGCTCGTGTCCAGGCTGTGGCTGGGGGAGAGCAGCCCCGCCAAACCCAGAACCATCCCAATTTCTCCAGAGCTTGAGCTGGGGCCAGGTGGGCTCACCTGCTGGAACGAAGCTTCGATCAGGTTGGAAGGAAACATGTTTCTGCAAGAGAGCAATTGTGCAGGGGTTAAAGCGTGTGGTGAGCTGCAGGGAGCCCAGGCAGCCCCTCTGGTGGGCGAGAGGCCAGCAGGAGGACCGCTCTGGCCCGCACCCTCTGGGTGTCCTCCTGCAAGCCACGGGGGAAGAGAGGCTGGAAGGTGAATGAAGAGCGGGACTGAGCCACACAAACCGGACTCATCAAAAGCCAGAAGCTGCAAAGGCCCCTGTTCATCTCCAGCCCCCTGCTCAGACCAAGACCAAGCGGGCGCAGGATGCTCGGAGCCCTCTTTGCCAACATCTCTGGGAGGCCGGAGCAGCGCTGGGAGGAGCTGTGCCAGCCCCGAGGCGAGCAGCGGGGGTGCTGGAGCAGCCGTGGGTATAAGCCAGCCCCAGGCCCCTGGGTGTGTGCAGGATGCGCCCACGGGGAGGAGGCGCCCTTGGGAACAGGGAACCCGCTCTGCGCGGTCAGCACGGCAGCGGCTCTCCCATTTCCCCTCAGATCTCAGTATCCCCCGGGAACTCGCAGCCCTGGGGGAAGATCTGGCTTGTGGAGCACCGTCCAAGGCGATAAGCCCCAGGCTCCCCCCTGAAATCCCGCGACGTACCTGATCAGATCCAGCAACGCGTCGGCGGAGCTGAGCACCACTTTCCCCACGGAATAGTCCTCCTTCTGGGCGGCTGCGCCAGGGTGGATGCTGACCACGAGGATGATCCCGATGGTCACCGCCATGAAGGTTGTCCAAAGGTAGTAGGTGATGGTGATCACCCCCATCTTCCCGCAGGCCCTCGAGTCCATGGTGGCCAGCCCAGACATGAGGCTGCACCAGAAAAAAGCGTGGTCAGCATCTGCCCCCCAAAATGCACAAGATGCACCCGGTGGGCAAAGTCTCCAACCTCGGAGAAGTGTCCACAGATTATTTTTTTTTAAACGATGCTCAGGGGCATAACAGAGCTCCTGCATGTTCAGGTGCCTGCATGGTGGCTTCCCAGGGGATCTTGCTCCTAGGGCAGGCTTGTGGCAGCTCAGGCGGTGCTGCGAAGGGCAGGACAGAGCTACAGGTCCCTTCTCAAGGTCTGGCCGTGCCTTCTGTCTTCACCAAGGGATAGCAAGTATGTAGTCTTACGTTCTGACGGTGAATAACTAACACTGCTCTGGTTAGTGTGATACTGTTCTCTTAAACCTCTGGCACACTGTGCTGCTGTCACAGAATCATAGAATCATAGAATATCCTGAGTTGGAAGGGACCCAAGGATCACCGAGTCCAACTCCTGGCACCACACAGGCCTACCCCAAAATTCAGACCATGTGACTGAGAGCACAGTCCAAACGCTTCTTAAATTCAGGCAGGCTTGGTGCAGTGACTCCTTCCCTGGGGAGCCTGTTCCAGTGGGCGACCACCCTCTCGGTGAAGAACCTCTTCCTGATGTCCAGCCTAAACCTCCCCTGCCTCAGCTTGACACCGTGCTATGGGGTGTCACTGTCAGCTGCGAAGAAAGGTGTAAAACAAGGTGTAAAACATCCTGGTGGGGATGGAACCCGCTCCCCCAAGCAAAGAGCCACAGGTTCAGACCTCATGTACATGTAACCTTTCCTAAGAGCTAGCCAGTAAGCTACTTTTGAACAAAACTGGACTAAAAATAGAGAGGGTATTATGGGCTGTGCCAGCAGGCTGTTGGTGGGGACATCAAATGGGAGCATGTGGGGGCTGCAGTGTGTCACCCCCCCAGACATGCAGAGCTCCTGACCGCTGGTTTTCCCTGCTCCATCTCTCCTGGGACACTGCAGAGCCCCGGGCGATGCGGGGCAGGGATGGGGGCGGCAGGGTCAGTGCTGCCCTCGGGGACACGGCAGGGACAGGTGGTTGAGGGGGGCCAGATCCCCTCCTGCAGCCGCGTGCCTGGGAGGAGAGAGGCTCTGGGAGGCTGAGGAGAGGCCACAAAGGTGAGGCGGAGGTGGGTGAAGCTTTCTGACATGAGGAGCTCCAAATCTGAGCGCCAAGCTGGACAAATCCTTCCCCAGCACAAGCCTGGTCCCTGTGGGATGGTGCACGGGGGGGTGCAGCCACTTCACCATCACACAGTAATTAAATAAGAAAAATCCTGGTTTGGTTCACCTTGCAGGAAATGTGCTGCCGGTGTTTTGCAGATGCCCAGACCCCCACGGGCAGCACGGCTGTGGCTGGGACAGGCCCTGGTCCCCAACAGCATTCGGCTGCAGGGAGCACTGGGAGCACCCCAAGAGACCCTGGCAGTGTGTCGGGAAGGGGGTGGATGCTGGGGCGAAACAGAAAGCAGCCCTATGGGGGCTGATGGCAAAAACACCAAGCTTGGCAAGGAAGGTGATCACGCTGCTCCCAAAAATAAACCAGAGGCAAACCAGGCAGCAAGCGAACTGAAAAAAAACAGAGCAGTGAGACACCGGCAAGGGGATGAAAGTGAATTGGGTATTTCTGGTGACCATGTGCCAGTGATCATTTAAAATATGTGACTCTATCTCAGCTTTTCAAGGCCTCGCTTCGGGTTAAGTGTGGCTCTGTTGCTTATTTCTAGATTCGGATGGGCTGATGAAAGTGGGATTTGCAAACACGAAGTGCAACATTGAGCAACGCTTGTGGTTCCTACCTGAACTTTCTCAAAATCCCCTAAGCAAGGAAATCTGCTTTCAGTTTAAACCTCTGCCCATCAGCAGCAGCCTGCGGATGGTCCCGCACTGCCAGCTGGATGGGCACAAAAAGGAAGCAAAACCCCAGACCAGTGCAGTATGTACCAAATCCAGGTCAGGACCGATGCACCTCATTCTTATCCTCCAACAAATTCAGTGCCTTCAGACTGCCTGACACACAGAGAGCCTCGCCGTGTGCTCTCTCAGTCCTAGCCGCTGGGAAGTTCACGAGATCAGCACTTCAGGACTCCATAAAACCTTCTCCAGCCACTTCTTACTGTCTTTGACCCTGAAGCCTGGACTGGACATTTTGATCTTCATTCTGTTGTGTGCTTTGCTGGTGGTTTTCTGCATGAAAAGCAAAGGAAATCCACCCCACCCCACCCCCAACCCCAGCAGTGTTTTCCAGCTCTCTAATGAGCATCTCTAATCAAAGGCAGCCCAGGCACAAGTGCAGAAATAACAACCCCTCCGTTTCACAGAGCCGCTCACAAAGCTGGCCAAGACCATTATCCCCCTCTCTGATTTGGGTCGTTGCACTACCACTTCAGAAACGTTTACGGGATTTAGGTTTTTCTGCTGGAACATATTCAAACCAACTTTTCAGCATTTTTTTCTGGTGACAATGTCATTGCTGGAGTACCTGGGGCTCGCCCTGGCAGGGAAGTAACCCCTGCACCCAGGATGATCGCTGTAAAGAAAGCAAAGGCAAAAAACAAACAAACCAAATCAAAACCTGCCTCCCCTGAGCTCAGGGCCTGTCCTAGTCCATCACTAGGAGATTATGGGGTTCGATGGACACCAAGCTAGGGATGCTGCCTGGGTGCTGGCCGTTTGGTGTGGGGTTATTCTCACCCTGGGCAGTTTTGGGCCCTGTCTCATGGTGCGATCTCCTCAATGTGACACAGAGATGGCGCTTCAGAAGCAGAAGATGATGCCTTACCTGGAGGTGATCAAGGGTAGGATCAGCATCTTCAACATCCTCATGAGGAGCTCTCCAGGAAAGGAAAAGTACTGCTTCTCCTGTGCAGAGAGCAAAGCTGGTGTGTCAGCTGGGAGCTGAGAAGTGGATCCTGACCTCAGGTTAAGGGCTCAAACCTGATAAATT
The DNA here is from genome assembly GCF_040182565.1 of Anser cygnoides. NCBI lineage: Eukaryota > Metazoa > Chordata > Aves > Anseriformes > Anatidae > Anser > Anser cygnoides. Next base: position 4,469,977 of record NC_089899.1, on the reverse strand, counting down.
CGCTTTTTTTCTTTTTTTTTTTTCCTAGTGGGACACAGCTTTGAAGCTTTGAGCTTGGCTCCCAACCTGTGGTTGCTGAGACACAGTTACCCTGGCTGTCCCTTACCAGAGCTGGTCTGGGGCCAAGAAATACGGGCTACATGTGGGAAACCTGGCTGTGAGCTGGAGCTGGGCGTGTGCAGCTGCTCCCCTCCCTAAAGCATCTCTGGACCCACCACCCTCTGGGGAATGGCCCCCATGGCCCTGCTGCTGGCTTGTCCCCGGTGCTGCTGTGCTCCTTGTTGGGCAGCAGAGACTCAGAAGTGACCCAAAGTCTCCAGGTGCAACCTGGTGCCCACCCGCCCTGCCTCCTTCCAGCCATCTGCCAGCCAGCCGTCCCTCCACCCATCCGTCTGTCCCTCCATCTGTCTGTCCATCCACCATCCCTCCATCCACCACCCTCCTGGACACTGAGCAAGTTCCTTCCATGCCTCCCTCCCTCCTCCATCAGCCCATCCGTCCACCGTCCATCCTCCACCCAACCTTCCCCCCCCCCCGGCCCCCAGCTTTTCACTGCACCGCCCTGGAGACGTCAGGGAAAGGTCTGAGGTGGCCGAAGCCAAGTGCGTGCTTCCATTGCTCCGAAGGCCCGAGCACCACTGGGCTTCGAGGGATGCCAAGGCAAACTATTGAACCAAGAGCCCCATGCTGCCGCCCCTGTGCTACCCCCCCCGCGTGGCCTAACCTTGGCTGAGCTCCACGTAGCGTGGAGACAGAAGGGTGCAGGAAGGAGCCACAGAACCGAGGAGCGTCCCCTTTTTCACTGGGTTTTCCAGCCCTGTGACACTTCCCCGCTGGGGAAGGAAGCAGGGAATGGCTGCTTCGTCTGCGGCATGGAGGCTGGGCCAAAAGTCCCTAACGGGGAGAACTGGGCAGTGGCAATGGGGCTGGGGCAGGGCAGGACGAGGGGCAGGACCCCGGGCGGGTGCAGGGACCCTTGGGAGGCTGTGGGGTTCTTGTGGCCATGTGCACTGGGATGCAGCGGGATTACACCCCACTTCAATTAAGTAACGAGATCATCCTCTCTCGGGGCAGTGATGCTGCAGTCCGTAATTGAAGTGACAAGCCTCTGCTAAATCCTTGCAGGTTACGCGGGGATGGTCCAGCGTCAGCCGAGCTCACTGAAGCTGGGATCCCGCTGAGCATCCTGCCTGATCCCGCTGAGCATCCTGCCTCCCGTGGCTCAGCCAGCCTGGCACACGCTGGGCTGAGTTACGGCTGAGACGCTCGATGCCCTTAAAACCACTGGGATTTTACCGCGGTGACATTTAACAGCGCAGCACTCCTAGAAAGCGCTGAGCAATGGCGATTGCTGGAAGCCCCCAGGCTCTCAGCAAACCCCGAGTGGTTTTTGCTGGATCTTCTCCAGAGCGTGGACCTGGGCTTTGCTTTGAGCACCTGCAGGGAGAGGCAGCAGAAGCTCGGCCCCGGGATGCCAGCACTGCTGCTTTGTGCTTTAGGCTGTTTGCAACCCCTGGGGGCAGTGGGGCAGGAGCCCCCTCTTCCCATCCCCATCCCTCCTGCAGGCTCCTGCAGCCTGACAGGGTCTGGCCCAGAGCCCCCACTCCCAGCAGAGGGAGCCAAGATTTGTCCTGCAGTTTTTGGGGGGAAAAAAAAAAAAAAAGAAAGGCCACAGACAGAAACCATCCATGAGAAGGCCCTTTCTTGGGCAGAAGCCTTTGCTTTTGTGGCCGTGCCCCTCTGTGGCTGCCCCGACTGCCGGTCCCGCTCCGTCTCCCTCGCTCCCGTCCTGTCCCCAGCATCTTACCAGCTCCGTCAGCTCCAGCGCCCGCAGCAGGAAGCCCAGGAGGCAGCCGGTGGCGACCGACAGCATTGACAGGGTCAGGAGGCCGTTTTTGCTCCAGAAAGCCCTCACCCACTTCCAGAGGCGCATGGAGCTCACGGAAAGAGAGGCCAGCAGAGCTTTCCGGACACGCTCCCACATGGTCCCGCTCAGCCGTGCCCCTGGGAGCAGCTCCCGGCACCGTGCATCGCTCCGGGCATCGGAGCCCTGCCCTTTGCCGGCTGTGCCGGGTGGATAATCCCCAGGGCCAAGAGCCGTGCTGCTCCTTGGGAGCCCTTCCCATAATGGAAAGTGACGTCTCCAACTGGGTAATCTGGACTTGGCTTTCTGCGAGCGCCGGGTGCCGATCCCAGCCGAGTTAACCCTTCCTGCCGCTGCCACCCCAATGGATCGGGGCCACGCGCTGTGGGCTGGGAGCAGGGACACAACATGGGAGCTCCCTTCCACAGCAGCTCATGATCCAGGAGGACCTGGGTCCTGGGTCCCGCCGTGCCCATCAGAGGCTGCTGCAGTGTTTGGGCTCCCACCGGCTGTGAGTGCATCCCCATCCCACCCCACATCTGCGTCGGTGCGAGGGCTTCGTTAGAGCAGAGCTTGCCAAGGACTTTCCCAGAGTCATTAATAAGTTCATCCAAGAATTTCCTGTGCTGGTCTGAACAGTTCGGCACCCCAGCATATCGATGGATGGTGCTAAAGGGACCCAAAGGAATATCTGTCCCAACAGATGCAACTCCCCCGCCCCAGCTGTGCAAGGAAGCTGCCCCGCAGGCCATGGGCTGCTCACTGGGCACATGTACAATAATCATTGCTGCTCACAATATTTTGGGATATTTCTTTGTGCTGGATTGGTTCAGGGATACAGTGCTGTTCCCAGGGAGCTGAAGATGCTCTGGGACTGACGAAATACTAAAACCTCTCTGAATTAAAACCTTTCTTGCACAGATTAAACAAACAAACAAAAAATTAAGAACACCAAACCCTCTCAAATCACTGCTGTATTTTACACATACAAAACTAGGCCACAGACAGGGCTTGATATGGAGATTTGGTATGGAGATATCCATTGTTCCTGCCTCTGTGGGGCAGGATCATTGCAGCCCCCAGTGTGCTGAACAGCTTCGCTGCTGTTCCAGCAGGGATGTGGTGGCTTTTGCAAGCTATCTCAGAGGAAGCAGACCTCCTTCCAAAGCAAGAGCGTGGCGTATAGTACTTTCCATGTTTTGGCCTTTGGAGAGGTCACTGTTGGTGTGCACCATGACTTCGGCTTTAGCACGGATTGTTCAACCTGACAGGTGGAATAGATAAGATATTTGTTCATCAGCATAGCTAAAATACAGCTGTCTCCATTGAGTTCCATCTGCAAAGCTCTCTGCAGGCAGAGGGATGGTGTTTGTAAGCCGCGAGTCAGTAACAGCTTGGGAAAGGCATCCCGAGTTGTTTGGGGGTCAGGGACACCTTAAAGGGGGGTCCATGGGGCTAGCAGCAAGTGGAGGGAGCAAGCTGAGAAGGGAAAGGGTGTGGAGAAATCCACGTAACTGGGAGTGGAAGAACACGGGGGACCTGTGAGAAAGAAAGACATGTCCCAGGGAAGAAAGAAATCAAAGAGGGAGGGGAGATCCCAGCTCCTATGAGATGGAAAGTAGGGAAATAGCAGGGGGTGGGAGGGGAGGCCCTGGTACCAGTGTCTGGGTACAAGGCCTGGGGAAGGGGCCCTGGGACCATGCCGACTGCTGCCTGCTGAGGGACGCAGGACCTGAAACACAGCTGCTGCCTGCTCATGAACTGGCAGCAGTCCACTTGAACCTACCATAAATCTCAACGTCGTCATAGATGTCAGTGTCCCTGTGGGAGAAAAAAACGGGATGCTGTGAGCAGTCTGGTCCCCCATGACCTCCCACCACTGAGGCAAGGGCCAGCTCCTGCTGCTGTGTCTGTCCCACCTCCTAACATGCCTCTCAGCTCTGGTGTGCTCCGTGTCACCCCTTTCACCTCCTGCCAGGCTCATGCTTGCCCCTCTGGGCTGCTCCTCCCGAGAGATGGGATCCTCCAGCATGAGGGGAGAACGGATCTGGCCCCTCTGGCATTGCACATGGACGGAGGCCCCATCCCAGGATGCTGGGAGCCCCCCATGCTGTGCCAGCAGCAGCAGCTGAGCAGTACCCAGGCAAGTCCCATGTGCTGGGACCACAGCTTGGGGAGGGCTCCCAGCATCCTGGGAATTTTCTCCCAGTGCCAGAACCTCTCCTGACACCAAAAATCAATGGAAAGGGCAGATTGCCCCCCTAGGCCAACTAGCAGGCATTATGCTTATGGCCTCTGCCTGGGTTGGATGGTTTAGAGCCAGCACTCGATGGCCAGGGCTGGTTCAGTGCTGGGCAATCACCACAGCTCATGGAGTGGGGAGGAAGGGGCCAGGAAACAGATACTCACAGGTGTAGCATCACAGCCCGGGGCACATAGCCATCTGCAAGAGAGCAAGGAGAAGCACATCAGGTTGTGCGGGGAGCAGGGCCATAAGCGGGGTCGCACCCCAGCACAGGCAGGGCTTAGAAGCACCCCACATTCCCAGGAGAGCTGGTGGAGAGGAGCAGCCTGGCTCTGGGAAGCCGAGCTGGACCCTTGGGAGGAACCTGCTGACAACGCAGGGAACCAGCCTGCCGGGCTGGGTCACAGCCCTGATCCCCATCTCTGCCTGGGGGGGGTCTGCAGCCCATTTCACCCGAGCACCCTTCAGTGCAAGCATAGCTCGTGGAGTCTGTGACCAGAGCAAAGCCCTGGGAAATGCAGAGGCTTTTAGCAGAAGGAGATGACAAGCCCAGCTAAAGGCAGAAATGTTCATTCTGAGTGGGAGGAAGAGCACGGCATTTTTACAAAGAGAAGCAGGAACATTGGAGACCCAGGATATGCTGACTATCTCCAACAGCAGGGGGATGTCTCCCACAGTCTAATGGTGTGTGTGCAAAGAAAGCTGTTACCAGCAGTGACTGCCTGGAAGCTGTGTGCTGTGATCCCTGCTCCAAGCAGAGCCTCAGTCCCCATGGACTTACACCTCCTCTGGCTGTTTCGGCAGAGGATTTGCTCCTTATTTGTAAACTCAATCACATCAAGAATTTCTCCCCGTCTGAGTGGCAGATTCTTCCCTCCGCCCCTCTTCTCCGTCACTGCAGGGTCAACCATCATCTGGGTCAGGACATTGATGCTCCCTTCAAACTGAAACACAAACAGCAGTGCTGCAGCTCAAGCAGCTGTTCCGAGGAATGCTGGCCATGCAGCTCCAATCTCCTTCCCTTCAAGGAAAAAGCAGGCTCCTCTTAAGCAAAAAGGTCTGCGGGACCAGTCTGATCTGGGGGTGCCTTGGTGGGGCATGGGGCAGGTCTGACCGGGTATTGCCAGGTCTCTGCGGTGCACAGCACCCTTCCTGGGGAGCAAGAGGGAGGTTAGAGGGATACGAAACCGCTCAGTGCTACTCACCTTGAATTTCTTCTGAAACTCCCTGTCTGCCTTCTCTTCCTTCTTGCATTCTTTGAGTGTCATTGGCTTCATCTTTCGGGAGGCCTGGGCTTCTCTGCAGAGTCATTGTGAGTCAAGGGAAAGCCTGGGTAACCCCACTCCTGCTCCCCCCTTACACTTTTCTTCCTGGCCAATGCTGTCACATTTCCCCTGCTCTGGGTCTCCCCCAGCACCCAGAGGTGCCTCCCTCCAGGGATGCTGGCACTCTTGAGCCAGGTTTAAACCCTCCACTTGTGCCCTTCACCACCAAAATTTCTATTGCAACCCCAGCAAAGACAACCGAACAACCAGCTTTGCAAAAGCATCAAGGATTCTTGGCAGTTTGAGGCCCCACGGAAAGCACGAAACCCCCTCGTTACCTTTGCACAGCTGCCAGCAGGGCAAACCTGCCAGAGGCTCGACCAGCATCTCTTCCTGTAAAACCAAACCCAGAGAGAGATGCTGACATGAGGCTGGTGTAAGCTGCAGGCACCCACTGAGACACAACACAGGGAAAGAGACTGAAACTACAGTGAGAGAGGGACCACTGGGACCACCAGCTGCTGAATTCAGAGAAATGAGCCTTGAAATGAGCCGGGCAGGTCAGGGGAACAAGGCTGGCAGTTCTGGGGCAGCTGCTCTCCATGGTCCTTGCCTCGCTGGGCCATGTGTGTCCCTAGGGCCAAGCTCAGTTGATGTTAATGGACTCATCCAGATGGCTGGAAAGCACATTTGATAATTTCAGGGGATCAGTCACCCATGCTTGTTTACAAGGTGGCAGAGAAACCCACTGTCCTCCCACGCATGGGAGCAGCCAGCCCAGTGCAGTTGCTGCTGGCTGCAGAATTCACTGGGTCCCCAGTGCTCCCTGAGGCACCACATCCAGCACCCAGCCTGCACCCACCTCCTCCAGGACGGAGATACGCTGGTGGTCGGGACGTGGGTGGCAGTGGAACACTTTGGTCTCTCTTGACCGGCCCAACGGTCTCTACATCATCGTATATCTCATCTTCATCCCTGGGACAGAGCAGAGTGTGATTAGGAAGCCATGCAGCAGCCTGTGAAGAACAATGCTTTGTACCACTGGAGCTGCCTGCACGAGGAGCCATCCCAAGCTGGGCTCTAGGAACAGGCAGGAAAACCGACGGACCCATGCCTTGGTGCCCGATGGAACTGGTGCCCTTCCCACCTGGTCAGGACAGCCTGGAGGCCACCTAAAATTAAAGCACCTCATCAGTACTTACCCTGCTGCACTTGGAGCGTCCCGCGGTGAGAACCGCGCTGGGCCCGATGCCACACAACTTGGTTTTGGGTAACCTATGGTAAAAAGATGAATTGGAAAGCAACAAGGGATTATTTCAAGTTTTCACCTCAACTCAGAGGATCAGAGCCTCCTCAGGCTAGATTTGTACAGGGGGATGTGGGGTGATAAAGCTGGCTGCACATCTGGATCCAGCGAGGAGTTTTTCTCCATGGCCCATCTGGGAATTTTCTTCCTTCCCTACACTCTGGGGCATGGCTCACTGGGGAGCTCCACAGGGAGCTTTAATGGATGTATTCCTGCCCTTGTGTCCCTAATGTTTTTTCTCCCTGGACCAATGATGAAAGGCAAGGGGAAGAAGCCAAATATGAGTATCTTGAATATGTTGAAAACGCTAAACTCCAGATCTCCATCAGCTTGGTATCAGGGCAAGTCCTGGGCATCTCCATGTGCTCAGGGACATCATCAGCCAGAAAGTGCTGCTGCACCTGCTACAATCCCCAGCATTCGTACAGCCGCACCAAGATGCCGTTAGTTTTATTGCCAGACTCATAGCTATCACCAGCCTGGTCAGCTAGAGCAGTCAGTAACCAACACGAGTATCCAACACTGGGGCTCTGATGGGGTTACTGTACCAAGTGATGAGCAATCACATGTCAAGCCTTAAAAAAATTGTAAGATTACCTTAAAACTTGTGATTAACAAAAATAAGTAAATCTAGGGGAGTCACTCTAGGTTTTCCAACTTGCCTCAGTTTCCAGAAGACAATAAAATACTTGAAAACTGCCAGATTTTATGACATATGGAGGGAGGATCACTCACTCCTCTGCCAGGGTGACTCTAACCGTCTAGGCTGGGGCCCCTCTTTGGGTGAGCATCTCCCAGCACAACAGCACAGCCAGGACTGATAAAGGCCTCTGAATGATCCCACAAAATGGTGGGCTAATACAATAATATAAAACAGTTCGGCTTTGCAGTTCTCATAGGGAAAGGGAGCAGCTCTACTCTTAGAGTTGCACTCTGCCCCACAGTTATGGCATGAGCTGGGTAAAAGGGAAATGTCCTTATAACAAGGTGGTAAAGAAGAAATTAGAAAAGTTGAGGAAGAAGCAAGATTTGAAACAAATTTCAAAGCTGAGAGCATGTCTTAGCAGAGTGGTGGCTGTTAGAAAGCAACAAATCTGCCTAGATTTGGAAGGACACCATCTGGTAGGACTGTGGCAGAGTTCGTGCCGAATGGAGAACCACCACGTCAAGAGGCACCAAGCCCTGCGTCCCGCAGGCAGCCGGCAGCCAGTAAGGACGTACCAGGCGGCACCCCGGTCCCAATGGTGCCCCCATGGTCCTGTCTGTGCCCCTGCAGCCTTGGCAGCTCCCTCAGGCTTGGAAGCAGATGGTGTTGCAGGCAATGTGCTGCCAGCTTCAGAGAGCCTCTGCCCCTTGGCCAAAGGGTGTGTAAGTGCTTCTCTGCCGTGGGACGGAGGAGGCCAGCTCTGCTTCCCACCAGTAATGCTTGACTGCTCTTACAGTCACGGAAGGGTGGGCTGGTCGGAAAGGGCCTGAGGAGCCTCTCATCCAACCTCCTTCTCAGAGCAGGGCTGAGAGAGCCTCAGAGCTAGAGCAGGTCATTCAGGGCCTCGTCCAGCTGACACCTGGATATCTCCAAGGACAGAGATACCCATTTCTCTGGTCCCTGCCACAGGGCTGCACCACTCCGACAGGAACGAATTTCCCCTTGCATCTAACTGGAGTTTCCCCTGCTACAGCTCGTGCCCATTGGTCCTGCTCCTGGCACCTCTGAAATGTCTGGCTCCACCTTCTCCTCCCATTTGGCAGCTGTGGCAGTGCGATGTCACCTTTGCCTTCCCTCCTCCCAGCCAACCAAGCCTGGGTCTCAGCCTCTCCTTCCCCATGTGCTCCAGCCCCCAGCCATCCTAGTGCCCAGCACTGGACTCGCCCCCGTTTGCCAAGATCCCTCAAGTACTCGCTCCAGCCCCACTCCCTGCAAGCACCCCAGAGTCTGATACCTGTCCCCAGCCGGGGACATGGCACTTGATCTCTCCTTGTTTCTCCAGCTGCTGTCCTACGTCCCCTGCATGTGCTATGTTCATAAAGCCCCTTTGGCACTAACCAGCCCCCACTTCTCTCTCAGCCCACTCAAAATTTCTGTCTCCCAGGATCTCCAGGCTCTAAGTTGGAAAATTTTGCATCCTGAAGCGGTTGCCTTCAGTGGGGGGCTTTGAGGTGCCAGCAGGTGCCTGGCCATACCCAGCTTAGCGCTCCTTGGCTCCACGGCAGGACGGCCGGGCATCCCAGGACGTGCAGCTGCACGGAACTTCTCCAGATCCACGGCAGGAGGGCGCCTGGGCTTGGCCGGCCTCGCTCCCAGTGTCATGACATGTGGCAGAGGCTTCCTCCGAGGCAGAGTGGGGTGCCCTGTCTCCTGGGTGCTTCCCACAGCATCTGGGGAGGCTGCAACGGCTGCACCTTTGGCTGGAACTGCTGGAGCACCCTTGTCTTTGATGGGCGGCCATTTCTGCTGGGCTTGGTTTCTCTGGGGAGGATCAGAGGTGGCTCCAACTTCCTTGTTCAACACATCTCTTCCTCCTGGCTTTGCAGGGGCTGGCTGGGAGCTGGTGTCCTGAGCAATACCCTTCTTCAGTCGTGCCATCCACTCCGGGGTCTCAGAAACGGGATGAGGAAGCGAGCTCTGTCCCACACTCTGACCTTTGCTGTGGGGTGGAGGAGCCCTGCTGAAGTCCACCCTCCTGGTCCGAGGGGACTCAGGGGGCGGCTCACCCTTGGAGCCCAGCACAGGCATCTGTCCTGGCTCCGTTGCAGGGGATGCTGCCGAGCGACTCTCCAGCCAGCTGCCCGCTTCAGGGAGATCTTCCCTGTTGCCTTTGAACTTTGCTTGGAGGTGCCGCACCATGGCCCCTTTCCCCTCCGGGTGCCTCTGCAACCATTAAGAAAAGCTCCAGTTAAAACATTATGGAGGAAAATGAGTCAAAGCCCCTCTGCAGAAAGCACTATTGCTTCGGCATGGCCTGACACTGAGCCTCCTCCATGAAAAGTGGCCTTTGCTCACTGCATGGGTGTCTGAGAAAAGAGCTCAGGGCTGCACCAGACTGGGAACAGGTCCACCACCGTGAGGGCACCCAGAAGCTCTTTCATGGAGTCTTTTGGCCTGATCCATCCTCTGCCCACTACCAGGAACCTTCCAAACAGTGGGACAGGGAAGGGAATTATGCCCTACTGGTAACAAAGCTCCTGAGGGCAGAATTTGAGACCTTGATATTGCCCAGGGCTCGGAGGGGAGCAACCTACTTTGCCCTGGCCCTGTCCCCCATGAAGACCATGGTAATCAGAAGTGTGGCAGCTCCCTTGTGAGCTCCAGGAAAAGCCTTGAGGAGCCCAAAACCATGGGGATGTGTCCTGCTCTGTGACGGCCTCTCCATAAGGAGAAGGGGTCTGGCTGCTCAGAGACAGGAGGCCACGGCACCTGCATGGAGGAGACCATGCAGAGCCGTCGGCATCTTTCCTTGGAGGAAAACCCATCCTGCTGAAGGCTGTATGCAAAAAAAGGCCAAGAAACATCAGATCTGCCCTACTTTTCTGATGAGGTGCTTCCTGTGCTGCTCACACCGTGATGAGCGCACAGGCAAACTGGGCCACACCAGCCCCAGCGCAGAGCTGCCCGGGCTTCCTGAACGTCCCAGCAGCACCTTTTTCTGAAGTCTCTGGAGAAAGGCAGTCAGGAGGTGCCTGGATGACTTTCAGAAGAAGAATGCCAAGTCTGAGATACAGCACAAAGCTCAGGGATGATAGGGTTACATTTTCATAACCATCCCAGATAGACCATATGGACGGGGAAGGATCCTCTTCCTCCTGCATCTTTCTCCTGCCTTCTTGTCCTCAGACCACAGCATCCGTTTGCATCAGAGCTGGCTGCTCCATTTGCCCTGCCATAGGCTTTGGTTTTGAAGCCTTCCTCCCTCTGGGATCTCAGTCTGGGTTTGCACTTGCGTAATTTTTTTTTTATTTCACAACAGAAGGGCTAGAGCACAAAGAAGCTACGCAATATTTTCAGACATAAATGCTCAAATTTAGACACCTAAATAGGTTCAAGTTCCCCTCTCATCCCTGGGCAGTCACCGCAGTTTCCCCAGTAAACACTGCAAACACAGCACTCTGAGCAGAGCCTGTGGTAGAACAGCGTGAATTTGCTGTTTCCTGCACACCAGGCAGTGGAGATTTCACAGAAACTAATGAAAAAAGCAACTCTCAAACATGCCTCAGGGATTTTAGATGTGAACACAATTCAGATGTTTCTAACCGTAAGTTCTAGTGCTGTTCAATGGGGTGGGACAGACAGAGTACCTGAGTCTACCTATGGGATACAGCACTGCTGTCACAGTAATAAAGTCCAGCTTTTTGCGTTGCTGGGTGCCCTCCTGGGTTCAGCAGCACAATGTAAGCTTCTCCTCTTTCACATATTTTATATTCAGCCCAATGTCACCTGGCAATTCTTGCTCTGAGCCCAGGAACTGGTCAGAGACCTTTGAAGCTCCGACCAGCGCAGATGGACCACAGGACTTTGCCTTTTACTACTCCCTAAGGGGGGCGAGGGTCTCAGCAGGACCTGGCCCCTCACAAGGACACAGCCACAGAAACTCTCCAGCTTCCTGAGCAGGAGATATGGCTCTGCTCCCCACACCCCATCCTCAGGTCCACAGCAGCCCAGGTAAAGTTCTTACTCACCATTTTCCATCAGTGGACACTTTCCTACAAGTTCTCCTCTTTTCCAAAGACCATCAGAGGCATCCAGGCAGGAGGACTTGTGTAAGGCAAGCCTCTTCAGATGGCAGCAGGGTCCCTCTCCTCTGAAACCAGAAGCTCTTTCCTAATGGTTGGTGAGAAGCTGTGTGCAATGCCAGGAAGTAGCTGACTGTGAAGCAGCATGAGCAGAAAGAGGAGGAGGAGGAGGAGGAGGAAGAGGAGGAGGAGAAGGTGGAGGAGGAGGAGGAGCAGCACCTTTTTGTGCACTTCTGGCTTGGACACTGGACTCTGCTGCTGCCGGGCAGTGTGAGGCCCACCGGGCCCTGCTGTCTCATCCAGAAAAGAGCCCAGACTCTTGACGAGAGGGAAGGGTTCCTGCGAGGAACGAGAGGGCAAGTTAGGTTCTCATCTCATGACAGCCAACGTGAACATGCTGCAGGCTGGGTTTTCACAGCCCCATGGGAGCTGCAGAGTGGAGGAGATTCGTGATCTGCTCTTTTTGGGTAGCACGGCACAACCAGCATGGCCTGTGCAGCCCAGCCTCAGCCAAGCTCTGCATGTGCATGGGAGGGTGGGGCAAGGGCTCCAGGTTTTAGACACATCCAGAACTGGAGGTTGTTTGCTCCATAAAGGGAAGCAGAAGTGTTCTGCACAGCACGGCACCTAGTTGGGTCATCTTTGTGTTGAAATGTCCTGCTGTTCGTTGCCTCAGAGACAGGAAAGCTGAGAGGTTGAGTCAAGTCCCATCAGCATGGGGCAAAACCCCGCCCTGCAGAGGAGAACCCAACCCCTGCTTGGGGCACTGGCTGAGGCCTGCAGAGATGCTCTGCCAGCTGCAGACTGGTGATGATGTCCCTGCCCCGGGGTGGCATGTCCCTCTGTCCCTTTGGGAAGATGTCCCACCAGCAGCACCCATGGCTGTTTTGTGCCTGAGGATGGCTGTCAGGGTGACCGTTTTAAGGATAAGCTGGTGGGTCAAGGATGTGGGGAAGGTTGGGAGGGACACATGGTGGTAAATGGTGGTGGTCCTCAGCGGCATCCTGTGGAGGGGACACTGGAGGGTGGGATCCCACCGGATGGAGGCAGCATGCTGGGGGGTCCTGTGCCCAACCCTCTGGGTGCCAACAAGGTGGGCATCTGGCTGGGACAGCCACCTCCCTGGGGTCCCCATGACCACCTGCCCACGGCTCCAGCAGGGTGGGGGGGACAGGACCATGTTTGGGGGACAGGGACACAGGGAGGCTCCAAGGACATGTCTGGGGGACGAGGGTGACGGGGAGGAGGAAGGGTTGTGTCCTGGGGTGACAGAGGAGGCTCGAGGGACTTATTTGGGAGAACGTGGGGGATGAGAAGGATGAAGGGCTGTGTTTGGGGCTGACAGGAGGATGAAACGCTGTGTTTGGGAGAAACAGGGAGGCTCAGGGGCCACGTTCGGGGAGGGCGGGGAGGCTGCAGCGCTGTGTCAGGGGGAGGCGGGTGACAGGAGGAGGCTCAAGGGCTGCGTTCGGTAGCGACCGGGCGGCTCAAGGCCCGCGTCAGGGGGCAGGGGCTGGCTGGAAGCCGACTCCCCGAAAGCACCGAGGCAACCGCGGCCGCTCCGCGGTCCCTCAGCCCCTCAGCCCCGCCGCCCCCTCCACCCCCTCAGCTCCGCCGGGCCCCCCCCGCAGCGGCCCCGCTCCGCCCGGCGGCGCTGCGCAGGCGCGGCCCCTGGGCGCGGGATGGCGGCGGCGGCCGTGCCGGTGGCGGCGGCGGCGGCGGCGGCAGCGGCGGGCTCGGAGCCGGCGGGGCCGGGGGAGGAGGCGGGCGCGGGGCCGCAGTGCCCGGGGCCGGCCCGCCTGGCCCGCCTGCCGCTGGCGCGGGTGAAGGCGCTGGTGAAGGCGGACCCGGACGTCACCCTGGCCAGCCAGGAGGCCGTCTTCGTCCTGGCGCGGGCCACGGTGAGGCGCGGCGGCGGCGCGGGTCCCTCGGCGGGGAGCCTCGGCCGGGAGGCCCGGCCCGGCCCGCCGGGGCCCCCCGTGGGCCCGAGGTTGCCGGTGGAGCGGCAGTTTGCTCTCCTAGCCGGCGTTTTGCTTCCCCGAGACAGTTCTGAGCCTGTTCGGGGTCGGCGTCCAGTTGGCCGTGGCTGCAGGTTGAGGGCTTGTGGTGTGCAGGTGGGAGCAATGTGTGACAGGGTTGTTCCCATCACCTTTGTAAGGTGTCTCCCTTTACACAGGCGAGGGTTGATGGTCGGATAGCTTTGGCATCACGCTCCCTTGCAGTAACTCCTAGGGCTGCTGCTGGGTATCCGCCTCCGACAGCTGAGGCATCCTCGGCATGGCACGCGAGGGCTGTGTCCCAGAAGGTGCCCTGGGAGCAGCTGACACGTCTGGTCTCAGACGTGTTCAGAGGAGACAGAGGTTGGGCTAGGTGCTCTCGGAGGTCTCTTCCAACCTAGATGATTCTGTGGTTCTGTCTCTGCCCTGCACAGCCTTCTTTCCTCTGTTACTTCTCATGCACATCACTACCCAATAATTTAATTTGTGGTTTTCAGAGCTATTTATTGGAAAGGGGATGTTTTAGGATGGCAATTTTGGTTTCTTCTAAAATTCTGTAGGACCTTTCATTTTCCTTGTTGCACAGATGTTCTTTCTTCCCTCTCCCATTCTCCGTGTGAAACTCTCGTGTTTTTGCTTTGCAGGAGTTGTTTGTTGAAACCATAGCCAAAGATGCTTATGTGTACGCTCAGCAAGGAAAAAGAAAAACTCTGCAGAGAAAAGATCTGGGTATGAGGCCACGTTTAGTACTGTCATTAGCAAAGGGTTGGTAAGAGGGAGGATTTTTCTACCTGTCCTGGTGTGATGAAACAGTTGTCGGAACAACTTATTTCTCCAAAGATGAAAGAGAAATCTCCTACCAAATATTATATGCTAGTAATTTCACACACCACCTCCAAAACAAATAAACCTCTTTGAAATTGGTCACTGTACTGTGATGCAAATTCAAATGCTGCTATTTGAAGTAAACACAAATACGGAGTCAGCTTTATCTATGTTAATTGTTTTTACTTTGCTTTGCAGATAATGCTATTGAAGCTATTGATGAATTTGCTTTTTTGGAAGGTGAGTTTCTGCTTGGTTTCAGTTGGTTTCAATATTTTCTGGAGTCCCCTTCTTGAGAGAGAAAGAACGTAATAATTTGCAGAGCCCCTCTGGGGCCCATCTTTAATAGTTAGTAGTGTAACTCATCTATGTCCCTCTCCCCCCTCAGAGAGGTGAAACACAAATCAAGTTGTCCTGGAGATACGTACAATACTTTTTAGTTAAATTTGGTCTTACTTCTATGTGATTCATTTATTAAACTAAGTTACTGCATATTCCATTGGCAGTTTCTAAACAAGTTTCAGTTGTTCATATAACTGCCTTTCTGTTTCCTTTCTGATTTCCGAGACTGTTTTTTTGTTTTCATTTTTAGGTACTTTGGACTGATCTGGCCAGAGATGGAGCTCTCTGGAGAAACAGACTGCAGAGATGGATGTGGGGTGGAAAACAGGACACTGAGAGTTCGAAAGTAGTTCCTAGAATTGAGACACTGAAATGGCAACCATAATGTTTTGTATAAAGTTTAAGTTGTTGTAAGTTCTTTATTTAAAATATGTATTTTTTCATAAATATTTTGTACGTCACTCAACTGTGCCCTGTTGCTGCAATGCAGACTGCTCTCCAGTTCGGTCGTGGCACACAGCAGCTGCTCTGCCTCTCCAGGTACTCTGCAGCACCACGAAGCTGTGAATGGAGAGTGGATTAGCTTAGATGCCAAGGCATGGTGATTTTTTTAATGGAAACGTATTTTTCTTTGTATATGTTTGTTTCTTGGCCAACATTAAATTTTTTGTTGTTGTTGAATAGCTGTCCTGATTCCTCCTCTGTGCTGCTGTGATGAAGCAGATATCTTGTTTCTATAGCACTAGCGTAGTCTGGAAAGGATGCCTTCTAATGGTGTTCTGCTTTTGCTCATCATTTCCTCAATGCATCTGTTACAGTTAAGCCCAGCTCTCCTCCAGGAACTACGTATGAGCTCCAGGGAAACTCTTTGGTTTGTTCATGGAAGCTTCCATAAACTGTGATCCCTGCACCTGCAAGTGATCTGAGTCAAAAAAAAAAAAATCCAATTTTGAATGCATGAATGACATCTGCCATGTTATGCTGCCACTGCTCTTCTCCTTTGCTCTCATTCCTGAATCTGGCAAAAGAATTACCCTGGGAATTGGATCTCGTCCCTGCCAACTGGACTTGGCAAGTAGGTGCAGAGATCCTGACCTCTGTAATTGAGAACCACATGCAGCAAGTGTTCAGGATGCATCGCTGCCTTTGCGCTGTGTGTCTGTGAGAGTCTCTTGCAGCATGCAAGCACTGTTGGTGCTTCTTATGTTTCCAGGACTCAGGAGACTGTTACTTTCCTTTGTGTTTAACAAGTTAGAAAGAAGATGCTCCAGGGGTCAGTCACACTGAAGGGAGGCAAAAATAGTCATGGATCTCTCCTTGTGGTCATGGGAAACACACTGTCCTTGCTAGTGTCCTAGTGTGTCGCTGTCTGTTATCAAAGACCAGTTTTGGTCTCAATTTTGGTGTTGCAGAGTGACAAAGGTGGGTTATCTCTAGATAAAAAGCCCATTGAATACGATGAATGAGGATGAAGGATACACATCTTTTTCGAATGAGGGGACTTAAAAGTGACTCTGAGTTACCACAAACTTAATTAGTTTGAAAGCAATAGTAAGAACAAAGACCCCCAAGGGAGCTTCCCTAGGCAGTGGGCAAGCCCAGTTGCTCTCAAGAAACACTTTGAAGTTTGCTTGAAGCCCGATCCCGGTCGGCTTTGTGGGAGAGATGCCATCACTGTCCGGGCTGCCTGCATGTTTGTTCAGATCACAATCTGGCAATGTTTGCCAGCAATACGCAAACCCATTTGTCCCCAAGCTGTTCACCTTCTCGCCTGCTGAGGGAGGGCTGGTATAAGTATCTGGGATGCTGAGCCCTTCTTGTGTTTCCTAAAGTGCAGTATGCAGGACCTGCTAGCTGTAGTGTTCTTGGCGGGACTTTCACATGGTCCCATCTTTGCCAGTAAGTTCCTTTTTCCTTCTCGTTTTCTTTGGTGCGGATTTGGGCTCTTGTGTAGGAGAGAAAAGGGCTTGTACTGGTGTGTGGTGCGAAGCCACGTGCGGGCTTTGTACGTGATGTTTCTGTGTGGGCATGGAGTGTGTTTTCTACTACGCTTCACTGTCTGAACACCATCAGGGATTGTCTCCACTCAACAAATAATACAGGAGTTGCCTCTGAGGAAGCTGCTGTGCATAAGTGTTTGGGGAGTTTAGAGCCCAGGAGCTGCTTTGTGCTGTCTTTCAGGTGAAATTGTTCCTCTGATCCTAGCTCACATTGCAGTAACGCAGAAGTAGAAGAGAGCAGGGAATGGGTATACGAAGGTAAAACTGCTAAACACAGCCTTTTTTTTTTGATTAATTAATTAGATAGGGCATTTAGTCCAACTAGCCAACTCTTAGAGGTCAGATGGGTCATGTCCATTTATAACTACTCTAAAACTCTTCCTTACACTGAAGCCATTTGCTTCAAGGCAGCAGGTGGCTGGAGCCGTGTGCTTGGAGCTCAGTGCTTCCTCCTGGCTTAGGCAGGTGAATTATGACTGGCGCAATGCTGAGCTTGGTGGTTTGTGATTACAGGTGCCGGAGCCATCAGCAGAGAGGGCGAGCAAGGGAACCTGTTTGAAGAGAGGGGCTGCTGCCAGAGGCAACACCATTTCCTCCACGTGGGGCGTGGTGAGTTCCCTCTTCACCCACAGGACACATGCACCCTTCAAGCATCCCCGCTCAAGTCCCACCTGTCTTCCCTGGGGTGTTTCTTTATGTTGAAATTATCCTAGTGACTTTTCCCTAGTGACAGGGGGTTAAGGACAGAAATATTCAGGGGACTCCACACCCAGATAACCCAACACCTAAAACAAGTTTTGTAGAATAGGAACTGGAGAGTAGCCTGGCCACTAGGTCTGTTCATCTGCACGCAATAGGTTTCATATTCTGTACAAATGTGCTGCACCATGACCGAGATCTGTGTCAGGAAGTATGGGTGAATTCTGTGTTTGAAACATTTGGGTACTGTGTAAGTTCAGGACTACTGCAGACTTTTGGTTCTCAGGTTTAATATTGGCAGGGGAATCAGTGAGGCAATGGGGTGTCCTGGCTTTAATGTGCAGAGAAAGTAGGAAGGAGGTCCATTAGTTCACCAGAGAAAAGTCTGTGGCCTTCAAGAGTAGCTGTTAGTCTCAGTTCCCCTTGCAGCCCCTAAGGCTACATAAAATATGCTTCAGTCAATATTAGCACAGATGCGTGAAAATGGATTTAAACTGTATGTCCAAAAGTCTGAGGTTTCTTTAATCAGATTTGTTTGGTCTTTTTTTTTTTTCAATGTGTAAGAGCAGTAGTCATACAGATTTAACCTTTAGTGTTTGCAAAACATCTGAGGTTGTTATGTGAACAGTAGAAATTATAAAATGATCGTAGCCAAATAGTAAGGAATAATCCTTTTATCACTCTTGTTTCACAGATGTCTCTGGCAGCCCTGTAAGCGTGGATGTTGGGAAGTGCAGGTCTACCTGCCCATCCCAGCCTATCAGCTCCCACCACCCTGGCCTCCTGGGGCTCTCCAGACACACTTCCATGCTTGATTTTCTTAGAAGTAAGAAGGTGAGAAATGTGTCTTTGTGACCCCAATGACGGGAGCAAGTTGGTTCTGCATGAAGGTCACGCACTGGTGCCTGGGGCTCTGATTTCGTACATGTTTTCAAATACCTGGCACACGCTCTAAGTTACTGTCTTCTGCATTGCAGTAAACTAGTTACTGAGCCTCTTGTCCTCCTCAGCCACCAAGCAGTGGAATATGCAGGGCAGACAAACAGAAACTCTATGAGATACCCTATGGCAGAGGATGGGCTGGAGTTCGGCTGGGTGCAGAGCAGGGCCGGGCCATCACAGTACCTGCTTGGGTGCTCCAGGCAGTGTCCAAGTGTATTTCTGACCTCCCTGAGACCAGCAGCAAGACCAACTCTTTCAGCCACATCTGCTCGGCACAAGAGCTGTTGTCTGCTCAGAGCGGTCGGAGGCCCTTTGCTGCCTGGGTGAGCAAAATTGGCCTTTGAGCTGCTTATGCCACTGCCTTACCTTGTGCCATGTGTCACTCCTAGAAGGGACTAGAAGGAGCATCCCCAAACACACAGGCTGCGGTGCTTTCTTTATCCCAGGAGAGCTGAAGTTGCTTAATGTCCCATCTCCATCCTGTCTGGCAGCAGGATAGCTAACCCTGCAGAGGGAATGGGAACAAGATCAGCAGGCACTGCACCTGCCTGTACTGTGCGTGTTCACCTTGGGGTCTGTAACTGTGAAAAGTTTTGTCACTGCCTGTCACCACTGTGGCTCTGCTGCCTCAGCACCTTCCAGCCCAGCAGGTCCACATTCACTCCCCAGAGCTGCCGTCATGCTCATCCTCCGCATCAGGAGCCTGGAGGGAAAGTGGGGCTGCTTCAGCCATTGCCGCTCAGCTGGTTGTAGCAGAGCTTTGGGGAAGAAACAACTTTGCTCTGAATGTCATTGCAAAGGGCAGCAGCACAGCAACACAGCGCTGCCGTGCTGGGATAAAGGGGTAAAAGCTGAGTCAGTTCCAGGTCAGGGCAGATTTTTATCAGGGAGCTGGTGCGAGCTGCTCTTAAAAGTGAATCTGCCCCTTACTCCATTCTGTGCAGCTACAGGTCGGGCACCCCGAGGTTCCAGGAGCACCACGTTCCTGCCCGCCAGGGTCCCGCTGCGAGCCAGCCCGCATCCACGTGGAGCGGCTCCTGCTCCTGGAAGGCGATCGGGAGGTGGAGGTGGTCGACGGCTGTCACTGCAGCGCGTGGCCCGAGGAGTGTCTCCGTCTCCCAGCTCTGAAAATGTTCTTTCCGGACTCTCCCTGGGAGGTCACGGTTGACGTGGGGAGATGCTCTGAGCCGACCTACAGTGCAGGTATGGGGATGGTGGAGGGCCCCTCTTCCACCAGGAAAACAGGGACGAGCCCTGCTGTGTGGTCAGCATGCTTTTCCGCAATGTCAGAGCTTACAGCAAGGTCCATCAGCACCCAAGTCTGCCACGCAGAGCCTCTGATTTACAGGGGGAGGGGACTGTATTTTGAACTTGGTTTTTCCTTTCCATTCTGTTGCTGTGCCCTTACAGCGCAGGTCCGAAAGTGCAGTGAGAATCCCTTCCCCTATGCATGCTGTGAGGGTGGGAGTACAACTACATTATGGTCCAAAGAAGTGCGCTCTAATGATGGGCTGTAGACTTGAAGGGACCTTGGGAGTCTCTGCTCCAAAGGAAGCTTCAAAAGCTTGCTTCAAAGGAAGAAAAACAGTGTGATGATTAAAAACTGTAATACTGAACACTTAGAAATGGAGTTTCCTTTTTGACATTCTGAAATGCACTTTCATCTTGGCACCAGTGAACTACGCTCATGTTTCAAAAATCATTTGGAAATGGAAATTCCAAACTAAATCATTCCAAACAAGTCAAAACCTTCCACTGGGATAAAGCTGAGTTTTGAACTAGTGGGCTGTCTCGCAAGTTCACACATAAAAGAGTGTCACGTCAGCGGAGATGAACTGGTCCTTTTTTATCAGGATGAAAAGTCATACTGAAATGCTATTCCACAACTCCTTGATAAAAATCAGTTCTCTCTGAATTTGTTGAAGTTGTTTAATTGGCATTTTGGCATGTAAAACCATCCAATTAAAACCTTCCAGGCAGCTCTTGTGGCAGGGCTGCACAGCAGCCACTAGAGAGGGATAGAGATTGATGCGAGTCCTAATGTCAGCTAGGAAGGCAGCCAAGGGGCCTGATCCAGAGGGGCTGGGCAAGCCAGGTGGGTGGCCAAGAAGCCGAAATCCAGAAGGGCTCTGCTTGTGGATGAAAACGATAATTATTCTTCCGTCCTTTGTCATCCTTCCTAAAGGAGGGATCTGTGAAGACGGGCACTGTGGTCCCACAGCCTTGTGTAATCTGGCAACAAGACACAGCAAGTGGATCATTAGGCAGCGTGAAGTGCTTTTTTCCAGGGGTGGGAGAATGAGCACAGACATTTACTTCCTAAATGTGTGACTGGAAGGTGCTGGACAGTGGCAGTTGTCCCCAGGGTTGCTAATGGATGGTGGCTCATTCAGTGATAACGGCCCAGGACTGGGAAATGTGGACTCGCCCTCAGCTTTGCCTCTGCCCCAGGGCAGGTCTCGGCACTTTCCTTCTCGATTTCCCCCTGTAAAGACAGGCTGAGGTTTTCAGCGTTGTGTTACAGACTGGCAGCAACAGAGGAGGGGGGTCCTGGAGAAGGGTGTTAAAATCTCACCCAAAAACGCTCGTTCCCAGAAATCAGTTGTGATCTTGTGTTCCCCTCAAAGCATCCCAGAGACCTGCGGTCAGAAACTGCTGTTCGCTCCCCCAAAAACACAGTTGCATCCTGGACAAAGAAATGTCCTCCAGCAGCTGATGGAGAAGTATCTGGGAGGGGGTAGGAAACTCTTACAGCCATTTTAGAGCTTGGAACCAGATGCAAACCCTGCAGAACCTGCACCCACAGGGTACGGGGCAAGACAGCTGCTTAGAGACAAAAGCCCAAGAATGACCCCTGTGTCAAGTTAGCCATCCTTCACTGCCTGTAGCTCATGAAACGGAAATTTTAATTCTAATTTACTTGGTGAGGGAGAGAAAAGCTGGGATGTTCAGCAAATAAATTTTTTTTTTTTTCTCTCAGAAGATACATTCAAACTGAGCTCCATGGGACAGTCTGTGCCGGTGTCCTTTAAGCCGGACGTTTGTTGTTTCCTGGAGGAGCCTCTCCCTCCTCTCACGCTGCAGGGCCCATGCTGCAGGGACAGAGGGACGGGGATGCTGCGTCCCATGGGGGACCCACGGGGGAAACAGCAGTGAAGACACAGGCTTGCAGCCTGTCTGCCCGAACCCCTCTTTGCCTGCTCTCTGCAACATGAGCTCTGTGGGCATCCTTAAAAATCACACTAGGCATATCAAACTGAAACAATCTTTTTGTTTTTTTTGCACTGGGCATTTTCCATTGAATTAAGGCTTGAATACGGAAAGAAAAGGCGAAGCAGGACTCAACCTGCATCTGCAGGGGGTGAGTTTGGCCCCTTCCCCTCCTGTGGCCAAGCGGGGCGAGAGCAGCTGCAAATATTTGGGGGGGAAGCTGAGTATTTTTGTTTCAGGGAGCTGGGAAGCAACTGGTCTGTCTGAAAGGCTCTGGGGGAGGTGGGCACCGGGGGGGGGATACGAACCAGCCGTCAGCCTCACAGCAAAACCCCATCCTGGGCCGTGCTAGGAGGAAGGCAGCGGGATGCAGGGATCGCTCCAGGGCAATGCGTGAGGGAGGCGGCGGTGGCAGCAGGCTTGCACGGAGCAGGGAGTTACCGAAGCAGCCAGGTGGCTCGTGGAGTGGCTTTGAGTGCTGGCTGGGTGGGCGTCCGTGAGCACGTCTGTCGTGGGGGTGGGCAACAGCAGGAGATGAGCTGATGTGCTGTTGTGTATTTCCTCGGGAACAGGAGGACTTTGCAGCACAGGTGTCTGCAAGAGAGACGGTGGCACTGGGCTGGCCAGGGGCTGGTGGGGTCAGGGACTTGTGCTGGGCACAGCAGCCCAGCCAAATACAGAGGAAGCTGAATGAGTAAATTCAAATAATGCTCCCCAGCTCCCTGGCGTGAGAGGATGTCTCTGGAAAAAGCTCTGCCATGAATATTTTATGTTCAAAGTCCTTCTTTCCCGAAGATAAAATGTAATAGCTCATGCTGCCTCCCCAGGGATGTGGCTTTCGCAGGATTCACAACTTCTACCCAGAATGAACTGTCTTTGCCCTGTGCTCTGAAGCTGAGAGGGAGGAACAAAATCTGTAGCTGAAGCCCCGAGCTGGTGAAAGAACGAGCCCTAAAATCTTAGCTGGGGCCCCTCACATGGAAAACCAGCACTTCCCGTGCTAGGGGCTGGATGCCAGAACCACACAGCAGACACACAGCAAGGATGCTGCAGTTGTGATGGCCTCAGACAGCCCCAGATTAAATTGCCTTCTTGTTTCCTTGCAGGTAGCCTTTTCTGCATGCCCACAAAGTTCAGCACTGCTCTGGTCAAAAATCCACGTGGTGGGGAGGTGGTTCAGACGCTGGAGAGCTGCGAAATGAAGGAGAAATGCTATCGTGTTTCCCAAGTGGAATATTATTATGAAATTGTGCACAGCTCCACAGGACACAGGGAGAAACGGCTCAAGGTTGGTCCCTGCAGCTCGGTCTCCCCTGCCATGGGCTCAGCGCTGCTGCTCTGTGGGGTTTAAATAACCCCAGGCTGCTCTGCCGTGGGCAGCTTCTCCCAGGAGAGTTAAGCACAGCCTGGCCACAAGCTGTAGTGGTAAAAATCTCACACTTACTTTATCCTTTGCCACTAATTCATTTATACATTGGTGCCATAAAGTAACAAACAGGTTTTTTTTTGGGGGGGTGAGGATTTCTTTAAACACTAATTAAGGGAATAGTGAGTTATTTATGTGAAAAAGGGTTTAATTGTTAAGTATGTCTTAAGCTCAGTTCAACAGACTCGACTTCAGCATAGCTTTTGTGCATAGGTAACCACGATGCAATAATAATAATGTGCCCCCAAAATACTTCTCCCTGTGAGCTTTGCCTCCCTGCTGCCCTTTTGCACAGGGGTGTGTATTCAGCTTGGGGGTGGAGGGCGGGCGCAGGGATGCACGGCCAGTCCCCCGGAGTGTCCCCTGCGAGGTGCGGTGGGGGATTTTCATGCCTTTGTTTTGCAAATCTTTGCAGGAAATTGATGTGGGAAGGTGCTTGGGCAGCTGCTCCTCGGGGGATCCCTGCTTGCTTAGGTAAGCACAGCTGCCAGGGTCTGGCCCCTCATGGGCACACCGCACACATCCAGGGGCAGGTTCGAGCTGCCTCTGTTCCCACTGCCCTCCAAAGGGTCCCAGGGCAGGGCCTAGGGGTAACACCGGAGCAGATTTGGGGTCGCACCTGCAGCTCACCCGTGTCTAATCATGTAGGGACAAAGCTGAAACAGAGCAGTGTTTGCAGTGATGCTACAGCAGCTCTGTTGCTTTGAGGGAGAAAGAATAACTTGCTGATGACAACGCTGAATTCAGCCATCAGGCAGCTGGTTGTAGAGCTTGTGGTCCCCCACAACAGCAGAGGAAGATGGGGAGAAGGTCCTGACAAAGGCCTTCTCTGGCCTGGAATGTGCCATTGCCGTTCCCTGCCTGTGATTTGATTCCTGCAGGGTGGAGGAAGGAGGAGGAGGAGAAGGAGAGGATGGGGAGGCTCAGACGGTTGTTTCAGGCCAGGAGGGCAGCACTTTGTCTTGCTTTCAGAGACAAAATGTGTCAAATGCATAGGGAAACAAATCAACCCACAAAGAAAAAAATCCTTGCTTTGCACGGGCAGAGAGGGAGGAGGCAGCCTGCTGAGTTACGCCAGAAGTAGGGAACAGAGGCAGAGCCTCCCTGGTCTGGGCATCTCCCCTTTCCCAGGTGATGGAAGGCAGGAACCTGGGGCCTGAGGGGCGGGCAGGGAATGTACTTGGTTTGTCTCTAACTGCAGGGAGTCACAAGGTGGAGAGAAATGTCTGGTCTGGGCAGAAGCTGCCTCTAGCCGCTGTGCCCCTCACCGCTATGACGTACACATGTTCAGGAGCCATCGAGACCGCATTCGCACCGTTGTGGCCATCCAGCAGTGCAAGTGCAGGGGGTAGCTGGGCTGGGGACCTGCAGGTGGGGTTCCTGCAGGACCCCTGCCAGACTGTCTGTAGTATATGTAAATGAGAGAAGGCTATTTTATCAATGAAAGCTATTTTAAACAGCGTTTGCATAAATGAACCCTCCACAAAATGTTTTGCAGCTTGTAAAATAAACATCATGGGCAATTTGCAGCTCCTTGGGGCTCCGTTGTGCAGCTCCCCAGCCCCTCGGTCTGCCCAAACATCCCGGGACGATGCGCTGTGCGGAGGGATGGATGTGGCTGTCTGGCACTGGGACCACACAGGGCCGGCTGCTCCCATCCGCGAAATGTGGAGCAGGAATTGGGTGGGAGAGGGAATCGGGAAGGTGGGCATGTTGGGGTGGAGGTGTCCCCTTGGCAGGAAGCCCCGCCGCTGCAGCTAGCGAGCAGGGAAGGGAAAGGAAAGGATCCACAGGATGTGAATAGTTTCCTTTGTTGATTAACCCGAGCCTGTCATTGCCTCCCCGTGTATTCTGGATAATTAACAGCCCTTTCACCATCAAAATGTGGGGTTAGGATAAATTACAGTTGCCAGCTGGCCAAGCAGCCTTTGGTTCTTCTTCTGGCGGCATTGGTCTGGAAGTGCTTCAGCCCTGCCAGCTGATGGACAGACACACGGACAGGTCCAGCTCTGCTCCTGCACCTTCCACTCTGCACCAAGCTGCTCACAGAACAAGCACCTGCGGGCCTCCTTCACAGGGATTTCCTGTGGGATTCACGGGTCACTATAAAACCTAACAGGCTTTTCTAATCCTGCTCCTTTCGTCTGGCTGGATGGTATTGTATAATGCTAATTTTTCTGTTAAGTCATGTGGCATTAAAACAAACAGCAAATGTAAAGAATCCAAGTGTCCTGTGTCAACACGGTCACCTTCACCAGCCTGGTTTCCCTCTGGTTAGGGAACACAAGCAAGGAATTGGCTTTTATCCCATCATCCTGAACCTGTAGGGTTCTCATGGTATTTCAATAATACTGGGCACTCAAGAATTATCAGCAAATGCCTTTTAATCCTCGGGAAGGCAATTGGAGATGCACACACACACACAATATGTGTGTATATATATATATACACACACGTAAAGCTTAATTTCAGTTTGGTTCCTGCGGTTGAGTTACTGCTGAGCCCAGGCCCCACGCTGCTGCAGGAAGCCGCTGCCCCCAGGCCGGGTGGTTCCCTGCTGGCAGCCGCTTTGCGGCATCCTCCCTGCTTGTAGAGGCAGCGGGCAGCGGCGGGGGCACGAGCAGGCTGGGGTGCACGGCGTCCTGCAAAACTGGGGGACCCCACCCTGCCCGTTTAGCAGGGATGAGGGATAGGGACACCTGCATGACACCGAGCCCCCCCTGCCATGCAGGGCGGCAGGAGCAGCTTGGGGACAGGAGGGGACACGTGCAACAGCCCTGGCTGTTCCTCTCCCTCTTTGCTTCCCCACACAAAGGTTCTCCTGTTTGTCCCATTAGTGCCATCATTAAAAACCAGTTAGTCTCCTACGGAGAGCAAACGCAGCTTGGCCAGCCCTGCTGAGGGGCCGTGCAGCCGGGACCTGTGTCTCCCTGGCGCTGCGGTGCAGCGCTCCCCTCCTGCTTGTGTACTGGAGCTAATTGGTGTAGGGTGCCCAGGAGCCCAGCTTTGCACCTTGTTAGCATGGCAATTAGCTCTCTTTGCCTTCCTGATTGCTCATGTGCATATTTGACTCCAATCCATCTTTCCAGCGAGTTATAAATGCGGTGCAGGGGAGGCAGGGGGGAGTCGAGCTGGGGCTGGGAGGGCAGAGCCATGCTGGGGACCGTCCTGCTGCTGCTGGTGCTGGCACGGCCGGCGTGCCCGAGCCCGGCCAGCGCAGCAAGCCGGCGAGCTGAGGCGCTCAAGAGGCTGCTGGAAGTCTTTGGCATCGAAGACCCTCCGCCCCCCCCAGCTCACTTCAAGCAGCCGCCCCAGTACATGGTGGATCTGTTCAACACCGTGGCCAACGCTGACGGCGTTACCAAGAACCCCGACGTCCTGGAGGGCAACACGGTCCGCAGCTTCTTGGATAAAAGTAAGGGGGGAGGCCCCCAGGGTGCTGGGGAGAGGGGGCTGCGGGAGGGGGCTGAGTGCTATTCCCCCACCCTCCCTCCTGGCTCCGCTTCCCAACCTGTTCCTCCCTGTAGCTCATGGCGAGAAGATGCGGTTCCTTTTCGTCCTCTCCAGCGTGGCCAAGAATGAAAAGATCTTGACCGCGGAGCTGCATCTCTTCCGCCTCTGGCCAAAAGCCACCGACGGGCCCAAACGGCACCACTTCTGCCAGGTGAGGAGGGGGATGGGGACAGGATGGGGAGAGGGATATGGGGACACTCAGCCTGTGCTCAGGGATGCCACAGGTGCTTTCTCTCCATCTCCCTCCCTTTTCCCCAGTACCCGTGCCAAGGGTGTTTCCCCTTCAGGCCCACGGGTGCTCATTGCCCTTTGCCTCCTTCCCCAGGTCAGCATCTACCAAATTCTGGACAAGACTGAACCAGACTCCCCCCAGGGGCAGAAGCTGCTGGCGTCCAGGCTCCTCTCACTGCAGGGCTCTGGCTGGGAGGTCTTTGCCATCACACAGGCTGTGAGTACTTTTACGCTGAGTTGGGTGGCACAGAGGAAAAAAAAAAACCACAAAAACAAGTGTTCTGCATGCTGCAGCTTCTTAAAGCTATTGCAGTCCCATCTGGGCTTGCAATGCAAGTTGCTGTCCACCCTCTTTCCAGCAACGCCGAGGCACGTAGCCTGTGGGGAGGGATGAGCTCTGGGTGGATGGATCTGCCCTGTGGTTTGAGGCTGGTGTTCCACTGCTGGCCCCTGCTGCGTTCCCTGTGCCACGGCCCGGGAGCAGCACAGCCCCTTCC
The DNA here is from genome assembly GCF_040182565.1 of Anser cygnoides. Taxonomy (NCBI): domain Eukaryota; kingdom Metazoa; phylum Chordata; class Aves; order Anseriformes; family Anatidae; genus Anser; species Anser cygnoides. The sequence continues at coordinate 4,442,887 of NC_089899.1, read as the reverse complement.
CATGGCTGCAGCTGCACCGCTGGTGGGGCGCTGGGTGTCCTGGTGTGGCGGGGGCACCTGTCACCTGCTGTGGGGATGCTGGAGCAACACCTGCCCCATCCCACAGCAGTGACGCTGGTTTTGCTTCTCCAGGTTCGCGACTGGACCGAAGATGAGAGTAGCAATCGGGGTTTGCTGGTGACAGTCCATGGCCTGGGCGGGAGCCCACTCGACTCCCCTGCTATACAGTTTGCGTCCAGCAGGGACCACCACGAGAGCAAGAAGCCCATGCTGGTCCTGTTCACCGATGACGGGCGCCGGGGAGCATCCCTGCCCACGGCGGACTTCCCAGGTAGGTCCTGCACACCCCAGCACAGCTCGGTGCCATGATACCTCGCCTGCAGGGTGCTCGGACTGCTCCTGTTCTCATCGGGTTAGCCTGAACACGGGTGCAGGCTTACAGATGTAAATTTGGGTTTTGCTTCGCACTAATCAGCTCCATCATGGTGGCAGTCTGACCAAAGGGCAGCTGCAGACAGCGGGCATGGAGGGGTGGCCAGGGCTGCTGCTCTGCTTCCTCCTTCAGCTCAGGCTCATGCGATCATGCTAATGGAATCGTTTTCTCGTTTTGGGTAGATTTACAGCCTCAGGATCCTGTTCTTCCTGCCAAGATGACAGTGCCCAAGCTGAACGGGCCACGCAGCACACGCTCGCTGGACCGGCTCCAGCCCTGCCAGAGGCACCCCTTGTCCGTGGACTTCGAGGAGATCGGCTGGTCCGGGTGGATCATCTCGCCGCGGGGCTACAACGCCTACCACTGCAAAGGCTCCTGCCCCTTCCCGCTGGGCGAGAACATGCGGCCAACCAACCACGCCACCGTGCAGTCCATCATCAACGCCCTCAAGCTGAGTGAGGGTGTCAGCAGCCCCTGCTGCGTGCCGGACAAACTCCATTCCATCAACCTCCTCTACTTCGACGACGATGAGAACGTGGTCCTCAAGCAGTACGACGACATGGTGGCTGGGAGCTGTGGCTGCCACTGAGGCAGGAGGAGCAAATGGAGGCTGCTGCTGCTCCCTCTGGGAGCACCGGGAGGCGATGTGGAGATTTCCTCAGGCAGAGGAATCTCGGTGCGAGGGTCTGTCCTGCAAAAACCCACAGCGGTACCAAAGAGACTGGGCAGAGCAGAGCAAGGAGGTGCCCGGCTCTGCCCAGGAAGGCTCAGGGCTGAACTGAATAGACCCAAATGAGCCTACAGAGCTGGCAGCCCCGGGGGAGCGGCTCTGTTTCTGGGTGCCCCACGCAGGGTGTGCAGGTTTCCTTGCCTGCAAAGGCTTCCTGCAGGCTGTACTATATGTAAATAGCAAGAGCACTAATATATGACAGAAACTGCCTGTACAGTGTCCTGTAAATGTCTGTACATTGCTGCATTTTGTAAAATGAATTCAGAGGAGCTATTAAACGTGCTGTTCTCAGCGGGGTTTCTTCTGTGACCACTGCTTGTGACAATGCTGGCCGAGGGACAGCAAACACCCCGTGGGGCAGCAGGAGCAGAGAAATGACGATTCGGCTGCAGTTCAGCCTCTGGGGAAGCTTTGGTTGCTGATTTCTGTTCCTTGGACGTGTTTCCCAGCCCAATGCCTTCAGGATCTGTCAGCTAGATGCCGTGGTGGGGGGATCCCTGCGGAGCAGGGGTGGGTGCTGGGGCTCAGGGCAGCTGCAGGCGTGCCCGTCTTGCCTCCTCCCAACCGTTTCACTGCAGCATGAGCTTAACCAGGGCCCCAGACACCGGCACCCCCACCCCCAGCACCTCCAAGCTCACCTTGCCAGTGACCAAGTCCCACCCCAGCAGGTAGGCACCAGTTTCCTCCCCGCTGCTTGCCCAAAAGCAGCACCCATGGCTGGCGGCCTTTCCCTGCCACCACCTGCTCCCAGCACCCGCCTGGGGCCCCTCTCCCCATCCCTCTTGGGAAAGGGGGGGGGGTGTCCTCCCCCACGAGCCCATCAGGACGTGGTCACACACCCGAAACCAACCTGCAGCCAGGCTCACCTCCTCCCACCCGTGGGCAGGAGAGGGGGTCATGAGCCCCCAGGGAGATGTCCACTCCTTGCCCCCTGCCCAGCCAATTGCCCCAGCGGGACAAGGCTAAGTCCTGCTGCCCCGGCCGTGCACTCTGAGCAGCACAAGGCAGTTTCTGTATGGTCATAAATCTGTGCCGTACTTCAAGGGAAGAGCAAAGCACCTCCTCAGACATACTGGCATGCTGAAAACGGGGGGGGGGTAATTCAGCTCACTGCTCACCCCTGAGCACGAGCAGCTCACTCACTTAACACAAAGTGGCTGGCCGATGAACCATTCTGGCCTGGTTTATTAAAGGTCTGTTCCCGGGGATGCTCCGGCTGCCAGCTCCGCACCCCAGCGTGGCCAGCGCCCGCGGCTCCCAGCCCAGCAGCACCTGGAGCCCTCCCTGTGCCCCTGCGGCACCGCTGGGCGCTGGAAAGGGCAGCGGGCTCGGTGGGAAGGATGCTGGGAAGTGCGGGGCTGGTGGTCAGTGGTGGCAGCGGGGGTCAGCTCTGCAGCACTCCGACAGCTTCCGCAGAACTCGCTCCTTGATGCGGAGCCTCCTGGAGAGCTTGAGGGAGAGGCTGGTCTCGTTCTCGTGGGCCTTCAGCTTGGCATAGTAGTCAGAAAACTTGTTGTAGAGGATGGAGATGGGCATGCCGTTGAGGATGATGCCAAAGGAGATGCAGCCAAACGCCACCATCCTGCCAAGCACCGTGTCAGGCACGGTGTCTCCATAGCCCACGGTGGAGAGGCTGACCTGGGAGAGGAATAGAAAGGACCGCTACTACGTGCCGTGCAGGCTCCACCTGGCAATGCGGGGACCCACCTTGCTCTTCCCCTGTGCAGGATCTGGGAATCACCCAGGAACTGCTCTGCACCACGTTTGCAGCCAGCTCAGCTGTCCCCGCTCCAGCAGCCTGCATGGCCATGGCCTGGGGCCACGAGCTCCCCCCCCCCGTGCACCAGCTCCAGCACGGACTGCTGCATCCCCGGACTGCTGCACCCTCATGGCAAAGCCAGCTGGGCTCTTCCCCTGCCCTGCTCCTTCACCTCTCCCCGACCCACCCAGGGCCCTCTCCCTGCGGCTGGGGATGCTTTGGTGCAGGCTGCCATGGGCTGGGGCAGGAGCTGGTATTTGAGCTTGGGTTTGCTTGGGAAAAGGAGCCTATGAAGCAGGGCTTGGGCTGCGGGGACGAGGGAAGGGATGACACCCTACTGGCCCTGCTCCGTGCTGACAACTAGGTGCAGCAAGGATCTGGGGGATTCCCTTCCCCCAGACTCCTTGGGGACAGCTGCAGACCAGGGCAGGGAAACAGCCCCGAGTGTCCATAAACCGGTGCCTGGTTCAGAAACCTGTTGCCTTCTCCCGCACTGGGGCAAATGCAGCCCTGGTCCAGACGGGAGGGAGCCACACGGGCGCGGGGATGCTTCATGCGAGGCAGCAGAGCAGGGTGCCCCGGCCAGGCAAGCAGCAGGGTGGGGGGCTGCACCCTGGGACCCTCACCCCGCTGTCAGTGACACTTGCTGAGGTTCTGAGCCCAGCCCCACGGGCTGCAGCCTGCCAGCCAGGTGGGCCCCATGATCCTGAGGAAGGTGCTGGACGAGGCCCCAGCTGCGGAGACCGGAGGCAAGCTCTCCTGTTCCCTCCTCCCCTTGCTGTGCACCTCTTCAAAAGCAGCAGGACATCACTGAGCTGAACTTTCTCAGCAGCCAGACTGTCTGCTGGAGCTTCCTGCCCCCAGGGAGCAGCGGCCCCGGCCCTTCCTGGCTGTAACCTGCCCAGTCCCACAGGGACGAAGCTTCCCGGATGCTCCTTTCAAGGGAAATGCAGGCACTGCCCAGAGACACACCCCAAGGAGCCGCATTGGGGTGAGGGGAGCAGAGCCATGGGCCACATCGAGAGCTGAGGCAGAAGGGTTTGGACTTTGCATGGAGAGACGCAGACCAGGGTTGGGAGCAGCCATTCAGGAACCTCCCAGCATTAAAAAACCCAGATGGGCTGATTTTGTTAAGAGGCACTTCCTCCAGGAGGAAAGAATTTGAAGGAGGCAGCCTATGGTGGCCAAGGGGAATTAAAATAGCAGAAGTGATCGGAGGGATCATTTCCTCTGTATAGCAAAATCTCCTCACAACCCCTGGCTCTCCAGCGCTTTAGCTGCTCCTCACCCCTGAATTAATCCCGGTTTATTTTAGTGCTCGGCTCAGCAGAGCTGCTGGCTCTGCAGGCAGCGAACAAAGGCTCCTGTCCCCAGCGGCAGCACGCTCCGGTCTGTGTCCCCTCTCTGGACACAGGCTGAGGATGTGCCACCACGTTCCCCATGTTCCCCGGGTTCTCACGTGCAGCCCTGGGTCCCCCTCCTCAGCGCCACCAGCTCTGACCCTGCGCGTCCCCTTGTGTCCTGTGAGCTGCTTTGCTGCACGAGCTGCGGGGATGAGCGGTTCTCCCTGTGCCCACAGAGCACGAACCGCAGCCACCCAGATGCCTGGGTCCCAGCTGCCTCTGCGGGGAAAGCCCAGACCGAGCCATGTCCCCCTTGTCACTAATGCAGGCTACGTTAATGCAGGCTCTGTCCCAACAACCCGCTCTAGCGCTGACTTTTGAGCCTCTGAGATTAGTCCAAATCTCTGATTCTTTTCCTCAAAGCATGCAGGGCTCTGTCTTGCCCATCACTACAAAGCAGTTGGGAAAGCGAGGCCCTTTCCTGCATCCTGGCCAGCGGTGGTGCCGAATCCCTGGAGCACCCAGGCAGCCCCTTCCCACAGAGCCACACCGCGCACCTCTCCGGAGGAGAGGCGCTCACACCTTACCGCTGCCCACCACCACGCGTAGGGGATACTGGTGAAGTTGGTGCCTGGCACGTCGTGTTCCACCGAGTGCATGAGGGCGGAGAAGGTGAAGACCCCCATGGCGATGAAGAGGAGGAGGCAGCAAACCTGCTGGTAGCACTGGCGCATGGTGAAGCCGAAAGCCCGGAGGCCGGTGGAGTGGCGTGCCAGCTTGAGGATGCGGAAGATCCTCATGAGCTTGATGAGCTTGAGGACCTTGCCCAGCTTGCTCACATTCTCCATCTGGTGCAGCTCCTCATGGTAAAGGGTGTCTCCTTCGTCCAGATTTTCAAAGAGGATCTGGATGTAGAATGGCAGAATGGCCACCAGGTCTACGGCATTGAGCGCCGCCCGCAAAAACTTCTTGAAGCTGGAGGAGGATATGAGCCGCATGAGGTACTCGGAAGTGAAGAAGATGGCACAGATCATCTCCAGCAGCTCCATCCACTTCTTCCCTGTCTTGTGTTTCATCTCCTCCACCGTGCTCAGTGTCATGCCCACAATGGAGATGAGCACAAAGAAGCTTGACATGACAGCAATGATCTTGGCTGGGACAGAAGAGTAAGGGTTCTCAATGAGGTTCCAGATCATCTTCCGAAACTGCCCCAAGCATTTGCCCTCAAACTGCTCTGCTGATTCCAGAGGCTCCAGTTCTGCCTCCAGCTCCTTCTGTATTTTCAGGTTCTCGCTGAGTTCATCTTGCTTTTCCTCAAACAGGATCCGGCAGCAGCGCTGGGAGTATTTCAGATGGATTCCCCAGTACTCGATTTCCTCCACGAAGTTACTGGGGCACATCTCGTCCATTATCCACAGGACCCCGCTGCGGTAGAAGTGGAAGATATAGTGGAAGATTGAAGGATCTCTGTCAAAGAAGTACTCGTTCTTCTGCACTGAGTAGTCGTCACAGAGCCGCAGCTTCTTCGTAGGGTCTGTGTAAATGGCCAGCTTCCCGAGCCTGGTGACGGGATATCGGGCTGCCACTTTGCACGCTATGTGGAACAACGTGCCGCCCACGTTGATGTTGAGGAAGTACCTGTTCCTTTGAACGGGCATCTCGCTTTTCTCCTGGTTTCCGTCTGTCACGTTCTGCATGGAGCTCCACTGCTTTACCAGGCTGTCCTGTGCAAAAGGGATGTGGACCTCCTCCTCCTCCAGTGTCCGGCAGCAGCCGCGGCGATCCCCAATCTTCAGCCCAGCAGAGAGACTCGCACGCCTCCTCTCCAGCTGCCTCATCGTGCCTGCCCCTCTGAAGCAGCGATTCCCGTTGCAGGCTGTGGGACAGCAGCTTCGGCTTCACGGGACCGCTCCCACCAGGCTTGGAGCTCAGAGGAGCAGCGGGGAGTTGCTGCCTGAGGGGCACCGGCCGGGTCACGGCGCCACGTGGCACCTGCCAGGTTCCCAAAGCCGATTGCTTATCAGATTGCGGTTTGCACCGTAGGAGCTGGAGGCAGCGAAGTGTCCGCTCCTTAAGACAATAATGAGATTGAAGCATTAACCCTTTACATAAGGAACTATTTCCAGCTCTGCTCTTCTCTTTTTCCTTATTCTCCTCGTTAGTCGTTTGTGTTTGGCACCTTGCCCCATTTCCAAGCACTGCATCCACTACAGCGAGCTGAAGTGAGAGCGTGAGCTTGCCTTGATTTGACACCGAACGCCTCCCTTGCCAGGGGCGCAACGGTGCAGACGCATGAGATTTGTATCAGCTTTGTATCCCCACAGCAGATGCTGCTCTTGGCATCAGTCCTTCATTAAGCACGAGCGTTAATGCAGCTACCCCTGCCCCGTCAGCTGTCATAGAAGCGGAACGGTCACTACCTCCCAGCTCATTCCTCAACCCCCCCCGTGCAGATTTCGAGGTGAAGGCACCATCCGCCCTCCAGGCAGTGCCCACGTGGCCCCCAGTGTGGCAAGCTCCTCCTGCACTGCTGCCCTGTGCCACTTGCCCATCACACCTGCCTTCAGCCCCGTTATTCCATCAGCAGGAGGGTGAACATGGAATGAGACACTGGAAAACAAAGTATGCAGCGAAAGGTCCCCCTAACCTTTAGGAACCGAAGAGAAGGAATTAATCCTTCGGATTTTAGGGTAAACGGGCGGCAAAGTTAACAGCAGTAGGTCCATCCTTCTGTCTTAGCCAGGCACACGACCCTACGTCAGCCCATGAAACACGCCGCACCCAGGAGGTGCGTTCGACAGCTCGACGTCCAGGTGCCGACCAGTGATGAGCAGTGTCCCTCGGGGGTCTGCACGGGGACCGGTGCTGGTCAATATCTCTGTCAGTGACAGACCAGCGTGTCTGCGGGTGACACCCAGCCAAGCGGTGCAGCTGACCCAGGAGGGAGGGATGCCACCGAGGGACCTGGAGGGGCTGGAGCAGTGGGCCCACAGAGAATACCCTGGGTTGGAAGGGACTCACAAGGATCGTCTAATCCACCTCCTGCCTTCACACAGGACCACCCAAAAATCAAACCCTATTGCTGAGAGCGCTGTCCAAATGCTTCCTGAACTCCAGGAACCTCAAGGGGGCCGAGTGCAAGGTGCTGCACCTGGGTCAGGACAATCCCAAACATCAGCAAAAAACATCATCCCAAACATCGCGGCTGACAAACGGACGGCGAGCAGCCCTGTGGAGAAGGGCTTGAGGGGACTGGTGGATGAAAAACGCAAAATGAGCCAGCAGTGCGTGCTTGCAGCCCAGAAAGCCACCTGCATCCTGGGCTGCATCTAAAGCAGCATGGCCAGCAGGGCGAGGGAGGGGATTGTCCCCCTCTGCTCTGTTCTCGTGAGACCCCACCGGGAGCCCTGCGTTCAGCTCTGGGGCCCCCAGCACAAGACCTGGACCTGTTGGAGTGGGTCCAGAGGAGGCCACAGGGCTGCTCAGGGGCTGGAGCAGCTCTGCTATGAGGACAGGCTGAGGGAGTTGGGGTTGTTCAGCCTGGAGAAGAGAAGGCTTCGGGGAGAACCTACAGCGGCCTGCCGGTACCTAAAGGGGCTGCAGGAAAGCTGGGGAGGGAGGGACTCTTTTGTCAGGGGGTGTAGTGCCAGGACAAGGGGCGATGGATTTAAATTAAAAGAGGGTAGGTTTAGATGAGCTGTTGGGAAGAAATTCTTCCCCGAGGCCGGTGAAGCCCTGGCTGAGGCTGCCCCGAGGAGTTGCGGGGGCCCCATCCCTGGCAGTGCCCCCCAGCTGTGAGGATCACCGCGGCTGCTGCCAGACACTGGAGGAGGAGGAAGTCCGCATCCCCTTTGCACAGGACAGCCTGGTAAAGCAGCGGAGCTCCATGCACAACGTGACAGATGGAAACCAGGAGGAAAGGGGCTGGGGGCAGCCTGGGCTGGTGGGGTTGTGCCCACGACAGGGGTGGGACAGGGTGGGCTTTGAGGTCCCTTCCAACCCAAACCATTCTGTGACTTCAAAACGCAGAGACCCGAAGCACATAGCTGCTATCAGGCTGAAAGGCAGCTCGGACTGCACAACAATTGAAGTCTTTGAGCCTGGAGATTAGGACAATAAAAATGCTTCTGGCATGGGACAGAAGAAGGGAAGTTACTGTCTCAGACATGCTCCGAGTTTTTGTACAAGGCCCACAAACACAGGCTTTTTTCCAAGCTTGAAACACTCAAAGCTCAGTACGCAGAGCCGGCGAGACCCTGCGGTGGGAAGAGGCTGCCCCTCTGGAGTTCACACACCAGCCTTGCTCCCCTTGCACCCAGCAAGCGGCTCTGCCCGGCGTAACAGGACAGCAAGCCTCAGCTCAGGAGCTCAAGCTAAGAGGATGATCGGGGACAGGCTGGTGACAGCTGACCTCTGCCACATGGCCCTGCCACCACCAGCCACTGAGCTATCGCAGTAACAGCCCTCACTTAGCCCTGTCCTGCTGGGATTTCTGAAGCACCTTCCCGCTCTGCTGGGCGCCCCGGCTTGCATTTGCTCTAACGGAAAAGGAACGAGCTCACGCAGTCTTGATTTCCCATCTTGTTCTTGTCCAAGCCTCTCCTTTGTCACCTGCTCCACAGTAGCTCCCCAGTGCAAGTGCCAGCTGCGTTTCCCACGTCCGCCCGCTCCATTCTCTCTTTTCCAGGCCTGTATTTCATTTTATTTCATTTTCCCAGTACAGGCGGTGTGTGTTGGAGTCTCCTCAGGGCCACGCAGACACGGCGGCACCTGCTTTCCCTGTCTGTCCATGCCAATCCACCCTCCCCAAGTCCTCTTGCCCAGGACGTGACAATTCAAAACTGACCCAGGTCCCAGTCTCCCAATTACAGAATTTGAACAAATGCACAAACCCAAGAAAAAAAAAAAAAAAACACAACACAAATTGAGATGTCATTACAGTTTCAAGTTCTTTATTTTCCTGTGTCATTCACCGACAGCTATCTCCAATTGTCCCTACGGAAACAGAGACAAGGTTGCGTGTACCCTTGCAAACGACCTCTCGGTACTAAAAATAACCATTCTGGCATAGCCCAGTACTCCAATACCTCACAGAGAAGTTTCTCACGTGAGTTACAGCTGCACGCTTGCACACGATCCAAGAGCAAGAGACTCCTGCTCTAAGGCTGATGGCAAGAGTTTGCATGGCAAGCCAGGTTCTCACCTCAAGGCACAGAGCGCAACAGACAAGGCAGCAGCTTTTTGTCTTTTACACACATTAAACACTTGTGCAAGGAATACGTGGAAGAGAGGTCAGCGCTGAATTAGAGGCACTGCTCGGTAATCTCCTCTGATGCTGTCAGTTCTTCTCAAAAGTGCACAACCCTGAGCCAGGCACAAACAGTTACGCACGCCACAAAGCAGAGGCAACGGCATTTGAGCCAAGACACCAGTTGTTTCAAGCTGAAAACAAAAGACACCAGACACTCAGAACCTCCAGCAAAAGAGGCCCACGGATGACACCTCTAACATTAGAGAAACGACATCCAGAATCCAGCACCGGGGGGAAGGTGCTGCTCTGCAGGGGGCGGGATCCTTGCTGGCAAGGAGTGTGCTGAGGTGCTGCCTGCCCCGCGCTGTCTGGGGGTGACAGCGCAGCACGCAGAGCTCAAGTGGACAGGGAGATTTTTTCCATCCCTGTGGCTGGCCTGTCAGACGGCACGTTGGATGGAGCAGCATCGGAACACCAGCGTGAACACAGAGCGTATGTCTGATCTGTGCGGATTCAGTGAGCTCCTACTGAGAGGGGTGAGAAAGCTTCCACTCCCCGACACCTGACAAAATCCAGGCAGAACGGGGCAGGCAACAAAAGGCTCTTGTTTGGAAGGGGAAGAAAACAGGAGCACCTGGCACTGCACCTCTAGTCTCACGGAGAATAAAGTCTTTGGGTCCAAGGCCACGCTGATGAGAAGCCGTGTTAACAATCCTTGCGGGCAAGAACAATGAGGGAATTTGTCACCTTTATGAGGGGTGATTTCACAGCGCCACGGAAGGTCCTGTTCGATTTCCAGTGCAAAAGTAGTTGCACAACCTCAGACCCATTTCCAAGGAGAGCGTTCTTGTGTAATAACAAACCAGGTTGGAGAGCTTAATGTGCAAATTCAGTCAGCTTCTGTGATGAGTGAGAGGGAAGTGAACTTAGTCCCACCTTATCGCTTCGCAGCAAAAGATCCCTGTTACAGGAAAAGAAACGCCTGGTTATTGACAGTCCTTTAGCCCAGAAATCTAGTGTTACTTCAGTTTGTACGGAGTGGAAGAAGAAAATCCACACCAGAAAATTAAAATCTTTCCACGAGTGCTCAGGCCACGAGACTACTGAAAGAAGCCAGCATTTTCTCAGATTAGGTTGTGCAATAACGATCCCTGCAGTCAAACAGGAGTCCTCATGCCTGGTTGCGAGGAAAGAAGGGAAGGGGAGAGGTCTGCTGCTTCACGGCAAACCGAAAGCCCGAGCACGTGGCTGACCAGCGGCAGGAAGAACTGGGAAGAGCTACCTCGGAGGGGGAAGCTCTAGAGGCCAGGAACAGGGCAAGGTGGCATTTCTCCCTCTCGCACACAGAGCGTGTGGGGTGCAAGGAACATACCTTTCAGGAAAATAAGCCTGCCTGGCTCTTGTCAGATATCAACTGTTCTTCAGTTGATGCTTCTTCAAGACTGAAGATGTCAGACCTGCTTTTTGCTTTGGACTGGGCCCATGCAACGATACCACCCACAGCTACCAGGCAGCTCAGGAGCGCTAAAGAGAAGAGTGCACAAGCAGAGAACCACTCACTGCACCTGGTCTGGACATCAGCACCAGGCTCTGATGCTCAACAATCAGAGATCAGCATCTTTCTGAAGGATAACGCACAGACAGCACAGAAGTGTTAGTGTCAGACCGCAGGGAACAAGATGCCTTTCCAAGGGGAAGGCACAATTTGTACAAGTCAGAGCTCCAGAAGTGCTCAAGCCATGGCACAGCCTCCCCTAAGCCTCCAAGCCCACAGAACACAGCTACTGATGCCGGTCTGGAATAAATGTCATTAGAAAAGTCAGTTATAGCCTAACCCAGTGCCAAAACCACGTGCAGCACTCCAAGCTTCACATACCTGCAATAATCAACACCCACGTGCAGCCTTGACTCCTCGATGGCAGAGTGTGCCCAGGCACTGGGGTAGCTGAAGCCTCTGTGATGAGAAAAACAAGAAGTCCATCAGGTTTCCCAGTCACCTTAAGATCAGCATTCAAAACAGCCTCCAGTCCAAACCTGACCGAGTTCCCAGTTCACCCTAAGCGTGCCAACAGGTTCGTATTGCTTGAAGCAAAGCCTTATCTCCTGTTACTGTTAGTCCACACAATAGGAGAAAGCTAGGAAATTTTCCTCACCCCTCTTAGGCAGGGAAGACTGTTAGGGTAAGAGGAGACAAAGCCAATAAAGCAACCAGTGCTGGTGGACGAGAAGTTCAACATGAGCCAGCAATGTGTGCTTGCAGCACAGAAAGCCAGCCGTATCCTGGGCTGTATTAAAAGCGGCATGGCCAGCAGGGCAAGGGAGGGGATTGCCCCCCCTCTGCTCTGCTCCTGTGAGACCCCACCTGGAGCCTTGTTTTCAGCACTGAGGCCCCCAGCACAAGAAGGACAGGGACGTATTAGCATGAGTCCAGAGGAGGGTCACCAAGATAATCAAGGGGCTGGAGCAGCTCTGCTGTGAGGACACGCTGAGGGAGTTGGAGTTATTCAGCCTAGAGAAAATAAAGCTCTGGAGAGAACTTACAGTGGCCTGCCAGTACCTAAGCTGTGGGTGCCCCACCAATTGAAGTGCTCAAGGCCAGGCTGGATGGGGCTTTGAGCAACCAAATTTAGTGGGAGGCGTCCCTGCCCATGGCGGGGGTTGGAACCAGGTGGTCTGTAAGGTCCCTTCCAACCCAAACCATTCGGTGATTCTGTGACTTCCCTCAGCAGAGCCTCGTGGCAGCGGCTGGTTCCGAGGCAGCCAGAGCCACGTCCTGGGGAAGAAACCTCTTCAGAGGCACTTCCCGAGGGGGCCCTGGGGTGCTGAGCGCTGGCTGCCCGGAAGGAAGTTCAGGTGGGGCTCCTCCGCCCGAACCCCAAACACCGCCCGAGGCCCGCTGCGATGACCGGGACGGCCCCAGAGGGACTAACACCCCCTCGGACCGGGGCCGCCTCGCCCCCCCCCGCCCCCCCCGCCCCAGCAGGGCCCGCAGCCCCTCGCCCCCCCCCCCCCCGCCCCGCACCTGTGCTGCCGGCGCCCGGCCCCGCCGGGCTCCCGCTGGCCTCGCAGCCCCGCTCGTCGCGCTCGTCCAGGCAGTCGGGGTGGCCGTCGCAGATCCACTCGCGGGGGAAGCACTCGCCGCGCGGCTCCTCGCAGCGGAACAGCCCGGGGGGGCAGCCCGCGGGGCCGGGGCCGGGGCTGAGGGGCGCCGCCAGAGCCCGCCCGGCCCCGTCCCCGTCCTCCCCTGAGGCGAGGCCCCCGCAGCCCGCCCGCGGCGCGCACCTGAGGCGCCGGCGGCGCCAGCCAATGAGAGCCGAGGGCGTGCGCGGGGAGCGCGCGGCGGGAGCCAATGGGGAGGAGGGGAGCGAGGGGCGCGCGGCGCGGCTGGGCCCCGCCCGCCCGCTCTCACCGCTCCCAGGCGGCAGCACCACGAGCAGCAGCAGCAGCAGCAGGAGGCGCCGCGCCATGCCGCCGCACGCGCGCACACAGAGCCCGCCGCCGCCGCCGCGCGCCTATAAAGCGGGCCGCGTGCGCTGGCACGGCGCATGCGCGCAGCCTCCGCCCCCTCCCCAGCGGCACTGGCGCGCGACCTTCAGGCGGCCCCGCCCCTCAGCGCCCCCTCAGCGGCCGGGGGGGGGGCACCGGGGGCGGCCGCCGCCCGTCAGCGCCCGGGGGCCGCGAGCTCCGCCCGGGCCGCCGGTCCCTGCCCGGCAGGCGCCGCGGCGTTGGTCTGCGGCGGTGCTGGGCGCTGCTTCTCTGCGAACGGCTCGGGTCGGAAGGGGCCTCAGGGACGGACCGGCCAGGCCCAACCCCCCCGCCGCGGGCACGGGCACCTCCCACCGGCACGGGGCGCCCGGGGCCGCACCGAGCCCGGCCTCGAGCACCGCCACTGGGCACCCACAGCTTCCGTGGGCAGCCTGTGCCAGCGCCTGACCGCCCTCCGAGGGATGGATTTCCTCCAAGCGTCTCATCTAAGTCTCCCCTCTTTTAGTCTAAAGCCCTTCCAACTTGTCCTGTCGCTATCTGCCCAAGCAAAAAGTCGCTCTCCGTCTTTTCATAAGCCCCCTTCAAGTACTGAAAAGCTGCAGTGAGGTCACCCCGGAGCCTTCTCTTCTCCAGGCTGAACGTCCCCAGCTCTCTCAGCCTTCCTTCACAGGAGAGGTGCTCCAGCCCCTTGATCATCTTCGCGGCCCTCCTCAGGACCTGCTCTGACAGCCCCACGTCCTTCGTGTGCTGGGGCCCCAGACCTGGGTGCAGCACTCCAGTGGGGCCTCACAAAGGCAGAGCACAGGGGCACAATCACCTCCCTCCCCTGCTGGTCCTGTGTTGATGCAGCCCAGGATGCAGTTGGCTTTCGGGGCTGCAAGCTCACACTGCTGGCTCGTGTCAAGCTTTTCGTCCACCAGAGCCCCCAGGTCCTTCTCTGCAGGGCTGCTCTCAATGAGCTCTTCTCCCAGTCTGTGCTCATGCCTGGGATTGCCCCAACCCAGGTGCAGCACCTTATGTAAAGACTTCATAGGCTTTTCATAAAGTTTTCCAGGTCCCTCTGGACGGCACCCCTTCCCTCTGTTCTATCAACTGCACCACTCGGCTTGGTGCCATCTGCAAACTTGCTGAGGTTGCACTTGATCCCTTTATCTGTGTCACTGTTAAAGATATTAAACAGCACCAGTCCCAGGACAGACCCCTGAGGGACACCGCTCGTCCCCGGCCTCCACCTGGACATAGAGCCATTGACCACCCCTCTCTGGGTGCGACCTTCAAGCCAGCTCCTTATCCACTGAATGGTCCACCCTTCAAATCCATCTCTCTCCAATCTGGAGATCAGAATGTCGTGTGGGACGGTGTCAAAGGCCTTACAGAAGTCCAGGGAGATGACATCGGTCGGTCTTCCCTTGTCAACTGTGTGTATGATTTTTTAAGCTCTGTTGGCTGGTCCTGTCAAGACAGTGGGATACAACTAATGCGTTCAGAAAACTGACTTTTCGAAGACCCAGCATAACCCTGTCAGCAATCTTCCAGCATCTTCGAGCAGCTGCAGGAAAATAGATAAACTTGCTGAAGAATAATCTGCAGAGCTCGTGGCAACATCACGGCACAAGCCTGGCAAATCAGCTGTCCCTGGGGATGGGCAGGACCACACCCAGGTGGGTGCTGTGGCTGAAATGTGTGTCATTGCAGCAGGGCAGGCTGAGCAGGGGACAAGGTGCTTGCTGTGTGAGCCAGAAATGATCTTCGCTGCTGACTGACTGTTAACAACTGGCCTCGGAAGTGAAAGGAAGCAGCTGGACTCCTTTGAACCAACACAGACGAAGTATCACAAAGAGCCTGGCATGCTACAAGGCGAAGCTTCAGACCAAAATCTGTATCAACCATTTCTCACAGATCACAGCCTTAAGGGAGTAGCAGCAGGATGAACTGACGGAGGCTAAATCCATCCTGAGCATGACTGAGGCAGATGGGAACCAAACAGTGCCATAGACTAGTCAACGTTTCTTACCAGCAAATAAAATAATCAGGTCCTTTGCAGCTACAGGCACGCTTTGTTCTGCTCTGACCTTCAGTGATATTCCAGCTGGAGCAGAGAAGGCCACAGACAGCATATAAATCCACTAAGCCCCAGCTCCAGTTCGTATACTATCTTACTATTCCCTCAAGAAAACTTTACATCCAAAACACCATTAAAATAATTTGAACAATTCAAACAGGACAGATAAAATGGGAGGATAACTACAACTTTAAATGTATTTATTAGTCATACATCAGCAAAACTAGGATAAGTTCCATACAGCAGCATTGTAGCTAAATCCACTGCAGGCTTACCCGTTAGAGTACTGCTTTTTCATGAGCTGACATCTGTACATCCAGCCTTCTTAATTTCTCACAAATAGGGCTGGTCTTTTGAAATTTCCCACTTCCTAATTGCTGGCCCTGGTGTCACTGGCTTTTTCTCAGCTGTTGCCACTGCAGAACCTGAACTGGGGTAGAAAAAGGAAAAGAGAAGAAGAGGTTTTAATAGTGCTCAGCCTAAATTGAGAGCATTGGTTTTATTAACGCCAAAAGTCAATTTCCAGCCAACTCCTTTATTTGTTCAAGAGGAGACAAGTACAAAGAATTAGCTCAGCCTTCTTTTAACCTGTAAGTCAATGCTACTTACTGAAAGAACTCCGTATTTTCGGTACAAACCACGCAGGGCTCGAACCTGCTCACGTTGAGCAGTGAGAGCGGCAGAGCCACAGGACAGACCAGGTCAGACCTACCTGCTGGCCTGAGCCCCTGCAGCGAGGGTTTTCTGTGTCGACGCAACCACAAGAGGAGGGAAAGCCTCTCGGCGTCCGTCCCGCGTGCAGTAATAGTTGTTGGCAAACTTGTGGCTGGGACCCACCGGGAGCCGAGGCGGCGGCTGGGTTCTGGATGGGAGAAGTTTAAGGACTTCAACGCGCCGGTGGGTATCAGGGAGGCTCAGCGCCACGCCACACAAGCGCTGCGGTACTTCCTACGGGTCAGGCAGAGGCTGTGAGGTGCCCAGGGCAGCCGGGAGGCCCGAACCGAACACGGTATTATCACATAACGCGTTACGAGGCACGGCCCTGGGCACCCTGACCGGGTGGGCAGCATCCCTGCCGCAGCGGCCTGAGGGCCCTGCCCACACCGCGGCTGTGGCCGCACGGAGCGGGGCGGCAGCAGCCCCCTCGGCTCCCCGGTGCCCCGCGGACAGCCCCCTGCCCTCGGGGGACGGGACCGCAGCGCCCCCGGTACCTCTTGGAGATCTCCGTGTAGCGCAGCTGCAGCTTGGCCTGGAGGTCCCGCTGCAAGGCAAGGCGAGAGCGTCTCAGGGGACGAGGATGGGGGCGGCGGCGGCCGCCCCGGCCACCCCCGTACCCCAGCGGCGCCCCGCGGCCGCCCTCACCCCCGCGGCGAAGTTGCGGAGCCGCTGCACGATGCGGGTGGCCGTCGCCATCTTGGCCGCTGTGAAGGGCAGGGCGGGGCGGGGCGGGGCGGGGCGCGGAGCGGAGCGGCGCGCGGGGCTCGCCGGATCTCGCGAGACTTGGCGCTATATAAGGCGGGGCGGGGGGCCCGCCCCCTCCCTTCCTGCGCCGCCGAGCCGCCATGGACACGAGCCGCGTGCAGCCCATCAAGCTGGCCAGGGTGCGGGGCGGGAGCGGGATGGGGCCGGGGCCGGGCAGAGGGCCGGGGCCGCGGGCTGACGCCGTGCTCTCTGCCCGCAGGTGACCAAGGTGCTGGGCCGGACCGGCTCCCAGGGGCAGTGCACGCAGGTGAGTGGGCCGGGTCGGGCCGCGGGGCCGCCGCTAGGCCGGGCCGAGGCGAGCCGAGCTGACGCCGCTCCGTGCCGCAGGTGCGCGTGGAGTTCATGGACGACACGAGCCGCTCCATCATCCGCAACGTGAAGGGCCCGGTGCGCGAGGGCGATGTCCTCACCCTGCTCGAGTCCGAGCGCGAGGCCCGGCGGCTGCGCTGAGCCGGTGGGTGCCCCGCTCCCCCCGGCCCCGCCGCCCCCCCCGAGGGGCGATGAGGGGGCTGGCGCCGTGCCCCTGGGCAGACACAGTCTCTGCTGTTCCCTTTCAGGTGATGAAGACTTGTCCCATGTACTCGGAGCCACCAGCGTGCATCATCTCAGCTGGACGTGGGTCACAGATGGAGAGGAGCGTGGCGTTTGTGTTGTTCACACAATAAAGGTTTTTTTTCCAATTCTCCTTTGTCCAGGACTCACTCACTGAGCGTGTGAATGTTCTGGCTTGCCTTGGTGTGCACCCACCTTCCTTTTGTTGTTGGGTTCAGTCAGACAAAAGCACACCCTGCTTGTGACTGGGGCTACACGTTAGGTCTTCATCTTGACATATCTGTGTTCTTGTGTTTTTGTTAATGTGTCGTTTGCAACAAAAATAACTTATTTTTTTGATTACAGCAATGTTAATTCTAACCACTCTGATAAGTGTTTCTCTGTGCGTCACCAGCAGAGTGCCACTGGTATACCTGATGGACATCTGTAGAATCTGATAACAAGTCAAAAGTCAAACTTTGTACCAGTTTGAAAAGTGGCTGCCTGCTGCTTCTGTTTCTCTGTCCTCAGTAAGCTATTCTATAAATGCCACTATAAATATAACTGCTTGCTGTCTTTCCTGGCAGTCGCCCACGAAGAGCACTCATCGCTCTCCCCTTAGAGGAGCTGGTAAATCAATCTCGCCTTCTTCTCAGCTTTCCCTTCCACCGCAGTATCAGCTAAAAGAGTTTATTATTTTAGGCTACTATATAAATGTAGAGGTAAGACTGAAAGGGTTAGGAACCAGTCTGAGAAATGTCACAGTTTAGGAGGTGGTTTCTAAGCACTTTGCCCCTGTGGCAAACTAGCATTTTCTACCAAGTGGGGAGCGATGCTGTTTTGTGATGTGTTTGAACTAAGTCAGGTCTGTGGCTCCTAATGCTGTGCTCACTGTCACGCAGTGTCTGTTTCATGGGGGGTGTTCCTCCTTCGATGTTCTGAACCTTATTAAGGCACTTCAGTAACAGGGGGGAATGAAGGCTTGAGAATCCCAAAGCTCTGGAGAGCGCTGAAGGAATTGAATGTTCAAATTGCTGAACTTAAGCAGTTAGTGAGGACTGTTATTCAAGGCTGGCATTGAAGGAGCATCTGTAATTCTTTTTTTCCTTCCTGCAAGTGGCAGCTGTGCCCTGGTGGGGCCTGTGACTTTTACGGTCTGGAGAAAGCAGTTGTTGGGGACATGCCTGTGTTGTTGCTTGACCTAGCTCTTGATTCCTCTGTGGTGTCACTTTAGTTTCAGAGCGTAGGGTGCATCTCTTACCCTGCTTCTGGTGACAGAGCTCTCAGGGGCTAGTTCGGAGTGCAAGGAGGAGCCTACCTTGGAGTTTACTTCTCTGGCTGCTCTTTTCTCCCAGCACAGCTTTGGCAGTGACCAGGGAGCCTCTGCACTCTGGACAGGAGGCAGTGCAGGGCTGCCAGATGTGAGCAAGGTGTGAGGCATCAGCTGTGAATTAGTGGCAGCTGGGGGTGAGTTTGTGGGGAGGTGGCTTGGAGCAGCTGTTGCCCTTCCCAGCTGTCCCCGTGTGGTCGGTGTACCCTCAGCCCTGTATGAGGAGTGAGGTCACCTCGCATCCCCACTGTCGCATGATTGCCCTGCAACAAAGCAGCTGAACAGCACCAACACTGGGGCAACCCAAGGAGAGTGAAGGGGGTCCAGTGTCTTGCTTGGTCCCATGAAGTGAAACAGGCCAGAAGATGCCACCTCGTGGTACCCGAATCCAGCTCCTAGCTCTGGAGCAGTTCAGCTGGAAGAAACCAAGACTGATGGATTTAACCAGTTCGTAAACTTGTAGGGAATGGGTTGAAATGCTGGTGACTGCTCAGGGCCAGGGCTGTGCCCGGGCTGTCCCTCTGCCGAAGCTGTTCTGGGGCTTTTAGCTCGACTCAAACAAGGAGGCAGGAGACTGCTGATGGTCGTTGTAATATTTCAAAATAATTTTACTTGAAGTTTTATTTATCTTAAAAATAAACATCAATATTAAAATGTCAGTAAACAAACCTGTGAAACCAAAGCAGTGAGTATGGAGTACATACAGAGCAGCGTAAAGAGAGTGGCTGTGAGCATCTTATATTAACTTCAGTGCAAAGCTGAAAAAGGGCGAGGACAGCGGCACGTTGCCCAAACGGGTTTCTTGGGGAGCATTTCCCAGCAGACAGAATGGCTCAGATGAGGCCTGTGGGGTGTGAGAGTGAGGGAGGAAGATGAGCTGAGGAGTAAGAGGAGCTGCGACATGGGTCACCTTTGTGAAGGAGTCAGAGAGCGCAGCCTGCTTCACATGCAAAAGCCTTTTTTTTTTTTTTTGCTCCCAGTCCTTAAAGCTTACCTTGTCTGTTCCCACCCCGCCTGGTGCGCACACACTCACACAGACGCACACACGTGCTCTGACATACGTGTCCATCTCCGCAGGCCCTAGGCTCTCTCCCTCTGAGCTCTTCTTGCTGATCTCTCTTCCTGGAGCTATCCTCAGCCACCCTCCCCTTGGGGAAGTGGGCAGAAAGGGACTCGTGAAGGCAACTCGAGCCCCTGAGCTGCTAGCGGCTGTGAGACAGTTAAAAGGGGAAGTGTTCACAAGGTGATTTTTGTCTTTCCTTCTGGATCCTGTGTGGGGCATCAGCTGGGCAGGCCCAGCCCCTAAACAGTTGTGGCTCTCAGTCCCCTTCTCTCAGCTTGGCTGTAGCCCCAAGCATCCACAAGTTTTGCTGCCATCGAGCAAATCAAATCGTTGAGTGATTTCATGTTGAACTCCAGCTTTTTTGACAAAGCAATGTGTTTTTTTTTCCTTTGTGTGCATGTTCTAGAGAAGATTCAGGTTTCTGCTGGGAAATGAAACGCCAGAGAAGATGAGCGCACATTTCAGTCTGGAAATGCTCCTGTGGCAGCGTGAGCCAGCTGCTCTGTGTCCCCTCTCCTGTCGCTGCTGATGCTCGCCCTCCTGCAGCCCTGCTCCCCATCACTGGCTCTGCTGCCCTCCTGCAGTTGTTGGGAGCTGGCTGTAGGAGCAGAAACCAGCTGCTATTTCTGCTGGCTTTTTCGCTGTTCCCGTGAGCTGGGGCCTTGCAGAGGGCTCCAAGGTGGCACAGCTCCAGTGATCGTGGCCGGGAGTGGAGGTCGCTTGATGCTTGGCTCCTCTGTCACTTGGAGCGAGGGGGGCACCGTGGGATGCTTCCTGCAGCAGGCAGGGCGAGCGAGGCCCAGGGACGGCGCCTGCTCTATTGACAGGAGGATGAAAACTTCTTCAGCCTCAGGGAGCAACTCAGCACACGAAGGAGCAGCAGGAGGGGGGGGACATAAATTACAGCCCAGCACTGAGGGTGGCCAGCTGGCACACGGCTGGATCCAAAGGTCATTCTAATTTAGTTTCTTTGGGTTCCCGGGGCTCTTGGTGCCCGCTGTTGATGTCCCCTGCTGTAGAGAGGGAGGAGTCACCAAATGTCACCGGAGACCATCCAGTGGCTCCTGGTGATGGCCAGCCAGGCTGGGCCCTTGCCACCGAGGATGCGCTGAGCACCTGGGATGCTCTGCTCTCGCCTCCACAACCCCTTCCTCGGGGACCATCAGCTGCTCTCATCTGTCACGGTCCCGTTCCCCTCCCGCGCTGCCCCCTGCCCACCGTGCAGGGCACCGTGCCACCTCTGCGTCCCTTGCACGGGACAGAGCGGGCGGCAGGGGCTGGGGGGCTGCAGTACTCACGTGGGGCTGCGCCTTTGTCCCATTCAGGTGGGCGTACAGGAGCACCGCGATGTTGCTGTGGCCGGCCTCCAGCGCGATGGCGACAGCGTTGTTCCCATCCTAAGGAGGGCAGGAGAACAGTTGGGAAGAGGTTTGGGTCCAGGGGCGGGTGAGCACGCCTGGGCCCCGGCGGCTTACGCTGTCCACGATGGAGATGTTGCAGGTGGGCTGAGCCAGCAGCAGCTTCACGGTCTCCACGCGGCCGTGCTCGCAGGCGCACATCAGCGCAGTCGAGCCCTCCTCGTCCTGCAGGTTCACGTCAGCTCCGCAGGCGAGCAGGGCTTCCACCATCTCCTGCCGTCCGTGGCTGACGGCCAGCATCAGCGCCGTCTGGCCAGCCTGCGTGACGTAAGGGACGCTGCCAGGACGGTCGTGCCACCCGCTCGTCCCCCTGCTGCCCCAGTGCCCGCAGGGGCTCTGAGCACCTGCTTGCCCAGAGCTGGAGCCCCGATGCCAGAGGGATGAAGATGCATGACGCCCTCCCCACGTACCGCCCCCGCCAGGTTTGGGGTCCTGCCCTCGGGGTGGGCTCAGGAGGCGAGTGCGGCCCTGGGAGCTGCCCGCGAGGGGGTCAGGACGCCGCGGCCCCCATCCCACACCAACCTGGCTGGCCTTGGCATTGACGTTGCCCATGCTGAAGAGCCTCCTGACCACGTTCATGTCGTCCTCCTGCTCGACGGCTGCCAGCGCTGCCAGCATGAGCGCCGTGTAGCCGGCTTTGTTCTGGTGGTCCACGTTACAGACCCCTGTGGGGACGGGCAGAGCCGGGGGAGGCTCAGGGTGCTGCTCCCGGTGTGGGGGGGGGGGAGGGAGGGTGGCATCCTGGCAGGGGGGACATTTCTGGAGCTGTGGCAGACCTGAGGTCACCCACCCGTGTCCAGCAGCAGCTGCACGATGTGGAAGTTGGAGTGGGAGACGCTGTAGTGCAGGGCTGTGTTGCCGTTCCCGTCGGCCAGGTTGACCACGTGGGCCAGGAGGGCTGGCGAGAGCTCGGCGAAGGCCAGGAGGTGGTTGGCAACCGTGTCGGGGACGGACGACTTCTGGCTGGACAGACGGAACCACTCCTGCAGGACCAGGCTGCTGCTGGCGAGCTGCGGGCAGCGAGCGGGGCTGAGCCTCCGCGTGGCGCAAAGGCAGGACCCCAAAGCCCAGCCCAGTGCTGGGACGGCCCTGGCTGAGTCCATGCGGATTTGGGGGTTAATCTGGGACTTGTTTGGGGGAGAAAAGCGTTGATCCGGGCTTCGCTGGCCCGGGGGTGCCCCCAGCCCCGTGCCGTGCCACCCGCAGCACCCAACTCACCGCCTCCTTGCTCTTGGTGGCCCCGGGATGGCCCAGGTGCGTCTTGACGATGAGGCAGGCCTCCCGCATCCTGGGGCTCAGCTCAAACCTGGGGGGAGCACGAGGGCGGCTGCAGCACCACGCGGCGAGGAATCCCCGGCCCCTCTGCCCCCCAAGCAAGGCCCCGAGGTTTTGCTCCTCTCCCCAATTCCTTGCGCTAGCCCCGGTGAATGTCCCCCCCCACCCCGAGCCTTCCTCCCCAGGCCTGCAGCCGTGCCCCGGGGGTGTCCAGCCTGCCAAATGCAGCCTTATACGGACGTGCTCAGACACGATCTGCCCATTTTTAGGCCGAATTTTTTCCCTTTGTTGAAAAATGCTCCTGAGGTTTTTTTTTTTTGTTGTTTTCTTTTTTCCGAATTATCTCCCGTAGAAAAGAGGCAGCTGCAGCCTCGGTCTCGTGGTTTCCTTAGCAGACCCGAGATGCTGGAATGATTTTTTTTCTGCCGAATGGTTTCCGCAGGAGGCGAGTGTGTTTTTCCCATCAGCTGCACCGAAACGCGGCGCAGAAGCCCTGAGCCATGCCTGGCACCTTCCCTCCGGCACTTACTTCTCCTTCACCTCGGTGGGCTCTGGCGGGGCCACGTTGGCCCCCTCGTGCTCTTGCTGCTCGCCCGCCTCGCTCTGGCCACCCCCGGCATCCTCTTCCTCCTCCTCCGAAGTGTCGGTGCCACCCTGCTCCTCACTGTCGGAGCTGTCGGCTGAAGCCTTCTCAGAGGAGCTGTCTCCATCCTCCTCCTCCTCCTCGCTGGATGTGCTCTCATACCTGTGCAGAGGGAGGGGGCTCAGTGATGCCCTGCGGTGGGAGCTGCCGTACCCGCCGGTCCCCCCGGCGCTCCCCACTGCCCCCAGCACCGAGGGCACACGGGGCGCTGGCGGGAGCCCCAGGCACGTACTCCCCGTTCAGCACGCCCACGAACTGCAGGCTCTTCTTGCTGCCCTCGGCCTCGCTCCGGGGGGCACCGTCCCGCTTCTTCATGATGGACTTCAGGGCTCCTGGAGCAGAGAGATGGGCAGCAGGGGTCAGTGAGCCAGACCCCCCCAGGGCTCCCGGGCACCCCAAACCCCCTCCCCAACTCACCGGCTGCAGGGCTGGCGGCTGCTCTGCCGTCCCGTGCTGGGGACGGATCCCGGCCACCGGCCACCACCTCCACAGCTGCGGCCCCAGGGGCCGGGCTGCCCAGGCACGTGTCCCCTGTCACTTCCAACACCGCCGCCGCACCCTGGGGGCTGCTTGGGGTGCGTTGGCATCCCGCACCGCCAGCGCTGGGCTCCAGCTCCTTGCGTGCTGGGACAGCGGTGCCTGCATCAGCAGCGCCCGTGTCGGCGTTGGCCCTGTCGGCGCTGGCCCTGTTGGTGCTGGTCATGTTGGTGTTGGCTCTGTTGGAGCTGGCCATGTCGGTGCTGGCCATGTCGGCCTGGCTGCCTTTGTCTTCGTGCCCCGTGGCCACATCAGGCCCGACTGCCACATCCCGCCTGTCGGGGCAGCAGCCCACCCCGACGCAGGCCGTCGGCGGGGAGCACCCCACGGCCACATCCGCCGTCTCCACGGGGTCGCCAACTGCCTGGCTCTGCGTCACCACCGCTGCCTCCACCAGCACCTCGGCCACCTGTGGCTTGGCCGTCACCTCCTTGTCCGTGCGCCCGCAGGGCCGGCGGGCGCACACCTCCAGCCGCAGCTCCTCCAGCTCCCGCGTGGCCTCCTGCAGGTGCCCCTCCATCAGGGCAATCACCTCCTTCTGGTGCCCCACTGTCTGCTGCAGCAGCTCCAGCTCCCGCTCCACCTCAGGGGCGAGCCCCAGCGAGGACTCGAGCACCCACACGGCTGCGTCCCGGCGCTCTGGGGCCCTGCGGCCCGGCTCGCCGCTGCCCGCCTGCTGTGACTGGTAGTAGAAGACGGCGTCGGTCATGGGCCGGTCCTCGCCCACGGCCACAGAGCGGCACGGCCTCTCATCACCCCTGGGGCGGGCGGCCGTGCCCTTGCCCGGCCAGCCA
Organism: Anser cygnoides; assembly: GCF_040182565.1. Taxonomy (NCBI): domain Eukaryota; kingdom Metazoa; phylum Chordata; class Aves; order Anseriformes; family Anatidae; genus Anser; species Anser cygnoides. The sequence goes on along the minus strand of NC_089899.1, from coordinate 4,418,750 downwards.
CGGCTGCCCCGCTCTGACACGGCCAGCTTCTCCGTCAGCTTCCTCAGCTCCACGATCTTGCTTGCTCGACCCTTTGCCGGCTCTGCTTCGCACTCCAGCCCCGCTCGGGGCTGCTCCTCGCTCCCGCCGGGGCGGCTGAGAGCCTCGCCGGGCTCCACCGACAGCTTCTCCATCAGCTTCGCCTTCTCCTGCTGCAGCTCACAGATCTGCATCTCCAGGAAGGGGATGGTTTTCACCTGCTCCTCCAGGTCCCGCAGCTGCCGCAAGGCCGCGGCCATCTGCTCCCGCACGTGCTGCAGCGGGGCAGCGCCGAGCCCTGCAGCCGGCGTGCTGCGCCCCGAGCTGCCAGGGCTCATCCGTGCGGAGCCCGGCTGGCCCTCGGTGCCCGCCGGCACCCATGGGTGCACCTGGCTCGGGGCGCCCGGCTGCGAATGGCTCTGCTCCTGCTCTAGCCTCCTGCTCGTCTCCAGCAAGGTCTTCTCCACCTGCAGGTTTCGTGCCAAGCACTTGCGGGCAGGAGGCGGGAGCAGCCGCACGGCCGGCGGGGGAGACGTGGGGTGGGAGGTTTGCTTGCTCAGGGGCTCCGGGGGCGCCCGGCCGTGCGGGGACAGCAGCAGCGCGGTCCTGCCGTCCTCGCTGGCCGTGGAGGTGAGGGACTCGGTGGAGGTCCAGCCGCTGGTGTGGCTGCTGGGGCTGCGCAGCGTGCCGAGCTGCTGCCTGGCCCCTTTCGCCCTGCGCGGCAGCGGCACTTTCTTGAGCGTCTGGCCGCTTTCGATGTCATCGACGTATTTCAGGAAATCCAGGTCTAAGAGGAAGCCGTAGGGGGTTTCCACCGAATACGAGCTCTTCTCCCCATCGTCTTGGTCCCTGTACAGGAAGGGGCCCCCGAGATCTGCAAGACAGGCAGAGACGCTTAGGGAGGGAGCTGGCAGAGACAGGAAGGCTTTTCCAACCAGGCTATGCCGGGATTCACAGCCTGCAGCCCCCCCCCCCGTGATGCTGCTGGACAAGGACGTGGTGGACGGCCCATCCCTGGCACCTGTGGTGCCATCAGGTGTTGCAGGGCACCTGCTCTGCTTTCAAGTTGCTGCAGGTGATGACACCCATCGGGACGGGATGGCTGAGCCCTGCCCCTCCCCTTTGCTCCTTCCCCTGTCCCCTGCCCACAACGGCCCTGCCAGGTCCCCAGCACACAGCTCCGGTGCCTTTACCTGGAAGGTTCTGGTTCAGGTGTGCGGGCTGAGCCATCTTCTCCCCGGGATGCCGCCAACCATGGGACCATCAACCTGTAACAACAGCGGGGCCCTGTCCTGCGACACCCTGCAAACCGGACCGTCCCCAGCAAGCCCAAACCGCTCCCCTGGCGCGGGTGCCCCAGCCCCGAACCCGGGGCACATCCCCGCGGCCATGCCCCGACACCAGCTGGGTCCCCTCCGGGTGCCGGCACCGGGCTGGGGCTGCTCCCAGGCGGGCGAGCCCTGCGCTGCTGGCGGGGCTGGGGATTGTTTGTACATTTAAGGAATGCTTCGCAGCCTGGGCTGGGGCGGCCACGCTGCCAGCTCCGAGGGCGCAAAGCCATGAGTCAGAGCTTGGCTGCGCCGGGGGAGCAGGCTGCGAGAAGGAGGCTGTTGGAGCGGGGCACTGAGCCCTTACGGGAGCAAGAAGTTTGCCTAGGATAATGAAAGCAGACGCTCCTGCAAAGCCACGCGACCGCAGGCGTCTCCCAGCACCCAGCAGTTGCTCCGCACCACGTCCACCCTCGCCGCAGGGCACCCTGCGTTGCCAAACCCCCTCCGCTGCTGACCCCCAGCCCTGGCTCCCGCCCACCCTTGGGGGCTGCTTGGTGGCCCCAGGAGGGACCTGGCTGCTTTTCCCCGAGGATAACATGGGATAAGGCATGGTTGGGGGGGTGCGGGGGGTGTGAAACGAGAGCCTGGTTTTCCCAGGAGCCAGGCACGCGCAGGCTGGAGGGGAGCCAGCGGGATGCCCGCCTGCAAGCCTGGCACTCAGCGCAGGGAGGCAGGCAGCGCGGCGAGCACCGGCATTTCTCTTCCCCGCGGGGAAAAAAGGTGCAAAAAGGGGCTGCAACGTTCCTGAAAACCCAACAAAAGGCGAGGGGAGGGAAATGGCAGCGCGGGCCACGGTCCAGGGGTGAGCTCACCGCCGAGGGGCTGGCAGCTGCAATTGTTCAGCTCCAACCTGCTGCATCTGGGCACTGGGGCTGCGGGAACAATGTTGATTTGAGCCAAATCGAGCCCGGTGCTGGGAACATTCCTGTTCCCAGCTTCGTTGATCCCTTGCAGGAAGCAGCCGTCACTCAAGCAACGTCTGTCCCAGGAGCTCCAGTGCCGGTCCCCGTGTCCCCAGGGCTCCCCGTGCCCATCCCCACACTGCCTGGGGGTCCCTGTGCTGTGGGGGACGTGGGGACCCTCCCCACAGGGCGCCGTGCAGCTGTCAGTGGGCAGAGCATTTGGCCCTGGGCTATTTTCGGCACCGTCAGGAAGAAGGCACAGGACAAGTGCCACCGTGGGCGAGTCGGCGGAAGCTGCTGGCACGTCGAGGCCTATTCGGAGAGCGGCTCGGCGATGGCGTGAGCGGCCAGAGAGGCCCAGAGGCATCAATGCCACAGAAAAGGACCAGGTCTGATCTGCCTAAGGGAAGCTGGGGATCAGCATTGCCTGGAAAAGGGCACAGGGACCACCGGCATCCATAACCGAACCTTTGGGACCGAGCGTTGGGCATTTCGTTCCTCTCCCCGGCCCCACTCTGCCCCCAAGCCCGCCACCTCCTTTTAACGAGTTGTAGCGAGCGACTCACTGCAAATCGCTCGGCTGGCCCCGGGCGCAGTGCCTGGGACCGCGCGAGCCTCTCCCCACGCGGGGATGCTGCACGCTTCCACCTGTCTCACCCAGCAGCCGGGAGCCCGCGGCCCCACGCTGCTGGCCCTGGCACGCAGGGATGAGGGGCTGGGTCCAGCCGGGCAGGATCGGACCCTGGGCTCCCCGACTCCACCAACCCACCCCAGCCGACGAGCATCCTGAGACAACCGCCTCCGCCTCCCTCGGGATCTTCTCAGCTAAGAGCCACCCCCGTGCCGCCACCCCACCGCCGGCCTCATGCCCAGCAGGCTCACGCATCCTCCTCCTCCTCGCTGAACTGGGGAAGCGGCCGGCGTCCTCCTGCACGGGGCCTGGTGCCCTCGGTGCAAGTAATTAAACAGCGCCGAGGCCAGGATCGAGTCCCCACCGGGCTTCGCGCTCACCGTGGATCAAGCGGGAGGAAAAGGGAGAGCAACAGGAGCGGCCGTGCGGCCCCGAGCACGGGCGCATTTCCTCGGGGAAGCGGCCCGGCAGCTCCCTTCCGCCGCGCGACCGGGAATTGTCCTGCCTGGGGCCGCGCCAGGAAAAGCCACCGCGCTCAGCACCGCCGTGCTCAGCACCGCACTGCAGGGGGCTGCAAGGGCTGGGCACCGCGACGCCTCCCATAAAGCTTGTGGCAATGGTGCCCCTGCTCCAGGGTTGCACTCGCTTTCTTTTAGCCGTCCCCTCCACGCCAGTGACCCAGGGACGTGCTTTCCCCTCCTCGTGCCTGCTCGGCCAACTGCAACCCAGCCCACGGCTGCCACTGGGCTGGGAGGGGAGGAGAGGAGAGCATCAGGCCGAAGTTGAGCTCTCGAGGCTTGAGAAGAGGAGCTGACACGCAGCAGCGGCGAGAGGGTTAAGTCCCCACGTCCCAGCCGTCACCTGCTGGGCTCGGCCACACAAAGCCAGCCTTGTCCCCGCGGCCGCCAGCACCGCGGCACCGGTTCAAAGAGCAGCCGCTCTCCATCTCAGCTCAGGCCCTGGTGGGGAGGACCGTGTCGGCGGCTTTGTTGCAGAAGGCTGGGTTTTGGCAGCCTCGGCCGCTCCCCTGGACACAGGGCTGGGTGCTGCCGGGTGCCTCCGCACCCCTGCCGAGCCAGCGGGCACCCCTGTGCCCAGGGGAAGACGTGCCAGGACCCGGCGCTCTGCTCAAAGCACCGGTCCCGGAGATGGGAGGACCCTGTGCCATCCCAGCTCCCTTCAGAAGAAGTTAAAGCATCATTTCTGGCCCTGGCATTTCCGCACAAAAGCTGGTTGGCGCAAGCTGCAGTGCTGCCGGGGAGGCTCATAAGCAAGACGGGGATGTGCAGGGACCGAATTGTCCCTGCAGAGCTGGGGCCGTGCTCTGCCCTGGTCCCACACATGTTTTATCCCCTCGCTGTCGTACTGATGCCCACACAGGAAACTTTGGGCCAAAGCGGAGCTGCTCAGCTCGAGTACAATACAAATCCACAGCAGGTGAGAGGCCCCAGGAGCCAAGCTGGATGCTGAGCTGCGCCCACACAGCCGAGCAAGCTGACGACAGCCACCGGAGATGAATCTGCCGGCCAGGCCTGGAGAGGAACCCTGGCTCAGGACCACCCAGCACCGCACCCCAGGCTGAGCCCAACCCACTGCGAGCCGCTGGCCTCATGGTCCATGGGGCGATGCTCCTCCAGTCCCAAAGCCCAGGGCCAGTGGGCGAGCGATTTTTGGCCACCTCTGCACCGCATCCCCTGGCGAGGGGCGCAGCGGGGCTGCTCCCTGCCCCAGCCGCACGATCCACGGGGCTGGAGCGAGGCGACCGCCCAGGGCCGGACATGCTGACGGCGCTCCCTGGCCGTCCTCCGAGCCAAAACACTGAGGTCATGAGGAATGTGAGAAGAACAGAGTCCAGAGCAGCCCCGGCCAGTGCGACTTGATTTATCTTCGCGAGGCACGTTTCCCTTGAAGCTGCGCACGGGCGATAAGCCCTGAAGCCCCGGGCTGAGGCTGTTCCAAAGTTAAAGGGAAACCACTGAGCAAGCAGGCGGCTTCCTCCGCAGCAAGAGGGCAGGAGCTGCCAGCGACCTGCTGGGATTTGGGATCCTCGCACGGAGCCGTCACAGCCCTGAGCCGGCTGTCACTGGGGCACATCACCTGCGATGCCACCGCCGGTGTGGCGGGCTGGGCACAGCCAGGGGGGTTTGGGTGCTCATCGCCCCTTCCCCTCAGTGCCTCTGCCCTAGCTGGATGGGACGGACGGGTCAGCCCGTGCCTGGGCCACCCAGGGCTGCCGCAGGTCCTTGGCCACGCACGGGGTGGGTGTGCCTGCACTGACACGGGGACGGAGGGAGGGGGGAAAGGTTCGGTCTTCCCCACAGCCTGATTTGAGGGCTGGGCTCTTCTTTCTGGAGTTGTCGTCACCGTTGCCTGGGTCGGCCGGTCGGGAGGCCAGGGAGCTACTCGGGCTCCCACCTGCTACAGCGATGCTCGGACCTCCCCGAGCTCACGCAGCGCCCGAACAGCGGGCGCGTGGTTGGCACGCAGACGCGCTCGCTTGGGGAATGGCTCTGGGTACCCCTTGCACCTACGGGGCTCCAACAGCTCTGCGCGCTGCTCTGCTAGGAAACACCTACTGCCGGTCCCGCACCCGCACCGCAGCCCGCCAGCGTTTTCCACCAACACCTTCCAATCCTTTCGGGGCTGGCGACGAAGCACGGAGCGGGCAACGAGCCCCGACAGCCTGCGGCCGGCCTGTGGCAGGGAGGCTGAATCCACGCCGGGTGGGCGCTCAGGCACCGGCGGGGGACGGGGGGTTCCCCGCAGGCTGAGCCCTGGCCTCGCCCTCCCCAGCTGGGAGCACCCCGAGCCCCGCGTGCTTGCAGCCCCTCAGGAACCCCACGGCACCCATGGGTCCCTGGGTCCCCGGTACCACGGGGTGCCCGCAGCCCCCCAGCCCGGGACCCCCCCGGATCCCCTCGGGACCCCCCCCCCCCCCCCCCGCCAGCCGCCGTTCGCCGGCCCGGCCCCGACGGAGCGCGGCCCCCGCCCCGGTGCCGCTCCCCCCGCTCCGGGTCTCTCCCTGCCGGGATGCCCGGAGCCCCTCCGCGCCCCCGGGGGCTCCAGCGGGGCGGCAGCGACCCTTCGTTGGGCCCCGTCCCGCCGCCGGAGCCGCTCCCGGGCCCACCGCCCCTCACCTCGGCGGGCCGAGCCGTGCCGTGCCGAGCCGTACCGGGCCGTACCGGGCCGTACCGGGCCGTGCCGGACGTCTGGGCTGCAGCCGGGCCCCTCCGCGGGGCCGCGCTCCCGGGCCCGGCGGCTCTGGGCAGCGCTGCCCCGCCGCAGCCGCGGGCCGAGGGCCGAGGGCGGGCCGGCGGCGGGGCCGGGGCGGGGCGGCGGCGGGCGGGGATCGCCCCCGGCCCGACCCGGGGCTGGCACCGGCTGCTGCCGCCGCCGCCCCCGGCACCGCCCCGGCGGGATCGCGCTCCCCGCATCGACGGGAGCGGGGCCCTGCGAGGTGCTCCCCCTTCCCCCGGTCCCGGTGGGGTCAGGGTGCTCCCCCCCCCCCTTCCCCGAAAGTCCACTGGCTTTATCTCAGTCCACCGGGCTGGGGGACCCCCGCCATTCGCACCCCGGGGGACAAGGGGTGCCCCGAGCGAAGGCAGCCTGGGCTGGGGGGGCCCTGCCCGGCTCGCCCCACAGAACTGGGGACCCCCAGAGGGACACCGCTGCTGGCCCAGGGGGCTGGGGTCCTGCCGCCTGTGCCCCACAGCCCTGCCCGGTCCCCGCCGCCTCGCGCGCTGTGCCCGTGGCCCGTGGCCCTGTGCCGCTTGCCCTGGCCAGGCTCCCCAGGCCCGGCCCTGCCGGGTGTCTGGCAGCCCTCCCCCGGCCCAGCAGCTGGCTGTTCGTCTCCTTTTCCTGCCAGATTTCTTCCCCGCCTGCTTTGCACGCTGGCGAGGTCTGGGCCGTTCCCCATCCCGCAGGGACCCTCGGCAGTTTCGCACCTTAAAGCTTGCCCTCGCTATCTGCTACAGTGTGGATTTGCCTGCCGAATCCCTCAGCACCAATTTTGTTTCTTTCTCTCTCCTTTCCGGCAGGATCCATCCCCAGCTGCTGAACCCCTGGGTATTTTTCCACGGCCGGCTCTTCCGTCACGCTGCTCACGGGAAGAGCAGGAGAAACAAGACGTGCTTCCCGACATCCCTCCCAGCTGGCAGCTTGGGGACTTCCTGACAAAAGGTTTGCATCCGGACGGAAATACCTTAATAGCCCTAATGGCTCTACCTCTCCCGACAGACATCAGCCCCCTCCAGCCCATTTACATACTTGGCCTCTCTGGCATCCTGTGGTAATGAGCTGCGTGATTTCATGCCCTCATTCTGTACCCAAAGCAGGTCTAAAATAGCACCGCTCCTGATGATTCAGTGAATGCTCAACAAAGAAATCGGTTGGGTCCTCCGTCCCCCCACGGCTTTCCTTCTCCAGCAAGATCTGGAAAGGTGAAATCCAGCAATGAGTCAAAACCCGCCAGCGCCCAACCCCCGGCTGCACGGCTCCGCGTCCAGGTCCCTTGCTCGTGCTCTTGGACATCTGTCAAGAATTTCACCCATCGCTAAACTTTTCTTGTTTCCTCCTTGCGAATATAAGAAGAAAAAAAAAAAAAGGGAAAGTTGTGGAAAAATGAGAGTGGGAAAGCGAGGTCTTCCTGCCTCTCCGACCCTTGTGAGCTGGTGCCACCCCAGCAGAGCTGTGAGAAGAGTGGGAAGGCCTCTCACAGCCCGTGGTCTCAGAGGGCATGAAGACCTGGGCTGCCTAAATTTGGTGCTGGAGCGCAGAGCTGTGGTAGCTCGAAGATATTTTGAGGACAAAACTCAATAGCAGCCTTTGACCAAGATGCGCTGAGATGCTCCCTCCGCTGTCGGTGCGAGCCCCTGGCTTTGAGCTCGGGTGTCCAAGAACAGTCAGCCCCGAGGGATGGTGCTTATTTCTAACGTCCGTGGTTTTATGCTGAAACTGCAGAGCTCCAATGCAAGAACGCAGACAGAGACGTCCCAGGGGCCGGCCGGGGCTTTAACCACAAATCACAAATACTTTTGGGAGGCGGCGTGGGGGAAAGTGCTGGGTCTGGGCGGTCAGACGGAGGAGGTTTGCCTGCAGGCTTCCCCCCGGGGCTGTGGTAGCCTGAGCCAGGACCGGTCCGAGCGGTGGCACCCGCCCGGCTGGACTGCTGGCCCCCCGCAGCTGCATCCGAACCCATGCTCGGGGGCAAAGGGCGCTGCTGGCTTCCCTGGCTGGGCCTCGCGTGGGTAAAGCCGCAGCCACGCCGCTGCGGGCACGCGGGGAGCAGGTCCGTGCCCCTGTGGGATGCTCAGCCCCACTAAGGGACAGACAAGGATCCGGGATTGCCACAGCCTGTGACTGAGCTCTTCTTGTCCCCATCTCCCTGCACGGAGTTGCGACGAGGGCTAGCCGGGCTCTTGTTGCTGTTACAGGGGCAGTTTTGCAAAAAAAACAACAACAAAAAAAGCTTTGTTACGAGACCGGAATGTTGCAGCTGAGCTGTCTGAGGCTCTGCAGAGTTTCATGGCATCGTGGCAGGGTCCTGCACGGCTCTTCCAGTCCCGAGCCTTGCACTGGCCAGGGAGAGCAGCCCCGGGCCTCCCAGGAGCAGCCATCTGAGCAAGCAGCTCCACGACCCGATGAGCCTTCAGTTCAACAAAAACAGTAAAAAAAAGAATTGTTCCAAAAGAGGGCCTCAGAAAACGGCTTTTCCTTGTGAACCCCCATCCTCTGCTCCCTGCCAGCCCTGGCTGTGGCTGTCCGTGTGCCCATGCCTCAGTTTCCCTATCAGGACAACCACGATGCTCCCAGTCCCTGGGGACAGCTGGAAGGGGAATGCACGCACGCACGTGTGCGTGTGTTGCGATGCGCACCAGCGTGACGGGGCGTTTCTCTGCAGCAGACCAGAACCAGGACCTGGAAATCGCTGCGAACTGCCAGAACAGGCTGAGTGCACGTCCTTAGAACTTATCGCAGAAACCAAGCGGGGTCGGCGTAACAGAAAACTTGCAGAGCTTGGCCAGGCTTCCACTGCTCCGTCCCCTCCGGGGCAGCAGGTCCCAAAGCCCTCCTGGCCGTCCTGAGGGCTGCTGCTAGTGCTGGCGCAGGGCAGGGAGAGCCGTGCATGCTCAGGGAGCACCTGGAAAAGCAGCCACTCGGGTGTGTTTGAGCCATTTCCTGGCAGACTGAGTTAATCTCTGCTTGCTCCAGCTCCGCTGCGCCTGCCTGAGCCCCGTTCCCAGCTCCGTTGCCCCTTCTGTGGCCCCCCGAACGGGCTCGCCCAGCCGCACCCGGAGTGGGACCCTCGGGGACCCCTGGGCAGGGCTGGCTGCTGCTTTCTCTGTCGGAAAGCGACGTGAACGCCTCGGCGCTGCGTAAATAAACCAGCCCAGCACGCTTCCCCGCCAGGAGGCTCGGCCGTCCCCGCTGGCCGTGGCAGGATGTCCTTGTTTTCTGCCCGCAGGTCTGCGAGCGGGCAGGAAGCTGGTTTCCTCTCCTTGCATCTCCGCTCGGATCCTTCCTCCCCGGGACGTTGTAGCAGCAGCAGAGCAAAACAAACAGCCCGAGAGCGGAGCCGGAGCAGCCTCCCCAGCTACCGGGGGCTGGCTGGGGACACCTGGGGGGGGGGAGGTTTGGCTGGGGGCTGCAGGACGCCCACCCCGGGCCCACCGCTGGCAGGGAGGGGGCTGATGGTGGAGGCCGAAGCCGCTGCGGGGAAGCCGCACCCAAACGCGGCGTCAGTCCCCATTTATCACCTCACACACCGACGTCTCCCCTTCCCTGTCACCTCCTCGGGGACACCCTCCAGCCTGATTTAGTGCCACTGTGGCAGATGCTCGAGGGACAGACCACGTGCAGTGTCACCCACTGTCTGTGGACCTCCTGCTCCATGTCACCCCCTCCCACGTCCCACCAATGTGCAGCACCCCGTTACCCTGTGCGCCCTCTCGTCCCCAGGTGCAGGGCACCCTTGTCCCTCCGCCCCCTCTCCCGTGTCCCCTCTGATCTAGCCGGCTGCAGGTGACGTTCCTTGCCTGTGCGGCACGGCGGCTGCAGGCTTTTATCTCAGGCGATATTTAGCACTCTCGGTGTGGGGGGACGGTCGGGGTGGCTTTTTTTGTGGCTGTTTCCAGCCCAGCCTTATCAGGGCTGAGGAAAGTGCCGTGTAGATTTTCCGCGGCCGGGATTTGCTTTGGCCAGGGGCCAGCTCCGCTGGCAGCACCGGAGGGACTGGCCCCAGTGGCCGGCACTTTCCTGACACTGCACGGCCCTAAATGTACCCCAGCAGTCGGGGGGAGCGGGGTGCTTCCCGGGCCAGGGCTTCCCAGGCTCTCAGGTCAGGCTGTGCATGCAGGATCTGCCGCCTGAGCTGCTTTGAAAAGTTGTGCCGGTCGCTTAAACTCAGCACTCCTTAAAAATTGATTTTTAAATGTTTATTATTATTATTATTATCTGCTTCTGGAGCCTCTAGGTTGTACCTCCATATCTGTCTGCTCTGTCTCCTGGCTTTCCTGCTGACCTCCCCGTGGCAGCTCCTTGTCTGCAGCCTGGGGACAGCGGCCGTGCTTGCCCCCACCCCGTGGCAGCCGGTTCCGCGTCTCGGCAGGGCCGGCAGCAGGTAGGTGCTGCCACGAAGGAGTGGGAGCCCCAGGGTGCTCGGAGCAGCAGCACCCACACGGGGAGGGACAAGCTGTCGGCTTGCTGCCCTCCTGTCTCGCTTGTGCGTGGCTTGTGTCTCGCTCGCGTGGCTCGTGCATGTGGCGAGCAAGAAGGGAAGACGCTGCCCTGCGGGGGGACACTGGTGTCCCCACCTCAGCCCTGGCAGGTGACGTGGGCTCAGCCGTACCCGCATGTTTCCCTTCACCCTGCAGAGCAGGATCCGGATGGGTGTGCACCGCGGGGACAAAACAGCCCCCAAATGCTGCTTCTTCTCGGCTCTCTGGCCTTTAGCACCCAGAAAAGCGTCCTGAGGACAAAGGGAACATCCTTCCCAGCGGATGCCCTTCTGCTCCACCGCCGCCACCGACAAAGACATCTCTCAGTCTGTGCTGGGAATTATTTCCAGCCCTTTCCAGCTCCCCATCACCCCTGTCCCAGCCCCACTTCCCTGCTGCAACCCCCCCGCACGCCGCGGCCTTAGCGGAGCCCTCGGGCTCGCAGCACCCGCCTTGCTTTTGACATTTCCAGCGGCGCTCACACACAGAGCGCCCTTCTCCGCCCCGCGCCCCGCCGCTGGCGGGTCCCCGGCTGCCGGGCATCTGGCGAGGGCCGGGGCAGCGAGCGGGACCTTCCCTGCGGGACCACATAGCTCTGCCATTGACGGCAGCAGAAAGCCTTTCTGTGCGGCCGCCTGAAGCGGTGCATCTGTTCCCGGCGCACAATCGGGCCATTGAGTCCGCAGCGGCGGAGCGGAGCCAACAATATGAGGCTTCCCACTGCTTCCCCTCCGTGGGCCGTGCTGGAGCCCGCGTCCTCCTCCCGGCAGCACCTCAGCCACTTGCTTTCTGCTCTCTGACCTCGGCTGCGAAATCCCCACCTTCCCACCCATCTGCTGGACAGAAGCAGGTCCCCCATCACCATCGCCACCATCTCCGGGAGTTTCCCGTTGGACAAACGGGAAAAATGGGTGACACCGGGAGGAATGCAGGTGGCTGGGATGCTGCTCCTGGGAATCAGCCCCAGTGCTGGCACCCAGCTGCTTTTTCTTTTTTTTTTTTTTTTTTTGCCAGCATGTGCAGAGGCACCGGCAGCAGCCAAGCCACCACAGCTTTTCCTGCAGGTGATTCTTGGTGGGGTTGGGACCTCCTGAGCAGTGCAGGGACGGGACAGCCCCGCAGGAACGAGGGGACAGCTGGGTGTGCAGGACCCACGTCCCTCCTCCCTTGTGGAGCAGGACGGGAGGGACAGCGTGGCTTGGTCCTACAGCACCAGGGTGCTGCCCTGGGCCTCCCTGTGCTGCTCTGGGTGGCTCGGACCCATCTGCTGGGATGTCTTAACCCCAAACCCTGTGGGGTGCGGACAGGGAGGCTCAGGCACACCAAGCTGTCCTCAGCCAGCACCCATGGGTGCTGTGGGAGGAGCTGCCCTCCAGATGCAGCTTCCCCACCAGTGCTGCCCCCCAGGAGTGCAGACACCTGACACGAGGGACGTTTGATTACTTGTTAGTGCCCTGCCAGCCGGCCGGGCTGCGGGGGGCTCCGGGCGCGGGCACACGGCTGGGAGCGGGTGGGCATCCGCGAGCCGGAGGAGCCCAAAGCTGAGAAACGGTCCCCAAAATCGATGTCACTTCGAGGCTTCAGGAGCCTCACAGGGCACGGGCACGGCCCCAGGGCCGTAGGTCCCACCCTGTCACCTCCACCTCGCTGGAGGGGAGCAGAGGTGGGAGCAGGAGGCATCAGGGAAGGGGACGTGGCAGCGGAGCCGGGCTCGGGGCCGGGGCAGGAGGCGTTGGTCTTGCTGGATGGTGGGGAAAGAAAAAAAAGGGGAAGGGGAGGTTTGAGAACAGGGTCCCGCAGGGCTTGGGCTGCAAGGGTGTTGCTGGGGCCGGGGGCTTTGCGAGGAGCTGGCCAGGGTGGGACACATCGGGCCGGGCTGGTGAGCGTGGGCTGGGGGGTGCCGGGGCTGTGGGGTGCTGGGACTGTGGGGTGCTGGGGCTGGGGGGTGCTGGGGCTGTGGGGTGCCGGGGCTGGGGGGTGCTGGGGCTGGGGGGTGCTGGGGCTGGGGGGTGCTGGGACTGGGGGGGTGCTGGGGCTGAGGGGTGCCGGGGCTGGGGGGTGCTGGGGCTGGGGGGTGCTGGGGCTGGGGGGTGCCAGGGCTGCAGGGTGCCAGGGCTGCAGGGTGCCAGGGCTGTGGGGTGCTGGGGCTGTGGGGTGCTGGGGCTGTGGGGTGCCGGGGCTGGGGGGTGCCGGGGCTGGGGGGTGCCGGGGCTGGGGGGTGCCGGGGCTGTGGGGTGCCGGGGCTGCAGGGTGCCTGTGACCCTGCACCCGCTGCTCCGGGGATGCAGCCGCGAAACTGCGTTAAAGGTCGGACGGGGTGCTTAGGGACGCGGTTTCGTGGGTGATATCGGTGGCAGGGGGACGGCTGGACCGGGTGACCTCGGAGGCCTTTTCCAGCCTTTTCATTTCCACGAACCCGCGGCTCCGGCCCCGCGGGGCTCTGGGCAGGGCCGGGAGCGGCCGGGAGGGGGCAGCGCCGGGCCGGGGAGCGGCTGCGGGGAGCGGGGCGGGCGCTGGGGGGGGCGCGGGGGGGGGGGGGCGTGGGGGGCGGGTGCGTGGGTGGGTGCTGGGGTGGGTGCGTGGGGGGGGGTGGGTGCATGGGGTGGGTGGGTGCATGGGAGGGGTGCTGGGGGTACATACATGGGGTGGGTGGGTGCAGGGGTGGGTGCATGGGGGTGTGCTGGGGGTGCATGGGAGGGGTGCTAGGGATGCATACATGGGGTGGGTGGGTGCTGGGGTGGGTGCATGGGGGGGGGGTGGGTGCATGGGGTGGGTGCATGAAGGTGCGTGGGGGGGTGCTGGGGGTGCATACATGGGGTGGGTGGGTGCTGGGGTGGGTGCTGGGGGTGCATGGGGGGGTGCTGGGGTGCATACATGGGGTGGGTGGGTGCTGGGGTGGGTGCTGGGGGTGCATGGGGGGGTGCTGGGGTGCATACATGGGGTGGGTGGGTGCTGGGGTGGGTGCTGGGGGTGCGTGGGGGGTGCTGGGGGTGCATACATGGGGTGGGTGGGCGCTGGGGTGGGTGCTGGGGTGGGTGGGTGTTGGGGTGGGTGCATGGGGTGGGTGGGTGCATGGGGTGGGTGCTGGGGTGCGTGGGGGGTGCTGGGGGTGCATACATGGGGTGGGTGGGCGCTGGGGTGGGTGCTGGGGTGGGTGAGTGCATGGGGTGGGTGCTGGGGTGGGTGCATGGGGTGGGTGGGTGCATGGGGTGGGTGCTGGGGGTGTGGGGGGGGGGTGCTGAGGGTGCATACATGGGGTGGGTGGGTGCATGGGGTGGGTGCTGGGGGTACATACATGGGGTGGGTGGGTGCTGGGGTGGGTGCATGGGGTGGGTGGGTGCATGGGGTGGGTGCTGGGGGTGCGTGGGGGGTGCTGGGGGTGCATACATGGGGTGGGTGGGTGCATGGGGTGGGTGCTGGGGTGGGTGCATGGGGTGGGTGGGTGCATGGGGTGTGTGCTGGGGGTACATACATGGGGTGGGTGGGTGCTGGGGTGGGTGCATGGGGTGGGTGGGTGCATGGGGTGTGTGCTGGGGGTACATACATGGGGTGGGTGGGTGCTGGGGTGGGTGCATGGGGTGGGTGGGTGCATGGGGTGTGTGCTGGGGGTGCATACATGGGGTGGGTGGGTGCTGGGGTGGGTGGGTGCATGGGGTGGGTGCTGGGGTGGGTGCATGGGGTGGGTAGGTGCATGGGAGGGGTGCTGGGGGTACATACATGGGGTGGGTGGGTGCTGGGGTGGGTGCTGGGGGTGCGTGGGGGGATGCTGGGGGTGCATACATGGGGTGGGTGGGTGCATGGGGTGGGTGCTGGGGTGGGTGGGTGCATGGGAGGGGTACTGGGGTGGGTGCATGGGAGGGATGCTGGGGGGTGCATACATGGGGTGGGTGCGTGGGGTGAGTGCTGGAAGTTAGTGCCTGGGGTGCATGCATGGGGCGGGTGCTGGGTATCCATGTATGGGGTGGGTGCGTGGGGTGGGTGCTGGAAGGGAGTGCAAGGGGTGAGTGCTGGGGATGGTTTCGGGGGGTGCCTGGAATGGATGCTGAGGGTGGGTGAGAGGGTTGGGTGCTGGAAGGGTGTGCCTGGGGTGCGGGCATGGAGTGGGTGCTGCAGGTGGGTGCATGAGATGGATGTTGGGCGTGCAGGTATGGGGTGGGTGCATGGGGTGGGTATGGGAAGGGAGTGCAAGGGGTGAGTGCTGGGGATGTGTTCGGGGAGTATCGGGAGTGGGTGCTGGAGGTGGTGAAGGGGTGGGTGTGCAGGATGGGAGCCTGGGACAGGTGCTGGGAGTGGGTGAGAGGGTTGGGAGCTGGAAGTGAGAGCCTGAAGCTGGGGTATACGTGGGGTGGGAGCTGGGGGTGGGGTGGGTGCAGGAGGTGGGTGAGTACGGTGTGTCCGGGTGGGGTGGGTGCTGCAGCTGGCTTCTGGGGTGTCTGGGGTGGGTGCTGGAAGTGCATGGGGAGTTGAGAGTGGGTGTCTGGGGTGGGTGAGTGGGTTTGGGTGAAGGAAGTGGGGTGCACAGGGTGGGTGTTCGGGGTGGGTGGGGTGAGGGATGGCGGGGATGGGGTGGGTGAGTGGGGAGGGGGGTGCGGGATGGGTGCCTGAAGCAGGTGCTAGTGATGGGTATTGAGGTGGGTGCCCGGGGTGGGGGCAGGGGTGTGTTCAGTGGGTGGGGTGGGTGCCGGGGGGGCTGTGGGAGGCAGTCGGGCCCCGCTGGGAGGTGAGGGCAGGACCTCTTCACAGGTTGTGGGACAGTGACAGGAGGGACAAGGGGCCACGCAGCCTGGGCCGGTGCAAAGAAGCTTTGTCCCCCACCCTGACCTAGGCATCCCCTCAGTGGCTGCTCCCAGCTGCCTGTCCACAGCAGGGGGGCAACGTGGAGAGGTGGAGGCAAGGGAGAGGGCGAGCAGAAGGTCCCAAATTGCATCTCCCAGCCCTGCTGCACTGCTCGGCGCTGCACGCTTCGCCCTGCACACACAGGGCAAGCCAACACCTCTGATACCTGTGCAGGCGCAGAGCCTCCCTTGGCAGAGCCATCGTCCTGCATGGGCCCTGAAGATGCTCAGCTACCTCCCGCCAACTACAACACTAAAACAGCATCTCCGGCAGATGGATGGCGTCTTTATATATCCAGTGCTCACTTTCTGGGGGGGGCTGCTGCCATGCCAGTTTGCTTCCCCCAGATGGTGCCTGAAGCAGTGGAGGGGATGGCTGGGGATAGGGCTGCGTGACGGCCGTTCGGGAAAGCAAACCAGAGCAGACCGAGCTCTGCCGCAGCGCGTGGGGCTTCTCGGCCATCAATCATTTACTGCCGTTAATTTTTAATGTGCAAAAATCTCTCTAAGTAAGGAGCCCGGCGTGGAGCGAGGCTGATGATTAATTCAGGCAGTGACGCGCCAGGGGCTGCAGCTTGTGCGGGGTCCCGCTGCTGGGGACCGGCCACGGAGCAAACGGGGCGGCTGGGAGGGGACAGAGCTGCCGTGGCCGGTGTCACACATCGCTGTCACAGCCCCAGCTGGGTCACAGATAAGCGGTGCTGCGGTGGCACTTTGTGGTGTCCGCCCCGGCACTGGCTGCAGTGGGAGCTGCTCAGAGCGGGGTCACCCTCAGCCCTTCCTCCCACTCAAACCTCCCGTGGGGTTTTGGAGAGGGTGAGCCAAATCGAGAGGCCGGTAGTGAGTATGAGTTACCCAGGGAATAACCTATAAACAGCACCGGGATGGGGAAAAAAGCACTGGATGTTTTTTTGTTCCGGCGAATGGCCCAGCTGTGCTGCTCACAGCCCAGAGCTGCGCAGTGCAAGGGCAGGGCTGAAACTGGCTACGAGGAGCTGTGCCAGCAGGGGGGCACGCGTGCCCCTGCTAAAACAGCTGCCATTTCGGAAGTAGATGGAGAAGGTGTTAATGAAAACCCTGGGACTGTTGAGCCTCTAGTCCCAGGGTTTTAAAATTTAAAATTTTAAGTATTTGAGGAGCTCTGTTTACCATTCTTGCCTTCTAGTCAAAAGGCAGTTGGGGGTGTGCTATTTTGGGAGGGACGTGGGATCTACCCCCCAGTGACCCCTAACAGATGCTGTCAGTGTTGGCCGGCACAGCAATGTGCGATTTCTCTGGTTCAGCTGAGTGCTCCAAGGCACCGTTCTGCTGCCTGCAGCCACCCCTGCCCACGCGCCTCTTGTCTTACTCAGGGAGTAAGAGCTGAGTCCCTACAACCACGGCACGGGGCCAGCCGGCCCTGCGCGGGACTTCGCAGAAGAACAGGACATGCAATGAAAGCTTTTTTAGGAAATACGTGAGTCAAAAGCACCAAACGGCTGCTTGAGCTGTGAGGTCTTTGTGACTTGAACGTCACTTATCTTCTGGTCACAAAACCTCTCTCCGTATCTTCGTCACCGTGACTCACTCTGGACGGACGGAGCGGCTGCGTGCAGTTACAGGTACCTCGCCTCTGAGCTGCACCTTGATGCAAAACTCTAAAGGGAGCTTTTTTTTTGGTGGGCCAAGCTTCTGACAAGTGGCCCATGGTCAGGCTGGAGGGGAGCGGTGCGGGGGGGCAGCAGGAAGCCTCGCCGTGCTGCACGAGCGTGACAAAATCAAGCAGATTTGCAAGTCCCCAAATTCCAGACACGCCACAGGAAGGAGCGATAATGGAAGGACTCTGCTTTCGGGAAGGCGAGCTTAAATAATTAAGAGGAATAGCGAGGTAGAAACGAATGCACAGAAGGTTTGGGGCTCCCTGGAAGGGAGCAGAGATGGAAGGAATGGCTTTGCTACAATATTCATAAAGCTCGAAAGGCAACGGTACAAGTGCCTGCAAGAAGGGTTACTGCGTGAGCTTCTCTCCTCTGGCACTGCTGGGGCCCAGGGTGCTCCCAGGAGGCAGAGGGGGCTTGGGGGTAGCCGCATGCCTCGTGGCTCTTTGCTGACAATGCCACGTCCAGGAGGACGCTGCAGCCCAGCCCCAGCCCACTGGGGGCTCGTGCCACCCCCAGCCCCTTGTCCTGCACCACAGATTTTAGCAACCCCTCTTCCCTGGCCAGGGATGAGGAGCTGGGAAGGTACTGGGGGGTACTGGGGATGGTATTGGGCATTGATCCTGTACTGGGCTTGGTACTGGGGATTAACATTTGGCCTTGGTCCTGGTACTGGGTAAGTGGTATTGGTACTGGCCCTGGGTATGGGATATGGACACTGGTGCCGGGTATGAGTTATGGGTGCTGGATATGGAGTATGAGTACTGGTACTGGGTATGGGGTGGGCACTGGTACTGGGTATGGGTTATGGGTGCTGGATACTGGGGATGGGCACTGGTACTGGGTATGGGGTATTCACACTGGCACTGGGCATGGGATACGCATACTGGGCATTGATAGCGTTACGTGGATTTGGTACTGGGGATTGGTACTAAGTATGGGTAGCGGTACTGGGAATCAGCTTTGGGTGTAGGTCCTGGTACTGGGCACGGGGTGTTGGTACTGGGTTCTGGTCCGGCTCCTGGTGACTCACACTGCTCTCGGTGCTGGGTACTGGTGCTGGGCACTGGTACAGGAGCCTGGGCCTTGGGGTTAGTGCAGGTTTGGCGCTGGGCAGAGCACGATCGATGTGTGTTTGCATGGAGAGGGATGGCCCCGGCCACAGACCCAGCCACACGTGTCCCTGTCCCCTCCCACCGTTGGGACTCGCTCCCTGAGGCCCCAGCAGTGCTCTTGCCTGCTCTGTTGGAGACCCGGAGACCCTCCAGCTAAAAGCCCCAAACCTCTCCCCTTTCCCAGCCCATCAAAGAGTTCGCACGTGAGCCTGGTGCCAGCGGCTGCACCAGGACAAGGAGCAGCAGCCGCTCTGCAGGGCCAGAACACCCCAGCTGAGCCTGAGATAATAACTGGTAACGAGTGAATTATCCAGCTGTCCTGTGGAACAGCAGCCTCCTGCCCTGCCTGCTGACCCCACAGCACCCTGCAGCCAGCCCAGTTTGCTGGGGCTGTACCCAGCCCTGCTTTTTTCCTTGAGCTTGCAAAACCTCGGCAACATCCCCTGCTCCGCCGGAGCCAGGCGTTGCTGCACCAGGTGGGAGCGCAGCCCCCCGCACGACTTCTCACCCAGGGCCTGGTTCCCGAATGGTCCATTAATATATCGGGCTGTTTGCCACCTCCGCTGTATCCCAGGTGTCCTGCTTTAGGCTGCTTGTCCCAAAGAAGTGGGGAAGAGGGTCCCCCGGCCGTGCCCCTGTTTGCCCCCCCCTTTCCTGCCGCCTGCCAGAGATGGGTCTCTCTCAGAACCGAAAGAATTGGTCCACAAACAGCGCTGCAAGGAAGGTGAAAGGTGCTGGAGCCAGAGGGAGGGGGGCTGCCCCCTGGAAGGTCCCAGGCAGCTCAGGCTGCTCTGAGCACAGCCCCTTGCTGCCACCCCAGCTATGTGCAGTTTTGCCCTGACTTTCATCGCCCTCAGCCAAGCCAAGAACTTCCCGCATGGGTCCCTGCTGTGCCATGGGCAGCGTTGCCAAAACTCCCCAAGTTGCCGCTTTCCTTGCTCAGAAACAGGGCTGGCAGCTTGAACAAGCTGCAGACAGCTGATCTCTCTTGCATTTCTTCTCTCCGTATGTTCCCCGTTTTCAGGGGGCTTGGTTGGCCCAGGACAGCACGAAGCAGAGCCACGAACATCTGGAAGGCAGAACCCAATGGGCCTGGGCTTTTTTGGCTGCTAGGGAAATGGCGACCCCAAGATTTGGCCCCCGAGGTGTTTCTGTTCCCAGCGCTGGCTCAGCAGCAATGCCCCAAGCACGCCGTGGCAGGCCCCGGTCTCACGGCGCGTTCACGCATGTGCTTGCTCCTAAATGAGCAACTGCTGCTCTCCAAAGCCTGTGCATGGCATTAACTGTGCTGCGCTGAGCCCTTTATGCTCGATAAACACCTTTGGGAAATGTGTGCTTTCCAAATGCCTGCTTGTCTGGAGCTGTGTTTTTTCAGAGGAAAAAAACAAGCAAGCTACTGCCTTTTCTTTCCAGTAGGCAGGGGAAGGTTTTTGCCTGGTTTGATGTGCCTGCAGACATTTATTGCTGCGTTAATGTGAAGTCTGGCATGCTTCATCATGGCTGCTGGCACAGAAAATACCGCCCTGCCCTGGGGCTGCGTGCTTGAGCTCCGCTCTCGGGACTCTGCTCTGCACCAGCCCCACATCTTGCTCGGTCACCGCCACCTGGCACCATGCAAGAGACCTGCCAAATCCTTTGGTTGCGGCCGTGGCTATGAAATCCCACGGAGCTCCTGCAGAAGGAGCACGGCAGAGCCCTGCGGACAGCTGGCGGTGATGGGGATGAGGAACGGCAGCCGCAGACACGCTGCAGACACCAGCGTCGCAGTGCAGGGCTCGGCGAGCCCCCGAGCCTCGGGTAAATGCTGTGGGGAGGGGACCCGAGGCTGACCTGTGGCCCTGCAGAGACCCAGGCTGGTGGCAAGGGAGGGGGCGCCCCTGCCATGGCCTCAGGACCCCCAAATCTGCCCCTTTCCCAGCCTGCAGCCCCTGACGCTTGCCATGCACCGCAGGCACGTCCCGTGGGGTCCAGCTCCATCAAGCCCTCTAGCCGCAAGCTGTCACGGGAAGAGACATTTTGCTGTCCCTCCCCAAGCCAGGCTTTGCTTTGCCCGTGCTGGCGGGTGGGTGCCAGCAGCGGGAGCCTCCCTTGTGCTGCAGGGAGCAGCGGCGTGGGGCAAGGACACGCGAGCAGGACCAAGCTACTGCGGTCTCTTGGGGTTTCTCTGGGACCAGCAGCAGACCCAAGGCTGGGATGTGAGCCACGCTGCCTGGCCAGGCTCGCTGAACCCCGAGGAGCAGCCTTCAGCCTTGCAGCCCCGCCGTGCCCAAACCCAGCGGGCTGCTGAGCACCAGAGAAGCTCTGCGCTGTGGCTCATAACCCACCTGCTTGCTGAGCTCTGTCGCCATGGAGATGGCTACTAATGAGGCTGGGCTGTTAACGAGGTTCCTGGTCATTTGCTTGCCCTCCTCTTGCTGTGGCTCATCACAGCCATCAGCAGGCTCGGGACTGCCCCAGCTTTCCCCATGTCCCCAAACCCCCGGGGACAGGAGCCCCTGGTGGCCCTTGGCACCTAGCAGGGTGAGGACAGACTGAGTTTGCACAAGCTGGGACCGTCTTCAACCTCTCTGCCTTCAGCGATGGAGCTGGTGGGTGGCACGGATGGCACAAGGACCGATGTCACAACAGGGGAGTGAAGATGTCCCCGGGGGGCCCAGCATCCCTCATCCCAGGGGGTGCCAAGCGTGGAGGGTAGCTGCGAAGCATCCTGTGTGCACTGCCAGCCCCCGGGAGGACACAGCACACGCAAATGTCCCTCCATCCCGACCAGAAGGGCAGCTTTTCCTCTCGGGGCCACTGGTCCCGAAGCTGGGCTCATGAAGCTGCCCCCCGCCGCCCGCTCACACCACGCTGCCTCTGCCTGCACCGCGGGTTGGCACCGTGATGCTGCAGCAATGGAAACCAAGCAACATGCGGAGCCCCAAACATCGCTGGGAACAGCCTAAAAGTCCTTGGTAATTCAGCAAGGAAATTGTGTCAGGCTATTTATAGGAGCTCCTCGCAGCCGAGGCATTGTGCTCGCTCCTCAGCCTGGGGAAGAGCCTGCTGCTGGGGGGGAGCAGCCGTGAAGCTCCTGGTGGGCCACCCGTGCTGCAGCGGGGACGAAGGCTGAGCCCTGTGGTTTGGCAAAAGGCATCGCTCACAGCTGAACCCAGGGCATTTGAAGGGGCGTCAGGGCTTTCACCAAAAACTGTGTTGCCCTCGGATGGTAAAAGCCCCCCCCCCCGCACTGCTCTGGCCCCAGCCCCAGCTTTGTGCTCGGAGCGCGGCAGGAGCTGGGCAGCGAGCCCCTGGGGCTGGGAGGTTTTGGTGTGTGCCCCCTGCCACCACCCCGGGGAGGGCAGGTCCCCACTGGCCCCCGGGGAGCAGGGCAATGTTGGTGGCGATGCCACCGTGCCCAGGAGCACGCCCGAGCAGGGGGTTCCCAGATGCTGGAGTGGGGGCTGGCCGGGGGTCTCAGCAGCGAGGGGAGACGAGAATGGGGTTGCAAAAGCTGCTTAAGGGATTTGAATTCTTAATCCCCATTAGAAATTGATGTCCAAATCCCTGGAGTGGTGGAAAATCCCGCCCCAGAAGTTCATTTTTTTCTTAAAACCAGAAAGAAACACAAGCTGCAAGCGTGCGGGGCTGGCAGCCCGTGAGCTGGGCAGAGGCAGCCTAATTTCCTCTCCACGCTGGGACATTTCTCTTCCGAGCTGGCTGTTGTAAAGCCTGGGGACACAGGACCTCACCCCACTGACTGCTCTTCCCTCTCTGAGCCGGCCGTCAGTGGCTCCTCAGCATCCTACTCCCAGATATTTGGGAAAATATTTCCCACTTCTGTGACGCAAGAGCATGGTTTGGGAAGCAGCCGAGCAGGCACCCTTTGTGAAGCTGTGTGGGTTGTTTTGCTTTGAAAGTAACTCCCATCTGACTTAGCAAAGGGCTAAGCTAATTTTACACATGACTTGCTTTCGCACCTTTAAGAAGGGGCAGTTCCTTTCTCGATGAGCAGAGCATATGGCAGTTAAATCGATTATTTGCTGAATGAGTGAGAACACGCAGCACTAAAACGTGAGCATTGGAAAAGAGCTGCAGAAGTAAATTGATTTTTTTTTTCTCCCTGTGCAGATATGGCCAAATATACCCAGTTACATGTGTGTCTGTGGACTGCAAATATTGAATTTGGTTGTTCCCTTACACCGAGACTCGCCGACAAGGATCACAGGGAAAAAGCCACGGCACAAGCTGCTGTCCCAGCCCGCGTGGGGCCGTGGGTCTCTGCCGGAGCATCCCCGGCCCTTGGCGGTGCAGGGGGTCGGTGCTGCCTCCGTGCGTGGCTGGTGATCGTCACCAACATCCTTGCCGCGAGGGAGCCAGGCGCTGTCAGTTCGCGTGACGTTTTAATTCAGGTTAATGAAAGGGCTGGGGCAGGAACAAACAAGCAGACAGTCTCCCCAAAGCAGGCAATGCGAGAGCCGAACCCAAGCTGACAACCGCCTGCGGGTGACGGCCGGTGTTTGGGTGCTGCAGTTGGAAATGCTGCGGCTGCGTGGGGCACCAAGACAACCCGCACCCCTCCGAGACCCTGTGCACCCACACACCGACCCGGCACCCCCCCGAGACCTTGTGCCGGCTCGCCTGGCGGCGGGAGGTTGGGGGTTTGGGTTCGGGGTTTTAACGAGGCACGATGTGGGTGCGCTCGGACACGGTGCAGGGGATCTCTGCCGTGGGCAGACCCCACGGGGGCACCTCCAACGTGCCGGGCCCCCAGCACCTGCCTCGACACTGCCGGCTTGTGCCAACAAGCTGCTTTCATGCCTGCTCCAAATGCAGGACAAGCCCTGAGGCGGGCAGGATCCGGCACCTGGACAGGGGGATTCGGACCGTGGCTGGGGGGGGGGTCTGGTTGCTGACCACCCCCGCTGGGATGGAGGGGGATGCTCGGGGCCATGCACCGTTCCTGGGGGCTCTGTGCGCAGAGTGTGAATTATTTCTCATTTTTGCTGTAAAACTGCACTTCCGAGGGATGCGTTCATGAAATATAAATGTGAGAGCTTGGAGAGGAACAGAGGGTCTGCGCACGCAGCCTTTCCTATCGCAGCTGTGGTTAATAATGTATGGCTTCCCTAACGAGGGCTGTGGTCTGAGAGCACTGAGCACCCCGGGTGCTGGCAGGGCTCCCCCCAGCACCCTGTCCCCAGTGCTTCACCCGCACTGACAGGCAAGGCCCCTACCACCGCTGGGCAGGATCTGTCCAAGGCTCGGCATCGTCACGGGGTGCTGGGCCTGGTCCCCAGCAAGGACGGGTGGGGATGGGTGGGGGTGGGTGGGGGTGGGTGGGGGTGGGTGGGGGTGGGTGGGGGTGGGTGCCAACTGGTGGGGATGAGTTAGCAACGGGTATGTGATGGGTGGGGACTGGTGGCAATGGGTTGGTGTTGGGTGGTGATGGGTGGGTGACGAGTGGCATTGGCACCATAAAACTTCCCAGATATGGGGCAGAAAGGGTGAGAAGGGTGATGGCCTGCTGGGGGGTGGGTACATCTGCATGAAAACTTCTTTTCTCAACCATCCCCGGGTGAAAGCCTCACTTTCTGTAACACCCACATCTCCTTGCAGGGAAGATGACCCAGAAGAGTTCATTTTGGGTTAGCTGGCACTGAGTCTGTGTCCAGGAGCTGCTGGGCCAAGGTTCAGGGGGGAAGGGACCAGCTTGTGCCCACGTGGAGGTCAATGCTGAGCTGTGCCAGGGCCAGAGCAGTGACGGGACAGGGCTGTGATAGGAGCATGACTCCTGAAGCAACGGCATGCAGGCACCATGGGCATGGCTGGCACATGATGCCTTCTGTTCAAAACGATGATGTTGCAAGGCAAGGCTTTAAAGTCCTGTTGGGAAACACGGGTAGCTGGGGCTGTGGGTGGTGGGGAGAGGAACAACCTTCATCCAGTGATGCTTGAAAGCAAAGGAGCCCCCAGCCCAGCCTGGGCAGGCAGAGCTCAGCGGGAGAGGTCGCTCCTGGAGCCAAGGTGGATCCAGCCCTTGCTGGAGGACGGGGACAGAGAGAGGCTGAGAAGGTCTCACAGAGGAGACTCAACCTGGGTAGGATGCCCCAAAAGGCAGGGTGTGGAGCTGTGGGGTACAGATGGGTGTCGGTGCACAGCTGGGTGGTGGTGCACAGGTTGGTGTTGGTGCAGGGGTTGGTGTCAGTGCACAGCCGGGTGATGGTGCACAGGTTGGTGTTGGTGCACAGGTTGGTGTCAGTGCACAGCCGAGTGATGATGCACAGCCCACCGCATCCTTTGCTACCCCGCCTGGCAGGAGGTGACGCTGATGCTGCCCTCGTCACCGCCCCCAGGGACGGTGCCTGGGTGGGTGTCCCCAGGCAGAGGCTGGCCCTGGGGCCGGCAGCGGGGCCAGGTGAGGTTCCCAGTCCCCACCTGCTGGGCCCGGGCTGGGCCTCCCCCTCCTGGCTCCTGCTCTGCTTTCAGCTCAGCTCGAAAACAACCCCTTTGTTTTCTTTAGTTCCTTTCCTAATTTAGACAGCCCCAAGGCCCCGCGGGCAGATAAAGGCAAGTTTATTCCTTCCCCCTGTTTATGGCTCTGCTGGAACACGCTGCTCCTGCAAATATTACATCAAGGGGACGAGGAGAAGGCTCGGCTTCGCCAGCACGGCCTCCCTCTCACCCAGATCCGCGCATCGCCGCTCACCGCCCCGACCCCAGCGAGGGACCCGGCCGGGCTCCCGCTGCGCTCGGCTTGGTGGCAGCGGCTCTCCGCCTGCCAGCCCCTGTGCCACTGGTGCCCTCGGCTCCTTGTGCCCCGCGTGGGACACACGTCCCTGCCGCTTCCTCGGCCACGCGGGCAGCGCTCGGTTCCATCCCTGCCTGAGAGCAGCCCCTGGGGGGGTGTGTGGGGGGGTGTCCCAGCAGAGCCCCCAGTGCCAGGCGTGGGCATGGGGGTGTCCCCGCCACCGCGCCGGCAGCGTGCTGCCGCCCAGGCTGTCGCAACGAGCCACGAGGCTGGGAGCTGTGTTTGCTTTGCTGGAACAACGTGTCACCGCCGGCCGAGCCTCGGTTGCATCATCCCGACGGGGACGGGAGAGCGGTGCCCAGCCTCCGTCCACGAGGCCGGGAGATGGGGTGCAGGAGCCTCCCCCCCCCCCACACACACACCCTGGCCATAAAGCCCTGCAGGAGATTGCGTCGGGGGTTTCAGCACTTCCCAGGGCAGCGGGGTGATGAGCCGCCACCCCTGGGCTGCCCCAGTCTGGGCTTGAAATCACTGGCAGCAAAGTGAGCCCCAAAAGCCCCTCAGCGGGACGGGCAGCTGGATGGACAGACAGATAGACATGTCCAGCGGGACGGGGGCGATGGGGACCGCTTCCTCCCTCCTTCCTGAGAGGTGGAGGCAGCGATGAAAACCTGTGGTGACCAGCACCTGGGCACACACGCAGCTGCTCGCCAGCAGGATTTGCCTCGAATGCAATTTTTTTTTTACTAAAAACCTGTCTTTTTACAGAGCTCCTGACCCCAGGCCAGCCTCAGCACCGCCTCCTGCACGAGGATGGATCCCTGGGAGCACAGGTGCTGGGGTGACTTTGGGGATCTCCATCAGCAACGTGGGCCACCCTTGCGTGAGAGGACATCACGTTCCCCCGAAATCAGCCTGGAGGCTGGGAGCAAGCTCGTCCCAGAGGGTCAGGGACACCCCGAGAGGTGCTGGACCCTGAGGGAGAGGTGGTGTGAGGACAGCAAAGGAAATCAGAGATACGGGCGGGAAATAACAAACGTGAGTCAGAAGAGAAGCACGCACACAAGGGCAGCTTGGGGAAGCTAATCTGCAAGAAGATAACGCTGCCGGGGTGGGGGAGATCAGACATGAGCTCGTCGGAAGGGAGAACCAAGGCTTTCAAAACCCCAGCGCCCATCATGGGGCTGTGCATCATGCCTGGCTGCGTCACCCGTGGGTGCTGGGGGCAGCGTGGGCTGGAGCCGTGCTCGGCACCCGGCCTTGGATGCTGTGGACAGCACGTGCGTGTCGGGGCACGCCAGCAGCCTCCGAAGGTTTCCAAAGCCCCTGAAATCCCACCCCGGGTGCTGATCCCCCTGCAGACAGGGCTAGCCCCCGCACAGCCAGCCTGCTTTTAGTCTGGTGGAGATTAAGCTCCCTGGGGGCCTAATGGCAATTCTTTTGGCACGCGTTCAGCAAGCCTTAATCCATCTTATCTCCTCTCTGAAAGGATGAACTCGGTGCCTCTCCAAGTGCTCAATGGGGAGCAGAAGCGGCGGGAGCCCTGGCAATGCGCAAGCTCCCTGGGGATGCCCTACATACGGCAAGGAGGCGGCAGGGCAGAGGCCAGAGCAATTTGGCAGCCTGGGAGGAGGCAGGGGATCAGGCCCGGACGGCAGGGAGGCTGACACGGGCTGCCCCACGCAGCAGCGCCTTTCTCCCCGGTGCTGGTGTCACTGGGAGTCTCGGCTGGATTACTGGGAGCACTGGTTTCCTTGGGATGTGCCTGGGTGTGAGCCAGGGGTGGCTTCTGGACGGGGCATGAATTGGCCCTGCGGTGGCACATCGCCGCTCCCTCCACGCAAGGGCTCCCACGCCAGCACCGGCGCCATCCCATCCGCCGGGCTCCCTTGGTCCCCGGGGATGTCCCCGTTCCCCACGGTGCCGGGACTCCTGAGAGCACCCCGGCACAGCGGCGCGTGGGGCCGTGCTCCCACTGCTGCTCTCACACTCGGGCACGCAAACCCCGAACCTGCCTTGCTGCAAACCTGTCCTGACACCACTAATAATAACCGCGTTAATTGCGCAGCTCTGCCTGATTCGTTTGGTCAGCTCCGTGGCTCGCTGTCACAGGCACGCCAACGAGGGCTGGCGTTTGCCTCCCTGGCCGCCGTCTGGAGCACGGAGCCGTGTCTGATACCCAAGGGCACCGCGGCTCAGCCCAGCGCCGACGCACGGCCCCAGGACTCGTGGCGCAGACGCCCTCCAAGTGCACCGAGCACCTCCAGCGCCAGCCCCCGAAGGGGACAGGCTGGGGCGCAGCCAGACAGCCTGTCCCAAACCCCCCATCGCCGTGGGATCTGCCCTTCCCGAGCCCCTTCCACATGAAAGCAGAGAGGACAGCGAAACCATTTGCACAGCTTGAAATTCTCCGCTTTTCCTGGTCAAAGCTCTGCTGGCAGTGGGTGTTTGGGGACTTCGTTTCGGTGACAGATGGCCCAGGGGCTCGCTGGCTCCTGCCCCAGCACCAGACCAGCGTGCTGGGTCCCCAGGGCTATGCGTGCCTTCACAGGGAGGTTTCCTTCCCGCAGTCGGGTTCATGGCTGTGGCGAAATGGCTGGGGACAGTGGCAGGAGGCGGCAGTGGCGCTTTACGCCCCTTGCACTCGTGACGCTGCGAGGTGGGACTGAACCCACCAGCCCTGCTCCAGCCTCCCGTGGTTTTGCACCATTTGCAGAGGGAGTCCCCGCTGGTGATCGTGTCGTGGGCTGCGGCCAGCCCCGTCCCCAGCCCTAGACGCTTACAAAATCCCAGCACGGACCGTGCCCTCCTAACCGTGGGATTCGAATGAAGGAAAACAGCCCCGGGCAGGAGGGGTGGTGGTGGCTGCAGCTTTCCAACATGCTCGAGTAACTTGTTTGTGCTCTTCGGCTGTGGGAGCTGTGGGCTCGGGTGGGCTGGTCTCACCTGCACCATGAAGCATCACCAAAAGCTGCTGGGGCTGCGGTTTGGGTGCAGCGAGGCTGCCGGCGCCGAGGGAGCCGAGGCACGCGCGGGGCAGGCGAGCCGCTGCGGTCCCCAGTGTGGGCGGCAAGGCTTTTGGTTTCCAGTTTGCTTGTTGAAACCAGAAAAAAATAACCACACTGGGGAGAAGGGAAAAAAAAAAAAAAAAAGAGCTATTTTGGTGGGAAGGAAATATTTTTGCTGAAACATTTCACTCTTGCAATTAGCCACACGCCCTTTCCCTTGGCTGTGGGTGGTGGGAGATGCTGCTGGCCGTCTCTCCTTGCACCTCTTGCTCTCACACCTCCCACGGCTGTGGGTAGAAGGCTCAGGGCCCCCGGGAGCCCTGGCACTGGTGGGCGAGCAGCCAGCAGGGCCCTCATGGCCCCCCTGAGCTGTGTGGGGACAGCCCAGCGGTGGCAGTGGGGGGGAAAAGGGTGACAAAAATAGGGGAAGATCCCACGGCTGCAGCATCCCCGGGCGTGCATCCCTGCCCCTGGGATGCATCACAGCGAAGGTGGTGACGATCCCTCCGTGGCCGCAGCCAGCCAGCACCCATGGGTGTTGCCTCTGCTGCCGGATTTCCTGCCGGAGAGCTCTGGCTGGGCCATGGCTCAGCACCGCTGCCCGCCGTCCTTGCTCCCGGCCTTGGGCCTGTTTGCTTCGCATCAAGCCGTGTCCTCACCCCGCCGCCCGTGAGTCAGCGTCTCGGGGCGGCCAAAAAAGCCCTGCAAAGCCCCGCGGGTGCTGCTGGGGTGAAAGCCCAGCCAGCGAAGCCATCCCGCTGCCTGGCCCCCAGCCCCCCTGCCTCCCCAGCGCGGTGTCACGGCAGCTCCCCAGGGATGCGTGAGCCGGGGCACGGCCACCAGCCCTGCCACGGGCTGGAGTCGGAGCGCTGAGAGACCCTCCCCGGGGGTCTCAGAGGCCTTGGCTGGGAAATGCAGCAGCACTTGCAAGCGGCACTCACTCACTCCTCGCCTCCCAAAGCTCCTTTTCCCTCTGGAAGAGGAAATGAGTTAATTGAATGGATGAATTGAGCAAGGATTAATTGAGAAGCAGAAAACAAAGCTGTATATTTGCAAGTGAGACGTGAAGTACGGCAGGACCTGCCCACCACTCTCTGCTGCAGGCGCGCAGAGTTTCTGACCCCGGCTCGTCCCACTCCGGCCCCAGCCACTGGATGCCCTCGTGTCCATTCACGCCCTGCTGCGTTGCATCACCAGTTGAACGCGGGTGCATGCCGTCTCCAAAGCAACTTGCAGCTAAAAATGGGTAGAAAGTTTGATCTGAGCCCTTGCCAAGATTAATTTTTAATTGCTTCTAATTTCACTCTGCTGGGCTTGGCGAGCCCAGCCCGGCAGAAAGGTCGGGTGGCAGGTGCGGGGCTGGGTTACCCACGGGCAATGCTCCGGCCGGATGGCACACCGGCAGTCTGCAGCCCCTGAGGGCTTGGACTCGTCAGCTCTGGCAGCAGACAGGACCAGTGCCCTGCAGTTTTCTGCCTGTCCCCACTACGGTTGTGTGGGTTCCCGGTTCGGCCCCTGCTCCCCATGGCTCTCAGCGGCCCTGGGACCCCCTCTCCATGCCTCCAGCTCATGCAATTCGGCATCTTGATGGAGCCCCTGAAGCCAGGGACTTGCAATTTTTCAGCTGTTGCTTTAGCACATTCAAATGACCCACGTGGTGTTAGAAATTGCCATTAAATCCCAAATACCTCCTGGCGTTCCTGGGTCCATTCCTGCCTCCCCCTTCCCATCCCATGGCTGGGCATCAGGGGAGCGTTTCTGGCATGGAGACATGCAGGGAAGCCCAAATTCTCTGCTTACGTGCCCTGGGAGGCATCTCCTCTGCCCAGCATCTCCCTGCCCTGCTGAGCAGGGATTAGGAACCTGCATTCCCAGGGCAGCTCGCGGCTGCTGTCGGAGAGAGTGCAAATTGCCTGGTCCTGGCTCAGCGCCCCGGCACCTTCCACAAAATCCCCCGAATGCGCCACGCTTGCGCTGACAAAGCAAACATTTATTCAAATGACAAAGGTCACCCCTTCCTTTTTTTGACAGCTATTTTTGTCTATTTTGCTAAAGTCCAAGGGTAAAGGAACTGCAGAGGCAGGCATGGCATGCTAAGGATGAGGCTCCAACCCTCACGTCAGTGTGTTGGAGAGATTCAGGAAAGAGAAAATGAGCCTAAGCAGCCATCCCGGGCAGGAGCTGGGAGGAAGGGCTCATCCGACCTGCTTTTCCCAGAGCAGGGAGGCCAGGGCAGCCCCATGAGAGCCCGATGGTCCCATCCCCAGGCACCATGTGCCATCAGCAGGGACCTGCTCCTTCCATATCCAAGCACCCCTCGGCCAGCCTCCGGCACCGACATCCCCCCCAGAGCAACCCAACGAGCTCCAAGAGGACGTTTGTGAATATTTGCAGGATGCATTCGTTCACTCAGGGGGTGCGCAAACGGGCAGCTGGGCTCCCTGCGAGGTGCTGGCTGTGCGGCTGGCTTTCACCAGCACCCCGAGGCTGTGGGAACGGTCACAGCCCAGCGTCCCCGCCTGCACAGAGCAGCCGTGAGCATCTCAGCAGCGCCCAGAAAGCGGCACCGCGGTGGCACTGGGTCACAGCCAGCACCTGAAGATCCTCCTGGGAAGGACCTCCCGGGTCTGGACCTGCTGCTGGGACCTGTTCAGTGCAGGGGTGTCCGCTGGGCATGGCGCAGTGCTGGGGGGGGGGGGGGGACACACATGGTGGGAAGGCGACGCCAGCCCCCTTTGGAGCCGGGAGGTGCTGGCAACAGTGCGGGGATCCGCAGACCCCAAACACCTTGTGCTCCCTGAGCCGGTGAGCCCCAGCCTGGCCCCGCGTCCCCGCACATCGCAAGGAGGCAGATGTGGCTGGGTCCTCACGGGACACAACCATGAGCCTTGCCCCCGTCCTGGCCGCTGTTTCGCCTCTGTGTGAGCAGCTCTGCCCAGCCGCAGGCAGCAATGAAGGCAGCGAGCCTGCCCCAGCTCTGCCCCGGCCCTGCAGCACGGCACAGCCCCGAGCCACCCGGCGCCACGCCGAGCCCACTCCCTTCTCGCAAGGGTGCCTGACTCACGCCCGAGTTACAGGAAAACCGTCCTGCGAAACCACATTCCTGGCGGTAAATCCAGGCTGGGAGCAGCTCTCGCTGGGGTCCAGCTGCCAGCGGGCTCCTCGGCTGAGCAAACAGCTTCCTGCTGCGAACGCTCTCCTGGTGCTCCTGCATCCCTGAAAAGCCACCTGGAACGCAGCTTTCCTGCAGAGCCCCGGCCAAGGCTGGTGACGGCATGTCCCCAGGGAGCCACACGCCGGAGGAAGAACATTTACCAGAAACCGCCGGTGGACCTTCTCCAGTTGCTCCAGAGAAAATCCCGATGACAGCAGAGCTCCCCTGCGAGGTCTGATGACACGGTTTTCCCTGCTGTGACCATCTGTGCCGCCTGCCGTTAATTCCTGCACGTTAGAGAAAATCCTCCCGAATATTAAACCCGCATGAAGGCACTGGGAGGCTGCCGACCTGCCCTGGGCATCCCCAGCTCTGCCCTCGCCCCTCCTCTGCACCCAGCCTCACCTCCCAGCTCCGGCCATCCCCAGGACACCACCGGTGAACACTGGAGCACCCAGCCACGCAGGGCACCCAGCGCTCCCGCCGCCTGATTCCACCCCTTTGCATTATTTTAAGCCTCTTTCTATTTACTTTTTGCACCGCTTCCCTTGCTGATAGCAGCACCCCCCAAACCTGCCGTGGCCCCAGAAAGCAGCGTGACCCTCAGGGCGTTAGCGCCCGGCTCACGCGCTGGGTGCGAAGCCCACCCCAGGCTGTGGGGGCAGGCTTATAGCAGCAGATTTCTTCTGCTCTTCTGCTCTCTCTCTCTCTCTCTAATACAAATCCTGTCCCTGCCACAGGGCTCCGAGAGGACTCGGTGTGTGACAGATGCACACTGTGGGGTTTCTCCCAAAGCAAGATGTTGCCTGGCCAAGGATGTCGATGTGGTGATTTCAGAAACGTCATCCACTTAGCGGAAGCAAATCCCCAGGCTGCAATATTGAAGTGACACTTCACAAACTGCACCGAAATGGGGCAGTGCCTGGGCTGCCCACCCTGACGGTGTCACCGCCAGCCACGATGACTCTGACACCCTGAGCTGCTTCGTTTGATGGGAAACCTCCCCTCCTGGACCACTTCTTGGGGGAAGATGTTCCTGGATCACGCTCAGGAGTTTGTTTTTTTTCCCCTTCATTTTGCAGTAAGGAAGCAATTCCCAGGCACCCTGACCCATGTAGGCAGGTTCTTGGCATCTGCATTTTGCCTCCACGGCTTTCCTTGTTGCAGGGAGATTGACAAATGCCAGACCCATGCAGCTCCCAGGGCACGTGCTCAGGTGTGGTGGTGGCCGGAGAGCATCGGAGCTCAAAGCTTGGACGCAGCCTCGGACCCACTTCAGGTTTGTTTCCCTCTGCTGAGCCAAGTCCTGCGGACTGAGACATCCGTCCATGCAGGGTGAACCCCCCCAGCATCTGTTTTTCTAAGAAATGAAAACTAAACAAGGGCTGCTCTGTCCCAGCCATGCCCGAGCAGCGTGACTTCCCTCCTGCTAACCCCTTCTCTTGGCTGCACAAGAGGACACGAGGCAAAGGTCGCCGTGATACTGGCAAAGTGCAGGACAGACGGACAGGTCCGTGTGTCCGTGGGTGCTGGTTCCTGCCTGTGCCGAGTGCCTGTGGGGTCCCTGTGGGAGCTGGGCGGACGGAGGCTGCTGCCTGGGCAGCCCGCAGGTGCCAGCCCCGGAGCCATTGCACCAGCACAGCTGCTGGGAAGGGGACAGCTCAAACCCTTTGTGCTCTGGGGCATTTTCACCCACTTATTTTCAAGTTTTCACTGCATTAATCATTTTTTTTTTTTACATCATTTAATGCCTGCATATCTTCTGAGGTGTGAAAATTGAAAAATAGCTTAGATAAATATTAAAATACACTTGTAGACCCTCCTGGAAAACACCCATGACAAGAAAATCTGCCTTGCCTTGCCTTGCCTTGCCTTGCCTTGCCTTGCCTTGCCTTGCCTTGCCTTCCCTTCCCTTCCCTTCCCACCACCTTCTCAATGTGACCACCTGCAGGCAATATCCCTGTTCCCAGCTGCAGCACGACGCGGGCTTTCCCGGACGTGGGTACCCAAGTGCACATTTGGGGTATGCTGAGAAGCATCACCGCCTCCTCACCTCCTCCCTTGAGACTCGGCCGTGGCTGTTCCCATCCTTTGCCCACTGGAGCCGGGTGGGGAGCCCGGCCGTCACGGCTGTGAGTCACGACCTGGGCAGGAAGGTGCTGGGAGAAGTTTGGGTCCCAGCTGGGACTTCCAGCACCGAGCCAAGAAGGCTGTGCGTTTTTCCCCTTTGCTGGCTGGATGAAGAACATCCCCTCCGCCTGGAGCTCCCACGTCTGGGTCTCCGCAGCCCCCTCCCACGGGTGTCCTGAGCCAGCAGCTCCCTCCCCTCGGGACAAGCAGCCGTGGCCCCATGGGGGCGCAGGGGCAGGCAGAGGCGCGGGGTCCCCGCTGTGATCTGCGGGTGCCCCGTGCTCAGGAGGCCGAGCAGCACTCACCCTCCAGGCACCCTACGAGGTGTCGGCCAGGCGTGGAGGTGCCCGGGACCCGTGTGGACACCCGTCCTACGTGTCCTAAAAGCCTTCCTGGGCAGCAGAAGTGACCCTGGGGTTTATCACACTGCCAAAAAAAGCCATTTGTGCTGCGACAGCAGATCCGGCCGATGAGGGCTGTGCCAGCAGGGCGGAGGGGTCACGGCCACCGGCAGGTGCTGGCGGGCGGGTGCTGAGCGGTGCCAGGTCCGCCTGTGTCCCTGTGGCAGAGGAGGGGGTGACGGGGGGACCCTCCTTGCACCCTGGGGGTGTCATCGATGCTTGCCACAGCTGCGCTCTCCTCCCTTTTGGGTATCTCCTTCCAGAATAGGCAAAGGAAGTGAAAGGTGTGCAGAAAACACCTGGATCACCGTTAGCCTTCTTAGCAGCAGGGGCACATTGCTGGTTCTTGTTCAACCTGGTGTCCACCAGAACTCCTAGGTCCCTTCTGCCAAGCTGGGCGCCCCCAGCGTGTCCCGGTGCCCAGGGCTGCACTTCTCCTTGGCGAACTACACGAGATTTTTGGCAGCCCAGCTCTCCAGACTGTCCTGCCCCCTCTGGAGAGTCGGCCACTGCGCCCAGCTTTGTGCCACCTGCGGAGTTACTGAGGGTGCGCCCCTCCCCATCACCCAGAGGGTTGATGGAGATGTCCAACAGGGCAGGACCCACCACCGACCCCCAGCGATTCTCTCCCCCAAGCCTGGCCACGGGGAGGTCACAGAGCCCACAGTGCACAGTGCTCGGGCTGAGCCCAAACCCCTCCAGGCTGCCGCTTCCCGGAGCAGCCTCATCCGAGCAGCGCAGCCTCCTGGGATCAGTTAGACACCCCAAAATGAGTTTTTTTTTTTTTTTTTTTTTTTTTAACACCCAACTATACTGATTAATGGGGAGTCTTTCACGGCACCAAGTGGCAAAGGCACCGAGGTGCACACACGCACTGACCCTGTTGTCCACTGTTTCCATCCAAAGGGTGGCAAAGCCCGGGGCTGGGCAGTGCACAGGATCCGGCCCCTCTGGCATAGGGCTGGGAGCACCCCGGGCGCTCCGATAGGCATCGTCCTCCCTGGGAACCCGCAGCTCCCTGCGTGGACGAGCCGCGAGCCCAACCAGCGAAAGCCAGTAATCCAAAACACATGTTGTTTGAATTCAGTGATGACTGTAAAAATACGGGTCCAATTTCTCTGGCTGCCGAGCCTCCCACATTAACCAAAGTGCTCCAGTTTCCTGCCTGATGGCAAGGGTGACCTTCCACACAGTGACCCAGCGCTCCCCAAGGAGCCTGGGGCACAGCAGGAAGAATAAAGGGTAGCGAGAACTTGCATAACTCCCATCCAGCCCGCCAGGAAAACAAGGGGCTGGTTGGGATGAGAGTCGGGGGCCTTTTATGTTGGCTTTTTTTGTGTGTGACAGTGGAAATTGGCTCCCCTGCTCCTGGCTGAGGGTGCTCGGAGCCTCCCCTGGCTGGGAAAAAAACCTCCAGGGTGTAAGGGGGGCAACCCGGCCAAGCTGCCACCCACAGGTGACACCGCAGCCGGGTGCTGGCCTCCGTCCCACACGGGCTTGGGTGCGCCGGGGCTGCCGACGGTTTGCCCACGGGGGCTCTGTGTTGGCCGGGGAGCGAGGATGGGAACGGAGCCCAGGCACGTGGCCACTCTCGCGGTGCATCTGGATCTCGCTGCAGCCGTTTTCCGTGTTTCTGACTCACTCTGCTTGGAAATTTGTCTCCGCTCTAGAGGAAATTCCATCAAAAGCAGAAACCTTTGCAAACTCAGTGACGGAGGCGCCCCTGGCGCTGGGGCTGGACCAGGTTGGTGCTCAGCAGCCCGGGACGCCCCCGTTGCAGCGCTTCGCCTTGCTGGGAGCCTTCTGCACCATCCTCGGTGCCGGCGGGGCGGTGGGGCTGGGGGCGCAGCAAACCCAGCTGCCGAGCAAACGTCGTGGTCGAGCGATGCAGAGCGGTCGGCGGCTCTGAGCCCCCGCTGCCAGCTCAGGGTGCTGGGTCCAGCCCAGCCCCGCTGGAGGTGCTGTGGCTCTGGGCAGGCTGCGGGAGCCTCCCAGTCCCTCGCTGCCTTGCACCGAGGCTGGGAACTGCGCAGCCCCGCTGCAGCCCAGGTCTACGTCCAGCAAAGCCACGCTTGGGAAGAGTGCGGACAAGTGCCCCAGCACGCGGCTTCTTCAGCTGGCAGGACCATCTCACTGGCAGGGCTGTGTCTGTGGATGTGTGACACAAAAATTGCTGCTGTGACCTGGTCGGAGCAGAGACCAAGGCGGGTCGGGAGCGCGGCTCCGGCTGGGACGGCTGCCAGCGCCTGTCTGGGTGAGATGTGCAGGCTGCGCTCAGCTGGGGTCGGTGGGAAATCCCTGCTGGATGCCTCCTGACCTCCACTGGAACACGGCAATTGTTCCTCTGGAAAATCTAAATTTATCCCTGCGACGGTGACGGCGTAACTCACACATGCCCCATTCCCCTTCCATTGGAGTCTCCCTTACGTCTGCTCTTTCTAACAATAAAGCGACGCTGTGAGCAACCTTCCCACCAACAAGCATCCCTCCCATCCCTCCCGGTGACGTGAGCGCAGGGCTGAGCAGCTGCAGGAATGCAATCCGAGTTCAGACGGGGCTGAACTTTCGCACAGTGACCCGCGGGTCAGCGTGGGAAGGGGCGGGATGGAGAATGGCAGAGAACAAAGATGCTCATCGCAGCCCGCCCGCCTGGCAGGGTGGCGTGCCCGGGGCTGCTGTGCTGCCACCCAGCCTGGTGCACGCCGGGCACTGCCTCTCCGGGCTGCTTGGGCCGGGGGCACTGCGGGGAAGGGAGGGTGCAAGAAATAAAATGCAAACCACTCGCTGAAAGGAGAAATCTGGGGGATGAAGGACCGCAGAGGAAAGTGATGGGGGAAAGGGGAGGGTTAGGGGAGGTCACACAGCGTCAGAGGTTTGGGCACAGCCCTGGTCCTGCCCTGATGTGAGCTCCTGGTGCAGGAGGGGTGGTCCTCTGCCCCCAGAACCCCCACGGGGGGGCGATGGGGGTGGGGGTGAGGAAGGAGATGAGGATGGGGATGGGGGTGAGGATGGAGATGGGGAGGTGATGGGGATGGGGATGGGGATGGAGATGGGGATGGATGGGGAGGGGGATGAAGCTGGGGCTGGTGATGGTGATCGCAATGAGGATGGAAAGGGGATGGGGATAAAGATAGAAAAGGGGGGTGGGAAATCCCCTGTTACTTCAGAGAGACCTCCACAAAAATGAACTTGTTGAGACCCTGCTGGGGACAGGGGCTGACCCCTATGGAGCGTGCAGAGACCTGGGGGATACCCCAAGAACCACGGTGCCCTGCTGCTCCCTGGGCTGCTGCAGTCCCCTCGCAGGGTCTGCTGTGCTGGTGCTGATCCCTGTGGGGTCCTTCCTGAGCATGGGCTGTGCTGGTCCTCCATCCCCTGGCCTAGGGAAGGGGACGGCTTCACTTCCATCGTGCCAGCACCATCCCCGGGACCAAACCTGAGCTCTCTCCAGCCTCAAACCAGCCTGGAGCGAGCTGGATGGTTGGAGCCCCACAGGGATCACCGCTGCAGCCTCTTCCTGTGTAGGGCTCCATCAGCACAGAGAAATGCGCTGAGATCCACGAGCCACTGGACAGTCCATTTTAAGCTCTATTTAAACTCATCTGACTGCAGGGAGCGCCTTCCCATCACCCTGCAGTCATACACAGGTAGCTCAGGTCCTTGGGGGGGACTTTTCATTTTTGCATGTTAAAAATTCATATTTCTCAGGGCAAACTGGAGATGTCCCGGTAGGAAAACGTATCCGAAGTAAAATGCATAAATCACGTGGCTTCTGAAGGGGCCTCAGCTTCTTGCATTACCTCACTCCCGCCTCAGCACAAACATTGTAAATGCAGAAAATAACCAGTGGGAACACGTTTGCTTCAGGACCCTGCGTAACCCCGCCATCTCCCAGGCTGCCATGTGGGACAAACTCTTATGTTGGGTAACGGCAGGGCAGGGAGCTGAGTTACTCGCAGGAATCATTTCGCCTGACGTCACTAACCTGCAGTAACAGTCCACACTTGAAATCGAGCTCCCCTGTTTGTCCCAGTGACACGGGTGTTTGTGTTTCCCGACCCGGAGGGCTCTCGAGGTGCTGCCGAGCGTGCGGGCGCTCTGCCCTCCGCTCTGCAGCGCGGCCCCCGACAGCTCTTCTGCTGCTGGGGTGCCAAAGGAGGGCAGGCACAGGGTGAAAAGCAGAAATGTCATGGTTTGTTTGGGGTTTGGGGGCGATCCTTTTTGGCAGGGCTGTGGCTGCCCCTCCAGCACCGCGGCACACAGTGGGTGGCCCCTAGCGGGGGGCAGATGTGCCGTATCTGCGCCAAGCCAGGGGGCAGGGGCCAGCCTGCTGCCCTGAGGCACTGAGCGGTGACCCCAGGTGATGCTCTCACCCTGCCGGGGGGCAATTCTCCATCACCCCCCCCCCCAGCGTGTCCCCAGCTCCCCCCCAAGTGACCGCAGTGGCACAGCAGGGTGTGTGCAGAGGGACCCCACGAACCTCAGAGGTTTGGAAACGGCGATGACCGCAAGCGGCATTTTTTTGTTTGTTTCTTTTTCCCCTTAGGTTTTTCCTATCCGGTCTTTTTCCCATTCTTTTTCTATTTTCCTCATTCGGAAAATTCCTTCTGGCTTTGTAATAAACGCAGAAGCAATGCCAGCAGTGCGGCTGGGGGCTCCCAGGCTACTCCGCCTGCCAAAATTTCCCGAATTCCTCCTTCCCAGCCCCTACCTCGGTAACTCCTCCCTGCGCTCTCAGCTGCAGGTGCTGGCTGGGAGGCCTCTTGCTCACCCTTCCTGTGAGAAGCAGCCCAGGAAATGCTTGTGAAATGCTTGTGAGCATGGCAGGGAGAGGCGCAGGGCCAGAAGAGCAAGGAGCCATCAGCTGGCTCCTGCAGGAACCTCCCACACCCCTGTGCATATGTGAGTTTTCACATACACCCAAGAGCTTCGCCCCCAGGAACAGGGAGTTTGTCCTCACAAAGGAAAAAGCACGGGAAACCCAAATATCTGTCGCTTACTTGGGCATAGGAAAAGAAGTGGGAAGTGTGCGTCACAGCTCCTGCCAGGCTGAAGCTGGGAGAGGCTGGGCTCGGAAATCAGCTCCGCAAACTCGCAGTTAAACGGGGACTCTTCGGATGGGGAGCGCCACTGCCGAGCGCTTTTGGACGAGAGGAAAAAGGGACGGATGGGCCCTACCCCGAGCTGCAGGGCTGGGAGCGGCGGTGGGGTGGAGGCAGAGCTGCTGTGGGTTTACCCAGCTGTCAGGGCTGAGCGGGGGGAGCTCGGCACAAGCCCCCGCTGCAGCCTTTGTCCCCCATGGGCTCAGCAAGCGGTGGGAAGGGGGGGGCTCACCCCTTAAGGACGGCATGGCCGGGAAGGCAGCTCCGGCTCCAGGATGTGCTTTACCGTGCTGAGCACTGGGGCGGCAGGAGGAAGCACCCGGCAGGGAGGGAGCAGAAGGGCTCCATCTGCTCTCAGCTGAGCAGAGCCGAGAGCGGCTCGATCGCAGAGTGTGAATTCCTTCGTGGGGAGGAAAAAAAAAAAACAGAGACAGAAAATCGCTCTAAGCTAGTGGAAAAAGGCAGAGCAAGAGGGAAGACCTGGTAACTGGAGTCAAAGACTCCAGAAATGAAATAAGACGCACATTTTTCACAAGGGGATGAATGAGCCTTTAGCTGGGGGAGGAATCCATCCTTGGCTGTCTTAGGGATGGGGAGTGTTGAGATGAATGAATGCCCTGCTCCCCCCAGGTGCACCGAGGAGCATCACCCACAAACCCTGTGCCTGCAGTGGGCATCAGTGCCACGCTCTGGGGCACCCAGCAGAGCCCTGCACCCACAGCAGGGCCCCAGCACCCATTAGGGCATGGCCTGGGAGCCCGGTGCCTGCAGCACACGTCCACCCCAAGGCCAGCCGCTCCCAGCAGGGCCCAGCTCGCCATCCACAGGGATCTCCATGCCAAGGGCTGCTGGGGAGAGGCTGCGGGTGCAGGCACCCGGTGTGGTAGCACCCATGGCTGGGAGATCCGTGGGGTTTGCTCTGAGGGGGGGTGAGGCAACAGGGTGGCAATGAGGGCGCCCCGGTTAGGATGTGGGGTAGGGCCATCAGCACGGATGGGATGGGAATGGGGATAGGGATGGGGATGGGAACGAGATGGGGAATGAGATGAGGATGGAGATGGGGATGGGGATGGGGATGGGGATGGGGATGGGGATGGGATGGGGGTGGAGATGGGAATGGGGATGGGGATGGGGATGGGGATGGGGATGGGATGGGGTGGGGATGGGGATGGGGATGGGATGGGGGTGGGGATGGGATGGGGTGGGGATGGGGATGGGGATGGGGATGGGGATGGGATGGGGTGGGGATGGGGATGGGGATGGGGATGGGGATGGGATGGGGATGGGATGGGGATGGGATGGGGATGGGATGGGGATGGGATGGGGGTGGGGATGGGATGGGGTGGGGATGGGGATGGGGATGGGGATGGGGATGGGAATGGGGATAGGGATGGGGGTGGAGATGGGATGGGGTGGGGATGGGGATGGGGATGGGATGGGGTGGGGATGGGGATGGGGATGGGGATGGGGATGGGGATGGGGATGGGGATGGGGTGGGGTGGGGGTGGGGATGGGGATGGAGATGGGGGTGGGGATGGGGATGGGGATGGGATGGGGGTGGAGATGGGAATGGGGATGGGGATGGGGATGGGATGGGGGTGGAGATGGGAATGGGGATGGGGATGGGGATGGGGATGGGGATGGGGATGGGGATGGGGATGGGGTGGGGTGGGGATGGGGATGGGGATGGAGATGGGAATGGGGATGGGGATGGGGATGGGGATGGGATGGGGGTGGAGATGGGAATGGGGATGGGGATGGGGATGGGGATGGGATGGGATGGGGTGGGGATGGGGATGGGGATGGGGATGGGATGGAGTGGGGATGGGGATGGGATGAGGGTGGGGATGGGGACACGGCAGGGTGTAACACCAGGCAGGCACAGGGCTCGGCAGGGAAGGAACGGCTCTTCCCGGGGCCGGGGCTGCGGGGAGGGCTGGGGCTGGGCCCGGCGGTGCGGAAGCCGGGCCGGCTGCGGGGGGAAAGCGAACAAAGCGGCGGGGCCGGGCTGCGCGGGGCGGGCCGGCGGCGGGCACTCCCCGCCGTGATGCGGCCGGTCTCCGCCCGGGCGCCGATAAAAGCGGCGGCGCGGCGGCGGGGCGCGCACCGGGACCGGCCATGCAGCTCGCGGGGGCGGCGCTGGTGCTGTGCGCCGCGGCGGCGGCGGGCATGGCGGTGGCACCGGCACCGGCACCGGCACCGGGACCGGCACCGGGGCGAGCCGGGAGCGAGCGGCGGGCGGCGGCGGCGGGGGGCAAGGAGCGGCGGGCTCAGTTCGCCTCCTGGGACGAGGTGAACGTGATCGCCCACGGGCTGCTGCAGCTCGGCCACGGCCTGAAGGAGCATGCGGACAGGACCAAGGGGCAGATGCGGGAGCTCGGCAGCCGCCTGAGCGCCCACAACAGCTCCATGGGGCGGCTGCTGCGCCAAGCCCGGGAGACGCAGGAGCAGGGCGAGCTGCTGCGGGCCAGCGTGCGGGAGCTGGAGGGCCGCGGGCGGCAGCTCTTCAACCTCTCCGAGGCGCTGCGGCAGCGCCTGGAGGAGGTGGAGGCCGACAAAGCCGAGATCCAGGGCCGGCTGGAGCAGCTGGAGAGCCGAGTCCGGCAGGCGCTGCAGGCGCGGCCGGCCGAGAACCAGAGCGCCAAGGACCTGGGAGCGCTGCAGGTGAGCGCGGGGCCTTGGGGAGCCGGGGGGGGACCCGACCCGACCGGGGGCACCGGGAGACACCGGGGAGGGGGAGCGGCCCCGCGGGAGCCGGGGGAACCCGACCCGACCGGGAGCGCCAGACCCCGTGGGGACCGACCCGAGCGGGGACACCGGGAGCGAGCGGGGGGAGCGGCCCCGGGGGGACCCGGGGGGACCCAACCCGACCCGGGGGCACCGGGACCGGCTGGCAGAAGCGGGGGGTCCCCGCCCTCCCGGGAGCCACTCGTGGGGGTTGGCCACCGGGAGAGCACCGGGGGACCCGACCCTCTCGGTGCCCCGGGGATAGCTGGGGGGGGACCGACCTGGGGGCACTCGGGGGGACCAACCCTCCCAGGACACGGGGATCAGCACGGAGGGACCCGAGCCACCCGGAGCGCTGTGACAGCAGTTTGGGGGGAACCCGACCGGCCTGGGGACACCGGAGCTGCCAGAGGGGACCTTGCCCCAGGGCACCGGGAGCACCATCCTGCCCAGCCCCGTGCCGTACGTGCTGCTGCGGGGTTCACCTAGCTCTTCCCCCCGCAGACCCTGATGGATGCCCAGAACTCCCGAATCGAGGAGCTCTTGCAGAAGATCAAGCAGCAGCAGTACAAGCTGGACAAGCAGAATCTGCAGATTAAAAGCCTGCAGAGCAAGGTGAGCACCCGTCCAGCTCTGCATGCAGCAGCCGTGCGGCTGGGGACCACAGCTGGGTCCTGAAGCCATCCCTCGCAGCCCCGCTGGCATGGCACGCTGGTGGCAGGAGCAGCAGTGTTGCTGTCCCCTGGCTTCAAGTCCCTGTGCTGTGGTGTTGGTGCACGGGCAGCAAAAAAGCAGAGCTGGGAGCTTCCAGCGTGTCTGCATAGTGAAATGTGAGGTATTGCTGTGTGGGAAACGAGCAGCTCTGTGCTGTTCTGTTTAGTTTAGCCGTAGAATAAAATCATTAGCGTGGGTGTGAAAAAAAAACACACAATAATTCCTGGCTGTGCCAGCCTTGGATGCCTCCTGCTCCTTGAGCTTTCTGGGCAAGTTCAGCCCCCAGCTCTGGTCTGACCCCAGTAGCATCACCCTGGTCGTGGGGGGGCAGCCGATGCTGTGACCCATCAGCTCTGCTGGGCAGCAGTGTTGAAAATGAGCTGAGATAAAACTGTCCTGACTTGCATCTTCTGTTCTTTGCAGGTCAACCTACTGATCCCCTTACACCTGAAGGACAACAAAACGCAGTCTCCGAAGTGGAAGATAAATCTGAAGAAAAGCCTCAGCCACACCAACCAAAGCCAGAACGCGAGCGTGGAGTCTGTGCTGACGCAGAGTGAGTATCTGCACGTGCCGCCCTGATTCTTGCTGGGGCGAACCAGCAGCAGTTGCAGTCATTCGGAAACAAAAGGTTCAGTTGTCCTGACTCAGGATGTGAGATTTGCTCGCAAAACTGGGGCTTGGGAGCTCGGCCAGGCTGGATAAGATCTGGAGCATGGGCAGGACCCAGCCTTCGGGATCAGTATTAGTCCAGCAGGAATTTAAGGGTTTAGGAGGAATTTTTCTGCCTGATGTTAAGAATGCAGTGGGAAGCAAAGAAACTGCTAGCAGGTATTTTTCTCTGCTCCCTG
The DNA here is from genome assembly GCF_040182565.1 of Anser cygnoides. Lineage (NCBI taxonomy): Eukaryota > Metazoa > Chordata > Aves > Anseriformes > Anatidae > Anser > Anser cygnoides. Next base: position 4,375,749 of record NC_089899.1, on the reverse strand, counting down.
GAGTTGGCTCTTGTTCACCTGCTCTCACTTTTGCCAAGCAGAATCTGCCTCTTGGGTGGAAGGGAGTGTTAGGGTGTCCTGGACCATGAGAAGACAGCTACATCTTTGTACAACCACCTCCCTCTGCTTGTATTTGGGTCCCAAAAATGAAAGACGAGTGCCTCAGCTTGTACTATCCTTAGAGGACGGTGCTGAGCTGCAGCAAATGTCTGGGAGCTGCACTGGAGAGCCGCAGCCCTGGGAAACGTGTGCTAGAGCAGGCAAGCGGATGTCGTGTCCAAAGCCCCTGTTTCTGCCTGGAGCATCCCCGGGTTGGTAGGGACGGAGGAGCTCCCGCAGGGCAGAGGAGCAGCCCGGAGCAGGGGTCTCGGTGGCTATCCCCGCCACGCTGTGCCTTGCAACCTCCCGCCCAGACAGAAACCTGCGATCCCGCAGGGTTCACTGGCCGGGAGCAGCTGCTCTCGTGTCGTGTCAGCTAAACCACAGCGCTGGCTCCGCTGGCCAGGGAAGCGTCTGTGCAGCTGTCTGGGGATGTCCAGTCCGAGCCAAATAGAAACTGAGCAGGGCGAGGATCCACGGGGAAATCCTGCTTAGGGCTTAACGCAGGGACAGCTATGGGAAAGCACATGGGAGTTTGTATGTGGAGCCCAGAGCTGTCACCGCTGTGCTTGATCACTGGGTGAGCTGAACAAAGAATCCGTGCAGATAAGGAGAGATGGGACGCGGTGCTCCAAACTCCTGGCACCTGGCTCGGCGGGGCCAGCCAGCCCGCGGCGGGGCTCTGCAAGGTCTCCCCTGCTCAGAGAGGTCCTATCAAGCTGGAGGACTGTCTCTTTTTTCCAGTTTCCTCCCAGCTTTTTGCTTTGTGACTTGTCTCCAGCAGCGTCTCCTGCTCTTCTCTCGCCTCCGGGCTATGCCGAAAGTGGGGTGCAAGGAGGTGGGCGAGGTCCGTGCTATTTCCTGGTGTCGGATGTGGGCTGCGCCGGCTGGTGGGTGCTGGGTGCTGCAGCCCTTGTGAAACGCCTCGGGGCGCAGCGAGGACCCCACCACCTGTGGGGATGCAGCAAGGGGGTGTGTGTGAGCTCAGCACAGCATGTTTCCTGGCTCCCATCCGCACACCGTGGACCCTGCGCGCCCTCAGCGTGCTGGGCATCCCAGCCGCACCAACGGGCTGACTGAGCCGCGAGCTCCCCCCTTCTCTTGCCTAATCCCTGTTGCTGATATCACTGACAGAAAACAAATTGGCTTCCTTTCATTACCAAGTGGAGCGAGTTTTCTGGCAAATCTTAAAGCAGACAATACCTGGCAAAGCTGGCCCCGCGCCCCCTGCCTGGGCGGCTTGCTGGCAGCTCTCAGAGCAGGCAGTCGCGGCTCAGCCTCGTGCCCGTGGCTGCTCCCCGCCTATTGTCAGGCAGCCCCACGATGCTGGCACAGCCCAGGGGAGCAGCAATGAACTCCACCACCAGCCTTTTCAGAAAGACCCTTTTATTTGCATCCAGTGAACACAAGTTTTCAGGCCAGGGATGGCGGCGTGCCAAGCATGTGAAAGTTGAAGGCTTGGAGCAGCCTCGAGAGTGAAAGGTTTAATCACTTGCAGAAAGAGGATCACGTCTTTAGGCAGAGCCTGCGCTCCCTGGCAGCTGGCCGAGTAGGCGAAAGGTAAAGCCCCGCTCTCCCCGTGGTGCTGGGACTCCAAAATAATCGGGCTGGGGAGGGTGAGGGGCAGGCGATGCAAACAGCCCCGGTGGGGCGCGAGCGCGGCCAGGCACGCCCTACCCTCCGCCAGGACCGTGTTTGTCGCGGGTTGGTGACCTCCATCGTGCCTGGAGATCCTGCTGGGTAAACATGGTGCCATGCCTGGGGCTGCTCCAGTGAGCCTTGTTGATTTGAAGTCTTGTTTGGCTAAATAAAGGGGGAGGGAAAGGAAAACATCCAGTGCAGCCAGGAGGGCTTGTTGTTCTGCTGGTGCCATACGGATGTGCGACACAAGCTGGAACTAACGAGCATGTTCCTCAAACAAAGATTGAGCTGAGGCTGTTCAAGCAGCTGCATCTCATTGAGCTGCTTGGAAGTCCCCATTGCCCCAGGAAAACAGAAGAGATAAGAGTGCAATGAGCTTGGTCAGAGCCCAGTGAAAAAACCAGCTGGGACAGGGCTGACTTCAGCACGCGGGAGCCACGTGGCGGAGCTGAGCATCCGCCTGGGCACCATCCTGCCAGGGCTGGCGATAACGTGGGAGAGGAGGCGAGGAGAGCACCGAGGGCTTGCTGCGGGCTGGCTGCTGCTGGGAGCCTCCGGGACATCCCCGCTGCCTCTGTGTGAGCTGGGCTCACTGCGGGGCCAGGGACCACCCTGGCAGGTTCCTTCCCTTTAAGCCCCCTTCGCCTTCCCTGGCCGCTTTTGCCTGGGAAGCGTGCAGGTTGGTGATGCGCTTGGTGTCCCCGGCGCGCCCGGTGCTTTGTGCTTTGATCCTTTGTGCAAAAAGGCTCGCCCTGTGTCCGCGTGTGCGCGGGCCGGGGCCTTGTCCTGTGCTTGCGCCGGTGGCCGTGGTGGCTCCTGGTCCTGCCTTGGCATCAGCCAGGAGCGAGGGATGCTAAGGGCAGCGCTGGGCGCGGGAGGGGGGCCGCCAAGGCGGGGAAAGTTCATTGCAGGGGGGGGGGCGAGGGGTGGGATAAGGGGCTGGAAGTGGGTGAAAGGTGGCGGTGGGTGTCACATTGCCGTCCCCCGCCCCCCCCCCCCCCTCCCCGCTGACCTTTCCTCCAGTTCTGGCTCCGTTGCCCCAACGGGGATGGGGCCGGGGATGGGGCCTGTGCGACGCCCTGCGGGGCCGCCCTCCCCCTCAGCAGCCCCAAGGCCCCACGTCCACCCTTTGGCCCCAGACGAAGCGCTGCGGCTGTGAGGGGAGCCTGCTCTCCCCGCCCGGACCCCCGGGGGCTGCTGCTGCGGGGGGGGGGGTCCCAAGAGGGGCTGCAGGGATGGCCGGCACTACCCGGGGAGGGGGATGCCGGTGTTTGGGTCTCCCCAGCCGCCTGCGTTGGGGTCGCGCTGGCAGCAGCTGCGAGCCACCCGAATCCACCCCACATTCCCCCGGGAGCTGCCCCCGCAGCAGGGGAACAGAGCGCCTTTGTCTGGGGGTGACAGGGCCGGGGGGCCGGGGGCACCTGTCGCGGCACACAAAGAGCCCCTTGAGCGTGCCGGCACCCCGCGGCTGAAGCCTCTACACATCCTCCGGCGGCCTTTCGACTCCGGGTTTTGTAACAGGTTTTTTTCCTTGCCGGGTGCTGCGGGTGGCGGTTCCTGGCTGGACTTTTATCAGCACTGTTGAAACGGTGCGTTGCTGGCAGCCAGGGGCAAAGTCCCCAAGGGGTGGAAGGAGAGGTGGGAGCCCCGTGCCGGGGGTGGCCTCACCCTGTGCGCGCTCAGCTGGGGCTCCCCGCGCCCACCCACCCCGGTCAGTGAGTCTCAGGGCACCGGGGGCGCCCCGGGCTGGCTCCCTGCCTGCCAGCATCAGCATCAGGCTTGGCTTGGATGTGTGCTGGGTGCCTTCTGGACTTCCTTTCCACCCTATAGGCCTTGGAGGGCTCCAGTACGGGGCTGAGATGGGGAAGCGTTCCCCTCCCAGGTGGTTGCCTTGTCGTTGCCCCGTCCCAAACCCTGGAGGGAGCTGGAAGTGCCTCGGTCTCTGCCCTCACCGGGGAGCCGTGCTCCCCAGCCCTGGGCTGCTGCCGCCTGGCCCGATGCCCAGCTTCTGCCTTGGACAGGAGCCCAAATAGCTGCGTTAGGATAAATGGGAAGATATTGGGTCACTGGCGTTGAAATGCTGGGGACCCAGGGGCCGTCGGCTCCAGCACACGTCCAACGCCGCAGCCGTAGGTGCGTGCAGCTGGCGGGCTCCCAGCGAGGGCTGCACCTGCAGGGGACGTGGGACAGGGGACACGGGACACGGGGACGTCTTCTCAGACACCTTCTCCTTCTTCCTGCAGAGCTCCCAGAGGACTGCCAGCAGCTCTTCCTGGCCGGGCAGCAAAGCAGCGGCATCTTCCAGGTGCAGCCCTCGGGGTCTCAGCCCTTCAAAGTCTACTGCGACATGACTGCAGGTAACGTGCTGGAGATGCCGTGCGCCTCGCGGCACTCTGCACGGCGGCCTTGCCGACGGTAGCCCTGAAATGACTGTCTTTAATCCCCGCAGAAGGTGGCTGGACAGTGATCCAGAGGCGTGCAGATGGCTCTGTAGACTTTGACCAGCTTTGGGATGCCTACAAGAATGGCTTTGGAGACCTTCGTGGTAGGTGGATGATGGCATCAATCTTCTTCTCACAGGATAAGCGACAGCTTAACCAAGGACGCGTTATTCCCCCTTGCTGGCCCCTAGAGATCTCCACGTGCTGGAGCACAGTGTTGGGGTGAGGAGAAGGGGGACGCCGCTGTTGTGTCCGGTCTTTCTGACTTGTCCCACAACGTGGCACACAGCGACTCAGATACTGCAGTGTCCTGGCTTGTCCTGTCCGGGGCCGTGTTTGCCTCTGCAGCCTGTCCTGTTCCTGTTCCTGTGACCAAGGTAAAGTTTCTTGTTTCAGGTGACTTCTGGCTGGGTCTGGAGAAGATCCATCACCTTGTCCAGGAGGGAAGGTACAACCTCCTGATCGAGCTGGAGGACTGGGAGGGAAATTCCCAGGCGGTTCAGTTTGAGTTCAGCCTCGGTGGAGAGAGCACAGCCTACACCCTCAACCTGCTGGGACCTCTGTCTGGAGAACTGGAAAATGCCATTGGGGACTTCAGGCAGCTACCCTTCTCCACTCGGGATCGTGACCACGACCTCAAAGCTGACACAAACTGTGCCAAGCACCTCTCAGGTCAGTATGGGCTCTTCCTTCCCAGGGACGTGTGCTTTCCCTTCCACCCCCGGTGGTGGCCAGGAGTGGGCTGGGGCTGGATGCTCCCTCTGGTGCTGAGCTGCTTTGTTCCCTGCACCTGAGACCTGGGGGAGGAGGGATCCATGGGAAGAGCCGTGTGAGGGACGGGGAGGGGAGCTGAAGCCATGGTCCAGGTCTTGCCCCGAGCAGCTGCCTTTGGAAGGGCTTTGCTGGCTGCCACCCTCGAGTAAAGCAGGGGCCAGACCCAGGCCTGAGATGGGGCTGCCGCAGGGTTTGGTGAAGTTTTATTGCATGCAAGAAAAGAGCAGCAGGGACATGCAGACATGTCCTGAACTCCTACTGGGTCCGTGCAAGTATTTCCAGTGCATGGGACTCCTCAAATGTGTACAAGGTCTTGTAAGTTCCCAAAGCCCTGGAGTATGGGGAAAACAGGGGCAGCAGCTGTCTTGAAGCTGGGTTTGTGTTCTGGCTGGAAGTGCCATGGATTTAACCCCCTCTGCATTGCCCTGGTAGGTGGCTGGTGGTTCAGCACCTGTGGCCATGCCAACCTCAACGGGAAGTATTTCCGCTCCATCCCTCGCCAGAGGCACGAGCGCAAGCAGGGCATCTTCTGGAAGACATGGAAAGGCAGGTACTACCCTCTGAAGTCCACCACCATGAAAATCCAACCCACAGCACTGGAAACAGAGCCCTGAAGCTCGCATTTCAGACTTGATCTTCTCCGTGGAGCACAGATGTGAGCTCCATCACTTGGTGTTTACAGAAAATCCACCCACCCTCCCCAGGAAGCCCCCAAGGACCGTTTCTCTCTGCTAGCAGCCCTTTAGCGGGCAGGGGCTGTGGCACGGCGCAGCTCCTCACTGCAACTAAAACAGCTCCGTGTCGCCAAAGCCCCTGGATGGGAGCTCCCAAAGCAGGAGGAGAGCTGCTGGCAGGGAGGTCAACCTCCAGAGCATGCCCGGGGGTCTTCCAGTCCGCCTCGTGCTGCTGCAGCGGGTTCAAGTCATCTGGTGCTTTCTGTCCCGCCTCAACACTTCCATGCTGGTTTTGATGAGCTGGGGTAAAAGGGAGGCACGGGAAGGGTTTTGCTACCCTGCCCCAAGCCGTTGGGTACTGAGCCTTGCCGCATCCCACCTCTCACCGTTGTTCCCAAACCAGTTGTGCGCACCCCCTGTGAGTTTTCCCCCTATTTCCCCCCTGGCCCCGTGGGGCAGGAGCCTCTGACAGCTTGATCTTGCTTCTGCCATGCAGCCCCGCTCCCGTGACTTCAACCCGCTGGGAATACGGGTGTCACTGGGCGGATGCAGGGCTCCTTTTGGAGAAGGGGACTTTGGGCTCCCTCGCCTCCCCTGGCCCCAAAGCTTTGAAGTCACCACGATTTCTGGCTGTGCTGGCATTTGCTGGGAGCTGGAGAAAACACTCACAGCTCCAGGAAAGGAGCTCCTGCCTTTGGGGTGGGTGTCAGGAGAGAGGGGCGAAACAGGTCCCCGAAAACTGTTACGGGCCAAGCTGCCGTCTTGGGACTTCCCAAGCATCCTGCCCTATTGAAGTCATATTGACTACTGTGCTAGAGCTCCTAGCTGCTAAATATTGTACATAGTCATTTGTAGGATGTTGGATCTTTTTGATGAATTTCCTGTTTTAATTTTGTTTCTGTATTTAAATGCAGTGTTAAAAACAATGTGGTGTAATTTATAAATGTTGGCGCTGGAAAACAACAACCGTAGTTCGTGTATTTTAAACTTTTTTTTTTGTACTAAAATATCTTTTCTGAAGATGTCTTTTAATAAAAACAAGCCCGTAACTGTCCTGGCTGGATTATTTGCCTGATGGTTTACCAGTAAAGTTGCGTGGGAGCTGTGTGAGCACGCTGCATTCATAAACTTTGCTTTTATGGGTGCTTGATGTCAGCACAACATTTCCTTCTGGACTTGAACAATTTGCAATAGGCTTGTGGACCTCTGAGACAGCAGTGCCTGCTGTAGCCCCAGCCATAGTTTTCAGTCTGCTTGAAGCTTATGAATTTCTACATTTTTTCACTGGAAATCAAGCCCTGGGACAGCAGTGACAACGAGCAGGCTCTTACTCCCTGATGGCAGAGCTTCGCACTGCGGAGATTCCTTGTAGTCAGCAGGGAAACTCTGTGCTGTGTGAGCACTCGCCAACGCCTTGAACAAGAGCCGAGGCTGAGGTCTGAGTTACCTGCACGGATTAAAGTCAGATCTGACCAGGAGAAGCCCCAATAAATAACTTCTTACCTGTTCATAACGTGCGTGCATAGTAATCTCCGTAAGTATTTATTGCAGGTTTGGGGCAGTTACTACGTGTAAAGGAATCTGGGAATCCGGCGGAAGCCTTCATGCTCTGCTCCTCAGGTAAAGTAGCGGGGCACGTGGTCCCAGCCACATGGCCCATCCGGAGCGATGTCAGAGCTAGAGAGAACAGCAACACATCTTTAGCTGATTATAGGTATTCTAGTATAAAGCACAAAAGATTAAAAAAAAAAAAAAAAGAGGAAAAAAAATAAAAAAAAGAATTGCTCACTCAACAAGGGAAAGACAAGAATAAACACGGCTTGGGAAGTCCCGTGGAGCAGCTGCACAAATACCTGAGGCACCTATACGCCTTCCCCAGCTCCTGTGTCCACCCCCCTTCCCCGGGGAAAATCCTGGGGTCGATGATAGCCCCAAGCACAATTGCACAAAGAGCGCATTACGCTGCCCTCTGCTATCTATCCGCTCCCTGTCGCCCTCAGAAATACATTTTTAATGTTCCATTTGCTTAATCCAAAGCTTGTTTAGTCCCTGGGTGCAGCAGCAGGCACCGGAGGGCCATGTTTTAGCCTGGATGCTGAAGTGCTTGGCCTAAGGTGGGCTTTGTGCATAAAATACAAACCAGCGCGGCAGCTACACCGTGCCCAGCCACTGCCGTTTTTTGGCAGGACACAGGGTTGCCCCCCAGAAATGCATTTATTTCATCTTCAGCCCTGAGAAGAAGAAGCTGCAGGACAACGTGGGGGTACCGCAGATGGGGGATGGCCGAAAACCCCAAATCCTGCCCACACCCGGCACACCCCCGCTGCCCTGCGCCCCCCGACCCCGTGTCCCCCCGGCACCGCACCCTGGGCGCCAGCTGCCGCCAGCTTCTGCGGCCGGGCTCTGCGCACGCAAAACGCGTCCTGGGCCTCCGTTTTCCTCCGAAACCTCCCTCGGATCCTCCAGCGCCTTCGTGTTGAACAAACGCCTAAAATGCGGCGTGTGGAGGCTCCCTCCAGTGCCAGCCACAGAAACGGCACCGGGCGCTGCGCACCCCGGCTGGCAAGGCCGCTGCGCCCCGAACCCAGGGCGAGGCTGCGGCGCCCGCAGCACCTCCTGGCACCAGGTGCCAAAAAAACCCCTCCATCTGCCGTCCTCCTCGAGCCCTCTGAGCAACGCCTCGCCCTGCAGCTGGAAATACAGGCCGCCACTTGATTATTTTTTTGTTATCCAGCCTGCATCGGCAAGGGCAGCCTCGCCCCATCCTCGCCCCGCAGCCTTCCGCCCGTCTCGGCGGTGCCCGGGGGACGCTTCGTGCCCAGCGGTGACGCCGAGGTGACGCACGGCCAGCGCCTCTTTTCGCCAAGAGGCAGCGAGAACTGGGAGGAGGGCAGATGGGGGCAGCACACCGAGCCCTCGCCGACCGAGCGGGCCGTGGGGCGCGTTCTCACCGAGCAGCACAGCAAAATGAAAAAGGCAAACGGGCGAAACGGTACTCGAGGCCAAAACCTGGGGCAAGCCCAAGAAACAGCTGGTGAGTAACACGGCCCGAGTTGTTCGTGGCTCTCCCCTCCTGGCACAGCCCAGGCACCCCCAGACAGGCTCTCCGTCACCCACGGAAAAAACCAAGACGCCGGTGCCATTGGCCTGTCTGCTCTCAAGGGTTTGCACCCCGGTATATTGCAGTAAAAATGCTTGGGGTTTGTAGGACATCTGCGGCCAGAGGCTCAGTGGCCTACGACCAATTCTAGAAGTGGGATTTTCAGAAAGTGTCTGCAGACACGTTGCTCCAGCAGCAGCTGGTGGCACGGGGCTGGTTTTGGTGACACGATACCAATTCCCCAGCGCAAAACCCACCACGAGCCTGGGGGAGTCCCGAGGGCTAACAGTGGGGGCTTGGGGCTCACGCATAGCGCGGCATCGCCCTGGACCTCAGGGCAGCGATCCTCCTCCAGCCCAGACATCATCTCACTGCCTGCAGCCAGCATTAAAGCTCCGCACGCGCATGTCCTAGGACGCTCCAGTGGCTGTCGCGTATTGCTCTTCAAAACTGAAGGCAGCATTTCCCAGGCAGGGGGAGAAGAAAGGGATTTCGATCCCAACCAGTAAGAAATAGCTTTGCTTTTTCCTGCTAAATCCCCCCCAATATTCAGTTCTAATTTAGTTTAAATTTAAAAATTAAAACATTTTTAGTTTAAATTTAAATTAGTTTAATTCAGAACTAATTAAGCTGCTTGTGATCATGAAAACGAGATGTTTTACTTCTGCTTGCCAGGGGTAAGGGAGGTGTGGGGGACGTTTGCCTTAGGGAATCCCAGGGTAATTCCCTTCCCCAGGGGCTTCTGCAGCTGCCATATCACAGCCCCACTTCTCCCGATGGCATTCAGCTATTCAGCGGCTGGATGCTCGATATCCTGGGAGTGCTCGAGTCGTTGCACAACAGGGTCATTCGCTGCGGTCCTGCGGGAGTATGAATATCATAAACGGGAGAAGGTGATAATGCGTTCCTGCAGCCCTGGTTGTTAAAACTCCCTTCTGCACAGATTAAAAGCCTGATGCCCTACACTGCATGTTTCGTGAGCACTGAGATTGCAATGAAAAGGTGAAAAGAGACTTCCCCCCCGCTTCCTCAGAAATCCCTGTCTGTCAGAGAGGAGCAATTTGCCTGAACCTGTGCCGGGTCAGGAGACAGCACCTTCCCCAGAGCCCCACATCCATGCGTTTACGGCTTTCCTCCCCAGCTGCTCCCGTTGCCTTCTATGCAATGGAGATGCCCACACACGATTTCCCAGCGCAGCACTGGGACCGCAATGTGTGCTTGCGACACGCTCTGTTTCTCACCCCGTTTTCAGGCTATCGTTCATAAAAAGAATAATTTTCGCTGAGCAGGAGCTGGGTGCCACCGCTGATAAGCTGTTAGTCCGGGTGCTGCCTGGGCACACGCTCCCCCATGTTATCAGCACGTACGTCGGGGCACCGGGACCCCCCGGCAGCCTTGCTCCTGCGGGCCTGCGGGGCTCTGAGGTCTGGGAGAAGTCAGGGCTACCCGAGAGCCACACGGCCTTGGGGGGGATGAACTGGCACCCCCACGTCCCCCCGTCCCGCACCGAGCACCTCCCAGGGCTGACAAAAACGCGTCCAGAGAAGCCTTTTCCCTCTCTCTCAGCCTCGCTCCCGTGTGGTGCCGGAGACCCGCTAATCCTTCAGGCAGCTCCTCCGGGGAAAAGCAGGGCAGGCGAGGCCTGGTGAGCGCGGCACAGGGAAGCCGAGGAATGCTTTAATGAATGAGCAGAGCGAATTTTCTGGCACGTGGCAGGGGGAGGAGGGACGGGGCTGTCACCTTCCCCGCGAGGGTCCGGGTTTGGGCGTCTCAGCCACGAGCCGAAAGCGTCGAGGCAGCGGGCGCGACGCTCGGGCGTTCGGTGGGCGCCCGCGTTAAGGCGAGGTAAGAAGAGATCCCGGGGGGCGTCCCGGGGGTTTCGGGGCAGAGATTTGGGGCTGCCCCCGAGGCCTGGGCCCTGCCCGCCGCAGCGCTCCCCTCGGGGTGCTGGGGATGGATTGGTTTTGCCACAGCGGCGCCGCAGCTCCCCGGGCGGCAAAACGTCCTGTTGGTGCTGAGGCGTTGGGAGAGGTGAGGGGGGCCCCAGGCGGGGGGTGGCCGCGGGCACGGACAGCCCCTGCCGGCCGGGCCGGGGGGGCCACCGGGGCCGCCGGGCCCCCCCTCTCCCCGCCCCGGGCCTCCCCTCCCGTCCCCGGACCGCCGCCGTGCGGACTGCGCTCGGGGCTGCGCGGCCCCGCCCCTTTAAGCCCCGCCCCGTCAGACTCCGCCCCGCCCCCACCAAGCCCCGCCCCCACCAAGCCCCGCCCCCCACCCCCCGGACCCCCAGGCCCCGCCCCCCCAAGACCCCGCCCCCCCAAGCCCCGCCCCCCCGGACAGGCCCCATCCCCCCGCCCGCCCCCGCCCCCTCGCCTTCCCGGCCCCTCCTTGCCCCCTCCTCTCTTCGCAGGGTCCCGGCTCAGCCAGCCCAAGCGCCTCCCTTCCCCCAGCTGCCCTCTCCCCATTGGACGGTTGCACCCGCCAGTCAGCGGCGCGCCCGTCGCCTATTGGGCGGAACCGATTGGGCAGGCGCGACGCCCGCCCCCTGCGGGCTCTGGCGGCCGCTGATAGGCGGGAGCGGCCCCCCCCCCCCCCCACCCGGCTGGGCCGCGGTCGGTGCCTGGCAGCCAGAGGGGTCGGCGCCGCCATCGCCATGGGCACCCGCGACGACGAGTACGACTACCTCTTCAAAGGTACCGCCCGCCCCGCGCCTCAGCGGGCCCGCAGCGCCGCCAGCCCCGGCCCGGCCCCGCTCCGAGCCCTGCCCGCGGCCCTGCGCCGCCGCCGTCGCCGCCTTTGTGAGCGGGGCCGGGCCGCGGGCAGCGCCCGCCGCCGGGCCCGGGCCCACCCCGAGGTCTCCCCCACCCCGGGTCCCAGGCGCTGAGGGCGGCCCGGGGGAGGCCCGCGGGGTCGGGGCCCCGGCTCTGGGGCTGCCGCTGGAGCGGGGCTGCCCCCCCCCGCCCCCCCCCCCCAAACCGTGCCCCGGTGCCGGGGGAGCTCGGGCCGAAATGGGGAACTCGGGCACCGGCCGCTCACGGGTAACTGCGCCCGGGGGCCTCCGCGGGCGCAATTCGGCCGGCCCCGGGCCGGCTCCCAGCCCTCGGAGCCGGTTGCCTGCGGAATTCCCGGGGGTTCGGCGTCGTGTGTGGGCAGCTCCCGGCTTCCCCGAGCGCTCCTCGCGTTGGGCCGCCTCAGGTGTTGGCTCCACGCGCGCTTCGGGCCGGGCGCGGTGCCCGTGCCGAGGTGCTGAGGCTGACCCGAACCCTGGAGCATCCCAGCGCTGCGCCGGCCGGCCGGGCGGGAGCAGAGCGGCTGGGCTAAATGGTCGTCCTGGTGCTCCCCGACCTGTTGTGCGCTTGGTCCTCCCGTGGCTGACGTCCGCAGGTCGATCCGCAGAGCCGTCCCCCTCCAAGGCGAGCTGAGGTTGCCGTCGCTGGGCGTGCAGGTGGCTCTGGAGCTGGGGGTTTCTCCGTGGGCGCTCGCCGAAAAATCCCCCAGGAGCTGGACGCTGGCGCTTGCCGTGTGTACGTGACCCCTGGCAAGGGCAACAGCAAGTCTCCATTCGCTGGTTGATGAAAGGAAAGAGCGGTTCCTCGCACGTTGGAAACGTTTTCTGGGTGTCTTTGCCTCTTTGGTGCCTTTGTTTGACAGGCTTCGGGACAGCGGGAGAGAAGAGCCCTTATAGGCAGAGTTAGAGGAGAATATAAAGCAGAGGTCTAGCCTCAGAAAATATGTTAAACTGTCTGGGTCTGAAACTAGTTTCTTTCTGAAGTCATTCCATCGTCTATTTCCCAAGTGGTTTAATAGCTGGGAACTCGAAAGCCTAAAAATTTAGTTTCTTTTTTCTTTCTGTGACTAGTCAATTAGGTAGGCAGAACTGTATTCATCCTGAGGAATACTTCTGCTGCTTTGAAATGTGATTTTAATTTTATCGGGTGTGACACAACCTAAAGCTATTTGGGCAGGGACCATGCTGTTGTGTTGATACAGCAAATTAGCTTGGCATACTTTGTAGCACTTAATTTAATGAAACATGGGGGAGAGGATTGTGCTTTTCTGTGTGTCTTGGGTAGGGGTAGTTGTGTTAGTGGTTAAAAAAAAAAGAAAACAAAACCCTTCCCTATCTAGTTGTCTTTCCTTCCTTCCTTCCTTCTGGGCTTTTTAGGACCGGACAAGAAATGGTGAACATAAACAAGATCAAGTGGGATGCGATCTCCACTGTAATAAGAAAGCGAAGAGGATCAACTCCCCTTCTTTTCCCTCCCTGCCCCTCCCGTAATGGAATTAAATATCAAGGGGAATTGACGTAATGAGAAAATCAATGTCCAGGGGGTTGATTGACTTCTGGTCTAGCCCCTTCTTAGCTCCACAGATGGTGTTTGAACTCTTCTCTGTCAGGCATGTAGTGGTCAGAGATGGGAGTAGCGGTGGAGGGGGGGGTGTTGCTGGCTGGGAAGGATTCATTTTGTTCTCTTACCTCTGAGGTTGACTTTGATTTTTGACCATTTCTTCAGCCTCCTGTTCTCAAAGGAAATCTGACTTCAGTCTTCGCAGTTGCACTTGTTTAAGAAATTATCATCCTTACATTGTAATATTACTTAGGGATGACTGCTGTTGAATCCAGTTTTTAGCTTTTTATGTAGTGGAAGATCTGGAACTGCTTGTGTAGGAGCCTGACTTCTAGGCTACATGGCAGAATATATTAAGCAGCTTCATGAAGAGTTTAAAAGGCAAGGAGTCCCACTTGTTGTTAGCGTCCTTTGTAAGAAACACTGCATGTGAAACAACTGTTCAGGGATGAGAACAGCGCAGGAGTTGGTAGCAATAATTTCCCCGCGCAGCCGGCTCCCTGCTTTCAGGGTTCCCTCATGCAAAAGAATGACGACTCGTGTCGTCAGCCGCTTTGTGCTTTAGGACTGGCCGCTTCAAGAGGGCCGTAGGAAAGACACACGTTATTGGCTTATCAGGTCCAGCACGCAGAGGTCAAAACTAATTTAAGGCTTGGTGGTACTCTGGGGATGCGAATGTGGTTATAGTCAAAGCTGCTCTGCCAAACTAGCTCCCCTTTATCTTTATTCGCAATTTCCCTTCCTTCTGCACGCACCCTTCAGTCAGAACCGCTTGTTTTATTGATCGAAACAAAATGCTGGTTGTGAACAAAACCTTTGGGAGAACAAGCTGGATTCTGTGCGGAACGGCGAGGCCGTGAGGGTCTTATTGTGGGTGGGTGTCGGTGAGGTAACCCAAGCGAAGCCCGCGGTTTAGGGCGCCGTTCGCAGTTAGTTTTGTAGCTGGGGTGGCTAAAAAGGGTGATCTCCTCATGTTGGGTTGCGAGTGGTTTGGGTCTGGAGTAGGACATGACGTTTTAATATTTGTCGAAATATCGGAAGCCTTGGACCTATTAAAGCGTGATCTCTGCATTAGTTGTCCTCTCAAGAAGATAGATGCTATCGGTGCTTCTTAAAAAAATTAAATTTGAGATTGCGCAGATATGCTGGCTCGTGGAAAAGGAAGGAAAAAAGCACCCATAGGGAAAAGCTTGGTGCTTTTACCTTTGTGGAAGATTACGCTGCTCTGATTAGAGCATAAGTCTAACAAGGGCTTTGCCTATGAAAATCAAATGTGTGTCATATTATTCATCAATATCTGACAATCCTACGTACTTAATATTTATAATGAACTCTGCTTATGTAGGCTCTGCTCGAGTCTTAATCCTCTGTGTTGTGCAAGGCAATGTGCTCCCTTTGCCAGCTGAATTAACTCTCCTATTTACGATTCTGTAATAAACCTGACCTTTTAATTTCCCTTACCATTGAAGGCTTGCGCCAGGTTTTTAATTCTGACTTTCGTTCGCTTCGTACCAGGATCCCAAGGTGTGGCGGCGTGATGTGCGCAGAGGCGCTGTGCTCTGCTCGGCCGGCGTAGGTCTCTCTTTCCGAAGGCTGAACAAGGCACGGTTCCCGTGTTGCTGATGCGGAGGTGTTAAGAGAGACCTCAAATGCTTTGCAGTTGATGGGTGGGTGATGTGGGGAAGGGTAAGCAGCAAACTGGCATGGGGCAGGGGAGGAGAAATAAAATCAGGAGAGGCCAAAGGAGGGGCACTGCAGTTCGGGATGTACACTGGGCACTGCGAATGGCTTGCTTTTATCTGTCTGATGAGGACTTACTGTTTCAGGTCATGTCCACGTCAAAACCAGCGTACCTTTCCCTTACCAGTGTGGCCCAAAGGCTGTTTAAGGAGAGTGATTTCATACAGTCTGGTAGGTGTAGCGAGTTCATACTCTTGCATTTGATTTGGGACTTCAGCTCTGCTCAGACTTGTGCGTTTGAACAGGCACTTCTGTCTCGTGAGTTGTTTCCAAGAAGAGGAACTTCCCCAAGTTCAAATTGCTTTTGTCCAGAAGTTTAAAGGTGTCTTCCTGCTCAATTCCCGTAGAAAACAGAGATGTGGGCTTCTTCGTGTCCTTCAACTGAAAGGGAAAATGCTTGATTAATGGTCAAGATCAAGAATTAGCAAGCGGCGCTTGCAGACTGTAAGGCAGAGAGAACATTGCTTTTGTCGCTGAGCTTGCACCTGATTGCCTTTCTTTGTTACTTCTGCGTTCGGTAACATCTCAAAGCTGCTCTGCCGAGCTCTGTTGGAGTGTGGAACAGCCTGGTGAAGGGAATCTGGTGCTCCGAAGGTAGCCAGGTTGCGGCAGGGGCAGGTAACTAGCTAAAGCGGCACGAGACGCCCTGAATTTTCTTCCTGTAGCAAACGGAGTTAATGACCCAAGAGCCGTTTGCAGAGTTTAGGCGTGGAACTGGTGGTTTTAAAACGCCAGAGGATGGAAGATGGATGTCACCTGGAGAGCTGGCTGTGCCTTCCTGCGCTGCAGTTTCATCAGAAGGTAACTCCCTTTGGAAGCAATTGAAAGCTTCAAGTTTTTGCCAAGCTGGTCTAGCCTGTGTGATTGATGCTCTCGCTCTTACTCGTCCGCTTGTGGCCAGGGCCCTGCTGTAGGGTGCAGCCCGCCCCAAGCCAGCAATCGCTGTACAAAACGGGTGACCCGCGGCCCATTCCCGCAGCACCCAGTGGAATTAGTTTGGGTAGGGGTGAAAACCGTTTGTCTGGAAAATAAACTAACGGTCCTAGGAGTTAGAACTCTTTGAGATTTATTTTTTTTTCAGGCATGAGAATAGATATATGTATATAAAAAATGCCGGAGGCTGCTTGCGAGTGAAGCCAGAGCTGCGTGGAGCTGGTTCGAGCCGTCCCGGGTGGGGAGCTGTGGCTCCCTGCCACCACCCGATCTGCTGGCTGCCCGGTCCTGCCTTGCTTGTGTTTGGATTTTCAGCTGTGCTGGTACAATTGTCCGTCTGTCCGTGCTGGCGGCTGCGTGAAAGGCCGGTGGCTGAATCCGGAGCGTTTCAGCGGTCTCCTGGTGCAGCGCAGCGAGGGGGGGGCTGCAGCAAAAGTTAGGGAGCGCGCTGTTGTGTTGGGGGTGGGGGTATGGGAGCTGGAGAGTAGTGTGCTGCCAAATGTGTAGCCTGAAACAATGGCCTGAGCATTTGAAAACAAAAACCAAATCTGAAATAACACTGAGATGAGATCAGTTTGCAGCCGAAGTTGTAATGAGAAGTATTCTGTGGTTTGCGGTGGATGGAGCAGGAGGGTCCTCTGCCCGTGCCTGCTTTTCTGTAGGGAAAAAAAAAATAAAAATGAGAAAGAACAACAAATCTGCAGTTTAAGCAGAAGGAGGAAATGTTCCCAAGGTTAAAGAAGTCTGACTGAGAGTGCCTTTCTTCTGCTCGAGCTGTTAGCTTGAATGCCCAAAGCCATACGTTGTGGGGGACTTGCCGGGACTGAGGGAGGATGGCTTCATTGGTTTTAGCCTGATTTCCCTTCGCTGACCAGAGCAAGCACTAATGAACGCAGGGATTTAGGAACGTGTGTGTAGTTGCTTTAGCAGCACGGAGAAGCCCCTGCTGTGACGGATGTTGGGGCTGTTGAGGAGGAGATCCCCGCGGGAGCCCGGTGAGGAAGCAGCCTGCTGGAGCAGAGGTGGGGAAGGGGTACGGCGGGGTCAGCAGGGAGCTTCAGCCCCAAAGCAGGGGGAGCTTCTCCCGCGAGATGTACCTTTTGTTTTCATAATTCTTTTCGGTAAAGCTGCCTTTCATGTGCTAAAAATCTCTCTGCGCTAATATTTTCCTGTTAACATGGCAACACCTTGTGCGGAGGCAGGGATTTTTGAGCTCATCTTTTACTTCTCGTGCCATCCAGAACTCGTCCTGCTGGATGAAGTTTCGTTTTGTGTCTTGTTTGTAGTATCAGATGTCTTCTGCTATCCCCTTTTTGTGGGGAACATGTTGATGGATTAAATTATTAAAATAAAACACACATGTGACCCCAGTAGGGACTGCAAGTAATTGTTTACTTAGTGTTTTTTTTTTAGTAAAAACAGAGTAGCCTATAGAGTGCAGAGGCTCTTGGCAGGCAGGTAGCCGGGCGCTGTGCTCTTGACAAGTGTTTTTCAGAAGGAGGGTTGCAGCCTTCCTCTGCAAGAGGTTGGTTGTGATGGGGACATCTTGTTGCCCCTAATTACTGGTGGTGGCGTGGTTCCTCCCAGGCACCGTTGAGCTGTTGATGCCTATTGCTGTTGCTATTTCTCATTTCCATCTCTGAGGAACTGAGCAGCTGCGAGCAACGAAAAGGTCTGGGGCTGTTTTGGGGCCGGGGAAGCAAGCTGTGAGTAGTGAAATGTGAGATGTTGTCAACATAGCTTTCTCCTACGTTTATCTGGCTGTACACCTCCTCTGGGGCTTGCCTGCGAGGCAGCATAGCAGCCAGGTAGCACTATTGCTCTGTGAAAATGCTGGTGTGAAGAATTAATTTTGAAAACAATGTCTTTTCTTTCAGTTGTGTTGATTGGAGACTCCGGAGTTGGGAAGAGTAATCTTCTGTCACGCTTCACGCGCAATGAGTTCAATCTGGAAAGCAAGAGCACCATTGGGGTGGAATTTGCCACCAGGAGCATCCAGGTGGATGGGAAGACGATAAAAGCACAGATCTGGGACACTGCAGGACAGGAACGATACCGCGCCATCACTTCAGCGTGAGTACTACGGCTTTCCTCAGGCCAACAGCAGAGTTCTGGCAGAGGTGGTACAGGTAAACCTCCAGGTGGAGAATGAATAAGACACACTTGGGACCTGACAGAGTCAGACCTCATTGTAGATCCAAGTCATAAGGTAGCCAATAATGACATATGATTAATATAATGAAAATCAGTTTTAGATTCTAGTGATATTTTTATAGATAAATGACAGCTTAAGTCTGGGAAATTCTGTTTGAGTCTTGTGGTTTGTTTTTTTTTTTTTTTTAACCTGCCCTCAGTGTGCTGTCTTCATCACGTCGAGTGTCATTTCTGATCGAAGCTGGGTACTGTTTTGCATGAAGTTCGGGTCTAGGCGCGGTAACTTACTGTAATGCAGGTGCTTTCTGGTGGTCTTTGCCCCCTCAATCTTGCAATTGAAGGCATTTTTAGGACAGTCTGCAGCCACAGACTCCCTTGAAATCTCAGTGAGCTGGAATTAGTCACAGCCCTGAAAATTAGGTCCAGGAGTGCACGCTGAACACCCAGTAAATAGCAAGTCACCTGTGGTAACGCTGACTGCAGCAATGGGCACGTCCCTGTGTAAAACAGCGTTGCTGAGAAGCTTTCAGTGCGCTTTGTTAGTCCAGACAGTGCCTTAATATGTAACCTCTGACTGAATTTGTTTCTACGCAGATAGTAGGCAGAAGTGTCTTTTAGAGGAAGAAAACTATTGGCAGGCCTGCTTATCCGGAACGTATTCTGATCATGGGGTTGAAATGTTAGTGTTACAGATGTATGTCGCTGTTTAAAGGTTCAAGCTTCTTCCTGAATAATGCACAGATTGAGCCGCTTATGTTAAACTTAAGGTGAGGGGAGTTGCTCTTGGTGAGGTGAATAGGGTAAGGCAAAATAGGAGAAAAATAGAAGAGCACAGACCCAAGGGAATAATCTGTAGAGAAGGAATGCAAAAGCAAATTAATGCAGGAGGAGATAAGTGGTGAGTTCAACTTGCATTTTTTTTATAATTGCTAGTGTGTTTTTTCTCCAGTGTTTTTGTGTTCTTGCTGCTGGAAAAGTTTAGCAGAAACTAAGTCCTGCGATGCTGCCTCTCCTTTTGCTGGCACAGGCTCTTGCCTGACGCAGTGCTAGGCCAGTTCAGCTTGCTAAGCCAGCAGAAGGCCAACCAGCAGGAAAAAGTGAGTGTTTCCTGCTGACTTGGTGCTGTGAATCGGTTCAGTGATATGCTGGGCAGGTGCTGGCAGAGCAGAGGAGTAATGGTGGGATTGTGTGGACAACAGGTGCGGACATCATAGGAATCCGATGTAGGTTGATGATGCTGTCTTGGGCTCTTGGCTTGAGTTGAAATGGGCTAAGACCTGCCTCAGTTTGCCCTGAGGGAGCAAACTGTTTTTAGGTTACAGGCTTGTGGATGTGTTAGTATAGCCTCGGGTCTCCCTCTCAATTTTGTAGAGGGGCAGGAGATATTTGGAAGATCAGCAACAAGTACGTTTTACTAAGGATTATCTTTCCTAGTTGGAAGATAAACTATAACTTCACAAAAACCTTCTCGTAGTGCTGATTTTTGGAATGCACCGTGAGTTTCCTTGCACTGTTTTGGTAGACTAAAAGCATCATAGCTTCTGCAGTCTCTTCTTCATTTCGTTAAATGCATTTAAATTTTCTAGAAATGCCATTAAAAACAGCATTTGGAACTTGTTTTTAGGAGATGGTTTTTAAAGGAGAAAACATAAAACAGTATTTGCATCAGCACAGCTTTCTAAATGGGAGGGAATGTTTTTAACTCTTTTAGTAGTGAACAGTACAGAAGAACCAGATATCAGGGTTGGTGCAACGCGGACAGATTTCTCTAAAGACGTGTGCCTTCCGTGGTTCCAGGTATTACCGTGGTGCTGTTGGGGCCCTTCTCGTCTATGACATTGCCAAACATCTCACCTATGAGAACGTGGAGCGCTGGCTAAAGGAGCTCAGAGATCACGCGGACAACAATATTGTCATCATGCTGGTGGGTAATAAGAGCGACCTCCGCCATCTGAGAGCTGTGCCCACCGATGAGGCCCGGGCTTTTGCAGGTTTGTAAACTGTGTTCTGGGCTGGTGCTTTCTGAACTTGTGTGTTGGTGCACGCTGGAATCACGCTATTGTTGTCCAGGACTGAACTTTTACCTTAAGTTTTATTTTGGCCTAAAAAAAAGGTATTTAAGATTTTGTAAATGAAAATACCTTGGCTTATTAAATAGTGTATGGTGGATTTCTTTAAAATCTGTTGGTAGTACATGTTTGTGAAGCGCTGTCCTTGAGCTGCCTGATATCTGAAGCATAAACATGTCCTCTAGCAAGGCTAGAAACAGTAAGCAATGTTTAGAGGAGAAAATATCACAATATAAATATAAAATATCGCAATACAAAATGTCTTTCCCTCCTTCCTAGAGGCCTAGTTCTATGGAGAACTGCAGACGAATTCTGAACCTTCTTGTAGATGGTGTAGTTTCTGCTCCAGAGCACTAATGTGTGTAGTAGTGTCATCTAGTTTCATTGAAACGCCATGATAATCAGACTTGGAGATTACCAATTGTTGGGAAAAGTCTAGTCGGTGATGTGAGCTGCTCCCTCTGCATTACTTCTCTCTCTCTTCCTTACCTTACAGAGGATCGGTCAAATATTCTTTTTGCCCATCTAGGCCAATGGACATTCAATTTACTGTTGTGTGGCTGGAAGTTTGAGCTGGAATTTAAATATACAGCTTTCAAATTCCTTCCAGGAGTATAAGCATTTTTCTGAAATCTGCTAGTAAGCGAGTACCCTGTGTTTAGTGAAGCTGCTTTGAATTTTCAAATGAACAAAAGAGCCTATATCAGTCATAACAAATTGGTAGACGCTCTGAATAGAGCATTGCTGTGATTATTTGGTTCAGCAACTTACTTTTTGCCCCTAACTTCCTACTAAGGCTGTTTTAAATATCTGATGATGACACAGGTGTTGCAGTTGCTCTGCCTGTATGCCTGTGTCTGGGCAGTACTGTGCCACTCCAGGCTGGATGTTTGGTTGCTAATCACAATTGTTAACTGTGTAGATGCATCTTTTTGCATTCTAAAAGGCAAGAAAAAAAAATAGATTGTATCACCAAGAGGTTTAGTGTAGTTTGGAGGCAGGGTCTGTTTAAGAAAGCGTAGATGTATTTATCTGGTTTGGGATGCAGAGGAGTGTTTTGACTCCCCTTTCAGCTAACATGTGTCAGCCTGTGCTCTTGCTGAAGGTACTTCTAGGAGTGATCTGTAGCCAGATGGGAATAACATTGTGCGAGGCTGGAGAAAACGTACTGCTTGACTAAACAAGGAGTGCAGTGAGGAAAATATTCTCATGCTATGGAGAGGCAGTGGTCAGAGGTGCTGCTGCTGAAGGGCTTGCAGCTGATTAAGTGGTGCACCTAATTGTTCCCATTGTAACTGGGGGGGGGGGAGGGAGGGGGACCTAGGTCTTGGCTGACTTGGCTTAAAAAAAATAAAGGTGAAAACCCCAAATAAAAGTGAAATAAAGTGCTTTTGAAGTTCTTAACCGAACCACTTGTTATTTATTACAGAAAAAAATAACTTATCTTTTATTGAAACTTCTGCTCTGGATTCAACAAATGTAGAAGAAGCCTTCAAGAACATCCTTACAGGTATGGTTTGGATTGAGAGGACCTGCTGAGGTAGTGAACCTTTTTCATGGGCACTGTTTGCAGTTATCAAGACTGTTTTGAAAATGAATGTTAGGAATGCTGGGAATGATGATTTGTTTGCAAACCACCTAATCTTACCTCGTGTTCCTGCTCTCAAACCCCACGTGCCTTTCTGCCAAAGAATCTGGAGATGTTCTAGGCTCCTGATCTTGTCATTGCAGTTGGTTTGTTGTAAGGACACGAGTAGTTCTGTGCCAGCACAAAACCTAGCTGGTAAAGCCCCAGCCATGCTAGGAAGTTAAATGTTCCGGAGTGTTCTTCCGCACTGCAGCGGACTGGTATTTTTGTCCTGACTACTGAGCTTTTGTTCTTAGCTGATGGCAAGGGCTGCATGCAGCCACGCACCAACAGTGCAGTGGTACGCAGGCTGCCTTCTGGGAATGTCCCCTAACAGTCCCAGGAACTGTCTGCGAATGTGATAGCAGTCACAGGCCAAAATGAGGCCAAGGATCCCGATTTCCTCTGCCCAGGAATGTCCCTCGGCATGTGTTACTGGTGTAGATGAGTGCATGGTGTCCGGTTGCAATTTCAGGACTTGCTGTGGGAATACCACATGGCTTATGCAGTGGGTCCACCGTGCGTAGTATCAGAGGTACTCCAGGTAGTAGTATTATTCTACTTGCCAAGCCCCAGTCTGAAAGAGGACAGAAGCATTTCCATCCCTTTAGGTGGGACTTGTTGCCTGCGTGTATTTTCTTGCTCCTGGAATAAGGGAGTGCCCTATTGCATGAGACCTAGGAGTCACCAGTAAAGCTTTATTACTGTAGATACACCAAGTCCTCCGTGCTGTACTAGGCAAAAAAAAAGTGTGGGGGGGAAGGAATGATGAAAGGCATGGTGAAAGCACTTCCGCTGATTAGCTCACAGGGGTTTCCAGCTGGTGTTTTGCAAACTTAAGCTGAGCACTTATTTGGCCTCTGGAAGAGTGCAGCTCAGTTTTATGCTAAATACAACACGTGGGGAACTTGCTGTTTTCTTGACAGTGAGGTGGGCCCAGAAGTATGAATTGTATGGTCAACGGGTAGCAGAAGGAAGAAGGATGTATACTGGGAGGTGTGTAGGCTGCAGGCTGTGAAAGTGGGAAGCACACAG
This sequence comes from Anser cygnoides, assembly GCF_040182565.1. Lineage (NCBI taxonomy): Eukaryota > Metazoa > Chordata > Aves > Anseriformes > Anatidae > Anser > Anser cygnoides. The sequence goes on along the minus strand of NC_089899.1, from coordinate 4,353,116 downwards.
AGCAAGAGAGATGCTTAAGATAACTGCGCTGAGATAAGCAGTGCTTACTTGGGGTGACTTCTTGGGGTGTAGTTGGGTGGGTACCTTCTGCAATGGGTCTGGCCTGATCCTGCTCTCACTTCAGTTAGCCGTTAGTTTGCATGAGGCGCTGGAGCGTGTCAGCACTGCGTGCTCGAGCGCTCTGTCTTCCAGGGGACGTATGATTTTGGCACCGCTCTGAAGTGACTCTCTGCATTTGGGTAGCTCAGTGCCCGAGCTAATCCTTGGAAGCAGAGTCCTGGGAACCGTGGTGCAGGTACATCCGAGCATGTTTGAAGGAAGCCAGCGTGGGCCTGCAGGAGGACTGCTGAGCTGGAGCTAACAAACCCCAATAACCTCGAGCATCTCTGCTGTCAGAGACTCTGCCTTCCACTGTGTTCTGCAGTAGTCATATTATGAGGAATTCTGTGCTGAGGGATAGTCTGGCACCTTTTTTTTAACGGATAAGGAGGAATTTAGTCTATAGCTCCACTTCCTGTTAGTCCAGTCTCAAAATGCTATTTGATGTGACAGGGAAGTTACCTGTTGATGTTTGAAAGCATAGCCTTCCACTCCTAAAAGTAGAATTGGAAGTAATGGGTAATTAGCAAAGAATTTTTAAATTTCAGCTTGACTTAAGTAGGAAGAGAGCTGTCAAAGAGGCATTGGATTACTGTTCTACCTCTGTCTGCCTCATGCAGTGTGGATCTTTTCTTAGAGGGGAGAAAATTCCATACAATTTGTCAGCTTGTTTGTACTCTCTCTTCAAAAGCTCTTTAAGATCAGTGGCATGGACACTTGGCGAGGTCCGGTTCCTGGCTTTTGCTTACCATAGCTGAGTTCTGGGAGGATAAACTATTTCTGTGTTCTCACCCCTATATGCTGTTTGGTGAGGTTATGCCTCATTTACACGTCCTACCGCATCTCAAGGTGAACATTTGCTGAGCTTTATTGTGATGAGATACTGGTTTCAGGTACATGAGAAGGAGCCTTTGTTCTGGTGCTGCTTGGGTATCAGGAAGTGTCTGGTATATGTTGGTTGTTGGACGCTGACCAAAGAATGGGCTTTTTATTACTGGTCCTTGATTATAGACAAATGAGGACCTGTTACCGGGAAAACAGCTGAGTTTTAACACTGAATTCTGTAGGTGAAACCTGAATTCTCTCTCAGGCTTGTTTTGCAGAGGTGCAGGGGTAAGCAGGGAGAAGGGGATCGGTGCTGGTGCTGGGTCTGGTGCTGGCCAGCTCTGCTGATACCAAAAGCGTGTTGCAGTGAGAGGAAGATGACCAAGAAGAGTCAGGCAGGAGAAAAAATGATAGCTAAGCTGCTTCTAGAAGTTTTTTTTAAAAAAAAAAAAGGCATAGCAGACTTAAAATTGGTTACATTCTGCTGCCCAGCAAGATTTGGATGTTATCAGAGCTGCTGGTGAAGTAACTGGAGGATATTGCTGTTGAGACAAAGCTGTAGAGAAGAGAAGACCGCTTAGGGCCTGAGCTCTTGTGCAGGGCAGCCCTGAGAGCAGCCGCATTGCTTATCTGTGACGCTTGGCTGGACGTGAGGCAGCCTGCCTGGTGCTGAGATGGTATCGGTGGGGTCGGTGCTCTGAGCACGGTTCAGCCGTCACCATCCGTCCTGTGCTTTTCTTGCAGTGTTGTCCCAAGACTGACCCTGGGTAGAGAAGATGGCCAAAGGTTCTTCTAGGAGAGAGCTGTCCAGTACTGTCTTCTGTAACAGATAAGATGCTTCAGGAGCCAGAACTTGAGCTGAGGTCAGGCCTGGGCAAACTGAACTCAAGACACGGCCTCTTGGCAGCATCCTGGGCTCCCAAGGGTGCTGAAACTGGCCAGCTGAGGTACAGTGGGGATGTAGCTAGTGTGGCTGAGCAGTCCCAAAAAGGCTGTTCCTACCTGGGGGGGAATCATCCCCCTGAGGGAGGAAAAATAACAAAAGAAAATGTGCTGTGCAGAGCAGTGAGCTGGGAGAGACCATGGTGAACTTGAAGGAGGGAAAGGAGCAGCAGGACAGGAGTTTCCTTACTGGCCACCGGTTTGAAGGAGGTTTTGGTAATAACTCTGAACAGCTATTATTAAAATACACCACTGAGCACAGAAGAGAGTGGATGTCATAGTCTCTCCTTTTCCCTGACAGCAAAAAGGGGCTGAAGGGAGCTGGTGGCAACGGGATCAGTCTTGGGTTAAAAGATTCCATTTTAAACAGGGTAAATACGTGCAGATTCTTTAAAATGCAAACAAAAAAAAACCACCCAAACAAAGCTCCACAATCCCCCGTGATTTTTAATCTTTGATAAAGACTTGGCTGTTGCTGTTTTGAGGCTGTGGCTCTGTGAATGTGACCATAATATTTACCGCAGACTTCCAGGGAGGTGCTTGCCCTTTTCCTGTGTTACAATGGAGGGAAGTTGGAACGAGGACTTAGCCAGCGAAATAAATGATTTAAAAATATTTCAACTCGAATTATTTTTACTGACTCTGCAGTTGAAATGGTTTGTTTCGGAAAGCTAACCTGGCGGTCTCTCTTCAGTAGTTATGACTTCGTGAATCTCTGTGCTTTTGGGCATAATCTGAGTCAAAGAAATCAATTCTTTCAGGAAAGGCCTTTTCAGATCAGTATGGGGCCTTATGGAACCTTGTGTCTTTGTTACTGCCATAGGTGGGAAAAACGAATTGTTACAGAGAGGAGCAAGCGTTTCTGTCATTTGGTGGGGACGGCTTGCCAGAAGCTAAAGGGTGAAATAGATACTGTCATTGCCGCTGCATGGTGATGTTTTGCAAGCATCCTGTTGAATAATGTTTTAGGTAACATTGCCAATTTTTATCAAAAAAAAAATCTCCTGTTTTAGAAAGGAGCATTCCTGCTCCTTTCTCATTTAACAAGCATTTTAATAATATCCATGTTCATGGAATCATTGAAAAGAACATAGGAAGTAGCTGTCGTGGAAGACAGTGAGGAATCTTGTGTTGATAATCTTTCCAGACAGAACTGGAGTATCCGTTACCGAGCTGGAAAGTCGGCCAGATGTTACACTGCACAGCTGGTCAGACCCGATTCCTTTTCACGGTTCCCAAGTTAAAATCTTCTCGTTCCTGGGTTCAGCCATCTTCACTGACAGCTTGCTGTGAGATGTGCACGTGCTCTGTTGAAGAGAGTCTCCTCCTAGGCTCTAACAAGTCTGTTCTCATTTCAGAAATCTACCGCATTGTTTCGCAGAAGCAGATTGCAGATCGGTCTGCACATGATGAGTCTCCTGGCAACAACGTAGTCGATATCAGTGTCCCACCAACCACCGACGGACAGAAATCCAACAAACTCCAGTGCTGTCAGAACCTGTGACCTCCTGTAGATGACTCTTGTGCCCCTCACTTCGTCTGTGCTTCATTTAGAAACTTGTGTGCACTTCTTTATCTCCTGTGATTCAGTGACTCCCTCTTCCCTCCTTTACCCCATCCCAAGCTCCTCCTTTCATCTTAGAGCTTTAATTGTAGGGCTAACATTCCCTTGCCTCTGAAATCCCCTTGAATGTGATGACTTTTGGGCTTGAAATGTTGGCACTGATCTGATAGACATGTTTGTGTTGGAACATCTGCTGCTGGATATTATCCCATGAAACGCTCTCCTCAAATGGTTCTGGGTTTTCTTTCTGGGAGAGAAGCCATGGGGACTTGACTGTAACAGTTGAAGAAATAACTACATTTAGGTTACAAGGTTTTTTTTCCTCCCATAGTCAGATTTTTCTCTCACGTTTCTGTAAACATAGGGGAGAAATTAAAAGAAAATAGCTATCCTACCAAACGCTCTGTTTTCTGTCCTGATAAGGTCTCACAGTGAGGTTTTAGTGGCTGCACACGCATAAGAAAGGTGTTGAAAATAACATTACTTAATATGTAATTACCCCTAATACAGTTAGTCTGGCTGTGTAGTTTACCGTTTCCTGCTTGGGAAATCTTTCTCTTATCCTTGTTTTATTTGGGAACAATGAAGTATGTCTGCATTGCTTTTTCTGCCACCATGAATGCCTGTGCTGCTTATGCAGGCTTTATGAAGTGGTTTAATATTTATTCATGGCTTATGTTAATCAGTTAACATTATTGTACAGTAAGTGCCAGCATATTCCTTTGAAAAAAAATGTTTGCAACCTGTACAAGTAGGCTTATTTTGTACTGTAGATCAGTGTCTGAAAGCAGGATCTTCTCTAGTTCCAGAATTTTTTTGCATGCTGCTTTTTCTCTAGATCTCCCCTACCCTGTTTTGAGTGAGTGAAGCAATATTTTCATGTCATGTATATACCTGCACTTGTAAGGGTTTGGTTGTTGTTAGAGAAACACAATACTTTATACATTTTGTAAAACTTCCGCAGAACCATAGCATCTGGAACTTTCTTTTCATGATCTTTCACTATTGACCTTGTGCATAATCTTCTTGACCTTTACTAAAAAGCATAATATTAATATTTCACTTAACTACTAACCTGTTGTTTCCCTCTTATTCTGTTTTACTGAATTGCGAACTGTAATTCTCAAATGATTGTACTTCACCTGATGTAACAGACCTGTCATCAGCGGGGTTAACTACTATAATATTTTGTTTTGCTGAATGGGAAGAATGTTATCACAACTTCATGTAGTCAGTCTCTTGCTAGCTTGTGAAAATTCTCTATGATGATGGCTTTTCATCATTCACTAGCTCTTACACTTGCATCCCTCCAGTAACCACTGAATGTTACGGTGAGGCAATACTGGGTGAAATGACCTAAAGGAAGCGTTGGAGGCGATCTGCTGCTCTCTGAAGGCTAGTGAAGCAATTTGCAGTGAATTTTTGCTCTGTATTCTTCCAGATTTGGAGAATGTGCCTCACTTGATGAATCCTACCTGCATGTTAGTGAGTTGAAGTATTTTCTGATACAAAGCAAATATGAAACTGTAAATTGTGCTTGAAGGGGAAATCTGACATTCCAGTCTCAACTGTTCTGTCTGGTTATGTAATAAAATTAAGGGCGGTTAACTCTGATGGCTTTTCTTTTATAAGATTTCCAGACCGATGCCTTCAATTGTGTAGTGTATGCACCTAGAGGGCTGTGGTTCAAAGCGAAGGCGGTGCCTACCATTTCCACTTCTTAGCTTTGTTCAGAGGATACGCTCAAGACGAAGGGCTGCATGCTTGCAGCCTAATCCCGCTGAATGATGGCATGAATTCCTCTTTCGACATCACAGGAATCTGTCCTAAGGGTGTCCCAGTACAGGAAGCACTTTTGAGCACTTGGTATTTACTTCAATAACATCCTCTTGGGATAAACTGCAGCAAGTGGGAGCTGGAAACTTTTTTTTTGGTGGTCCTAGACCATGCAGTCCGTATTTAGAAGGGTGAGCGCAGCATCAGGGAGAGGGAATGCGGAGATACTGAAAATCTTTCCTTTAAGAGCAGGTGGCCATGGGAGGAGCTGGGCTCCTCAATTGTTGAACAAAACTTCTCATAAATGAGTTGAATAGTGCGAATAATCATGCAGTTGAGGAGACTTCTAGTCCAGGGTGACTTGTTTATGTGTTTACTTTGCAAATCCTGTTCTTGACATGGAGTTTATGGAGTTGATCCGACTGATGTAAGAGGTTGAGAAGCAGGTTGGCCGTTTCCGGGCCTCTTCAAAGAAATTTTCTTTGGTCTTTGACTTTATGGGAGGTTCTAAACTGTGTCTCAGAGCCCCAACAAAAAAGTTAAGTTCTGTTAAATTGTGTGGGTACTGAAGAGACCCCGCACAACTTTGTGCGTTGACCAAAGCCCTCGGATTGCGGGAGGGGCTGTGGAGGCGTGGATCTTGGACCCGTGCCGCTCATGCCGGGAGGTGAGGGCTGTCTCCAACTGCTGCCTCCTGCTGCAGGACTGTGTTGTGTCAGGGACTGGTGGTTTGTCGTATCGGGGACCGGTGTGTCCAAGGTGTGGGATGCACGTGTGCGTGGGTACGTGTACACACGTGCACGCCCATTGCCTTTGTGAGCACTGGAAGTGAGGTGGGGGTTGGTCTATTCTCCCACGTGCCTGGTGACAGGATGAGGGGGAGCGGGCTAAAGTTGTGCCAGGGGAGGTTTAGGTTGGATATTAGGAAAAACTACTTTACCGAAAGGGTTGTTAGGTGCTAGAATGGGCTGCCCAGGGAAGTGGTTGGGTCACCATCCCTGGAGGTCTTTAAGAGACGTTTAGATGTAGAGCTTAGGGATATGGTTTAGTGGAGGACTTATTAGGGTTAGGTCAGAGGTTGGACTCAGTGATCTTGGAGGCCTCTTCCAACCCAGCTGCTTCAGTGGTTCCATCAGCTGCGGTCACCCCTGGAGCAGGGGCCGGCTCCCAGCTCCTTCGCTGCTCCCCAGGCTGCTGGGGGGTTGGGGTGGGTCCGCCTGGCCCGGGCACGGGGCTGTTAGTGCCGAGGGGAAAAGGAGCGCGGGCCTGGTAAAGCCCCCTTGCCCTGCACACGGGAGGCAGCTGCTCCTGAGCTCGGCACGCTGCCGTCCCGCTTTGCCCTTGCGGCACCGAACCCTGGTGGTGGCCCTGGGACCGCGGGGAGGGCGGGGAGCGCTCCTGGGGAAGGCGGAGCTGCCGAAGGAGCTCTCCCGGAGGCGCCACCCTTCAGCCAGGCTTTCCTGCTGGGAGAGCAAAGGAGCGAGAAGCCGCCTCGCCTGGCTCCGGCGCTGCGGCCTCGGGGGGGGGCCGGGGCCGGGGCCGCGGGGGGACCGGGGCCGGGCCCCGCCTGCCCGGGGCTCGCTCGGAGCCCGAGCGGGGGGCGTGGCCTCGCCCATTGACCCCGTAGGGGCGTGACCCTGACCCCGCCCCCTAGGGGCGTGGCCTCGCACCCTGACCCCGCCCCCTGGGGGCGTGGCGAGGCGCCTTGGGCGGGGCTATCCCGCGGGGCGGTGCCGCGCGCGCCCTCGGCCGGCAGGGGCGTGGCCCCGCCCCCTCCCCCCCCCGAGCCGTGCCGCTATTGGCCGCCGCCTGTTGCCAGCGTGGTCGCGTCGCGGCGCCGGCGCCCGCTCCGCGCGGCCCATTGGTGGGGGCGGGGACCCGGCGTCAGCGCGGCGCGGCGCGGGGATTGGCGGGCCCGGGGGGGGGGCGGGCGGCGCCGCCGCCGCCTGCCGTGAGGGCGGGGCCCGGGTGGGCGGGGCCCGGCGGCCGCAGGAGCCGGCGATGGGGCGGCGCGCGCCGCGCTGAGGGGCCGCGGGCGCCGGGACCGCAGGTACGGGGCGGGGGGGGCGGGGGGCGGCCGGGGGCTGCGGGCGGCCTCGGGGCGGCCCCGTCGGTGGCTGCCGGCCGCCCCCGGGCCGAGGCGGCCGCACCGGGTTCGGGGCTGGCTCCGGGCCCGGCGCTGAGCCCCGCACCGGGGGGGGCGGAGGCTCCGGGCAAGCCCGGCCCGGGGGGTCCCGCACCCGCGGGGCTGCGCCGGGCGCCGTCGGGGGCCGGTCCCGGGGGCTGCGAGCGGCTGTCGCGGAAGGGGGGGGGGGGGGGGGCTCGAAATGGGGCCCTGGGGCCGGGTTTCCTCCTGCCCCGGTTCTCGCTGCGGAGCCGCTTTGAGCTGCCGAGCCCGGCGGGGCCTGCGCGGCCCCGGGGAGCTCCCGGCAGAGGCCTCCCGGCGGGCCGAGCTCGGAGGCCCGGCGGAGCTGCGGGGCTCGCCGCGGCCGTGCCGCGGGGCCCGGGCTTCTCCCCCGGCGGCGTGAGGCTGGAGCTCGGCGCCGACTCCCCCGGAGCCGGAGCCCCGAAGTTTCTCCGTCTCGTTTCAACCGTTTCATTTTTTATTTTTTTTTATTTTTTTTTTTTTGCCTTGGCCTCTCAACCGCTGGCGACGGAGGCCAAAACTGCTGCTTCACGGCGTGCGTCCGAGGGGCGAGCCGGTGGCTCGCGCGGAGGAAGGCGGCCGTGACATCGGGGGTGCTCTCAGCGGCCTGGAAAACCTTCGCTCCCGTCAAGCCGAGCGCGTTCTCTGCCTGCTGGGGAGACCGAAAAAAAAAAAAAAAGAGCCGCGGGGCCGTCTGTGGCTGAGGCTGCTTTCATCTGGGCATCTCGCGGCTGACGGCCCCGGGCTGTGCGCGGGAGGGGGGCTCAGCGGTGCCGGCAGCGGTGCCCCGTATTTTCTTTAGGGCTCTGATTCTTCTGCTCCTCCCTTCTTCCACCAAGCGTTCCTGTGCACCTTTCCCTTCCGATGTGGTTTCCAGCACTTTCTCCGTCCTCCAGACCTTTTCCAGACTTGCTGAGAGTCCTTGTGATGCCGCCGTGGTAGGTCAGCTCCGATGGCCGTGGCCAGTCCCCTTCGCCCTGCTCGCAGGGACGTACAACCCTGCGTGGCTGTCAAGCTTGCACATGCACGGAGTAATCCGTCTAGCAGCTGGATGTTAGCCTTGTCTTTCCAAAGCTTAAGTGTCTGAATACATTTTTTGCGTCTCCAAAGGATTATGGAGACAGCTGCAGGGGAGAGTGGAGGACCAGAAAAGCCCTGGTTTCCCAGGTGCACTTGAAACCCTGATGGTAAGGAGCCCTTCAGAAAGAGAGGATTGGAAGGAGAGGAGCTGGGACTGGAAAATCCCTTTGTCACATGCAGCGCAGCAGTGAATTAAATAACCCAAACCGAGGATGCCAGGTCCAGCTTCCCCCAGGCGTGGGCTGGAGCGTTACAGGCCAGCCGTCCAGTGGGCCGGGTGGCACAGGAAGCCTGTGCTTCACGTGTGTACCGTGGATGTTGAGTACCAGCTGTGAAATCTGGGTTGTCTGTGGGGCTCTCTAATCAACACCGCTGGCATTATTGAAGTAATAAGTGGAAACAGAAAAAAAGCGATAGAAGTGGTGGTTTCTTGTTTCTGTTGTGCTTGGCTGTGTTCGTTTTTTTTTTTTTCTTTTTTTTTTTTTTGCTGTGGAATTGCACTGAGGCTGCAGACTGAGGTCACCCCGTGCTGGACACCAAGGAGACCGAGCAGAGGAGCAGTGTTACAAATGTACTAATCGTAAACAGCTTCTGACAGAGCTCTTGCCTTAATAGATGCTGGAAGAGGGGCTTTCTCGTTCTAGGTTATTGATGCTGGCCTGGATCAAGCAAGTGGAGGACGCGATGTTTCCCCGGGAGGAAGTTGCAGAGATTCCTTCAGACAGCATGGCCAAAATCAACCCCAAATGCTTCCAGCACGATCTGGGAACTGGGGAAGTAGAGGCTGGATATGGGCTCTGAGAGCCTGAGGAGGGACTGCTGCAAGTCCTCACCGTGTGACTGCCTGTAGTAGTTCTGCAAGCTGAGATACAAAGTATAATGTAAATTTAGGGGCTTTTGTCTCTGTTGTTTAAAATATCTTAGCTTCTTACTCGAAAAAACGCAGAACCTTTCCTTAGAAGATGAAGGGAGGAATCAGGCGTCGTGAACTATAAACTACAGGATGAGTTTGTTTTTCCCCTACTTGACTTTGACTCAGTTTTGAATATTTGGAGATTTCAGAGTTTCCGTTTTATAAACTGTTCGCTCATTTTCCTCTTGGAGTCGAGTTTGTAACTGGTGTGTTTTTTCCACCCCCCAGTTTTATTTGCTCTAGGTAGCTTGTGCTTGGGTGCTCTTAGCTCAGACTCTCCCCACGGGCGAGAAGGGATCTCCATGTACCTGCGTTTGTCCCCCTGAAAACACGCTCACTGCTTCCAGGTTAGTAAGGAAGAGCCCCGCGGTGCCTGGGAGGTGAGAGAGGAGCCAGGTGAGAAATCAAGGGGGTCACAGGCAGAGCTGAGCGTGGCACAGGATTGATGCGAGGGCTGGGCAGGCAGCTCCCGTGCGGTTTGTGTCGAGCGGCTTTCCTTGGTGCCGACCTGCAGGGTTGCCCCGTGCTGGGCCAGCAGCGCGCTCTCCGCCGGCCCAAGCCCCAGCTCCGTCTCTCCCTGCTCTGTGCTGGCCGTGACAGCGGCAGCACCGCTCCCCGCGGAGGACGTGGTCCCGCTGGCTGCGTCGTGCTCGTGCTGTGCTTGCCATCGTTGGAGCGGCTCTCGTCTCTGGCACGGCAGCGCTACGAACGCCAACAAGAGCCCCTCGGCCACTCTCCGTGGTGGGCCAGCTCCGGTCATGTAACTGGTAGGTGTTACGAGGGCTCTGCGCGCCGGTGGCAAAATGCAGGGTGGCAAAATCCTGAAGGCAAGGACTGATGAAGCATCTCGGGGGAGGGACTGAGCCATTCGTGTCCTCTTGTAAGCAAGCAGCCCGCGCTGGCCTGGGCCTCTCTGGGGTGAGCAGCGACCTGTGATCTGTCCCCACCTGCAGTCAGAACAGGCACCTCTACGTCTTCCCTTCCAGATTTTCAACTCTCAACTCCAATTTTCAATTTCTCAACGTGCCGGTTTCCGATCAAACATGGGGTGATTAAGTGTGGTTAACCTCAAGGACAGGCACGGGAAAGGCTCTTGCAATGTTAATCAGCTGTCGTGAAGTCAGTGATAGACGGAAGGAAACATTTTCCTGCTGTTCCCCAAAAGAGGGTGTTTTTTCAGAGGAGCAAGGAGCAATGCTGCCTTGGTCGAAGTGTCAAGTACAAACAAATGAAACGTGCTTTCTAAAGCACTTCTCCTCAAGGAGGGGAATGAAACAAGCTCTTGCAGTCTCGCTTTAACACCTATGGTTTTGTTTGAAGCTTTGGTGTCTTTAGCCCTGTTTCAACCAAAAGCTTTGAGAGGGGTGGGAGGGGAAGGTGCTGTCAGCAGTTTGCAAGGTAAACCGAAGTTCTGGACTGTTCTCAACTTTTATTTCCTCCAAATTTTTTTGTACTTCCCTGCAGACAATTCGGTCAAGGCCTGTGTCTCCAGAAGAACCAGAAATGCAACCTAAGCAAAATATCGCAGACTTAAGTGGGGGAGAGAGAGACTGGGATTTTGCAGCACTGGTATCAACAGTGAAGTTTCCCTTCAGAATTGAGGAGGGAAGATGTAGCAGGAAGGAGCAGGCGAAAGGGAGACGCTGGTGAAGTCAGCACAGAGCAGCTACTCCTCCTTGGGTGGCCGTGGGGACAGAGGATGCTCACGGCTGGTGCCTGCTCTGGGGCTCTTCAGGTGCGGAGGGCTGGGTGCTGTCTTTGCTGGAAAGCTCTTTGGAGACTGAGCTTGCTAAAGAGATTTGCACAGTGAAATAGCAAGGTCGAAAAATATAAATAGGCAAGTTAAATTCCAGATCAGATATCTGCGCGCAGATCAGCGTGCTGCCTGGTTTCGAGCGGTGGCTGCATGCTGGCGTGAGCAGTTGGTGCGATCTCTCCTGAGCAGGGCTGCTGCGTGCTGGCAGGCGGCTTCTGCCAGCTCCAGTTTGTCTCCAGGCAAAGCATTATTAATTGTAAAACAGTGTAAGTGGTGCTTTATAAACCAAGAAGGAGGACGCTGAGGCGAACGCAAGTTCTGGCACAGGATTCCCAGTCCCAAAATAATGTTTTGCATCCTTCTGAGTAATGATTGACCGACCCAACGTTGTGTGGGCGCTTCCGTGTTGATCTGGTGCATGCGTTACTGCTACAGTAAAGTGTTTTTTTTTCTTTTTTTTTTTTTTCTGGTATATTGCCCAGAGCTGGAAAATCCATTTGTTCTGAGTAAAATTGAAACTGCCTGGGAGGTGACTGCACGGGACAGGGGAGCCATTGAGCTTTGGCGTCGCTGCAGATGCTGCCTCTCTTTAACGGGGGAGCTCTCTGAAGCTCTCGGGATAGGAAGCAGGAGCATTCATGCATTGTTACTGCTGTTATTTTGGTACAAGTCCGAGGTGCAAAGGGAAATGAGAGGCCACCTAGCTCCGGTGCCTTCACAGGCAGCACTGCTCGGCAGGAGCAGGGATGTGCTGGCGGGTAGCCGGGGTTTGTTTTCCCCCCTGAAAAGTAACGCTTCTGCAAGCCTTGCTTTGTGGGCATGATAACCCATGTGTTTTTCATCCTGGTTTGTGATTTAAATAAAACTTTCAAGCCTTTCTAAAGCATCTTCCCCTACAGAAAGGGAATAATAAGATGCAGGGGGAGGTGGGAATAGAGTCTGTACAGTTGCATTATGTAGTGAATCATGCTGCTGTTCACCTCTTAAAAACTGATGGCCTTTGAATACTCCGAGGAGGAGCAGGTGTTTCTCATGTCCCAGCTTGTTTTCGATTGTTTCCTTATGAAACTTGCTATTAAAATGGCTGATTTTTGGTTGGAGATACCCTCTGCGACGAATTTTCTCTGAATGTTGCAATTCATTTTTCCAGATGTTGGTAATTAAAGAGCAGTAAACTTTCCTTTCATACGGTCTTGGGGCAGATAACAAGTCTCAGAAGATCGGAGATAACTTTGTTCGTTTTGGCACTCCAGCTGTTAGGCACGGCCTGATCTTTCCAAAGTACAGCTTGTAGCAAGAAAAAAAGTCATCCTTTAGGCTTCTCATTTTTATACTGATTATTTTCCAGCATCTAAGCTTGAATCTTTTGCTTTGGTTTGAATACTGAGTAACATATATTATTGCCTAATATAACGTATATTAGGCAACGCTCTGCTGAAATAGTTTGGGTAACGAACCAGAACGTGAAAGACACGATGCATACCCCAGTCCCTGGGCTAGCAGGAGCCCTGCCGTGTTACAGGAGACCCATCCCTACAGACTTACATGAAAATGAGGGCCCACCTAAGGGGGAGCCCAGGGAGTACCACGGGATAGTCACGGTGTGGGTTTCATCACTGCCGGTCACTGACCTGCCCGTGTTTGCTAGGCGGGTAATCTTTTTTCTTTTTTTTTTTTTTTACCAGAAGGGAATAGAAATCAGCTCACAGAATCGCAGAATGGTTTGGGTTGGAAGGGGCCTTAAAGACCACCTTGTTCTACCCCCCCGCCATGGGCAGGGACGCCTCCCACCAGCCCATGTTGCTCAAAGCCCCATCCAGCCTGGCCTTGAACACCTCCAGGGATGGGGCAGCCACAGCTTCTCTGGGCAGCCTGTGCCAGGGCCTCACCACCCTCGGAGTAAAGAATTCCTTCCTAATATCTAATCTGAACCTACCCTATTTTAGTTCAAAGCCATTACCCCTTATCCTATCGCTACACCCCCTGACAAGAGTCCCTCCCCAGCTTTCCTGCAGCCCCTTTAGGTACCGGCAGGCCGCTGTAGGTTCTCCCCGAAGCCTTCTCTTCTCCAGGCTGAACAACCCCAACTCCCTCAGCCTGTCCTCATTGCAGAGCTGCTCCAGCCCCTTGATCATCTTGGTGACCGTCCTCTGGACTCGTTCTAATACGTCCCTGTCCTTCTTGTGCTGGGGGCCCCAGAGCTGAACGCAGGGCTCCCGGTGGGGTCTCACGGGAGCAGAGCAGAGGGGGGCAATCCCCTCCCTCACCCTGCTGGCCACGCTGCTTTAGATGCAGCCCAGGATACGGTTGGCTTTCTGTGCTGCAAGCACACATTGCCGGCTCATGTCGAGCTTCTCGTCCACCAGCACCCCCACGTCCTTCTCCTCAGGGCTGCTCTCAATCCATTCTCCACCCAGCCTGTGTCTGTGCTCGGGATTGCCCCTGACCCAGATGCAGAACCCTGCACTTGGCCTCGCTGAACCTCATGAGGTTCTCAGAGGCCCATCCCTCCCTTCCAGCTCGTGACATCGTTTTTCTCTGTGGAAAAAAAATAAAATAGAATCACATTCTTTGGTACGCTGTGTTGTCGTCTGTGTTTGGAAGACAAACGTGTTCACCATCAAACCACGGTATAAATGGTCAAGACCGTGGAGAGCTTCTAGAATATATCCGGGTAGGAGCTGGCCCAGAGAGGGCAAGTTTTGATCATTGGTGCCCAGCAAGAGCCTGGTGAGTGAAGGCTTGCGTTCCTGTTTCATTTCTGGTGAGCTGAGTTGTTGTCAATGGTGCAGGGCAGCTGAGTCGAGTCCCTTACGGAGGCAGATAAAATGCAAATATGACAGAAGCGCAAGTCCCAAACAGCTGCTTCCCAGAAGCTTCCAACGTCCCCCTGGGTGTGACACGGTGAAACCCGGAGGGCTGTGTGAGCGTTAAACCCGGAGGGCTGTGTGAGCGGGTACCGCACAGCGCCTCGGCCTGGGTGTTTTGCTGTTAAAGGTGCAGGAGGAAGTTGTGCCCGGTGCGAAGCTTTAATAGAGGGTTCACAAGTTCCCAGGACTTTGTCCCTTGATATTTTTGTTTATTTTGTTTTGAGCCTAGGATCGGGTTTGGCCCGTGACGGACTGATTCCCAGCACTGCCCCGCTGGCATCGTCTGAAGAGAAAGTTAACGCTGAAGGTCTTACGGCACCTCCTTTAACTGCGACTCTCAGCGAAACGTTGCAGGCAAGGCAGGAAATTGAGAAGCTGCCTGGGGAGCGAAATGCTTTCCTGTGTGCCGTGTTACAAAATCCTACGGTACTCCGGGAGGTATTGTGCGGCGTCAGGTTTTATTTTGTGTTGGGTTTTATGGCATGAAACGTCCTCAGTGCCACTTTTCGCACTCGAGGAGGGCGCTCCTCGCACCCTCGCTCGTCCGGCTGTTGCCTTCAGAGCTTCTGGCTCCCGAGATTTCTTCCCAAGTCCTGGGCTGTGCAAGAGTAGCGCTGAAACTGCAGAGCCCCCTCCTCTGTGTCTGAGGGCACGTCTTGTGAAGCTTTAGAGCGATCTTCAGCTGATGGATCAAGCGCGGGCAGATCTTGCTTTTCGGGCGCTTTAAAGCATTATTCAGCAGACCTTCAGGGTAACTCTTGGGAGTCAGATGGATGATGAACCAGGACTTGTACTTTTTTTAAAGAACAAAGCGATGCTGCTGTCTTCAGCCCTCAGCAGAGAGTATGTTTAAACAAGCAAAAATAAAAAACAAAGCCCTGCAGCAGCTTGGGGCTGATTGTTGGTTTTATTTGGATTTCTGCTTGTTTGCTTCTGCAGATTAAACCAGTTCTGCAGCTGTTTAAAAGCAGCTGGGAGCACTTCAGACCGCTCATCCCATCCGTCCATGCATGTACTTGGTGGCAGTGCCTCGAGGTGGCAAAGGGAGCGATCCTTTGTACTGACTCCCACGACAAGTTTGAGTTTAGGCAGTCATGGGGCCCCAGGATTTGGGAAATCCAGTTTTTTTTGTGGTGAAAAGGAAAGCATTGGTGTTTGAAAACGCCCTGCAGCAAGTGAAAACCTCTCACTTCGCTGATGACATTTGTAAGATCATATGATTAGAAAACCAAGTGTCTGCAATCCCAGGTTAGATAAAAACTGGTCTGGAAAGGCAAGCTGGGAAGCCTTGCTCCTGGGGGTTAAAAGTAAGCTTGCAAGAGCAGTGGTTGGATCTGTGGCCATCTGCACACAAAGAATCTAATGGGTTTCTAGCTAAATTAAAAAAAAAGAAGACAAAACAACAAACATTACTTGTGTACAGATGAGTGGGTTATGTTGCCTCCAACTTGGTTATCTCCTGACGTTGCTGTAGCGTGGTGCCAGATCTTGGGTAGTGTCATCAGGGAAAGGGACTGCCTGGGGAGAGGAGCAGCCTTGGCTGCTGGCAGCATTGCCCGGAGGTGGGCTTTCTTTTCTTCTTGGTGGAGACGTTCCAGGGAAGCGATCAGCTTGTAAGATCACTACAAAAGCTGGTGCGTGTGAGCAGCACCCGAAGGAGGTGGAGCTGGTTCTAGTTCCAGTTTGCTCTGGATCCCATCAGAGCTTCAAAACTGCTCCAAGGCTTTACACCGGTTGAGATATTCATCACGTAGACAAGCCACGAGCAGCCCAGAGGAGCCACAACCTGAACCTAACAATTGCCCACTACCGTCATGATCTTTCTCTCTTCCTTAGTCGTTCCTGCTGTCTTTTTGATCTTGATTCTGGCTTTTCGCTGTGTGGCTTTGTTCCATATATTTATCTGGCCTGCTGTGGTTCCCCTGTCTGGGAGAAATAGCTGTCTTATCAAGCTGCAGACTCGAAATATGCAGAACAGACCCTTGAGCTCCTTGTCTTTTGCTTTTCCTGCTGGGCATGCCTTCTGGATGGAGAGCGGCGGTCCAGCCTGATCTCTGCAGTCTCGAGCCGCTCGATCGTTTTGGGGAGTTGAGAAACTCCTGTTGCCCTCTGGATGACACAAACCGGATTGCGTTTCTCACTGCAATGCTGGAAGGCTGCTGAGGAGGACGTTTTACAGGCAGGTCTTGCACGAGCCGTGCAGCAGGCAGGATCCCGCACGAGCACCACGGCCCCTGTGTTGCAGCAGGGTGCGAACTGCTCTTCGAGGGAGCGGCCCCTCTCGCTGCACGTGTTTGGGTTTTGGAGCCCTAGTGCACAAGTCGCTCTTCTGAGCCAACTTTCCACAAACAGGGTTTGTTTGCCTTCAACTTGAATAAGCTCTGCAAACTCGACCGTTTGTATCCTGGATCTGCTTAGAAGCTTAGGCTACAAAATGTTGCAGAGCAGAGACCTGTGATTTATTTGCTCTTGTCTAACCGAGCAGCAGAGGAGACATTGGTAATAAACTTGATGTCTCAGAGATCTTCATTGTTTTGTTTTGTTTTTTTGATTTTTAATAATGCGAATAAGAAATACATCTCCAAGGAGTAGGCTCAGAAATCACAGCTGCCCAGAAAAAGCAGTGTGTGGTTCAAACCAGCTGTTTGGTACTTCATCCCGACTGTGTTTTTGGGGTTTCTGCTCGAAGGTTGGGTTTGGATTCGGTGAGCTGTTGACAGTTGTGAGAGAAGGCTGCGTGTTGATGAGCTGAAGCCTTCAGGGAGCCAGGAAAGGGACTGGCTTGGCTGTACACCGTGGTTCATGTTCAGCTGGGTATGAAATTGGAAATGGAGTGCACCGCAGATGTTATCTTTGGATTTCAGTTACTTCCCCACTAACTGTATCCATGAAAATCTTGCTGCTTTTCCTTTGTGCTTGCTGAATGACATGAGTCAGTTACATATTAAAGCGGTGAGTGCAGGCTCCACCCTGGGATGGACCCCGACAAGGAAATGCCAAATAACTTGTAATCGAAAACCACGCGTTTCCTGATAGACTGCAGGGTGGCGATTCCCCTTCACCCTGAGCAGGGCTGCCAGGGCAAGGCCGCGGTGCTGCCTGTAGCTGTCAGATGTGGAGCACAAAGAGCCTCAGTATAAATACTCCCAGGACGCAGGGAGGGAGAGCAGTTTTATTCCAATACACAAAATGGGCCTTTTTCCTCTGGACTTAAAAATAAACAAGATTTTGGCTGAACAAATGGAACCAACCTTTTTATTAAAAGCATATATCTTCTCATGTCTGGTTCAGTCAGAGGCTTTTAAAGCTGAAAGAACTCCTTAACTTGCAAAACAGCTGACTTAAATCATTCCAATAGCATTTATCATCTTACTTTTTGCTCTTTAGAGTTGGAGTAGCTTTTTATTTTTGCCCCCTTTTTTTTTTTTTGAAAGGAAAGCAATAAGAAAAGTGGCCCTAGCTCTGCGTGCTCCCTGCGCAGAAGGACAGAGGTGCTGAGCTGAGGCAACGCTGAATCCGTTCAGGTCATTTCAGAGCTGATGGAAAGATCGCTGGGTCATTTCAGTGGGGATTGACCTGCCCATGAGCTCAAGCCTATTCCTGTCCCAGTGCAGAGGAAGGGCTTGCAGGTGGTTATCGAAACCAGCTGTAAGAAATTAGAAGCTTTTCTATTACAAATCTGAAAAATGTTCTGTAACTTGGGTGGATGCTGCTGAAGCGTTGGGTGATGAGACACCGGAGGAGTGCTCTTGCCCTCTTGAGCGTGTCCACCATGAAGGGAGCCATTTGGACAGGTGAAGCTTTTGGTTGTGAAAGAATTGCTTAATTTACAAGAGGTGAAAAAACACCGCTGCTTACCCAAATCCGTGTTTTCAGGGCTCCAGCGATCACGTTCTCATACTGGCTTTTTGTTTTCTTCCTCTGTAGTCTGGCCAAGCCTCCAACCAGGAACAAGCCCTTATTTTCTTTAGCTATTTTAGTTTGATTTAGGCTTAGCTGAACCTGACAAAACTGCAGTTTCGTGGGAATGTTTGCCTCCTGTTGTGCACAGAGATCTTGAAACAAAAAGGCATTTCCTCGGATGAGATGGCGAAGGTTTGTTCGTGTGCTTCCACCTCTGCAAGACAGAGACTGAAGATTCCCTCTCGCATCCCCCCATCTTCCCTAAATTAAATGAACCCAATTCTTTTAATATTTCTTCTTGGGTAAGTTGGTTTTTGAGACCTTTTTTCCTTTATTCGTTGCTTTCGTTTGAGCTTTGTTTATGGGTTTGTTTCTCTCTTGAAAGCCAGCCACCAGAATGAGACACTCCTCAGCAGTGATCCTTGTGGTGCTGGTGCACAGGGATTACTGTGCACGCCTTACGTAAGGCAGTCCTGTTTACAGACACAAGGATTTTGGTCTTTTCCAGCAGTATGATGATGTTGGCTAACGTCCAGCCTGTGACTAACTGTAACCCCAGCTTTTTATTTCTGTACAACCACCTCTTCGGGACCAGGCTAAGGGAGATGATGGAAAATGTCATCTCTTTTTCTGAAGCTGCAAAGCACATCTGTCTTCGGGATTGAGATAACCCTGCCGGGGAGGAACACGGCTGTTCCTGGCAGCCTGAGCAAGCTGCTGCCCTCCCTCGAAGGCAGAAAGCTCTCCTGGGTGCGTGGGGCTCTGTGCTTATCTGAGCCAGCTCCTGCTTTGTCACCTTGGGCTCTTTCTCTGCACCTCCTCCCCGATTCTTGCGTTTGCTGCTTGTTCCTCGTGCTCTCTGCTGGGTAAGTCCCTGAGGTGCCAGAAGTGTGGCTGGGTGCCTTGCTGTTCGCACAGGCTGTCGTAAAGGCTGTTAGAAAAGTCACGCTTGGCCCTGAAGCTTTGAGAGGGAAAGGAGCAAAGCTGCGCCCTGCTGCCCTCGGCGAAGATTTGCAGCGCTTTCGGGTGGTTCACGCCTGCACGTTCGCTGCGGGGACGCGGAAATGGAGGCGCCTGTGTTTCTGTAAAGGAATAAAAAATGGAAAAGCAGAGACGGGGCGGGGAGAAGTTTCTTGGATTCAGTGGCTTCAATGAGCTCAGAAAGCACCTGGGCGCAGCTGGAGAGAAGGGCCCCGCGGAGCTGAGCCGCGCGGGGCTGTTCGGTGCCGCGGGGCAGCGAAACACGACAGCTTCGCGGGGCCTGGGCCTCCGTTTTTGGTCTGGCTGTGGTCAACCCAACCCGGCCCCGTGGGGCTTCTGGTGCCTGCCCTACATCGGCCAGTTCCATCTGAAAGGCCTCACCAGGTTCAAGGCTGTGCGCCCGCAGTTCTCACTGGGAAGGGCGGATTTGCAATTCTGAGGCGAAGCAGGACGCTCGGAGCCTCAATTTAACGTCCACACGGCCTCGCACGACGCATCAGAGGGGACGGAGGCTGAGCGAAGCCTGCAGTTGACGGGGCCCAGCGGCGCCCGTGATGGCGGGGGGCTGGGGTGGGGGGCCTGCAGCGGGCACTGGGGTGCCGGGCGCTCACGGCGCTGCTGTTCCCGCAGGTCCCCGGGGCAGAGGGGCCCGGAGCTGCGATGACGACGGGCGACTGCTGCCACCTCCCCGGCTCCCTCTGCGACTGCCCGGGCAGCGCCGCCCTCTCCAAGTCGGTGGAGGACTCCGACATCGGGCGCCCGCAGTACGTCACGCAGGTCACCGCCAAGGATGGCCGCCTCCTCTCCACCGTGATCAAGGCGCTGGGCGCGCAGAGGTGAGGCTGTTTCGGTAGACGGGGCTCGTGCTGATCGCATCCGTGTTTTGTTTTCCCCGTTTTTCACGGCTCTAAGGGTGGAGGGGGGCAACAAAGTCTTGCAAAGTTCTTTGTGAAGGGCTTCGCCAGCGGTGCTGAGTGTGACTCCCCGTTAGCTGGACGCTTCCCAGGCCCCTGCTCTCTGTGTGGGACCCACGCAGGTCGGCAGTGTTGGGGGTCGGGACCCGCATGTTTGCCAAAACCCTCACTCTGGTGTGAGATGACACCGGCTGCCTTTTGCCACGTCCTCGCTGAGCAGCAGTGAAGGTGGGACACGGTGCTGGCGAGGGCAGCCCGCCGTTCGTGGAGACGATTTGAGGGCTGAAAACGGAGCAAAGCCCCTTTCCCAACGTGGGCTTAGAATAAAGGCACGGGGTTGGTTTTGCAGCCCTGGGGAGAGGAGGGTGTTTGTGTTGCAGGAACTGCAGCACCCAGCTATTGCTAGAGGGGCTGCGTGGCACCTTCAGTTGCTCAGATTCTTCTCGCCCTGACTTCTCATCATGTATTTTGAGCAGCTTCCGGAACGGAGGACGTTTGGCAGCATTATTAAGTCCAGCTAGCAACATTGGTCACATTTTGTGTTTAAATCCTATCTGAACAGCTGTTATTTTTTTTCAGTGGAGTCAGCCAAACGTTGATGAGGTGTGAAAGTGGTGACTGCAAACGTGGGAGAGGGAGGTGGGAAGGCTGGATGCGAGCTGAGGCAAAAGCAGTTGCTCTGTCTCGCAAACCTGAGGCAGGGCATTAGAAACGCAAGGGGAGGTCGCGTTGCTCTCTGACAACAGGCTGGGTGGGCAGTTGTGCGTGCCCTTAAAACATGTAGAGGTGGGGAAATCAGGTGGGGGAAGCTGCCTGAGATTACAGGTTTAAAAAAAAAACAAAACAAGATTTGTCGTGCAGGCGTCCACATGGCCCAGCGGTCCATGCGGTTTGGCAGTGGTTGTTTCCAATCTCTTCCCTGTCACAAGTACTTAGCCGAGCCCGAAGGAGCCGCAGGACTTGGCTTGTCTGCGACGTGTCCGAGGTGAGAGCACGTGAGACCGAACCTGCCTGAAACGCCCGAGCGCAAGCCTTTGCCCTGACGGTTATCGGAAGGACGTGAGGTGAAAGAGAAGTCGCAATCCAAACGGGCAGGTAGAAGGCACCGTGCTCGGAGAATATAAAACCTCCACAGCGGCAGACATCAAAATCTTGCGTGTGAAACGATGCCGGGAGCAGCGTGGCTGCGCGGAAAGGCAGAATTGGTGACAAGGTCTCTCCAGGCTGCTGGGAAGCCGCCTCTGAGGGTGAATTGTGCAGGAGTGGGGCCAGGCCCCTTCCCCCTCCAGATAGGGAGGAAGGAAAATGGAGCCTGATAAGAATTTTTTTTTTCTTGCACCGTCAGCGAATTTTTTCCGTCTGGATTGTTTGTTGGTAGCCAAGGTTATATTAATGCTCTGGAAATATGAAACTTCTCAAACAGGAAGAGAACGGATAAAATGTCTTACAGATGCTTTTCTTAGGAAATAACAGATGCGTGAGAGCACTCGAGGCCCGGGGGTTTTTTCGGTCTGTCACTAAGGCCGTGCGGGTGCACCGCGGCTTTGTTGCTCTGGTACAGCACTGAGCTTTACGGCAATAGTGGCCGGCGAATCTCCAAATAAACCCGGTTGGAAGGGCCCTTCGGAGGTTGTCTGGGCCAGCCTCCTCTCAGAGCAAGGCCGACTTCAAAGTGGGGTCCGGCTGCTCAGAGCCTTGTCCAGCGCAGTTCCCAGTGCCTCTGGGGATGGAGTTTCCAGCACCTCTCCAGACCCCTGTGGTGGGGATTGTTCCTGCTGAAGAAGTCCCCTAAAGAAAAGGCACGTAACAGTTAGGAGACTAGGGTCGGTGGTGTTCGGCAGAGGGAAGGGGGTGGCACAGGGGTGTACGTTACTTCGGAGCCCTAAACGTGATAAAGCATCACAGGTGAGGGTGACGTGAGGTGGGGAAAGTCTGAGAAAGAAGTGCTCGCCTGCAAGGCTTGGGTCTTCTCGCAGGTGGCGAGCTGGCAAAGAGTGAAGGGAAGCCCCTGGCTGCCCTGCCTGCGAGGGTGCCAGGTCTCCTGCCTCCCTGGTGCTTGCTGGGCCCCTGGCCCATGCACCGCATCGAGGGCTCGGCTGCCCTGCTCGGCTCAGATGCACGTTAGCTGTGGAAGCATCTGGTAGCTGGCTGGCTGTGGGATGGGGACAAGCCCCTTCCCTCTCAGGGGAAGGGGTTTTGTGTGTGTGTGCGTGTGGATGTGCACGAGGAGGAGGGCTCAGGGCTGTGTCACCGGAGGAATGATCTTGCTGGCTCATGGAGGGTGTGTGCGTACGCCCCTGTGGTGCACCTCCAGGAGAGGAGTCTTGCTTCTGCTTTGCTGAGCTGAAGGGCACTTCCTTGCTGGCCCTCCTCAGCCCTTCATGTCCCACCGACGTTCTTCCCCAGTGTGCTCCTTCCCTGTGCGCTGTGTTCCCAGGTCTGTTCCACGGGGCTTTGTTCTTGCCTCTGGTTGTGCAGGCTGATGAAAACGGTGCTGCTGCTTTTGAAGACTGCAAATCGCTTGTCCTGACTCTGCTCTGTTGCAGTCCCCCACGAGTCAGCGTAGGAGACGGGTGTGCGCTGGGAGGTGAGATCGGTGCGGCTTTGTACTGTCAGCAGCGCGTGGGCAAAGGTGGGAGCTGATGTAGCTCACCTGCATTCCCGGAGGGTGTTTAACAGGGCCTTCCAACAAAAGATGTTCCTTTCTCACCCTGCCTCCCGCTCCCAAACCTGTGTGGCTGTGGATATAGGAGAGAGGTTGTTGTGTGAGAGATGGTTGGAAGGCAGGAAAGTGAGACACCAGTGAGTGACTAGCTCTCACGGTTCGGGAAGGGTAGAGCTGGATTGGGCGTCTGTTGTCCAGCGTTTTATTCCTGAATGCGGAGGAGATGTATGGAATTGTGGAGACTAGTGGACTTTGAAGTCTAGAGCCACTGCAGGTTTTCCAGGGAGTCCAAGACTTCATCGTGGGGCTGGCAGATGTGGCACAGGGCTTCCAGGAAAACTGTGCTTTTGGAGGCCAGCCAGGATGTCCTTGCACCTAAAATGGCTCTAGCTGCCTAATTTAAGGCAACCAAACCTTACTGGAAGTGACTGCAGGCTAAGAACAATAGATGCAGTTCAGTGTGAAATGACGCAGCTGAAGGACAACCATCCTGGATTTGCATGTGTGCTCGTGGGTTCAGGGGAAGGAGATCTTAGGCACACGGCAGCGATGTGCAAGCTCCAGAAGAGACCAAAAAGCAAATAAACTGCTAGGATTTAGGAATCAACAAAGGACAGAACATAGTCGCTGCAAAAATCCATGGTGTGTACTTATCCTGAAAACCGTGTAGCTCTGGTCCCTGCAGCTTTAAAAGGATGAATGCAAAAGGTACAGGGAAGGGTAGCGAAGGCAATCCGAGAGGTGGATGTGTTCCTGAGGTGTGATTGAATAGGCTAGGACTCCTCTGCTCGTGAAAGACGTGACTGGGCAGGATATGGCACAGGTCTGTGAATCTGAGGGGCGTGGAAAACCTTGTTTTTTACAGGACAAGAACTGGAGAGTAGTACACAACTTAGCTTGTAAAGCATTTCTGGTTCTGTGAGGTCCCAAGAGAGCAGATCGTGAGCACCATCAAGGGATTTGGGTCTGTGGGTTGAGGCCTCCAGCCAAGAGGGGTGGGAAGTGGTGGCTGTTGAAGCACTGAGGTGTTTCTGCAGCCGCCGGGAGTCCCAAAGGCTGCGGCGGGTTCTGCGTGGCAGCGACCGGCCAGGATGCTCAGTGGGTACTGCGCTGGGACAAGCAGAGGGTTTCTGTGCTTGGTCTGGGTGCCTTCTTGCCATTAAACGTCCTTAGAGAGATGAGCTCTCAAGATCAGCACGGTTTTGATGTTAGATATCCCTTATTCTCAGGTACTGCCAAACCCAGGACGGAGGGCAGAGGCTCCGCTTGAGAGCGGGCAGGTGGTCTGATAAACACGAATGCGACTGCAAACCTCTTGAGGGGGTCCAGGTGGTTGGGGGCATGCAATGCACTCTGACTGGGGGTCGTCAGGCTTTGCTTTGGGCCTCTGGACTTGGGTCAGCACTTCGGGACCGGTCTTGGGGCCGGTGTCAGCCCCTGCCCAGCGCGAGTGGAGCTGCAGCCTGGGCCGTGCGTGCTGCCACCCAGGGGTGCTGTGTGTGCGCCCTTCTGGGGCCCGGTGGGGTCTCACCCTGATCTCCGGATGTGGCCGTGTCGTTGTGTCTGCTCTGACCGTGATTTCATTCTGTTTGTCTGCCTCTTTAGTGACGGTCCCATCTGTCGAATCTGTCACGAAGGTGGAAATGGGGAGGGACTGCTTTCCCCATGTGACTGCACAGGAACACTGGGCACCGTGCACAAGAGCTGCCTGGAAAAATGGTTATCCTCCTCCAACACAAGTTACTGTGAGCTCTGCCACACAGAATTTGTTGTAGAGAGAAGACCGAGACCTTTGACAGAGGTACTGCTTTCTTCCTGCTTCACTTTATTTCCTTACCATTTGATGAAAAATGACTGATTTGCCCTACTGCCCCTGTGGTTCTGTCTCCTCCTCCTTGCAGTACTTTACTACTCACAAAGAACTATTTGTGCGGAGAGATCAAGTCTTTTATCAGACAAGTGACATAGCTGTGAAAATGCAGTAGCAATGTTTGGGGCAGCCCTTACCTGTGAAGCCCCCCATGTGCTACCGACCGACAGCGGGCTGTTGAGCTGCAGAAAGCACTGCGCTGGTAGAGATACTTTGATGCCTGAGCATCCAAACGCAGAGGTCACCACTCAACCCTCTGAAATATGAAGCTTTCAGAAATATGAGTCTTTTTTCCTGTTGGCTTTAATCTTATCTCAGTGTTACATGAGTGCAGCTCTCTTGCATGTGACTTCCTTGTCATGGTCTGCTCTGAAAAGTGAGATGTGGCGATTGCTGGCACTGTTCATGAAGGACCCACACTCCTTGAGTAATACCGATGTGTGCTTGAAAGCGTTTGTCTGGCTCCTTCCTGCTGAGCTGAGGTGTCCTGAGTAGCTCTGTCGCTGTCCCGTGCTCCCCAAAGCCAGAGAAGGCAGGACGTGGCCCAGCCAGCCCTTACACTCCTCTCCGCATTGTCCTCGGGGGGCCAGGCTTCGGATGGGTCCGTCAGCCTCATGGAGATGGATGGCACAGTCCAGGCTGCAGCTGGTGTTTTGTTGTGTTTATATGTGCTTTGTGGTGTTTTTGTGTGTGTGTTTTCTTGTGTTTTTTTTTTTTTTTTTTTTTTAATCCCAGTGCTCTCTTCCCCCCATTTAGGTGGTCTGCTGTGCTCCCCTTTAAGACTTCCTTTCTCCCCCAGGGATTATAGTAGCTGCCTGCAATGAGGCCCCTTACACGTGAGGAACAAGGGCAGCTGGGCCAGGCCATCCTCTGCCCTCAGAATTCAGGCGCAGGTCCCCAGAGAGGAATAAGTAAATGAGTGCCTGACAGTACCAGAGGCTGTACTGGGGTTTGTTTCAGAAGGCAGTTTATTCTGTCTAAATAAGCTCGAGTGGTGCTGGCAGGTGAGCAGTTGATGTAGATATGGCTGGTGTTTCTAAGGGTGCTGCAGGACCGGGTAGAAGGTGACACAGGCATGACTGAGGTGCAGCCTGGAAGAGCAAAGCAAGGTCCTGTGTGCCTCGCTGTTCGGGTCCTGTTCACTGCCTGTGTCTGCGTGCTGCTGGGCTGGGCGTGGGTGCTCACTAGAGGCCACGTGCACTGCAGGGAGGTGTTGGCCCGAGGGAGAGGATTTGCAGTTAGAAGCCCCCCAAGTACTGCAGCCGTCAGCAACGAGGAAAATGGGAAAACGTCACCTGGAGCTGCCGCTACGGATGCTCCCCTTCGCTGTGTGCACCCTGCCCCTGCAGGTGCCTCTCTGGTGGGGTTTGGACATAGCTCTGGGTTTTGTTTCAAAAGTTGCTTTTCCTGTTTATTATTTCAAACCGTGGCGAAGCCGTGCTGCTACTCTGTCGTCAGTGAGGCTGCAGGAGGAGGTCTGCGAGCGGAGTGCCAACGACAGGCTCGTTACCTGCCAGCTACCGGAGATTTGTCGGTGCCTGCCGCCAGAAGTGTGTGTGAGGTTAATTCTGGTTTCTAACTGTGACTGCTCGTAGCCCACTCTGTCTTTCCCCCTGCTCCATCATCCAGATTAAAACTGAGTCACAATTGCGATGGTAAATTGCTTTTCCTGTATCTGTTCCCGTTCCCATTAATTCCAGAGGTTACTTCGTTCCCATCCCACCTCGCTCTGGAAGCGGCGCTGCCCACTCCTCTCTGCAGCCGTGCTTTCCTTCCCACGTTTTTATCTCCTCTGGGTGCCCGGAGAGCTGGCAGGGCAAAAGGGCCCCCTGGCTGGAGAAGCATTCAGTCTTCATTTTGCAAAACTGACGCTCAGTTTTAATGATGACTGCTTAGTGTCCCGCTGACTGTCATTGACAGGGCAGCCCCATACAGGAGGTGGCTTTAGACCGTGGTGCTAAACTGAACCATGTCTTTAGAAAAGCAATTTGTGAAAGAGCATTACATCAGTGGTTAGTACTGTCTGAGCCTTATCACTTTGCTCCCAGCTGCTGAAACACATAAAACGGCTCTTTGACCAAAACCTTTGAAATGACTGTTTCAGAGGTTGAAAGCCAATGCTTTAAAGCACTGAGGAAGGGCCAAAACACTTGGGAAGGGCCATATCTCGGCCTTGAGGACGTGCTGCAGGCAAGCCCAGTAACGGTGAGCTGCTTAGGGCTTACACGGGCCAAAATTTTGAGTGCG
This sequence comes from Anser cygnoides, assembly GCF_040182565.1. NCBI lineage: Eukaryota > Metazoa > Chordata > Aves > Anseriformes > Anatidae > Anser > Anser cygnoides. The sequence continues at coordinate 4,326,565 of NC_089899.1, read as the reverse complement.
GGTTTCAGATGTTTTAGCTTAAGAGCTAGTAAAGCATTCAGGCCTGGAAACAAACATGTGGAAGTGCATTTAGACATAGTTCACAGATGCTGCAGCACCTCGTAACTAGTTCAGGCTTAGAAAACTGCACACTTGAATAAAAGGCGAAAGACAGGCGTGTGCTGGAGGAGTTTCTTCTCTGCCACTGACCCTTGTGCCCCCGGCAGGCAGAGGAGTGAGCTGCGATGGTGCCGGCAGCGCCCTCGGGTCCACCGGGCCCCAGGCTGGGTGAAGGAGGTTTTAATTCCCCTTGAAACCTGTGCTGAGTCCCTCCAGGCTGGAGCTTGCCAGCAAACTGTGACCGGCAAGCACTCTGTGCGAGGAGCACGGGGCAGTGAGCGCCGAGGGCACGGTGAGGCAGCATTTCACGATCCTCAAATGCAAGAGAAATGCTGCCGGTTACAGGCAGGAACAGAGCCTCCAGCCACTGCTGACCGATCGATAGCTGCCAAAGGGTTTGAGAAGCCGATTATTTGTTACTTCTCGTAGCTGGGGAGAGTCTGGGAGGGCGGAGGAGGAGGGGATGATGTGCCCTGCTCTGCTGGGGAGCAGGTTGCGTTGGGTGCCCTTAGCGCCTCGGGGGCTCGGAGCCTGGCTGAGAAGTCGCCCGTTACCTGGCTGAGGGCGATCCCTGCCCCGGAGCAGAGCCTAACTGCAGCTTGTCATCGTACGGCCCCCGAGCAAGTCCCTTGCCTGTGGTTTGTTGGCACCGAGCTTTGTCTCTGACTCAAGGAGCAGCTGTAGCCCGCTTTAATTAATCTGGAGGTGGCAGCCTGCTCCAGAACTTCCCAAAACTGCTCACCTGGCTGGCAAGACCACGTATGTTGGCTGCACGGCTTGCACCACGCTGTACGACACAAATGCACCGATCCCTGCCCCTGGAGCCTAGAGAAATTGCCCTGCAGTTCAGTTTCTGGTTTTTTTTTCTTTTTTTTGTTTTTTTTCTTTTTCCTCTTTGCGCAGAGCCCTTCTGAAACAGCCCACAACTGCTCTGCCAGTTTGCCAGCACTTCCCACTAATACCCTCTGTCTGCAGCCTGGTGTGACCTCATCCCCATGGCAGATCGGGCTGAAACTCTTCACCAAATATTTTTGGGAAGTTTCAGCCCCAAATTGTTCGTCTGTTTCTCAGAAGAGGGCCAGGGAAAGAGGCCGCTTAGTCATTCAAAAATGACGCGCTTCCCTCAGTCGCCTTATCTGAGCAATTCTCCCCTCCCGGCTGACGGTGCGGGGGGTAGGGAGCGTTTTGAAACTTTCGGGGAAGTGATGCTGGCACGTGAGCGTGCTGGTAAGCGGCTGCGCTGAGAACCTGCCGTTCCCCGAGTAAAGCTGGCCGGCACGTGCTAAGGAGCACCTCTGTCACGCCGTGAGAGCCTCGGCCCTGGGACGGTCGGAGAGCTCTGAGCCCGCAGCCGCGGAGCAAAGCTTCCTCCGGAGCCTGCCCCGTCCCTGCCGCTCGCCAAGCCCCCGCCGTGGCTCTCAGGGCTCTGGGCCCGGCCGTGGGCAGCTCGCGGGGCCGCCTCGGGCCTGAGCTGGGCCCTGGCTGCTGGGAAAGCGGCTGCGTGCTCGGGCGAGGAGCCGGCGGTGTGGGGAAAGGGACGGTCCCGGATGGCCGAGCAAGTGAAGCCTCTCCTTCACCTGCTAAAGAGCTGGGAAGTCAAGCTGTAGGAATTTCTGAGCAGAGGATAAGTGGGATGCGGACCGGGGCCGGGAGAAGAGCCGGTCTGAAGAGCTCCGAGGAGGGAGGCCGAAGCTGCTGACTGGGGACTGGAGGAAGCGTCTTAGCAAAAGCTGTGGGGAGGCTGCACGGCTGAGCTGAAGTGCTTCTGCAGAAGCTGCAGGAAGTTCTTGGAAGTTAGGAAAAGCCGCAATCAAAATCGCCTCAGCTTTTAATTCAGTCCTCTCGTAAGCCTGCATTACAGTGTAGGCTCCGTGTGGTCACAGGCTGCGTTTTCCAGGATCAGCGCACGGGCAGAAGGTGCACACGAGCCAAGTTTGTTCATCCTGCTGTGTTGTGTGGCCGTGTGCTCTTCTATCCCTGCTCTCAAGACAATTATTTATTTCCCCGTGGGCTTCTTTGGGGCACTTGTTGCTGTGATAATCTGAGCACTTCACAAACAGTAATTTAATTTTGCAGCCTCCTTTTGAGAGGAAAGACGGCAACCTTGCTCAGCATGGAGTAAAGATATTTTTTTTAATAGAATTGGATTTTTATTTTCTTTAACTAGCCATTTATTTATGTTGTGGTCTGTTCAATTTTAAAATAGCAACAGTGTTTGCTGCCAGCATGCCTGATCTCTCTCCCAGGAGTGGGGGACTTGTCGGAGCCCTGAGCCAGCTCTGGCAGCCATGGGCTGCCCCGTGGGTGCGGGGAGGATACCTCCTGCGGTTCAGCCTAATTCAGTTATTTTTTAACTAAGAAGCTAGTTGAAAGCTGAAAAAACACAGACGGCTTTTGTTGACTGTTACGCTGTGAGACTAATGGGCTGAATGCTTTTCTGGGGGCGTGTATGAAGCGCTGTGGGTGAAGGTGGGGAGTCGAACAGCAGCCCTGGGTGCGCAGGAAGGGTCTGCAGCCAGCAGTGCGGGGTGCTGCCAGCTGGTGCCTGTGCTGCACAAGCTTCTGCTTGGCTCTTTGAAATGCCCCCTGGCACAAGAGGGTTGCAGACCAGGGTTGTCGTATGAGGAGCGTGTCCCCAGCACGCAATGAGACTGCAGAGCCTTGGAGAGAGATGGCTTTCCAGTACTTAACATCCCTACGTTAATGTTGATTTCATGTGCATCTGTATGTCTACAGGGAAGTGACCTAAATCTGTGAGACTAGCGAGCGTGGCTGACATGGTCATAAAGTCCGGAGCAGGTTGCTGTGTTTCTTGGAAGGCTTCAGCAGGAGGGGTTCCGGTGAAGCATTCAAACTGCAAGTTGCAGTGCATGCAGCTTTCCGGGAACAGGTCATTTCTGCTTTTTTTCAGAGGTTAGACGCAGAAAATGTGTAGTTAGGAGTCCTGTGTTCAGGAGTCATCTTCTGAAGATATCCATATCTCTGTTGGCCAGAGCATTTTGGAAGGAGGAGCACGGCCCTCTGGAAATGTAGCACTGCTTCATTCTAAACAGCTTTCTCCCAGGCCATGGACGGTCACACAATTCTCCAGGCAAGGTTGGGTTTATTTGCCGTAGCTTTGTCCACCTTAAATTTGCCTCATCCGCATTTTATTCTTTAGAATCCTACAGTCTCTGGAGAGAAGGAAATGCCTCTTGTGACCAGTTCATTCCTGCCTCTTTAGAAACCTAGGTACGGGTGGGTCACCTTGTCTGGAGGTGCCTGCCTTTTTCTGGCTCTAGACAGAGCCAAGGTAAGTGCTGTTTTAGGCAGCTAGTTGTACAAGTGTATATATCCCACCTCGTAGCATTCTCCTTTTCACATAAACTCCTTCCTTTGGTTTGCGGTTCAGTCCATCACAAACCAGTTCTCTCTTGCAAGGTGCTCTCTCTGCTGAAGATTGTTCGTCCTCTAGGATTTTGGGCAGAACTGCCTGGATTGGGATATTTGGTACTGGATCTGATGCGTCATGCATTTCTAGAAAGCATTATCAAAGGTGATGCTGTGGCTTTGTTTCTGTGGCCACAAGGGAAACACCACCTCCGATCCCCAGCCTGTTACGGGCTGCTCTGCCCCACTGCAGGCTGTGCCAGAACAACCGTTGCTGCCCACTCGTGCTGCGGGTTGGGTCCCATCTCTCGTCTCCCCGTGCTGCCTCCTCAGCCTCATCCCTTCTGCTGGACAACCCCTGTGTGCACGGCGAGGTCTCTGCACGGAAATGTCCAGGGCTGGCAGCTCGGAGAGGTGTCAGAGCAGCAGCCGTTTAATCCCAGAGACACGTCAGCCCATGTTAAAGAGGAAGGATGCATTTCTGTCCACACATCATTTAAGTCCCAGGGAGAGGAACAGGATGACAGGGCTCGGTTGTGAGTGGATGTGTGTTTTTGGTGCTGAGGCCAAAGCTCTGGCTTTGCTAAAATTACCAGGATGTTGAAAGCCAACGTATCCTGGTAGCAAAAGCTAATGAGTGTTATGCATGACTTCTTCATAATGCCTCTCTAAGCCTTTAATACCATTGCTAAAGCAAAACTTATATGAGACAGCTCGCTAATTACAAAAAACGCCTCTCTGGTGAATCAGCCGAGGACCGTTTCATATTGTCACCACTGAGCAGCTTAACCAATCCCCGTATTTCTGTCCATGCAGGCAGGTCTCGTGATGGAGCCTCAAGAGAATTCTGCATCCATGTCTTCAGAGCTGGTGTTTTCCTGCAATATGTGTGTTAACGTGCTTTATTTCAAAACGACGGCTTTGGTAATATCTGTCTGTCCCTATGCTTCTGCAGAGCAGTTCCTTCAATTGTATTATCCACTACGGGAGACTTGACAAGTTTTTTTTCGTTCTTGTTCCTACGGTCTGTGTTCTATTATGCAATTTTGATTAAAGATGTTTGTTTTTCACTGATTGCTAATGCTTTTGGCTTGCTTAAGCTGGATGTTTTATATAGGTCAGTGAATTTTGTTTTGTCTTGTTTGGAAGTTTACTTTCCTTACACAACCGTTGTCTGCAGCAAAGCTTGTTACATGTTCTCGGAGACGTTTGTTGGGCTGTTGGGGTCGTGCTGTAGCCCAGGACACCTCCATGGGTCTGCCACATGCGGTCTTCCTGCTCCTTCTCACAAGTCTCCTGTAGCTGTGAGGGGTGCCGATGCGATATCTCCGTTACAAGCAAGATGAGGTTTGCAGGGAGCAGTAGTGATGTCCCTATTAGCCCTGCTTGTATAACTAGGAAAAGCAATTTTGCTTTAGGGCGCAGTGCCCAGCGCAGCGCTCGCTGCCCCCCCTCCAGTTCAGAGAAGTGAGATGTGACGTAGGCTCTCCCCACCCTTCCTCCAGCCTTATCTTCCTCACAGACAGGCTTTTTTCTTTGCTTTCCTTGAACTTTTCTGCTGAACTCGCTGCGCTGTTCTCCATCTCCTCCGTGTTCCTCTGTCCCCTTCCCCAGCTTGTTGCTGTGGTCTCTCTCCTTTCTCAGTGCAAGCTTATGTTAGACCCCAGCACCTAGTGAAAAAAACAAAAATCACTTGGCTTCAGCTGAGTCTTGTTCCTCTCATGTTTTCCTTCATCTCTTTGCTTGCATGTGCTGTCTGGAGATGTTCTTTCCCAGCTCCCACCCTCGATCCTCTTGGTGTTTCTCAGTGCACTCCCTGGCATTGCTCTGCAGACCCACAGTGGCCTCTTTGAGGCCAAAACTAGGAATTCTCATCCCTGCTCTCTTGGCAGTTACCGGCACCAGCATCTTTCTTACACCTCTGGCTGCACTGCGTTGTCCAGCCCTGTTTGTGCTCTGAGGACCTCTAGGAGTGGGGCTCCTCTGGGGTGCAGCTGCTGGCGGTGCCGTGATCCCATACCCGTGCATTTCGTGGCGTGGCGTTTCCCGTGGTGGCAAACCACAGAAGCGCGCACTGGTACGTAAGGAGGAGTCCCGGTGACCTGCAGCTCTGCCAAGTGGTTGTGTGGCCCTTTCCTCGAGGAGCGCTGAGGCCTGGAGTCGGTTCCTGTCCCGTGCGCTCCTGCAGCGGGGTGCGTGCCACTCCTGTTCGCCATGCCCCGTGCTTCCCTGCAGCTGGAGCTGGGCTGAGGGTGTGGAGAAGGGGCTCTCAGGCCCCTCTGAGGAGAGATTCAGCTTTTGGAGGTTTGCGGAGCATCGACAGTAGCCGGCTGTGCGGTAGGGAAAGGAGGATGAGGAGGGTCAGCTGTTCCGTGGCACTTGACTGCCCTGTATACGGGGCCGGGGGCATTTCTGGCCTCAGCTCCCTGACCTTCGGGTACTCCATGGGAAAAGGTTCCTCGCCTTGGGAACGGGAGCAGGAGCAGGACCGTCCTGCTGGGCTGCACGGGTGGCTCGGCGGCCTGTGGGGAGGTTTCAGTTGTTACACCGCGGACCCGCAGGGAAGGGATGGGACCGTCCCTCTGCTGGAGCTGTGGTGTTTGAGTCAGCGCGATTCTCGGGGCAGGGCAGCGCTGGTCCTGCTTCTGGGAATCCAGGTCACGCTTTTCTTTCCTGCCTTACGTAGGCATGCAGCAGGTCAGCGATGCAAGGAACAGGCACCCGAGCAGCCCCAGGTTAACGAGTTGGTGGACGGGAAGGACGCAGGATGTTTTGTACACAGGTGGCTCCGTGCGGCCAAATGTTTCCTGTTTGTGGTGGCAGCGATGGCTGGAACAGCCAGCGGGTTGCTGTGGTTGTGACCGGTGCTCCCCAGAGCAGGTAGCCCAGCTGCAGGGCAGGGAGAGACCCGAGCACCCGCCGCTCCTGCTTGCCACGGGGCTGCTGTCAGCCGCTGTGTGAGCGCCGCAGGTAACGCGTGTCATGAAACGGGCTCGCAGCTCTCAGCCGTGCACGTTTTGCAACACAAGATAAGGAAGCTGTGAAAGTCAATAACAGCTGATTGTAAAGCACCCATTTATAACCCCACCGGAAAGACTGCGTGGTGCTGAGCGCTGCTGGGACGCTCCCTAATCGGTCCATGCCCCTGCTCCCAGGTGGCAGGACGTCGCCCAGCGCTCTGTGCTGGGATGGACTGTCTGGAAGGCTGCTCTGATACACCGTGAGCTCTGCCGTTGGCTTCCAGAGGAGCTGGTGATATGCTGGTGCCTCTTTCTATGTGCCCTCCTCCTCCTGCCTTCCATCACCTGGTGCTTAGCCTAGTTTCGTGGGCACTGGAGCACCCAAAAATCAGAGACTCATCATTGCACAGCCCTGCTGTGAGGCCGAGAAACACGCTCCACTCCACAATCCCTGCTGATCCCAGTAGGAAGAAGGGCTGAGAAAGCCCCAGGGTTGTGCTGGAGGACAAAAGTATGTTTGCAGCAGGAAGGACCTCTTGTCGTGCAAGCGGAGTGGATGTTCCCAGCGGGGTGTTCTGGGAGCCAGGGCAGAGCCGAAGCGGGCAGAGCGGCCGGATCAGGCTCTCTGCCTTCAGGCTCACGCTTGTTTGCAGCATGGAAGCAATTGGTTTTGGACTTGGCCTGGAAGAAGATCAAGTTGTGCTTTTGTTGCTTTCCCATGTTTACTTGACAGTTTTCCCTACAAAAATTGTTTAATCTGACCACTTTTTGGATCGTTTACAAGGTTTATTTTAAGTCCCGTGTGCATTAAGCTGCTGCTGTGCCAGAAACCCTGCGCCCTTAGGGTGGCTTATTGTATTCTTTTTTTATTGTGTCAGTGCATATTGGCTGAGTAAATCAACTACTTCAAAAGGAAATTAATTTGCTTCCTGCCTTTAAATGTTTGGCTCCTGTCTTGGGGAGAAAGGGGGAGCTTCAAAGGTTACAAAGAATATAAATAGAATAAGATTCAATAAAATACCGATTTGCCCTATTGTTATTCTCATTGTACAGGGGTCAAAAGTGACCTGAGATGTCCTTGTTTACAGGGACAGGATGCTCTGGGACTGCTGCTAGAGGGCTCTCAGTGCAGGTCTGGGTAATTCAGCATTCACCCTAGCGCCGCGTAGCCAGGACGGGTGGGTGCAAGGCTGGGGGCGCGGGCGTTGGGGCTGCCCGTGCGCTGTGTGTAGGAGCAGCTTTGCCGTGCAGCTGAGCTGCCATCCGCCCTCGCTTCCTCCGAGGGCTGCTCAGGACCGTGTGTGTGGTCCTTATCTTCCCCTCACAGCTCATCACCACTAATCTCCTCTGCAGAGACACGCAGAGGGTGACTCGCAGGGCTGCCTCCCTTCTTCCAGCTCCTCCTGTCCAAACCACAGTTGTGGCTGCTCTTGAATTTCCTTCTGGCTGTCAGGCCATCCAGTCCTGCTCAGAATGGCTTTAAAAATGCTTTTCACTTGACCTTTCCTATTGCAGCATCGCTTGGTCCTTGCCTTGTCTGTGCTCTTCAGTTCACCCTCTAGCTCCCCTCATTTTTGCTCTCTTTGGTCTCTCAGATGCTTCAGGTCACATCTCTGAAATAGCACCGTGCTTCCGTCAGTCCTGCCAGCTGAAACTCCTAGCCAGACTCCTACATGTCGTCCTCTCCTCTGGCCTCATCCAGCTTGGTGTCCCACTGCGGGCATCTGCAGAGCGTGCTGCTACCGCAGCCCTGAGCGCTGCCGCTGTGCTGCTGCTTCTTGCCTGGATCTGCCATCTCTCCCTTCTCTTTCCCGTCTCAATGAGAGGCGTCTGCAGTTCTTCTCAACCTGCCCTTGCTGCTCTGCCACATCTTACTGCACATCCCTCCTGCTAGATTTTCTCCTTGATTAACTCTGCACCAACCTGTGGGCATCCTTCCGTGCTCCCCTTGCGGGTCAATGTCGCTTGCCTGTCCCTGGATCTCTTGGGGATATTCCTTTCCCTGCTCTGACTGCCTTTTTGGTCATGTTCTCCAGTTCTGTTTTGTTTTGTTTTTGAGCAAAAAATCCTAAACAAGCCAAGTAGTTCTGGTGCAGGAAACAGGGAAGGATCCAGCAGCCCAGCTATACCAAACCCGTGGTAAAATGCACTGCAACAACTCTGGGTATTGGTAGAAACGGCAGTCACTTGCTGTTCTAAAAAAAGGGAAGGAAAGGCTGAAAATAACATAATCCCAGGAAAACTAGAACAATTGCTGTTGTAAAAGTCAACTGTCTAAAAAGAATCCACACTTGGAAGCAAGTCAGGGCTCTTGAAAGTAGTGACAGTTTAGAGGTTGTCTGTAGAGGGAAATCTGCCTGCAACAGAGCTGTGCTCTTTCTGCTACCTGCTAATTTTCGAGTGCTGCAAGAAAGAAGGACTTGCAAAACTTGCAAAGCGTCTTGATAACTGAGAGCAAGGTGCAGTCCCCGTGATGGATCATTTAATGCGTGGGAGGCAAGACAGCAAGCCTGCAAACGAGAGGGAACACAGCAGAATCGGCTCTGCCGTAGTCCTGGCAGGTCTCTTCTGCCTGCCCGTCGTGTGGTGGCCAGTGGATGACCACCGGGAATGGAAAGGTGTGGGGGATTTTGCAGTTGTGGAGTTTTCAGCAGCTGTGAAAGTGATCCTGAGACCTGGGAGAGAGCGATGGGGGACCTTCCCCCCTGCACGCCAAGTTCTGCCTCCCTCCTGACCTGACAGGCATGCTGATTTTTCTTTAGAAATAACCGATGCCTTTCTCTGGGAATTGGAATTTTTTTACACTTGAAGACATGGGGTTGGGCACAGATCATTCCATAAAAGAAAATGAGTTTACATTACCTTCTTCTTCAAGGGCCAGCCTGACTCTGCAGCCCCTTGGTTGCTGTCCCACTTTGCCTGCTCAGGTGCAAAGCTTGCTGGTAGCTATTCACTTCCTTTTTGCCTTTTTTTTTTCTTTTCTCAACTCCTGGTTTCTTATTTGCTGAAGAGAGATGCTTTTTCCCTTCTGTCGTTGTCTCAGTGGACATACCAGGTGCGTGGGTGTGTGTGTTCCCCACTGATGGCATCGGGTGGGCGCTGGGCTCCCCATGAGCAGCGTTGCTGCAGCTTGCTCAGGCCCCAGGGACAGCACTGTGCCCCTGAGGGCACAGACCCTGAAGCTCTGGTTTCCCATAGCCCCTGCACCAGTTCACAGAATGGTTTGGGTTGGAAGAGACCTCAAAGATCACCTTGTACCAACCCCCTGCCATGGGCAGGGACGCCTCCCACCAGCCCATGTTGCCCAAAGCCCCATCCAGCCTGGCCTTGAACACCTCCAGGGCTGGGGCAGCCACAGCTTCTCTGGGCAGCCTGTGCCAGGGCCTCATCCAGCTAATTCCTTACCCACCAAGTCCCTCTGTCAGATCCATGTCTCTCCAATTTATTAGACAAGGATATCATGGGGGACAGTGTCAAATGCTTTGCACAAGCCCAGGTAGATGATGTCTGCTGTATCCATCCACCAAAGCTGCAACCCCCTTGTAGAAGGCCACCAGATTTGTCAGGCACGGTCTGCCCTTAGTGAGGCCATGTTGGCTGTCACCAATCACCTCCCTATTTTCCATGTCCCTTAGCAGAGTTTCCAGGAGGATCTGCCCCATAATCTTGCCAGGCACAGAGGTGAGACTGTAGTTCCCCAGGTCTGCCTTTTTCCCCTTTTTAAAAATGGGGGTTTTATTTCCCCTCTTCCAGTCGGTGGGAACTTCACTGGACTGCCACAGCTTCTCAAATGCGATGGATCCTGGCTTAGCAACTACATCTGCCACTTCCCTCAGGACCCACAGATGTATCTCATCGGGTCCTATGGAGTTTTGCACCTTCAGGTTCCTTAGATGGCCTCACACCTATCTCCTACGCTGTGCGGTTCATCATTCTCCCAGTCCCTGCCTTTGTTTTCTGGGGCCCGGGCCATGTGGCTGGAGATCTTGTCAGTGAGGACTGAGGCAAAAAAGTCATTGAGTACCTCGGCCTTCTCCGTATTCCGGGTGACCAGGTCTCCCACTTCCTTCTGGATAGGGCCCACAATTTTCCCAGTCTTCCTTTTATCACCCATGTACCCATAGAATCCTTTCTTGTTACCCTTGATGTCCCTGGCCAAATTTAATTGTAAAAGGGCTCTGGCTTTCCTAACCTGATCCCTGGCTGCATTGGACAGTGTCTCTGTATCCCTCCCAGGCTCTCTGTCCCTGCTCCCGCTCTCTGTAGGTCTCCTATTTCTGTCTGAGTTTGGCCAGGAGCTCCTTGTCCATCCATGCAGGCGTCCCGGTATTTTTACCCAACTTCTTCTTTGCTGGATTGCATCGCTCCCAAGTTTGAAGGAGGTGATCCTTGAATATTAACCAGCTTTCTTGGGCCCCTCCTCCCTCCAGGGCTTTGTTCCATGGTACTCTACCAAGCAGGTCCCTGGAAAGGGAAAGTCTGCTCTCTCACCTGTCTCTGCCGATGGCCTGTAGCGCGCTCCCTCTGTAATGTCCCCTGTCCCTGCCCTCCCTGACCCATCAGCTCTCTGGCAGCTCCCCATCCAGTTGCCGGGACCTGGGTGTGTTCTTGCTGAAGCTCAGCTCAAGACCTGTCACACCTTTACTAAGCCAGACTATCGAGCCAGCCTCCCTCTGTCTGCTACCTGCTGCTTCTCTTCCAGTGCAGAGCCCAGGCTGCTCCTGTGTTTTCTGCCGTCCTCCCTCCCACGTATTCTTCAGTTGTCTCTTGCCTTTCCCTTGATGGTTATTAAAAATGTACTTGATGTGCTCTAGCCCTATTTTTATGATGGTTTATGTGAGTTACGTGGATGCAGTGGGTACGTATGGGCTGCAGAGAGCATGTGAGAGCTTCCTGGTGCAGCAGTCCTGTTTTGCTAGCCCGCTGTGTGCCCTGCGTGCTGCTAATGCCCTTTTCACCTTCCTTCTTGCAGTGGCTGAAGGATCCTGGTCCCCGCAATGAGAAGAGGACCCTCTTCTGTGACATGGTGTGTTTCCTGTTCATTACTCCTCTGGCAGCAATCTCCGGCTGGCTGTGTCTTCGTGGAGCCCAGGATCATTTGCAGTTCAACAGCCGACTGGAGGCCATTGGACTCATAGCACTAACTATAGCACTTTTTACAATCTACGTCCTTTGGACGCTGGTAAGTGTGGAAGAGGGCTCTGCTCGCTGCTCCCTGGGGCCTTGTTCCTGTTCAAAAGGGAGGCTGAAGTCTTGGCTCACGCTGCTGCGGTGCAGCTGGCCAACGCGACTCCCCTCGTGAGAAAACCTTGGGCTCTTTCTCTTGAACGTCCATTTAATTGTCTTTAAATGGAAGCTGTTAAAGTTGTCACTTAAAAATGAGCTGCTGGGTCTGTCTGGGAATGAGAAACCACTTCCTGGTGATCTCCTTTCCAGACTGACATGGCAGTCACGTTCCCCAGGGTGTAGTGTACCCGGGCCCAGGGGGGCCCAAGCGCGGCTGAGGCTGGGTGGGAGGCCCGGTGCTGGGGCTGCTGTGCCTGTTCCTATTTTCAAGAAAGAGCAGAAACACAATCTTGGCATCCATGTGGTTTAGAGAAAAGTAAAATCTGGAAAATGTTTGATCCCTTAAGAATCTGTCATCACATCCCTCCACGCTTTGTGCCGTGCAGCTTTGTGCCTGAAGGAGCTGCCTGCGGACTGGCTGTTGGGGGTCTCTGTGGCCCACAACTGAACAAATCCTTGCAAAAATATTTGTAAAGCATTGTTAGCATGGAAGGGTGTGTGCAAGGAATGCTCCAGCCCAGGGAGACCTCTGACTTCTCATACCAGGTTTTCAGAATCGAACCCTGAGCCGAGGCCAGCCTGCCCTGGCCCAGCACCGCTGCGTTACAGCCGCACTGCTGGGGCTGGAGGCGCTGGGGACCAGTGGGAACCTGCACTCGATGCTGTCTGGATGTTTAACTGCTCCATGCTGGGAAAGGGCTTCCTGCAGATGCCTCGCTGTACTTTCTTCTGGACATGCTGAGCTAGGCAGCCAGGAGCTTGCAGCTTGGAGCAGGGCCAGAACAGCAGGAAAGCAAACACAAATTTGTGGTGCAGCACGTACCCGCGAGCGCTCCCAGCTGAGACCCCGGAGGAGCTGGGCTCCTCCCTCTGTTTCCAGTTCAGTTCTTTCACATTCTGTTATCAGGTGGGTTTCTGGGTTTGAATCTCATTTCAGCTCTCCTCCGCTCAGCCCTGCATGTGCTCGAGTCCTGTCAGTACCCTTCTCTGGCCACTTGCACCATTTTGGGAAGGGAAGGGGTGCAGTCACTGGGGGAGAAGCGGTGGGACCCTAAAAGATGGCAGTTCTGCAGTCAGTAAAAATGCCACAGCCCGCCTGCCTGCCATCTGATGCTCTGATCTCTCCGAAACAGAGCTTTCTCTGGGGTTAGGACATTCCTTGCAACTAATCCCATGCAGATCCTGGTGCCAAGGAAGGGTGAGCTGGGGCTTCAGCCTTCCCTTTGGTGGGACATGTGCTGCTGCCGAAACACACAGAGATGGCAATGCGCAGGGAGCTGTGAAAGAAAGGCTCTGACACACGGCTGCATAAGGTTCACTTCTGTAGAAAGCCAAACTAAAATTGGAAACCTTAAGAGGAAGTGCTTCCGTCTTCTCTGTCCCAGGACTAGGCTGGTGCTGCCCCAAATCTGGAGGAAACGGAAAAATGTTTTCTGTGATATAATGCGTCATGACTCAAATCGCTCTACTTCTGCTGTGCTTCCCACTTCCTTAAACAGGGAGGGGCGTTAAGTGGAGCCCCTTTATTCAGCTTCACTGTATTCAGCTGCAGTTCCCCTGTGCCACTGCGGGCTGTGTGGCACAGAGGGCTGTTACGCGGTCGGTGGTGATGTGCTGTAATCAGCGTGGGGATTGCAAGAGGTGCCACGGCCGAGCTTGCAGCTCCTTCCTGTGGAGCAGGATCTTTCCGTGAGGTTTGCATTACTTAGCTCCTCGTTTGCATGCTCTCCGAAGACTGCAAGATCCATTCGCTTCTTGTTTATAAGCAAACAACCTTATTCCCACAGTTGTACCTCTACTGCAGGAAGAAGGGGAGCACAGATCAGTAGGCTGGATTACCCCAATGCTGTGGCGCAGCTCTGCCTCTCGTAGCAGATGTCTCAGTCTTATACAAAAGCAGTGGGAGTACTGATGTTCCCTTGCCCGACCTGCTTCCTGGTTCTTCCTACTTGTCAGCGAAATGAGACGATATTTCTTTTACAAAATGAGAAAGCTCTGATGAGTGGCTGACTGGATTCAGTATTTAATTTTCTTTACCACAATTTCTAGGAAAATATCAGGGAAATATACGCTGTTTTTATTCCTTCCTCAAAAAAAAATAATAATCTAGAAACGTTTAATTTCAAAGCTAAGGAATTGGCAGGAGCTGTGAGAAAGTCTGTAGTGGGGTTTGTGATTGCAAAAGGGCACAGCAAGAAGGGCAGCCCGCGGGGAAAGCGCAGCTCGAAGCTCCCCCTTGCAGGGCTGCTCTGAAACTGCAGGGCCAGCTCCTGCCCCTGGGCCAGGCTGGTGCAGGAACCTCCAGTCCCATCCTGGTGCTGCCCAAAAAGCCCCTTTTGGCCGTGCCGTGCTTATGCTTGTCCTGCTGTTAGCACGAATCAATTTATTCCTCGTCAGAGGCTTGGGAGATGGAGTACCCCAAAGCGTTTGGGGGTCAGTGCTGCGTCCCTCGGCAGCGGGGTGCTGGTGGAACAAGACGAGGGCAGAGCCTGCGCGGGGCGGGTGCTCTCTGTGTCTCCCCGGCCCTCCGCCTGTAACCTGACTGCTGCCTTGTTGCCCGCCAGGTCTCGTTCCGCTACCACTGCCAGCTGTACTCGGAGTGGCGAAGGACCAACCAGAAAGTCCGCCTGATGATCCCGGCCTCGCGGAGCCCTCACCCCGTGCCCCACTCCCTGCTCTCCGCCAAGCTCCTGAAGAAGACCGCGGACGAGACCACCGTCTGAGCTGTGCCGCGGCCGCCTCGCGCCGCGCCGCGTGGCTGCGCCCGCGGCCAGGGTGAGGGCGGCCCTCCGGGGCCAGCAGAAGCAGACAGGGCCGGGTCTCCCCACGCGTGCAGGGAGCGCAGCAGCCGTGGAAGCACTAGAGAGCAATCACCCCACCCGAAGGGGCTTCGCAGTCAGCATGTACTTTATACGATGGCAAACACAGATAATAAAGGTCTGTCATGTGAAACGGCCCAAAAGAGCCAGATGGCGGAATATGCCTGTCTGCAGGGACACTTTCCTATAACTAAATACCATACGTGGAAAATCTCTCACATATATATATATATATATCTATATATAATATTATTTTTTAATGGCCATGAATATTGTGTTTCAGTCCTTTTGTGTTGATGTTCTAAGCTTCAGTATAGAAGCTGGCAGCCTGATCTCATTCAGAGGTTAAATCTATGCCTTTTCTCTAAATGAGCGTATAAAGAACACTTTTCATTGACCGTTCTTGAAAGTCCCTTCTCCTTTGCACTAAATTGGTTTTGATAATATTGCAGCAGCCTTTCCCGTTACTCTTTGGTCTCTTTCGTGGTGTTTCTGTGCTTTCTAGAAAGTTATGTGTTTTTAATAATTATTATAATCCCAGAAGGAGTAAAATGACATAATACTGAATGGAGACATTTTGTATTGTAAAGTACTGTAATTTTGAGAATTTCAAAATAAGTTTCAAAATCGGAAAATCTTTTCCTGTGCAGACGTGATCTCACAAAATGCTTTCCCTGCAGATCCTGGCTCATCCCCAGGACTCAGATGCGCTCAGCTCTTGGCTTGTCTGACAAAGGTAGATAGATGGAGGATCTGAGGGTGGGAAGTGATGGCCCGTACTAGGTAAACCCAGCATTGCCTTTTGCTTTTAAAAGGTTCAGAAAGGCTCTTTCCCAACCCCAAAAGCTGAGAATAGGAGTCTCTGTTTTTGCTGATGTCCTTACACAATCTTGAGGCTGGACCTCTTGTAGTGTCAGTTATACACATACCTTCCAGGGACAGGCCATGCTCTGCAGCTCTCGGCAGGACATCTCGGCTGTCTCTGTGCGTTTTATTTGCACATTCCTTGGCAGCAGAGGAGCTGCTGTCATTTGGTTCATCCCTGAAATTGCTGCCTGCCCATTGTGTGTCCTCTAGCGAAACACCCCAAGTTCACTGGTTCCCAGAGGAGTACAGGCTCCGGGTCCCTTTCCTTGCAGGGCTGGCTTTCCTCCTCCTCCTTCATCCTCCTGCATTTCCAGCGTGCCCAGCTACCAAACCCCTCTGCCCCGGAGTGGCCGATCTGCTGCGGGTCTCTAGCACATAGCGGAGAGTCTCTCCCTCTTCCTGAGCTTGGTGTTAGTCCTTGCCTCTCCAGCTCCTCGCTGCTGTGCCAGGCATTGCCTGTGTTTGGTGCTGTGCTCTCCCGAGCCCTGCTTGCAGAACGGACCGTAAGGATGCCAGCGTTGGCGCTGCTCTGCTGAGTGCTCCGGAGGTGTGTGCAGCTGCTCAAGCATGAGACGGCTCCTGGTCCCGCAGTAGTGAGGGTAGAAAGCAGGGAGGAGGCAGGCTCCAAGGGTGTCTTTGCAGGGGGTGGTCACAGAGCATGTCCCTCAGTTCCTTTGCTCAGTTCCAAGTGGATCAGTTGATGCCCTGCAAGACTGAGGCCTGTAATTTCTTGAATTTGCAGCACCACGTGCTATTCCTGCTTCCTTCTAGCTGCAAAGCTGGGTATTTTTTCTTGCGTGCTCCTGTTCCCTGGTTGTTGTTGTTGTTTTTCTTTTTTTTTCTTCTGCCTGACCCTAGGCTGGAAGTCCCTGGTGGACATGAGCAGCAGTGGCCAGTATCCTCTCTCTCTGAATAGGATTGCTCCAGCCCCAGGGCTGGCTCTGTGTCTGCTTTCCTCCATTTATCTCCTGTCCCATGGTTGTTCATGCGGCTCAGTGATATCCCAGCACATCCTGCAGCAACGCCTGTGCAGCTGTGTGCCCCAGTGTACTGCTCTGGGCAGGTCTCTGCTCTGAGCACGAGGGTCTCGTTGGATCACGGGGTGAATGTTGTGGCACAGCCGGGCTGTGTGTCTCTGCTCCCCTCTCTCTGCTAGGCCCTGTCTGGCCTGTTCCCTTCTGCTACTTACCCCGGGCACCTTCCCTGCCTTTCAGCTGTCACAAAGTGGGGGGGGGGCTTGGCCCCTAGCGCTCTTGGAGGCTTGCAATGAGGAGGCCTCTTCAGTCCTGCTGCAGTGGCGATCCCTGCACAGCCTCAGCATCCTACAAGTGCTCACTTCAAATCAGCTTGTGCAGAGGAACTGTTCCCGCTGCTCCCCCCGCGTGAAGGTTTGTCTGTGCACCAGGGCCCTGCCCTGGGCCCTCTGCCCCCGGCTGAGCTGGCTGCACTGCGGGAAGGGAGCTGCAGATCCACTGTGGGTGCTGCCTCCCTTCCCTTGGCAGTGGGCACCGCAGCACCACTCTGCCTTGTCCTAGGTACCCCTGCGCTCAGCCTGTCCTAACAAAACCTGCGTCACCAAGACATTCCGGCTGCAACAAAAACTTGGGGATTTGGTTTAACCTTCCCAGCCCTGGCTGCCTCCCAGGAGCTTTGTCTTCCAACGCATCTAGTTCTGGCAGGTATGTAAGGATGTGCACTCCCACACCACGTTCCCATGGTAAGGACTTCAAGGAGCCAGTGTTTCAGCTAGGAAACCCACTGTTGATCCAAATACGCAACTGTGAAAGCCAGAAGTCCCTGGCTGGGGCAGATGGGGCCTGGCCCCGTGCTGCTGCACGGCCATGGCTTCACTCTCTCCTTCATTGTCTTTATTGTAGTTGCCAATAATTGGAGTTGTTGCATGTGCCCCTGCAAAACCCAATAGTGACTCTTTGAGTTCTTCTCCTCCTTCCCAGAGGAGATGTTCAGCTTGTGAATGTGGGAAATCAGTGTCTCTGACCCGCCACATTCCAGTGTCATGGGGAAACGGGCTGTGCAATTATGTAAATAAAAGTGAGACAAACTTTGGGCTGTTGTGTTGTTACTGGAGGAGACGGGAGGGCCCGGGCTATCTCTGTGATAATGAGCCATGTATGCTGCCTTCCCAGGGCAGCTTTCCTTAACTGCCTCCAGGAGAGCTTGCAGAAGGTTTTGTGTTGGAGCCGAAGCTGGACAAATCCCAGGGCTTTTTTCTTGTCTGTGCACAGAAGCTTGCCTAGTGTGAGCCAACTAAGGTGAGTTTTGGGACAAGAGGCTCCTTAGGGCCTCACCAGGATGGGCATGGGGCTGCACAGATTGGTCCTGGTGACCCTGCAATGCAGCCCCAGGGAGGCTCTGACCTCTGCTGCGGGTGCTGCCCCAGTGAAGTGTATGTGCTGCTGTACGAAACCCAACACACAACAGGGCTCTGCGCTTTCTGTCTTTCCAAACAAACTGATCCGTAACCCTAACCCTAATTATGACCCAAAAAAACACGTACGTTGCCAAGTTCTCCCATCAAAAAGTGCTCCCACCAGAAGCCTTTGGGTAGACCTGAACTCCCTTTGGGAGCCTTTACGCAACCCAACACAGCAGGACTCTGCGCTTTCTCTCTTTCCAAACAACCCTAACAGTAACCCTAACCCTAACCCTAATTATGACCAAAAAAACACGTATGTCTCCAATTTCTCCCATCAAAAAGTGCTCCCAATGGAGGGCTTTGGGTACACCTGAACTCCCTTGGGGAGCCTTTACGCAACCTGTAGTCTTCTCCTGCACTCTAGATCCTCCGCAGGTCTACCAGGGCCACCCAGTGCCCTCTACCTCCTCCTTCGGAACACCTCCCAGTGTCTTCTAGGATGCCCTAGAGGCCTCCCAGGGTACTACAGGGTGCCCTACGAGCCTCCTCTTGAACCCTAGAGGCAAAATACGGACACTTCCTGGAAGCTAGAGGCCTCTGGAGGCCTCATAGGGCTCTCTAGTGCACTCTCGTGCACACTCGAGGCCTCCTGTGGTCCTCCCTTGCACTCTAGATCCTCTGCAGGTCTACCAGGCCCACCCAGTGCCCCCTAGCTCCTTCGGAATGATTCCCAGTGTCCTTTAGGATGCCCTAGAGGCCTTCAAGGACACTCTAGGGTGCCCTACGAGCCTCCTCTTGAACCCTAGAGGCAAAATAATGTGAGGAAAAAAAAAAAAATCTCAATAATTTTCTTCAGACAGGATCTTCTGTGAAGCCATTTTATTCGCGATTGCAGTGGCAGGAGTCCTGCAAGCAGGAGCACACAGTAAAATTTTATCATAACCTTATATTCCCTATTACCCGACACCTGATTTCTCCCCTCTTTCCTCAGTGGCTGAGTACCACATGTTCACAACCTACTCGACACACTTCTATACCGTATATGTACAATTTGGTTCGACCAACTGTTAATTTCTCCTTTTCCTTTTTTTTTCCTACATCTCTTGTGACTAGAGGGTCCATGATTTTTGTATTTACTGACTTCGTACTGCTCATCCTGTTTTCCTTAGCTATCCTCCTTATTTTGGGACAGTGGGACCTTCCCCTTATCTGCTTAACATACTCCCCAGTGCTATGCCACACAATCATTTCTGAGTATGCAAGGTTAGTGGAATTTTCCACTGCAAAAACACCTTCTATTGCAAAAACACAACTTTGTTTCTCACAAGACTTCTTCAAGCTCCATGTTGAGTGGTGCCAAAAAGGACTGTGGCGGGTTGACCTCAGACAACAGCTAAACTGCTGGAAAAAAGGGATGTGTGGAGCCACCACGTCCTGAGGTTGCTGGTTATTCTGGCACAGGATAGTTCCAACAAGCTGCAAAACCAAGGCAAAGTTGCCGAGTGGTGGTCATGGAACTCTGAGTTCTGGTCTCTCTGGGGCTGCCTGGAGTTTTAGTTCAGCACTCTTCACTCAGGAGTCAAGATGTCACTCTTGCATTGCACCATACACCTAGCTGGAAATACGGAAAGGAACACCTGAGAGCCATCTGAGCCTTGGAAGGGACAGACCATAAATCGTAATCTTGCTGTTGTGTGCCAAAAGATGAGAGCCTGGCCTAAAATGTCATGGAGGTGGACAGCTGTGAATGAAGCTCAAGCTTTCTCATCATCTCTTTCCATTCATAGAAACACATAGTCTGTGCACCTCCAAAAAGCAAGCTCCAGCCAGTAGGAATTGCTTTGGGACCACCCAGCTGTCACACAATGAATAGCACTGCAAGCAAGGCTCAGCATGGACTACTGCCCTCCCAAGAGGGAAACCCTTTCTCTAAGCTCTCCATCACCTTTCAACCCCTGCTCGCCTGTTAGCCTGCTGTTTGACAAAGCCATCCTAAAACATTGACCCTCCAGTTCACAAATTAATTCAGCAGGAAGTCTTCAGAAATGTAGAGGCAAGGCTAAACTAATACAGGTTCTCTAAGGGCCGTGCTTCAGGGAGACAACCTGAGCCAGGATTTTTTATCCCATACCCAGAGCCAAAGGTGGATTCTCTCTCCCTTGAACGAGGCTGGCAGGAAAGTGAAGATGGGGACATCCGTATCAGCATTTGAAAAGGCTACTTGACCCTTTTCATAATCCAGAGAAATGCGAATCCTTCTTGGGATGCAGGTCAGTGGCAGTGGGGTGCATTCAGGGGACGTCAGAGCCCGAAAAACTTTGTCCAGCTTCACCACAGCCCAGAGCCCCTCCTGGGGGCTGAGTGGGATCCGTCCCTTCCTCTGCAGAGAGGCCCTGGCAAGTCCCACGCCCCAGCTCTTTGCACTGTCCACGGTGACCTCCCAGGTGTGCTGCCCAGAAGTGAAGCCCTCGTAGCCCAGCACACAACACCATGTATCAAACCTCTCAGGTCCTTCAGGCCGCTTTTGCCACTCTGCTCCCCATCTCACGCCTTTACCATCCTTTGAGAGGAGCAGCCAGGGGTGAGCTGTGTCTGGATCCAGAGTCAGGTTTGCTAGGAGAGAGAGAGAGAGAGACCTGATCAGTGGCTTAGGGTGGAGATTGGGTTGGGGGTGGTGGCAGTGGTGGGGATGAACCCCACCAGGGAATGAACCCTGCTGCTAGGATGCACCCAGTCCGGGAAGAAGACTCTGACCCGTAGCAAAATGCCAGTGAGGTCATTCTCTTTCTGTCACTGCACTGTCTGTGCTGAACAGCACTCAGGGGACTGGGTTTCAGAGAGGTCATTTCTCCTCCACCTCGCGTTTTCCCAGAAAACTGAAGTTTGACAACATAAACAGCATTGCTGGTCATGATAGAAGAACAGAAAGGAGACCAGGAGGTTGTACACTTGACCCAGTGGATGCTGAAAGAAAGAGGGTAAATGGTGAAAAGTGGAAAGAAGGAATGCAATTAAAGCTGGGAGAGGTGCAGGAGATACCATTTATTCAGAAGGTTAAGACTGCTCAATTCTGTGGTCAAGTTTCTGTTTCTCTGTGAGACAGAAGAGCAAAGAGAAGAGTGTGAGTGACAGTTATTTAGCTGGGTGAGAAACAGGTGAGAAACTCACAATCCAGCTGCCTTGGCCAGGAAGGATGTCCAACACTGAGCACCTCCTGAATGACAAGCTAGAAGCAAGAACAAGCAAGAAAAGTCAAAGAGAGGAAGATAAAGGAAAAGTGCACAGCAAGAAGAAGAGGGGGCAAGGAAATGTTGACCCACTGAGAGGAGAGACGAACAAAAGCCTCCCTCCCCGGTTGGGCTTCTGGTTGGGCAGATTACTTGGGGGAAGAAGGGCCATCCCATAATCAATGTATAACCATCTCTGCTAGAAAAAGAGGAACTCGAGGATGGACTTTGAGGGCTTGGCTCAACGCTGCATTTTAGCGCTGCAAATGGATCTTAGAACCCCATAACCGAACCACCCCTGGCTCTTTTACATAAACCAAAGTACAATCACACCTGTCTACCCATTCTCACTTTGGGTCTACTTTCTTCCCCTTTTTCCCCTCTGTGATACCTTGCAGTAGGTAAAACTGCTTGCATCTGCATCCACCATTTCCTATTCTGGCTCCCAACCATCTCTCTTTGCCTGTGCAGAACTCTCAAGGCTATGTTTTCATCCCACTGTCTCCCAAACTCTTACTCTCTTGACTTTTTTTTTGATTCCCTTCTCATGGGCACTTGGAAATTAGATAGAGTTCAGCCATCCTATTCTTTGAGCCATGAGTCTTCCCTCTGCAGCTGGTGAGGAGGAGTAAAGCAAAAGATGAGGAGAGTTGGGCAGGGAAATTAGGATTGTGGTTTTTGAACCAGTGTAACAGGGGCTGCTCTTGAAGATGCTCTTGAATTACCTTTTCCTAGTTTGTCTGCAAATCTCCTCCACCCTAAAAATTAAAAAAAAAGATTCAAATGAGAAGTGACACAAACACAACTTGGTTTCCTCTGGACTAGTTTATAGCTATGTCACCAAATCAGTGGGCAACTATAAGGCAAGAGGTGGATTCAGATTGTCTTGGGCTACACACTGAATTTACCTCTCTATTCATATGCATTTCTTCCTTGCCTCTTGAATTACCCTGACCAGACTTTGTCTCTCCAGAAAAACAAGTTACACTGCAGCAAAAACAAACACACAGAGCTATTTATAGTTCCTTCTTACAATGGGCATCTGTGATCAAACTCCACTAAATTCAGGGCAGTAAAATATATGCACGAGAAGAGAGGAGAGCCTAGCTTCTGCATTCATCTCTTCTCTGAGTCACTAAATTAGTAGTATTTCCTCCAGAGCGCGTGTAAACCTGGTGAGACGCTCTACAATTGCCTTAAAAGAGGCTATAGCAAGGTGGGGATCGGGCTCTTCTCCCAAGCACCAAGTGATAAGGTGAAGAGAAATGGCTTCAAGTTGTGTCAGGGGAGGTTTAGGTTGTATATTAGGAGACATTTCTTTACCAAAAAGGCTGTGTAGCACTGGAACAGGCTGCCCAGGGAAGTGGCTGAGTCACCATCCCTGAAGTTTTCAAGAAATGTGTAGATGCATAACTTAGTAGCATGGTCTAGTGGTGGACTTTAATACTAGGTTAAAGGTTGGACTAGAGGATCTTGGAGGTCTTTTCCAACATGAATGATTCTGTGATTCCATGAAATGGAGGGAGATACTGCAGAGACTAGCAGAGGAGTATCAGATAAAATTTATCTGTACATCTCCTGTTTTCCTTGTTCTCGTCCCTATTTTTCCCTTTCACTCTTTCCACTCCACGAGTTTCATGCATCCAAGAAAAGAAAGCTCACTTCCTGTCTCCTCCATTCAGCATTTTCCTCCACTTGACAATGAGCAGCCCGTGATCCTGCTCACCTTACCTGGACGTGTTTGCTAAAGGGCAGTTTCTTTGCAATAACCCAAATTCTCCTCTCTTGCAACTTGGGGAAACTTTTACCTTTGATCTTCAACAGATAAGCAATGAAGCCAATGACACCAAACACTGTCAGGATCACACCTGGAACAACCACGCCTGGATAGGCTCCTTGTAAAAAGTCTAGGAACAAAAAAAATCCCAAGTTTACATTTTTTTTCCGGAAACAGTAAGAGGGATGGCTACAAGCCTATCGCTAGCAGATCGTAGTACATATCAAAGCAAACAGGAGATCCTGTTTACGGTACACCAAGGTAAACGTACAAAAACTGTTCCACTTTTTAACTTGCAATGGCCCCACAATGCAAAGACACGTCTTGCACCAGAAGAGAGCTGAATTTAAATTTAAATTGTTATATTTCTCACCAAAATGCTGGAATTATTCAGGTGCCAAAGAGTTGATATTTTTTCTTTGCACAGCAAAAAGGAACCAATTAAACCTTTCTCCCCTTCCAAAACATGAAATTCCAGACAAGAGGATCCAGGGCATCAACCCGTTCAGAAACCCAGCTTTCCTCCAGTCTCACCATGCCTGCACTGGGGCAACTAACCTGACATTTGAAAAGCAGTTTCCTTTTCTTCGTTGAGGTACGTGTTCCTCACCACACAGGACAAGTCCTTTGGAGTACTTCCCATGACAAGGAGGGTGCTCTGTGCTTCAAAAAGGCCCCTTGCGTCCCGGGATCGGTTTTCAGTCTCTGAAGGTATGTGCTGATGGCTGGAATCTCTCCACAGGACCTGGGGCTCTGGGTACCAACCTGATGATCGACACACAATTCTGATGCCTCCTTGGATATTCTCCATGGAGATATGAGGAGCAGACCCCATGGCTAGGATGACATTAAAAGAAAAATTGGGTTAAGCTATGCATGTTTTCAAAATCTAAGATCTACTTTTAGATTCCAGAAACCATCAATGGGGAGTTGCAACTATTTTGTGCAGGGCAGACTAGAAGAATAAGCTTTTCCACCTTATTCCAAGCCAGTATTAACCTACGGATAGCCTTTACATTTCAGAAGCACATGTGCCTGACGAACCTGTCACCTTCAGTTCCAGCCGAGCTTCTTTGTCGCTGATGCCACTACGAACCACGCAGGTGTACTGCCCCTCATCGGAGGGTCGGACAGCAGAAAGCCTCAAATCCATGCAGCCCTGGCGGATGCGGTGCATCAGCAGTTCTGTCCTGCCTCGGTACTCTGGAGTCTGCTCCTTGTCCTGGCCCTTCTGCTCGCAGTAGTGATGCACAAGTGACGAGCGCGGCATCCGGAGCCAGCTCACCTCTGAGGGCCGAGCGCTCGCCCCCAGGTGAAGGCAGCAGGGCAGCACAGCAGCCCCCCCCACAGCAGCAAGGACAGGGTGACTGGATGCTGGCACTGCAAACCCATCTGGGGAACGGCACCGGGGCGGAGGGGGAGAGAAAAGTTTAATTAGAAGCAAACCTCCAAAGAGGCTGGGTGCAGGTGCATGCGGCTTTCTTTATGCAGATGCAAACCATGAGCTAAGAGGAGGTACGGGGGGGAGATGTTACAGAATGCAGGGCTGGACCTCTACGTTAGCCGCTATGGACTCACTGACCACCTGAGATTCATGGATTCAGGAGGGGCCTGTGGTTAAGTCCCCCGCTGAGGAAACCTGTGCCACCTCACCCAGCATCTCAGCAGGGTTTTGCTCTTTTGTGACCGTCCAGGAACACAACACTGTCCTGACCTCCACACTCTTGTGGATTAAAACAAAGAGATTGACCCCTGGCATGGAAGATATTTGGAAGACACTGGGGCAGTTTTGCTTGTATGCCTGCCCTGGTTTTACTGGGGAGGTGATAAGTTGTTTCAGTGAAAGGCTTTTGGCTCAGTAACTCATTCTCCCACCTGGCCTGACCACTGCATATAGACAAGTGGTGCAAGCATATGGTTGGTGGAAGAAGGAGCTGATTGAAGAGGCAAGGAAACCAGTTTTAATAACTTTAATCCCTTACAAAACATCCCTGACACGCATGCAGACTCATGCAAATACTCTTGGCACTTCTGACACTTGAATATATCCAGCCACCTGCCTGAGCTCAAAATAAATGGGGAGGCACATCAAAAAGCGAGCCAAAGATTTAGTCCTGGAGTTAATCTGGGCTGAGAGCAATCTCCCCCTAGGAGCCTGAGCCACCGCATCGGGTGGGAAGCAGGACCCAGTGGGGGAAGCACAAAGCTGATCCGAAATGGGCAGAGTCCTACCTGCCTCTGGCTTGTGAATGAGGAGCATCGTGACGCACGTAACAAAGTAATGGAAAAACGAAAGAAAATGCATCTCTGCAAACGTATGACCTACAAAGGAGGAAAAGGGCAGGAGTAACTCAGGTGTAGAAGGAACACAAAAAACGGGAGACAGTCTGTAGGAAAGGGTGTTGAAAAGTGTTACCTGGGTGACCGACGGAGGAAAATCTTGCTCAGGACAGCTGGGCTGCTTCTGGGTTACAGCGAGCTAGATCAAAACACTTTCCTTTAATCTTCAGTTCAAATCAGGGCAGGCTGGAAGGAGAGCTGGGGGCTGCGTTCCCCCTCCTGGCTTCGCAGCCACTTGGGGTCCAGCAGCCTGGGCGGGTGCCGGTGGTGCCCCAGAGCCCCCCGAGGAGTCCCACGGCCACGGGGGCACCTGCAGCTCCGGGGGGGGGACCCCACAGTCCGGGGGGGGGCCTGCACCTGCCCACTGCTGCCCCGCGTCCCGAAGCCACGAGGGGGGTCGCGAAGCAACAGCAAAGGCACGGGGGGGTCCCGAAGTCACCGGGGGGGTCCCGAAGGCACGGGGGGGTCCCGAAGTCCCGAAGGCACGGGGGGGTCCCGAAGTCCCAAAGCGACAGGAGGGTCCCACACGCCCGAAGGCACGGGGGGGTCCCACAGGTCGGGATCTCGCAGCCGTGAGGCGCCGCCGCCGCCCCGGGCTCCCGGCCCGGTTCCGAAAGCGAAAGAGCCCCAGAGCCGCGGGCGGGAGCCGCCCCCCCGGCCCCGCGGCCATGGCTGCCGGCGGCGAGGCGGCGGCGGAGCTCCGGGAGGAGGCGACCTGCGCCATCTGCTTGGATCTGTTCCGCAGCCCGGTGATGTTGGACTGCGGGCACAACTTCTGCCGGGCCTGCATCGGCCTGTGCTGGGCGCGGGCGGCCGAGGCCCCCTCCTGCCCCCAGTGCCGGCGGGCTCTGCCCGGCCGGAGCCTGCGGCCCAACCGGCAGCTGGGCAACATCGCGGCCGGGCTGAGGCGGCTCGGCCGGCCCGCGGCGCCCCGCCAGGTGAGGGGGGGGGGGGGGGGCCGGGGCGGCCTCCGGGGGCTGCTGCCTGGCCGCCTTCCGCCTCCGTGAAGAGCGCCCCGAGCCCTCCGGTAACCGCTTTGGGGCCCGGGCTCTGTCAGAGCCCGTGCGGCCGGGGGTCGGTCCGTGGGCTTCGTGGTTCTCGCCCAGGGAGGCTGGGGAGCCTCCTCGGGAGATGCCCAAAACCCGCCTGGACGCCCTCCCGAGCTAGGTGGTCCTGCTCGGCTCAAGGGTTGGACCGGGTAATCTCCAGAGGTCCTCCCCTCCAACCTCGGCCATTGCGGGGTTCTGCTCAGAGCTTTCTCACGCATCGCTTGCAAATTATGATTGTACATCTGCGCGCCTCCGAGCTTTGCGGTCTGTCGGCAAAAGGCCACGCTCCCTGCAAGGAGTTCACCCTGTGACTGCACCTTCTCTTTTCACTTCTTTCGACCTTCTCTAAACACTTACCAAGCTTTCATAATGGGAGCCTGTCCTCAGGACTCTGGCATATACGATGTTAAGATTTGCTGTCCCAGGGGGCTCTCGGGTGCCCCTCGGCGTGTTGCTGTCTCCCAGACCAGGATGGTAACAGTGGTTTTAACAAGCCTTTAATATTCTATTGATTTACGGCTTCTCACTCCAAGGGAATTTTTTATCGCTCTGTGCTTTGCATTTGGCTGTCTTCCTCCCACAAAGCTGTTGCTGCAATTACTAAATCTATATGATTATTTAAGTTTAGATATCTCTTTTCTCTGTAGTGTTCCTTAGACATCCAGGATTTGTGCAGAAGCACAGCTTCACTGCGAGTCCAAACTTCCTCTAGTGGGAGACTAGGACTGCACAGAAGTTGCTTATTTTCTTTAAAGGAGGAGCAAAATGCGTAGCAGCCAGCACATCCTTCCCCCCGTTCCCACGCTAAGAGGCAGGAATCCCACGCACAGCCTCTCCCTTCCTTACGGTCCTTGCTCAGGGATGTGGCCACCACCGCCTGCACAGCACTGGCCCAGCACCCTGCCTGCCCAGCAGCTGGCGCCCAGCCTGGGGACTCATGCTGATCCCCCTGTGAGCTGGTTTGGGGGGACACACGCTGTTCCCACACCGGTGCTGGTGGCTGAGACCCCCCCCCCCACATACACACACACACACACTCCAGCAGCTGCCACCACAGCCCTGGGGCACCTACACCCCATCTAACTGCAGCAGCTGGCACCAAACCCACCCATGCCAGTTGCCCCAATAACTGGCACTTGGTCCTTAGCACTCATGCACCCAGGACAGACAGTGTGGTTATGCAGATTTAATAAACTAAAGGATTTAATTAGAAGACAGGACAGACTGCAGTGATCACATACAGGGCCCACTCAGGCTGGTGCACCAACCAGCCCAGTGGTACATGCAGCTGGCCCCTTTTATATCCTTTTCTGCCTGCTCCTCACCTTCTCCCTGCAGTTTCCCTCATCGGTTTGCACATTCCCACACCTGTGAGCACCCTGTGCCCTCAGGGCAGCACCCTCATTAGCTGCTAATTTGCGGTTTACCTGCCCTTTCTGGGCAGCCCATACGTTTGTGACTGACAAGGTTTGTTCCCAGTCTTTGTCTCTTAGGTGTGTCTGTCTGGTTTGTGTCTCTGGGTGTTCTTGCTTATGGCTTCCTGCTTTTCTTATTGTCCCCTTTTTGCATTGAAAAGGTCCTTGACCAGATACCCATAACGGAGCAGGTGCTCTCCTACCACATACCCTTACAGTCCCCAGTTCCATACACTTGCAAAATGGTACGTGACAGCACCATGCCTGCACTTAGCCTGCCCCCAACATGCATGTCGAACCCTAAACTCCAGGGGAGTTGCCTTGTGGGGTGGCAGGGACATGACATTGCCTTTTGCTGCCCTGTTTTGCTTTGAGAGCCATGCTCTTGGTTGTTCAAGCAGGCAATGAGGCTGACTCAATGCCAGAGGCTGCTTATGTTCACCCCAGGGAATAAGCTGTTTTCTGGACACAAGGCATACGCGTGTGTGATGGGGAGCACCTAAAGGATTTCTCTCCCTCCAGGAGCAAAACCAGTCTGAGCTAGAGAGTCTCAGGAGAGAGAGAGGAAAGCTGGAGGAACAGCAAGAGAAGGAGCGATGGGTCTGCCAGGGCTATCTGGTAGGTGCACGGGGCTACCTGAGGGAAGTTTATTTGGGAAGGGTGGGGAAAAATTGATTCTTGGCCCTTGGAGATGGAATCACTGTGTCCAGCTGTTGGTGCACAATATGCACATCAGGAAAATAAAAGATACTTTTAACTACTGCCCGTCCCACCTTTTAATTACTCTTTGTGGTCCCACCCTACTTTAAGAGGAGTGTTTCTGCTTATAAAGGACAAAGTAAAAGCAGAGAGGCAGAAGATTGCATCTGAATTCAAGCAGCTGCAGCAATACCTGGAGGAACAAGAGTGCCTGCTGATGGCTCGGTTGGGAGAGCTGGAGAGGCAGATTGAAACGAGAGTGAAGGAAAATGCTGATAAATTGTCCAAGAGGATTTTTCATCTGGATGGCCTGATCAGGGAGAAGGAGGAGTCTCAGCTCTCAGGATGCGAGTTCCCACAGGTGAGGTCTACTGAAACACCAGCACTGTCTTAACAAACAGCATCTGAGGTACCAGCAGGCTGGAAACACACAGCAGGCTAATTTTATGTAGATGCTGGTGTGACAGGAATGTGAGGATTGTGTACAGGATAAATAGCATTAAGCTGCTTCTGTCTTTCTCCCATCTAGGATACTGGCAACATTCTGAGCAGGTACGTACCTTTTTCTCCTGTATATTACCATACGACTTTGGGGGTGCAAAGATTCCTGCCCCAGAACAAAGCTGGATTCCTCACATGCCAGGGATGCCCCATAAATGTTCATATTTCAGTTTTCCAGAAGTTGATGAAGGGGTATGGCTCTGCCAACAAGGTCAATTCTTGAGGAAGCACTTGCAGAGGACATTTCATTTCTAACGTCTCTGGCTGCAAGCCTGGCTGTCTTCTCCATGACCAGTGTTCAGTGACACTAAGGCACAGAGACCAGAGCAAATGCAGCTTTGCTGTGAAGGGGCAGGGTGACTGAGGACACCATCACTCATAATAGGAACCAAATCAGCGGTTAGAGCATCAGGACGGAGCAGTGGCCTAGCCAATGAGACCTGCTGTCTCTTTTCTTGCTGTATTGTGTAGAGCTGAATTGGAATGAACTTTCTGGAGGTAACGGATCCAGCATCAGAGCCGTTCAGCTAGAAAAAGGTCTCTAGCCACTGGCATTAACAGGAGATTGAGTTGAAGGAGGAAGATAAATGCTGTGGCTTGTACATCTCCAGGTGCGAGAAGGGAAAATTCCAGCAAAAGGAGTGGGTGAGCCACGATCTGGAAAAGGCACCTGGTGTCTGCTCAGAAAAACCTCCTGAGCTAGAAGAGACGGCAAGAAAACTCCAAGGTACAAGGAAGGGACCCCAGGGAAGATCAGAGAAGTGTCCCGGGGTGGAAAGAGGGGGTAGGCAACGCCATGCAGAAGGGAGATCTAGCTTGGATGCTGCTATGCCTCCTGCTCTAGACCTGTACTCCAGACCTGCATGGTTGGAAGTGGGTCAAGAATGTGAACAAGTCCCAGATGTCCCAGTATGTCCAAGTGAGTCTCAGCTCATGCTCTCCTAGTGGGGAGGCTCTTCCCCAAAGAAACTATTGGGAAGACTGTCAGGCAGACTCTGGCATTGTGCAGAGTAATTTAGGCTGCAGAGGACGTCTCTTAGAGGACCATGGAGGTCATCTAGTCTGACACCCTGATCAAAGCAGGTGCAACTAGGTGGGACTGATCTGTGTCTTCTCCAGTGGAGTTTTGAATATCTCCAAAGCTGAAGATCCCACAACTCCTCTGTACCCCTGTTCCAGTGTATGGCCACTATCAGTGACATTTTTTTTTTAGTGCATCTAGCAAGAATTTCACATTCCAAGTTGTGTTTGCTGCCTCTTGTCCTTATCACTGTGCAGCACCAAGAAGAGCCTGCTCCTGCTGTCCCATTAAATAGCTATAGACATCAAAAAGATCTTGCCTTTACTTTTCTTAAGGCTGAACAAACCCAGTTCTCAGTGGTTCCCCATACATCATATTGTCCAGCCCAAACCGTCCTGGTGACCCCCTGGATGTACTGCGGTATGTCAGTGTCCACTTCATACTAGGTAGCCCCAAACTCTTTTTTGGTCCTGCTGCTTCAGGTTCTCCTTTCCTACTCCAACTGGAGAAGCAGGTGAGCACAGCAAGTAGTGCACGTGCTGGGGAAAGAGGGGTGTAGCATCTCTGCTTGCTTGCTTCCTGGAGCTGGTCTCCCCAGAGCACCTCCCAGTACTGGCATTATTATCCAGATGTCAGAGTTGACCTCTGGGCTCCATCTCCCTTTCAGATGCTTCAACGTCTGCTCTGGGGGAGGAAGTGGAAGAGTCACAGGGACTGTACACAAAAGGTGAGTTGTGCTGGGGAGCCTCTTTACATTAACCCTGGTTGCAAAGGGGGGGAGCAGTGAATCTTTGCGTAGCTTGGCTTGGGGTGCAGAGCTGCTCTCCACTTTGAGATCAGCATGTTCTGGAAGAAAGGTATTGCCTGTTTTCCTCCCAAGCCAGGACCAAACTTGTCCCCAGCATGGTGAAACTCCTCCCAGGACTGGTCTCTACCCCCAGTTCTTTGACCTGACCTCTCTTCTGCAGTGAACGTGACTCTGGATCCAGACACTGCTCAGTCGTGGCTCATCTTATCAGAAGATCGGAAGAGTGTGATGCAGGGAGCCACACAGCAACACCGGCCTGACAACCCGGAGCGGTTTGACCCATGGCCATGCGTGCTGGGCTGCGAGGGATTTGATTCAGGGCGACCGTGCTGGGAGGTGGAGGTGGGCTGTGGGTCCTGCTGGGCTGTGGGGGTGGCTCTGGAGTCTGTGAGGAGGAAGGGACCGATTGACGTGAACCCCGTGGGGGGGATCTGGGCAGTGGGGCGGTACAAGGAGAAGTTCCAGGCTCTCACTTCCCCCACTCCCACCCCTTTCCTCCCCAGCATGATCCCCCGCAGGGTGCGGGTCTGTGTGAACCATGCGGAGGGGCGGGTGACATTTGTCAATGCAGACAACGAGGCTGCAATTTTCACTTTCCTGCAAGCCACGTTTTCAGGAAAGCGAATCTACCCCTGGCTCTGGGTGGGGAAGGGGTTCCAGCTCAAACTGTGAGGCTGAGGAAGTGCGGTCCTCTGAGGAGGCTGTACTGTGGCCACGCTGGCCTCCTGCACCCCCATCTCGCTAGCCCTTGGGACTCCTGCCCACTAGCAAACCTCCTACCGTGATCCTCAAAGGCAGTTGAACTCATCTGCCTGCCCGTGGAGAGCAGGAATTGCCTCTCTGGAGCAGAGGTCCGTGGGCTTCTCCGGTGGAGAAGGGCTCTTGGTGAAGAATGGCAATTTCTGGGGAGATTTCATTTATGGAGGCCTCGAGGGGGGATGAGGGGCATAGCAGTGGCATTGGAGTAGCTATTGATAGTATATTTTTACTTGAGGAGATAGGTAGATGGGCAAGGAGGATAAAAACTTGCTCAGCAGCCCACCTAGCCATGGGGAGATGCTCGCTCTTTAGCTCTGAAGCCCAGCCAGCCTCCATGCGTGGTTCCTGTGGTGGGCCTGATTTGATTTTTGATTTAGCTCACGAAACTACAAGTCAACATTCATTTTTTTGGGAGGTGCTAGAGGATTTACATTTCAAAATAATTTCATCAGTTGAATTATAATCACTGCTTTTCAACATATTAATGTACCGGATAATTCTTCAGTGTGTTTGACTACTTGATTCGTTTCCCTGGTTGTGATGGGGCTTTTGGAAAGAAAATTTAGAGGTTTAGATCTTCTCCAAACCATGGAACTACTACCAGGAATTTGCTGAAGTATAGGAAGAAACTAGAGGAATTGCTGTTTAGAGACTTGCAGATTTGTAGCAGTGCTGGGATTTATGGTGTTGCATGGTAGAAGCTAAAAATATAAATAATCACGAATAAAACAAAGTTATACAAATAACCGATAAATAATCAAAGTTCAAATGCTGGTCAAACAAACACGCAGCTAAATCACATCCCAGAAAACCTTGCTGGCAGATTCAAAGGGCTTTAAATGCTTTAGCTCCATCAGGTCCTGTTCAAAAAGCTGACATGCGAAAGGGAGGTTGGGTGCTGGAGCCTGCAGGAGGGACAAGATTCAAAGAAAGGCAAAAGGGAGCAATGCTACAAACAAAAACAGCCATGGACTTTTAATACAGTTTGTGAAAAAAGCGCTTGTGAAAGTCATGGCTTGCTCTGGAGGCTTTGCTGGTGAAGCCCCCCCCTTGTACCTGCCCTGTGGTCGGACGCCCTGCTGGCTTGCAGATGCCCACGGTGACCTGGATTTGGCAGCACTGCTGCTGTGGGCTTTGCTTCCAGCTCTCCCCACGCTCACACCGGGCTGCCTTCTCACTAGCTGGGGGCTCTCACTTTCCCCGTGATGTGCTTGTGGAAACGCAGAGCCATGGTCCCTGGCAGAGGTGAGCTCTCCTTCCCACGTGGGCACATCATCATCTTTGGCAGCAGGAGCTGAGGATGTGCTGGGAGGCTGCAGGGAGACCCTGTCCTTTCCTCCCAGGATTGGCTCCTCTTCTGTGCCCTGCCAGGAGCATGAGTTGCCCCTGCTTTTGGGGTCGGCTCCTTGGATGGTTGCTTTGCTGGACTTCTGTTCCAAAGATGCCTGGGTGCAATGGGGTGTCACCTCTCCCTGTGCAGTGCCAGAGGTCGGTGAGCCCATCCCCTAGCTCTGAGGCAGGATAACTCCGTCTGACCCCGTGCTGCGAGTCTTCCCAGCTACTGGAGTAGCTTAGGGAGACCAACACTGCTGCCCCTGCCTTGCTGCCACCGCAGCCTCCTCTTCTCCTAAGAGGAGGAGATAGCAAGAGAGGACAAAACAAGGTCCCTGATTGTGGGGACAAGAATGTCCTTTGAACACCATGCCCCAAAAAGATCTCGAAAAGGGAGAAGATGCTGGAATGGATTGACATCACTCTGGGCTCTGCTGTTCCTTCCCTCATCCCTACCTTCATCCCCTCCCACCCTTCCCTACCAAGTACATGCACACGCAGGCTGCAGTGTCCCACAGGGCAGGAGAGGGCAGCTCAAACTCTGCCCATGAAGCAGAGCAGGACTTAAGCTCCTCCAGACCCTGCAGGTGATGGGGAGAGACTTGTCTGCTTTAGCATCTGTGCCCAGAGGTCCCCTTTTCCAGCTTTACCAGTGGTAACATAAGCTTATGTAGCTGCTGTCTGCACAACAGGCTGGTAGACCAAGGCTCAAACAATTTCCACGCTCTCAAAAGAGATTGAAGGCAGAAGGTACATTCAACTAAAGTCACAGCTGGATGTTTCAAAGTTGGGAGCCTCTGTCTCAGCTCGCCGGGATTTGATTTCCCATCCTGTGGAAGAGTCGCCTGCCCTTTCCTACAGGTCTGTGGCTCATGAATCCCACCCTAGTGCCATGCATCATCAAGACAGTTATCAGTAATTCTTTCCCAGCCACGATCCTTTTGGGTGAGATGTAATCACAGACCGGACCCCACATCACAGTGTTGGTTGCTGTACACCTGCAGCTAATTAGTCTTTTAAAATTAGTCCCATGTCCCATCACCTTTGCAGCCCTCAGGTGGGATTCAGCTGAGTGCTGATACGGACTGCTTTAAGTCAGCACTTGTCAGACAACCTCCACAGATTTTCTTGGCTAATATTTAATAGTCATCTTGTATGGACATAGAAATAAAAGAAATAAAACAGCTCCTAGCAAAGTGGGGAGGGAGGGGTGTGATTCTGAACATTA
The DNA here is from genome assembly GCF_040182565.1 of Anser cygnoides. Taxonomy (NCBI): domain Eukaryota; kingdom Metazoa; phylum Chordata; class Aves; order Anseriformes; family Anatidae; genus Anser; species Anser cygnoides. The sequence continues at coordinate 4,292,632 of NC_089899.1, read as the reverse complement.
ACCATTTCGTGGCAAACTTAGGTGGGGTGGAAATGCAAAGCAGTTTTCAAAGATTAGAGGAAACAACTTTCTGATTTTCCTGCATTCTCCAGGAAAATAAAAGTTCTGGAAAGGCCAGGTGGGCTCGCTGCAGCTGCTGCAGCTGGAGAGGACGTGTGTGCATCTTTAACAATCCTTTCCCGACGTTCATGCGTTTTCTTGGCTCCCAGCAGCAGATTCTTGGCAAACAAGGAAGAAAGTTGAATTTCCTGTTACATCTCAGCCTTGACTGCTCTGTTAACGAAACTGTGTAATAGATCGGTTTCTAGCAGTAGGATTTCCCTGAACAGATTGCTCCTGAGTTATTCCTGGGAGAGGCTGAAATTTTTCTGCACCCAGAAAATCTTTTTCTGATCTTTCTCAGATGAAAAATATTGACCCTATTGTTATAGAATTAGGATTTTTTTTTTCTCAGTCTAGCCCTACAGTTTCACATCCTTGAAAACAGGTTATTTTTATGGCAAAACTTCTGCAAAGAAACATACTGCAGCTAAAGTCCCAAGGAGGCTGAAGGCTCCGTTAGCTGGTAAATGTTTTTGTAGATAAATTTTAGGGGAGCAGAGTGGAAGATAAAATGCTTCCACTTCAAACCGCCTTCCCTCTCCCTTATCCTTTCTATTTTGTCCACAAGTGGCCTGTGTGTTTTTGACCACCTGAAAGATTCTACAGGAGATGAGGAAAAGGAGACTGAGAGGAGGGGAGGAAGAAGATCCAAGCCTGGCAGATCTATGGGAATTATCTGGCCCATGGGATTCAGACACCTTGAACGGTTTCTTGCTCACTTCCCTTCACTTGTCCCTACAGCTCTTCCTAGTCTTCTGCTGTAAGAAATGTGAAGGAAAACACATATGCCTAACGCAGATGCCGGTGAGAGCTGGAAATAAGGCAGGGAGAAGTTTGGGATGTATGGAGAAGATAAGTGTTATCATGAGGCCCAGCACCCAAATATGTTTTTATTTTTTGACTTAATCATTAAGCTTAATTAAAGAAAGCCAGACACGGTACTTGGCAACTTTTAAGGCGTTTGGACCTGATGCATTTCTCATGGCCTGGCATGGACCTGCTCTGCGGTGTCCCGGCACTCAACACCACATCTTGGCCCTGGGGCCACCTTGCACCAAGCTCCTCTGTGCCCAAATCCCCGTGCCCCCATTGTCGCTGCAGTCCTCTTGTGGGGTCGAGCGGGACAAAGGAGCTTCTTTGGTGGTGTCCATCTCCAAGACCTTCCAGTTCTCCCATTCAGTGGCCAGAGGGACCGTGTGAGGAAAAAACAGCAAGGACACACGACGCTCCCAGCTCCCGGCACCGTGATCCAAGGCCATGGCATTCATCTTTCCAGTTCTGGTCATCCTCCACGTCAGGGGCACAGCCTGAGGCGTGAGTCCATTCCCACCCAGAGCCACGGGTGTAGCCTCTCCTCAGGACATGAAGCCAGGCAGAAAGCAAAGATCGGGGCTTCGTTTTCAGCATCAGCAAACGCCACCTGCCTGCCCACCAAGTCCAAAGAGACCTGGACGGCCCTGGGCACCTGGGCAAGGTGCAGGGGTGTCCAGTCAGGGTCAGTAAAAGCGTGGTACTGTCCAAACCACTGCCCCACGGCCCAGATCCCCTCCTCGGGGGTAAAACTGAGGACCCCCTTCCTCCTGACAGACTCCCGGGCGACCCCCGCAGCCCACCAGTCGCCCCCCTCGGCCACCTCCACCTCCCAGCAGTGCTGCCCCGCAGTGAAACCCCGGCCCCCCAGCACGCAGGGCTCCGTGTCGAACCGCTCGGGGTTGTCGGGCAGCGGCGTCCACGTGTCCCCGCGCCTCACGTCTCGCCCATCATCAGCCAGGATGAGGAAGGGGTTGGCAGTGTTTGGGTCCAGGGTCACATCCGCTGGGGACAAGAGGAGAAGCCGCTCAGGACGGGCAGCCCCCGGGGGTGCATCAGGGCTGTGCCCACCGCGGCAAGAGGAGGGATGGGGAAAGAACTGGAAAGGTATCTTCCCCCTGCCCGGAGATATCCAGCATGGGGTGGGAACCCTCTCCTTGTGCTAGACTGCCCCAGACTCAGTTCTGCCCTGATCCTGCCCTCTCCTGGACTTTCTGTATGGTCCCTGGCCAAGGGGACCCCGGTTTCCTGAAGGACCATGCACCTGAGTGTTGGGGTGCACATCTGCTGTGCAGACACCTGGGCCTGCGCGCAGGTTTCTGTGGTGATGCAAGAGAGAAACGGGCATGTGGGGGCACAAACCAGCACGTACTGTGACAGATATTGACCCAAGAACCAATCGTCCCTGACCTCAGATTCCTCTTTGTCTCTGTGGGCAATGAAGAGAGCCAAGGATGGCAGCTCAGGTGTCTCTGGTGGTGGTGGTGGGTCTGCAGATAAGCTAGAGGGATCCAGCTGGGGACAGTGCAGCCACCACGTCTCAACCCCATGACAAGCCCTGGCTGGGACAAGCCCCAAGTGCTTCGACCCTAACTGGCTCCTCCACAGAAGAAGCAGGGTACAATTTTCTCCCAAACACGGCAGTTACCCTCTAAAAACTCACCTCTTCCACTCCTCTCCTCCACCTCATTGGCCAGGGTCTCCATCTCTTCTACCTCCATACTGGACACCAGCATTCCTGCAGAAAAGTAGCAGAAAGAGAGATGTATTCCTTGCCGAAAGGGGAAATTGCAAGACACGGAGACCACGTGAAGATGATCTGTTCCCTAGATGCAGAGGGAGTGATGAAGAAGTCACAGCTGGCACTCACCTGTGGGAAGGTAGGTTTCAGATGGGTCTGAACATCTTCAGTCTGCTCTCCACTCCCTTGACCCCAGCAGATCTTGGCTGGACTGGACTTGTAGTGTTTCCACCTCGTTCGAGTGAGTGGGTCGAACCCCGGAGGAGCTGGATGGCCGGGACAGCACCGCTGGGCGTCCGGCACCGTCTGCTCCCTGCAGCCTGCAGGAGCTGCCAGTGGTTACGTGACCTCATCTAACACTCGTTTTGCTCTTCTGCCTTCCGGAGTTCCCTCCCGGCGCTCCTGCAGTGCCCCTGTCCTGTTTGTGGAGACGCAGTTACCGCATCACAGGAATTGCCATATCTCCCCTCCCTTCGGCCAGCTGCGGGTTGGCGATAAGAGTCCCCTGTGCTGCTGGCAGAGGCTGCTCTGAGCCCTCCTGGGCCCAGTGCCCTGCGCTCATCTCTGGTGTGCTGGGGGTGTCCTGGGGACACCATCTACAGATCAATGGCTGGCTCAGGCTGCATGCTTGGTGAGGGAAGAGGTCTGGCTCCTTACGGGCTTGCCCAGATTTGGGTTATGTGGGAAGATGTTTTCAGGGCATGCATTGCCTCAATTGCTCTACTGTTAAATAGGGGAGTGGGGGACAATGAGCGCTGGGCTTTGCATCCCACCTCCCCTTTCTCCAGGCAGCTTTTCACATGCCTAGAAGCAATGTGAAAAGCGTGGCCCCAGCCCCACGGGCACTCAGTCCGGGTTTCTCCTTGCCATCCTGCATGCTCCCAGCTCTTATTCAGGGCTGGATAAAAAAAAAAAAAAAAAAAAAAAAATCCTCCACCCTTCACATGCTTCCTCTGAACCCCCCCAGGGCCTGCAACTAGACCCCAATTATTGTGAATTACAGAGCTGCTTTAATTATTGCTGCTATCGCATCTGTCAGGCTATGTCTCTGAATGCTTCATTTATTGCCTCCCCCTTTTCTTTGCCATCCTGTTTCAACAAAGTCCTGGGAATAGCTGTTCTCACTCTGCCGATCGGCATGAATGGATTCATTTTATGTTATCATCTCCGTTGCAGTGTGTGAGTATGGCTTGTGCCTCTGTGTGTTTTGCTTCCCCCTGTCCCTTGTCACCCTTGGCAGGTCCCGGAGCAGCCCCACCTGCGCGGATGCTCTTGCCTCCGGGATGCTGGGGCTGGACCCAGCCAAGCCGAGCTGAGGCATGGGGATGCAGCCGAAGAGCACGTCTGGAAGGGAGTGTTTCCGGAGCAAAAGCATTGACAAAAAATGACCACATCTCTCGGTTACTTTCATTTTCCAGCGGAGGTGGCGCAAGAGGAAACGGGCAGCAGGCCGGCAGTGACATCTCATTGCGATTGCACAGAGAAATTGCTTCCTGCTCCCTGACGAGACCACCCGTCTGCTTCATCCCTTGCCAGCAAAGCCGGGACCGAGGGAGAGGTAAGCTCGGGGCCAGGGCGGGCTGTTTGGGCTGCTGTTGTCGTGTTCCCCTCTGGTCTGAGACCTCCTGCCCATCGCATCCCCAGTTTGGGCTGGGGGAGAAGCGTAGCTCCAGTCCCCACGGGCACTCAGTCTGGATTTCTCCTTGGCATCCTGCATGTTCCCAGCTCTTATTCAGGGCTGGATTAAAAAAAAGCAAAAAACAAACCAAACAAAAAAAAAAAACACAAAAAACAAGAACTCCATATTCAAATAGCTGCTTGGTGCATGCTGCTTTGTGCACAAAGTACCCAAGTGGTATGAAAAGTTGTAGAAATTTCCCACATGGGGAAAATAGGAAAAGTTACAACATCTCCTTTAATGCAATGAAAAGGTGGCAAAGTCAGACTGATGATGTAAAATTGACTTCAACCTTGGGCATTTTAATCTTAGATTTTTCCCTGGATATTATAAAAAAGGTGCTGAAATCAGCAATAAACCCCTTTAAAAGTAAATTATTCCCTATAATATTCTGCCTTTCAAATCTGTTCTCGTAACCCTTTTGTTCTGCCTTTCTCCCTTAACTTCTTCTCCATCCCCAGGCTGAGCTCCAGAAAAGAGGATGGTCTTCGGCTGCCACCTCCAGTGCTCTCTGCTGGCTTTTATCCCCTACAGTTTGGTTTTCCATGTTTGTGAGCTTCAATCAGGTATGGATTCCCCTGGCTCCTGCTGAGCCTTGCGGTACTTGCTTCCAGCCTGAATACTTTCCTGAGCCACTCCCTGTGAATGGTTTAGCACAGAGCAGGGTCAGGTTGTGCAGAACCCTTTTCAGAACCAATTCAATAAAGGGAAAAAGAACACGAACAAAAAATCATTTAAAAACTGTTTGAGTTTTGTACGTGCACAAGTTGTCTGCTTTCTCCAGTCACCCACCTTCCAGCCACTACCTCCTTTCTCCTGCTGTGGTGGCTTTACCTCGCTGGGCAGCTGAACTCCACCACAACCGCTCCCTCACTCCCCCTCCTTAGAAAAAAAAAGGGAGAAGAAAGTATGCTGGAAAGAAAAAAAAAAAAAAAAAACAAAAAAACACTCAGGGGTTGAGATAAGGATAATTTAATGAAAGGGAAAAGGAAGAGGGGAAAAAAAAAAAAAAACAAGCAAAAGCCGCATAGAAGCACAGAGAGAGGACAAAACTGCTGTCTCCCCCCAGGCAGCATCTTGTCCCCTTGAGAACAACTCATCCTTTCAGGAGTTTGAAGACCTTGGGCAGAGCAGAGCAGGGGGTGGTGCCCAGGTCCTGCTCCCAGCCCTCCTGCCCAGTGCCCTGCTTCACCTGCTGTGGTTACCCTGCCACAGAGCAGCTCCGCTGGTTTTCAAGGCTGTCACCACAGCAAACTCTCATGGTCATTTCTTCTTTTTCTCCCAGCCTCGTTCAGCGTCAAGGGACCCCCTAACCCTGTGGCCATGGCTGTTGGCCAGGACGTGGTGCTGCCCTGCCACGTCTCCCCGGAGCAGAACGTGCAGGACATGGAGGTGACCTGGTTTCGGGAGCAATTCACGCCCTTCGTGCATCGCTACAAGGGGGGCCAGGACCAGTACGGGGACCAGATGGTTCAGTACCAAGGCCGCACAGAACTGCTGAAAGACGGCCTCTCCAATGGCAGCGTGGACTTGAGAATTTTCCGCGTCCAGCTGTCTGACAAAGGGCTTTACACCTGCTTTGTCCACAGTGGTTCAGCGTACGATGAGGCTGTGGTGGAGCTGAAGGTGACAGGTCTGTAGTCTGTGTCCCTGTCTGCACTGCGGGGCTCTTCTCGGTACCTCTGCTTTGCTTCCTTGCAGCCAGTGCTCTTCTTACCTGTCCTTCATCCCAGCAGCGACTGCAGGTGCTTGCTTTAGGGCTTCATCGAGTGCTACAGTTGATAATGCTAACCAAGTTGTCTCAGGGATGTAAAACTGTCCACTGAGCAGCTGTAAAGAGCTCATGAGATACGTCCCAAGTGTTCTTGATCTTATTTTCTTAATATAAGTGGGTGTCGAAAAAAAAAAGTCAGCAGATAATAAAGTAGGAACGCCTTGTTTAATGCTTTTATATTTTAATATTCAGGCCTAAGGGTTGTTTTGTTGAAGTGGCAGCTTCCAGGACAGAGCTTTGGGTAATATGAAAAAGACTGCAAGAGGGGTCTCTGTGCATCTCTCTGACAGCTGGTGATACTGGTTAAACTGCTGCTATGGCCCTGAATAAAATACGCATTTGCCTGTGTTGAGGCTCATCCCTTCTTGCCAGTAGAGGATCAAGCAGACCCCATTATTCCCCCCAGACCTGGCATCCCGTGGAACAGCTCCATCCACACAATAACCCGGGTTCTCTGTTTTCCTGCAGCCGGCGGCTCTGCTCCACGCATCGTGCTGGAGCGCTACCAGGACGGGGGCATCCGCGTGGCGTGCCGCTCGGCCGGCTGGTTCCCGCAGCCCCAGGTGCTGTGGCAGGACCCCCGCGGGCAGCACCTGCCCTCCCTCTCAGAAAACATTACCCAGGACGAGAGCGGCCTCTTTGCAACAGAGAGCATCCTCATCCTCACCAGGAGTGCAAGCCAGGAGCTGGCCTGTGTGGTCAGACCTGCCCTGCAGAGCCAGGAGAAGGAGTCCTCTTTCTACATATCAGGTAAGCAGAGGACAGGAGCGTCATCCTGGTGACGTTTCCAGGGGAGCGGTGCTCTTGGAGGTGCTGTAAGCAGAAAATTTGAGGATTACTCGCACACCGGGTGTGAGGTGCATCGAGTGCATTTTGCATACTGCCAGTGCAAACAGCTTCCTTCCCCCTGTAGCTTTGGGCAGCATTTGTGAAACCTTCATCTCACCTGCTGTAAAATCCTGGTCTGCTGATTTGGTAAGATTTTCACAAGATCACGTGGCTTTCAGCTGTATTTTGGTTCATTCTTATATTGGGGATGAACAATTTGGGAGAATTTATTTCCCTGGCAGGCCAATACCCTTCCCCTGATGGCAGTGCTCTCTGCTGGAGTGTTTCTGTTAACACCTATGTTAGCCCAGGCTTTTTCTGCTCCTATATTGACCAATTAAATATACATATAGATAAGATTCAGAGCTGCTTGGAATAGGTTTGTATGAAATGGAAATAATCTGTGTTCTCTTGCTGCTTGCAGAGTAACCTAAGCCCTTTGAGGCTTTTATTTTTCAGATCCCTTTTTCCAAAATGCCCATCCTTGGAAAATTGGCCTGGGCGTGGTCCTGGTTGCTGTGTTCACTCTTGTCATCATCGCCGTTTATCTGTTTAGAATGAAAGGTATAGTCTTGGTACAGTGTTTGGGGCTGGGAGCTCTGTAACCCGTCTTATTCAGCCCCTCTGGTCCTGGCTCATGGGTAGGTTTGGGCTATGAGGATGGTCCTGAGCCTGGAGCTCAGTGACCCCTCTGGGCTGTGCCCCAGCACATAAATCATACAGAGGGATAAAGGACATGGAAGTCCTGATGTCTTGCAGAAGGGGCAGGGAGCCTGTGGGTCACCGAAGGCACTGCTGCACTTTTAGTCCCCGCTGCCTTGCTGCCTTGTGTGTGGTTGTAATGCAGCTGTAGTTAATCAGAGCTCGTTGGAAGCGGTGATTTTTTAAATGATTGACATTTCTTTCTTCCTCTCTTTCATAGGACAGCATGAGAAAAAAATAGGTAAGCTTCACTTTCTGTTTTCCAGAAATTGGAAAATGGGAGAATTCCCTTCAATTGAAGACTTGATGGGACATATTTTAGGGGTAGTAGTGGTGGAGGCAAATGGGTTGCCTAGCAGCTGTAGAAAATTATGAAACTAATTTCTGGAATGATGAAACTACAAAGCTGTGAAATGGTGTTGTAATTTTAAGAAAAATCATGGCGGAACCAAAAAGAGCATGAACAGATATTGTATCAACAGAGATCTTTGCTTTGCAAAGGGCTCTCCAGGTTCTTCCCAATGCTAGTGGAAGCTCTTGGGGATCATGCATTTCATATTGTAGGGGCACAGCTTTGTCTCAGCACTAAAACAAAAAAAAAACAAAACAAAAAAAAACAAAAAAAAAAAAACTTGGGAACAGAATGATAGCACAGCATCACAGCAATGAGTGAAATTTCACCCCTGCTCCTCCCCTGCCCGTGCAAACCTGCTGGTGTCCAGCAATGCAGCAATGGCCTCTGCCCTAGGGACCTGGAGGAGTTCTTGGGCTGCAGCTTTTCCACCATGAAACAATTTTAGGCCCCTCCCTGCCCCAACAGGTGTATCAGTGAAAAAGGAATTGACTTTGGTGGTAATGCACTTTTCTGGTTTTGCTTTTCAGCAATGCAAGCAGCAGCACTGCGTAAGTCTCACTCCCTGTCTTCCCTGGTGAAATCCTCTGCAAAAACTTGTTATTCACCCTGTCGTTATGTCCAAATGTTCCTTTTAGGCAAAGACTTTACTCCCCCAACCACCCAATAATATGAATATTCATTCTATTAAATTGTAGGAATTTTCTTCCTCAGCGACTGTCAGTGCTTTTTAACACTCTCATTTTAACTTAAGCAGTAAAGTAGCACTGAAAAGTTTGTGCTTTTTAAGGGAAGACTATGGAAACATAAGCCCTTGAGAATTTTGTTATCAAGAGGAGGATGGTTTGATTACCAAGGAATTAAAAAATAAGAAAACATTTGAAGAGGGAATATAAATATATGTTTGTTTGTTTTCAGCACATTACCAATAAATAGTCCTTTGGCTATTAAAACTGAGCTCTTGCTCATTGCTAAAGTGGTGCCATCGCAGTTCGATAGGGAAAAGAAATACAGTTCGGCTCAGTGGGGAATTAGGAGTCCTTGCGAGGAGAGACCAAATCCATGCACCTGCCTCTTCAGCACAGCTCCCTTCACCTATGCAGCCCCTTAGCTGGGATCCCAGGGAAGTGATCGGAAAGAGTAACTGGGATGTGCTTCTGTTTGCTGTTTAGGGGACCATGCTGCTGAAATCGGTGAGTCTTTTTCTGTTCCTTAAAAAGGACTTCTTACTGACTGTATATTTTTAAGACGTGAAGTGAACCTAAGAGCAACTGAGAGTGTGGGGAAAAGAGAGAGTGAGGGAATTTAAGACCCCAAAAATGAAAGATGATTGAAAATGGTATGTGGGGTCGGGATGTGGCTGACAACAGTGGCAGGGTGAGCGTGCCAGGGGCTCCCTGCACACACCATGAGCTGATGGCAGCGCTGTGGGATGCATCCCCTGGCCGGAGAGGGACCTCTCAGGGACCTCTCCCTGCCCCGGGCTGAAGCAGGACCTGCACTGTCACCCATCGATGGCTTTGCATTGCTGGGGTCGGCAGAAGTACAGCCTCCTGCACAGGCAGGTGGTTGCAGAAGAGGTGATATCCAAACTGACATCCCACAACCCGTTTGTGCTGATTTATTTTGTTTTGCAGAGAGACAAGCTGAGGAGCTTGGTGAGTATCATTCTCCTTCCTTAGTAAGAGACTTTTCTTGGGTCATTTTCTCATTTGGGTGTTGCATTTATGGCCTGGTTTTGTTTTTTTCTTTTGGGAAAGGAAGAGGTGGCAAATGCTGAACTCATTTCAGAAACATTATTTTCCTTTGCACCGTATGTGTTTTTAAGTTACTTTTCTATACCAAGAAAAAATTGCTTTCATTTTACAAAGTACAAACAGAGCACAAGTATGTGTGTGAGGCCAGGCAAAGGGATTATATTTATCAAAATGTATGAAGCACTTCCACGTAACTAGACATTGAAGTTTTGAAATTACACACACTGAGATGACTTTTACAAATACAGCTACAATTCAGGAAATGTGCAATTACACCGGCATATCATTATGTTGAGCTATTCCAGTACCACGAGTGTGTTCAGATTACTTCTCATTTGTATTTTTCTTTTGTTTGTTTTTGTTTTTGTCTTTTGTTTTTGTTTTAAGAATGGAGAAGATACTCAGTGCCTATTGAAAATGGTAATTGAAGTTCTGTCTTCCAGGGGGCTGAATCATCTTCCCTGCTTTTCTTTCTCTTCCTGATGGCTCCCCTCCTGCAGTGACGCTGGTGGCACCAGGGATGCTTACTTTGCAGTGCAGCACTCAGTCCCCTCACTCACTTGGTGCATGCCCCACTCTCAGACAAATCTGAAGGGTCCTGGTCCTTACTGAGCAGCGCTGGCCATGCTTTAGAGACGCAAGGACTTCTTCAGCCTGGAGGTGTGCTGATGGTCCTCTTCCCTGTGTGCTCAGGGTCATCTGTCTGGTTCATTTTCTGCTCCTCATCCTAATGCCATCGCTTGTGCATCTTCCCATACCACAGCCAGCCAACTGTCGCCTGCACCCTTTTTCTTCTTCCTGAGGCAGCCTCAGCAAAGGCCTCTCCCGGGGCGAGCTCTGCCCTGACGTGTTGACTCCCTCTGTCCCACAGTGATGGTGGTTCTGGATTCAGACACAGCCCACTGCGACCTTGTCCTGTCTGATGACTGCAAGAGCGTGAAGCGAGCGGACAAGCTGCAGAACATCCCCAGCCTCCCTCAGAGATTTGACCCGTGGCGCTGCGTGCTGGGCTGCGAGGGCTACGCCTCGGGGAGATACTACTGGGAGGTGGAGGTGGAGGATGGAGGAGGATGGGCCGTAGGGGTCTCTCGAGAAGATGTGAAGAGGAAGGGCGAGATTCAGTTCAGCCCAGAGGAGGGCATCTGGGCAGTGGGGAACTGGGCAGGGCGGTTCGAAGCTTTCACGTCCCCTGAGCACACTCTCCTTCATGAAAGCCAGGCTCCCACACGGGTCCGGGTCTCTCTGGATTATGAAGTGGGCCGGGTGGCATTTTTCAGTGTTGATGAGAAGAATCCTATCTTCACATTTCCACTGACATCATTCGATGGGTTCAGAGTCCACCCGTGGGTCTGGCTGGGTCCTGGTACGTGGCTCAAAATGTGTCCCTGATGAAGGGAAGGGAGAAAGAGAAGGCTTCATATGGCACTGCCATAGTTCATAGACTCATAGCAAGATGGAGGTTGGAAGGAACTTGTAGAGATTTCCACTGCAATCTCCTGCTCACAGCAGAGCTAACTTCAAAGGTACTTTAGGTAGCTTTGGGCTTTGTTCAGACAAATTTAGTGTCTCCAAGGGTGGAGATTGTGTTACCTCTGTGGACCCAGGGCTGCACCTCTCTCATGGGGAAGACAGAATCCTTTATACAAGATGACTTTCCCTGATTGCAGCTTGTAACTCTGGCCTTTCATCCTCTTTCTCTACCTGTTGAGCAACACTTCCACTGAAAAGAGACACTCCCTCAGCAGGGACTGTTTGTAAAAAGTACAGAATAAAGTTATTTTAGCGGGATTTGTCTATGTATGAGTCAGCACTAGATGTCTGTGCCTGCAGCTATTGCATCCACATCCTTTAGGCAGGGGGAAGTTGCAGACACTTCTGAGACACGAGTCACCTCACCCTGCAGAAGGCTATGAAAGCACACCAGTAGAACTTGTCCAGGCTGTGTTTGTGCAGTCCCCTGGCCACAGCACAAGTCCAGGCAACTAGATCATCTATCCACTTCCTAACATAGAAGGCAACTCCACCTCCCCTCCTTCCTCACCTATCCCTTCTGAACAGTTTGTAACCATCAACAGCCACGCTCCAGTCATGGGAATCATCCCACCAGGTTTCCATGATGGCAACTATATCATAGTTTCCTACTAGCACGGTGGCCTCCAGCTCCTCCTGTTTGTTACCCATACTGCGTGCATTAGTGTAAATGCACCTCAGCTGGGCCACCTTTTGGGATGGAGAAGACCTGATACCCTCTTGACCATACTCAGGTGTTTTCATAGTTACCAACCTCTCACCAGCCCTTGTGTCCTTCCTGCAAATTGCTATGTCATCCTCATCCTTCACCAAAACACAAGACTGCAAGGTCTTGCTAGCACATTCCTCACCCACGAGAACTGGCATGTTACATACAGGCTCCTTTCTGGTGACCCCAGTTCTACCCCCACCCCCCTTCATACCTAGTGTAAAGCTCTGTCAATGAACCCTGCCAACTCCCATCCTAAAACCCTTTTCTGCTGGTCACCTGCCAGTGACACCAGGCTCAGAGCCAATTATTAATCTTCTGGCTCATCATGTCCAGTCCCTCATTATTGCCTATAACTGGAGGGATAGAGGAGAACACGACTTGTGCTCCCAAACCCTCGACCAGTCTCCCCAAGTCTCTTTAATTGTACCATGGTTTCCAACTCCTTCTGCTTGTTTCCCATGCTGCGTGCATTGATGTAGAGGCACTTCAGCTGGGCTGTTGGTGTCATCACCTTTTCAGAGGAACCCTTCCGAATTGCTTTGGGACAGTTCACAAGTATTTCCTAAAGGGACAGTGTTCCTAGGTTCATTTCCATCACTCACATGTACGTCCCCTTCCCCAGCTGCATCTAGTTTAAAACCCTGCTTATAATCCCAGCAGGTTTATTATAATCATTTTGTCTGTAAGAGTATCTGGAGTAAGACAATTGTAAGTATCAAAACATCTGGACTGTAAATTAAGTAGACATTAGGAAGTTTTCCTTAGAAACAATTTTAGGTTTAAGAAGCTGACTTCTTTTCAGACAAAATAAAGTGCTACTTAAGCTGAGAGTGGGTGAGAGTCTACAGGGTGACGCAGCAGGGACAGCTGACCCCAGCTGACCAAAGGGATGTCCCATACCCCGAGGCTGGGGAACGACAGGCCAGTCAGTCTCACCTCCGTGCCTGGCAAGATCATGGAGCAGATCCTCCAGGAGACTCTGCTAAGGGACATGGAAAATAAGAAGGTGACTGGTGACAGCCAACATGGCCTCACTAAGGGCAGTTTGTGCCTGACAAATCTGGTGGCCTTCTACAGCTGGGTTGCAGCCTTGGTGGATGGGGGAAGAGCAGCAGACATCATCTACCTGGACCGTGCAAAGCATTTGACACTGTCCCCCATGATATCCTTGTCTCTAAATTGGAGAGACATGGATCTGACAGAGCGTGTTAGGACTAAAAACCGTTAGGTAGGTCCGATGTGAAACAGGCATTGTTGTGAACCTAGCAAGGCAGAACACTGACCTTGTGAGAGCACATATTGCTAGCTCAGCAATATGGCACCAGGCCACAAGTCATCCGGCACGAGACAATGCTGCCGTCCGCACAGCACGCGCTGGCCATGCAGCTGTGCATGACCGCAGCAGCCTATCAACTAGCAACCTATAGGGTTTTGGAGCATGCAGGGGCAAAACATATAAACAGAGCAAGTTGCTCTGCATCGGAGAGGCAGGAACATCAACCGAGGTCAACGTTGCCTCTGCGGGGACGCAACACAAGATGTTGATAACTACCACACCGATGGGGTGCCAACCACAACCTGGCTAAGTATCTACGACCTATTGGATCTCGGTAACGGACATCAATGGCTGGGAAAAGCATCACGCTCATTGGTAACCTTGCCATCACCCTGGGATCGGTATGTTAACAAGCTAACTCGTTAATAAATTCTTTGTTTTTCTATCGCTGCTCAGGTGTGTGTGTGTATGTGCGAGTGTATTTGATATGCCTGAATAGCTCGCTTGCTTTATATATATATACACTGTGTCTGATCCTTGCTGGGCTGAACTAATCAGCTTCAGCCCCTGGAATCTAACTAGAACACAGAGGGACCACTCGGTGGGTAAGGAATTGTCCGGATGGCTGCACTCAAAGAGTTGCAGTTAGTGGCTCCAGGTCCAGGTGGAGAGCAGGGATGAGTGGTGTCCCTTAGGGGTCTGTACTGGGACCAGCACTATTTAACATCTTTGTCAGCGACATGGACAGTGGGATTGAGTGCATCCTCAGCATGTGTGCAGACAACACCAAGCTGTGTTGTGTGGTCGACACGGTGGAAGGACAGGATGCCATCCAGAGGGACCTAGACAGGCTTGAGACATGAGCCTGTGCTGAGCAACCTGATTTAGCGGAAGGTGTCCCTGCCCATGGCAGGGGATTAAACAGAATGATCTTTAAAGGTCCCTTCTAACCCAAATCATTCTGTGTTTCTATTCTATCGTTCTACAACAGCATGCTCAGCAATAAACTTTGGGGTATCTTTCCTAGGTACTGTGGGTCAGGGTCTGACTGAGCATTGGTCTGCTGGTGGGAAGCAGTGAGTGATTGCCTTTGCATTACTTGTTTTTTTTCTCCCTTCCCTTCTCTTATTAAACTCTCATTATCTCAACACGAGGTGTTTTTTTCTCCCTTTTGCTCTTCCAGTTCTCTCCCCCATCCTGCTTTGGGGGGGCAGTGGGCAAGCAGTTGCTGGGTCTTCAGCTGCTGACTGGCATTAACCCGCCATGTTCCACAGAATGTAGAAACAGTACAAAATCAGTATCTCCCCTCCTCTGAAGCACCTGCCCTTGTAGATTTTGGGTGACCTCCAGCCCTGGTGCCCAAAATGCTTGGTGGTGACCTATGGGCCGGGGAAGTGGAGATGGCTGGGCCACGGGAATGGAGAGCAGGAAGAATTGCAAAACCCAGTTCCTTCCTCTGTTCCTAATCTCCTTGCCTGCACTGTGCTGTGGCTTCTCCCACTAACGTTAAAGCTGCCTTGCAGCTCTCTAGAAGAGCCATCCCTCTCTCTTCTGGGAAGCCAGAAAGAAAGGAGCCCTCCTGGTCACCACCACTAACCAGCTGAGGTGATGTGCAAAAGCTGCTCCTCTCTGGTTCGCCAACCAGGCTGCAGTCCCCAGGTCAAGGGACCTTAAGCAAGAAATTATGTAGCCAGTCTGATCCACAATTTCTTACGGAAACATGAGATGGAGGCGTTTGCAAAGAGCCGTGGTGTGGCAGTGCAATTAAAGCGGGGGCTATACTGAAGGACAGCGGATGAGTTTGGCTTCTCCGGAAACCACAGCTCCCTTCCCAGCAGCTGGGGGTGCTGATAGAGGGCCTGGCCAGCCCTGCTGGGAGCGTTGCTGCCAGGGCAGCCCCCAGTGCTGGGGCAGGAGGGAGGCAAAGCAGCAGGAGAGCAGACATTGAGGGGTTCACGGTGAGTGCCAGGGGGGCGGTGGCCCTCGGGGGTGCTTGGGACAGTTATACCTGTGTAGAGGAAGCTCTTCTGGTGATTTGTGCTTCTGCCCCAGGAGCACAAGTCTTGCAGAGGGCTTCGCTGGGCAAGAGCCGGCTGTCCTCAGGGGAGGATGAGGACGGGAGGACGGGGTGGACACTGGCCAAGGCTGCAGGACTCCTCTGTCCCCTTGGACAAAGCCATGAGGGGGGGGGGGGGGTCACATGCCTCTCCAGGGCAGCTGGAGGAGTGGGTGCAGCCACAGCACACGCACGAGCTCTGCACCCTCCTTTGGGCCTGCTCCTTCTCCCCACATGCCAGGGAGGAGCTGTGGGGCAGGGGGCTCAGGGGGGGCTTCCAGATGGCTTCATGTGGGCTGGTGGCACAGCTGCCAATGGTGGGGAGCAAAGCTGGGGCTGTACCCGTGTGTCTCCATGCCCTGGGGCTCTCCCCTGCAGGCCATGCGGTTCCCTGCGCTGCTCACGTTGATCCTCCCGGCCCTGCTGCCCCTGGCCGGCGCCACTGACCTGCAGCTGCCCTGCCCATCGGAGATGAACAAGGTGAAGGACATCCTGGAGGTGAACTGCACGGGACAGGCTCTCAGCGCAGTGCCCTCTGGCCTGCCCGAGGACACGGGCATCCTGCTGCTCAACGCCAACCACCTGACGTCTGTCTCCACTGCCGCCTTCCTGCCCCTGGCCGCACTGCAGGACCTCGACCTGTCTGAAAACGGGATGGTGGCCCTGCACACCGAGTCCCCGCTGCCATCCCTCAGGGAGCTGCTGCTGTCCCGCAACGCGCTGGTGGACCTGCCCAACCTGCAGGGCCTGCCTGCGCTCACCCGCCTGACCCTGGCTCACAACACCCTGCAGAATCTGGCCCCGGAGGCTTTCCGCGCCGTGCCGCTGCTGCAGGACCTGGACCTGCGAGGGAACCGGCTGCAGACACTTCCCCAGGACACCTTTGCAGGGCTGCGGGCGCTCAAGGAATTGGACCTCTCAGACAACCTTTTGGAGGAGCTCCCCAAGGAGCTGCTGCAGGACTTGGAAGCACTGGAGACCCTCTGGCTCTCAGGGAACCTCCTCCACACCTTGCCCACCGACTTCTTCGTTGAGGGGCACCTCTTCGCCTATGTCTTTCTTACCGAGAATCCCTGGCACTGTGACTGCAACCTGTTCTACCTGCGGAAGTGGATCCTGAGCAATGAGGGGAGCGTCTACCAGCCAGAGCGGGGCCTGGAGAAGACGAAGGTGGAGGTGGCCCCAGAGAAGGTGCTGTGCCACAGCCCCCCCGAGCATCAGCATCAGCCTGTCATCCGCTTCAAGGCTGACTGCGGCAATGTGGGGGACACAGATGGGGATGGGTATGACTACGATGAGGAAGGAACACCCCAAAAAACTACCACGTCCCCTTCCCCCACGACACATCCAGCTGTCCCCAAAGAGCACACTACTACCCCACATGCTCTTACCCAGCCTCCTCTCGCTACTACAAGTCCTCCCATCAGCTCCCCTTCTAGCTCCAGCCTTGCCCCAAGCACTTCCCATGCGGTTCCTGCAAGCACCAGCACTCCCAGCACCACCACTCCTGCACCAGTCAGTTCCACCATCACATCCACCGTACAGCCCCCCAGCACTACCCCTCTTCTAACTTCTGCTCCCCCCACCACCTTCATCTCCACCACCCCACTGACAACTGCTGTGAGCACCAGCCTCCCCAGCACCAGCAACCATCCCCAAACCAGCCTTGCCACCAGCCCTGCCACCAGCACTCTCCCAATGTCCACTGGCGTGTTTTCCACCAGCAGTCCCACAGCATTGCCTTCCACTAACACGTCAGGGGCCTCTTCGGTCATCAAATCTTCATCTCCTCTGATGTCAACCACACTGGTGGTCTCCACCACCACGCTTTCTCCTCATGCCCCAAAGTTGCTGGCTCCCCTGAACACCACACACTTCCTCCAGCCATCCCCTCTGCCCCCACCTCACCCTCTCTGTCCTTGCTCCACCACAGCACAGACTGTGCCCATGCTGCTCTTGCGGGCAGGTGGGGAGGGTCCGCAGTGGGTGCAGTGGATGCTGAGCCACTGCTGCCTGTTGCACTGGATGCTCTACCTGGCCTCCTTGGTTCTTCTGCTCCTGTCCATGCTGGCTTTAGCTTGCTGGCTGCTGTGGATGTGTCTGGTGGGATGGCCTTCCTCGCGCAAATCACTGCAGACCCAAGAGGTGCAGTACCCACTGTTGAGGTGGAGGGAGTCAACAGAAAGTCCTGTGAGGCATCTCAGCAGCTTTCAAAGCCCCCTCCAACACTCCACATTCTGCACCATCAAGGAAATAGAGCTGTGGCCTGAAGTCACTACATCCCACACCTACTGCACAATTAAAGACCTGGGAATACAGCACAGTCCTCCTGCAAAGTCCTCCTTCTGCACAACAAAGGAGCTGTGGGTCTGCCACCGTCCCCCGAATGCTTCATTCAAGTCTTTCTCCAGGAAGCTGACAGCCACAAACCTTGGCTCCCTGAGGGCCCCTTCTGCTTACAGCCTGGATAGGGGGGTCAAGGCCATCGGCACTGTCAGGGTGAAGTATGCTGGCAACACCTTGTAAATACTCCGGTATGTTCAGAGCGAGGGATGGGGGGGGGGGTTCATGGTTCTGCCTCATATACACTTGTTGCATGAGGGGAAGATCTGCTTGCTACAGAAGGGGAAGTCATCCCATTCCTTCCCCTAGCACCAGTCTCACACTCATTGTGGTTGCCGAATCTGCAATAATTACTTTGGTACTTGGCAGGGGTAGAAGTCATCCTAGAGCAGAGTGTGGGGCTGACACTGCCTGATTTTGGGGTGAGAAGAGCTTTTTGAGCTTTTTTTTTTTTTCTTCTTTTGAGAAGAGCTTGCTTTGTACGCTGTGTCCTAATCGCTTCTGTCTGAATGGTGCACATAAAGATGCGCTATGCTTTCAACTCAGTGTCAGGTTGCTAATCACAGAATAAATATTCTCTTTGCCTAACTTTCAAATGGGTGCTAGTTTCATTTCACTGGACCTCCGGTAGTCTTAAACTTTGTTTAAGTGATGCTTCAATGTTAACCCATTCTTTCCTGTATCCTCGAAGTAAATGGACAAGAGCAATCTCTATACAAGAAGAGACTGAATAGATGCAGAAAAAATGTGATGTGGCCCTATAGACACCAGTCCCCATCTTTGGTGTCACCCATGCATGACCCAAAAGGCCTTGAGAACTGCATCAGGGAAATAAAAGTCACTTTTCCTTTCATGCATGAGGACTCTAACCACGACACTGTTGATGTCTGGAGCGAGGAGACCTCTTAGTGGTGTCCAGTGCTGCCTGAAGTCATGAGCTGGTGGTCCTGACCGGAGACCAAATGTCCATCCTGTCCATTCAGATGCTTCATTTGCAACTATAAAGCAGGGAGCCACCGAGCCCTATAAAAAATTTCTGGCTTGGTTGCACAATGTTGTAGAATGTGGAGAATCCTTAGGTGGAGAATCCTTAGGTGGAGAATCCTGCCACACGGGAGAGTCTGTTGCGACAACTGGCAATTGAAAACGCTAATGCAGACTGTAGGAAAATTTTGCGATCTATTAAAACTGCTAACCCTACTATAACCGATATGATCAAAGCCTGACAGGATGGAGGAACAGAAAGCCATAAGATGTCGCTGTTGGCTGACGCTTTAACCTCGTATGTCACGGTGGGGGTGGCACAAAAGGCCAATTGTTTAAATTGTGGGGAAAGCCTCTGAAAGGAAAGTGTATAAAAGGAGCATAGCCGGGTAAAGACTGTTTCTTACTTGATCACAATAAGAGTCCGTGCATTCAGTTGCCATATATTCAGAAGAGGAAGCTACAATGCAAAATCCCTGTTGGTACTGAGTACTCATGTGTTTGGACCAACCAGATTCAGATATTATCAACTGATTCAATTTTTCTGATGAATCCAATCGAAAGCACACATCCAGAAAAACAGTCATCAAGAGGGTGTGATTTGCAGCTACATCTAGGCTGGGGTGAACTATTTCTATTGACAGTGTCAGATAACATGGGCAACTCTATGAGTAAATTCACCTGTAGTAGACTGTAGCTGCCGATGTTCTCAGTCTCTATGCCATTCTTGCATTCATATTTCTCTACCTGAACTAGCTCTGCCTTCTTTGGTGTTTGCATCTTGTTTTTGATAAGCTGTTTTAGTATTAGCTGCTACTTGTCTTCTGCAATTATAAGAAAAAGGGCTCAGAAAAGAACATTCATTGATATGAATCTTGCACATCTTACACAAACAACAGGACAACATTCCAAGGAAATTTTCTTTTTCACTTTCTTACTACTTCTAGCAGAGTAAAAACCCCAGGACTGCAAAATTGTCTGAGTTTTCTGAGGAGCAGCAATCACAGAATGGCTTAGGTTGGAGAGGAGTTCTGGAGATCATCTAGTCAAACAGGACAGCCAGAGCAGGTTGCCCAGGACCACGTCTAGTTGGGTTATAATATCTCCATAGATGGAGACTCCACAACCTGTTTCAGTGTTTGACTGCCCTCACAGTAAAACAGTTTTTTCTTGAGTTCAGATGAAGTTCCATGTGATCTGATCCTGTCTGGGCATCACTGAGAAGACATTTCAATCCACTTCATTGTCCATTTACCTACTCTGTACTTTGATTTTGCCCCCAAAGCAGAAGTCCATGCAGGACTGATGGACCATTCCAGCATGCTTTGGCATGGGCAGGGAAATGCAAGCATACATAAGGGGAAACTGTCAGGCATACAGGCCGAACTTCTGTATGTATCTACTACAGAGAAAAGTGTTTGTGTGCTCAAGGAAAGCAAGTAACTATGCACTTTTCAATTAGAAAAAAAAAAATAAAATGTTTAAGAAAATCTTAATACTGCTAGGCTGTGTTTGCAACTTTCAGTTGGTTGTAGCATTTGAAAATACCCTGAGACACCACTGCTGGCAAATTCACCAGTGGTTGTACTTACAGGTGATGTTCTCTGCTTCTACAGCAATTCCATCATTCCATGTTTCTTTCCAAAGTTTGGTCTTGCTTCTGCTGTATTTGGGCCTCCTCTTTTATACCAGGAGTCTGCAACAGGTCACGCAGGTAATACCAGTTCGCTGCAATAATAAAAAGATGTTTATAAAAATATATAGATTGATATGAATGACAGGAGGATTCCTTCTTCTCCTTGCTGCCTACCCAAGCACTTAGAGAAAGGTCAAGCAGGAGGGAGCAATTTCTACCTTCACAAGCACTGTGGTCCCTTGTCAGCTGCTGAAAGCTTTGCTGATAAAGCACTGAGGGTCACGGCCTTGTGATAAAGACAGCTGCAATTTCTATGTTTAGGGGTGACTTGCTGAGCTTTGTTATTGAGGAGCGGCAGAGAGGAGCTGTTACAGACTGGCCACATCCCCCACAACCCATCGCCCTG
Source organism: Anser cygnoides (assembly GCF_040182565.1). Classification (NCBI taxonomy): domain Eukaryota; kingdom Metazoa; phylum Chordata; class Aves; order Anseriformes; family Anatidae; genus Anser; species Anser cygnoides. The sequence goes on along the minus strand of NC_089899.1, from coordinate 4,271,945 downwards.
CACTGCTCAAGGTGAGGCGAGGTGGAGGTGTCGGGAGAGAAGGCGCAGCAGAAGACGGTCTAGTTTTGGTCCTTGTTTCTCACCACCCAACGCTATTTTTATTGGAAATAAATCAATTTTCCCCAAGTTGAGTCTGTTTTACTCATGAGGGTAGTTGGTGAGTGATCTCCCTGTCTTTGTCTCAACCCACGGATGTTTTCATCTTATTTTTTCCCCCTGCCCTGTTGAGGAGGGGAAGTGGGAGAGCAGCTGGGTGGGTGTCTGGCAGCCAGACAAGGTTAATGTGCCACAGCCAGCAAGAGTAACATGGGAATTAGTAAAACAGTCGACAAACGGGGAAAAAGGTAAACAACTACAGAAGGTTTAAGAGATCATCTAGGTTCAGAACAGTCTAAATTCCTCTAATTGTAAGCCTGTTGTACATTAAAAAAAAATAATCTCAGAATAGTGTTCTCTTGGACACAAGGGCTGTTACACAAGCAAACATATCAGATTATAATGCATATACTTTTTTAATACTAAGTATTGTGTAATTTCATGTAGATGCATGTAGGGTATAAGGTCCTGTCAGGGAACATGTCCTGTCCTGTCTGGGGCATGTGCAGGACACCTGCAGGTATCGCCTCAGCGTGGGCTCTTGAGTGCCAGGTCTATTGCTGCAGGTGATCAAGGAGATGGGCATCTGCAGAGCTGGCCCCTGCCCTCACAAGAAATTTAAGATTTTTCTGTGTAGCCAAATGGTGGAATATCATACACTGAAGCTTACACAGAAGCACCAGGCAGATTGAAAGGCTCTACAAAAATGTTAAAGATAAGAAGTAAAACCATTAAATCTAGATGTGAGTACTGTGCAATACATTTCAGCTGGTAAATGAATCAATTGATCGGACTACGAGTTCCATATGCAAAGTATTACCCGTAGAACAGGTGAAAATAGCAATACCAAAAGATAATTCTCTCATCTTGGTTGCCACAAGTCACGCTGAATAGTGTCAACATGTGGCAGGGGATAGGGCACATTGGAAATTGGATAGCATGGGCTTTAAATGACATGCAGTCATTGACGGAACTGAAAAACAGCAATATGTTGTAGGAATACAAGTTTTACATCAGAATCAACACATCGTTCAGACTGCAAGGCAAGTAGATAGCTCTGATTCCTGGCTACTGTGCCGTTAGTAAGCACTGCAACATGCTGTGCATCAACATTACGTCTACTATGACGAGCTGCAGATATGAGTACCAGACTGGCATGCAGGTGATCACATCCATGTCCATCAAGGGGTGGAGTGTAGTTGTCACCTGGACAATTATTGTACAATTGCTGAAACACATAATGGCCAATCCAAGTGTGTCATGAACTCATTGTGACCACTGCTTGATCCTAAAAAACTATTTGATGAAAGTGTATTCAATCGGAAGTGTATGTGTGCTGTATTGTTCTGTCCACTCAAAATATTATACATCTTTGATCACCACTTCTGGGTATTGTCCCCAGGAACTGCAGGTTTATTAATATGCTAAGAATATCTTCTTAGCATAGTAATGAATATGACCTTTCAAAACTCCTTCTCCCTCCTCCCCATTGCCCCCCCCCCCTTTTTTTTTTTTTTAATGTGCTATGAATACCTTGTGATCATTGGTGATGAGAGCAGCAGGTATAAGTTTTTCCCCATGTGCTGGAAAGTGGAAAGGTCCTGCCCTTCCAAAGCATTTCCTCCACCATTGTTTCCTGTGACCCATAACTAACTCACTGGTCTGTCTGTAGCGGTTGGACAAAACGGGGAAGCATATCTTTGTCTCTGCCACAGCACTTGTGCCAGCTGAAGTCCTAGAGACACACATTTCTCGCATAGTCTGCTGTTCTAACAAGGCACCAAGCCAAGGGGCCAGCAGGCAGCCAGTGGGGTGAAGAGCAGTACGTTTCCTCCAGGCAGGAGTTTGGTTTCCCAGTCTGCCATTCCCAGCCAGGAATAACACTCAGTGAAATGTCAAGATTGCTTATGTCATGAATTGGTGAGGCTTATAAGGATTACAGTTATCTTTGTTCCTGAAGCTGGAATATTTCCTTTCACAAGAGCTCCCAAAAAGCTCAGGCGCTTTTTTTGTTGTTGTCGTTTTCTGTTTTTTTGTAATCCCTCTCCCCCTGCCTTCTTCACCCAGGACCCTCAATTCCCTCCCTCAGGCTATCACCAGTACCCCAATTAATCCCAGAAACCCCACTACCTCAGCCTCTCCCTGCAAGACTTCCCTAGGATGTCCCCCACCTCCAGGTAACCCTCCAGGTAACTCCAGGAAGCCAAGACCTCCCAGGAACCTCAAACCCTCCAACAGCCCTGTGTAGGTGGAGTCGCCATCCCTGGGGGTGTTTAAGGAAAGGTTGGACATGGTGCTCGGGGACATGGCTTAGTGGGTGATGTTGGTGGTAGGGGGATAGTTGGACCAGATGACCTCGGAGGCTTTTTCCAACCTTAATCATTCTATGATTGTAGAATCTACCCCAAAACCCTGGCACCCCAGGACTCCCTTATTCCCTCAGAATCCCACATGAACTCCAAGATGCCTGTAAATCCCAAGACCCCTGCTTTATGCCCAATGAACACAGACATTCAGAGCCCCAGTGCCCTCCATAACCATTCCCCAGCAGACCCCAGAATACAGACAAGCCTGGTCCCCACCAGCACCCATCCAGGACACTCAGCCTGCAGTCACCTGCTGTCCTCCTGTTCCTTGTGAGAAGCCTCTGGATGCCTGGGTTCCCCAGCAGAACAAATAAGACCCAGATGAGCTGTTCAGGAACCATGTTTATTCAATCCAAGCGTGTGGGGGGAATTGAGGTGGTGGAGCAACCTCCTGAGCATTCCTGGAGGCACAGTTTTGCAGTGTGGGGGTCTTTGTGTCCCACAGGGTCCCCACAATCTAGGGCAAAGTACCATGGGGGCTGAGGAGGGATCTGGGGTCAATTATGCCCTGTAGAGATGCCCGTTGGGAGACCAATAAGGGGTACAGAGCTTTTAAGGTCCACTAACTGTTACGGTGGGTGTCAGATGATCTAGAGGAAACCTCAAGGCAGCTGGGGCCACGTAAGGCCGAGGGCACAGTGAGGACACACACCTGGAGGTCAGTATAGGCATGGGGCAAGGTGCCCCGGGTGATCCAGCGCCGGGTGCCTGGCTGGTAGGCATGGATCAAATGAGTATCCCGGTAGGTTTCATGACTGTACCCACCTAGTACGAGCAGCTCCCCTCCCAGCACAGCCGCACCCCCCACTACATGGGCTTGGGGCAGGGGGCTGAGCAGGACCCAGATATTTAGCTTGGGGCTGTAGACCTCAAAGGCCAGCTGGTCCTTGTAGCCACTCTGCCCATCCCGCTGGCAAAGTCCCCCAGCCACATAGAGCTGCCCGCCTGCCTCTTCCATGACGTGGCCAGCTCGCTGGCCATTCATGGGGGCCAGGAACGTGGCAGGTGCACCCGGGACGTAGCGCAGAAGGGCCGTCTGGCACTGGTATGCCTCGTCACAGCCCCCTGAAACGTAGAGGGCACCATCCAGGGCACATGCTGCATGCCCACACAGAGCCATCGGCAGGGGCTGGCACGTCCTGGGCAAGGAGAGAGGGAACAGTGAAGGGCAGGTAAAGCAGGGCTGCCCCTCGGTGGCTGCCTGGCCAGCAGGTCCCTGCTGAGCACTGCTGGCCACGGATCCTTTGATCACTCAGCAGGCACTGCTGGCCGAGCCCCAGCGGGCAGCATTAGCTGCATGTAATGGATGCACAAGGGGCATCGCTGTTCAACAAACGACACCCTTAGTCGACCCACAAGGGACTCCCCCAGTAGGCAGTGTTGGTCAACACCTGGTGGAGCACCCAAGGAACATAGCTGGAAGGCATTTAAATGATTCCCGACATTGGCAGATGGCCAACAGAACCTCAGTGAACACTACTGGCCAACCCATTCACTACCAATAGGCATCACTGGCCAGCACCCAGTGTCCCAAGGGACACTTCTTCCACACATGCCAACTGCAGGCCAGTGACTCCTCCATGGGAGCGTCAGTGACCCCAAGACCACTCAGTGGGCACCACTGGCTAATGCAAGGGGCTACGAGGGCAGAGGAAAGCAGGTGTCTGGGAGGAGAGGTCTCACCTCCAGGTGTCAGCGGACAGGTCATAGCACTCCACGGTGTCTGTGCAGTAGAGGTCACCTGAGCTGCCCCCCAGGGCATAGATGAAGCCCCCAAGTGCCACAGCAGCGAAGTAGCTCCGCCCGCAGGTCATGCTTGCCAGGCGCTCCCAGGAATCATCCATAGGCCGATACCTGGTGTTGAGAGGACATGGGGGCAAGAGACTAGCCATCACCCACAGCGGCATGAGGTGGTGTTGGCACTGCTGAGGGCAGCAAACCACCCACAGGCAACCAACCCCGTAATGCTCTGGAGACCCTTGCATGGAAACATCCTCCCCCCTCCAGCAATACTGATCCCATAAGGCTGTAAGGCTACATCTCTGGGTGGGGGGCCTCCCTCCCTGTCCCCTACAAATCCTGTAACATCCCCAGGCGGGATAGCTCCGCAGGGACAGGAAGCTCCCAGTCCAACAGACAACCAAAATACCACACAGCCTTGGGTCCGTGTGGTAGCTCTCGCTCCCCCAGTAGTTCCAGTCCCACAGGCTACCTCTCGGTCCCCTGTAGCCCTCACCTGTAAACACTGGCCAGGGTGTCATGGACCCCATAGTAGCGCTTTCCACCCAGGACGTAGAGGATGTTGCCTACCACAGCTACAGCATGGCGGAAGCGTGGACCGTCAGGAAAGTGCCCCAGCGCCCTCCACTCCACACGCTTCACCAGCCCCACAGCACTGAGGTAGCGGTGGGCAAACCAGAGGTGCCTGCTGGGCTTCCGGGCAGCCATGTTGGTTGTCAGTTTGTCTCCACCACAGACCACCAGCACCTCTTGCAAGGAACGCACCCGGCACGGCAGCTGGGCCACAGGGTCCAAACTTGCTATCATGAGCTGGCGGAGGAGCCCTGGGTCAGCTGCCCCTGCGGCCACTGACTGGACCTTCTTCAGCTCCTGACCAGACATGAGGGCAAAGCGAACAGATGACAAGACTTCCTTGGCTAGGTCCTCTTGGCCATCTCCGTTGGCCACAAGCCATCGGGATGCTGCTTCCAAAGCCTCCAGTTCGTGGAGGACATTGAGACCATCAGAGCGGAGGAGGCGGATCAGGAGGTGTGCAGGAAGATCCAGGAAGGCTGGTGTGGCCACCACAGTGGGGAAGGTGGCCAAGATGTAGTCCTCTGCTATGCGGCTCACCTGGGCCAGCCCATAGGCCACTGCAAAGGACAGCACATCCAGACCAGTTTCTGGGGTCAGGCCATGGGTGAAAACATCCAGGCAGAGGGTGAGGAGCCCCCAGGCCTGGTAGCGCAGGGAGGTCTCGGCTGCCTCCAAGACTACAGGCCATGGTCCCGCCACAGCCCCTGTGTAGGCGAAGGAGAGGAGGAGGCGCAGCTCCTCTGGGGACAGTCCCGTGGCCAGTGGGGCAGCAGGGTCGTGGGTTGCCTCCCGCATGGGGCAAGTGAAGAGGGCCCGGAAGAAGTCACAGGAGCAGCTCAGGGCCAGGCGCTGAACTAGGTGAAAGGAGGGAAAACGATGGGGGCAGGAGGGGGACCCAGTGTCTGGGTACTGCCCTTTGCACCTCGCAGCCCCCCAGAAGCTCAGACATCCCCTGCTGGTCCTCCTGCCGACCCGAGAGGACCAGCCATGGGGCACCTCCCGCTCCCCCCACACACTTCAAGACAGGCACTGGAGACCCTGGCACTGACCCTGTGCACCCACTCTCCCTTCCCGGGGACCTAGGGGTCCCAGCGTGCCCTGCCGCCTCCTCAATTCCCTCCCTTCCCCTGCCCCCCCACCCCCACCCCATGAGCCCACCCGCCCCCCGGCTCACCTGGGATAACCTCATCCCCTGCCTGCAGCTGGAGGTCGCAACCCAAGCCGCAGGCATGGAGCTTCTCCATGGCTCTGAGAGTCTCCCACTGCTCCTCCAGGGCCTCAGGACCCCCCTCCTGGCGGTCATTCTCCAGCCGGGAGGCACAGGCAGCCACCACCCGGGGGGCCCCCAGAGCCCTTGCAGCCTCCTCTACCTCCCTCTCTCTGCCACAGGGCATGGTTCCCTCATAGGCAAAGGCCAGCACGGCTCGCCAGCCCCATAGTGTGACCCCGGGTGGAAGGGGGACGTGGGAAGGGGGTCCCTGGCGCAGCTCTCTGGTCCTGCCCTCCAGAAAGCGTAGGAAGAAGGAGCTGACGGATGCTAGGACCACGGCATGGGCCGCATCGCCCTCTGGACCCACAGCCACGTCCACCAGCTGTCCTGCGGTGCGGAGGTCATTGGCGACAGCCAGGAACTGTCCGGCGTGGGTCCCATCCCGCAGTTGCCACTGGGATGGGGCTGGCCCCTCTGCAACCCACATCTTGCCTGTGGGAACATAGGGAGCAGGGGTCAGGGTGCCATTCCCACAACCAGAGCCTCTGGCCAACGGCAGGAGTCCTGGGTGGGGATACGGGGTGCTGCTGCTGGCACTGCCCCATAGTGAAAGCCACTGGATCCATTGCCAAAGGCTCTAGAGACCACCACCAGGCTCTGCTACTGCCCCATAGCTGAATTTGATGCCCCTTGCCGAAACTGCAGCCCCATAGATGAATGTGATGCCCCCTATCTGCCTCATCACTCAACCCTCTGCTCTATAGCATGGGATGAAGCTACTGACCCATCACCAAAGCCAACTGAAAGCCACAGCCCCATAGCTGAGTGTCCCCCACCAAAGTTTCTGCCCCGTAGTAGAAGCCATGAAGTTCTGGCCCAGCCATTACCCCACATTCAAAACTACCGGAGCTCCACCACCACCCAAGCTGCTGACCCCTGGCCTGCCTCTCCTTGAAGACACGATGCCCACCCCTTTGGTGCCCACCGCATGCGGGCACGCGTTGCCCCGTAAACCGTGCGTGACGCCATGCATCGTGCGTCCTCTCACACCGTTTGCCGTGCTGCATCGTGCCGACCCTGGCATGGCACATCACACTGCATGCCCCGTCGCCCCGTGGCACCCCGCGCATCGATCGCGTTGTCGCAGGGTGTCAAGTGTCCTTTGCAGCGCTGCCTGTCGCGTGGCACGTGCCGTGCGCTGCATCCTGCGCTGCCATACTGCACGGTGTGCGGCAACCGCGCGCCCGTCCCCCCTTACCGCCTGCCGCAGCTCCAGGACGCTCCTGTGACCCCCCAGGAATGTGTCTGGGTAATTATAGCCCAGCCTGGACACGTGGCCCCAGCAACGGAGCTGGGATGGGCCCGGGCAGAGGGAGGGCCGTGGCCCCTGTCCCCAGGATGGGGCGGTCAGACACTGGGGTTCCCTGAGGACGGCAGGGCAGGAGGACGGCAGGGCAGGAGGACACCGCTGGGATTTCCACCCCCCCCCCTTCTCAGGCAGGAGGGTGCAGGCAGGGCCGTAAACCCTGGGCTTATCCCCGGCAGGCAGTGCCAGCCTCTGGCCCATCAGATTCCCCCCCAAACCTTGCTCATGCTTCTGGAGCCCCCTCCACAGCCCCCACCAGCACCCCCCGCCCCAAAAAAGTCCTTGTGTCAGAGCAACCACCCCCCCTGCACCCCCAGCTGTATGGCAGGGAGAGACCCCCGCTGTTCTCCCAAGCTGCTGCCCAGCCCTGCCGACCCCCCCATAGAAGAGGCAGGGTTCCCCAGCCCACACCAGGGGGCACACAGGGACACCAACAAGGACATGACCCTTGGGGCCCCCATGTGCACCGAGAGCAGCGCAGCCTACCATGGCCATGACCATGTCCCCACCCCATGCTGCTCCATCCCCACCTCTTCTGTCCTTGGATCCCCAAATCTCCATGTTTCCTGTCCTGACACCCTCCCATCTTTCAGCACTCCCCTCTCCAACCCTATTTCCCCTAGTGCATGTTCCCTCTCCATGAACTCATATCCCCAGCCCCCAATTTCCTGTCCCTGTACCCTCATATTCCCATATGTCTGGCTCAATTTTCCATGTCCCCGAAGACGAAGGTTTCACAGCCCCTCTGGGTCCATTTTCCAGTGCTTACCTACCCCAACTGTAAGATTATATTTTCTTGTTCTAGCCAGGCACAATTTCCCTTTCTGCAACTTGCGCTTACTATTTTCATCCTTTCACTGTGCACCTGAATCCATCTTTTCTGTAACCATCAACCTGTGAAAAATCCTCTTTGATCACCCCTTCACCTTCTTTTCTCTGGGCTGAGCAATCCAGTTCTATTAGCCTCTCCTCATGCATCCCATACCTCAACACCCTTGGTGGCCTTTGCTGGATGCGCTGCAGTCTGCACACAGAACATTCGACCACACCTGCTCCACCTCTGAGCTGGAAGACCTCTGGAGGTCCCTTCCAGCCTCGGGTATTTCCCAGTTCTTTAGTTGTGGGCTCTAGTCTTCCTTAAATGCTTACAGGAGAAAGCACCCAAGCTCCCAGACACTTAGCTATGGGCAATCCATAACCCCTCCACCCCCCAAATTCTTCAACCTCAACCTAAAGAAAGCCAAACGTATCAGCTGTGACTCCAGACCCTAACTGATGGACACAGTGAGGTGCGATCTCGATTCCCGCCACGAAATCTTGCAGGACTCAACAGAAACTACACAGCTAAAAAGCCTGACTGAAAACTTTTAACTCTACCCCTCAAGTTTGTACGCACAATACAGAGAAATGGAGGCAAAGCGGCTCATGCATGAAAAAATTCTCAGCAGGAGCACGAGATCAAAACTTTGTGTTCCAATGCCTTCAGCTTTTTCCACATCTCAGCCCCAACCCTGTAAACAGCCGGACAATGTCAAAATTTAGTGACAACTCATTTGACAGTATCTTTATTATACAATGTCTTATTACATACAGCACTCAAAGGACAGCTTGCAGGGAGGAATGGCGACATTTACAGCCTGGGAGGTCCTGTCAGCCTCCAGCCCTCCTGTTTACCTATCTTCACTAAAGCAGCGGTAGCTCCAAAACCCAAACACGCAATGGCACCTGTCATGTAACTGCGAGCTGGAAAAAAAAAAAGAAAAAAAGAAAAAACAACCGATTAAACCAAAAAAGATCTATCAGGACACAAGTACTACGCAGTATATCTTGACGTATCTGCAATTTTTCATCAGCAGTTCATGGTCCCTTGACCACGAGTGTGGTCAATAGAAATCAGAAAAATGTATTTTTTCAATTAAGTTTTCTCATGCTTTTTGCCTACAGTTTCAACTATAAATATCTATAATCCACTGCCCCGTCTCCTCACACAATGAATCTTAAATTGCTTATTTCAATGACTAAAACAACAATTGTTACTTCAAATTCTCATCAGTTTAGCAACCAGGAGAAGTAAAGAGAAATCCTACTTCACCAGAATAGCAACTTAAGAAAAAAAAAATCACTCAGATCTTTAGCAAATGCCTGCAGAAAACAGTACTGCGTAAAAATCTGCAGGAATTAATCTAGCCTGACAACATCATGTGAGCAAGAGCCGAAAGATAAAGCTCATCCCTCAGACTGCATGATGAATTCACAAAGCGGATGATAGACTGCATTTTCAATGTAAAATAAATTACATTTGCTGTTAAGAAAACAGATTTCCACAACTATGTTTTTCATATCCTGCAGTTTCAAGTTACAATTTGTAGTTATAATCGTCAGAGCTGGGTCAGCTCTGTTTTCAAGCTGTAAATCATCTTGCTATCATCTCCGGTCTCCTTCTGTATTTGTAGTATTTGTTTTAGGAGACCTATGCAATGAAGCATCACTGAAACTGGCATAAAAGGGAATACACATACAGAGATGAATCTTTACCAAATAAGCCTGACATCAAGATTATTTAACTATTTTCCATAACACAAAGGTTGCTGAAAACAGAGAGGGCTCATTTCATTGCGGGCATTACCTCTTGCACCTAAGAGGACTCCTGTTGCACAGCCTCCTATGAAATAGTTCAACGGATCCTCTGGCTTCTCTCGGATTTGGGCACTGAGGCAGGTAGTCAAGCCAAACACGGCTCCTAGCGTAGCTGTAAACAAAAGGCAAAGAAACTAAATAAACCCCCTCGAGGAACTGAGAATAAAATACAAAGCATATTTTGCAGAAGCATGGTGCCATTCAGCAGTTCCTCTGGGAGGAAAGAGGATAATGAAGCATTAACATCTGCTTGTGATTACCTGGGGCCATCATAACCCAGACACATGATTAGACTCACGCACTGTGCAAGGCCCATGGGATTCCTTCTGGTACCTCCTCTGGTTCAGAAGCAGCGCGGCCACCCCTGTGCGGTGCAGATCCTGCACGAGCAGGTCCAGCTCGGTCGTGGCTGGAAGGGGCTGTGTGCCACAAGGCCGGCACGTCCGCATGGCTACAGACAAAGGCCACCACGTCCAGCTTGCTTACTAGCTTGGAATTCGTAAGACCTCTCGCAGACGAGGCAATGGGGCAGCCCCCAAGCAGTCAGAGGGTAAGAGAAGAGAGGAGCAGGTTTCTCTGGAGCACTTTCCCTCAGGATGCAGGAGATAGCAGAGCAGTGTTTGTGCTCTTTGCTGAAACTCAGCTCCTGAGCCCCTCCGTACCCAGCCTCGCAGGGAATCAGGTAGAGAAACGCAGGTGGCTCTGCTCTCTTTAAAGGTCTGTTTGCCCTTGCACTTTACACCCCCCTTTTGCCTGCCTGGGGCTTGTAATGATTTTTAGAAAACAGAAAAATTGACTGAATTCGTAGGTTACTGATTTTTTAAAAATTGATTTTGATACTGTAAATTGATTCCATAAACCGAATTAAGACAATGCAACGTAGCATTTTCTTGTCTACCGAATTACATATCCCATTCCATCTATGTAACTGAAAACTTTGGCAAATAGCTGTGTCACGCAAACATATAAAAAGCTTCTTTGGTTTATAATATAGGTTCTTGATCAGAAATGTAAAACTGGCTACCAGGCACTGTCTCCAGGTTCTAATTCATCCTTCTGGGGAACAACACACCGACTCAAAAATGCCCACGATGAAGTTTCCAGCCCGTATGGTAACTAATAAACTGGAAGCTCACATTATAAAGCTCATCACTTTTTCCTGCAGAAAATGCAATTACGCTGATCCTAAAGTCAACTTAAAAGAGCACTGAAGAAACAAAACCCATAGACCAAGCGCTGTACTTCAGTTCCCCCCACTTTCACTGCTTCGGACCAAGGACTCTGCAGGCAAAACACAGGGCTCCAGCCCATCAGGCTTGGCCTCCTTAGCAGTGAACATGATAAAATTCTTCCTCAGGTGTGAAAAGTAGCAAGAGGATTCCGTGCTAGTTTAGGATTACAAGATTTATCCAAGTACTAACTAGTGACGTTATCTGGCCCATTACAATGACCTGTTATGGCTCAAGTCATTACGTGAGATGGTAGGTCCTGTTTTAGAGCTGAACAACTCAAAACTGCAGACGTGGATCACTTCTGAATCAGTTTCTAGTTCAGAACACCAGTGCTGGTGAAGAGATAGAGGTGGCACAGGCCCTTAAATTACACTGAAAAACGAGGTGAGCTTAGTGAAAAGAAACTGCATTTGCCAAGGGTTTGGGGGGGGAGCACCCTTGTGGATATGTACCTGCATCTGGAACAGACCCTCAGTTCCCTGCTTACTTCTTCAGCATCCGCTCCCTCTTGCAGACCACAGACAATTCAAGACAACTAAATGGTTTCTTCTTGGCTATACGGCATGATTGGAAAAAAAACACTGATTTTCCTTTTAGCTTTTCAGAAACAGAAAGTCATTTATTAAGGGTAGCGCCTAACTTATACGAAGTAGAGAAGTAAAATAATTCTGCTTTTAAGTTTGCTTAAAAATAACTTTTGCTTCCCTTATACTTTTGTCTTAGAACTGAATACACACACACACCCATATGTAAATATATTAAGCATTAAAAACATGTACCTTTCACTCTAGATTGTAAGAAATGCATCTTTTAAGCTTTAAATAAAGAATATGGTACTTGATCTTATCCAGTTTTGGGGCATTCCCCACAGGATGCACCTTCAGCCTGAGCTGTGACGGCAATTCTTGCATATCAAGCATTTAACCAGGAGTTTCTCCTGCCATCCCCCACGCAATTCCTGGTATTCCATTATCCAGCAGAAAACGTGACCCACACGCAAGTAACACTTGCACGTATAAATAAGTACCAAGTTGGGATAAAGCAAAAGGAAGCCACCAGCTGCAGCACTTTGCACTTTGCTTTGAGTCACTTTAGCACTTTGGCTCCCGGCTTCTGTCCTTAAACCGCTCTACGCCTTTGAGGTAGGTGAGCGGTGGAAGCGCAGAGCCGAAGGGCCCCGGGGGACGGAGCACGGCAGGAGCCGCATCCCCTCGGCACCGCCACCGCCGCCTCGGGGGGACGCGGCGCTGCTGGAGGGCACAGCCCCTTACCCATCGTGACGCTGTCGGCGGCTGCCATCTGCAAGGCGCCGAGGGCAGAGCTGGGCCGGAGCAGGATGATGCGGTACGCCGACCCGACCAGGCCTGCAAGACGGAACGGGCCGGTGAGCCGCGGGACCAGGCCCGCCGGGAGCCCCCCCTGCAGCGGCGCGGTAGGACCGGAGCCCGGCGCTGTCCCCCCCCCCCCCTCCGAGCACCGGGACCGGCCCCGCAGCTCCCCGGCGGCAGCTCCCCGGCGGCGTACCGAGGCCGCGACCGGTCCGGGGCCGCCCTGCCCCGCTCCGCCGCCCACCCCCGCCGGAGCTCGCCCCCCTCCCCGGCCTCACGGACGCGGCCGCCCCGCTCCTTACCGGCGGCGGCGCCGACGCGGGTGGTGAGCCAGGTGCGGCGCGGGCACTCCTCGCCCTCGGGGCCGTCCCAGTAGCCCGCCATGGCGCCGCAAGGGCACGGCCGCGCTCTCGCGAGATGGCGGCGCGGGGGCCTCGCCTCGCTCCGCCCCGGGTCGGCGGCTGAGGGCGGCTGCGGGGCCCTGCTGGAGCCGGGGGTGGTGGAAGCGGCCCCGGCGGAGCCCCGAGGGGGTTTCTCGGTGGCTCTGAGGGGATTCACGGCTGGGGAAGGGAGGGGGGATCTCCAGTGCTTGAAGTACTTGCAGTACGTGAAGGGAGCGTGTAAAGAGGAGGGGGAACGCCTGTGTGCATGTGTTGGTAGTGATAGGACAAGGGGGAATGGTTTTAAACCAAGACAGGGGAGATTTAGGTTGGAAATTAGGAGGAAGTTTTTTCACTCAGAGGGTGGTGAGGCACTGGAACGGGTTGCCCAGGGAGGTTGTGGATGCCCCATCCCTGGAGGCATTGAAGGCCAGGCTGAACGCAGCTCTGGGCAGCCGGCTCTAGTGGTTGGCAACCCTGCCCAGAGCAGGGGGCTTGGAACTGGATGACCTTTAAGGTCCTTTTTAACCCAGGCCATTCTATGATTCTACGAGGAGAAGCATTCGTCCCCGAAATCCCCTCACGAGGTTGGATTCTGTCGTGGTTTTAAGCCACGGGGTGAGGCAGGTGGGTGCTGTGCAGCTCGCAGGCCCCTCATGAAGAAACTGCAGGATCGGTGCTTCTGCTGCTTTTCAGGGTTTTAATTAAAATCACGCTCCTTCCGACTCCCCAGCGGTGGTTGGAAGGTGCTGCTGCACCAAGCTCTGCCTCTGTCTGCTTTGTGACGCTCAGGATTTACCAAATTCCTGACATTTTTCTAAGTTCATCTTTAGGTAAAGCAGAATCCCGGAAACCTGGCTGACGGTCACTGTACCTGCAGTTTGATGGAGCTGGTGACGTGCTGCCCATCACAAATACCTTTCATGTGGGATGCGCTGTGTTAATTCCTCTGTCACAAATGAGCAACGAGAATAGATAAAATGCTTCCAGTAGAAAATTAATTTTGAGAAACTGTTTTGAACAAATGTATATTTATACAACTAGTTTTGAGGTGCGTGCTCTGCACCACTAGCCGGCTAAAACTCTTAACGTCCCGAGGAGCGATTGCTTTTTGCTCACAGCAGCAGAGGCATGTGGGAGAAACGCCTTCTGTTGGCATTTGGTTACCTGATGGAATGCTTTCTGAGATTACTGCAGTTTGAAGAAACAGCTGGGAAGTTCCCTAATTCACCTTTTTTTCTGTTGCTGGTCGGCCGTGGGCCAACACACAGGTTCTCTTTCTAAGGTTTTTTCTGTGTAGCTGGCACAAGGAGTCTCACTGTCCCGACCTGACCTGAAGTGGAGACGCAGCTAGGTTCGGGACAGACCTGTCTGTAGGTACAAGTACTGGTCTGACTCCTTCTTCGTCCCACTCCCCAGAACTGATTTCCACAGGTTCAGCCTGGATGTATGTTTAGGCCAGGGGTACCCTTGATGCAGAACTAGCTCATTTTCATCCAATGCAGGGTGCTCTAGCAGAAAGCAGATGTTACGCTGAGCTTGTGATCTTGTCTGTGAAACCTCCAAGACCTGTTGAATTCATTGCATGGCCTCTGTATGCCCAAATGTTTTCTAAAGTGAATGGCTTCCTGAATGTGCTCCTGTTTCCTGAAATTCTTTAGTAGGACAAATTCTGGAAGATTTGTGGCTGCTTCACCTCCTCCTGCTGTGAATAGGCTCATCGTCCACATGCTATGAAGTTACCCTAAACTGAGCTGGTGTTGGAAAACATCATCACATCAGCCTTATATTCTAATGTTTCCTGCTGTCTTTGCATTGGCTTTCACTGATGGATCAGATATAATGCCTACACAAGGACTTGATTATACCTGAAATTCTTTAGAAAAGTAATTGTATTTCACGTTTTCCACACACAGTCAATTCTTGGCTCTTAAAATATGACTTGATTTCAGATAGTACAGCTCTGTACTAACAACATGCCCTTCTGATAGCTCCAATCCTTTAATTTTTCAGCAGTGGATGGTTTTGTGGTTGTGCATTTATTTTTGGTTTTGTTTTTGTTCATTTGTGTGTGTGGTTAAGGGCTACAGATATAACTAGTTAGGACTTGAGCTATTTCCTTTGGATTTTCAAGGGCTCTATTCTAATTCTCTGTCCTCTGTATACTGTTTTATCTTTTTCTTCTGAAATAATAAAGATGCATCGACACATTTATGCCACACTAGTGTAGGCTACACTGTATGTATTTTTCAGTGGTTGTCAGTTTGCTAATAAAAACGTTTAACAACTCACTATCAAACTTTCTCAGTGGTATGCCTTCAAATCAGGCTCTTCCATTTATATTTTGCCACTGTTAAAATAACTTCAGTAGCTGACTGGATAAAGTCCATACCTGGCTGGAATCTTAGTTCAAGCTTTATCTCCTCTTTAAGCATCTTTAAGGTACGCTAAAGCATGTAGCATAAATATAAAGCATGTAGCTTTACCGTACCTTAAAGATTAAATTCGAGCTGCTGAGTGGCATGCAAGTTGGGGATGGCAGGGTCATCTCCATTCCAGAACTGTCCCAACTCTCAGTTTTAGGGTTGGTATTTGGGTATATTTATGAGTCTCAGCCTAGTCTTAAAGTGTCTGCTTATGGTGACTGTTGTATCCAGCAAAAGCAGCAGGGCCACTGTACTACTTCCCCTGCGCTCCAAAAATTTGCCTGTTCTTAAAAACAGAAACCAAACCCAACAATCAAGTACTCGCGACTTATTAAAGGAAGCAGTTCATAGGGCAGTTTTATTCCTCCTGCTAAGCACATCTAATGAAGGGTAGAATCACTATTACAGACAGCAGGACTAGAAAACCCACGACAGCAGTCACAGTGTCATGATGCATTTGCCCCAGTGTAAACATATTGGGGCCAGTAAGCCTTGCACGGAGTAAGGTTCTACACTGGGTAACAAATGGTGCTCTAGTTTGAGCAGCTATTGAAAGCCCTTCTGTCCTGAGTGCATATTACACGTAGTTATTACCTGTAGTAGATTCATACTGCATCTCCTGCACGCTTTTCAGGTTTGTGCTCAAGACACCTCCTAGGCTACTAATGCTCATCACAGAACCGTTAGGAGACAGGAGCTTGCAACTTACTATAAATAATCGAGTTCCAGGTAAAGCAACAAGCAAGTCAATCTAATTAATTAACATTACACTTAGACCATTTATCTTGAGTCAAAATAATTTGGTTGCAGAGGGTTTACCGTAAGCTGTGGCTACATGCCAGAGTTAGGTAATCCAGAGACAGGATTTGTGTTACCTCCCTGAACTGTTGAAGGTGGGGGGTAAAATGACTTGCCGTTGTGCTACAAGCACCTCATTTCCCTTCTTCCTCTGAAACTGTTGTAGAAATAAGGGCAGAAACACTGCCCTGTAAATCATATCCGAAAAGAATTCCCCATTCTCCCCTCTTTTGGGAGCTTTTTGCATGGGCTTGCTCTCCACATAGTTCAGCGGCCTAAGCTTGTAATCCGAACTTGTCAGAAAAGGAATTTTACCTCGTCTGCAAAATGGGCTAATCAAATCCAATGTCAACAATCAGTAAGCTGCTTTCCAGTGCTCGGTGTAAGAAGCAAGCTCCTCATCCCATGTGCACAATTGGTAGAGTCTAATGATTTTTCGGGACTATTCAGATAACTGCCATCAGCAGCCATGTCCTCAAATTGGTTTGATTGATACCTCCAGGTCTCTTCAAGAGTGAGAGGAGGACAAATACAACATTATTACTTTTTTTCCTAGGTTTCATTAGAAGCTGAGAGTAACCTACCAAAATTCAATCAGCGTCTCCTTTAAAACGCACCCCCCACTCAACGCACAGATACATTCACTGCCCCCAGCAACAGAATTCCTGGGGTTCCTGCTGACAAATTCAGCTGTAGTTCTTTAAACCCTTGAAAAAAGGTAGTCACTCAAAAGGGAACTTTGAATGCTATCTTAAAAAAAAAATAATAAAGAAAAATCTTTGAGCATTTCTGTATAAAAGAGCTGTAACCAAAACCTATGCATTAGGAATTACGATTGACTTGAAGAGTCTCGTTTAGCAATTGTACCTTGGCACCTTTGTTGCTCTGTCCTTGTCTTTACAAGGTGGAAAAAAATGGTTATCCCAGAAAATTAAAATACTATTTTGTAATGTCATTTCTGAATTAACTGCTATCCACAAGCTGTGAACTCAAGTCCATTATAAGAAAGTCAGTGCACCAAAAGACCAAAGAACAAGGGGAGAAAAAGCGCACAGTGAAAAGTCAGTTTAATGAAATCTTGCATGACAAATTATGGCAATTATCATAACTGGAATTGCTAAGACTAGAGATTACGGAGAAACATGGTAACTTTTCAAATCTGTAACATGTTTCTAGAAAGGAAATAAACCATTTTCTATACTCACTGGGAGAACAAGAGGCCAGTCAAACTGCAGAAAATGGGATGCATTAGGAAGAGTCTATTTAACGGCAGCAATACCTAAGCAATGGAATTGATTGGTACCTCGATGACGAGACAAGGGGGAGAGCCATCAAAACGTTGTGGGTCTTTTATTATTTTATTTGGTTTTTATTCCTGTAGGCTTCTAACAATGTGGACACCTGCTCAGCCTGCTTTCAGTGGCAGACTGCCAAGGACTAGTTTGAGATCTTTCCCTGCCCCGTCTTCTCCGAAGCAGTGCGTTGCACACTGGGAAACGGACTGTGGAAAGATGCCAAAATGACACATTTTCTTATCTCAATGTTTAAATTTCCTGCAGGTCTAATCTTATTTTATATATATATATTTTTTGAAATAGGTTTATTTTTTGTTTTACTAACACCACCATACTTTTAGTATTTCCCCATCAAGTGTGTTCAATGTTATCAATCTTCAGTAACCTGTTTTCCTGGAAATTGTTAATAACTATGGTGACATCAGTCAGCAGCCAGAACAAGAGATGCAGTAATTGCTAACAACATCCATACATCAACAACAGACTTAGAAGCAAAGATGCAGGGGGAGGGTGGTGCAAGGGACGATCGTTGTAACACGGCACAACTGGGCATCATCGGCCTCCTAAGAGCAGGAGGGTCAAGCACAGGAAACACAACACAGGGCTTGGGTTGTTTTGTTTGCTTGTTTTCTGTTAGAAGATTTAATGCAATCCCCAAATACACTTTCATATGACAGTCTTGCATAAGTCTTTCAAAACACATGGGCATTATCTGGTTTTACTTGTCAGTAATTTACTAAGGCTTAAAGCAGAGAATGAAATAGAATTTTTGCTTGGTCTAACTATACCTTGCTGGACAGGGCTTGAAGTAAATCTATAGCTAATTCTGTTAGTGATTCACACTACTATTTTTCTCTTCATTGTAAACATATGCAAGGCTTCTAGCTGAAATAAAATTTGTATCTGTAAGTAGCTGCCAGATTTATTTTTTTTTGGAATGCTGTAGGTGCCTGTGTACCACCTCTAAATCCCATCAAAGCTGGCATGCTTATTCCATTATTATTAATCTTCATGCACCATCAATTTCATGTTTAGGTAAAGCACCTCAAAGTGAGACTCTGCATAGACCCCAAAATGAATGGATTTTGGGACCAGGAAATAACACCTGTTTCTCCACAATTAGGCTCTGCTGACAAAGACACCTTATTAATTTTCTTATGCTGACAACAATAAACTTTACGCTGCAAGGTTGTTTAAAAAGAGTAGTTTAAAATCTGAGTATCAGTGTAAAAAGATCAAAGATCCAAAATGCAGATCACTCATTTGAAAATACAGAAGTTCCCCAGGACATGTGATGAAGAAACAATTGTGTGGGTGGGTAGTAAGAAACACGCTCGTTTTCTGTTAGCGAGTTGCAAGGGAAAGGGTGCATCACAGGTTTGTGCGTGGTTAAAGAAAAACAAAACAGAACAAAAACCCACAACTGTAGGGAGGAATAAAAAATGTAAAAGGAATGAGCAGACAGTCCAGGGAAATCATGAATGCAATGGCACAGCTAATCATTAGCCCCTTTTTACTCCCAAGATGCTCCTTCAGAAGGCTATCACAGGAAAAACAACCTTTCTACCCCCCCGCCCCGCCACGTGAAGTCTCCAACAGTGGCTAAAATTGGCCAACAATTAAATTAAACGTTCTCAACCCCCAATGAAGAAAAGTGTGTTTTCATAAAATAAAGGCAATAAGGGCTGTTTTGATCTTTGAATAAGTTAAAAGTTGCTTTTGTGCTGCAACCTAGGTTTTCATTTTCAATTCATGCCACATTAAAATAAATTGGAAGGGGAAGAAGCATTTAAATGGTGCATTTAGACCTCCTTAATCTAAAGGAGAAAGGGCAAGCAAATGAGAAATTATCTAGCAGTAAACTACTTATAAAGAACATAGAACATTTTGGGGAATTTACAGAAAAATGATGCAGTCACTGGTCTTAGGTGACTACCAAATTCCAACTGTGCTCCATAACACCAGATGTTTTAATAACAAAATAAAACTCGACTTTCACACAAAAGGCCCAAATGATCAGAAAACGTCCAAAGTAAAAAAGTGAGCTACGGTTACAGTAGGAGTACTTCAGAATTACACACAGGAAAACACATTCTTGCTTTTATTTTGGTGGAACAGAATACAATATCCTTCAGCCCAAACTATTCAAAGCTGGCAATATTACCTTTTTTCTTCATGCTGCAAGACTTCAGGAAACAGAATAAGGACAGGAAGGGTTAAAAGTTAATTTTCTATTTAAGGCCGTTAATTCAGCAAGATATTTAAAAATGTACTCAACTTTAAGCATGAATAGTTGCATTGACTTCAGTAAGATTATTCACATGTAGTTAAGTCAGGCAAGTGCTTAAATGGCTTGTTGAATCAAGCCATTAAATGAGAGCTGCTTTATTATACAGATTTATTTTAATGGCTGACCAAGCTCATTACATGAGCCTATTTTATTCTTCCAAGGGCTAACAGCTGCTTCCTCAT
Organism: Anser cygnoides; assembly: GCF_040182565.1. NCBI lineage: Eukaryota > Metazoa > Chordata > Aves > Anseriformes > Anatidae > Anser > Anser cygnoides. The sequence continues at coordinate 4,252,023 of NC_089899.1, read as the reverse complement.
CAACTTTTCTGAAGGTGTAACCTGTATGCCTCCCTACACTTTACTGTAGCCACAGAAACATATAATTTTCTAAGAAAAATTGTATGCAACATCTATTATATATAGTGGCTTAGCTCTCCCTTAAATAGTAACAGAAAAGAACAGTACAAAACAATAGTTTCACTTTTTCAACACACAAGAGCATCTTATTGAAAAACTAAAATAAAAAAGTATCACCACAATATAAATCCCCAAATAATAATAATGAAATGGGAAGAAAGAAAAGGAGTTAGCAAAATGTCCTGTGGACTTTAAAGTCTCTTATTAACACATTAAAAAAGCTTCTCTGGTGAATCACAATGTTTTGTTTCTTTCTGTTTACAAACCCACTAGACAGGGAACAACGGTGTCCACAACCTACGTTGGGATTAAAAGGTAAAAATGCAAGCTGCCCCATCTGCAGTCCAAAAAGAGAATGAACCCAAAAGGGCAGTCAGTGAGCGTAGGAACTGGTGAGGACCCGGTTTCCCTGCAGGTGGCAGAAACTCATAAGGGGGAGTAGGGGGTTACCAAAGCAGAATTCATGTTGGAACCGTGTCGGAAAGTTCTATCTCGGAGGCCTGCAAGACATGAACTACTGAAGAAACAGTCAAAAGGTCCCAATGAAAAGCTGTGACAAGCTGTAATGTGCCATTTTAATTACAAGGAAGAGGGGAAATGTTTGGTTGTTGTTTTTTTTTGGCTCATCAATATGATGAGCTTTCACGTCCCAAACCACATTCAGGTAGTTTCCAAGTCTGCTTTTTTTTTTTTTGTATGGAATCTACTGATCCAGACCAAAAAACCAAACAAACAGAACAGGGATGCACAGTTCTTAAGTCCTGGAGCCTTCAACACTGCCTGAAACAATAGCTGGCCTGGGGTATCCAGAGAGATGCCTGCAAGATGGTGTTCATAGCAGCCTTGCAAGCAGATCGGCTCACATCTGCTATGTGCTGCCAACATTCTGCCCGTCACCTTCGTCATTAGGACCTGAAACAGACAATAGTTTTGTTATATCTTTTTTCTTGCCTTACACTAAGAGATCTCACTTGAGAAGCCTACAGACGTCTCACATTTAGGATTTCAATGACAGATTAGAATGATAGTTGCTTCTCTCCCCCCTCCCTCCAACTGACATATTCCCTCTACAGATTAAGTCCTGTCCACTGCAAAATTTTATATTCTTGACTAGTCTGGTTTTGGGATCCCAGTAGCATCCCAGAGCTCAGTTTCCAGCCTAAGTCCACACACTGTGTTTTTTGTTTTGTTTTAAGTATTGGTATTATTAGTATTTTTCCCCAGCAGTGAGTCAGGTTGGAGCACTGATCTCAGTAAAAGATGGGATGTATTAAGCTGTGGGAAGGCAAAGCACAGACAGCTTGAGGTCATAAGGAAACCTTCCTCACACTAATGATTAGTGTTTTTTTCAACTATGGCCTCTCTGCATACAATGAAAGCAATTACACTCTTTCCACTTCTTTTTGTAAACTTTCTGCTTTCCAAATAGCATTCTACTCAAAGGTCAGCCTGGAAGACTGGTGGTCTTGTTGGTTTTGTTGTTGCTGTTGCTGCTGCTTTGCTTTTTTAAAGTGCAAACCTTGGCCACGTGGAAGGCAAAACTGAAACTCAAAACCACCTTTAAAGGTCCTATAAACAAAGCTAGAACCAATTGAAGCATAGATCACTTCTGCTAATCTGTGACATGTAACTCGGCAGACAGAAGCAGCAGCCTTTTTACCAGTCTGGAGAAGTAACTAGAATCATAGAATGGCCTGGGTTGGAAGGGACCTCATAGATCATCCAGTTCCAACCCCCCCCTGCCGCAGGCAGGGATGCCACCCAGTAGGTCAAGTTGCTCAGGGCCTCATCTAACCTGGTCTTGTACACCTCCAGGTCAGAAGCATATCTACAGTGTACAGAGAAGACAAACAGTCTGCCTTAAACAACAACAAAGAAAATGTATGGACAGGAAGAAATCCCATGTCTTTCTTGCTTACCACTTCCAACTGATCCTGAAGGTGCAAGGACATCATCATCACTGTCTTCCTCGTTTGATTGTGTTACTTCTGGCTCGGGTGCTACATTCTTGACCTCTTGTTCTTGTTCCACTCTACTCCGCAAAGCCAAGATCCGGTGGTGTAATGCAGCATACAACTGCCCTGTATCTTTAGAGCTTGCCTACATTTTTTTTTTTTTTTTTTTAATATTCAGAAACAAGAAAAGGTGCAAGGAATTACAACAGAATAAAGCATTTACTTAATCTACAACAGTGAGGCCAAGTTTCACAAGCTACTTTTCAGTTTTCTCATATAGGCATTTTTCAACCTAAGTCACAATGGGTTGTGGTATACATAGTAAGATGTTAGATATACTCAATTCTGATGTTTAGAGTATATTCCCCTCTGCTCAGCGCCAACCTTCTCTGGACAACATAACTAGTACTCGCTGATTTTATATAAGCTTCTTCACCCAGGTGTCATACAGCTTTCCCAACACCCCCAAAAAACTTAAGATAAAAAGATCTTTTTATTAAAAAGTTTGGTTTGCACAGATTTTCCAGGTTTGTCAATCATTCAGCTTCATATATTTGTTAATCATAATCAGGTCATTCAACTGTTTCATAATACATCTACATAAAATTTCAACGTATGATATACTGAGAAAACTGAATGGGCATGCAATCGGGCAGGTGGTAGGTTGGTGGTTGCTTTTTTGTTTGTTTGTTAAAAACGCACACACACACAAAAAAACAACTCTCGTAAGAGAGCCATCAGTTCCATAGAACAGCACTTGTGACTATCTGTCCAGAGTATTTCTTCTCTTACTCTAAAAGTGGTTTATGTCCAATTTACAGCTTCAAAAAGAGCAATTTTTAGGCCTGTCAAACTAAGTATTCTGTGAACATTATAATCAATTTAAAAGAACTCTTATGAAGCTCTGTATGCACCATGTCAATGAATTCCTCACATTAACTACTATTACCTTTACCCAAAGTTAACTTTAAGGAAACAATTTCACTTCTTAGATTACTTCATAAAAAAAATTGTTTCCACATCCAGCCCAACCTGTCACTTAAATCAGTCACCTCTGTATTTGCAAAATTCCCCTGAAGAGAGCTGCAGTGCAATCAATTATTCCATACAAGGTATTTTTAGAATTGATTAAAAAAGTTAATACTGAATAACCTGATGACTTGTCAAGTCTAGAGAAAAGTGGTGAGAAAAGTTAACCACTCATTTCAGTGCTTTTTCTTCATCACTGGGTATTTGGTACCTAATACCAGACTCTGGGATTCCAGATCCCAGTCCTACAAACTTAACGTCACAAGAGAAGCTTTTTGTTGCTGTTCTCTTAATTTCTGGTCCACTTTAATTCTTTAGCAACCCCTTCTGTAAAACCAGTATAAGTCAAAATAATGTGTTCAGACCTCTCAAATCTGTAAGTGTTCTTGGCAGGCGTTAGGGAATGACCCCTCTTTCTTGCTGACTGCATTATAATCTCTCAAGTGTTATAGTAATTCTAATTGTCATTCCTGGTTACCCACTTAGCAAGCATCAAAATCACTTTAACTGTCCTGCTACTGCTTGGTATAGTCTGTATTAAAGGAAAATATTAAAGGAAAATCGAAGATAAAACATGTTACCCTTAATTAGTAACTTACTGTTCTTGACAGATATTTAGTGTTTCACTTTTAGTGAGTGTCTGTGCATCCACCCTCAATGTAGATAGACAACAATAACTTTCCTGTACTACAAATTGCTTAAGAATTTGAAACTTAGGTTTCGTTACACAGAAAACTATGAAATTCCTATTTTCCTTTGATAATAGAAAATGATTAGCATTAATCTTATGCTGCAGTTATAGCCTGAATAGACGTGAAACAGATTCCACAACTCCATGGTAAATGCTTTGGAAAAATCAGGCTTCCTAGAGCAGCCTTTATGGAGCACTTCTTCAAAACTAGTAAAGATTTTCAGAGAAGAAAAGTCTGTTAAGCCCCATGTCTTGGGAAGGGGGGAACAGGGTGTGGAGAAGAATGGGAACGTTAGCTCAACTGCAATTTAAGCAAGCACCAATTTCAGTAGAGAGATTAAGGCGTAAACCAAAACTACTCACTGATATAAGAAAAACTTTAACTCCCTGGTCCTCTGTATCCATGGCGGTGATCCGGATACTCTTCTCACTGGCTTTATCGATCTGCATCTGAGCCCAGAGCTTGGTGTTTAAGATTAACCTGAGACTCCCCTGAGTCCTCATCACTAAAGCAAACATACAAGATCCATTAGGTGGAAAAAGACACAACAGGAACACAAGAATAGCCAAAATGGCTCTTTGTGTGTGTGTGCTGTGAGGCTGGAGCAGGGGGAGGAGAGAGAAATTCTTAAGTCTCCTCTACAATGAATAAATATCAAGGCAAAGCCTTTGAAAGAGAAGTCTTGTCATGAGTGTTCAGAAGAAAGTAGGCTATTAAAGATGATAAGACACGTCTAAAGATATTTAGCCCAACGTCTCACATGTTTAATACATCAAAGTTCAGTGGTCAGATCTGAGCTGATAATCTCAGGCTAATGCACCTTCCTGAAGGTCTGAAAAATTGTGCAGTATCCAAAGAGACTTTCCTCCCCCAAGCGCCCAGTCCTGAAGAGCAGAGAGCCCAGATCTGAAGAAGGTTGCCATACATTTCTAGTCAGCAAATACAGCTTGCTTTTAGGGGGAATTAAAAAAAAAATGGAACATTTGCTACAATAGGAGAATATAGGCAAAATATCCTGTCTTTGGAGGAAATGGTCATAAAATAAAGCAAGAGAAAAGGGCCAAATTTCCTTCTGAGTTGCTGTAACTAACATGACCTAAAGCAGATGCTATTGTGTGTCATGGAAACATCCTATGAAAATTACACAGACTATCATACAGTAACTCATTTCCCCAGTTCCTCTTACCCAGCCGAGACTGTAATGTTCCATCGTCCGCTGAAGCCATATCATTGAGTCTAAGAAGTCCTCGACCTCTTTCTACCCAAGATTGAGAGTTTTTATCAAATACAAACAGCTTGCACTGAATCTGTAACAGAAAATATCTCTATAGCATAATGGTTGATTTTCAAATTCTGTATTTGAATTTTAAACTGTTTTAGCTGTGTCATCATCCCTTTTGCAATAAGTCTCTCAAAATATGTTAACTGGTATCAGAAGGTTTTATTAATGGAAGTTAAATATCTATGTTCAAGATCAAACAACAAGAATGATTTTCAGAGTTACTCTCTTCAAACCTTCACATCCCATGTTCCTCACATGTGTGCATGCACCAGGTGGTACATATATTTGCTTTCCCTCTGTTTCTCTGTCTTCCTCTGACACAGAACACCCAGCTCTGTATACTTAATTTGTGCCAGATTAATGTTGTTCTGTCTGTACAAGTCCCATTCAGTATTCCAGTGTATTAAGTATCACAGGGAAAAAGAAGAGAAGTTGGGTGAGAGGACTATTAAGCTACAACATAACAGAGGACTGATTTGCATGAGTAAGTATATTACTGCTAAAATTTTCAAATTGTGGTTTTCCTAAGCAAAACACGACACTCCCATCTTGCTATTATTATAGATTATATCTTGCTTGGTCTGAGAAAACAAACATTATGATTATTTTGTACAATAATACAACTTCAACTGATATGCATTAGTTACTGAAAAAGTACATCTGTTTGATGTGAGAAGAGACCAAAAAGTCATGGCAAAAAACTATTCAATAATAATACCCCACAATGTAATTCGGGTGCCAAGAAACATAAAAGATCAAGAAAAAAAAAAAAAACAAAGAGTTACAAAGGGAGGAGGAAAAGAGGTATATACCTTTCAGATTCACACCAAAACCCTGCTTGTTTCTCTTAGAGACACACTGAAGTTAGTAAGTAAATTTAAGGTAATGAGTAACTACAAAGTTAAATAAATCACTGAAATCAGAAGTCTGAGTCATAACAACATCTTTTTAAAATGTCACTAATTCAAGCAAATACCCTCAAAATAAACTCTTGAGTACTGTTTTTTATTGTTTCTGCCAGGCATAATGGCCCATTCTGAGTTTTAAAAAAATATTCAGCAATACAGTAAGTATAATTGTTTTGCGATTAATTCAAGGAAGTATGCTTAAGATTTGTCTGGGTTGTCCAAATGCTGAAATTTATCCGGAAAGAGGAAATTAAGAAACTACAGAGTAAGGATCTGATAATAAATATCCAAAGTCTGCATTCTAACACATGAAAGCACATCAGAGATAAAGAACATGGCTCAGCTGAAGGAACAGCTTGGACACCCATATTAATCCCCACAAGCTCAAAGCTCCCCTACATTATCAGTTTCTTACCTGTAAAACATTACTTTCGGCTTCCTCCCCAGTAATCACTTCTACCTTCGCTAATAAACACTTCCTTGCTGTTGCTTTAGTATAGGCTGCTGCAGACTCTGCCAGTGACTCTGAAATATTATTAGCTGAACAAAATTTTGAAAGTTTATTTTGAGAACGATTAGCTTATAATTATATAGGATTTCTGAAGTTCCCACAAGTAAACCAGAATTTAGAGAAAAAGTACAGAAGAGGGACAGGAACAGAACATTAGAAACAGGCTTTAAGTTTAAAGCAGAAGTTAAAGCCTGCCCTTTCAAGTCTCGTTTTATAAACGCAAGAAGATGCAAAGCACAGAAGAAAGAAGTTATTGAAAATTTTGTTCCCACATAAAATGTTTTTTTACATACAACTACGCAAAACCTTTACTAACTCATATACACCTACATATCTGTAGGTGTTCCAGCAGTACTAATACTGCTACCAGCTAGCTACACTGTTGTGCCTACATACGTATGGCATGATTCATTTTCCAATTTTACATTGGCCCGCAAGCAGTTTGCTGGAGAAAACCCACTGCTCCCAAAATTTCCAGCAAATCTTGCACATCTGAAGAGTCACTGAGGGTCTAGAATCCAGCAAACAATTTTTGGTTGAAACAACACATTTGGTACACCCACTCAACACAATATACAATCACTGGAAGTATAACAGAATTGTTAAGAAATGGTTTGCAACATTTCTTCTACACTCTAGAGGTCCAAGTATCTTCTCTATTAAAACCTGCTTTCACTGCTGAAGACAATCCTAATATTGCAGAAAAAAAAAAACACATGAAAAAGACAGCATAACCTGTATGTGTTTAATAGTAGAGACAGAAGCACAAGAGTATCTACAGCATGCAACATGTAACACCCCCCCCAAGCCCCAAAAGGCTCTGTCTTTGGTTAGAAGAGACAATAAAGGCAACATTAGATGTTTTTATAAAGTAACAGAATATTGAAAACTTCAGTCATATAAACAAGGCTTAACTACCATTCCTAAAAAAAATGTTTTCTATTTCACCTTTCTCTGGTGTGGCTTCCTGAGAAGATGATTCGGACCCAGACTCTGTAGCAGCATTCTCCTTATTACTCTCTGTGCTACCTTCATTTGATTTTGGTGGACTCTATCACAAATAGAAGATGAGGTAAACAGAAGAGAAAGCATACGCTAATTTTAGTTTTGCAGAAGACTAGTCATCAATCACTGAGGGAGGCCCCTAGTGTTTATAAACCATGTGGCAAGAGAAGAATCCCACAGATGACATCCTTTCACAGTAAAAGCTGTTTTACTGCCCCAGCCAAGGAATTAAATGGATCCTGACCTAAGAAAAAACACTTCAAATTACTTTGTCCTCAACTGAAACCAAATTTCAACCCTTAATTTGAGGTTATGTCCAAACAAAGCTAACTAATTTCAGCTACAGTTCAACTTGAGACATACTTGCCTGACTACCCCGCTCAATGGTTAGATAATTATGAATGCACAGTATTAAGTGCTTCCCTTTTGCACCATCATAACAATAAAACAGAAGTAGGAAACACTAAGGCACTAGAAATTATACCTGGGGGTTGGTAAACAGTTAAGCACAGGATTTTCTGAGTTGTACCTCAGTACTGCGGTAGTTATCTTACTGCTGGACTTGAAATCCCATCATTTGGAGCACCATGTAATTGACTTTCTGTCAATGTAGTTCTAGTGAAGAAGCCATTGAAAGGAAGCAAGCTGTGCCATATTTAAACTGCTTGGATTTGAGAACCATGTGCACCACAGAGAAGGCATTCTATCTCCTTCCACTGGCAATGCTTGGCAGGGAAATCCTGGAGGGCACTGCAGCAGCACCCGATAGTTCATACAATGAAACCCCCAGATTTCACTCAGTTACCTACATGGGAAACCACTGAAAGGAATCTGTGCTCCAGTGACAAGCATGTTTAAACGCTTGTAATACTTGTATATTGCACATTTCCTGAGTGAGAATCCATAACACAAACTTCACAGAAAATCAGAACACTTCATAAAAAGCAGATACTCACTAGGACACGCTCACTCATGTTCTGTCCAAAAACAAACTTGTTGCTAGATGCATCTGCACTGTTTGTAGAGTTCTCTATACTAGAGGGGAAAAAATGTTTCTGTAAGTCAAGAAAATACCTGTTTATCCTCTACAGATCAAATTCCTCAAAAAGTGAGCAACTATTACTGACTTTAAAAAATTAACTATTGGTTTCCATAGAAACAAAATAAAAAATTAATTTAACTTGGTAACATGAGAGCATGTATCATTTTTACAGAATAATTATCTCAGAATAATGGCAAATGATTTTGTCACTGTAAATATTTTCCCTCTGTATATCTAATTACTTATTAAGCAATGCTGAACGCTAAGCAAGGGCTTACTATTTAATCACATAGCATACTTTTTTCAAAACGGTATTCTACATGCACAGCAAACTCAAACCACTACACATTCTTAGGTCAATTTTCTCAAAAAGTCAGGGAAAGAACTGAAACAATAACAGTTGCAATATCAAAACTGAAGCAACAGTAGCAGGGATGAGCCATGCCTTTTCTTGGACTAGCTGCAGCGTTACAGACTTCCCAAGAAGTCTCACAATCAAGACTCATCCCTCTCGTTTTCCTTATAGAAGAGCAACCTCCCACACGTGACATTTTTATTAGAAGATTTTAAACCCCTATTTAGGAAGGGCAACAGTTTTACTACCATTTTACAGACTCAAAAATTGAACAAGTCATTGTTCATCCACCTTCCCTGCATGCATACCTCTCTAAAAGTTAAGTTCCGCTCTAATATTCAAGTCCAAAAAGGAATATTCAAGGACTGATAAGGGAACTGATACACTTCCAGAACAGATATTACATGCCTACCAACAGGCAGGGAACTTCATGCAACTGATCAGCAAATCTGAAGGTTAGAAGTGTTTCAAATGAGCAAGGCAATAAACTAGAGGCTCTGTAACTGCCATTACACTGTAAGATCACCAGGAAAGATGGCCCAAAAACCAAAACTGTTTTGGGACAGCCAATTCCTTAGACCTTCCACAGGTAGGCATGAACAGGAAGACAACGTCCTGGAGACTCTCATGAAATAAAGACATCCAAAGTGCACAGCTGAGCTCATGTTACGAATACACCTGTTTTGCAGAAGGAGCTGTTCTGTGTAACCATGATCAGACAGAAATTAAAGACAAAAATAATTCAGAAAAAAATCTGAAGCTTGCTACCTCCTTTCTTCAGAAGCCTGGGTTCCCACTGACCCAGTTATAATCCCTGCATCCAAAAAAGAGCAGAATCACAAATAACTTTGAGCACAAGTTAAGGATATAGGCTTCTCTGTAGTCTCACCTGGAACTGATGTACTGTAGGAAATAATTTGTTGCAGAAGGCGTGTCTGATGTCGGAAGGCCAGCATTCTGCACATCGGCAGTTTCATCGCTTTCATCTCCTAACTACAAAAACAGTATTTATTAAAACAGCTTTAACTATGAATCACAAGAATTTCAGCTCTTTTCTCCCTCAAGTAAAAGTTGTATCCACAAGCACTTTCTAAAATAAAATAAGATAACCCCATATCCCCGTACTGCACTTTTTCTTTTGTTACGCTAGAAAACCTGTACAAACTTGTATTATGAGGGGGTACAAACAACCTAACCCAAATACTTCATGCACAGATTTGAACCCGTGCTGCCCTGTTTTTCTTTTCTTATTTTTTCTGTGAAACCCTGGTTGCATAGGAGCATCTTAGGAACACATTTCAACTTAATTCTAACCCAAAAAGTGAGAGAAAATATTGTGCTGCACTGATCTGTTAGAGTAGGTCCAGAGGAGGGCCTAGAAGATCATCAGAGGGCTGGAGCACCTCTCCTATGAAAAAAGGGCGAGTGAGCTGGGGATGTTGAGCCTGAAGAAAAGGCTCGGGTGTGACCTTAGTGCAGCTTTTCAGTACTTAAATGGGGACTTAGAAAAAAGATGGAGAGCAACCTTTTGCTAGGGCAGACAGTGACTGGACAAGGGGGAATGACTATAAACTAAAAGAGGGGAGATTTACAGTAGAGGTTTGGAGGAAATTCTTCACTCAGAGGGTGGTGAGGCACTGGAACAGGTTGCCCAGGATGCCAAATCCCTGGAGGTGTTCAAGACCAGGTTGGATGCAGCTCTGGGCAGCCTGCTCTAGTGGTTGGCAACCCTGCCCAGGGCACGGGGGGTGAAACTGGATGGTCTTTAAGATCCCTTCCAACCCAAGCTGTTCTATGATTCTGTGATTTGTAACAGTAACAGGAGTTTACTAAATAACTGGAAGACCAATTTTACTAAGCAGCCAGCTGAACTGTGTACACAGTTTTAGATTTGGCAAGTATGCAAGGAAGTTTTAACCCCATTATATAATGGTTTTGAATAACTTTATAAACAGTGTGCAACACTCATGCCAACAAATAGTCAAGTCCAGTGTCTCTTATCCTCGCTTAAATAAATCAACTCCTAGTCAAGATAACAAGCATGTGTTTACCTTAACTCTATCTCTTAAGTTTTGCCCAAATACAAATGCTTGCTGTGCATTTAACTCCGCCTTCTCGCAGCTGTCATCATCTGAAGTGTTGTTGGACTCTTTTTTCTGACATTCTCCTGCCTAAAGAAAGAAATTGAAAATCTTAGTCTAGATAATTAAAATTATTTTCCTTAAGCAAAAAATGAAGCTTATGATATGGTGAGTCACAGTCATTTACAATGCCAAGCCAATAAAATCTTCAGAGCTACAAGGCAAATTTTACATTTAAAAAACTGTTGTTGTTCAGAGAATCTTTCTAAAAGAAACACAGAGTAGTTAAGGGATCTTTAAACACCATTTCGTTCAAACTGTGCTCAAAGCCATATCAACTTCAAAGTTATGCTAGGCTGGCTGCCTAGGACATTGTACAGTCAAGTTTAAATACAAGTCTAAGGATGGCAGCCCTACATTGTGTAGCCTGTTTCAATGTCTGAACGGACTAAATTCAATAATTTTGCCCTACTATCGAACTGGAGTCCCCATTTCCCATGCTTGCTTTTTTTTTTTTTTTTGATAGGCACTTCCAGGTTCCATTCCATCTTGCTCACACTAGATGCAAGCCCCCAGCTACACACGATACTCCTGATGCAGCCCACCAAGTGGCAAGTAAAAGGGGAATGGTCACTTTTCTTAACCTGTTGGCTACAGTCTTAGGGAAACAGCTCAGCATGTTATTTGTTTTAAAGTATGCACCTCTCATTCACATTCAACACTGTCTCATAGGACTATAAGGCTCTTGAACTTTTTGTAGTGCTAAGGGCCTTCTATCTGTACCTCTGCATTGATCTTTCCACCTGCAGCCTTTCACTGCAGCTGCCAAGACAGGGGCATAGCTGGGCAGGTGCCCTGCTACGGCTATGCTCAGTGTGGCATCAAAAAGCAATCTACTCTAATGAATCCACAAAAACGAATCCCCAGACAAAAAAAAAAAAAAAAAAAAGAGCACAAAATCACCAAACATCTCCTTATGCCCTCAGTCACTGTATCATAAGATACCAATAGTTAGCTCCACACCTACTGGAAAGAATGGACTAGACACTTTGCACAGAACACAAAAGGAACTATTCCACTGCTTTCCCTTCAAAATACCACATAACTTTTTATGCACTTACATGCCTTTTCCCCTAGCTCAAATTTTTCAGCTCCTCATTACCTCTGCTCTCCTTCCATCATTTCCCGTACGGATACTTGCTGCCTCTGGGGTTTTAATAATTATCAGCTCCAATTCTATCAGCTCTAAACTTTTAAGTGTCACTCATTCACTTCAGTTTCTTGTATGCTTTCTATCTTCACCTTTCCCAACACCATTCTACATTCAATTGTTAGAAATCAAGGTGGTACCAGTAAAGCTGTCCATGGGTAGGTGATGGCTTTTTGCTAGGCAGTCTGAGAAGGAAGACTAAACACACAGTGTAAACTGCTCAGTGCCCCTTGCTCAAAACCAAAGCTTCTTCAGACTGGAACAGGAGTTCTGTAAATACTTCCTAGACTCTGGCCTGACAGAAGCAGCAGACCTGGCAATGGCTACTGGATGTTAAGACAGCTTTTCTCCCCTCAAAGAAGAAAGTTCCCTGAAATTCTCCCCGCAGATTAAGAGATGAACCTGCAGGAGGAAGATGTGTTTCTTGATGCAATCTGATCAGCGGAAAAAGCAGTATTCTATCAGTCCACAGAACCAAGATACCTGAACTACAGGAATTCAATGCCTATGATGGGAACGGCATCACCCATGCAGCAGTAAGATTTTACCATAGGACTAGAAACAAAGTTAGAGGGACAAAAGGAAACAATAAGAAGAAGCAGAACTGAGCAATTTTTTTTCATACTTTGTAAGGAAAAAAATACAGACTAAAGCCATCCTAAATTCTCTATGATATTTCAACTCAGCAAGTCTTTGCTGCTTGATTTAGTAAATATAAACACAGTGTACTATTAGAACAGTATAAAACCTATTTACTATTACTCCTCAAGTGGGCTAGCATAGTATGGACAGATAAAGGAGTCATCAGCTTATGAAACTGTGCTCACATTGATGAACAAACGGACTCCATTCCGAGATACTTGTTTTAAATTTTCTCAAATTGAGTGCCCTTTAAATCCTTCTCCAACTCACCTTGTCTTCAGAGTCAGAACTTTTCAGTGTTGCATTACTTAGTGATTCTGATGTGGCTGCAGAATCTGGTGGGATATTTACGCCATTGGTCCCACTGCTCAGAACTGCAACAAGAAATAACAAGCTGGCATTGATTCTCTAGCTATTTAGAGCATCCTAAAAGAAGCAGCAGTTTTCTATAGTAAATGACATGCTGTTCTCTCTCTCCTCTTTTTTTTCTCTTTTTTTTTTTTTAAATATATGAAACATGGCAATGTAAACTACAGGGTTCCCACAGTATTTTGCAGGACAATTTTGTGACGTAGAGGCATGAGGACAGCGATTCAGCAACTCTTTGCAGAATGAAAATTCCAAATGCAGAAAACCAAGTAAGGGAAATGTCACAGTCTGTATAAATATTGCATGGGCTTCAACACATACAACTTCAAGCAACTCCCTCCCAATTTAATACTTTACGGCTCCTCTTTGGGCTGGTCTAGGAAACTACATAATGAACTCCAACAGGAAATTTGTACCCCAATATTTAAGTCCTCTGTAAAATTCAATCTGTGCCAACAGGCACACCAAGAAGTCAAGCTAGAAGCATTTGGAACAATGTCAAATTCAGCAGTAGCTGAAGTTACTTCTGTTTCACATCAATTAAACTTCCAAACAGAAGGCAGAAAGGCCAGGAAAGCATAAAAGTTTAGGAGGTGTGGAAACCTTGAACAACTTTTTGCTTTAACTTTCATTTTCCAATAATGCCTGTTTCTAACTGCTATATTAGATTCCATAATAATACATAAAACAATCAACATGACTAAATTAACGATGAAAAACCTTACTCAAAGTCTCTGCTTCAGAAAGTTCCCTGGCTTGGAAACACCTGCTAGTGGTTCAGACATTTTACATCACTCTGCAGGTAGCTGAAGTCTACCACACAGGCAGTAGCTTATTATGCCATGGTCAATGTTGTTATCTGAGACTGCCAATTCACACACTTTGAAGTTTTTTTATTCCAAAAATCAAGCATGGATTACAACAAAGTTCAGGGCCTGGCCATATCAGATAGTCATCCACACAAAAACTGAAGGCTTGGTTGTGTCACTTTTTATGTAACACAGATACACTTAACATGTAAGATGTTTCCTTTCAGAAAGGAGAAACCTAGAAAAACAAAGGCAGCTGCTGAGTAAAATCAGACTGCTGCATGAAACAGATTTAGTATTTTTGTTCTTCCTCTGTGGTATTCCAGAAAGCAAAAGCATTATTTACCCATCTGTGAGAAAGCTTTTGGCTGTGGCGCCTGTAATACTGCAGGACGTAGCACACTTCGCTGCTGCTCCTTCGGTTTCTGGCTTGGGAGACCTGCAAGTGGGAAATTTTTTCAAGAGCTATAAAGCTTTGAAGTTGAAAAAATCAGCTTCATCTAATCTTCTCCAGAAGTGCTTCCAATAGAACACGTAATGGAACACGAGTCATTTTAAAAGCTTCCACCCCCCTTTTTTCCCATCCCTCATTCCACCCTGAAAAAAAAAATTAGTCCCACATAGAGGAGACAACCATTTGCTTTCTAGCCATAAAAGACACCTCTGAATATATTCTCTACCTTATCCAGGAAAGCACCCAAGGAGAGGTTATGACAGTAACTCAGAAACAAAAGTCAGAAATGTAAGAAGTGAACAGTACATAAGCAATCCTATTTATTCACTGAAGTATTACTCGACTACACATTCCAAGTATTTTTTTCTCCTTCTAATGACATCACTTTTGGATACTGATAAATTAATTTTTTCGTTCTTCCTATGATCAAATATATTGGCAGCATAATAAATTTACATGTTTTATTTAACAACTTTTTGGGTTTGAGTTAACTTGGTCTCTCTGGTTTGCTGTAGAAAGACATAAGGCACTACAATTCTTTGTTTCAGCTCTGATTCAAAAAAGCCAACTGACATAAAACAACCCACTCAAAAAAAATCTTAACATCAACTCTAGATGACTATGGCAATTCCAAAGGATTCAGACGTCTTCACTTAAAAAAAAACAAACACCACTGAACTTGAATTCTTGATCCATTAAGATATTGCGATGGAAGCTACCCATACCGACTCACTTCAATATTTTGTATACCTCATATCATAAGTCCAAACATTCATATGTCAGCTTCTTGTAAGAACATAATTTGATTATTGTTTTTTTATTTTGCTATGCCTCCTGAAAATGAAACCATTTCTATACACATTACATAATATTTCTTCCATTATCAAAACATGTTCTTTCCTTAAACTCCTATAAACTGTAATAATAATGTCCTTCCTGTACTGGCTAAGTCTACATTAGCAAATATGAAGCTCAAAACAAAACTATACAGCAGAACAGGTGTCATCAAGGACACCACACTTGTGCTCTATTCAAAGGCCAGAGACAGGGAAAGTGAAGGTTAAGAGTCTTAGTGCACATTAACAGCTAGGAACTTTCTCAGCACACTCCTGGTGCATGCCTTTTGTCCCAATTTGATACTAAAGGAACTGAGCTCATGAAGCCCAGGACTGCTTTAAGTGAGCCAAAGCATGCTAAGCAGAGGCAACTGGGAATCCCATTTCAGAAACACATGGCTGGTCCAAGCCAAAATTGTAATGTGTCTAAGCAAAGGTTTTGCTACCTGGTTTTGCCAACAACAGGAGTGTGAGAAAACTCCTAAATCCATAAAAATGCTTGAACTACCCTGGTTTCATTCTACTGCTGCAGAAAACATTGAACTTACCTGCACTAGGTGCTTGACCATGAATAAGTATTGGTGGCTTCAGCCGGAATCCACTGCTCTTTTCCTCTAAAAGCAAAACAAAATTACAAGGACATAGATGTAAAATGCTACAGATGTAACCTACTTTCAGACAGTCATGACACTGCTCATAATTTCCCCACTGTAACAACCCACAAGCTTTATAAATATCCAATGCAAAGTCCTAATAAGATTTGCAAAGAATGAGATCCCTTCTACCAGAAGTCTAAATTCCCAGTGATCATCACAGCGCACATATACAATCTGTTGCAAGTATTCAATGATATTTTTCAGGAGAAAAATGAAACAGTGTTTTCACAAGAGAAATGGAGTTCTTTCTGTGTGAGTACTTAACAGAGGCTTTAAGTGAGAATCAAGAAAAAAATGGCAATCATCAATAACTGAGCATGGCAAATGCTAACAAGCACCAACTGCCAATTATCATTAGCTAAGTCAAGATTAATTGCTTAATATTAATTTATTGTAATTCCATTAGCTATTACCTTATGCTTTCACAGTATGAAGGCAAAAAAATCCCATGGTTGTACTTACTAAAGTTAAGGCTTTTAGATATAATACCTAAATTTCAAAAAAATAATATTCATAAATCCACAACTATTACAAAATCAGTTCCCCCCAAAACTTACACAATATATAATTATGAAGTGTTTTTTTTAAGGGCTGTAGCAGCTGTGCTCAGAATAAGATGACTGGCTCAGCACCCTATCATCTTACTGTACTTCATTAGTCTCATGCCAGTTAAGCATAACAACATGCTATACAGTGGCACCAATACAACAGCCTTGCAGAACAAGCGTGTTCAACAAAATCAGCACTACTGTGAACATAGGGTTTGCAGGTCATGGTTCAGCAAGATCGTGACCATAGGTTATGGATGATTTGATTGTGATATCAAAGAAAACAGTATCTTGGGTAGACAAATGACATTTCCCTTAAGTTTTATCTTGAGGTTAACAGGTGGGAATAGTCTTGTTGCACTTCAGCACTCCCAAAACATTTATAAATTTTCGTATTTGTTATTTTAATTACCTCCAGCAAGCATGAGAAAAAGTAAGTAAGAACAAGAGAACAAGAAGTAAGCAAGTGAGAGCAACAGTAAGTGAGAACAAGAAATAAGCAATATAAAAGCTGTAAGACCAGAACCACCATTTTCATTCTCCCGGTAAGGGTCTAACTTCTGAAGTGTCAGAATATTTTGGATTGTGATAGACTGTCAACAGTTTGCTGAGACAAAGGAGAAAAAAAATAAGAAATCTCACCTTGTTCTGAGTCAGAATTGCCTGTAGAAGGTTCACAGAAGCTTGATGGCATAAAGACATTGTTCTTTGTTACTGTAGTCAAGGGGAAAAAGAAAAAGAGAAGTTGGGTATGTTGTTCTTAACGATAAACTCCCTTCCAGGCATATCGTGGCTGCAAACTGAACACAGTTTTTCTGGTCATTTGTCTTATTTTAGGTTTTTCTGTCTTTCTTAACTAAAACAGTATTGCAACCACAGAAATAAACAGTTCGTTGTCAAAAAAACAACAACATAATATTAATTAAAAAAAACAACACTTCAGTTTCTCCTTAAACAGAGAAAAAGTAAACTTCTGTTGTAAAGGGAAGACAAACACAGTATTCCTGGTCTGAATTCTATTTGAACTAGGAATTAAAAAGATAATGGAATATGAAATACAATTACAAAACACATACAACATTTCAAAAGTTTGAAAGTTTTAAGTCCATGGGGCCTGATGGGATTCATCCCAGGGTACTCAGAGAGCTGGCTGATATCATCATGGGACCCCTCTCAAATATTTTTCAATAGTCTTGGGAATCCGGAGAGGTCCCAGTTGACTGGAAGCTGGCAAATACGGTCCCAATTTTCAAGAAGGGCAAGAAAAAAAATCATAGACCTGTCAGTCTCACTTCAATGCCTGTTAAAATTATGGAGAAGATTATTCGGGGAGTTACTGAAAAACACCTGAAGGACAACACAGTCATTGTTAAAATCCAACATGGTTTCACAACATGTTTAACAAATTTAATTTACTTTTATGACAAGATCACCCATCTAGTTGACCAAAGGAAGCCAGCTGATGTAATCTTTCTGGATTTCAGTATAGCTTTCGATACTGTCTCTCACAGTATCCTTCTGGGCAAATTGACCAGAATACAACTAGATATATATAATACATAACCTCTAAACTAACTTCTACTTTTTAACAAGCCTTGTCATTTCTCCAACTGGTTTGAGTCCTTACTTAGTGGGCAGTTCAAAGGATCCTGAGAAGAATTTCATGTCAGGTCAGAAATGCACTCAGTCATACCAGCCGCAAATAACTGCTCAGACATGTCCACTCAAAGTCATCCACTTCCAATGGTACTTTCTGAGATAATTTGAGATCTTGAAGAAGTAATATCGAAACATTGTAGAAGTGGAGCTCAAAGATCTGTTACCACTGCAGAAACTGTCCTATAAAGGAACATATAACCCTAGAAACAGAATCCAAGCTGGTAACCCAAGAGCTGCCTTCCAAAGCTCAACTGTCCCCTCACATGGGCCCTCTGCTGAAGGAAACGGGAGACCTAGTTACCCGGGATATGGAGAAAGCCGAGGTACTCCACAACTTTTTTTTGCCTCAGTCTTCACTGGCAAGTGTTCGAGCCAAACCACCCAAGTCACGGAATCCAGAGGCAGGGATTCTCTAAGCCAAGATAGTAGACATTTCAATAAAGCTGTAGGATCCGCACTTTAGACATAAGGTGAGAAGTATGCAAGCTCTTAATGAGCCACTACGTACCAGATGCAGAATTGCCCATCTACAGATAATGTTTTCTGACAAAGGAGTAACGTTGTCTCACCAACAGAACCAGAAGTCACCAAACTCGCACCTACTATGAGATTTGCTCCTAAGCAGAGCTACAAAACAGCAGTCCCAAAGGCTGGGTGGATTGAATTTATAGAAAGAAGTCCCTGGCTATTTAAGGACATGCCTTCACAAGGCAGTGTACCACAAATTTCCATGCTCATGTTTATAGCGGCATATTATTTTTAAACTTGGGACACTTTCCACCATTTCTTAAACTATTTGTAAAGTTGTAAGTCCTTAAAGCACAAGCTTTAAGAACTTCCAATTGTTTATTTGCTAGATCTTCCCAATTTTTGGTCTTTTTTAAGAGAATCTGAACACTTCACATAAGCTGGTCAATCAGTGTTCCCAGGTAAATCAGCACAAAATTAACACGGCTGAATTTGTGATTGTATTAGGTTTACGTGACAAGATTTTGGTAGCGGGGGGCAGGGGTGGCTGCAGAGGGTGTCAGATAAGGGCCTCAGCTGGCTCCAGTAGCATGAGCCAGTACATGATAATTGGTCTGTGAGAGCAGATTTAAGAAAGGGAAAAAAAAAAACTGCTGCCTAAGAGCAGCTGGGAGAGTGAGGAGTGAGAAATAACCCTGCAGGCACCAAGGTCAGTGAAGGAGGGCAGGAGGTGCTCCATGCATGGAGCAGAAGTTCCCCTGCAGTCTTGTATTTTCAAAAGAGACGTGCAAGAGGCAAATTATCACCTGACTAGTCAACACAAGCCAAGAAAGACTCTTCAGCTGACAATACAGGAGAAACCAATATTAGCAGATTACAAAAACGAAGCTGATGGAAATGATAATTCTAAAATTCATTAATATCTTTAGAGATAGAGAGAAAGAGAAATGAGCTTTTAAGCAGTATTCTGAGTAGACATAGGGAAATTATGTTGTTTTCATAGCAAGAGAAGAGTCTGGGGCAAAAAACATACACAGCAAATTCTTGAAGCCAGGCAGAAGAAAATACAACCTTTGAAGATTTCTACAGTTAGAACAGAAACATCAGCTAAGCTGTGTTATACAAAGCAACTCACAAAAGAGTAGAAAAACAGAGGGAATGAAGAGTCTTAAGTGATTTGGGAAATAGTCCTTATATGAGAGAGGAGGGAGAATTCCTCCCAAGTGGCATAAGCAAGTGTTGCGAAAATGAAGACAAAAAAGAGTTCATCATTAAAAGCTGGTGTAAAACACAATGCTCAGAAGGAAACAGCAGATAGGATCAAATGCCACAGAGATCTGTTGGATTAAAAGCTTGGATCTGTTCAAGGAGGCAGCAAGAGCTGTTTGAACAGACCTGAAAGGACAAACACACTACAGGAATAGAGGTGAGGCTAGCCAAGTGAGAAGTGTTTATTAGAAAACTAGAAATATAAGGTCCAATAAATAAAGAAGCTCCTATGGGGCTATACATATTCTGTGTTCCTCTAAGAAAATCTGCAGACAAAAAAAAAATCCATTATTTTTGTGCAAAGTGTTCTTCTACTAAGAGTGATGAGAAAGCAGAGAGCAGCAACACTCGCCCCCTGAAACTTACTCAATTAACAGGACTGCACCTTGAAACTGGCTAAGCTGTGCACCAGAAAATCTAGAGCTTGAGAAGGAATTCTCACCCTGACTAGCACTGGTGATACAAAATACTCTGTCCATAAAATAACAGCAACTGCATTTAAAATTCTGGTCACCTATTCCTTTAAAAGGCAGCAAAATAATTAGTTCTATACCCTTTAATCACACTTCCTGAATGTGCTGTATGCTAGAGGAATATTTTTTTTTTATTGTTTGACTGTTTTCCCAACCTACTTTCCCAACTAAGACGGAAATGAAGGATCAAAGTCTCCAAGCACTGAAGTCTCTTAATTAAAACAATCCTCAAAGAAAACTAAAAACTTTGTATTGTTTGTGAAGAGAGAAGGCACAAATTTTAGAGAGAGTTCCTGTACGTGAACACAGGTGTCAAACATGACCATTCCAATGTATATGAACTGCAAAAATGTATCCAGGCCCTTTCCAGTGATTTTGTTGTACTAACTACATATACAGTCAGACAGTGGTCAGTATCGCTCGCATATGCCAGGTGTGAATGTTGTTGAAATGCACTGAATTCTCCCAATTTCAGAAGGAATAGGAGAAAAGGAACAGACTAAAGGAATTCAATTCTTCCATTGAACAGCATAAGATTAAAAGATAAAACTAGAAAGGGTGTGTGTGTATAAATACATGCACATAAGCTTGTCTATCTTGATTCCTCCAGGCTTGATTCAATTTAGTATCACGGACCATGGAAGAAAATCAGAAATCAGAGTACATGGTTGCTGCAGTCTTTCAAACCAAAGCACAGCAGGCAATAGTAAGACTGACAGCATGACTGTGAAAAAACAAACAAACAAACAAAAAAAAACCTCACCTCTCTCACATATTAATACGGTAAAAATTAATATCTACCTGACTGAGAAGGAGGGAACTGAGTTAATGATGAAGTTCTCTCACGCTTTACAGGCGGACAGTAGTTCCCATCCTCTCGATCAGATTCTGTAGAAAAAAACAATTAGAGAAAATACATAAAATCCTGGAAAGACATTTACTAGTGTTTCTTAATCTTATGATCAAATTTCTTACCATCTCCATCTTCTGGACTTGATCCATCTGCTGATCTCTGAAATCAGATGACAGGGATAAAACAAAATCACACACTGAACATTTCAGTCTTTTGGGTACACAAAAATGCTTTAATCCTCAGTTCAGAGACTTTTTCTTTACTGCCAATGATATACACTTAAGGAAAAACATCTTTATTAATTACATATATGCATATCAAATTTCCTCCGGACACTATACATAACATTATTTCAAAACATTTCATTTACAAGTAAGATAACTGAAAATTCAAATCCAAGCACTAACATCCTTAACAGAGACCATGCAATGATTATTAAGTTTTCTCTACACTGAAAATGGTAATTCTCAAATTCTGTTTGATTTAAAAAAACAAAATCATATAAGTTCTAAGCTCATCATGAAGACATCTGTTGTTTGGGAGTTCATTCCAAAGCACTTTTTCTAATTAATGTCACTGACATCAGTTCCTTCAACAAAACACCAGTGTTGGAGGGATGCCTTTCAAAGCACTATTGACCAGAACTATGAGGTTTTCATAGGAATTAGCAATGGATAGTTTCATAGCATTGTCCACAGTACCAGGGGAAAAAAAGGAGGCATCACAGGCTACTGTCTACCACAACATTAAGAAGTCTTTGAACAAAGTTTTCACGTCTTCTCTGAGGATTTCTAAGTCACACCCCTCCTACTCGCCCTGTCAGTTCCCCAGCTGACATCATTTCCCTTGTTCCCGCAAAATGTAACGCCACGAGGGATTCCTTCCACTACAGAAGGCACCTGGAGGAGCCTGAGCCTCTCCTTACAAGACCTCTTGACATACTGCACTTCACCCTAGCCCAGCACTGCTCCTTCGTCCTGCTCCTGCTGCAGCACAAACCCTCGGCGGCTCACAGCTGCTGTCCGCCAGCACGGGGAGCGAACGGGCAGACACAGGGATCGGGCAGCACAAACCGGGACTGGTCAGAGCTGCACGGGACCACCAGCTAAACGACAGAGACTGGATATATGAACAGCAGAAACCACAAAATGTTCTGTCTGGTACTATACATGTTTAGAATCTAGATACGAATGTACTGTCGGTGTTTTATCCAATGTTAATTTTATCCAATGCTAATAAAAAGCACGTTTACTTCAAGGTAAGCAATTCTGTCTATGCAATAAAGTCTAAGGGTTAATGGAAGAATGTCGGTATTTCACTAGCACCCCAGTCAAGTACCTTTGAAACCTTCACCATAAAGAATGAAAAGTTACTTACAGTTTTGAAATGCAATTTCCCCACCCCAACACATCTGTCAGCCCAACCTCAATAAAACTGTCTGATAATCCATGCTATTCCTACATAATTTGCCAAGTAATCCACATTACTGTGGATCACTGAAATATGATCTTATTAGGCATCTCTGTTGCCAATATACACCAGTGTCCTGAAAGATAAGGCTAAGTGGGAACCCGTGGTATCGCCTATTTCAGCAATCACTATCTGAAGTAAGAAAAAAATTCTGTTTTGTAGAAAGAGCACTGTCACGTATTCCAGCAATTTGTTTCAATTGTTCGCAAAAATCCTAAAAGCAAGAGGAAACTATTTGGTAACAGAAAGTTGCACTAAATTGCAGATCTATATGTGCAAAAATTCTTTAAAATCAACAAGTCCAGAACTTAAAAAACTTCTAGAACTGTTAAATAGTACTCTGGCATTGAGAACACCGCAATGATGTATGCAACACTGACCAAAAAACAGTCAAACCTGTACAGAACAAGCTTCAAATTATCACATCATTGTCTTTTTATTAACTGATGCATGACTGTCACTGTATTTAGTATGCAAGGAGCATCAATAGCCAAAACCAAGTCTGTAACCTATGGAGGGCAAAGCAGAGCTGGTATCTACTCTCTCTGAATTATTTCCCTGTTTTTGAGCCCAAGAGTTTCAGGAGATTAAAAGCTGGACAAGAGCCACATGACAAGTGGTACAGTGGTTACTGACACAGCCAGCCCTAGCAGAAGCAGCTGCTGTACAGAATAGAAAAGGCATTCCTTTGTCTCAAATATATTTTTCCTACCTAAACATCTAAATATGTAGATTATTTGGTACGCTACCTCCTATCCTTACCCATTCACACACTGTTAAAACTGTCTATTACCGCTTGGAGAAGTAGGGGCAGAGTTTGCTAATAACTCCTACCAGAAAAACAAGCAAACAAACAGCAAACAACGGAGTCAAATCTTTCATACGCTCAGGAATTTAAAGGCCGTGGAAGAAAAAACATCTTAATCTCTTAGACTGGCCTCCATGCACAGACAGGCTGAAGACCCTCATTTGTGTCTGCCTCACTGAAAGTCCTGCATTTAAGATATCCAGGTTTGATTTTCTGCTTTTAAATGAACGAGGATATGCGAATTATTCCACTGCAGAGTTACCAACACTGTTGAGAACTGCTTTTAATTTTGTTATATTTAGCTTCCATCAAAAAGACACACCCCATACCTTTTCCTTGCTTTTATTAAAAAAAAAAAAAATGCAGTCAATATTTACTCCCCATTACTTTGGCATTCACCAGCCAAGTCTCCTCAACCTTGGATAAATCTCCAGTTTTCTCACTATAATGCCTTCACCAGTGACCAATTCACTTACAGTGAAGGACATTCATTGTCCTTCATTGCTGGAAAAAGGCTTTACAGAAAATAAAGCTGGTCTAAAGAAACCTGATTTCCCATAGATCCTACAGTGATGACAATGTGGAATAACCTACAGTGAGAAGTCAAATGCCAGTGGCAGAGAGATGTTTCCTCTCCTATCCAGCTTTCATGTACCCATAAACTGCATAGGAACTGTATAAAATAAATAAACAACAGGTCATCAAACAGACCCAGACAGTCTGGGTGCCAGAAGGTGCATAACCTACAGATCTTCATACCCTGTCATGACAATCCATTCTGCCCTGGGTTGAAAAGGCCCGTTCCTGGAAATAAGAGTAACGCAAGGAAAAGCGTGCACATAAAGCGCAGGGCAGCCTTAACAGACAAAAATCAGACAGTCCATGCCTGTGAGCGGTAGAATGTGTGGTCACAATGAGGAACGAGACTCACCTGCACCCAGAAACCATGCTTCACCAACCAGAAAGGTTAGGACCAATTTTAAAATTTCTCTGAAAGACTGCGTGGTGGCCGTCGTTTAGTCATCTAATCTTTCCAGAAGTATTTGCCTGCACCATCAGTAGAAAAATCTTAAGCTGGCGTTGCTGATAGCTTTCTATACCTCAAGATACCGAAATTGTGCTTTTTCAAGTACCTAAATTCAAAAATCTGCTTAAGCATCTTTCTTGCTGCTTTTAATCGGTTAAGTACGCTACTGATTGGCATGACAAGCTCCAGGTCACATCCAGTGGGAGCGGAGAATTAGCTGCCCGCTTTGTCAGGCTGCAGCATTATTGCTCAGAAGGAGCAAAGAATCCTCCTGTAACCTGCTTTGAGGCAAATCCTTCTCATACAGCCACCTTCTCACTCACTTTTCTTTCATCCCATTGGCAGCAGAAGCTCTTGGTAGGTTCACGTTTACCCGTGCCAGTTCCTGTTGAATAGGAGCAAGGAGGGCTTCAGAAGCGGGGCTCAGGGTAGCACTGACTGAGGCAACAACGGGAGCAGGAAGCTCAGAGCTGCGTCCACCGGCTGGGGCTTCGGGACCCAGACAATGGTGGGGGGGCTCAACCTCTCCCTGGGGGTCCTCACCTGAATCCAGCAAACCTTTTTGTCTTTTTTACTCCCGGTCCCCTGCAGGGCAAAGGCCCTTCGAGGCAAGGTTGCAACACGATGGAGGAATCACCCTAGTGAGAGGATCTGTTTTAGCATTTAAAGCTCTATCCCCTTCCAATCGTGAGCAGAATCAGCAAGCTTTCAGGGTTATGGGGAGCTCATCAGAAGAGCACAGGTAGCACAGCCTCATCAGCCTGGCTTCCTGCTTCAGAAGCAGGCTCCCCAGACCCACCCAGACAGCCACCAAAGAGATGACACCAGTACGACCCAACAGATCACAGACCTGGTCCAACAGCTGTACTGGGGGAGGAGATGACCCTGCCATTATTCGCAGAGCCTTTGAAGAACTGGGGGAAACCCTAACATCCACAGTGGGGAAAATGCTGAAAAATATAACCAGAACGTTACAAGGAGATGGGGATGGAGGAGACCATCCCTGTCAATGGACCTCGTGAATCTCAGGATGAGCTTACTATCGCCGAGGACCTGGAGGCAACAGGGAATGACTGCAAAGCTGTGGACAGACACTGGGACTGATGTTGACCTGGAAGATTCAGCGCCCGTAAGAAGCAAAATAATGCAGAGGAAAGGGTACAGAAGTGTTTACATATGAAAAATAGATAAATAGCTTGGGATTCTTCAGCCATAATGCACAGAATTTGGGGGGAGGAGGAGGAGAAATACAAATCAGGAGTTGTATACAGAATGACAATGTAGTGACTCAATACAAGAGCTAGAAGTAATCAATTAAATTAGGCTATAAGAGGTTCCAACCTCTAACCCCAAAAACCCAAACAAGATGAAAAGCTTAGCATACTGAGCCCCTTGTTGAGGATCATGCAGATGTCTGTAGCTCATATGCTTGGGTTCAGCAAGCAATTGGAAAAATTAAAGGAAAAAAAAAAAGTGGAGTCCTACTACCAGTTCACATTCACCTCCAGCCATAGATCATAAAATTGTCAACAATGCAGGAAGAGGCAAGAACATTCACGGCACACTTCTGCTATATTGTTAACAGGGGAAATGACAAATTATTCTGCAAACCATTCATATCAATACAGTTTAGAACATTTCAAAGTTAAACACGCAACAGATTTAAGTAACTTTAGTAATTCTTGTAATATTTGGCAAGGGTCAGTAATTGAAAAACTGAAGCAAGGCAGCCTTCTGGTATAAATCTGATTTCTTTCCTAAGCAAAACTGTAATACGTGCTCTAGGACTCAAAAAAAGAGAGAGAGAAATTAAGCAAAACTAGCCATTAATGCCAATTACCACTTACACAGAAAAATCAGATGTTGAGGTGAGAGTTTCTTGGCCAGGTCAATTCATAAAATGTATATTTTAAAATTAATATATTAAATGGAACAAAAACTGCTGCAATTGTTAGAATTTTGCAATTGCATTGTCCAACCAAAACTGTGAGACAGACATTTGTACAGCTGTTCTCAAAAAAGCACATCCAAAGGGAACTGCAAACTCCCCCAGAATTCATTTTAGATTTCAGTCACGCTTGCTATTTAAAGTAATTCCTAATCTCTTCAGAAATTCTGATCTGAGTTCTTGCTCTAAGTTCCTTGGCACTCATAAGGAACAGTTCCTTCTCTTCCTCCTCGCCATAATGTTTTATATCAGTGACAACTTGGGTCTCCTTGAGCCTTCTCTTCTCTAGAGATTCCTTACAAGCACAGCTCTAGGGAGACCTTGGCAGAAACCGGTTCCTGTTTATTAAATACTAAGACCATCTTTGGATTATCAACTAGACTAATGATGCTAGGAAGCCACTTAGACCAACTCACCTTGCTCAGCCAGATGAAACAAAATCTATTTTATTAAAATAAACAAAAATAACATATCTAGGCCAAATATGTAGGAGTGTACTTGGAGGTTTGGCCTCCTCTGTATTACAGGAAATAAATGAGACACGAAGAAATAGACAGACTAACATGATGCTGGAATATCAAATACAGGCAAGGAAGTAATACCACTTTTAAATAAAGACTGGTACAACCCCTCTAAGCCTGTTTTTACTCGCAGTTATGTTCATGTGCTATTTATGGTTCCTTTACTCTTTTTCCCCAGCCTAGCATCCATACTCAGTGGCCCAATGGTACAGCTTCCAGTTTCACAATCTTTACCTGCTTAGAGCCCAGGAGTTGCACAACTCTTGCTGGTATTCTCAAAAGCCTTTGGCATTACCAGCCTTTCAATATCCCTCTAAGCTCTGCCACGTACAACTGTCCTAACATATTTGCAATTATTCTTTTAAGTGCAGCAGCGTAGCAATATATTCACAATGAGCCTTTAATTTTAAAAATGCTGTTGACTTACAGCATGGTTCAACTAACTCTCTCCAACAAAACCTCTAACTAGCTATCCTGACACTGCCAAGACTGTCTGTAAAACGGTATTGTTGCCTCTCCCCAATAAAAGTTATTTCCTCCACATTTCTTTCTCTGCCACCATCCAAATCATACCAATCATATCCACAGCACGCAAACATTTTCTGATCATCCAGTTTCTCAAACCACCAAAACCCAGACATTTCCAAGTCACACTAAATCAAATCAGGACTTCAACCAATCCCTTACTACCTTGTGCACTAACACAACCCTCTCTTTTTTAAACTCAGACGCATGACCTTGCTCTTCAGACTACATGGGAATGCCACCAGCCTAAGTCACCTTTTCGACACCACATCTTCTAATGTTCCACAGCTAAGACCTTGATTTAACAACTTAGGGATGAAAATCCTTATTCACTGCACAACTAACCCTCTACCTTTATGACCCACGTGTCATTTACCCCTTAAACACCGCATCATTTTGCAGTACCATTCAGGTACGGTACATGATCCAAGCAAACATCACGCAACTTACCTTCCTTCAGAGCCATCCTTAAAAGCTCACCACTACCATTTCACCCACAGAACACACTGACCAACACCAGGCACATAACAAGCTAGAAGCAATGTTCTTTTCTATCTTCTACCACTTTACCCAACCCAGACTGGTGGGGGGAAAAAAACAAGCTACAGGCTGTATGCAATACTGGTGTATTTTAAAGTGCAAAAATATTTTGAAAATCTGAACGGAGTATCTGCCTTTTGTAGCATTCACAACCAATGTCTTTGACATGTTTGCAGCACGTACTTGCAGAACAAGGGACAATACTTTAAAAGCATTTTTGGACAAACTGTTTCTTGGAAACTGTTTCTTAGCATGGAAATGAGGAGACATTTCTTCTCAGAAAGAGCAGTAAGGCACTGGGACGGGTTTGCCCAGGGAGGTGGTGGAGTCACCGTCCCTGGGGGTGTTCAAGGAAAGGTTGGATGTGGTGCTTAGGGACGTGGCTTAGTGGGTGACATTGATACTAGGGGGATGGTTGGACCAGATGATCTTGGAGGTCTTTTCCAACCTTAATGATTCTAGGATTCTACAAGTTATTGGTACAGATAATGGAGAACAGTAATATTCTATGATCAGCATAATGAGGTTAGGACTTTATGGTGCTTTCTGGTCTTAGTAAGTCCAGAGTCTTTTAAGTCTTCATAAGCTGAGGCAATTTTCCAACTAGTGCCAGCACTAGCAGCTCTGCTTCTCAGAAATGACTAGCAGCGTAAAAAGAAACAAGCAATGTATATGGTCACCATCGTTCAGATATGAAGCTGAGGGAACACTGTAAAAAAAATTATGAGGAGATAAAGAGGTAAGAATAATTAAAATGCAGACTCACTCAACAAATGTGGAAACTGAGGAAACAGCAGTGTGTGAAAAAAACTCAAACTCTGAAAGGAACTGAAAACGTGGATCTGAAAATGCAGCTCAGCAGTTACAGCACTTTAACAAGAAGGGGCAGGGGGGGAATAGCATGCCTGAACAAGACAATTAAGAAAAACAACAAGGTGGGAATTCAGAACATGACACCAGAGGAGTAGTAAGATGCAAGGCCACATATCGGTAAGTAGATATACCACCACTGCACTCAAATATATTTTCAAACAAACATATATGGAGGTGTTCCAAGACCAGGTTAGATAAGGCCCTGGGAAACGTGGGTAACTGTCTTATGAAGCAAGAAGACTTCGAGATAATTATGGACTAGTCATGGGCACCCAGCTTTACATCCACCGTTAGCTGAGTATTATAATAAAAATCAGAACAAATACACAAATCTTCTATTTTTAACTTTGAAACAACCAGAATCTCCTTACTGAAAGTTAGAGACATTACTCTGATCCACCACTTTGTATCCCCTCTAAATAAACACGACAAACTGCACATCCTGATGTTTCACTAGACTGTATACACATTTACTTGGAAAAACAATTCCAAAATCACTTTACAGACTAGCATGCATTTTGTTCTGCAGCATGCTGAATCTTTTGCAACTGCTAACAAAGAAAGAGACGTCTGACACCTTCAAAAAACAAACTTAGGTAGAGAAAAAAATATTCCTTTACTTAATAGTAGACAATGTTAGCTCCAGAAAACCACTGAACAATATCAACACAGCTTGTAGACACTGCAACAAAAAAAAAAATCTGCTCAGGCTGTCCTGTTTGATGGAGGAGAGCACTAGACAAACATCTCAACATTCATCATGGACAGCAAAAATTCAACTTGAATATACAACGCAGTGCCTCCTCCTTGCTCTCGGCTCACCGTCAGATTGCTGTATTGGCACTGAAAAGCCTCCATGAAGACTTTGTTTACAGCTCTGGATGAAAGCCAACTTGACCACACAGATATCTTGCTAAATGAAAATTATGATTTAGATAGCTGACAAACAACACACTTGTAAAATATGTTGTTTCACTATCTTATTCTTTTCTAAATGTTATCCTAGGAAAAACTCCTCTTAACAGATTTTCTTGTTAGCTTTACTAACAATCAGCTCCTGTGGAAGGCAATTCACTTACCCAAACACCTCACATGGAAACAGTAAGGTAGTCTGCTGTTAACTGTAACACTTACAGGGCTATTAATCCTTTCAAAAATACAGTGAAAGGTCTCAACCAGCATGTAGGCCGAACACCACTTCTTGATTAACTCAGAGACACTCAGCTGGACTGAATGTTGGGTTCTGATAAATTCAGCACGTATTACGCGGCTGTTGCTTTTGGCTGACAGCACCACAGCCTGACTGTATTACTAACATACCAGCTCCACAAAGAACAGCCACTGGCACAAGCACCAAGCAGGCTTTGGCCCTTCACTTACAAAAGTGGCAGGCAGCACAGCACCGATGCTTCTGTTGCTCTTCTCCAGTCTCGGTTACACATAGCGTAAGCTACTAAAATGATTGTTAACTCTCCTTAAGAAAATTGTACATCTCCACACATTTACACAGTTTAACATAAATGCTTAGATTTGTTACTAGATGCATTTACACTTTGGAAATCAGCCACCACATGACAGATGCCACTGGTGGGGTCTGAACGATCTCCTCCAAGGAACGAGCCCAGTTCCCCAGCAGGCCAGGGCTACTCCACAGCCACGTGGACCATGGCTTGCCCCTTCTCAAGGGGTCCGATTATATCAACACCACACAGCGTTTAGATCAGTTCTTAACTATCTAACTATCTAACTTAAGCGTGCGGTCAAGTTGCTCGGCTCCACCGCAGGTCTCCACGCAGGCCCTCCGCTCAGCCCCCCAGGCAGGCTTTCTGGCCAAGCCCTAGCAGAGGCAGTCCTGCAGGCAGCCACCTACCCAGCACCGCGACCGTCTGCAGCATCCCCGTAGGCAGCTAGGAAGAAGAAATCATAGATCTCCCGCCCTGCAATCCACCAGCCCAAAGAGACGTTAAACTGTTAGTTCTTTCAGCTTCTTTACGAGTTTTTCTTGAAACACACCAAGAGCAACAGATCCATCCCACAGCCCGACACGAGCTTGTACAGCGCGGCACCGAAGGGATGCGCTGCGTGCAGGTCTGCACCCTGTGCAGATAGCACACGCAGAAACACGAGCTTGCAAGACCTGGTAGCTTACAGCTGAGGAAGGGCAGTGAAGAAAGGACACAGCCCCACACTGCCCTGCTTGGGTTGCACTCTGCTCACCATTTTCAATCCGGCTGTGGAAGCACTGCCAGCTTAAAAAGTATCCAGGGAGAAAAATCACCAGCGCAGAAGGGACTTGAGGAACTGTCCAAGCAACAGTGGGTGACTGAGAGCTGTCTCCTCGATAGTGCTAACTCTACTACTCCCTGTGTTCCAAACTGCATGTAAATTGTCACTGTAAAGACTCATTGGAAAGAGTATCTCAAAACTAGTATTTACAGTAAGATACATTTAACTGGATGAGCTAATATTAGAAAAAAACAGCAGATTTAATCCCTTCTAATCTGACAAAAGATTTCAAGCACCTGCTGATGAATATGCCTACAAAACCCATGAGAAAACTCAAGTCTTGTTCCAAATAAAAGCTACGAACCACAAAACAGTTTGATATTTCTACTGAAACACTGGAGAAGATTTTCTGATTGTGCAGATAAACGTAACAATCCAGTGATCCCAAAAAGGTCTCTCTCAAAGGAGCATTTGCAGTTTTGAGAAAGTTTATTGTGAAAGACTGGCTACAATGGGGGAATATCCACATCTAACTACCACTGGAGCAGTTAGACAACTACACCAACTTCCCTTCAGGACAAGAGAACATGACTAGAGATCTATTGGTCCCTACCAGTTTCAGCTTAAACAAAGGTAACCTTGATATTAATTTTTTTTCAACGTTAACAGCTTTTACCCATATTGAGGCATAAGTCAAATAAAGCAATTTTTATATATTTTTTTTCTCCATTTTTTATTTGTTTTTCACAATATAAGAAACTAGAAGGCTTAACATTTGAACAAAAAGATGCAAGGAAAACTACACCCTAGGGCTCATCTACAACATTTCGTGTGTCAAAGAGAAAAGGCATGCAAACTACACTGTACTCAGCTTGCATGGGCATTATTTTCTATTACATCTATTTCAATTTAATAGCAATTTCCACTAAATGGCAGATCCTGCTCCTTCCTTCAATGTTGCCATTATTCTCCCAAGGTCTGCTCCTCCTACAGCCACAAGATGAGCTGTACCAGCCTCTTCACAACACCGTAAAATGCCTGGGGTTGGGAGGGAGACCTGGAGCTCAGCTGGTCCGACCCCTGCTCCAGCAGGGCCCCCCAGAGCAGGGGGCCCAGGACCACGTCCAGGCGGCTTCTGAAGATCTCCAAGGAGACCCTACACCCTCTCTGGGTAACCTGTGCCAGTGCTCTGTCACCACACAGTACAGAAACGATTCCTGGTGTTCAGAAGGAACATCCCCATCCTCCTCCTGTGTTTCAGTTTGTGCCCAGTGCCCTTTGGCCTGGCACTGGGCACCACTGACAAGAGCCTGGCTCCATTCTCCTTGAACCCTTGAGTCAGGTAGTGTACATATATTATATGCTACACACACACACACACACACACAAGATATAATTATATGCTATCTATATTGATATAAGATTCCCTGAGCCTCCTCTTCTCCAGGCTGAGCAGTCCCAGTTCTTTCAGCCTCTCCTCACAGCACAGGGGCTCCTGTCCCTTCACCAGCTTCAGGGCCTTCGCTGGACTCTCTCCAGCACGTCCAGGTCTCTCTTCTACTGGGATCCCAGAGCTGGAGCACCCTCCAGGTGTGGCCCCACCAGAGCTGAACAGAGGGGGATACGGCTCCTCACAAGCTCACCCCCAGAACACCTTACGGCAGGTTGTGGCGTGGCTCCAACTTACCTCAACACTGTGCAGCTGCTACCTCCGATCCAAAGGCAGGGGACAGGAACACAGGGCAGGGGGCAGAGGGAAAGGTGAAGCAACAGGATGGCCATTTTCAAAAGTAGTTAAACACTTCATAGTGTACTAACCAAAGATATGAGATACAACAATAGACTGAGGTAAAAAGTAATAACCTAGACCACTAGTCTTGTCTTTTCTTTGTTTTGACTCCATTACGAGAAAAAAAAAAATTACATGTTTTTCATGCAACTTCAACCATCAGCACTCTTTTGCCACCTGTTCCTTTCAAGGTACAGCTTGGAAGACAGTCTTTCTCCCAAATTCGGTCTGTCGTCTGTCTGAAAAGCTCCCTGCTTCATGACACAATACCTCTTCCCACTTCTACCTGTCTAGTACTTCTTCACCCTATGCCCAGTAATAGTGTTAATGCTCTGTTGTCCATCTTCACCTTCAGAAAAATATACCCAAGTGGCTGCTCACCACAGAATATGAGTTATATGAGTTAGGGCTACAGAACAAAAACGTTAATATACATTATCAACATCTCCTTACCTTCTGTGCTTTATCCTTCTGAAATACAAAGACAGGTGGAGCAATGGCAGGTTTTTCTGCAAAAAGAAAAATTGTTGTGTTTTTTTTTTTTTTCCAACCACATTAATTATTAACTAAGATGTTATGCTTTATGATGCTTTGACAGACAATGAATCTGTAGACCAGTTAAATCTCAGTTACGCGAATTGTTTGACTGGTTCCCGGTAACGTGTAGTTATTATTAAGCACTTGATCTTCAATAGGAAGAAGTGTTTTAAGAACACCAACACAACTGATAGAACTGATACCTGAAAGCTCCATCAGTTTCCTTGTCTCTGCAGATCTCTCTATGTTAAAGCAGTACTTTCATCATCCTTGGGTACATCAGCAGGAAAAGGCCCTTTACTACGACAGTTTACTTTTTGAACACGTGTCAGTCTTGTCAGCGAAGGCTTTTCCTTTCCCATAGTAATGCACCAGTGCAAAGGGAGCTCTGCTGCACACACCAACATACTGCTTTCGTAGAGGAAACTAACTGTTTACAGATACACAATTTAAACCAAACATCCCATGTGTATTAGCACAGAGGCACCAGCCTCATGCATGTAACTGAAAAGCAAGTCCGCTATGTACTTGAAGTTCAGATTCAAGCATTAGCAGGACATTTTTCTAAACATACCAACTTTTGGTCGAGACCAGACTGAATTTCTGGAATGAGTGCACGTTTTCCTTTGTCCTTAATGACCTCAAAACAAGGGGTGGGTGGCGTGAAATACACAGGAAGCGAGCTTTCCTCAGAGTTCAACAAAATCATACCGTGGGCATGTGCTGTGTTTGAAGACAAACTGCACATTCAGTATGCAGTCAGCAACCCTCCTCTATGCTTGCAGGGCTAGAGGTGAGTACAACATTTAAATCCGCCTTCTGGGGGAGACTGCTGTGAAACAAGAGAATTCAGGGACGGCTGTACTTTGGCTCATTTCTTTGCAGAGGTTCCATCTTTGCAATTATTTAGTTCTATGAACAAGACTAGGCACTTAATAAAAACTGACACTGTAAATCTTTTTGAACTTGAAAAGATACCACAAAAGAGAAATATGAAGCCAACAAGAATTACCTCGCTCCGAAAAAAGGACAGGATCACAAAATTCTTCATACATCAGTTGCAGAATGATCAGTAAAGCATTTGGGTCAGCATAGGAATACACAGAATAGAAGAAAAATGGGATGAGATTGTCCATTTGGGAACTGCTAGCTATTACATCGGTTTAGGTTAAAAAAATGAAACTTTACCTGGCAAGCATAAAAAAAAAAAAATCTAAGAACTCTGTGCACTTATTTGGGAGGATGGACTTTCCACCCTCCTGTGAGTCTTACCCAGAGGGACAACCAAGCAAAAACACTGCAAGACTGACTTTGCAAGACTAGTATAATACATTTGACAAAAGGTAAAAAAAAAAAAGCCATGAAATAAAGACCATTACAGCATTTGTACTGCTCTTTTTCCTTTGTTTTCTAAGTTCTCCTCTGGCAGTTCTACCCACAACACAATGCTGAATCTTAAAAATGCTTATTAATGAGAGCAATGCAGACAAGCTATTTCAAAAATCAAAAGTTATCTACAGTCAGACAAACTTTAACTGCTATCCTTGTCTGAAAACCAGAGTCTGCTGAAAGGGAACGGGTTCTTCAGTTTACTCTGAAGGAACACCTGCATCCCTAGAAGCCAGGGCTCCTCTTTGATTCCCCTGGCCTCCCTATAACCTGCCTGGGGGAGGTTCCTCGTGCAGGGGGCTGAGCTTTTAACACTTTACTTCAAAGTGATTTTCATTTTATTTTTTCTACCACACTTGGTCTAGTTTAATATTAACTAATGAGGGAGTTACAGCAGTGACTAGCACGCACTCTACCCAACTAGTTTTATCCAAGACTACCCACCCAGTCAACAAAATTCCATATTAGTGTTCTTCCCTTTCGGAGAGCTGCCTGAAATCCAGACTTGATTGTGTAGTGCAAGACATACCCAAGACTCTTGTACCGAGTTCCAGAGATACCACAGAGGATCAAACAGAAAACAGCTACTTGTCTATTTAGTACTTAATACAGGATCAAAGCCCTGAGGCAGAAGAAAGCAAACAGTAAAAACAAAATGAAACAAACAAACAAAAACAGACCCAGAGATGCAAAGGCCAGAGGAAACACTGGCTGCCTGGCAAAAGGCTACAGCAGGGAGCCAAAGAAGTTGATGCAAAGGAACAGGACAAAACAGGAGACAGGGCCTGGTGACAGAACACAGGCCTCAAA
This sequence comes from Anser cygnoides, assembly GCF_040182565.1. NCBI lineage: Eukaryota > Metazoa > Chordata > Aves > Anseriformes > Anatidae > Anser > Anser cygnoides. The sequence goes on along the minus strand of NC_089899.1, from coordinate 4,216,355 downwards.
GAAAGGCACAGGGATGCCAAGATCAGAAAACTCACAGAAACAAAAATAACCGGCTGGAGGAACCAAAGAAAAAAAGAAAATCAAGCGTTGCAGGTTGTGCCCAGCTACAGCAAATAAGGCTGGGGAAAGGAGCCAGTGAAAAACTGCAGTGAGATCCGTTAGTGAAGGTGAAAGGAGAGATAAGACTTGTGCAAGATAAGGGAGTTTCTAGGTACTGAAGGAACACCATCCTCCAAACTCAAGGTTTAGAAAGCTCCCTGTTCCTCGCTGCTTGTGAGACACTGGACAAGCCGGCAGCCGGCAGGACCAAGGGCACTACAGCGGGTAGTCGCTGCCACCAACCATCCCATTGCTTAACCAGGCCCATTCCTTACTGCGGATCCTAAACTTACAGCACTGCTGAGGATGTGTGCACGTCCTGCTGTACCGTTACACAATGGATACACTGTTTAGCAGAGAATACTTTCAGAAAATTACTTCCACTAAATCAGCATTAATCTTTTAGAGGTTGACTGGCACTGCACACTTCAGTGACAACCGCACAATCTTAAGTCAGTTTCTGGTGCATATATATGAAGCCTTTAAAGAAATGATCATTATTTCTCTTACAGACTTACTTCTTTGAGAAGAACAAGAGATCTGTTCTTTATATAGGAAAAAAAAAATTATGGGGAGCTGTACAAAGGTCATCCTTTCACTTGTTCATCATGTCCTTTCTGAAGTCTGCAACGCAACCACAAGGCTGGCCAAGCATTTGCCTAATTCTAGCCCACAGCAAGCAAGGATTGCTACGTTGTCTGATCTGACCTTCATACCAAGCCATTGCATATTTTTCTGAGCCTTACAGTTTTGAGGAAACATTTTCAGCAGAGGCATTCATTCTTGAAGACATTACAAGAAAAGCTTTGTTACCACTGATCGTTTGTTACCTCATTTGTTAAAAAGGAAAAAAAAACCCTCCAGTGTCTAATTTCCCATTCAAATGTCTGGCTTTAACTTTCTGCTCTGATTCCTAAGTATGTTTTTGGAATGCATTTCTGTACGGTATTAATGAGCTCTAGCATTTAATGCTTTCCCTGTACCCAGGTCCCCTTCCATATTGTTTTTCAATAAAGAGGACAAAACCAATCCTCAGTAGGACATGATCCAGTATTTCAGTATCACCCTCAAAGCAAACCCATGCTGCAAGAACAACCTTATTTTGACACATTAGCTTCAAAACCCATTTTACTCCTCCTCCTTTATAGCTGTAGCAAAGTCTACAATTGTCAACCAAGTTTCCTAGAGCTAGACAAAACATGGCCTCATTTTACCTCACCAAAAGTTCACACCGATGCAACCGTTAAAGCTGGTGGCAACTCTAGGGGCCACAAGAGTATTTTTGAAATACTGCCCACAGGAATTGTGGATGCCCCATCCCTGGAGGTGTTCAAGGCCAGGTTGGATGGGGCTTTGGGCAACCTGATCTAGTGGGTGGCATCCCTGCCCATGGCAGGGGGGTTGGAACTGGATGGTCTTTAACATCCCTTCCAACCCCAGCCATTCTAAGATTCTGTGAAATGCAAAGTTTTAAGCCTTCACTGCGGCATGAAGTGACCCATTACTAAAAACCCAACGGATATTTCAAGTGTACGGATATAAAAACATGTCCCTTTTGAATCCATTTTTAAAGGTCCCATAAGCAAAAAGCCAGGCTAAAACTGCACACAAAAAAGAAAATCGAATACTGCAGATGTCCATTTCTCCATATTGTTATCAGGCCCACGTAGTAAATCCCTGAGCAAAGCAGTGACAAAGGCAACAAAAGCATTCTTCTCCTTTGCTACAGGTTATTTAATCAGGTTATCCAGGACGGTTTTAACTTCCAAAGATGGAGGCTGAACAGCCTCCCAGGGTGATCTCTTATATTGCTTTACTGTTTTAGAGTTAAAAAAAAAAATATACATATCCAGTCTGAACACCTCTTTCATTTGATGACTTACATCTTGTCCTTTCAACATACGCCACTGAGAAAAGCCTGCCTCTTTTTGATAACCTCCATGTAGACCGTGGAAAGCTCTAAATGTCGCTCTCTGAAGCTTTCCCTTCTCTAGGATGGAAAATCCCAGTTCCTTCAGCCTTGCCACAAAGCGTCATGCAACCCAAGCCCCTTCCCATCTCAGTCACCCAAACGAAACTTTGAAATGTTAGAAGCCCAGACCCTAAGTCACGGCAACAACTCTGAATTCCTCAGCAGCACCGCTGTAGCAAGTTCATGACAAGGTGATTTTATTTTTTAAAGCTAAGAACCACGGCATTGCAAACCTTTTCTTTTTTTAAATTTACCATTTAAAAGTGCAACAGCGCCTGACTACACAGAAACTTGTAACACAGGCAAAAAAAAAATGCATACGAGTTGAGAACAACTGCCTTGACTTTAACTCATAATATATCACCTGAGACAAAAAGTAGATAATAGCTATGAACAATGAATAAGTGTTAAATGGATAAGGACAATTAGGTTGCCAATTCATGAAACAGATTCAGTGTGGTAAACTGTTATCTATTAAAGGCTTATGGGTAGACCAACCAATGAACTGCAATGCACTATAAAAATTTTATTTGTTGTACCTGCAATTCTTAATATTTAAGGCAATTTCTGAATTTTAGCTCCCGGACATACTCCAGAGGATATTTCCTAGGAGGCAACACTGAGGAATACGTCCTGAGAGCTGTCTTAAAGAGCCCCTCACCAGGATCTAGGTGTCTGTCCTTAGCAGCTGCCCAGTAAGAGTTCACTTCCACACCCAGCTCTCCGGAGGCTTCTGGGGTACATTACAGTCTGGGCAGTACACCTATGAAAATCTAGAAATTTTGGATATTTCTGTCAAAGCGAGGATTTGCTGGACTGTTTGAAATTGCTGCCCATTCCTTAAACACAGGCTAGCTCCACTCAAGAAAACATTGGTACATCTTCTTCTAATGTTACTGAGACTGATGGCGGTACAAAGGGGAAGGGTTCCTTGGGGGGTGTCTTTCTGCATCATCTTTTTTCTGTATATGTTCTACTTGCTTAATGTTTTGACATTGCGGTTGCAGACCCCAGGAACATGTGGTAGCCGATCAACAGACACACACAATCAACAGAAAGAAGAAAACTGAGTTATCAAAAAACATAACGTACTTCCCTTGAAGTCTAAAATGTTAAGCATGCACTGGGTGGGGAAAGAGCATTTCCCTGGAAATATCCACTCCACTTCTGATGTCCTAAAACCTGTTCCTTGAGGGAAAGACGTAACTCACTTATTATAAAGCCCAGCAGTACCATTCCAAAAGTCCAGGGAACATGGACACTGATTTTCAAGGACACGTTACAACTCACTTCCATTTCTCCAGTTTCCACCTCAAGGCACTCCGAGTTGTAAAGAAGAGTTAAATTAAACCTTCTGGGCAGCAGTGCATAGCCTTACCAATTCCTCTCTTTGTTATGCTTTCTTCTAGACTCAGAATTACCAACCGCCTTTTCTCCAGGATGGCTTAACTGATTAACACAACCAAGTTAATCACTGACCCACTTGGTTCTCAAATTATGCAGTTTTCAAGATAACTACCTTTAGTTCAGATCTGAAGATAAGCATGTACGTCCCAAAACTGGTCTGCTTTTTCCAAGGCAGACCAACTGTCCTAACGAGATATTTTCTTTCCCACAAACTATTTCTCACTTACATCCTTACACCACTGCAAAACATACTAGCAATCACCAAGAACACTACTAGTACATAATCTTTTCATCTTTTAAGGAAAATATAAGGGACTTCAACACTCATACGACTGGTAGCACCTCTTCCAAAAACTTCCATTCACAGCAGCTGCCACAGTGCCTAGCCACGCAAAGCTACTTAGCTCTTCCCAAGCAGAACCTATCCTTTCCAGCTCAGCTTGGTGGGAGCATACCAGAACGAGGTAAAACCAAGACAGAAATGAACAGTAAAGTTGGGTGACAAATAGTCGTCAAAAAAAGAATGACATAGAAGAAGGGAGAATGAAAAAAATACCTAGGGAGGGGAGAAGCACCAACATTTTGACACCCTGATAGGATTTGAAGGAAAACTCAGCTTGTTCCTTCACACTAACTGCAGTGCTACAATACCGCTAAGGATAAAAGGTAAAAGGACTATTTAGATGTTACAGAAAGTTTTCTTTACCATTCTGTAAGATTTTGGTAAAGTAAGTACCAATACAAATATTCAAAAAATAAAAACAATGGGCAATAAAAAAGCCTATTAGTTATAAACAGAATTAAGTGTTGGATATATGGATTATAAGTATTTTCTCAGCATATTTTGCTTCCTTACCACACAAGCTGTTCTTCCTCTTTGCTTTGGTACCAGTCAAAACACAGCTATGAAATAGCTGCTGAATCCTGCATGTATACAAGCCTGCATGGTATCAATCCTGGAAAAGAACTGCATGTGTTTTCTTTATACTACATTCTGGGAGAAAAAAAGAAGTGGTAGCGACAAAATCTGTGCCAGTCAAAGAATATTAGATGGCAATAGCTTATTAAGAAGAAGGAAAAAAAATGTTATGGAAAGAAGCATGCAGGCAAAGAGAAAATATTTGATTTGAGAACACAACCACACACTCAGACTGTTTCAATTCCTTTAAGGAGCAAACGTGTATGCGGAATCAGATACAACACAGCCATGCAATTTTACAAAGACAAATGTCCTTCCAACATTCCCTGATATAATACGGTTTCATAAAACAAATATATATTTAAAAAACAGTACTCACTAAAATCATTTGTTCCTTGCTTAAAAAAGGTTAAGCTGAATGGAATCAAATGTCGAATCACTGAGGTTACTAAATTTGTTTCAAGTTTAGGGACTTTCTGTCTTAAAGAAAAAAGAAATTGCACGTTAAGAAAAAAAATGCTTTTCCGTAGGTGCTGATTTACAGCCTTCACGCAGGAAGTTCCAACCACTCTGAACTCAGAAGTAACCTTCTGACTGTGATGGGTGCCAACTCAAAGTAGAAATACAAGTTCCTTTGACTAAAGGTTGAATGAAAGGAAGATAAAAAAAAAAATTAAGCTCAAGGTTAAATTTAATTATGCTTATTTGAGCAGCTCAAGACAGCAAAAAACGTTCTTTCACCTGAATACTACTTAAGTTACAAAAAGCAGAGCAATCACATCAGAAAGATAATATATAAATTAAAAAAGAGACAAACAGGCGTTTGTAGCTTTATAGAAGGGGCTGGTAACAAAACAAGACTCCCGTCTCTCCCAATAGCTATGAATAGACTGAAAGCAATGAGCAAGCTACGAAGCCGGCAGCTGATCACTGAAAATGACCCCACAAGAAAAGTCCAATCATACCTAATGTCATTAGATCACTTACATCTAGACTTCACAAATGATGTCATAGCAAATATGACAACAGGAGGGAGGAAAAAAAAAAAAAAAAAGATGCTTCTGCCTCACTTTCAAAACTCTAATAAATTGCTTTTTATGAATTAAAACATCTGATGACTTGGTTCATCTTCAAACCATTTATTTTGTCTTCTATAACATGAACAAGGCTACTTCTCGGTAGTACTTCCACAGCTGACATGGGAATGGAGAATGTTTTTTATATATTTCAGATGAGAAAAAATTTTACATCATATTTGAAGCACAAACCTTTTGTGTTTTTACAGCACGTGTTGTTTTGTTTCCTGAGCCCTTGTCGCATTAATAAATTACCCTCTGCATTAGGTCATTTTACTATTTCAGCACAGGCACTTCACATAAAGCAAATGCTACAAGTCAGAAATGGAAAAAAAAAATAGCTTAATTTCAGCTGGGAGGAAGAAGAAAACCATGAGGCAGCCAATTACTCTGCAGTGTAGATATCTACAAAGAACTCTGAAAAGTGCTAACAAATTTTTAACGTATGTAGACAGTTCTGGCTTGTAAACTAAACGCTAGTTTGTGGCATTTGGATGTGAATTATTAGCACATCCCCCCCAAAAAAAATCCCAACAATAAACAAATGACTCAGTCTCACTCTGTATCCGTTAGTGAAGAAAATTACCAAGTAGGGGAAGATATTGCTCAAAGGGTCTGTAAGTTTTAGAGACAGTAGTAAATGCCAGGTTTTGCCCTCAAAGTAGCAGAAGACCTTCCTTTCTCCAAATGTACAGCTGGAGGGAAAAACTGACACAGAAGCACCTACTGAACGGGAAATGTAAAGGAAGTCATCAAGTGTTAGCCATGAGAAAAACCTGTACCTCTTCAATAACTGAAAGGAAATAAAATAATTCGTGCTCAACATGAAGAGATCCTATCAGCTAAAGAGCAGCTTCAGAAACAAGTTATATACCAATTACTAGTTGAATATTAACAGCAAGTTAACGAGAAGAGCATTCAGGTTTATGTGAATATATGCCTGACAGTTTTCTAGTTCTCCGTCGTACAACAGTGACAGATTCGTGGATGTGAAGTGCCAATTTTAAGATGCGATCTGGCTAGAATACTGATGTAGAAAGAAGATCATACCAAAGACTTCAGAGGAAATTTCTAATACCATTCGATAACTATTTTATACAATAGTGACAATAACAATTGTGAATACTATTTCAAAATCCTGGTTTTCAGTGATGGTACAAATCAAATCAAAGTCAAGCTCCTCACGATGCCAATCCCCAAAGCCTGCATCACAATCTCACTAAGTCTTTGTGATAAAGTCAATCAAACTTTAAACAGCTGGAGAGCTCTTCCCTCTTCCTCCTCATTAGCTCCATGCTCACCAGCTTCACCAGGTGCAGTTTCACCAACACACCCGAGAAAAAGAAGGAAAGACAAGTGAATGGAAAAAAAAACATTAAACAATTAGATTGAGAACAATTAAGTAGTTCTGGGAACACTGGAGCTATGAAGAAATGCATCACAGAAAGACTGTCCATGAGAATAGTTTGAAGACTTAGAGGACATGGAATGGTTACTTGGAGACTACTGACATCTCAGTGGTGGGTTAAGAAAGACAACAGAGTAAGAAAAGAGCAGTCAGCACCTAGAAGGTAAAAGGAACTACTATACTTACTGTTGGAAAAGAATGAATGAATTGAAACAAAGGGGTGCCACGATAAAAGTGACAGGTTAAAAATGCTACGTATTAGTGAGCTGCAAGGACATAAGCAGAACAAAATGGCACTTCTCAAGGCCAGAAGGTTTGTTGCAGTAACCAGACAGGTAAGATCCCAAGTGAGCTTCACTTGCATGAACCAACAAGAAGAGCTATTGCTTAAGCATGCTAAGCAAAAACATTCCGCAAAAATGACAGAAACCACCTTCTACGTACTTGTGCCTATTATGCGTCAAGGAATAATTATCTTCGCACTTCATAATGAAGTATGATTGAGACAGCACTGCTGTACAAACCAATCAAGATTAAGGAATATTAAGAGCTTTGTTTTAATCAAGCTTGGTTTGTGAACATGAACGTTCAGCTATCAAACACTTAAAACAAAAGAAGATTAATACAAAGTAGATCAAAGAATTATCAGTATTGAAACAGTCATTATTTATATTCAATGAAAATACACAGTATGGGGAAAGAAAACATTCACCTACAGTCCTGGAAAAATCAAACACTGATACGTGTAAGAATGAGGAGGAAACGGTCAAAGTCACCTGAGAGTATCACTGCAGTATCAGAGAGAGCAAATAATGCAAGTAGAAAGATCACAGAATCCACTGACCTCCAGGAGACACCAGTTCCAGAAAGTACATTTGTTTGCTCCGGTATAGCAATAACGGATACGTCAAAAGTGGAACTGAAGGAAAGAAAACTAACACCATACAATGACATCAGAATGAGCTGAACAGCCAATAGTTCAGAAGAGATCTGATCTTGCTTAACTTTAAGGCAGTTTAAATCCCATTCTTATTGAGAGAAGAAACACAACAGGGAAGGATGAAGATCGCAACTCTGGAAGGAGATGCGAGCGCAAACTAAAGAGGTTAGCAGGTGAGGGAAATCACTGGAGTCAGGAAAGGGTCTGAAGGGGAAAAAGAGAGAGAAAGATGAAAAAGTACAGATGATACCACATTAGGATTTTTTTTCCACCACAGAAAGTCTACAAGATTCTGCAGAAATACAGAGACAGGAATATAAACAGAAGGTAAGTCAGCATCAAATGATGTAATGAACACTGATAATTTAGAATTCACTTTTCAGCTTAGTATTTCCTACTAGAACAGGGAGGTAAAGTGAGGGACTCACACGAATTAAGACAGCCACTCCCAAACTTTGGGTGCTAAAAAATACAACATGCCATCAAAATTTATTACAAGGTTTTACATACTGTCAGCGAATTTCTCACCAATAATCAGTACATATTTGACTATTTACTACAGCCCTCAAAACTATTTATCATGCCTCTGTGTGCACTGACAGCACGTCTTCAGCTTGGGAGCCAACAGCTCAAGACATGCTGCATCAGAGGATTTGTCAAATAACTTCAGTGTAATTATGTGGTTAGCTGCTGGTAGGATTCCTCTTCAAAAGCTACACCTACAACAGATACTTGCTTCCTGGTGTTTAAATGTTAATATCAGAAGCGTAAATGCAACTGGAACAAGATTTCAGGTATCAGAAAAACTCTTGACAGAAGGGGCTACGCACATTTTCATTTGCCTCCTTCAGAGATTCACCCCCTCTATTAGCCCAAGACAAATAATGAGAAATGAACGGTTGAGAACAAACTTGGTTTTACTGAGACTTCAAGGGGAGTTATTCTCAAACGCAAGCTGCCGGTGCCCACCATCAGTTAACCAAGTCTGCACACCTTGGAGCAGAACCCTCAAAACCTCCACTAGCACAGCCCAGCTTACCCTAGCCTTTAGAGAGAAAAAATAAAAAATAAAAATGAGTTCTTTATTTCAGAGATTTTTTAAGCTGAAGAAAAAACTACTACACTTCGCCTAGCGCTACCCAGCCGCCTCCATCACCCCCTTTGCTGGGGGATGGATAACGAGCACGGCAGCCAAGGGAGCGCTGTTAACACCCGCAGGCTGCGGACGGCGGCCCCGAGGAGCAGCGGGGAGCGGCGCGGGGGCCCCGGGGCACGGCCGCTGCCTGCGCGCAGGAAGTGTGGGAGCTGGGACCCGGCGGCCGCCGGTGCCACCGCCCGGCGGGATGCAGCCGCCGGCGCCGCCTCACGGGGCGCAGCGGGAGCGGCGGGCGGCCCGGCCGGGAGCTCCCTTTGTCCGGCCGCTCGCCCCGCCGGGGCCGGGGCACGGAGAGGCCGCGGGGAGGGGGCACTTCCGAGGGCAGGCCCGCCGCCGGGCGCGCCCGCCCCCGGGAGCGGGACGCGGAGCCGGAGCCGGGCTCGGAGCCGGGAGCGCGGCGGCCCCGCGGCCGAGCCGGCGGCGGAGCGGTGACGGGCCCGCGGCCGGCATCGCTGCGCAGCGCCAGCGCCCGCCTACCTTCGTTCGCTAGGTCCGCCATTTTACTTCCTCAGTCACGCCCAAGATGCATCGCGCAGCCGGACGGCCTCCACTGCCAGCCGGCCCCGCCTGGCGGCGCGTGCGCCACCTCACGGCCGGCTCGAGGCGGCACCGCGCGTGCGCCAGTGGGCGGACGGGGGGGGGGGCGATGGCGGCGGGGTGGTTACAGGGCGCTGGGCGCTGCCGCGCGTGCGCAGCGGCGGGGCGGGGCGGGGCGGATGCTTCAAGCCCAGCGGCCGCCTCAGAGCCGCCAGTCGTGGGCTGGTGGCGGAGGGTGGGGGTGGTGCTCTCGAGCCCCGGCTGAGCCTGCTTTCATTAGTGCTCCACGGTTCTGGTCTTGTGGGATTTATTAGACATTAGTTCTGCATTCAGTTGTGATTGTATGAACCTTGCCTGAATCTGCCATAGCCTGTTCTCCAGACTGAAGAATTCTAATCATTAGTTTCTTAGGAGACTGCTTCTCCATCCAAAAAATCATTTTTTATCAATCTCTGTGAACTCTAAACCTACTCTCATTAATGTGGCGTTGACTAGGTTTCTACTCCAAAGAAAGGGACCCGATAGCAACAACTAGCTCAGAGGGAGACATCTGGGGTTGCACTACTTCACTCATACCCTTAATGGTTGTTCCAGTGTGGTGGCACAATGTAAAAACTGCCTTCATAGATCCTGATTATTTTAAGGTATCACTCGCAAGCCATCACACAAACATAGAGCAAAATCCAAACGGCTGGCTCCTGATCTCTGTTCCACGTACTCTGTATACGAACCATCTAGTTTCACTGCTGGGAAATTTTTCAGTCAGGAATATAACAGCAGAACTGGCAAAAGTTGGTAAAAATAAATGAATGTTGCTAATTTAGAAAAGTTATAGGATATCTGTCTAAGTCAGTCAGTTGTTAATAATCATTGAAACTTTTCTGTAGGTCAGAAATACTCAAGATTGGCTGTCACCAATCACCTCCTTATATTCCATGTCCTGTAGCAGTTTCCAGGAGGATCTGCCCCATGATCTTGCAAGGTACAGAGGTGAGACTGACTGGCCTGTAGTTCCCCAGGTCTTCCTTTTAAAAATGGGTTCACCAGGTCTTCCTTTTTAAAAATGGGGGTTATGCTTCCCCTCTTCCATTCAGTGGGAACTTCACTGGACTGCCACAGCTTCTCAAATAGGATGGACAGCTTAGCAACTACATCTCCCAGTTCCCTTAGGACCCATGAAGGATATGATGATGTATCTCATCAGGTCCTGTGGACCTGTGCACCTTTAAGTTCCTTAGATTGCCTCACACCTGATCTTCTACACCGGGCAGTTCATCATTCTCCCAGTCCATGCCTTTGCCTTCTGGGGCCTGGGCCATGTGGTTACAGATCTTGTCGGTGAAGACTGAGGCAAAAAAGTTGTTGAGTACCTCAGCTTTATCCATATTCCGGATGATCAGGTCTCCCACTTCCTTCCAGAGAGGATCCACAATGTCACCAGTCCTGCAACCATCCATTGATTTGCCAGATTCAACTGGCCCTTTCAGTCCCCTTCCCTTTGACTGGCAGAAAAAGCTACCTGCACTCCCAAGTCTCTTCCTGCTGCTCCTAGGGCTCTGTAGTCCCACATGACACTCCTCAGACTGCTCCTGCCTGTATCACTGGTGCCCACGTGAAACAGCAGCAACAGATAATAGTACTTAGGCTGTACGAGGCTTGGCAGTCTTTTGGTGACAGCCCTGATACGAGCCCCCGGTAAGCAGCAGACTTGCCTCAAGAGTGGATTGGGTCAGCAGAAGGACACCTCTACCTCTCAGAAGAGAGTCTCCTGCTGCTATCACCCGTTGCCTTTTCTTAGTGGGACTGGTTGTTATATGGGGAGCAGACCAGGCTGCCTTACTCAGTTCCAACCCCGTGCCATGGGTCTTTCCTTTTCCATCTGCAGAGGGGTGAAGCAGTTCTGTAAGGGCACCCCAGGCTTTGGGGGAAGACTCTTCCTCCTGCTCGTCCTTGTTGTTGTCAACTTCCACTCTCTGGTGTTATTGTCCCCCCACTCCTCCTGTGAGTGCTGGTGAGGAAGTCTAGGGGTGCTTGGCCGTGGGCTGTGGGTCCAGCTGTCTAACTCCTCCTCAGCCTCCCTGTTCCTGGGTTTTCAGTATCTCCATGCACCAGTTCTCTGAGTCTCTCTCATAGGTTTGGACACAGTTGGAATAGACACAGTACAAGCAATGTAAGCCTTTACCCTACCCATTTCTGATTATGTCTATTGGATACAGTTGGACTGTTTCATGAATGAGTAGTCCCCATGACAATTTACTGTGTGGTTTCTGAAAAGAGCCCCAGAGCAGGGAGGGAAAAACCTGGAGGACACACAGCAAGGCTTCAGAAATGTTTGGGTTAGGCCTCTGCAGGAACATCTCCTTTCTGGAGCTAAGAACATGAAAGAGATTTGGAAAATTATTGTTTGTCTAGAAAAAGTCCCAGATCCTCAAAGTTGCTGAGCTCACTGACTTCCATTGGGATTAAGCATCTAAATTCTGGAGAGGATCCAAGACTTAAAATAAAATGGACTCAGCAGAGAAAATCATTCAACAAAATTAATAATAATTAATTATTCTGTGTTTGGTGCAGAGTCTGATTACAATGTATTTGAATGCAAAGCACAATGTCTGTAAGGAGGCTTGAAAGGGAGGCTGGACGGTTACCTCTTCAGTAAGGACAGTCACATCTGCTCCTAAACAGGAAAAAAGTTTGAAAGGACAGAGCTGCCGTGACTGGCTATTAAACGTCCTGTTCACAAGGCAACTGTGAAAAGCTGAACAACCTTAATGGCCACTCGATGTAAAATTTTGAGCAATAGTCTTATACAGAGGAATGGGATTTTCCTCGTGAGGGCTAAAGCTGCAGCTGCACTCAGACTAAATCCAACTTTTCAGAGACTAAGTGCAACTTTTGACTTTCTTCTTCACAGAGAATAAAACCTGCTCCTCCTCAGTCGGATGGAAAAACCCTGGCTTCACATGCATTATACTTCAGGCTTTTTCCAGCATTTATGAAAGTGACAAATGTACTTGTTTTTATAGAAGATAATGTTTTAAGCACTACACGTGGACTAAATCCAAGAGCGAAGGGAGCTTCAGCTTTTGTGAAGGAGAAAGTAAAATGATCCAGTGAAACTGCAAATGCAGCCAGTCAGTGCAGTTTTCTGAAATTCCCGTGGTAATTTTAAGTCCTTCCCCAATGTTACATTCTGGTTCTTCACTTCTTTTTTCCAGTTAATGGGGGTATTGCAAAATAGAGACTAGGATTCCTTTTCAAATGAAAATGTTTATTTTCTATCTGAATTGTCATAATGAAATGCACTGCAGGCCATTTATTAGGATGTGTTATCTGGGTTAGGAACACAATTCGCTGCAGTACCTTAAGAGCTCTCTCAACTTGGAAAGTGACAGGACCAACTTTATCACCCAGAGAAATTGAACAGATGCCTTTATCTGAAAGTGTAGGTTTTCTGTTAAAAGCATCTGAATGAAATAAGTAGCTGATATGGCTCAAAGAAACCACCACAAAGACAAGAAAATATCCAGCAAGCAGCTGGATATTGAACAGCTTTACAAGATTTTATCATTCTGTGCATGTCCACTGTCAGTTTACAGGGCTACGCATTACTGCTGGCAGCTGTGTGGTGTCCAAACCTAGATGATGTCTAGACCTTGGCTGTGCCTCTTCCCTGGATAATTGGATCGTGTTTGGTGCACACAATTTGCAGAAAATTTAGCTGAAAACATTAGCATGTCTAATCCCATGACAACCGTAGTTTTCACACACATACAATGTGGCTGACTTAGCTCCAGTTTACATAGAACTAAGTCCCTGTCCCAAAGCAGACATGCCCTACAAACTGAGGAAATCACTCATATTGAATTGGTGTGAGAGTAATTGCCCATTATTTAAGTATCTAAAACCCAGAAATTATATTTTGAACTTAAGCACTTAGTCTGATACACTTATCCATCACAGAAATTTTCACTTCGGAGCATCAAAGCCTGTTAAACCTATAGGAAACTGCGAACATGCTTTTATCATGGAAATGTTGGGCAACTTTAATTATAGGCACTACTGTACTGTGCTTCTCTAATGAATACATGGTACTAGCATAGTGGGTGGTGTGACCTAGTTAAAGGAAGTGATTTAGCAAGAATTTACCTCTGAAAGTTACACTCACTAGACCTTAAGAGCCAGCAGGTCACAGTGTGTTCTCTATTCATGTTCTAATTAGAGCCCATACTTCTCCGGCATCATTAACACAAGAGAAGAAAATTAACAGTTTTATCTTATCACAGTTTGGAGGCCAGATTCTGATTTAATTTACCTCCAAGTAAGTCTATAATATACCAGGGTAAATGTGATTCTGGCACTTTATTATTTCAATAAAAAGTAAACTCCACCCACACCAACTTTACAGTTCCTGTGACTTTTAGAAATTAATTACAAGAGGTATCTGTACCCTGTGAGCTTGTCAACTTGCTGATATAACTAGAATCTATTTTGGGTGCATGCCATTAAGATACTATAAATGCCGTGCTTTCTGATTAGTACTATTGTTAGGTCAGCATTTCTAAAGGGACATGGCCTAAAAGTCACTATGACTTTGACAAATTAAATATTTTTCCATGGCAGAGTGCTCTCTCTCTCTCTCTCTCTCAAAAACAACAACAACAAAAAAAAACACAACCACCCTGTTTGGACGCTTTTTTCTTCGGAGACTTTGTAATTTGAATGAGCTAGGACCCTTGAAAGATTTACACAGTGTTGTGCTTTGTAGCATGATACTAATAATATCACTTGGCATTTTGATCCATAGGTGTAAGCATGCAGCAGCAGTATAGGAAACAGAGGCTCTAGAGTGAAGACAGCACCACGGGTGATCATGATCTCATTTCCAGTTCTTATCTCTCTACCACTGCCCTGGACCAGAAGACAGTCACACTGGATGTGCACACCATGTAGGTCAGTGGATGCACCACCTTTTCTGCTGTTGCTGGATCACGCAGAAAGTTGTACAAGAGGTCTCCATAGGTTCCTTCTACCAGCACTTGTATGATTGATAATGATACGGTGACCATTATAAATTGGGAGTTCTATCCAGGACACTAAGTCAGATTCTGCTCAAATCGATCCACTCAAACACCTCTTTTTTTTTGCTGATCTCTGCTCTGTTGGACTGATTACTCGTGGTACAAGACAGTGGTGGGAACAAGCAAGCTCAGGAGGGATACGAGTTCCCTTTTCTTTTTTTCAGCAGCATTGTTTTATGTTAAACTCAGTTGACCTATGTCACAGCAAGTGGTAGCAGTTCACAGCCTTTCCCAGCTGGTAGAACCATTTCTGTGGATCTTCTGGACCCACTTCAGCACGATGTTTTGTTAGAATCCTGATCCCTCTCATGACTGCTGGTACCTCCTGTGACGTCATGACCCTTAGCCAGAAACCACTGTGTTAATGACATTGGGTTATTGAATAGCTGCTAAGCTACAGATTTGCAAACATTTCCTTGCTGGAAATTACAACAATTAAGAAAATGCATCTGGTGGACTGACTTCAAGGCCCCTGCAACTGTGAAGGCAGTAGTTCATCCCGGAAAACTAATAGCTGTGTATAAGTTAATGTGAGCATCCTTAACACCCTAACAGTGACATTAGTTACCACCATTAGTGTTTTCAGAGGTTCTGACTCAGCACATGATCTCTTATCGAATATTTGCTTCCCACTTAGCGAAGACGGTGAGCCACAGAGCCTTCCCCAAGGAAGGAAAGTCTTCCATCTTTCTCCATCTGTAAGGAAAGAAGTCATCTGACAGTTTTGAGGAAGTCCATATGAGAAACCAACCACATAACTAGCCTACACCTACTCTTGTCTTTGGCATCTGGTACAGTTTCAGTAAACTTTCAGGCCATTATTAAATTCAATTGCTTCTAATATCCTCATCTGCAAGGATTCACAATGGTTTCAGTGGGACCATCTGCTTGCCACCATGAAAGGATCAATAAGCCGTACTAATGGATTGATTCAAACGGGCGAAGCTACTCACATGCTCAATGCACTGCAGAACTGAACCTGGCTCATAAAAAAGAAGGGAAGACCGTGGGACTTGCTCAGCATTTCCAGGAACTGCATGCAAATTCAACTGCAGATCCTGTAACAAGATGGGACAATTCACCACTGACATGAAGGAGAATGTTTTTGTGTTACTTACTCCACATGTAACAAACAGCCCAGCAACAGCTGGATGAAACTCTTGAGAATTTAAACTACATCTGCATGTGCTCCACACCTGGAATACAGAGAGCTTCCAGCCAACCACACCCACCAAATCCTCTAGGAACAAACAGGTGCTGCATGGATATCAGTGAGCTTCAGTCAAGGAGATTTAAAACAATGTGTTTGGCTGTACATTATGCGTATGGCCAGTTACAGACCATTTGATGAGCAGATCCTGTAGGGAAGTCATTTCATCATTAATAATTATCTGCACATGACTGAAGTTAAAGGGAGATATGTGAGTGTGAGGGGGGAAGAAGAAGAAAGTAGAGGAGCAATTTTCTCTTCATATCTTCTTAAAAGAGGAAAAGAAATGTTGCAAACCTCTTTCCTTGTAGGCACAGTTATTTCAAGATCAGGATTACGTTTTTTAAACTTCTTTGATTAGTTTTAACTGAGACCTATGGAGAGGTACCTTGAGAAATTTTAAAGTCAGAAGAGACCCTTGCATATCCAAAGTCCATTAAAATTCATATGTTTAAGTCCTTCTTTTATATTCAGTACATAAAGCATTAAAGCACTATATTCAGTAACTAAAGCAATTAATGGTACCCTAAAGCACTCCTTCTGGAGAGAAACCATGCCTTTCACCAGCAGATCCTTACATCCTTACAGCTGCAATATCTGCTTCAAAACACCAATACCCCAACATAACACTGTTACATCCATTTCACCACCCCACTCCATCCACAACCCATCACTACAGTGTCTTCTTCACTACCGCTTACACACCTGCCCCACACCAATCACCATCGTTTTTGCTTCACCCCTTACTGCATCCATCACAAAATCATGTACCTCTGTCTTAGGAAAAAAAGCTTAATGCACACAAAGCTGCATTGAGATGTTTTTGAAGCAGGTATGCTGGGTTGCTGCCTTCCAGTTTTATCCATTGGGCTTTTGCTGCTCAACTAAGCCTGTGGCCTTTTTTTGAGACGTCAGAGTATCAGAGTCTCCTGGCAGTAGCTACATATGCACCAAGGCCTGGAGGTCTCCAGTCCTCATTCCCACCCAGAGCAAGGCCAACTTCAAAGCAAGATCATGCAGCTCAGGGCCTTTCCGTTGAGTTTTGAATACCTCCAAGGATGGTGATCCCCACCACTCCTTTTCATAGAATCAGAGAATCACAGAATGGCTTGGGTTGGAAGAGACCTTAAAACCCATCTATTTCCAACCCCCCTACCATGCGCAGGGATACCTCCCACTAGATCATTTGTTGTTGTTGTTTTAAAACAAACAAACAAAAAAAACCTCAACTTTTAATTCCATATTCCTAGGGTCTCTGCAAAGTCTAAAGACACCAGCACCCACTAGATGGTAGTCTAGGATAACAAGAAGAAGGCTTCATAGCCCCTAAGAGCAGCAGGCCAGGTGTCATTTTGCTTGAGGCGCTGCAGGAATGTGTTAAAGCACAAGACCTGCGGACCCCATCCTAAAAATGCCGAGGGGATGGGAGGGAGGATCACTGAAACTGTCCTTCTGGGAAGAGATGATGTTTTGTTTCAGAGGGAGCAAGCTGGATCACCCAAAGTCGTGGCTGACTTCCAGCAACAGGTATATGTGAGAGGGCAACTAGGAACACTCATAAGCACAAAGAAATGCCTTGGAATGGTTCGTAGTCTACAGATCCCATCTCTAATCCTTTTGAAACTTAAACCCTGTTCTCAGGATTTGTCTCTCTGGACCCAATGGTATAAAACAGTGTGCTGGTAGTCCTCATAGCTCTGGGTGGGTTCTACATAACAACAGGGCCTGAAAGTATGAGCAAGAGCTTCAGTAATTACAGCTGTACAGGGGTTGAATTAAATGGCTTAGAAACTTCGCTGATCTCCCTGCACTGCTGGGAGACCCTGGCGGTTTGAGTCTGTGCTTGGCACAACCTAAGAGGTAAAGTACAAACAGCATCTTCCTCTGCATCCAGAACAGCATGCCAGCAAAAAGGCAGCTTTATACCCGTTCTTCAGCAGGACTGGAGATATTTTTTTTTCTAGTAGTTTTTGTTTCCTTGAAGTGCTTTCCCAGGATGGTGGAGCAGTAGTGGGATAAGGACCAGTGAGGTGGTGAATCTCCATCCTTGGAGAGTTTCAAATTCAGCTGGACCAAATTTGACTGAACAACCTGATCTAACTTTGACGCAGCCTTGTTCTAAACAGGAAGTTAAAATATAAAATGTCCTGCCCTACCTGTGTTGTTGTATGATTTTGTGATATATTTGATCTCTTTCATGTTCAGGATACTGTCTAAGATGAGCTGTGCAGGTAGAAGGGAAAGAGGACGTGGAACAGCCTTACCATCTGAAGAGGACCTGCAAAACCATGCATCACCACATTTGTAGTGTTTGATCCTAGAATTCAATCCCAAAGGTGAATGCATACAGCCCCCAGCCTTGAGACCAGCAGCCAATTTTTATCGGAGCCTTCTTCCTTCTCAATGTAACCACTAGATGGGGAAGCGAGCACTCCATTTAACACAATTTCTTACTCAAAAATTTCACTTACTTGCTTTTGGCTGTTCTCATATAATGTCCTGATTCACTGCATTCTTGCCTTTCTCTCTTCTTGGTGCCTCTGTGATACAAAGTGTAGTAAAACTTAGAGAAATTAGTATATAATGGACACAAATAAACCCTAACTTTCTTTACTTGTCCTGCTGAGATGTCTCCAGGAAATTTTGAAAATTAGCACATTTCTGCATCTTGTTGGTTTATTATAGGACTGTCACTGTGGTCTATAGGAGGCACTACTGCATCTGAGAGCAACAGCAAGTCTCAAATACAGTACTGCAAAATGTACTGCAAATACAACAATGCACTTCTGCTGCAGAACAGGTATCCTAGGGAGCTCTGAAATGCTGCTGGTACACAAACTAAAGCAAGTTTTTGATTTTAATCGCCACCGACTAGAGGCTTCACATTGAGTACTGATCCAGGTTGGGACGCCGTAGACTTCAGAGAAGATGTGGAACAATTGGAGAAGCCAGACTAGGAAAGCAGGCAAGATCTGGAAAACATCACCCACAAAGAAATATAGATGAATTTTGAGTTGTTCAGCCTTTGACATTGTTCAGACTTTCTGTAGCTCTGGTGAATGCATTCATCACAGAGTAAGTGGGCACTTCCAAACTTCAGTCTGGAAGAGGTAGATTTATAGCTGCTTATGAACAAAGCAGTAAGATAGTTCTTATTGTAGCAGAAAATATATGTATATCTATAAAGCTGTTTTCAAAGTCACATTAAAGTAATGTTGATTTCTCTGTTGAAACAGCGCTGGCAACTTAGACTATTCTTGTGTTTTCCTAAGGTAATGATTCTTGGAAGATATAGAAATGACCATTCTTGCTAAAGTTAGTAAAAAAAAAACATTTGCTGAGAAGCATTTATGCATGCAGCAGTCTGTGATACTGTGCACAGGAGTTTGTGCTGTGGCTGCTGGCTGCAAAGCCAGTGCTTATGCTGCTGCACAGGACACAGCTGGAGGCCAGAGCTGCTGCCTGTCTCCACTGATGTCCTAGCAGACCATAAGACCTTTCTAGAAGGTCCATTCTAGGAATTACCAGTGGTAAATTTGAGCTCGATTGCGTCCACTGACTTTTTGTAATTTCTCTGGTGATTCCCAAGTTCTCTCACGGCACTCAGGTGTTCTGTTAGATCTAGACACATGACATTTAGTACAATTCATAGCTTCTAAAGGCAAAAATGACATTATCCGCATTGGCCTCCTGTATAGCAAAATAATTTTTCTCGTTTTGTCTGCAGTGAGCTTCATGATTGAATCAGAACATAGCCTTGAAAGGAGATATCCAATTCCGGCATAAAGCATGCTGAATTAAAGGAATTTTCTGATACTCTGGCATGTGATAGTTATTAAAAATTGTTGCCTTAAAGGGCTGCATCTAGTCTGGATATTTCTAGCTTCAGCTCCCAGCTGTAGAATTTTATCCTGTATTTGTTTTAAATTAATATGCCCTCTCTTTATGTCTTCTGATGGCACTTGACTACTTCAAGTCATGTCTTAAGCTCTTCTTGATCGGTTGAATTAATGAGCCTAAATAAACATAGCCTGGACACTGTCATCACACCTAGGATTTCCGGAGAACCATGGCAATGCTGTGGAAGACCGCTTCTTTCAGGGAGACGAATCTGTGTGCATTCCCCAGCACACTGGATACACCTGCTTGTGTGGCCTAGCTGCACAAAGCCATAGGCGTGAGACACTTCGCAGAACTGCCAGAAGCCTTGTGAATGTTTTACACTTATTTCTGTTCAGATATTATGAGCAATTTAAACGGTCAATTACAGACTAAAATAAAATGAGAACTGAAAGTTTGGGTATAACTGCAGTGTAATTAAGTGTTTGTGTTTCTCCTTTGAGTTAGTCAATTTTGTTGTGAGTTTGGGTAATACTTGAGTCATCTTTATCTCCTATGCTTCTTTCTCTAGTTGCTTCTGTACTGTCTGATGAAGCTCTTGAAGACTATATTGTACAAAAGAACATATGAGTCCTTAACTTCTCTCTTAATACAAGATTTTGCAGTATAGGGACAGGCTGTAGCTAGTCCAGTGTGTTGCAAAATCATGCAGAAGCTCTTCCAGGCTCTTTATGACTTTTTCACATCTTGCCCAACTTCCTCCTCCGAGCTGTGGTGCCCCCTGAGATTCTGTAGAAGTATCAGTAGACAGTGAGTAGTCAATCTCTTGAAAGCAACATGAGCAACACCTTCACGCATTGGTACACGGGCTGTATGTGCAACACACCATGTAGCATCAGCTGAATGTTCCCATGCAGGAGCAGCCAGGTGCTGAGCAGCTCTGTCCTGCTGCTGGGTCATCCTGGGCCAGCAGGGAGCTGGTCCCAGTGCTGCAGGTCAAGGCTGCGGTGTTCAGGGCTCAGGAAAGAGCTTGTCTGGTCACTTTCCAGGGACCCCCATGCATGTCTGTGTGCTCTGAGAAGGGCCTCCTCTGTTCTGACTTTGCAAATGGTTCATCATTAATATCAGACAGCATTATTATCACTGTGACTTGCAGTCACTTCTCTCCCCAGGACAAGCTGTCTCCCTCAGCTCTCAGTGTTACTAAAGCTGATTTCAGGCCTCCTGGCTCCTTCCTGCTTCTCCCCTCCAGCAGATCTTGCTTCCCTCCCTAGCCCTTGCCCAACGTCTCCCGGCAGCAAGCGGACGGGGTCTGAGCCCTGCCAGCCGTCTGCTCTCGCTATGCCGCTATCTGTGCATGATGCTCAGCCGGGGAGACAGCCGCGTTCCTTCCACTGCAGCTCGTGCCGACCCTGGCTCCCAGCCCGGCTGGGAGGGCAACAGCGCAGCCTTGCTCCTGGAGGCCGGCAGAAGTCAAAGTCACAAGAAGGAATAAGGAGCGAGCCACGGATGTGACGCTGTGCAGGGCTTGGGGATAACTGCTCCTCTCCAAAGGATTTCTTTCCATCTTCGATAGCTCAGTGCCTGGCTTTCCTCTGCAGCTGGGAGTTTGCAGATGCTGTCATTTGGCCTCAGCAGGCAGAGGCTGGCCCCTGAGCGAACTTGGGCTCCCTGCTGCCTCCCAAGCCTTCCAGATTCTTCGCTTCAGGTCTACTGCATGCAGGTATGGTGAGAACCTTGTAAAAGTAATAATCAGTGTGCTGATCGATTTTGCATCAAGACTTTGTTATCCACAGAGGCGATCCTAAACTTGGAGAGGACTTCTTTTTTCTGGTTTTCAGATATTCTGTACCATTTCCCATTGTCACAGGAATGGGTGATGAGGATATGGGATATATCTAATACAATTTGTTTATCTGATAAAATGCATACAAATCCATGAAGCTCACACACCTGCGATCTTTGAGAAGCAGCTTTGCTTTTGGGCTTCTTGTAAGTAAAGGCAGGTCATCGAGCATGTCACCTCACTCACTCCTGTTCCCCCTTTTACATTTTCTGCCACAGCTATGTAAGACATGCACTTTAACCAGAACTTGAGAATTATGTTATGTGCTAGTTGCCTGGAAATGTTGGTTAGACTGAGCAAGCATCACTTCTTCAAATTTCTGTCCCTCTTCTGATATCTTATTTTAAAATAACTGACCTGGAAAGTGCTAACAGACCTCCCCCACTGACTGTTTTTTGAGGCATTATTTTAAGCATGTGGATAAAACACATATATGCATCTAAAAACCCGACTAAGGGAAAGCGTCTCATGGAAATGAAGCATTAGTAAACAACCTTGTTACTGAGTACCTAAGTAAAATCCTTCAGAGTGTGCGTCCTGCTTGCACCTCACTACCCTTGTCAGCGCCAAGAGCATGTTAGCGCTGCAAGGTGCTTGTTTGGTCTCTTGGGTGATTGTAGAGACACTCGCTCTGCATTTCCTTGTGCCTCCAGTGATCACAAGCAGCAGGGTGCTTTGAGGCCACTAGCAAGCGAGAGGCTGCAAGTTTTAGGAATGTTACAGGAAAAAGTCTGAATAATGTTTATTTCTTGCTTTGCTGTTTATATGTGTAGGCTTCTGAGATGCCTTCCGTGGTATTTCAGTGCTTAGTATTGAAAGGAATCCACCACTAGTACGTTCGAAGCGCAAAGCCTAGTTTCCAGGAATTACAGCTGCCTAATTCCCATGGGATTTATTCCCATTGGTTACTAATGGGTGTCTGCTGGTGACCTCAGTGACATTGTAACACGAGGCTTTCCGCCCAGACACTTGCAGGCTTTTCTCGCCTCCTAACAGGGGATTAAACATCCCTGCAGCAAGCACAGCTGCAAATCCGGAAGGTAGGAGCATGTCTGTGGGTGGGAGTGTGCGAGCATTAAAAAGGGAGAGGGGGGGAAAGTTGTACGGAAGTGTGGCAGGGAGAGACGGGGGCTGGGAGCACTTGAAACCTTTCCGATCCTCGGCCAGTCGGCATTCCTTCAGTACTGGAGGGCTAAATGTTCTAATATTTATTAGGATTCCTTTAGGATTCATGGTTTGATAGTCAGAAGTAAGAAGACACCGTTGCAAGTCATTTGACCAATTCTACGCAGATTTAGCAGGCGTCAGGTTGGGCTGGGGCGGGGATGTCCGTAGCTGCTCACATAGCAGAGGTGCCAGGAGAGGAAGCATCAAGGAGCTGGGTTCTTGTGCACAGCTTGGCCAGGGCTGGAGGAGAAGCTGGTTCTGCTGGCATCCTTACTCCAGAGCCTCACCCTTTGTGCTACCCTCTATTGACTGTCAGCCGTGCTAAAAAAATACAATGAAACAGAGCAAAGGAAGCAGGATGCTGTTTCGTAGCCACTTCTTATCACCGTACTAAAAGAGGGCTGAGCAGATAGTGCAGGTGTCCTGGCAAATGGGACACAATTCACAGCAGCAAAGCAGAGCAGCAGCCGGGCAAGCAGATAAACACACCGCTGGCAGGGCTTGCTTCCTAAGCACCCGAGCATGGTCTGCAGTGATGAAGAGGAGTGGAATTTTCCAGCCGGGTAGGCAGGCTGCGCGCGCCAGGCTCCCGCCTCCCCACCGTGGCTGCTTGCTGATGCCCATTTAGCTGCAGGCTATGAACTGTGAGATTTCTCAGGGGCTTCTCCTAGGTCAGGAACAATCACTTGAAAAGTAGATCAGAGAGCTCACAGAGGAGGTGGCCTGATAAGCTGGGAACGTGCCTTCCCTTTGGCTCAGTTTCTGTAATGAGCTGTGAGACAGTTTGCATTGCCTCTGTTGACAGCGTGCAGCCAGCACCACTCCGAGCTTCTCTGTGCTACAATTTGGGCTCTGTGTGCTCGCCTGAGCCCAACCTGACACCCACAGGCATCAGGGCCACCGCTCCACCCTTCTGCTTTATGATCTGTGATAGGGGACAGGAAGAACAACTACCTCAAAGGAGGCTGTAGCAGGGTGGAGGTCAGTCTCTTCTCCCAAGCAACAAGTGGTAAGGCAAGAGGAAATGACCTCAAGTTGTGCCGGGGGAGGTTTAGGTTGGGTATTAGGAAAAATTCTTCACTGAAAGGTTGTGAGGCATTGCAACAGGCAGCCCATGGAATTAGTTGGGTCGCCATCCCTGGAGGTCTTCAAAAGATGTGTAGATGTGGTGCTCAGCGATATGGTTTAGTGGTAGGCCTGGCAGTGCTAGGTTAATGGTTGGACTTGATGATCCTAGAGGTCTTTTCTGACCTAAATGATTCTGTGATTCTAAGCCCAGTGCTGTACGTGCAGGTCAAGTGCTCCCTGCTTGTTCCAGGAAGACCCAGACAACAAATCCACACCGCCAGGCTGGGTGATGGGTGCCCACCAGACACTTCTGCAGCCCTGAGTGGGGAAAAGTGGTCACCAAGACACCAGTTCTGGAGACGGCTATACCTTCTTCTGGAATACTTCAAAGTATTGAGTGTTAGAGCAGGGCTGTACCCCAAGGTAAACAGGCATTTTGTCAAAATTACGAGCGTAAGAAACATGACAGAAGGGTGTCGTAAAAAGAGTGAAAAAAAAAGTCTCTGAAGAAGAGATAGGTAGAGTGTGATTTTCCTAGAGAGAACCGGTGGGAATGAAAGACCAAGTCCGTCAGGAGTGGTTGAAAGTAGCTGGTTTTAGGGGATTCTGCAATTCAGTGAAGGAAAGCCAAGGGTGTAGAATTGCCATACAGCTCTGTTTTCTCTGAAATCCTGTAGTTTTGAATTCTCCTTCAGGAAAGCTAGTGAATGTTTGGATAAATTCCTAAAGGAAAGCAAATTGTGAAATCAGATTTGCATGTCCACATGCAAACGTTGTTTAAGGTATGCTACAGGCGCTTGGTGTGGTAATGGCAGTGTTAGTATTAGCATTAAGTTCAGTTCAGCTCATTTACAGCAGCAGCTGACTGCTTTTTCCAAATTATCATGCATAATTTCAAGGGTCAGGTAGACCCAGGCTTATATAATTTGCCTGGAATTGTGGTGAATTCATCACCACCAGAAAGGAGTAATGCAGGTTCAGAAATTTTTCTAAATAGTATATTCTACTTAAAAGAAAATTAATTAACACAGGACTATTCCTGTCCTGAAAAAGGAGGTCAGACTAGATGATCACAAATGGTCCCTTTTGTCCTTGTAATATACATATATACAGCGTTGGGAACTAATGGAGAAGAGCATAATGCCAATGGTAATACCATGTGGAGAATACCAGAGAAAATGGGCCAAGTTAAATTTGGACAAATATATCATCGGAGCAGCAGAAGTATTTCCATCCTGTTTTCCCAGCTCAGAGAAGGCAGGCTTAACCCACAGTAGCATCGGACCAAGCTACTTGAATTATCAGTGAGGTTTTTTGACATTTTCCAGCTTGTACAACTCACTGATACAGGATGCCCAGAAGTCACATGCTGTTGTCGGAAGGCCATGAAAGCCATTCCCCTGAAGTACTGAATCACCAGTTGAGGCATTTCAGGCTGTTAAGATGGAGCAGGGTGCACATGAAGGTGCTGTATCACAGTTTCTCATCCAGAGAGACAGACCATACTGAGAATAACTGTGTCCACTACTGTTCAGTGGACTGCTGCTCCTGCCAAGAAACATTGTTCACAATTTTTGTATTATTTGGCTGCGCAGAACTCGCAGTCAGACAGGATGGTGTACCCCACGTGCAGGTCTGCAGCTTTCTCTCAACCCAACAGCTGTTTCAGTTTTGGCCTTCCTGCTACCGTGGCTGTCCTATGGGCTGCCATCACCCTCCACTGACGATTATATTTCCCCCTCCGTGACTTCCCAGGACCCAGGGACCTGCTCACATCCCTCAAGCCAGAGACCGTTCCAGAGCAGCTGCTGCCAACCTAACAACCTGTTTCCCGAGTACCCAAATCTTATCCAGAAGTTGTGTGGGATTCTCTTCTCCCCAGCCATTCTTTGTCACCCCATTGTCACCCAGCTGTATCGGTGGGGAGGCTGGGGAAGGGGAGCAGGAAGGGGCTGCTGGGGAGAGAAAGGGCAAAGTGAGAAAGACTCTGAACATGTTAATGCCCCCAGAAAAGACCCTGAACTGTGGAAGAAAACATGCTAGATTTGAGCCTCACTGTTTGAAATGCACCCCTCAGAAGAAATGTAGTGAAACCAGACAAGGCAGGAGATGAAGGGATAAGAACAGGTCACATTCATCTCATGCTAGTATGGGCATTCAGCTATCCTGCCTGTCTGAATTGCCTCTTGCTGTGCTAGATAGCTGTTGTCAGAAATAAAGTTGTGGAGAAAAGGACAGGGAAAGGTTCTCATACCTGTCCTGGCTGCTCCAAGAGCAGCTGTGACAAGGCACATCCATCTTGTGCTGGATAGCTCAAGTTTTGAATACTACCTTTCTCCACAGCAGGAAATATTCTTATTGAACCAATTTGCACGTGACAGTTTCAATAAGAAATATTTTTTTTTTCTCTAAGAGCAGTCCCTAGGAGTGATGCCATCTCTCATGCTGGCAGGATGTTTCATAGTCCTTCAAAAACTGTATGAAAATGGAGTTCTGAGAAATGCTTCTACCTGCTGCCAATTCACAGGTGAGGTTGCAGTGCACGTGTCCCTAGAGCAGCCAGAGAAACTCAGCACATCCACAATTCAGCTGTCAAAACCTATGAGTAAGTGACTATGAGGGAACTGCCTACTACAAAAAGAAACATAGTGTGTGTACAGCTGGTTAACAATTAAAATGCCAGTAGAGCATAGAAGAGACAGCTCTGGTACTTTGCTTTTTGTGACTGATCTGCTGCAGAAGGAAAAAGTGCTTTTTCCAGCCATCCTAACAAAGAATCCAAGATCAGTGCTAATATACAATGAGGCAGCTGATGGCATCCTTGCTGAAACTCAACTACTGCACACAAAAATGGCAACAGTGAATAGGGAAAGACCTGTAAAACTTGAAAGCATGAGAACTGGGGAAGCTGTTCATGCCATACAAAGCACAGCCAGGCAGAGGCTGCAGGAGGCAGAGCGGTGTTAGGAAGGAAAAGGGCAGTCTGCTTCTGGAAGAGAAGAAATGAAAAGACAGTTCTCAATAAGCAACTATTCCTCCCCACTGGGGAGCGGGAGGTGGGGTGGGGAATTCAGGTGAGTTTCCACTAGGGAACATACTGGGGATAGAGCAGGAGATTCCAGTGGAAATATCAGTAAAGATGGTGGAAAAGTTTGACAAAATGCTGGGCTTAGGACTTCAGACATCACCACCAGCTTAGGCATTTGCAGCTCACAATGACAGGGGCTGTATGTAGTGATATACTGAGGTTTGTGAAAAATGGCATGGAACAAATGACACAGCCTCCTGAAGCAGAACTGCCCTTGCAAGTGTGCAGCACGTGTTCCCTGTGTGCCTGGGAGGAGCAGGGAGCATAAACTGACATTTAGCATAGCTGAAACCTCTCAATCCCATGTACTCTCAGCAGAACCAAGGAGAAAATGGCCACACTTCTGACTATCAGATATGTCAGAAGTTCAGAAAAGTTTGTCTCGCTCATCAGTTGAAACCCAGTCAAAAATCGGCGGTGAGAATTTTTTCTCATCAGAAATATCAATTTTTGGTTGTCACTTTCTTTGCTGGCCATCAGAAATTCTAACCAGAATGTCCTGCCAGCAAGAACTGCACCACATCTCTTTTAGCCCTTCTGGCCCTGTTCTCCTTGGCCTTTGCTCATCCTCGAGGCTGCATCAAGGACGAGGCACCACAGCAGCTCCACGACAGGGCATGCTGCAGTGTAACGTGAGAGCTGCAGTCTATCCTACAAGGTAAAAATATGCTCATGAGAGGCACTCGCATGAAGAAACATTACAGCTCAAGTGGGAGCAGATTTACATCAGCCTGATCCAAGCCAAAATGTTTCTTTACATTTCTGCTAGAATTTTTCTGAACGTCGTGTGTTGCAAGAGTTTGAGTTTTGACTTTTTGCTTCAAAATAGGGCAAAAATAAATGTTGAAATATTGGTATTTCCCATAGGAAGGAAATTCCATTATTTGAGCAGCTCTGTGAAACAGAAAAGGAGGTTCATTTGCAGAAACTCTGCTAACTTCGAATGAAGGTCATGGCTGGACTACGCTCCCTGGGCCAAGTGAGCAGTGCAAGATAGAAAATTAATCCCAGCCCCCAAAGTAAGGTTACTGTAACAAGGGGAACCAGACCACAGAATTGCAAAATCCAGGAAAGGAAGAGTTGAAAGATTGCTTAACATATAAGAAAATCACATCTTTCCCCATGGCAATTAGCCACTGGGAATATTAGCAACTGGGTTTTCTAACACTCCAGCAGAAACCACCCGCATTCCTCTGACAGGTCTAGGTAAGGGCTGTTCACGGACATCCTCCCAGTCATCAGCACGTTCAGGTGACAAGGGTGCACACACCCCAGTGATTCACTGCAGCATGCTCCTTAATGTGTTTTTCGCAGCAGTTCAGAGAGATTGAGCTCTTTCAAAAGGCTAAAGCAATAAATGCTGATTGTAAAGTAGGGAACCTATGGGCTAGTAGACACAGCCATCTGCTGTTCTTTCGGTTTTTGTTGTTTCCCAACCTGATCCTGCAGTCTCAATGCTTCATCCAAGTTGCATACAGCAACCCAAATACGTCAGGACTGCATTTTAACAGAGATTCACATGTGGGGCTTTCCTTATCATTACATTGGGAATCAACACTTTACGTCCATCTTTAGGTGTTCTGCTTTTTAAAGATCAAATAGGTAATCAATGTCTCACTTAAAAACAAAGAGGTAATAAAGATGCAGTCATTCTGCTGGGCCTGCAAACCTTTTTCAGAGAGACATAAACCCTGTGTAAAAATCTGTCTCAAGAGTCCTTTCCCCAGAACTTCACTCGTTTAGGACTGAGGTCTTTCCAAGTTGCACAGAGACAGAGACTGAGGTTGTGTTAAAGCGGGAGTGGGTGTTAAACAAACTGCCCTGTCCCTACATGACATTTTTAGTCTGATTGTGAGATTAGCATAAATCAGTTTGAAAGGCACTTTACGGAGAAAATCACAAGGGAGGTGATTTGGAAAAGCTGTTCCAGGCTGTTTCTCAACAAGCCCTTTCTTTATCTTCGCTCTCAAATGGCTGCACAAGGACGGCGTTAGAAGGCCCTCGGTAACTCAGTGCCACGAGGAGCCGTGGTCTCGTCTTTTCTCATTGCGTCTCACAAGGCTGCCATTGAGAGTTTCCCTTTTACCTGCTGTTGATAACTTGCAGTATCACATGGCCTCTGTGCGATGTGGCTGATGAAGCGTGCCTGGCACTCACAGGAAGAGGCGAGTCTCAGGGTCTTATCTCATTGTGGGGTTTGTTCCCCAAGGAATTGCTCCACCCTGGGAAGGCTCTGCCCTCTACCAGGGCCACTGTCCTGAGGGAGCAGAGCTCTTCACCTCCTCCGTAGCTTCAGATTGCGGCTCCGTGTCCTACTTTATAACTTGAAGGTGTCTGGAAACTGCTGTAGGTAAAAGTCAAAATGAAACGTTGAGGAAATTGGTGAAAGAGAAGTTTTAAGGCAGTAATCACTGTGAGTTTAGGGCTAAAGAAGGCTTAGAGGTATTAACCTGGGGTTTAAGAAACTGGGTAGGAATTACTACAGACCCTAGGAGCCAAGCTGAACTGCAGGCATAGAGGGTGGAAACGGGCAATTATCCACCCCTAGTCAACCATTTCTCCCTGAAGTAGGTTCAGGGAAAAAAAAAAAAAAAAATGCAGCTGTTGAGAGATGGCCAAGTGCGTGGCAGCTCTGCCCCTCGCTGGGTAGTGTCAGAAATGCACTGTCCATGCAAAGAGCACTCTTCTGACTGCCGCTGATCACCCAAGCCTGCAGCAGACAGCTAACAGCGGAGTCAGGTACCCATCTGTAATAAAGCTGCTGGCTAAGCCACTGGGAGAAGCAGGGGCAGGCGCACTAAGGGATGTCCTTCCTCCAGGACCACCCCACCGGCAGCCGATGGCCGTGAACCAGCAGAAGGAGCGGAGATGAGCTGTGCACAAGGCTGCGCTTACACAGCCTGCCTCCTTTTCCCTCTGCTGCTGGACTGGCTCTCATCCACATTTCTGCAGGAACACTTTGGGTGCGTAGTGCAGGCAGAACGCTGGAGTCTATGCCACAAAACCAGAGACATTTATTTCGGGGGAAAAAAAAAAATCTCACATTCCAATATGTGTTTTGCTGAAAAGATAACTGAAACTTTGCGGAGTACAGGGCTAGGGTTTCCAGTCCCCGGCTGACACTCACATGACCTGAGACCTCACTGAACTTCTGTATCCTTCAATAGGAAAACTAGCGCTGTTTCCTCCATTTACAAATGAGCAACTGAGTCACATGAAGACCAAACAATTTGTCTGGTGCAGACAGTGTGTCCTTGCCCCCTGATGTAGCAACGGCCTGTGTCCGTGCTGATTTGGCAGATGGAGGAAGTTGAAACAAGGGAGAGTGATAGAATTAGTCAAGACCCTAGGCTCCAAATGGCCCATCCAGCAAAATCCCACCTAATCACCCTCCTGATTGATGTCTGTCTTTTTCTGGAAGGAAGCCAGTGGGTGTTGGGAGCTGCTCTCTGTAGCAGGGGGCTGAGGAGGTTTAGCTCTCCCCTTCCCACAGAATCCAATGGGGACAGAGGGCTTGGGGATTTCACTTCCAGGACTCTGCCAGACGAGCCTGACACTGAGGCTTTGATCTTCTCCCTGCTGGATAAATCACACTCCGTGGCAAGTTCTGGCTGCAGCCACAATGCGCTGCCGCTGGTGTGTACTGAAGCTGGGGCACACAGCAAAGCCCCTGCGCTGGTGCCACCTGAAACAGGGAGAAGTCTGCCAGCAGGTAACAACCAATGCATCCCCCTGTGAGTTGAGGAATAGAAACAGAAGTGCTGTTGGAACCTTGGGCTTGTATTTTGGTGATAATTCTTCACTTTACCCCATCCAGAAGCCAGCACTGACTATGTGGTTCGCACACCTTCAAATTGACTTGGCATCATGCATTACTATAGATGCACCACTAAACCGTGCTACTAAGTTCTACATCTCCACATTTCTTGAAAACCTCCAGGGATGGTGACTCAGCCAGTTCCCTGGGCAGCCTGTTCCAGTGCTGCACAACCCTTTCAGTAAATAAATTTCTCCCAATATCAACCCTAAACCTTCCCTGGTACAACTTCGGACCATTTCCTCTTGTCCTACCACTTGGTGCTTGGGAGAAGAGCCCAATCCCCACCTCGCTACAACCTCCTTTAAGGTAACTGTAAAGTACAATAAGGTCTCTCCTGAGCCTTCTCTTCTTCAAGTTAAACAACCCCAGCTCCCTCAGCCACCCCTCATAAGACTTGTTCTGTAGACCCTTCACCAGCTTCGTTGCTCTTCTTTGGGCACGCGCCAGCACCTCCATGTCCTTCTTGTAGTGAGATGAGTAAAGACAGCGCCTGCTTCCTTGAAAGCAGAGTTTGGCTCACTGACAGGCTGCATTGCTAACGTATTTCCTTTGCACACTCAGTGAATGGATTCTTGCCTTGTGACTCGCCTAACACACCACTGGGAAATTACAGCTATTTGGCTGAGGCACAGACACATGTCCATCCCCTCGGGCCGATCTGGACAAACCACAGAGGTGTGTCTGGATCTCTGAGGCCCTGCTTACACAGACAGGGCTGGTGAAGGACCTGCCTGCTCGGAGTATTCAGCTGTTGCTGCCGGATGGATTTCTGCTCACAGCCACCCTCGAGGAAGGCAGCAGACTGAGGGGGCAGGACTGGGATGGGGATGAGATCTGGTTCTCATTTAACAGCTCGTCCTGCTCTCTGTTGCTACTAACTCTCTTTGCAGCTTGTGTGAGGAGGGAGAAGAAAGTGCAAAACCTCTGGTATCGTTAAATCCAGCACGGACTATATGCAACATCACGGTGACAGGTGCTTGCTGTCCTCTGGTCTCCTGCAATCATCGAAGATTTTTTCAGTCTCCTCCTACATGCCACTCCCCCACCCCCTACTGCCATGTATCCTGAGCATATTACAGTCTTCCTTTCCTCTCTCAGGAGGTATTGCTCAGAGCTCTCTGCTAACGCTGCACCTTTCTAAGGAGAAAATTCTGCATCCTGCCTTTGAGCTTAAAGAATTAAAGAACAAAACAACTCAGAATAATCCCCCAAGCCGAAAAAGACCCGCTGTTGTCCTGCTCGACAACTGACGCTTGTTCCAGGTGAGTGGTTTTGTCAGCAAATCTAGATGCATGAATAAGAGTGGTGCCAGGTCCAGTGGCTGGAGGACAGCAGGCGATTTCCTTGGGCACATGCATGAGAGGGCAGGAGGGATAGCTCTCGCCCTGCTTCGGGAGAGGGGACTGCCCCCAAGGGAGCGCTTTAAAAGTGGGACTGTGTGCTCAGGGCTGGGTGAAATGCCTGGTGGGCAGGCAGAAAGAGCCAGCCTCGTCACAGGACATCAGTATGAGCAGGGGGCTGTGGAGAGAGAGGGACTTGTCCTCCCAGGATTGGATTTAGGCTGCAAGCCAGCTGATCAGTGAGCGATCACTGTCGCTGCAGGGCTCAGTGGGGATGAAATTCCTGCCCTCCACTTGGCCGGTTCCCTCACGCCGAGATGCGCCAGCGGCTGGACCCTGGGCAGATCCGTTCTCGTCCTGCGTCCATCGCTGTGGCAGGAGTTGGCTGGGGGGCAGGTGGCTGCCAGTCAGGGAGTGAAAAATGGACAAGCCCTAGCACTGCACCGAGTGGGAAGCCCTGCCAGGGGCTGCTATAGCAACTCAAAGATGGCTGAGTTGAGCCCAG
Organism: Anser cygnoides; assembly: GCF_040182565.1. Classification (NCBI taxonomy): domain Eukaryota; kingdom Metazoa; phylum Chordata; class Aves; order Anseriformes; family Anatidae; genus Anser; species Anser cygnoides. The sequence continues at coordinate 4,183,879 of NC_089899.1, read as the reverse complement.
TTGGGCTGGTGAGTGGAAGTTTTCTGTGTAGGCACTTTGGCTGCATTGCTTTCAGCGTGTGCTGCCCTTACGAGGGCAAGCAATGGGGCGGGCTGCAGAGGGTCCAAGAGCAAGAGGGGTGAGGGTGCCTTCAGCCCAAGGCTTTGTGAGCCCTCCCTGTCTTGGTCCTCAGTACTGGAAAACAGAACATGTACTGCACAGTGGCTGGATTCAGTGCTCCTGACAACAGGCACTGAGCTACCAATGTGGGAGTGAGGCGGGAGTGGAGGCACCCAAGACGGCCCCTGCGAAGTGCCAGTTTTTCTTGGTGCTGGAGGTATGTTGTAGATTCCTGCTCTGGAGTGCCCGTTGTCTGCCCAGAAGCAGGTAGGACTTGCTTCCTGTTAACCTGCAGTTGCCAGGCCGCTGAGCAGAGCCCTGAGAGCAAGGCACGGCCCTGCCGGCCCTCCATGAGCAGCCTGGTGCGTCCCTTCCTCCCAGGCTTGCATCTTCCCTCTCTCCTCACAAGGGTGGGCTATTTAATTTCTGCCTCCTTATTTTCTGACCCAGCTCCAGAAGCTGTCCACCTCAGAAAAACTAGAGCAGCTTTCTCACGGACCCTCTCTCCCCCTGCAGAGATTCCTTCTCCTTCTTCTCCCCCTTAGCGTGCTTCCCTGCTGCTACTTGTGGAGACTTCCCTCCTTGAAAATCCTACTCATTTTGATATTAAACATAATAGCAGAGTTTCCTTGGAGACGAGAGAAACAGTGGGCTCAAAAGTGCTGATTATTTCACAGTTCCTGGCTGGCTTTCAGCAATGGGGAAAAAAAAAAAAAAAAGAGAGAGAGAGGGAGAGAGGGAGAGAAAAGGAAAAGAAAAGGAAAGGAAAGGAAAAGAAAAGGAGAGAGAGAGAAGGAAAGGCAAGAAAAAGAAAAGGCAAGAAAAAGAAGGAAAAGGAAAGGCAAGAAAAGGAAATAAAAAAAATAAAAATAAAGAGAAAAGAAAAGAAAAAAGAAAAGAAAAGAAAAGAAAAGAAAAGAAAAGAAAAGAAAAGAAAAGAAAAGAAAAGAAAAGAAAAGAAAAGAAAAGAAAAGAAAAGAAAAGAAAAGAAAAGAAAAGAAAAAAAGAAAAGAAAAGAAAAGAAAAGAAAAGAAAAGAAAAGAAAAGAAAAGAGAGAAAAGAAAGAGGAAAGGAGGAAAAGAGGAAAAGAGGAAAAGAGGAAAAAAGGAAAGAGTTGTGTTAGAAAGAGGGAGCCTGGGGCAGCCACTCTTGAGGGGGGCACCGGCCACTGACTTGCTTTTCCAGTGCTGTGTCTTTACAGCAAGGCTCGCCTGAGCACCGGGCCAGTGCTCGTGGCAGTGCTGTGACAGCACACGCTGTACCGAGCACCACAGCTTTGGGATTCTGTTGCCACTCCAGTCCCTGGAGGCTGGTAAACTGGAGAGAGGCTTTTTGATGGGCAGTTCTAATTTGGCTGATTTCTGTCAGTCCCAGGAGTACAACCGACTAATTAGGTTAACCCTTTGTGTATTTTTCTACACAGACTTTAGCAATAGTGGGACAACAACATAAATTTAAGTCGTTATCTCCTATCCATTTGTCCCAAGGTATGACAAGAGGGTTTGTCCCAGCCAGAGCTTGAGTCCACCAGGAGACACCGGTGCTCTCCTCTGCTCTGTTGGCCACACAAGTTTTTGCTTTGCATTGGGGTTGGGTTTGTGCTATCTGACTGATATGTTTGCTGTACTTGGGCAGAGGGAGCAGGGGACAGACCGAGTGCTGATGCTCTGCCCCACGAGAGAAAAAAGGGGAAGACAAAAATGCAGAAAGTCTTCACTTAAACTTTGCATTGACCTCCAACACCAGGCACCATGGCAAGAGTGCCCTGTAATGCCGCATCCTGCCAGTGTCCAGGAACTTCCTTGTCCCAGAGGAGTATCTCACAGAGGATCACACTTGACTGATGGTTCTCCCTCTGCTGAGACACCCCTGGGGTCCTCACAATCCGTCTGCAACAAATGGCACTTGGTCATTTCCATGAAGCAGCGTTTTCTTGTTTATTTTTCAGCGTGGTGCAAGAGTGCTGTGCAGGGGTTAGAGGGTGAGAGAAGAAGAGAGGGAAACCAGACCATAGCCCTGTGCCAATTATACATACAAATCAGTTCCAGGACACGGCTGGGGATGGGGTTGTGTCAGTGCTGTCTGAAAGGCCTGCAAAGCCTTGTCACGCAGTGTTTCAGCAGGAGATGGAAGGACCACAGAATGGCTGAGATTGGCAAGGACCTCTGGAGATCATCTCATCAACGTTCCTCCTCAAAGCAGTGTCAGCCACAACTGGTTGCTCAGGACCATTGCTCAGAACCATGCCCAGTCTGTTTTTGAGTATCTCTAAGGATGGAGACCCCACAGCCTCTCTGGGCAACCTGCTCCAGAGCTCAACCTTAAAGAGTAAAAAAAAAAAAAGGAAAAAACACAGCTCTTTTCTTATGCATAAGTAGAATTTCCTTGTACTTCAGTTTGTGTCCACAATGTTATGCTTTGTTCATTCTTGCATAAAGGGTGATGTTCCCTCCTCCCCCTCCTGGCCTATTCTTCCCGAGGAGCCTGTACTTGTCTTCTGCAGCTCTTCCGTTAGGTGAGCTGTGCCACCACATCTCTGTGAATTCAACGAAACTGCAGCCTTGTTACTTTATGTGGATCTCTTAATTTCTCCTTTTGGTTTGCCATGTCGTTGTAGTCACTAGCATACATTCACCTCAGAGGGGCACACACTTGTGCTCTTTTTCCCAGAAAATTGTGAGAAATTGCATTATTTTGCCTTAGAATCATGGAATGGTTTGGGTTGCAATGGATGTTAAAAACCATCTAGTTCCAACCCCCCTGCCACAGGCAGAAACACCTCCCACCAGCCCAGGCTGCCCAAAGCCCCATCCAGCCTGGCCTTGAACACTTCCAGGGATGGGGCATCCACAGCTTCTCTGGGCAGCCTGTTCTGGTGCCTCACCACCCTCTGAATGAAGAATTTCTTCCTTATACCTAACCTTAACCTACCCTATTAGTTTAAACCCATTACCCCGTGTCCTATCACTACACCCCCCTGACAACGAGTCTCTCCCCATGTGAGAGTGTCAAGTGTCTTCTTGACACTTCCTTGTTTATGTGCCTACGCTAGAGGTAGACCTCTGTTTTATTTTATTTTTTTCTAAGATCTTTTTCCACACCACCCTGCGCCCTGTCCTTGCCAACCCAGTCTATCACTTCCTCATTTGTCTGTATTAGTCATCATCTCCCTTTTCCATTATTTCTAGCTTAAAGCTCTCCTCACCAGGCTGACCAGATGCTTGCTACCATACATCTCATCAGATTGATCCCATCTCTTCCTTGAACCTCAAAGAGTGTCTCCATGGTCATAAAAGCCAAAAACCTGTTATTTACACCAGCTGTTCACCCGCAGGATCCATTCAGTCCTCCACAAGTCCCTCTCACAAGCAGGATCAGTGAAGACAATGCCTGGCCCACCATACCATGCCCTTGACCATTGCCTCCAAAGCCATGTGGTCAAGCTTCATATGCTCTGGGAGTCTTCTGGCCATATCACTTGGGGCAACAGCCCAAGGGCTGGACAAGCATCAGCATCTCTCCACAGCATCCCTGATCTGAGCCCCAGGTAGGCAGGAAACCTCTCTAGATTATAGAGCTTGACAGATGGGGGCCTCTGTCACTCTCAGAAGGGAGTCTCCGTTCCTAACCCTCACTGCTTCCTCCTGGTGCTCCTACAGGGTTCAAGCAGCTCAGAGCGCTGTTGGTCAGAGCCCCCAGCCCACCTCTCTTACCAGGGCTGAATCTGTCCCGTCGCTGCAGATCTGCAGGTGAAGCAGGAGCGCTCCTCTTGTTGCCAGAAGTCACAGTCTTCCAGCCTTCCAGCCTCCTTATGGGAGTCTTTATTTCTCAACCTAATAAGCACAGAGTCTGCTTGCCCCTACTGCGGTGCAGTTCGGGGTTCACATTCTTCTATCTGCTGTCAGATGTGACTCAGAATATGCAGTCAACCTTTTTTCCATCACCACAGATGCTGCACAGTCGGCTGACCTCTTCATCGAGATCCCTCACTTGGTGGTACAAATCCTCAGCCAGTGCACACCTCCTGAAGGCAGGAGACCATTCCCCTGCCCCAGCGAAAGGTCCCAGGCACTTCCTGCAGAGTTGCATCCTCTCTGTGTCTGGGTTGAGGCCGCTAATGTACCAGCAATGGCTCCAGCCAGTGCTGGGGACCATGCCCCAGCGACCATCACCCCCATTGCACAAATACAGCGGCTTCTGAGCACCTTCTGTGCAAACTGCTGTCTCTGATGGTTGCATCTCCATGAAAGTACACTCCAAATAGAGAACATAAAGCTGAGGCCCAGGCATGTTTCCCTGGCTGTTGGGCAAAGGTTTGGGGAGTGGGGAGAGGACATCTCTTTTTAATCACCTGGTTTCTTCGCCTGTCAAGAAGCTGCTTCATCCTCTTTCACTGAATCAAATCTAGGCTGAGTCCTAGCAGCCTGGCCACAAAGACCATCTTGCTCAAGTGAAGAGAAGCAATCTGCACTGGGAAGTGTGAGGCAGAGTCTGAACAGGACTGATAGATAATGATCCTGAAACTCGATTAACTTAGGTCTTTCTGTGTGTGCATCTGTCTCCCCCCCGTTCAGACTGCCTTTCTCTGTGTAACAGCTGCCAAGCAGGTGAAGGGCACGAATAAGGACGTGGGGCCCAGTGTGTATTAAAAGATTCTTCAGTAAAAGCACACATTTAAGATTTTTCAAGAAGTTTCTCTGCTGACTGCAATATTTTACTCTCTTAGTTTCTGTTTCTAAGTTTGGAACTACCCAGTTCCCAGTGTTTCCGGGGACGAGGCTCTCCCCGTGAGCCACCAGGCTGCAGCAGAGCAGTGGACGCAGAGCAGAAGTCTCAGTCCGTGTCGTGGGGCTGTTTCATTGCTGTCCTTGGGACTAAAGATGGATGGGCAGACTCATGCTTGTGCCCAGCATTCCCCATTGTGCAAAAGTTACATAAATTTGCAAATAACCCTCAGTAGGGCAAATAACCCTCATCAAGGCAGATTTGCATTGCCTTGTCAGAGATCTGAGTAGAACTAGGATACCATTCGGAAAATGAAATGAGTTTCAAAGAATCATAGAATTGTGGAATCACTGAGGTTAGAAAAGACCTTCAAGATTATCAAGTCCAACCACCAACCTGACCTTCTGAGTCATTATGGAGCAAACTACCTAAGCCATGAGCAGCCAGTTTCTACAGGACTATAGTGTCCTGATATTGCTTAGCTCCTGTTTACTATAAAGTGATATTTAGGGATAAGCCTGCAGTTGGAGGTAAAAGTATGTGACCTGTGACATGGGGATGAAAATCTGCCTCGAGGCTACCCCAGTTAACCTTCCAGTGAAACTGCCTCTTGCATTCAACTCCTGCATCCAGATCATTCATTAAAATGTTGAATGGGACTGGTCCTAGAAATGAGCCCTGGGGAGCACCACCAGTGAGCAGTCACCAGCCAAATGTAGCCCCATTTACTAAAACCCTTTGAGTTCTACCATTGAGCCAGTTCATCACCCAGTATAGTGTGAACCTGGTTACCTCACAATTAGACAATTCGTCCAGAAAGATGCCATGAGGGACAGTATCAAAGGCCTTACTGACATCCAGGAAGATTACATCCACATCCTTCCCTTCAACCACCAAGAGGGTGACCTTATCATAGAAAGAGATCAAATTACTAAGGCGAGTCTTTCCCTTGATGAACTCATGTTGACTATGCCTGATAAGAGCTTTGTTCTTGAAATGCCTTTCAATCTGCCCCAGCACAATCTTCTCCAAGATTGGTGAGTATGCAATGGCTACTTCTGCTTTCCTTTCAGCCAGGATTTTGTTACCTGATGTCTTTAAAACATACTCATGGAAGGTGATGTACATTGGATGGTTTCAGCTTTTCTGATTTGTTAGCTTCTGATTTGGTAGCTTTAGCGGAGACAAGGCATAGAGGGGAGGGATGTTCCTCAAACACAGCACAAGCTGGAAAAAACACATCTCTGTTGATTCAGAGATTCCTTATTTTCAGCTCTTTATCGGTCCTTAAGTGCTCTTCACAAATCTGTCTGTTGTGCCCACCCTCCTGTGCTGGAAATCCTCTCCCCATAAAGATGGGAAGATGACCACATAAAACTCTGCAAAAAGCATAACAAAAAATACAGTGCAAAAGTCTTACTTCCCCATTTTTTACTTTCACCATCTTCTGATTGTTGTCCCTAAAACAGCCAACATTCCACTGTTTATGTGAAACTTCACTGCCAGGAACTAGGCATTAGTTTTGCAATACTGACCTTTCTTACAAAACATCCTGTCCTTCCTGGTCTAGTCTTGAAGTTACCTCCAAAAATGCTCTCTCAGATATCTCAATGCTTTTGGCAGAGTGGAGACTGGAGAAGCAGCCATGAATAGGAGAACCTTCACCAAGAGATCAAAGCCACCATGTTCCTCCTAAGAAGGAAAATCCATGCCATTGGCAGCCTGCTTATCTGCGAGGAGTGTATTTTGATGACTTACTGCAGCAGTCTGAGAACTTCCAGCTGATGCAATAGAGAATATTTACACAATTTCAGGCTGGCAATGCAGAGGGAATGTGCTGTGGAGGGGGCTGCTGTATTGCAAAATATGCAGATGGAGAAAGGAGCTAGTCATCGAGAGGGTGGGGACTTTGCAGGAGCGAGTTCTTCTGGTGAGCTTCTTCTGTGAGATAAGCGTTGCTCTGAGAAGGCTGCTGAGCATATGGTGGAACATGGGATCTAGTGACTCAGCCTGAACTTTTCCTACATCAAAATAGAAATTTCATTTTCTTTGCACAAAAATACTGTCTTCCAGTACATGTGGATGGGGAGACATCTGGAGAAAAAAGCAGGTGAGTCCCTTTATACAAGTGGGTTCTGCTCCCACCTTCCCTGTACAGGAATTCTTGTCGTTGCTCTGGTATGGTCTGACTCTAAGAAAAAGTTTGGAGGAGAGATGAGTCTACATTTCCATACCCGTGTTTTAGTGCAGGTCTCTTGGGGTCACCATGGCAAATGGGAAGCCTGGTTTGCATTTAGCAAGCCTGCGATGGATGTTTTCAGAGCTGTCAATGACTGTTTTCCCTTCACTGAAGAAATGGGAGCTTTGTGTGTCAAAGTGAGGTAGCACTTTACCTTACCAGGGTTTGCTTGGTTGTCTGGTGAATAGTGGTTTGGGTGTAGGAAAGTCTTGGAGGGTTTGACACTTTCTTTGGTGGTTTATCTTCTGGAAATGTTTGCCTTGGACAGTCAGCCATCTGCCTGTAAAAAGTCTCACTTTGTCCCACAAGCCACTGACAGTGCAAACAATTACATTTCTCACTGTTAGGGCAGTAAGGTCTGGGACAGGCTTCTGGAAATCCTGCAGACAAAGGAAGATAAGATTGATCCTGTTAAACCCAGGAAAGGGATTATTCAGTGAGTCTGATAGCAAAGAGTGAGATCTGAGAGGTGTCCTAATGTAGGGACAGTAATATTAGTAACTGCTAAGACAGAAGGATAGAAGATGTGTGAAATCCCTGTCTGATTTGAACCTGACAGTTAATAGTTTTGTTTGTCTAAATCTGTAGCTGGGAGACAACTAGATGATACAAGACTCTTCTAGGGTAGAGAGATTTTTTCTTAATGTACTGTGAAGTTCAGGAGGCACAAATTCAATGCACTGAAGAAATATGTAACTTGGAGTTTCCTTATCTTGTGCATAACTGTGAAAAGGAGGCATTCTGACAGTGAAAAGGAGGAAGACAGGCAAAATTTTCACCCAGTCTTATGTATATTGGCTCTACCAGCGGAAAAAAAGTGGGGGTGGTGTAATGAGGAAGTGAACATGTGATGAAGCGAGAATTAGGTCTTGGTCCAAAATCCATGGAATGCTGTTGCAAATCTAAGAGCTTGGGTGACCCACAGCAGCACTGCAAGGATCCTGCAGCAAAAACCCAGAATCTTTGCCAGTGGCCTTCACACAGTCTTGGGAGGACTTGGAGTGACTTGGCTCAGCAGCCTCAGGCGTGTTTCTCTACTGCTCTGAATCTCGTGAAGGCATTAGCATCTGTGTAAATGATTATTCTATTAGAATGGGGATTTCCAGGGGAGGTTTAGGTTGGATATTAGGAAAAACTTCTTTACCGAAAGGGTTGTTAGGCATTGGGATGGGCTGCCCAGAGAAGTGGTTGAGTCACCATCCCTGGAGGTCTTTAAGAGATGTTTAGATGTAGAGCTTAGTGATACGGTTTAGTGGAGGATTTGTTAGTGTTAGGTCAGAGGTTGGACTAGGTGATCTTGGAGGTCTCTTCCAACTTAAATGATTCTGTGATTCTGTAATGAACATGAGGCTTTCCTCCATGTCTCTGCTGGAAAAGACCCTGCAATGTGCAATCAGAGCTCTTCTGTTCAGGGGTGAAATTTAGGAAAAAAATAAACTTTTTTTTCCACTGGCTTCCACAGTGTGGGGCATCCCAGACCAAGCATTCATCTCTTTCAGGAGGGGAGATCAAAATGCCCGGCAAAGTGAGAACTCTGGTGGTCACTGTGTGAGCACATGCTGAGTGGAGATCTTGCAGTGCCCCATAGTGGCAGGCTGGCACAAGCAATGCCATTAGGGTGATGTGTGATGTCTGTCCCTTTGTCTGCCTGTGTCCATCTTTCTAAGTACAGGTGAGGGGCCTGAGAGGGGCCGCTTATGTTGACCACACAGTCCGACCTACATGGACATGGAGCATGGCAGTGAATGGAGCACAGAACAGTTTTCAGGTGGCTGGGCCTAGGCCTAGGCCTGCCTTGTCCCGGACAGGAGTATTTAAAAAAAAAAAAAAAAAAAAAAGCTCTGCAGATGGGTGCTTGCTTGATTTGTGTCAAATCAGTGGGGTGCAGCAAGCTCTGCACAGTCCCTCTGCCCTGAAGGGGCCCTGTCTCTGTCATTCTGAGGCCTGGCCATAGCCGGCCCTGCCCCTCTTTGGGGTCTGTCAGCTCCAGAAGGTTCCAGACCCCTGCACACCCCCAGTCTCCTACTGGGCCCTGTGCCTTCCCTCGCTGCCTGTTACACAGGATCTCCTTGCCTCCAGCCAGCCCCACTCCTCTGGTGATGCTCTTGTAGAAGTGTAACCCACAAACAAGTCAGGCACTGTGTGTTGTGGTGGCCTTTCTGTACCAGCCAATTCTGCTCTGAGACCTTCAGACCAGTCCTCTCCCCTCGTTGGCACTGGGACCAGTTCTGCCTGTACAGACCCATCCCTGCACCTCCCCTACATTTCCACCAGTTTTCCCCATCCCTTAGGGGAGCAGCTCAAGGTATCTCTCTCCCTTTCCCTGGGCTGAGGGGGAAACGCATGTCCGCTGCTTCATCTCATCTGACAGTTGTGTTTCTAGCCCAGGAGAAAATGATAATGTTGAAAAAGTGATCCAAAAATAAGCTTACAATGTGCGTTAACAATGATTTTTCCAGACCTTGTATTCAGAGTTTGGTTCGGTTGTGAGGCCAGGCTCTGAGGCAGAAAAATTGATTGATTAATTACCTCTTTTTATTCTTGTATGGCTTCAAGCCTGAATACTTAATGCCTTCTTTTAAAGGTGTTTAGATTTTAGGGAAGCAAAGAGACATCTGGAGGGGTTTTCAGAATCATCAGTGCATCTTTTCATCTCCTGGTTCTTAAATATATTTAAAAATCTGCTTCTCAATATCAACTCAGTTACAGATGAAAACGTTTATTTAATAATTCAGTGTCATTATTAAAATTTAAAAAAAAAAAAAAGAATCCAAATAATACAAGTCATACCATGAACTGATGATGGCTGTTTTGGCTGATGATGGCCTTTGATTCATTATAGATATTTATCTGGGTACAAATGACAAAGACTAAATATGTATTGTATAGAGAATATAATCCCAACATGTGATGGTTTCTTTGACTTAAATTTAGGATTGCAACTGGAGCAGCTGTTATTTGACTTGCATCTCCAAAGAAACGTCTCTCAGCACCTGCTGATGTGCTGAGGTGACTTTGTGCTTCTAAGGTTGTCTGGATTCATCCAGTCATGTTTTCTTTGTGAACTCTTGGGAAAAAGAATCATTTTCAGGTCATACCTGCCAAGGCGCAGTGACAGCAGGAAACTGGCACCTGCATGGTCAGGCAGTAATGCTCCTAATGATAAGAAGCGTTGGATTGCTGGTGCCTCCTAGCACTCCAGTTTTGATTGATATGCAAGTGTATCTCCCTTCTCTTGAGGAATATGGGAATAATAGTAAAAAATATAGAAAGAACAGTAAAGAGGCTGCTCCAGGCCTTGTGGCCAGTAGGTAATGGAGCAGAACTGGTCCTTTGGAGTGAGTTTGATCTCAATCTTAGTATTTGTGGAGACAATTTGTGTACTGGAACTGGTTTTATTGCCAGGTGATAAAAATTCATTCCTGTGCAAACTGATAAATGTCTAACAACAAACCTAGGTGGCTGTGGAGCCCCTTCTGGCTCCCCAGGCCACCATGGGCTGCTCCTTGGTGCAGGTGGGTGCTACAGCATCCAGAGCTTCTCCAGAGACACCAGAGCACCTACCTGGCCACAGTCATGACACGGCTGCAGTGGCCCTTTTGACACCTCACACCGAGGCCAGTTCCTTATTCAACACTAAATAAGGATGCTCAGGGTCTCAGGGAAATGACCTGAAAATGAAGGTGTCAGGTACCGCAGCTCATGCTTTCTTTCCCGTGTTCTTCCCTGCCTAGCACAGGCAGAGCCGTGCCCTGGGGACCGAGCGGCTGTGCCAGCCATGAGCGAGCAGAGCCATGTCAACAGCCTGTTCCTCAACGAGGATGCAGCCAAGCGGCTCAGCGCCGAGGGACGGGTCCAGCGCTTCCGGCAGGCGGTGCAGAAGCGGGCAGCGCGGGCCAAGAAACGGATGCACAGCATCACCGCCGAGAGCGCCAAGAGCTTCTTCAGGAGAAACGCCTTTGTCCTCTTCACCATTGCTGCAGTCTTACTAGGTATGGAGCTGGTGGTGGGCTTATGTGCGTGTGGTGGGCACCAAATGTAAATGTGGGGAAAAGTCCGTTTATCCCGCAAAGGTTTTATTTTATCATAATAATTTGGCTTGGGAAGTGAAGCTGAAGAGCCCTTCTGTATATAGCTGCATTCGCAGCAAGCCTCTGAGCAAACCTGGGTGATTTCTTTGTGAGGAGTAGTAGAGCTATATCAGCAAACCATTTCTGTTGTGGACTCTCCCTAAGCTCCAGCCAGAAGCAAAGACTCCCTCACACTCTCCCTCTGGAAGGGCTGTTGTCCTGCACGCAACAGCACTTCTGATTCAGACAGCATTTTGACTGCTGCTAGTCGGCCAGCCTCAAGCTGAACTCTACATGCAGCAGGCTTGTCAGAGGTCTCCTGAAACCATTTATCTGTGCTGTTTTAGTAAGCCAAAAAGCACCCCACAACTTTAGTTCCATAGTACCAAAAGGGGGAACTGATGCAGACAACTGGTCTGTGATACTGTGCATACTAAAGCTGCCAAGCAGAGAGTGGATTGTCCCTAATTTTCAATCCAGGCTGGTTGAACTCAGCTCTAATAGGTGGCTGGACAAGGTCTCTGGGCTAACTTAGGTGGGCAGTAACATCTCTTCTGTGGTAATGAGCTTCCTGGGAACAAACTCCAGAAGAGCAGCAGACGGTGCAGCAGGGAGTGGTGCACCTGTGGTTCAGCACAAGGCTCCTATGCATATAGATATGTCAAAGGGAGAGAAAGCATACGGTAAAAATTGGAACATAACCTTTTAGAAAAGAAAGAGCATTGGCTCCTTTGCAGAGGGGAGAAGTTGAAAGGAGAAGAGGAAAAGGAAAGCCATGTTGTAGGAGTGACTGAGGGACGGACCACTGGATCACGCTGTTCCATTTCCATTCTCATTCCTTGTTGATTCACAGGGATCATCCTGGCATTTTCCCTTCGGCCCTACCAGCTGACCTATCGCCAGATCAAGTATTTCTCCTTCCCAGGAGAGCTGCTGATGCGTATGCTCCAGATGCTGGTTCTTCCTCTCATTGTCTCTAGCTTGATTACAGGTGAGAAGAGCTTTCTGGTGCTTTCAGCCAAGATTATGCTAGTTGTCAGAGTACCCCTTTGTGCCCCAACTGCGGGTGTTGGGATAAGGTGGGCTAATAGTGACAAGCCTAAACCTACAGCTTTAGTGACCGTGGTTTACCCTTATACCCCTGCTGACTCAGTAGTGGCAAAGAGAAGCAGAAGGCTGGGAAAGGCACAATGTGGTGTTTCCAATGCCCAACTCTTGAGAACTAACAAGGGTTTCCCTGCTCTAGGTATCCTTGCTTGAGCAGGGAGGTTGGACAAGATGACCAACAGAGGTCCCTTCCAACCTTAACCACTCAGTGATTCTGTGATTTCATTCCACATAACCTCAAACAACAAAGTGTGTTGCCCAAGTCTGATTCAGGCTTCCAGTAGCCTAGGAGGGGTTAATTTGTGTCAGTCCAAAAGAACTGGAGTTGATCACCAGCTGGAGAGCCTGTTTCATCCAGGTCCTCATAGAAGATTCCCCAGCCAGCAAGCTTTCAGACAGTGAAAAGGGCTGAAATACATCCCACCCCGTGAAACATCCCACCATTATGAACTTAAAGATCCAATGTACTGGGGCTGGACATTATTTCCTTTCTGAGAGCTTTAGGAGGAAGTTTTGTAATAAGATAATATAAGATTAATAGATAATAGACGTTCTCACCTTGTCTGACTGTTTGACTACGCAGGAATGGCCTCGCTGGATGGCAGAGCCTCAGGGAAGATGGGAATGCGGGCTGTGGTCTATTACATGGTGACCACAATCATAGCAGTCTTCATTGGCATCCTCATGGTGATCATCATCCACCCAGGGAAAGGATCCAAGGACAAGCTTCACCGAGAAGGCAGAATCGAGCAAGTGCAGACCACAGATGCCTTCATGGACTTGGTGAGGTAGGTGAACAAGCTGGTCTCATGTGAGTCCATATCAACGAGAGCACATTCCTCCGCTGAATGTCCTTTTGAAATGTCACAGCTTTTGGCATACACTGTCAGGGAAAGAGGTCTTTGGCTGAATCTTGCCCAGCCTGCTACTTTTAGCTTAGGCAGGACAGGCTTACCACCTTCCTGCAGAGCTACAGCCTTCGTACCATGCTTGAGTTTACACTTGAGCAAATCAGGCCCATTCTGCTAACCAGCTGTTTTGCATCAGGTGGTGCTGGTTTATTAATGATCCCAGCAAAAAAGGTACTCAGACCCTGTAAAATAAAAATTTTAAATGCTATTTATTACAGCTAACACCATAAAGAAAGAGAGGAGAGGATAGTATAGATAATTTTATATCCTTTCAGATGTTGGGAACCCCAAGGTGTGCAGCATCTGTGATCAGGGTCTGCAAGAAACGAAAACTATCAACGTGTTGTGTTGTCAAGATTAATATGGAGTTTTTAACTCAAAGGCCAACAAGCAAAGAAATGGGATTTAGACCTGAAAAATTAATAAGAATCCAGTCTCATGTCATTTCTCCACTGATATTACTGAGGTGTCATATATCTCACATTGTTTCATTTCCTGCTCATTTTACATAAGAGTCTCTCCTGTCTGGGAAGAAAGAAAAGAACACCTCACAAAATACTGATTGTGCAAAATAATCTGAAAGGACCAGCAAACAGTGGGACTGAAAAATATTATGTAAGGGAAATGCTGGGAGCAAGATTAGCAATGACTGCATGCACTTTAGAAATTGACCTATCAAAGGCTACTCCAAATATCCATCTTTAACTGAACCAAGGAAATCAAGGAAGTGATTCCCCGCACACTGTCCGTCCCTCTCTTGCCATGACCTTCCACTGTGAATTGTGGTATGAAGCTATGTTTCTGAGGTACAGGATAACAGAGAGCTCAGATGACAGATATAGAGATGAGGCTGAGAGTAAGACAGTACTGTAAAAATTGTAATATGGTATTGTTTCAAGATTCAGTAAGGTCTGATGATGCTTTTACAACAGACCCATGTCCCAGTGCTGTATGTGTGTAGTCTCTTTACACATACCTAAAACACAACCTTCTGAAGTCTGAAAAAAAGTGTGGGAATGTTACTGGCAGCTGGGTGTTCCTGCTCTGTGGGAAATTCCAAAGTTGTATTTTTTAAGTGTTGTTTTGCAATGGAATGAAAAGTCCCAACTTCAGAATTTCCTACAGAAAAACAAAACAGAAATTCTCATCCTAAACGTCTGGGAAAGTCAGTCTATTCTTACCATTTTCTAAGCTTAACTCTGAGATGCTCAGCCTCTCCCTTTTTGCTTGTCAGGATATTAAGAAGTAGAGACCAGAGACATGGTCCCACATGACATCCTGATCTCCAAATTGGACAGAGATGGATTCAAAAGGTGGATCATTCAGAGGATAAGGAATTGGCTTGAAGGTCACACCCAGAGAGTGGGGTCAATGGCTCTATGTCCAAGTGGAGGCCGGTGACGAGTGGTGTCCCTCAGGGGTCTCTTCTGGGACCATTCTATGAAGCCCATGTTTGCTTGCTAGTCAAACAGGACAATTAACTCTTTCCTTGTTTTATCTACTGCAGGAATATGTTCCCGCCCAACCTGGTAGAAGCCTGCTTCAAACAGGTATGAAATCCCATCTGACCTATCACCTTCCTTGGTGCCCTGTTCAGTAGGCAATGGTCCAGCCTACTTCTCTGAGGGATGAGAACAGAGTTTGCTTTTTTACTGCTTTTATGCTTCTCTAACTCCAACTGCTCAAGGAGGGGCATTGCAGTCATTAGCCTGTATTATAGCATCCCTCATGCAAGTTTTTCAGGCTGTCTGTACATGGGGGGCGTCAAACCCTGGAGTAGACAGAGCAGAGCAACTCTGGCTTCCTGCCTCCATCTCATTCCACACTCAAAGTTAGGAAGAATTTGTGTAACCTCAGTTAGCAGGTTTGGATTGGAAGTAAAGTGGGAACAGATTCTCCAAGGATTTGTCTCTTCCATAGTGCTAGTGCCCTTGGAAGCAGTATAAAGGGTTCCAGAAGTATAAAGAGGAGCCAGAATATCTGGGCCCCAGAGCTGGGGGTTCCCTAGCTGTGCTCCAAGATAGACACCTTCGCCTGATGGTAAGTAACAGGTTGCTGCAGTCATGGTGTTTGGTATTAGAGGGAAGAGCAATTTTAGAAGTATTTGTCCAACAAGTAATCTTGTTTTTTGCTAAACTTGATAAACTGTGATTGAACGCAGCTTAAAAAAAATTATGTCTAGGAACAAGGAGTGTGAAGAGTCCTACAGAGAGGGAGACCATATCCTGGAAAGCAGGGTCTCTGAAAAGGGTGTGGGGATATTGCGGAGAACATGTCAGTGACCGTGAACCTTTATTCTATGGTTAAATGGTCCTATGTGAGCCTAGGATTTCCAAACAGAGAAGGAAGTAGTTCATTTTATATTAGTATCTCTAATTGCAAAGAGAAATGCTGAACACAGATAAACTCTCTCCCTTTTAAAGTTCCTAAACATTAGAAGGATACAGAGAAGAACTACAGTGCAGAGAAAAACTGGTCAAATAATGTATGACCAAAACTGGTCATAAGTGAGCAACTTCAGGGGCTCAGTCTGTTTAGTCCATCAAATAAAGAAAGAGTCTTTGTCTTGCAAGAGTATAAATGCATCCAAAGGAGAGAACAATCATATCAAAGGGATCAAGGGATCTCATGCCCAAGGTAGAGGCATGAGATTAGAAGTAATAATGACTGTAAAATGAGAGCAACAGTTCAAATGGAAAATTCGATGCAGATTTTAACAGTGAAACAAACAATCCAGGGCAGTACAGAATTCGGCCTTTCAGTATTTTTAAACTGGGATTTACAAAAAGGATGCTTTAGCAATATACAACCATACCTGAGTCAGTAAATGGTATATAGGTGAAGTCCTGTAGATGTTCCAATGCTCTCTTTTGACCTTAAGCTCTATGAACATTTCAATGAAAGCACTAAGCCAGGGAGACTGAGAACACACAAGGCAAGTTTCCCACAGAGGTCAGTAAGAACTTGCCATACTCTCCTTTCTTTAGGAAGCAATGCAATAGTCTAGCATGTTGTCCTAAGCTTCTGAACAAGGGCCTGTGAGTGCATCTGATAATCTGTGTCATTTCAGTACAAGACGCAGTACAGCACCAGGGTCTTCACCAGAACCGTTCTCCACAGCAGCAATGTCACAGCAGGTGTGACAACCACTCCACTCCCTGTGCCTGAGAACTTCACTGGCCTCCTGGAGAACGTCACTCATGCCCTGGGGACCATCTCCGAGGTGCTGACCTTTGAAGAAGTCATTCCCATCCCAGGCTCAGCCAATGGGGTGAACGCGCTGGGGCTGGTAGTGTTCTCCATGTGCTTCGGTTTGGTGATCGGCAGCATGAAGCAGAAGGGACGGGCCCTGCGGGAGTTCTTTAACTGCCTCAACGAAGCCATCATGAGGCTGGTGGCCATTATCATCTGGTGAGGAACACGGCCGGTTGGAGCAGGAGGTCTGCAGGTGCAGTTTCCGCTGACCTGATGAGAAATGGGGTAGCATTAAGGATGACATGCACAGGAAAAGCAGATGGGCACAGCTCTCCTTTGGCTCCATCAGGCTGGAGGGAAAAGTCTGGATGGGATATTTGTTCACATTTCATTTCCTGTTTTTTTGTTTTTACCTTAGAAATATCAGGTACACCAGGACTTGCTTTCCTTGAGGCTGCTGGAAACATCCTTGGAAGACCAGAGAGCTGAAGTGGAAGATCTCTTAGCCTTACCAACAGGGGTAGGGTGTGAGGCTTTCCCACAGAAAGCTTTCCTTCCAGCTATGTTTCAGGAGTCTGACTTAGCCATGAGTCACAATAACCTACTGCCAGTTTCCTGCCACTCAGGGTGACACCTGTATGCATTAGCTGTGAAAGTGGACCTGGGTTGGCAAGATCATCTCAAAATTACTGCCTTTCAGTTTGAGGTCTCCCAGGCCCCAGCTCCTCTAAAGCTCAGCTGCTCGGTGCTTCCTGTGTAAGGCTGACTGTACTACATGGTCCAGATAAGCAAGGCATTGCTGCAATGTGTCCTCTTAGAAAACTGTATCTTAACAAATTTTCTTATTTGAAGCTCTTTACCTATCTAAAACTCAAGCTCTGAATAGGAGCTTGTGGTAGGTACCATGAGACAGGAGAGATAAGGGGCTTGCAGAATACAAGGAAATACCTGAAAGGGGATGATCTGTCAGCCCCACATCCTCTCCCCTGTTTTTATCACTCCTGCTTTCTTTCCCTGATTTTCTAGTCACAGTCTTATATTGCAGAGAAACATCCTGGGCACAGGGGGACAGGTCTTACACAGGAAGAAATAAAGGGGAACCCTGAGCTCACAGCAGAGAAATTATCTGCCAGGGGAACTCCATCCCCTCTGGGATCTTTTTCTCCATGGACAAGCCAGAATCTGGGGCCTGGCTTTCTTAAGGGGAGATAAGAGTTGCCTAAGGGCAAGGAAGGGAGAGCACAGTGGAACAAGTGGACCTGCACGCTACTCCCAGAGACAATTACAAACTGCCTTCAACTGCCTCTTCCAGCAAAGAAAGGCAGGGTGTTGATGGATAAGACATTGGTTACACTTAGGAAACTGCCTGTGCACATGCACAGTAATGTTTGAAGACATCTCCTGACTTAACAAAATCCTGCTGGTATAGGAGGCAGGAGTGTCCCCTGAGGCTCAGCACTCCTTCCTGAAGCCACAGTCTGCAGAGCATCTCCCAGGAGCTTCTTTTTCCTGGGGAGATCTGGTCAGTACCTGCAGCCAAGAGTGTCTTCTACAGAAAAGGTCAGAGGAAATGAAATATTTGTGAAATCCTTTCCTGAAACTTTTCCAAACCTCCTACACTAAGTTGGAGTTTGGCATGTGGACCTCTGAGCCTTGTGCATGAATTGCATGTGAGCTCCTGAGCTGTAGAGGCCAAGTCCTGAGAGGTGTGGCCACGGAGCTGTGATTTTCTTTAGTCCAGTTATTTGTCCATGTTTAGTTTAGCGCCCATGATATTCTCCATGTGTGTGTCATGACTTCCTTCTTGTGCAGCCTCACTGCTGCTCATGAGATGCATTGTTATGGGGGGAAAAAACCTGTAAGAAATGGAAAGGATAGCAGTGTAGCTGTGGCGTTTTACCTTGCTGGGCAGCTGAACTCCACCGAAACCGCTGTCTCATTCCCCCTCCTCAGAAGAAGAGGGGGAGAAGAAAGTATGCTGCAAAGAAAAAGAAAGTCTCATGGGTTAAGATAAGGATGATTTAATTAAAGGGAAAAGGAAGAGGGAAAAAAAAAAAGAAAAGACTGTGCATAAGAGAGGGGAAAAAAAAATATTCTCTACTTCCCATCAATGAGCAATGTTCAGCCACATCCTGGGAAGCAGGGCCTCAATATGCGTAGTGGTTGTTTGGGAGGGCAGACGTCTTCGTAACAAGAGCCCCCCCTTTCCTTCCCCTTTCCTAGCGGTTGTGGTGGAGTTTAGCTTCCCAGCAAGGTAAAACCACCACCGCACCTCAAAAAGAGGTTTCGTATAAGCCACGGCTGCCTTCACAGATGTTGGTATGCCCAGTCCAAGCTATACTAGCTATGGATTCTCTGTATGTTCCTATTCCCTACACGTGAACCTCTAAAGATAACAAGGCTGATATCCCAGAGCATGCAGGACTATATTGCTTCTGCTCCCTCCTTCCCTTTTACTTCTGTAACTTTCTGTGCCTCTCAGTAAAAAGGACACCCTCAGCCTAGGCTCTGTTAGGAAACAAAGGGACTGTGCAGACTCCTCTGTACAACCTCCACTAG
Source organism: Anser cygnoides (assembly GCF_040182565.1). Taxonomy (NCBI): domain Eukaryota; kingdom Metazoa; phylum Chordata; class Aves; order Anseriformes; family Anatidae; genus Anser; species Anser cygnoides. Next base: position 4,164,974 of record NC_089899.1, on the reverse strand, counting down.
CAGTGCTACAAGGAGTGTTGAGGAGACATGTAGGAACCTGGAAGGAGGAGGAAACCTTCACCAAGTGCTGTGTGCACACAGCAGTTCCCCAAGAGAGCATCGAGTGCTGTTTTTTGACTGCACAGCGAACAAGTCCGAGATCTTTTCACATTGCCAGAAAAGAAACCAGCAGTATCATCCACTAGCTAGCACGCTTCTGGTGTGCCAGCTTATTGAGGATATGTCCAGAAAGCATGCATTGAAGCAAGTATGACGTGTGGATGTCAGTTCTGAGAACTGTCCTTGTGTTTCTGCCACAGGTATGCCCCAGTTGGAATCATGTTTTTAATTGCTGGCAAAATCCTGGAGATGGATGACCTTGCAGTGATGGGAGGCCAGCTGGGGATGTACACGCTCACTGTCATCGTTGGACTCCTCATCCATGCCCTCTGCATCCTGCCGCTGCTCTACTTCATTGTCACCCACAGGAACCCCTGGGTATTCATTGCAGGGCTTCTGCAGGCCCTCATCACAGCCCTGGGCACCTCCTCAAGGTACGATGGCTACATAGCCCTGGGGAGAAGTACGGTGTGGATATTCTGGGGCTGCTTCTCAGCACTTCCATTGCCCTCAGTGCAGGGCTGAGGTCTCACCATTTCTAGCACTACCAGCTTTTTGCACTGGTCCAGCCAACTCATTTGAGAGTGGAAGGATTCCCACTGCCCTGCTCAGGAGCCCTAGTTGTGTTGCCATCTCTCACCATCAGTGCGTGACCCACAGTCCTCCTCACCAAGCATGGTGGAGGCTCTTTTTGCAGCACTGAAATACTGAGCTCAGGAGAAAAATCAAACACCCCTGAATTCCAACATTATTCCCCATGCACATATCTCCACACACATGTACTTGCACACATTTGCACATTTCTCTTTTCCAGGCACACAGACTGTGTGCAGCTGGCATTAAACTCACGGGAAGCCATAAGGCATAAGGCATAAACACCCATGTTCGGTGACTCACACAACCAAGCAACAGATTGTAGGTAGCTGTTGTATTATTAAGTGCAGTGTTTCTTGACATATTCGTTTCCTGGCAAGCACAGCGTCTCTCCCACGTGCATTTTCACACCGAAACACACAGCATTTTTCTTGCTCGTATTCTCTTTCAGAAACAATTCTCTGCTTTTGCTGCAAGATATATTCTCATACATGAGTCATTCTTGTCTTATGCACTGAGTTGGGGAAGAGAAAGGACTCAAGTTTTTTAATAGCTGAAAGAGGAGTTTTGGTCTTGAGGCTCTGTCCTACGTACCCAGAATTCCCCAGAATCACCCTCTTTTGGTGTTGTACCAGCTTCACCAGCATCAGGGCCACACAGCCCCTGCCCAGCCCCTGAGGAAAGTCATGTCTGAACGTGCAACTGCAGCGTGCAGCATATCTGAGGAACCCTTGCTTAGACTGTTCTTTCTCCTAGCAGCATCTGGCCTCTGGCTCACATGGCAGGGTGAAAAAGCAGGTGGGTAAGGTCATAAACCAGGCAGAGGCTTAGTCCCTCTTCCACAGTCAGCATATACCCAATTCATGTTGTTCTGTAAATTCCTTTCAGCTCAGCGACTCTGCCCATCACCTTCAGGTGTTTGGAAGAAAACAATGGTGTGGATAGGCGCATCACGAGGTTTGTTCTGCCTGTGGGAGCTACAATTAACATGGATGGCACTGCTCTGTACGAGGCCCTTGCAGCCATCTTCATTGCACAAGTCAACAACTATGAACTTGACTTCGGGCAGATCATCACGATAAGGTGACTTTTGAAAGAGTTATGGGGCTACAGGAGGGACTCCGGTTTTGTTGGCTTATCTGAGGTGCTTTCAGGTTCCTCCTTTGCTCAGAAGATACAGTGAGATTTAAAATGTATGGAAAAGGGAGGTGAAACCTCCAGGTGTATAAGTAAATATGGTTTTGGATGCCACATCTTGGAAGCTCCCCTTGAGCCTTTATTGGATTTCCAAGTCTGGGCCATCCCTTAGACAGAGCTGCAGTATGCAGTCCGCTATGGATGGGTGCCTGGCAGGGGGAGCCTGGGTGCTGTGTCGATGTCCCACATGTCACCATCCTGCTCTGTGACCAGAGCAGAAGGGTTGCCCAGATGGTTTGTAAATAATATGTTGAGATACTTCCTGACACTTCTGCAAATGCAACTACCCGTTTTCTTCCCTCTGCTGATAGCTGTGCTTTCCTCTTCCCTCCAGCATCACCGCCACGGCAGCCAGCATTGGAGCCGCAGGTATTCCCCAGGCAGGACTGGTGACTATGGTCATAGTGTTGACATCAGTGGGGCTGCCTACGGAAGACATTACACTGATCATCGCCGTGGACTGGTTTCTGTGAGTTCTCTGCTCAGCAGCATGCATTTCTCTGTGCTCCCTGCCAATGCGTACCGAGTTCATCTGCATTCCCAGTGTCTCTGCTACAAGCAGACTCAGTAACCTGTATCATCAGGCTTGAAACACACCTGTATCCATGGGACCTTTGCACAGTAGCCCTCTGTTCATGCTAGAGTCTTCACCATATACTTCAGTGACCAAGTTCATGTACAGAACAGCTTGGTGACCAAGCAGAATGTCCTTTGTTTGGTTTATCTAACAAGATAATTATCAGAAACAATCTGCAGGCTGATAGGGACAGGTTGTGCCAGTAATATGCAAGTTCATGCTGCAAAGTGATGACAGTTCTGCCCTACCAAACAAGGCAGGTGGGATGAGACTGGCCTGTATAATATTGAGGGGCTTTAGAGGGGTTCAGCTAGCCAGCTACATTGCTCCTTTTCTGTTTTCTTCCCCTTTCAAACCTTGGGAGAAGTGATTTCACAGGAGTGTTCTTAGGAACTAGACTGAAGAATGCATTTGGACAATGCTCTCAGACACATGATCTGATTTTTAAATTTTTTTTGGGGTGGTCCTTTGGGATAGGTTTGCACCAGAATTTCTGAACTTGTTTAACAAATACAACTGAATTATAATGGATGTGGCAAGGCTCATCTAAATCTGCAGAAAGGCTTGAGCAGACCTTTGGAGAGGAATCCATCTATGTGGATCCACAATAACAATGTTTTTCCTCATTTTCCTCATTTCCTCATTTCCTCTGGGAGTATTGTGTTCAGTTCTGGGCTCCCCAGTACAAGAGGGACATAGAAGGGCTACTAAGATGATTAGAGGACTGGAGCACCTGTTGTACGAGGACAGGCTGAAAGAACTATGCCTGTTTAGCCTGGAAAAGAGAAGACTGAGGGGAGACCTCATTAATGTATATAACTATCTGAGGGGAGGGTGCAAGAGGATGGAGCTGGTCTCTTTTCAGTTGTGCCTAGAGACAAGACGAGAGGCAACAGGCACAAACTGAAGCACAAGAGGATCCAGATAAATATGAGGGGGCACTTCTTTACTGTGAGGATGACAGAGCACTGGGACAGGCTGCCCAGAGAGATTTTGGAGCCTCCTTCTCTGGAGATATTCAAAACCTGCCTGGATGCCATCCTGCGCAATGTGTTCTAGGCGATCCTGCTTGGCAAGGGTATTGGACGAGATGATCTTCAGAGGTCCCTTCCAACCTCGTCTATTCTGTGATTTTGTGATTCTGTGATTTTGTGGCAAGTCCAAAATTTTATACTGAGATATTGGGAATGCAACAGAACAGGAATGAATATGAAGCCTGTGCTCAGGCTAGCAATGAAGGAAGCTCTCTGGGAGTAATTTCTCTGTAAATATTGAAATGCCAATTATTAGAGTGACTTGAAAAGTAGAAAAAGTTTCATTGAAGAAAACTTCATGTTTCTTGAAATATTCTTCATCCCCTTAGCTGATACTAAGAAGCCGCATTTCATTTTTCTCTCTGATTTTTCAGAGACCGCCTTAGAACGACCACCAATGTCCTGGGGGATTCTCTGGGTGCTGGCATTGTGGAGCATCTCTCCCGGCACGAGCTGGATGCACAGGACTGCGAACTTGGTAATTCTGTGATAGAGGAGAAACAGCAGCCTTCCCACCTGGTCTGCCCACAGAACGACACCCTCTGGCACCCCAGGAGTGAGACAGCACTGTGAAATCAGGCAGCAGAGATCAAATTAATGCTGTAAAAAGCTAAGACTTGAAAAAGAAGTCTTGGAGGACAGAGTGGAGAACAGAGAAAGATCCACTTTCAAAGATCTACACTTTTCTCCTCCCTCTCCCACATGCAGTTTCCCTGATCCCATTTCTCCCCTATCTCTTTCCGACTGACATTAAAGAAGAGAAAATTAAACTGCAAAGAAACTTTTGTTCCACAAAAGCCTGATTTAGTCATTCTTATTGGGATCCAAGAGTTTGACCTGAGTAACTAAGACTCAGTGAATGAGCTGGACTAAGAGCTCCCTCATCTCTGAGCTTAAGTATGAGCATAGTTAAGTGACAAAGTGGGTTGGTGACACCACCACCTGTGGACTGGCACCAGAATATTGCCATGATGTCTCCTTCCTGCAGGAAACAGCTGCAGAGCAGCAAAGCCTTTATTTGGTCAGTGGCTTCCCCTGAGCATGTAAAGCTTTTAGCATTGGCCGTGTGGAGATCTCTGGAGAGCCCCAGCACTCCTGTTCAACTCTTCTCTGGCAAGTGTTTATGAAAAACCCAGTGTCCTCCTTGCTCACAGTCCTGGTGTTTGCACAGTAACACCACTAATGCTTCCTGAAGGCTTCTTGCTCCTCTGGCAACCTTTCTGGCTGTAGGTATTAATGTCGCCCAGCTCCTGAAGGAATGTGGCACCATAAAGCAGGGACAGGGCTTATTGTGCTGGCTGGTAGTACAAATAGAGGTCATACTGGCTTTTTAATAATGGCAGCAGCTAAAGGATCGTGAAAGCAGCAATTAAAGACCCCAAACTTATAAATGTAGTTTTCATCAGGATAAATTTCTCAGTTCCTACCAAATAGAGTTCGGTTTCTGTTTCACACATGGGCATAAGCCCACATGACATCTGGATCATCTCATAGGTCCAAGCGACAAGTAGGGACCTGCTTCATCCATGCTCTATCCCCCTTCCATGGAACAGAGGAACAGAGCCTGTATGTCTCACATCAGTAAACAGGACCAGCAGGACTTGCTCCATAATCTTCAGGTCATCTCCGTGAACATCCAGAAAATGAGTATCTAAGACCCATCTTTGAAGATGGAAAGGATCCACAGTTTGGGGGCTACTCTGTTGTAACTGTTCTACTTCTGAAAGTCCAGAAACAGCAGCAAACAGCCTCCCAGCACAGCTGAGCTATCTAAACTTGATTGAGGATATCAACCAGTCTGCTCATTACTCCAGACTCAGTATATCTCTTAAACCCTCTACCCTGGCTTCCCAGAATGATCCTTTCCATCCAAAACCCTAGCCATACACTGAGAGGCACCTCTAAGTGGACCACAGGACAGAAGACCCCAGAGGCATCTGCTCGAGGCAGCTTTTCCAACTACAGTCACACCTGCCCGTCTTTAGCTCCTCAGTGTAAGCAAAACTTCCTAGAACACATTTCTTGAGGTGCCCAAAGCCAGATCCTGAGGCTCTTTTTGGTCCTTCAGGACTGGCAGGGTTATATATTTGTGCTGCCATGTTCCACAGCCTGTAGGTAAACACAGTTTTCTATTTTTATGGGTTGGGATATAGCTGGGAATCTGAGATAAACAGTCAAATGCATCTCTTTCAGATAAAAACGGATAACACAGAAGAATTGTATTGTAGTCCTGCTTAGTAGTAGTTGGCCCCAGACCCCATGGCAGCAGGCTGTTTCCTGACCACTGGAGGCAGGTTACTTGTTCTGACAAGAGATCTATGCTAGCAGGGGCAAGCTGCTGTTGTACGGTTATGTATCTGATTGTTCTTCACAAATATTATTCCTATACCATCAGCTAAAACATTCTTAGATGTATAGATTTCGACCTCCTGCGTGCTTTAGCTGGTGCAGTGCACCCTTCCTCTTCTGAGACTGTCATCAGTAAAAGCAACTGAGAGCAACTGTATAAGCCGGTGGTATTTTGGTCCCTGAAAGGTGATGGTCATTTTTTTTCTAAACTGAGATAGTGGAAGACTGCTGGTTAACAGCAGAAGATAATAAACTCTTCATTAGAATACACATGGCCAAGAAATTGGCATTGTGGGGAATATGCTGCTGAACTTAGGAAAAGATGACATTTGCAGCTGTCATAACTGTTTCCTAAGTTTTGCTTGGTTACAGGAATGTAACAGGAACAAGTAAAAAATCTCCCAGCTCAATGAGTGTTGGCTTTCATATGGGACCTGACCTGTGCATAACAACTAGACAGTTAAAATTCTGTTTAAAAGGAAGGAGGAGGTAAATGGGAATTAGACCCTTGTTCATCAAGTATCAAGCTGAGATGATAATCAAGAGTGGGCCTTGGCTTCTACAAACGGACATTAGCATTGAACAAATTTGTACTTTTTCAGCTCAGAGGCAGGGACAGATAAAAAAATCTATCCTGTACCTTTGCATTAATTACCTTCATCCCTGCCACAGTAACGTGGACAGAATATTTCTATCTTACACTTTGGGTTTTCTCATTCTTAACGCCTGAACTATGCTATTTAAGTTGGCTGGACTATCACTTCCCAATCCAAGACCAGTTCTAAAAAAAAATCAGTCTGACAAACTCAGAAGGAACCCGAAGGAGCTCTGGTTAATGTTATTTTGCTAGTCTTACCTGCCATTGGGTGCCCAAAGTCAGGTATCCCAGAGGGAAGGCTGGCTACACCTGTGGGTCCAGGACCTCAGGGACCAAACTGGTCCACATACTCTGACTGATGATTTTCCATCTGTGTTTTGGTTTCTGTAGCTGTAAAACAAATAAATGGATGTTAACTGCCCCATAACAGCTAGAAATGTGGCTACAATATCAAGGTTGCTAAGTCTAAAACGAGAAAAGTTACCAATTGTTTCTTTCTCATTTTTATAAACTATTATAGTCCAACTTTTGAGGCAAAAGTAAACCTTTCAAGCAGAAGGCCAGAACACTTAGTTCACAGCAGTGTTTATTATTCTCCACATTCAGTTAAAGGATTATAAATGTTCAAAATACAAGAATAGCTTCTAAGACAGTCATCCTGGGTGTAGGACTGTAAATAGCACTCACAGGAATACATCACTCAAGAATGTCTGAGATGTTAAAACAACACAATCCAACTGCTCAAATCTTCTTGGTCATAATTACTTGCTGTTTATACCCAGGAATAGAGAGCAGTTACTATGATTTTCAGCATACATGGGATATTTTTTTCCTGTCTTTTATGGGACTTATAGAAAATAGAGCTGGAAAAGACCCCAAGAAGTCATCTAGGACATCCTATGCTCCCAGGCAGCAGGAGCTAGATCCAAAACAATCCCAAAAGCTGCTTGTTAAGCTCTTCTGATCTCCAAGTTAAGTGTTCCAATGCATTTTTTTTCTTCTCTGACATAAATCTCTCTTGTTACGATGCAAGGACATTATTTCTTGTCCTGTCCCAGTGAGTAGGATAAGAGATTATTATCCTCCTCTTTGCAGCATTTTTATCTTGTATGAATGGTATTGTAATGTCTGCTCTTCTCCTTTCTAGACTAAACAGGCCCAGTTCTTTCAGTATACCCTCACAGGTAATAATCATTCACATTCCTGTCCTCTGGACTTTTTCCTCGCTCTTCCACATCTTTCTTAAAGTGGAGTAACTAAAATTTGACACAACAATCCAACTAAAGATTTATTAGTGCTAAGCACTGAGGAAAGACTACTTCATGTACATGAAGATTTAGATCTTAGACTCAAGTTACCATAGTTTAACAGCATGCTCTGCTTCAGCTGATCAAGGTAACTGTCCATGACGCATACCTACAGCAAGTTCAAGTCTGTTCAGCTTATCTTAAATCTTAGTAAGGTTAGACTCTAACTTTGATGAGATGGCTGTGTCCAAAGAGTGGATCTTAATCAAAGAGTTTTAAGATACACTGCATTAGCTTGTATCTGCAGTGGCTAAGACAGCACTAACTTACCATTAACACAGCTCAGCTGACTTGAGTCTAACCCATCATAAAGAACAGACCTGCTTACAAAATCCAGTAAAATGCTTGATTTTTTCACAACAGCATGACAGCACTGATAGCAGTGGTAATCCATGCTAATTCCTACATCATTTTAAGCAGAACTGCTGCCTAGCTAGTAATTTCCCAGCCTGTGTTTGTGCTGCTGATCATTGTTACCTAAATATAGTAATTTCTATTTGTCCATATTGAATTGAATCTAGTTTTTCTTCTTTTCTTCTTTTTGCAGACTATTTGTCCAACTTCTCAAGAAAGCATTGAATTCTAATCCTGAAGAAGTCTCCTGTATATAAAGGACAAACTGATGGATGAACTGGAAGAAAAGATTGACGGATTGGACTCTAGCTCAAATAGGAATCAGTTTTGGGAAGTCTGTGGCTTGGGTTATACCTAGAGTCAAACTAGATGATCATAAGGGTCCCTTCTGGCTTTATAATATATGCACGTGCTTTCTGGTTTAGAGATATTGCGAAGGGTCCTTCTAGCTTGATCATTTTCAAAAGCTATCTGAAAGGATCCTAATGATACTTCAATAAAAATCAGCAGGACTCTAACCTGTTTTCAGTTGCTGTTAGCAGATATGTAATCATACCACAAAAGGGGCTCTCCATGTCACATTGCATCAAAATGTCCTCAGTTGTTCCCACAAAGTAGTACACTCCAAGGCTGGCCATTTGTGATTTCCTACCTTCCACACAAAATTAACGGAGCACAAACAAGTAGTCATTTTTGAATACTGCAAACCAGTCTACCGTGGGGAATTTCAGAATTCAGATGATATTTTTTAGCTCTGGTGTTTACCCATGTTGTTAACCAATTTATGATTGGGATTGTCTATCTGTTTACAATACCCAGACAGTATTGTTAGGAATTTGTTTATGTATATATGTGTGTGTGTGTTTGTGTGTATAGGTATATATATATCGGTATATATATATATAGATATAAATATATATATAGGCTTATATATATATATATGAAAGGGGCGCGTGTGCACAAATACATACATATATACACAGAGTTAACTTTTTTGTTGCTAATCCAAATGGGAAAGAAGATACTAAACTCTCGCTCTGTGAAGCTGCATACTTAATTTTGATGCCTGACTTGATATGCATAACTAATTCTATCCTTAAAACAGCAGAGGCTATTTCATATCTTTCCCGTAATGAGTCTTCTAAAGCACGGTTTGTCAGGAAGGAGCTCAATGCATGCTGCTTTTGAGTTGTACCTGCTGGTGACATAATTAGAACTTATCAACGTGTGGAGAGAACTCTCCACTTCATCTTTGAATTCCCTGCATATATCCCAAGGACTCCAGTCCCTGATGTGTCTAACCTTGCAAAGAGGCAGTCTTTCAAGAGCTCAGCCAAGAATATGAAAGTGTTTGTATTCTTTCCAAACCCAAACACTGACCTTGTACTAACTCAGCCTTCAAAACTGCATAATTGACAATATGAAATCATTTTATCAGCTGTCTTTTTAAATTATCAGATATTTGAGAGTTTATGCAGTCTTTTCTTCACTGCAGTAGCAGCTTCTAGTTGCAGAAATTATCCAAGTTTCTCCTTTTGGCAAACAATTTATTCCTAATGATCAGATGGGCAATATTTGGAATGAAATAGGGAGTTATCTCAATGCTTTCTACATGAGGAGCTCTTGGATTAGGACACATCTCTTCAAAATTAATTTAAAAAGAGAAAATAGATGAAGAATATGGATTTTCACACAATAGGCCATGAATCACATTAAGTATGTGATATGTGTACACTGTCTCAGGAGCCAGATCTGCCCATACGATCTGTCCTGAAATCACGTCCTTTTGCTATACCCAAGGATGAAAGAAATAACTGGAAATCACTGCTATATAGCGTGTTTGTAGCATTCTGGCAGTTTGACTATGTTAATTTCCAAGGCCTTCCTCTTCATGCTGTGAGTTTCAGTGTTAATAAAGATTGCATATTTGAAAAATAAAGGGAATTTTTTCCATGATGCTTTTCAATTCTTTTTTTTTTTTTCTAATATTTTTCCTCGGAACCACGACAGTTAGGAATGTTACTTTTAGCATTAGGCATCACACATCTTTATGTGTTTAACATGACACACCAGTACATTTTGAAGGCCAAACAGCTTGGAATGAAGTTTGCAGAAAAGTACCTGACGGTCCTGGCAAACACCAAGTTGGGCATGGGCAAGGAATGTGACCTTGTGGCAAAGAAGGCTAATGGCATTCTGCGTTGTGTTACGAGCAGCATTGCCAGCAGGTCAAGGGGGGTGATCCTTACACTCTACTCAGCACTGGTGAGGCCACACCTGGAGCACTGCGTCCAGTGCTGTGCTCCCCATTACAAGAGATGGAGCTATTGGAGAGAGTCCAACAAGGGGCCACAAAGGTGATGAAGGGACTGCAGCACCTCTGTGACGAAAGGCTCAGAGCTGGGACTGTTCAGGCTGGAGAAGTGGAGGCTTGGGGAGGAGGAGAGGGGTCTTACCAACGTATATAAAAGTCTGAAGGGAGGGTGCAAAGGGGATGTAGCCAGACTCTTGTCAGTGGTACCCAGTGCCAGGACGAGAGGCCATGGGCACAATCAGAGACACGGGAGGCTCAGTCTGAACACCAGCAAGCACTGCTGTGCTGGGTGGGTGATGGAGCACAGGCACAGGCTGCCCAGAAAGGCTATGGAGTCTCCCTCCTTGGAGATCTCCAAAAACCACCTGGACGTGGCCCTGGGCACCCTACTCTGGGTAACCACTGAGGTCTTGTCCCACTGAGGGCACGGCCGGAGTCCTTACAGAGCCTTGACCAAAGGAGCTGCAGGGCACTGCCTGCGTAGGGCCCTTTCTCTAGTGGGAAGGGACCTGCCCAGGTACAGCGAACGTACGGGACTGTGTGGCCTTTCTTCCCACTCTTCCCCAGCCTCTCGGGGAGGTGCTGTGGTGCACTTTTCTCTTCCAGCATCACACCCGATTCCCTTCATTTCTCTCCTCGTTTCAGCCAGGGCAATTCGGTTTCTCCACACTTGCCTCCCGGGCGAGCCTCCCCCCTCAGAGCAGCAGCAGCAGCAGCAGCAGCAGCAGCAGCAGCAGCAGCAGCAGCAGCAGCAGCAGCAGCCGCCCGCCCAGCCCCTCCACACCCCTCCGCTCCTACTCCCGCAAGCCCGCCGGCACCCGGCCGAGCCGGGACGCGAACCCGCGACCCCTGGGGGGTGGCCCCAGCCGCTGGCAGCGGACGTGCGCGGCCCCACGCGCGGCGGGGCCCGGCGGCCCGCGGCTCCCCCGGCGCCTGCGCGGAGCGGAGCGGGGCGGAACGGGACGGAAGTGCGGCAGCGCCCGCCGGCAGCATGGCGGCCGCCCGCTGCTTGCGGCTCTGCGGGCGCTGGCGGCCGGCGCTGCTGGGGCCCTCGCGGCGCCGCCTCTTGGCGGCCGCCTCCGCTTCCCCGGGCCCCGCGGCCCAGCCGAGCCCCGCGCCGCCGGCCCGCGCCGCCTTCAGCACTGCCCCGCGGTGGCACCAGTGGGGCCCCGGCGGCCTGGCGGGGGGCGACGCGCTGGAGGGCGGCGGCGGAGGAGCCGAGGACGGCGGCGGCGGCGGCGGGGCGGACCCCGGCGGGGCCGCGCCGGTGATGACAGCGCTGACGCCGCTGATGGTCCCGGAGCATTTCCCCAACGTGCCCCTCATCGCCGTGACGCGCAACCCGGTCTTCCCTCGCTTCATCAAGATCATCGAGGTGAGCGGCGCCGCCACGGCCCCCGGGGGGGGGGGGGAACCCGGGGCTGCAGCTCGGAGCCGTGCCCGGCCCCCGGCTCCGTCAGGCAGCGCCCGCCGGGTCCTGCGGCTCCCCTGCGGCTCCCCTGGAGCCCAGGCACCGGGCTCGGGAGCTTCCCCCCCTGCTCGTGGTAGCGGCGGTGCCTTTCTGGTGGAAGCCTTAGTCCTTATTATTTACAGAGCCCGGTTATTTACTCGGGAGGGCAGCACGGTGTGGCACGCTCGACGGCCTTCTGCTTCTTCGTGTTTGTTTTCAGTGGTCTGATTTTACTGGAACGTTGCGTTTTTGGGCTAGCAGCGGACGGACGGTTTCACAAGTATTGCATCAGAGCCCGTTATGCTGCCTTTGGGGCGGAATCACGCGGGAACTCTTCCAGAGGTCGCCGTCCTCCCCTCGTTCCTTTGCTGAAGGTTAAGGAAAAGCGTCCTTGGTTTAGCTTCGTGGGCTTGTGCCGTGGCACCAAGAGGAATATTTTTGTGAAGGCAGTAATCGGTGAGGTGCAAGGGGAAGGCTTGAGTTCGGTGTAGAGCAGCGCTGCTAAGGTGGGAGGGGATGCTGAGACAGGATGGTAATCGCAAAATTTCAGAGCACGAGCCCTCCTCTCTGCACTCCCGTAGTTAATTTTCATAAATATAAGTTTGATCTTTGACATGTGATGTGAGCTCACAAGGCAGAAATATTTTCTCTTCCTGAAAAGTAATCACTTTGGAACAAACACTCATATTTGTACTACCCGACAGTATTTTTCCAAACCAGTTTTGGAGGAAACGTAACAAATATTGAACCGATAATTCCCTGTTCGTGTAGTGCTATTTATCCTAATATAATTTCTACTGGATTTTTTTTTCTGCATGTCTAAATCTAATATATGCAAATTCTAGTGGCTTTGTAGCTGTGTTGGGGGATGTAGAAGCTTGTGTATTATTGTGATCTTCAGGCATGTAATCATATGACACTTCTATATATAAATGATTAATTTCAGAGCACAGGTCAGGTCTTACATTCAGGCAGTTGTTAAATGCTGTCTTTTATCCTGTGAATTCATTGAGCTACCATTAATTGTTTTATTGACAAAGCAAGGTGCTATTGTGAATATGGAAGGGCCCCTGGGTAGGCTGGTGGGGCTGTAGGAGATAAGGAACGGGGCAGGCTTTGGATATGAGGATTTAAATTAGACCAGATGGGTTGATGGGGAGGGTTGGACTAGCTGTCTAGTAGGAGTGGAGAGCTGGGACACACAGGTACTGAAGTGATAGCAATAGAAATACTAGAAAAGTGTTGCTCAAGTGCCTGAGAAGTTTCTTGCTCAGAAGATTTGTACAATTTAGGCCTGATTTCTTCCCTTGCTTTCAAGTTAGTCTTATGTACTCAGTGACTTGTCTTGCATACTCAGTTTTCATGTTTCTCTAATATTCTTCTGCTTCCGTTTTACCGCCCCTTAATGAAGGCAAGACTAGAAAGAGCAAAGATTAGACTTTGTAATTCAAAGGGTTTCACCATGCCTGCTCTTACACACTGAGGGTTCAAAGCGTATGGAAGATCTCCATCTGACTTCACACTTATTGTCCTAGGTGAAAAATAAGAAGCTGGTGGAGCTGCTGAGGAGGAAAGTTCGTCTTGCTCAGCCTTACGCTGGTGTATTCCTTAAAAAGGATGACAAGTAAGTTGTTTCTCTTGATCTTTTTAACAATAAAGTAATTCCCCGACTAGCCTACATTTACACAAAAGGCTGTCATCTGAGATTCCCTGCCTTGGATAGCGTTAGAGAAATTTGTATATATGCTTGGACCATTCTCTGACTATGAAAGTTTCCGTTACCACCACCAGCACTGCCAGGGACTTGAGTCTTGCTGTAGGAAAGCTGTTGTTGTTTGGGAGGGGGATGAACCATCCAGATAGCTGAGTGATTTGGAAAGGGACATGGTGGTGACAGTGGGAATAATGTGAACAGTCTTTGCTCCTGAATCCAATTTGAAGTTCTGCAAACAGTGATTGTTTTTTTCCTTTTTTATATTTTACCTGCTTTCTCAAGATTGTGAATATCTACTCTGTTTGTTTCTCAATAGCAATGAATCTGATGTAGTGGAGGATCTGAATGAAATCTACCAGATGGGAACTTTTGTACAGATTCATGAAATGCAAGACCTCGGAGACAAGTTGCGTATGATAGTCATGGGGCACCGAAGGTAATTACTTGTACTTCCACCACATCTTGTCAGAATTTTTTTCTAAAGATACATTCCTTTATCATTTTCACCATGAATATGCAGTTCCGTATGCAACTCTTGTACAACAAGCTTTTATTTTGTTACCACGATGTATTCTGACAGTATTCAGACGCAATATTCTGCGTACTGATGCAGATGCAGCAGGTTAACCTCCAAAAAGAAGAGCCTCGTGCATGTCATTCTTCCATAAACCATAATGTGATGTAAACAAGCATTCAAGATGTGGGGAATTGGTCTTTATTTGATTGAGATGGAGAGCACTGTTCAGTCATGTCCACAGGAGGAACCAGACTGGATATCAGATCTGAGGAGCATGCTGCATTTTGGGGGAAAAATATAGAAAAGGAAATTGTTATATCAGCAGCCAAAATAATGAAATGTGGTGTCCTACAAGCGTGGGTCCTGTCATTTCTAAATCCCTCCCTTAGCTTTTCCCATACACTTTCTGGAATGTGGCAGCAGCATCTTTATGAATGTGTTTATAATGAGAACTTGAGGAAGGAAAGGGGCAAGCTACAGTCTGAAACGAACAATGATCTTTAGAAATAGTGGAATTCATTTGTAGTGATCTAAGAATACACACAAGGTAAGCACAATAGTGTATTTTTTAGACTAGTGTTATTGTTGGAAGAAAGGCAAGCAAAGACAGATGAGCTTTAGAGCTTAAAAACTTTGTTGAGGAACTGAACTTGGACATGAGCTTTTCAGAAGGAGCGCAAAGGGGTTTTGACTTGATAACCTGATCCATTTTTAAATGTCTTACGTCCCACATTAAGCTAACAGGAAAACATTCAGGAAGTATTGAGGAGAAAAAATTATTCTGAAACTATATCCAAGTACTGAACGAACCTTTCAGGGTTCATATTAGATGCAGAGGAAATAGTAGGAGGTGTCTTTGTTTGCTGAAGCATATTTTAACAGCCCATTCCTTTAACTCTCCACTTAATGTCACGACACAATCGTAAGTACATAATAATTTGACGCAGTGGGAGCAGCTTAGGTATCCATCTTCCTTCAGAAAAGCCTCCTGTTACTTCTTCCAGCTATTTATGATTTTGTTTGAGAAAGCTAACCTGTCAAAATCTGGACAGCAGAAACAGAAGTAGGCAAATCAGTTAACTTTTTTTTGAATACTTAGTCACTGTGAATAGAGAATACTTACTCACTGTAAAATTACTTAAGTCCCATCCATATCTGTCACTTTACTGTTTTACTAAATCAAGCCTTATTTTGACAGAATGAACCCAAACCTAAATCTTATCAAAATACATACAGTCTATTAGTTGCCTTTGTCAAATTTGGGAATTTTAGTTTATTCAAAATACAACTCTTTCCTTTTCATGCTGAAGAGCTGAAGTTACATACAGCAGAGGAGAATTGGTTGTATCTGGTTTCTTTTGGCTTTCAGGATTCGTATAAACAGGCAGCTAGAGGTTGAGCCTGAGGAACCTGAAAACAAACAGAAAGCTAGAAGGAAACAGAAACGCTCTAAGAAAGAGGCTGAAGAGGAGTCAGGAGCAAAGGACCAAGCTGTGGAAGTGGTACTAGATCCTGTAGCTGCTTCCTCACAAGAAGTTCTCATGGTAGAAGTAGAGAATGTGGTTCATGAAGATTTTCAGATCACAGAAGAGGTTAAAGTAAGTGAATTAATCATGCAAGCCTCAACCTGTCCTGTAGAATTGCATCCACATTTCTTGCTTAAAGGAAGAGTTCTAAAGCGAAGCTCTAATTTCAGGCTTTGGAAATCATTTCCTTTTTCTCATAGTCACTGCCTGAGGGGACTTTATGAAAATAATGGTTTACTCAATTCCTTAGAATCAGTCACTTCAAAAAATTGCTGACTGAAGGCATGAAGCTTTGTTGAAGTCTGTGTAATATCCTTTATCAAACCGAACCTTTGCTGCAAGGTGACTTGAGTGGTCAACCTGACCGTATCTCTGTCCCATAACAAGTTTTGTACATGCAGGAAGCCAGCCTGCAGCCCTTGCCTCCCAGGAGAAGTAGCTGCCCTGACATGAAATACCATTTCAGCACAGCGTTGGAGACGGGTGGATAGGGGCTGTGTTTTTGAGCTCCCACAGTGGAGAGGTTGGGGAATATTGTGTTTATACTGAGTCCTTGCCCTTTTCCAGTCTTTTTCTTGATTAAATCTTTCTTGTGTTTATAGGCTCTTACTGCAGAAATTGTCAAAACAATCCGGGACATCATTGCCCTGAACCCTTTGTACAGGTACATATTTCCCACGCTTCCCTGCCTTGGGAACAGTGTATTCTCAGGCTGGAGTACCCTGAGATTTTCTGTTCCATTTGTCCTTTCGCTGTAACAAAGAACTTGCTGAATTGCCACCTAGAAGTTTGTTTAGGGATTTAAGCTTTAGCAACCACTGTTAGTAAAAGAGGGGAACTTTTGAAACCTTGTGTGAAGTTTGGATATGAAATAGGACAACTGGACTTGCAGCAGGTGGTTTGGATCTAAGTGAAGCTCACTGCAATAACCGTCACAGTCTGATGCATGTAATATGAGCATAATAAGAGGCTTAGTGTAGTGGGACACAAAAGTTTTATGTGACTATTGAGATAACATATCACCTAGTTGATTATATTTATCATTGATCATTCCTTTCATCAAGTGGTGTATGCATTTGGTACTGACCACTGGCTTAGTAAAATTTTTAAAAACTTTTTAAAAGTTTTTTTAAAGTTACTTTGCTATGAAACTGAGCAGCATTTAATTTCTTTACCATTATAACAAGTAAATAACCCCATAATGTTACTCCCTTATGAATGTACGTATTTACTGAGCATTTTGGTTTTTATTTCCATTTTGCTAGAGAGTCCGTGCTTCAGATGATGCAAGCTGGACAACGTGTGGTAGATAACCCTATCTATCTGAGTGACATGGGTGCAGCACTAACAGGAGCAGAGTCGCACGAACTTCAAGATATCTTGGAAGAAACCAGTGTAAGATGAAACTTTTAACTAAAGCTGTATTAGCTGAACCAAAAGTGGTTATGCCGTATGTCATGGTTTCTCTACTAGCTTCACTACAGAGGAGACTTCAGTACTGCATTTGATGATATCAGTTAATATCAGTGATGAGTTTCCTGCTGAAGGATATAGTGAGTAATTAATAACTTGCCTTCGGGAAAAGGATGCTCTGCATCTTTGGTGGCAAACGTACTGGTTGCGTGTTGCAGGATTGCTAAATGGTTGGTCTTTCTACATCTGTGGGTGCTGGAGAATTAGAAAATGTATCTCCCAGGCAACCTGTTGGAGCTTTTTATTCTGGATGATAGCCTTTTGTACAGGGAGCTGACATGACTACAGTGCCTGAAAACTCATTTTGTATCTATCATTTCCAGATTCCTAAAAGGCTTTACAAAGCCCTTTCCCTTCTTAAGAAGGAATATGAGTTGAGCAAACTTCAGCAACGTCTTGGAAGGGAGGTAAGTCTTTCAAGTAACGTGGATCTTGCATATATTTATATCATGTCCACCAGTGTGGTGCTTAGCACTGCCAGTGATGAATTTTAAAGCAAAACCATGGCACACGCTCTAAAGGAATTAGATTATTTTAGAGTTCATATTTGGTACCCTTTTTCCATTAGAAACTTGATTTTTCTTGCACATTTGTAAAAGTAATACAGAATCTGATGTTAAATCTGCTTTCTCGTGGAAGCCTGTGCAGACAAATGAAGGAGAAGGAGATGATTTGGAAGAGCCAGAAGGGATTTTCAAAGAGCAAACTGTGCCTGACCAAAATGATTATCTTCTCAGATAAGAAGGCCTAGAGGACAAAGGGAGAACAATATGTATTGTGTACCTTGATGTTAGCAAGGCCTTTGTGGTGGTCCTCTTTAGTGTTCTTAGGTTCAAATGGGGGGATATGGACTAGAAGGATGAACTACAAGGTGGGTGAAAAAATTGGCTCAGAAAGGGTTATGATCAACAGTATGAACTCTAAACTGCAGCTGGCTGGTAGTGCTGTCTCTCAGAGAGTCAGTAAGAACCTCCTCAAGTTCAGCAAAGAGAAATTCATAGTTCCACACATGGGTTGGAATAACCCATGCAACAGGCCGGGCATCTGTATAGAAAAGAACTTTGTGAAAAGAACTTTGGGATCCTGATGATTGTCTAAAAAACTGAAATGTCAGTCAAGTCAAATTTCCTAAGTGGAGAACAAGAAGGATGAACTACAGCTTTCCCTTCCGTGAGATAAATGAAACTGCACAGCTCCTAAATATGCTTGGATAGTGGGCATAGAAGAATGAGAAGTTAATGGTATGTCAGAGGTGTGTGAAGGTAAAATGCATAGTCCCCTATGGGACTGTGCTCTTAAGGAGGCTCATTTTTTTGCAGGTCATTTCCAGAGTTGTTTGCAAAAATGCTCCAGCTTATAGTATATCCGTATATATGTACATATACACAAAAACAGTCGTGGAGATAGTGTTGTCAGAGTGTTTGAAATGGTACAAATAGAGTCTCCTGTTACATTAGAACATGCTTCAAATGAAGATTTCTGTTGTATTTTCAGCTGCTGAGGAGGTTGTAACTCAGAAATGTTTGGAAGCATTTGATGTTTCTTGGTGGTACCAGGAACAGAACAGTAACGATACTTGTTGCTGTGTTTAGGTTGAGGAGAAGATCAAGCAGACGCATCGCAAGTATCTTCTCCAGGAGCAGCTGAAGATCATTAAAAAAGAGCTAGGTCTAGAAAAAGAGGACAAGGATGCTATAGAAGAAAAATTCCGTGAGCGACTAAAAGATCTGGTAGTGCCAAAGCATGTTATGGATGTGATTGACGAAGAGTTGAACAAGTTGGGCTTGCTGGATAATCACTCCTCGGAATTCAAGTGAGCGCATGGTTGTATCCTCTGCTATCAGGATTAGTTAGTGGAATTAGAGAAATGAGAGAAATCTGTCTGGTTCTGTGAAGCTCTTACATTAAGTGTTTCTTTTCTCTTTTTGTTGTAATTGTTTTCCCTGAATGTAGCATCTGATCACACCGTAGTTGTTGGAGTCTTCTCTAAATCTCCAGGGTTTTACTGTATTTGACCTTTTTTGTAACATTTTAGCTCTTCTCTTGCAACCTAATGCTCTGTATAAGTACAGTTCTTTTCCTCCTCATGAAAAATGTGGTGATTCCTACAGTCCTTAAGTTTGTCTCTTCTCTCTTGTTCTTAGGTGTTTTCATTAGATGCAAGAGAAAAAGAAACGAGTAGCTAACACAACACTGGCTGTGTGTTGTGTTAGCTGAGCTGAGTGTGCAGAGTTTTAGAACCAATGAGTGCTGCTTTTACACACGTGTTCTCCTCAGTAGTAGTCTGTTTAAACTGCTTACCTCTACCATTAGTTTCTGCATTAACATCCTTTTCTCCCAGTCTGAAATATTTCTGTCATAGCACACATCCAGCTCTTTTTCCTTGTTCTTGTACCAGGAAGCTTTCTTTATGTTGTCTTCGTCCACTGGGAAAGCAGACAATCCTAGTTTGCTGTTTTTAAATTTCATAGCCTGATTCAAACAGTTAACAGTCATGCAGAGCTTACAAAAAATTTCACTCAGCTTCAGACAAGAACCAGCACAACACCAAGAAATCATACAGGGAAATTGTGTGCAGCACTCCAAGTTTTTGAACAGTACATTGGAGGTGCTGCTTTTTTTTTTTTTAAACAAATATTACTGAGGATTTTCACAGGCAAAATAGAAACTTGTCACAGGCAGAAAATTCCTGCTCTGACATATTTCACATCTTCCGCTTCTGAAGCATGGTGAGGGGAGTATACCATAGTGGAAAAGTGTCAGTATTGTTTAGCAGTTTCCTTCTGTCCAAATTAGGTGGGTCTGGTTGTTTTTTTTTTTTCATTGATAATTATCTGTAGTTAAAATTAAAAGTCTGTTTTATTGCTAGAATGTTAGACCAGAACTTTTGGCAAAGTCACAGCATGTTTTCAAATGTCTCATAAAAGGGAGCAGTGTATGCTTGTGTTAGTTGGTGATACCAGACTGTAGGATCAGGCGTAAAAATAAATAACCACAAAGCCAGTATTACCTCTAAGTTTAATTCCAGCATTGCTGTGCACCCACTGGATAACAAACAGGTCTTGTTTTCAAGCCTTGCTTCACTACAAACTGGATTTTTATGCAGTGTTTGCTGCGACCATGTGATTCTAGCTATAAATGCTCATGTGGGATAGTCGTGGCAAGCCGACAGCCTTTGTCTCCTAAGTAATGCAAGCAAAGAGAGTAAGCTGACGTGGGAGTTCAACAGAAAAGAATTACAGCCCAGGCCATGGTTCTTTTTCATAGATTTTGCTTTTCTGAGACAACAGTTTTGATTTTCTGGGGAAGGGGCAAGGGAATGAAGACATCAATGAAAAGTTAACAGTGACTGCTCAGATCACGATAATATTTTCATAGTCCCCTGTTCATGAGTACAATTTATACCCCATTTGTTTTAGGTGCGGTTATTTTGAAAGGTAGTGGGGAGTGTGAGCTGCTTGTTGTTAAATCACTCTCACTTGTGTGTTTCTGGCAGTGTTACACGGAACTACTTGGACTGGCTGACATCCATCCCGTGGGGCAAGTGCAGCGAGGAGAACCTGGAGCTGACCAGAGCCCGAGCAGTTCTGGAGGAGGATCATTATGGAATGGATGATGTCAAGAAGCGAATCCTGGTAAGGCAGGAATGGGCAGAGAGCACAACTTCACGCTCTGCCTGACATTGGGCAGTTCGTTTGTGTTTCAGCTTATGGCTCTCCATTGAATTTGCATTAGTTCACGAATCACAGAAAGCTGTAGAAATGTTCTGGTGAAAAATTAATGTGTTTAATTGCCAGTGACAATGAAAGTCATGTTCTGATTTAAATGACAATATACCTCTTTTGTTACTTAATGCTGAGGAAATGAATAAATATCCAAGGGGAGCAATCTCTGGATTTAAATCAATGTATCATGAAAATGGTTCATCGTGACAGGCAAAGCTTCAGCTCTTCCAAAGTATATTGAACCACTACTTAAATCTCTCCAGTTAAGGCAGGGGGAGATGTTAGCTAAGATGCATGTTTGCCTCATGACCTTTACCTGTCCCTAGAGTTGTTTACCTGTCCCTAGAGTTGTGTTGGAAGCTGAAGGGTTTGTAGCGTTGCCTCGTTCCACAGCTTCCCTCACTTTTGCCTGAAGGTGTCCCACCTGCACGTACCATTGTTAGCGACGCTGTTGTATATAAGACTAGATACTTGCAACAGGTTGCAGAAACTTGCAGTGGGAGCTGCCTGCCTCTCCAGAGGACAGGAATAGGATCCTGCTTTTAGCCAGCCAGTGGTTTCAAGCAGTGAAACACAACCCCAGTGTTGGCAGGATTCTGGGAGGAGTGCGTGAAAATGCCCTGTAGAGAGGAGGCAGGTGCAAATACTGACTTTGTGTTACAAATTGCAGCGAGACCTTGCCAGATTTGGTGAAGCTACCGAGTACAGCTAGCCTTCAACTTGATCTAGATGCCATTTCCTTCCAAGGGTGCATTAAGGCAGGTTCTCTTTGTTCCATGTGCTGTATGTAGCACAGCTCTGTGTTACCTTGTGGGCAGAACTGATTGCAGTTAGGCCACCTCAGTAATCACTGTGCACAGAAACAGAAGTTGTAGAGGCACCTCCTAAGCTACCAGTGAGATATTGATGTATATAACAAACCATAAATTCTTAGACATCCTGGATCTTTATTTTTATTAAATTGCTTTGTTCCAGTCTATAGAAAAAGGTAAAGGTTGTGAAATGTCTTCCCTCTGATCCTGAAAGGGGGATGCTTTCCCTAGTAGCACCCAAGACTTATGAATTAATCCCACTATCTAATTCATTATTTTAAATGATTTACAGTAAGCCAATTGTTGCACATCAGCAAACAGGCAATCCCTTTTGAGTATCAGCCAGCCATGCTGCTCATCAGCACTAGTGCTATTTATGCTGTCTATGCCCAATCTTTATACAGAAGCAGATTGAGTTGCATCATGCAGGTCTGTGGATTTGATTACTGATGCGGTTGATTCCATGCAGTGGAAGAGTTGCACCAGTAATCTGACTTAACTTCTCCCCTTGCCCTCTCCAGCTCCTTTGGGGACCAGTTTTGTGTATGATGCTCATTTTGTAAGTGTTGCTTGACCCAAAGATAAATATGCTGCAGTTGCCCTCTTCGCTACTGGTGCTTCATCTGTTGTGCAGGAATTCATAGCAGTCAGCCAGCTGCGAGGATCCACCCAAGGGAAAATCCTGTGTTTTTATGGCCCCCCTGGGGTTGGCAAAACCAGCATTGCCCGCTCCATTGCCAGAGCCCTAAACAGAGAGTACTTCCGCTTCAGTGTTGGAGGGATGACTGATGTGGCAGAAATAAAAGGACACAGGTCAGTGTACTTTGAGCAATTTCTCTGTCCAGCAATTTTTATGAACATTGTCAAAATAGGAGTGTGACTGAAGTTGGATCTCTGTTCTCCAACTCCTTTCAGCAAGAGTTGGCGTATAGGAAGAGGTGAAAATGATAGCAAAGGGAGGAGTTCATCAAAATAATATCCATGCCTCGAAATGCAACTGCTCCCTGCTTTTTATTTATGTTTACAGGAGATCTTTGAAAAGTTGTGAGAGCTTTCCAAAAGCATTAGACTTAGGTGCCAAATGTTAATTCATGTTTGTCTATAATTGCCAGCACTAGAGAATGGGGATAATTTGAACAAGGTGATTCACTTGTTTTCAAGTGTAACTGAGATTTGGTGTCTGAATGATCAGGAGAGAGGTGCTGCATGAGGAAAACTTGGGAACAAGAATATTCATGGAGGAATGAGAACTGAATACAAAAATCAGTAAAGCAGCCCCTGCCAGGAGGTTATTTTTCCTCTGTGTATGCCTTAAAACTAGCAATTTTTTCAAACTAGTAAGAAGAGTAACCATTCTGCAGTATAGATTGAACCTGTGAGGTTCTGCCCTGTGTGATACAGAAGCAGAGAGAAATATTTTAGATGCTTTTCAGGAAGTTCTCTGCTCTGTGCCTCCTGGCATTCATTGTGTTTTTATCCTCTTGCTGCTCTGCTTCTGCCTGTTCCTCTAGCAGGATTGTGTTTTGCTGCTAGCAGTAAATACCTTCAGTGTACCTCTTGATTTACACTGATCCTCCTTTTTCTCTGTCTACCAAGTGAGGGAACGAAATGTTCCCTTTTCTAACATTCCTTTAACTAAAACCAAGAAGTTGCTATTCGCCCCTCTCACTTAGCCTTACCTATTTGCTTCTCACAGATTTAAAAGAGATTAAAACTAAAGATTAAAAACTGCAGTCCAGGAGTATTCTGACAAAATTCAAGTCTGATCTCTAGTAGAAACAGACTAAATGGGTCTGGGTGCTTAGTATGGTGATGGAGAATGCTTTTGATAGATATTAAAGAAATACAGACTTGTTTTGCAGCAGGATATACCTGTTGCACCATCTGCATGCTGTGTTGTGTGATGTGCGCTGTACTGCATGGTTCTTCCCTAAACATGGTCTCTGGTAAAACAGGAGGACCTATGTTGGAGCGATGCCAGGAAAAATCATCCAGTGTCTGAAGAAGACCAAGACAGAGAATCCACTTATACTGATCGATGAGGTGATGTATCTGCTTTTCTAGTTTTTGCTGTTAAAAACATGTGTCAAGTATTGACACCGACAGGAAAGGTGCAGCAGTAGCTAGATTGTTCTTTGTTTTTAAATTATGCTGGCCTCTCTGGTTCTTAAGGTGACAGTGATACCTTAGACCTTTTTTTTCTCTTCCTATAACAGACTTCAACTTTTATATTTCAGTTGTGCTCTTCTCTTTAAATTGCAGTTATTTGGATCGTGAGGACTGTAGTGGTGCTGGCTGAGTATTCAGAGAATTCAGCAGATCTCATGTTCCCTACCTGGTTGTCAATGTACCATTGTGCACAGAAACATAAGATTATTAGAAAAAGTCACTTTGGGCAAGTCTAAAGCAATACTATAAGGAGTAAGATGCTTACAGTCAATTTCAGGTCTGATTTGAGAATAAGTAAGAGTCAGGTCTACCAGTCAAGTGCTTTGCGGAAAACAAGTAAGGACAGGATATAAAAGCAAGTGTTCGGAATGGACCAGAGATGTCTCCAGTTCCATTACGTGCCATGCAGGGGAAAGACCAAGAGCAGATGGTTTGGGAATGGTATGGAGGACTAAGAAGCTGGGTAACAAGTTGCCGTGTGGTGAAACCTTTAAGTAACTGGTAATGATTTGAAAGATAATGAAATCTGTAGCTCATGGCACTTCTACTTAAGTGGTGTTGGTGAGGAGCTTTGTGTTGGCCATAGCAGCACACTGTGTAACTATTGTCTAGTTAACTCTTCTCTTTATGGGGGGAAAAATCAACGGAGAGGCACCTTGTTGAGAGCTGTCCTCCTTCTGAGGACACAGACAACACTGAAAGAGACAGCAGCCTTGGAGATGCTCAAAAGCTGGTCCTGGGCAGCCAGCTCTATAGGTGGCCTTGCTTGAGCAGGGAGACTGGACAAGATGCCCTCCAGAGGTCTTTTCCAACCTCAGCCAGTTTGTGGTTCTGTGAAAGTAGCCAAGTCCTCTAGCTGAGCTGTTTGGAGTGGCTGTGTGTGTGTGTATTACGTGAGTGTGCATTGGTTTAGTTAGTAAAACCACCACAGTACACACTTTGCACTTTGAGCAGAGTAAGTAAGGCATCTTAGATTAAATATTAGGGGAATGGTTTAAGCTAGCACCCTGTAGTCCTCCTACTGTGGAATAAGTGTTCTGTTCTGTGAATATAGCTTGGTTTGGCAAATAGTAGCCCACTGATCCATGCTAACTCATTTGTTTCCAACTGCACGCTTCTGAGACTTTGTGGTGCTTCTCCACACCACTCTTAAGAGTCCTGTGTCTTGTTAGTGTGTCACATGCTCATGCCTGTAAGATCGTAGTAACTTGGGTAAATCTACAGAAAGCTTGGTAGTGGCTGTTTATGAACAAACACATGAAGATTTTGAGATGGAGACTTTAAAGAATCTTTGCATGGCAATCTGTTGTGGTGAGAAATGTCTTGTAGCATGTAAATTTTGTCTCCCATAGGTGGATAAAATAGGAAGAGGATATCAGGGGGATCCATCCTCAGCACTTCTAGAGCTGCTGGATCCAGAACAAAACTCTAACTTCTTGGATCATTACCTTGATGTTCCTGTGGACTTAT
The DNA here is from genome assembly GCF_040182565.1 of Anser cygnoides. Taxonomy (NCBI): domain Eukaryota; kingdom Metazoa; phylum Chordata; class Aves; order Anseriformes; family Anatidae; genus Anser; species Anser cygnoides. The sequence goes on along the minus strand of NC_089899.1, from coordinate 4,139,695 downwards.
CAAAGGTAAGGTTCTTAGGTTCTTATGGTTCTTAAGGTGTAGACTTATCAAAAGTTAGGTTTTGGCTGTCTTGGATCACCTCCTTGTCTCCAGGCCACATGTCCCTGCTTCCACTGCCTGTGCATTTCTTTCTCGTGCCTCAGGCTGGCCAGCAGGTCCTTGCTCAGCCATCCGAGTTTTCTGCCCTCCCTGCTCACTTTCTTACCCAGGGAGTTGGAGAGTTCTTGTGCTCTAAGAAAAACATCCTTCAAGAGTTGCCAGCTCTGTTCAGTTCCTTTGTCCCTAAGGACAGTGTTCCAGGGGATCTCTTCCACTAGGTCTTTAAATAGCTGGAAGTTCGCTCTTTGAAAGTTCAGGGTCCTGACTTTGCTCTTTGCCAGGCCCGTATTCCTCGAGATCACAAACTCCACCAGGGCATGGACACTGCAGCCCAGACTGGCACTGATCTTAACCTCTTTAATGAGTTCGTCTGCATTGGTGAGCACCAAGTCCAGTAACGCTTCAATAGGGAACATCCTATTACGTAGTTCTAGAATCCAAAGCATTGTCTGTAATAAAAAAACAGACTTCACAGAGAACATGATCGTGTTCCATCCCTTCAGATCTTGCTCCAGCTCTTCAGGCAGAAATGCAGTGAGGATGTACGGCTTGGAATAAAGTAGCAGCTTAATGAAAATGCCTAAAAGGATCTGGTTATGCTTTCAGGTACTTTTTATTTGTACTGCCAATGTAACAGAAACCATTCCAGAGCCACTACGAGATAGAATGGAAGTGATCAATGTATCGGGATATGTAGCAGAAGAGAAACTTGCAATTGCAGAGGTAAGAGAAACTACTTCAGTGATGCACTGTGAATTATATCTAAAAATGTTTTTGGCAGCTTCAGGTTTACATATTTACATCCAACTGTATCAACAAATATTAGGCACATGGTGTTGTGGACAGTGTACCCCTGATTTGAATACCCAGTTAAAATAATTCCAGCATTCTATAACAGACAGTCTGTGGACTCTAGAAAATGGCATTGAGCAAATGGCAGAATGAAGTTAAGTAAATTGGAACTACTAGGCTTTTTCACAAATACTAACAAAAGAATGTGCTGAATGATCTCTTTCAGAGGTACTTGGTCCCTCAAGCACGAGTTCTGTGTGGCTTGGATGAAAACAAAGCCAAAATCACATCGGATGTCTTGACTGTTCTTATCAAGCAGTACTGCAGAGAGAGTGGGGTGAGGAATCTGCAGAAACAAGTAGAAAAGGTAAGGGAAAATTATGTGTAACTATGACCTCTTTGCTTCAGCATTCTCAGCTTTTTCTACAGAAACAAATTCTTGTCTCTCTCAGGTACTGAGAAAATCAGCCTATAAAATTGTGAGTGGAGAAGCAGAGACGGTCCAAGTAACACCTGAAAACCTGCAGGACTTTGTAGGAAAGCCCATCTTCACTGTGGATCGAATGTATGAAACCACTCCTCCAGGAGTGGTGATGGGTCTGGCCTGGACAGCTATGGGTAAGTTGTGCAGGTACCCAATGTGCAGTTAAACAGTGGCTTTTGGGTAAATGTGCATTTCCAGGAGAAATGCTTCCTCTTACCCTGCATTGAGGTGAGGCTGCAGGTTCTGAAAGGTAAGTACTAGCTGGAAAACTGAAATGCGTGTCTACATTTCCATATAATTTTCAAAAATTGAGTGGTAGTTAAACTGAATTCTCCCTACCAGGTCCACCGAAGTTCTTCTACTGACATCAGTAATGTTAACTTCTGTTGCTTTTTAGATTCTGACCTCTTCTTCCCTAAAGAAGGGACCCTTTTTTATAAGCCCAGGCTAATTTTGATTTCAGGCCAGAATGTTTTCTCTTCATGTTCCATATACTGTATGAACTGCATCCATTAGGAACAGTGATGATTAAAAGCATAATACTTGCTAAAAGCAAGGACAAAACCTTGTCTTACTTCCTTAAAAGCAGGAGGTGCTTACGGCACAGCTGAGGCATGCTGTCTCTCTTCCATGATGTCTCACCACTGACTTGGCTTTCGATGTCAAGGGCAGATACAGGTATTCTAGCACTCTGTTGGGGTGGGTGGAGGTGGCTAGTTACATAGGTCCTTGGATTACTCCCCATAGTAACTTGGAGGTTTATGAATACCACTGAGAGGAAATACAGTACATATTAAAGGATAGGGCTTTTAGATATGCCTCCTGTGTATTCTCATTGACTTTTGGTAGAATTGAAATCCTGGAAGTAGTTAGGAGGGAGATAATCAGTATAGTGGAGGAGGTAAAGAGGTGTCTGACAATGGAAACCAGAACTGGCCACAAGTGTTATGGTGTGAACTTGCCTTACTTCGTAGCCAAAAAAGTGCCTGAAATCTTTATAAGAACTGCTTATTTCCACTAAATATGGGTTGCATCTGTGTTGGTGTAGTATAAAGTCTAAAGAAGCAATAAATGGAGGCTGTCAATGCCGGTCTGCTGAGAATTCTAGCTAAGCTTTCTGAAGGGATCTGGAGAGCAGGTTTCAATTGCTCTTTACCCAAGAGCTTCTGCCTCGTTAGAGGGCCACAGACTCAAATCTGACATCGCTTCTGCATCACCAAAGCCGCCTGCTCGAATTTTCCTTTAACTTCTTTCAGAATGTCCTTTTTCTTTTTTTTTTTTCTTAGGAGGTTCCACTCTGTTCGTTGAAACATCCCTGAAGCGACCCAAAGACAAGGAGAACAAGGATGGGTCCCTTGAAGTAACAGGGCAACTGGGAGATGTAATGAAAGAGAGTGCCAAAATAGCTTACACATTTGCAAGAGCATTTCTGATGCAGAAGGAACCCAGCAATGACTTCCTCATGTCCTCCCATATCCACTTGCATGTGCCAGAGGTAATCTGATTCAGAATTCAGAGAGGTGCATAGCAGCTAGGCTTACTTGCTACCTATGGCATGAAGTTGGGAAACAATTTGTCCATGTGTTGAATGCACTCTTAGCAGTAAAACCTAGAAAAGAAGACATTTTCCTCAGGATCCTGTGAAAACATTCTTATGAGCCATGTGTCCGTTTCTTTCTGCAGCAAACGTGGCAAGAATACAGGGGATCTGATAATACTGCAAGCGATCTTAGGCTTCTGTTGTAGCTATTGGGCCTGTTGTGCAGGTGGTGGAACCATGGCACAGAGCTAAGTAATCTGGTAAAAGCTTGTCTGCAGCTAAAGAAGTTATTGTCTCTGTGTTACCAGTCATTCATAAAGGCTTCAGGTCATTTTCACATTATTAAAAATGCTTCTCTGTGCTGTGGTTCCTAGTCAGTGATTGCATTTCTCCAGTGTTTGGAATAGGGAATAAATGCGCACAGTCCTTAGAGGTGCTAATATACTGTGTTAACAGGTTTCGGGCAGGTGCTTTACTGAAGACAGAGTTTGTCCTACCACTGTACCCAAGCTTTGCTTCTGTTAAAGCATGATTTACCATAGTACAGAGTCTCCTTATTGCAGCTCTCTGCAATAGGAACTTGGTTGTTACCGATTGGTTTCCTGGAGGATTAGAAAGCGGCAGATGCTTTCTCTTCCTCTGCTCCTTCAAACATTTGTTTCCTTGGCTTTCACCTCAAAGATCTGTTCGATCTCAGATAAATCCAAGCTGTCACTAGTTTAGGCCTGTTTTTTGGGGGGGGTTGTAAACCGAACAGTATTTTCTGCCTTGAATGATTTTTAGTATTGTTCTCCATTATTTTGTGAGTCTTGATGCTCTCTTCCCTTGTGATACTGACCTCTGTTACTTGCATCCATGGTTGGCTTAGTTCAACAAAAAGCTTTAATGCATTCACGCTCATTTTTGCTCAGGATGCTAATTGCAACTTGCTCAAGTCCTGAGCCTGATGAGTATCATGGTGGCATCAGTCCAGAAACCAAATTTCAGACTCATTTGGTTTATTCCATATGAATAAGATGAGGAATGATAAGTTACTAGTTATTACTAGATGGGCCGATTCAAGAATTCCATCGGTGACAACTTCACAAAAAGCTTTGTGTAGTGAATTTTCACCAACCTGAAATTGCTATTGCTGCTTTTACGATGGCACCAAAGGTTTTGTTTGGTTTTGCTACTCTTTGAATGAGGTAAAGACAAGGTTTTTTGTGCTTATTGTGTTTTGTTTTTTTTTAAACAGGGAGCAACACCAAAGGATGGACCAAGTGCAGGGTGTACTATAGTAACAGCTTTGCTATCGCTGGCCATGAATTGCCCAGTGAGGCAGAATGTGGCCATGACTGGAGAGGTGTCATTAACTGGAAAAATTCTTCCTGTTGGTGGAATCAAGGAGAAGACTATTGCGGTAAGAGCGCTCTCTGTCTCCATGCATCATGGATTTATCTCAGGAGTATTTTGCTTTATGGCAGTCATTACAGAAGGAATAACACATAATAGGGATGTCTGCAGGTCTGATGACTAGCTGTGCTTGCAGGAGTGTGAAGGGCCCCCAGAGATAAATGCAAGATCACCCATAGAGTGGGTGAAAACCTGCCAGTTGATGAGTGGGTTCCACTTAACGTGCTGTTTCTGATGCATGTGTCTGTATTGAAAGGCTCTGAAGAACAGTGCTGTGGGTCATGATGTGGTGGGTTGGTCTGATAAACTTCATTTGAATTTAAGGTTTATCCTCAGAGAAGTTGGAGCAGGCTTCTAAAACTCAGTAAAACACTATGAATTAGCGTAACACTCCCCGGTGTGCTTTCATAGTCCTACTAAAATGCCTCCCACTTCATCTGCCCATGCAGCTACTGGGAAGTGTTTTGGGGGCTTGAGCTCTTGAAATATGATCTGTCCTAGCGACAGCTTCTATAAGTAATGTCCTTGCTGCTCTCTGAAGAAAGTAAAGCCAGATCATGTTCCTTAATAACTGTGCTTGTTCTTGCTTTCTGAAATGGGAGAGAATCTGGTTTTAGTAGATTGATGGATTTCTAGGACTAAACACGCAGACTGCATAATTTTCTTTTTCCCCATAGGCGAAGAGAGCAGGCGTTACCTGCATCATTTTGCCATCAGAGAATAAAAAGGATTATTACGACCTTGCTGGATTCATTACAGAAGGACTAGAAGTGCATTTTGTTGAGCACTACAATGAGGTATTCGATATAGCATTTTCAAAACTGGATTCGGCTGGAGGATGATGTTCAACAACCCGATGTCTGAAAGGTGGTTTGTACCTTAATGCTCTGCCTCAGCTCAGAAATGGGGCAGTCCTAAAGTGGGACATGGAGCTATTGCTGCTGCGCAGCTGCTGAAATGAATTAGAGCTTTGGTAGAATAAAGTATTTCTCACTCTTTCATATTGAATTATGATTCAACTTAAGTATTTCCAAGAAAAAATAAAGCTGTGAAATTTTACCTAGAGAATGTGCATCTTATCAGCCAGCAGCAGTGGAGCTAGTTTTCCTTTAAGTATGAAAGAGACTAATGTTTTCAGTTATTTCACTGTAAATCCAAGTATCTGCTTAAGGCAATATTTAACTAAAACACATAAAGTGGTCCTCATGTATTGGTGGTTGAGTACTCTCCCTGTCTTGGCTTAAAAGCCCACACTAAGCTAGAGGGAAAACTGAAATTCTCCTAGGACACTGCAGTAGATATAGCAAATCCAGCTGCAGAGGAAAATGGTTCTATTACAGAATAAATCACATACCATCAGTAACAGTCCCAAGCTGGAAGAGGGCAAACTGGGACAAAAGAAAGACCCGCTCAGTGTCAGTAGTCAGTACTGCACACCATTATAGGCTGTCTTTGTCACTATAGCAGTTGTAGTATGCTCACTGAGGAAAAGAAAAAAAAGGAATTAAAGGTGTTAATGTGACTATTTGTACGTCAATAGTAGTTGTACATCAATAAACACAGGCTTGGTCTAGAGAACTTGAGTACTTCATCTAATGGCAAACACCAGAAAAACTGAACTTAAATAGGATTCATTAAATAGCTGAAGAGTAGTTCCAAGAAGCATTTGAAATGTATTTCCTTTTGCTGGAAGAACAGCAGCTGTCCTGTCTCTCAGCTAGGTAGTCCTCAGTGGAGAACAAGGACTTATCCTGCTGAAATTCAGGCAACTCTTACCGATGCTAGTTCTGTAATGATTTGAAAATGTGCTGAAACTAGCGTGTGAGTGGAGGATGCAAAGGGAGACATGCAAGCGCAATAGAAACTGCACAAGGAACGCATTGAAGTATCAAGGGGGAGGAGTGCAAAGTTGTTAGTATGTTCAGTAGCAATTCTTGCCCATTGCCTTCTGCCTCTGTACCTACATATTGGTAGGAGAGGCTGAGAAGGGATCTCCCTGGCACTGCAGCCTTCACAGACTGGGCTGTTGCAGAGACCATCTGTATCCCAGGGAAGTTCAGTTCAGTGGGACCAGAAGTATTTCTCCTCCAGAATATATCAACAAGACAGTTTCAGGGACAACTCCAAGCTTGAGGCAGCGCAAGCCTGGACAAGGAAGGTTTGAGCTAAGGATGTCCCAGAAGAGTTGAACTCCCTGGCCAGCCTGCAGGGTACAAATGAAAGACAGATCCAAGCCTGCTGTTTCATAGGACTTGACAACCACCTGAAGTGGTAAAACATAGCTCCCTATTATCACCGTCTTTACATTTTTTACATGTATTTCTTGCACTAACTCCAGATCTGGGAGTGCTGTACTTTACTAGGAAACAGGTACCACATTTTGCAGCAACTTCTGTCTACATCCCCAAAAGGGCAGGTTATGAATCAGTCTCTCTCTGCCATGATCACTGAGGAGTGGGATTGTCAAGACAGGCAGACTTCACCACCACTGGCAGTCATTTCCTCTCCTCATTTTCCTTTCGTTGATTTACTTGTGGTTCAGTGGAACAGCCAGGCCCACATACCTAAAAGAAGGGATTCTCAAAGGTGTGAGGGAAGCATCTCTTTCCTTACAGCAGGTGGGACAGATCACTACACGCTCCCTAACCTGTGCTGAGGCTGGTCCCAGATGCCTGAAGCATGTGGAAATGGTACAGGATGGTTACAGACGTTCAGGAACCTGCCTTGACTCAAGGATGCAGCACAGCCTGGAGTTCCAGGGAGAACGTCACGACACCCTTACCTGTTGACATCCTCTGTCCAGCTGCCATCAAATCTAGGACAGGAATTCTGTGGAATGCAACTCCTCCTTGATGCTGTACTGGGGACTTCTGCAACCACAGGGAGTCAAGAGGTAGACTTTAAGAGTTCACAGAAAGGAGGAATGGGTCAGTTATAATCAGGTACAGGGCAGGATATGGCACTGAGAGCTGCACGCCTTCTGCACCAGTGCCAAAAACTAAATCCTCTGGCTCTTTATATTATGAGAGGCTCTTTGAAATGACAGGCCTTTTCTCAGTAGACAGAAAGAGAAAGCAGCTGTGAGCCAGGCTACTCTGGAGGAACAGAAGCTGTGCCTCTGCACATACAGAAAAGAACATGGAATAAAGTGCCTGCGGTCCCTGCAGGGCTTTTTCTGTGCTCTGGATGTTTTTCCTGCATTTCCCTTTCCCCTAGTGCCTGTTTTGAGAATGACGATGAACTGCCCTGCTAATGCAACGGGCACAAAAGGGTTTTTAAAAGGAGTTCATCCGCATTAAGGAAGGTAGAAGATGCATGTTGCAGGAGAGGGTGGAAGAATAAGGGAATAATGGCATCACCATCTGCAGCTGAAATAAAACTGCATTTTTTCCAGCTTACTGTATCTTAGGCATTCAGCATCCCCAGGACCTACCCCAGTCCCTACAGCCTGAAGCAGACAGGCCATTAACAACTGCTACACCACTTTTGGGAGGAAGGACTTTATTGAGTTACAGACTGTACAACTCAATCCTTCTTCGCAGCAGCTTTCCTCATGGCTGCCAGGACGTTACTGAGTTCCTCCCGCTTTCGCTTGGCCCGAATGTGAGTGCCAACCTGCAGAGAAGAGAGCAGTACAGTCAGCATTCATCCCAGCAAAGAGCAGAGAAAATAACCTTGTCAGACTTCAACCCCATCAACCTCAACTGGCGAGCCAGGAACTACTTAACATCATATCTCAGTAGTATTTCTACTCTAGATTTTTTGGGGGGCAAGACAGATGATGCTCTCAGCTATCGGAGCTACCTTCAACAAACTCTCAAGTCACCCCATTAATGGTACCCAGCCTCCATCAATACTGCTCTCCTGCTCTCAGCACCAGATTTGCAAGTAATACAAAAACAGCGAAGAAAAATCTGTATTGCTGTAGCTTGGGGCCTTGTCAGCAAAGTATCTTCAAGTCTGCCTCCCCCTCTCCCACTGTCCCTTGGCTGGTAACTACGCTAACAACTGAAAAAAAATAAAAAGCAAAGTTTCCGTAGGGGCAGGAAAGGCAGAAAACAAAGTTAACCAAAAAAGTTTCTGACATCCTCATTATGGCATCAGATTGACCTACCCGTTTCTTTATGAACTTCAGAGCACGTTTATCTTTGGAAACTTTCAGCAGTTCCATAGCACGTCTCTCATAGGGTGCAAAGCCACAGACTTCCCTGATCATGTCTCGCACAAACTTGGTGTGTTTGGTCAGGCGCTGCAGGAAGGGGAAATAATGTAAGTCACAACGAACACAAGCACTAACAGAGCCAGCATCAATATTTCCATCAAAACAGTTACTATAAGCAAACATTTGTTTTAAAGCTCTATTCAGTGGCATGCAAAAGCCTTCCTTGTCAAGAGCCAGGATCACCGCATCCCTTTCACATATCCTGCAAGGTTCTGAACTAGCCTGGCTGCTTGCCTGCACTTCTAACACAGCTGGATAGGAAGCAGGCTTTGCTATCCCAAAACACCTCCCAGAGAACAGGAATACACCCTGCTGGAAAACCTGAGTGATCTACACCAAGCAGCTTCCAGCTCTACCTCAGTCACCTGCACTCAGTCAGCCTGGGACAACAATCAGATTCAGACATCGGAGCTTTCAGGAAAATATTTTCCTCAGCAAACTGAGGAGTTTGGGTGTACTCTTCAGCAATGTTTCGCATACAGAAACAAACCCAACACCACACAAGCAACTTCGCAAAGAATGTAGGCAAACTGTTTGTGCATTACTACTTAAATACCAAAATGCAATTAAGGAATTCAAAACAAAGTATGTAGTAGTATGGGTGGGTGGAACTTGTCTTCCTGAACTGAAGGGCTGGACTGCAAAGGGCTGTGGCAAACACTAGGCTAAGGCCCCAAACCCATTATGCCATCAGCACATCTCAGAAGACTCCTTGTAGGCTGTAAGCAGCACGGTGCTCTCAGAGAGACGCACTAGTCTGTTCATTTTAGCCACAGCACCTCTTATTGCGCATATCTGCATGCACTAACATTTTTAGAAAAGACGGGGCCAGAAGGAATTCAGGGTATGCAGTGATACACGTTTCAAACACCACGTCTAAACTCTCCATTTAATCCAAGTGTGATAAAAAATGCAAACTGAATTTCTATCACATGCGCACTGACCATTACTTCATAAATCCCAGTATCTGTCATTAGCTGTCAGCAACGTGGAGACTGCTGACCTGCTGCTGTTACCAAAACAAGCAGACTAGAAAAGCGTTCAGAAGTCATCCAGCCCATTTTCTATTTTGCTACTAATTCAACTTAAGCTATGCTTACATCCCCCTACCGTATTCTTCCACGTTACTGTCCGCCTACCTTATTCTCCCACTACACACTGCTCCCCCGCTAACTCTCCCGTACCTCTCTCACTCCACCCCCACCTCCCCATCCTCGGTACCTGCCGGACCCGACGCCCCCTGCCCGCGCGGATCTCTCCCGACCCCCCCGACCCCCCTTTCCCACAGACCCTCCGGTGACCGGGGCCGCTGCAGCTCCGCGCCCGGCACCGGGGCCGCGAGACCAATTCCTGCGCCGAGCTCCGCTGCCAGCAGCCCCCCACCGCCGCCCCGGTACCTCAGGGGCCGTGCCCGGACCTCCCCCCCGGCCCGTACTCACCCCGCGGCGGCGGCACTGGCGCGGCTTGGTCACGTTCTTCGTCACTTTGTAGCCCTTGTTGAGGCCCACGGCCATCGGGTAGCGGATCGCCATGTCTGCGGGGAGAGAGCGGTCAGCGCTGAGCCCCGACCCGCCGCGGATGGACGCGGATGGACGCGGATCCCGGCCCGGCCCTCACCTGCCGCTCCGCCGATGGCGCCGCACCGGAAGGAAAGGGCGCGGAAGAGGCTCTGGGGCGGCACTTCCGGCAGCCCGCCCCTCACACCGCCCGGCGGCCGCTCTATCTCCCTCCAGGACCATAGAGGCGGGGGGCGCTCTATCTCGCCTCAGGACCATAGAGGCGGCGGGCCAGCACACTCCCAGAGGAGGGGACCGCAGACGGTCACAGGAGAGCGGCTGCCCTGGGTGCGAGTGGTGTTTAATTGGGAACAGCATTTGCGCCTTTCTCTGTGCCAGAGCTCCTTTAGTTTCTGTCTAGCTCATGTTTGAAATGCGGCAGCGCTTGAGGCTTCAGGGAAGAGCAGCTGCTTTTCCAGCAGCTGCTGGGGAAGGTTTTTGCCTTTTCCTCTTGCTACTTCCTCAACTCCAGCTCCGCCACTTGCAAGCCCAAAGCTCCTTGGCGTCAGGCCTTGCTAACGGGCAGCTTTAAAGTTCAACAGGATGTGAGAGTTTGTGCACACTTCCAGACTTTTCAGACTCTAGCAGTAAAAGGGCTCAAGAGCAGGTTTCTGCTAAATTCTCAGGGGCAAACCAAGCTACTGAAGCAGGTTATTTGATTTCACACTGATAGTTTTACGAATATATTTTTAAGTTTGATAGACAGATCAAATGAAACAGCTTAAACAAAATTTTTTGAAATGAAAGGGCTTAGATTTTCCTGCCTGAACAAAACCTTACCTCTGAGAAAGAATGGAGAGGAACACATTGTTCAACCCAAAGACCAGTTTTCTACTTTCAAATGCAATTAATTTTTTTTAAGCTGAAAATATTGAATTGAAAATACAAAACTGAAAACATTTCACTTTAAAGCAAATTATAGGATATAATTTAGAAGTTATTACATATCACCATTAGACACAGTACAGAACCAGTCTGGATGCGAGACTCGTTCCTGCTGTACCAGGGTAGTTCCAACCAACACGTGAATCCTGTTTGGATTCCCTGTCACCCAGCTCATGGCACAAATTCAAGAGCTGAGGAATATTCATCCCTTACGTCCTGGAACAGGTCCAGCTGTAACTTTTCTCTCCACAGGAGGGCAGAATATTGACAGACCTGTGCAGCAGGGCGGTGACTGTCCTACACATACAAAAGAAAACCCGACTCTGCTTCATTCTAACGTTTCTGAAAGTCATGAAAGCAACATTCGGAATCCCAAATTTGTTACATGCACCTCTAAAATCAGCCCAGATTTGGTATAATCTTTACTAAAGAGAACTATCACACAAGGCAAATAAAGCTCCATCCATCCACAAGCCCTTGTTTTCCTTCAGGCAACGTTGCACGCCCCAAGCTGGACAAGATGCCGTGTCCCCCGCCTGGGGCTATTTTGGTGGCTGCCTACATCAGCTCTGGGTGTGCAGAAGGAGAACATCCACCCACTTGATCCCTGTGGCCACCAGCCAGCATGGTGGCTCTGAAACAAGCACTTGCCTGAAGGAGGAAGAGGCCACTGTCTTCTGCTGCCTGGTTCTGTGAGCAGGATTGAACCAGGATGTGCTGCAGGATGGGTGTTTTCCTGCACTCACCTGGCTATTGGAATAATCCACTCACGATGCTTTCTTCTTTCCCACTCAATGTGCAGACACATAGACGTACTGCTACCAAACTCTCCTTGGGTTTCTCCTCATTCTGCCTTCCTATTCTTCACTAAAAATCCCAAGAAAAAAACACCTTTCCCCCATCCTTTTATACCCTTTGCCTCCTGTCATTGCTTTTACAAGTCCCTTATCACCTACTTGAAAATCCAGTCTTTCAGTTCCCAAAAGCCTCTGCCACATTCCATCAGAGGTAAATGCCTTCTCCCACATTTCCAGCATTTGCAAGTGGTTTGCATCTCAGCAGAATTTCCCCCTTTAATTAATTCCGCATTAAGTCTCCGTGCTCTTTTCCCTTATTACTTTCTCAGAGCTGTTATGAGCAAAGTCTCCATCAGGGGAGCGTGGAGGTTTTGGCTGGCCCAAGTACAGGAAGGATGGAGGTTGTTCCCAGATGAGTAACTAATTCTTTTGCCCAAAGCTGAAGAGGTCAGCCATGTCAGGCACAAAGGGCTCATGGACGTTCCCAGGTGGGGATGAACCTGAACTGGTCCCCAGAGTCGATGATTCAGCAGGAATATAAAAACACAGGTATTTAAAATCCAAGTTGTAAAATAGTTGGCTGCAGGGAGGTTTGTGGGTCTTTTCAAGTCAGATTCTTCTGAATCTCCCTTTAGGATGACTAATTCCTTTACTTTTACACAATGACTGTCTGTCATGCTCTTCAAGGCATATTTTACATGACTCAGGCATTTCAGAGAACAAGCAAGGAAAATGTGCTTTCACCACCAAACGGGGTTAATGTGGCCAAGGTTGAATCAGTGCCTTTTTTCCCTTGGTCTTCACCAACAGGTTCTCCCAGACTTTTGAGCCTATAGACAGAGATTTCTTGAGAAAATACCTACATCTCTGCAGGACCAAATGAGATGCAGCCAGTGGTGCAAAGACACCAATGCAAGACTGCTGTCTAATCTTTGAAAGCTCATGTAAATCACTGATGATCACTGAGAAAGAACAACATTGCACCAGTCTTCAAAAAGTAGTTCCACGCATCTACCTAATTGCCTCCACAAAAGTGAGAGCAGTCAGGAAGCTGTAGCCTGCTGCTGTCTAGCCATGGTCCATCTTCCTGTCTTACCTGTCCTTGACCAAAACTTTGCATGTTGTAGGCGTTTGCATTTGCCTGGATCCAGCCATACTTTTCTGCTGGGTGTCTTGTAGAAAGCAGCATGGGTCACCCTGTGAGACAGCAGACCCTGGGAGACTGGTAGAGCTGGGCATCAGGAAGGCAAGAAGGAGACTTGATCATGAAGGAGGCTCAGCCTCATGCCTAAATCCAGGACATTTTAAATTTAAAGGCTACGCTCTTTGGTTAATTAACAAAAATACGCACAGCAACCAGTGTGAAAATACTTCAGCACCATTCCCACAGGCAGCCAGAGGCCTCCCCTTTGAGCTGAGACTTGTTGCTCTCGGTGCACCGATCTCGTGGGGAAGTGCTGCTTCCCAGTGCTCTCCTGGTTGTCCCTTCCAGACCTAAAACCCCTGAGGACCCCACTCACTTCTGCAAGGATCTGGGCTGTTTGGATCTGCACTGAGGGCTGCTCTCACGTGCTAATACATTTTATCAGCTCAGCTTCGTATGTTCATACGGGGTGTTTCCCCAAGTGATGGAGCTGCACTGTCTTCTAGGAAACGATTACTCACAAACGTAACCATCATCACATGCAGTATTTCTGCAACTGAGATCATCACAGCTAGGGATGGAAATACCCCCATGCACCAAGAACACACCAAGAACAGGAACAGCTAGAACAGGGCTCTGAAAAGAGGATGTGGGGACAGAAGCAGTGATAACATCTCTCTGCCATCTAAAAAGTGACTGTGGCTGTCAGACACAGAAACTTGAGATTCTGAGCGTGCCCCTCTCACAGGCACGCAGTGCTATGCTGGCACAGCTCAGGCACTTAGTCGTAGTTGCCACCATTGCTCCACTGTGCTCTTTTGAGGGGACAGGAGAGAGCTAGGGAATGGGTCCCCACAGCTTCTCTTGGTGAGATGCTGAAGGTGGAGAGGATCCTTGATGTGCATTGGGGCTGTCCAGGGAGTGATCAGAGCCAAATCAAAGCGGCCTTTCCTTGCCCAAGCAAGCTGAGGATTCCCCACCACTCTATCTTTTAATAAAAACAGCCTTCCTGTGCGAGCATGACTTCACTGTCTTTGTCTCCACTGTCTTTGTCAGCTTTGTCTATCTCCTACGCAGTATTTGCTACGCAAGCCTCAGCGCACAGGAACGTGCTGCATCAGTCTCAGCCCAGCCAGGCTGACCTCTGGCTGGCGTCTGCTGGACAGTTACCGTGTTGTTCGCCATCTCCTCACAAAGTTTTGCCCTGCTTTGAGGCAGTTAGAGACTCAAAACACTTTCTTTGATGGTGGTTTATTAGTTAAGTTTAAGCACATTTTATACAAAAGACTGCTTTGCACATCGTATGGCAATTTTTACATTGGTCTTTGATTCTTGCAGCTGAAGCTGTTTGACCTGAATTTAAAGAAAACTCTGGTCTTAGCAAGTAAACCGGGGTTGAGAAAATATCCCCCAGAAATATTTGGTATCTTGCAAGACTTCCCATAGCAAAATCAGAAACCAGCAGCCTTTGTCCAGAAAATAAAATAATAAAAAAAAAGCAAACCAAAAAAACAAAACAGGAGAGAAAACAGTAAGCAAAATCCTTCTCCTATGTGACCCCATAAACAAGGGCACCAGCTGCTCCACTTGAACCAAGGTCTGCCCTCTGAAGCAGTGCAAGTGCGTGGACATACAGACACACACAGAGAAGCCATGAAAACAGCACTCTCGAGAGGGGAAAGGCAGATGACAGTTCCCCTCTGTTCACAGCACCGAACAGCGAAGGCTACGTGTGTTTCTAGTGTTATGCTTCGTGCACAGGCTCCTTTTGTAGCCTTTTATAGCACAGGCACAGTGCTAAAGCCATCACCCAAGCTGTCCCAGAGCAGCATCTGTTCCCGAGCCCACCTGCTCCAGGAAAAACTGGACAACAACCCCTGCCTGTTCCTTGGGGCTGCTGCTGGACGATGGCTGTCATCCACCTGGCCAGTCCAATGCCTCCTCTGTCTGAGCAGAGGAACTGTCTGCAGCTGCCATTTCAGGAGGGCTGCTTCTACTGAAGGAAATAATTTAACCCTTCCAGGGCTGCAAAGGTTGGTTTGTACAGTCTGGGCTACTGTACTTAAACTCTGCTGCCATGCAAGGGAATGTCTTAATTTTTGATCCACTTCTGCAACTGCATATGCCTGAGCTTTGGTCTTCCTTCCAAGTTGCTCATCACTTCCAAGTATAAAGGCTATGCTTGGGTAAAATAATATTGCTTGGAGAAGCAAATCTCCTTTTTTTATCAGGGTACTGCATAGAGGAGGACTTCAGTTTCCCCTGCAGCTGCTGTACCGGTGCATCACATACTGCTTCTCCCTTCTGCCAGCACACCTTTCAGCAGTGACTTACCTTCCTATTTGCTGACCTCCATTTCCAGCCCTGCAGATTTCCCTTAGAATTTGTCATTTTGGCCAGAATGCAACCACCATTTGTGTTATTGTTCCTTTTTACAAGATGTCCAACGTTTTGTAATGGCTGAATGCCATATAAATACAAATGGCTTCCATGGGGATGAGCCCCCACCCCAGTTCCTTGCAGGACTTGTTGCGTATCACTGCAGGCACAAGGGAGAAGACAGGACGGTGTGCCCAGGACAGCAAGGGTGCATTGCCCCTTTGGGCAGCTCCAGGATGCCAAATTATCTCAGCTCAATGGCCAGTCTGTGCCAGATGGGCTTGGGCTGTCCCAGCCACGAGAAGCTTCCTGGAGGGAGGAGGTGCAGGCAGAAGCCCTGGTTTGAGGGCTACGATGTCTCAGTGGGGCCTGTGAGGACACCAAGGTTCAGATGGAAGTTCAGAGCTGTTTCTTATTTTCCTTTACCTAGGCACAGCAGCCTGGAACAGGAACAGGACCATTATTACAAGCTGCTGTGCTCTGGACAGGTGGATATGTGCAGGTACTGCTGGGGAAGAACATGTCCCAGGCCGCACGGCGTCTGTGTGAAGGGGTCCCTCATCCCTCTGGCATGGGCTCTCCCGCAGCATTTGTCTGAAATGGTATTATCTGTGGTTGGTCACTGCCTGCTAAGACCTGCTCCCACTAAGCAAGTCTCCCACCCACCCTGAGACCAGCAAGCCCTGGTGGAGACAAGAAGGGCTCCCCAGCTCAGCCCTTCATGTCTCCAGTGACACTGCCCCAGAGGATCAGCTGCAGGTGAGCCTGCAGAAAGCTGTGCTGTCTGCTTGCGCCGTACACCACCAGGCAGCTATAAACTCTTAACTTTTCCTATTTCTCGCTTGCATGAATGGATGACCTGCCCACACTTCATTGCTGCTGGCTGGGGACGTCTGAAGAGGCCAGGACATACTTGTGACCACCAGCTGGGCAGGAAGCAGCCACCGGTCATGGAGGCAGGAATGATAGAGTGAGGAAAAGATGGATAAAAAGCAGGGAAGCAGCACTAAATGCTAGCTGTAGAAGTGAGACGACTAGGAGAAGGGAGGGGAGAGATGCTCTTCTGCCTCAGAGGCTACAGTGACTGTGCAATACAGCTTCCCACCTGTCCTCAGGTCAAAAAAAGACAGGAGACCAGGAAGAATGATGCAAGGGTTGGGTAAAATGGGGGCTGCAAAGAGGAGGTCCTTCCCAAAGTGAGTTTTTACAGGAAAAGACCCACCTGAAAGGCCAAGGATTGCAAGAACAACTCTGCAAGATTGTGTCCGGAGTAGACGGAAGTAGAGTAATGGGGGTATCCACCTCCCAAGGAGGTGTTGATCCTTCCTTGTTCACACACCAACAGGAGAGCCCTGTGGAAAGCAAATGTCGCTATTGATTTTACATAAGAAGGCATTTTTACAAGAATGAACAGGAAAGTTGGTCATGAGTTGGTTGGTATGGCCAGGGTGCTGCTAGTTGTCAACATCAAAGGAGAAATGTGCAGGGTGGAGAAAACTTGGAATGAAAAAAGGTAAACTGAATTCAAGAGATCTGTGCAAAGACAGAAAAGGCAAATAGGTAAACAGCCACAGTGCCCCTAAGTGGCCCATGTAATGTAGACCTTTCACATAAGATTTTCTTCTTGTGGGAGTCCTGCTTTCTGGTCATTCAGCCAAAGACATCCTGAGGCTCGCTGAGGTGCCTCTCCAGGCGCCCGGTTGCTACCCTGGAAGACGTCCCAGCTCCTTGCCAGATGCAGGGAGGAGGTGTTCTCCCCTCTGGCCTCAGGCCAGTCCTGCAGACCCAGCCCCGGCCACTGGGAAACTGGGTGGGGTGGCTGCTGAACCAGAACCACTGGGTGATATTTCACGCAAAATGTATTTGCTTAGTGGGAGGGGTAGAGTAGGTAGGGATTTATACTCTGCAGCACACAAATGATTTGCAGGCTTGTACAGATCGGAGCCCTTGCCCCTGCAGTCCTGTTCAGACCAGCACGGTCCAGGTGTGTGAATGAGGATGCTAACGGAGCCGTCCACACGCCGACTTGCGGGCAGGCAGCCAGGCTCCTACAAGTAGCAGTTCATCTACGCGATGCCAGCTGTGCACTGGAGGAGGCGACGCGGGGGGTTACAGACTTAACTCTTTACTGCTTTTGAAGTTAAATTGTAGGTATTAGCTGTCAATGGCCTCACCTGACATAGTCTGACACCAAACCCTGTGTCCCTCAGCACCTGCGGCCGGTTAGCAGTTTGCACCGTTTCTGAGCACTCCTTGGCATCCCACTACAAATGCTACAAAAATGCAAAGCCAGCAACACTTGCATAATGAAGGTTATCAGCTGCTTCGTTATTATCCAGCATACGTCAGCTTAACCTCACTGTTTTAAGCTGGGCAGGCAGAGTCCAGCTCTCACATGTCTGATGGGTGCTTACAGGTAGGCCACTCTTGCAGACCACCACCAAAGGGGTGCTGGACGCTGAGCAGGCATCAAGAACGCATCCACATGTGCCACAGGGGTTGTGCACGTCTGCACTGGGCTGTAATGCTGGGGGTGGGGGGGGCTACGCCTGAGGCTAGTGTCTCAGGCAGAGGTCATTGTGCTGGTCAACTGAAGCAATCTTTTCCGATGGTATTCAGGAATATCCTTTCACTTTCTGGTATGCCGAGGGAGAACTGGTCTGTTCTCTTGGGAAGAACTGTCAACTAGCTAGATAACAAATCTCATTTATTATCTCTAGGCAGACTGGGAAGCTCAGTACTTCAAGCTTACAGGTTGTTTCTCTGGATTCCGCAGCGTTATAATCTTTTGCACTTGAGGGAGCTCAAGGATTCAATCCGAGCAGGCCCAGCTGTGAAATTGCTTGCTCCTGGGCATATCGCCCACTGAGCAGTGACATTTGTGCCTCCAGTTCCCACTGCTTGATGTCTCCCATCCTTCTAATGGACAATATGGCCACTCTGTCACCGCACTGTAGTGGTTTCACAAATATTGACTGTGTAAATTTCACAGTCACGTGAATTTTGTTGCAAGACCATTATAGTGCTTGATATATTATCCTTTGTAAAGCACACTGAGGTCTTGGGGCAGAGTGCACTTTGGAATTGCAGAACGCATTCTTCCCATCTCCTGTATTAATCATACCATATACGCATCAGAGATTGATCCTAAGCACACGCCTCTTTATCTCCACAGATGTTGTCTTCTCCCCCCTCACATGTGTTTACTCTGTAAACTGTACCTTTGACAGAGGCTGTCTCAAAGAATCCCACATGTACACAGCATTTCTCATGTTACTGTGCATGACGGGCTAATTATCTTTCAAAAGGAAACCAAGGGCTTCCACTTTCACCTTGATTTGCTAAAAACTGAGTTCCTACCGCTGCGGGGTTTGGGCTGTTTGTTGAGCAGAATAAAACCTTTGCTTATCCCCAGCAAGACCACAACAGAGGCTGAGCCTGCCTGGCCAGACGTGAGGTACGTAGCAGGTTATTACAGCTGCTGGAGGAAAATATGTAAGTAGCTCTATGGTGATGGGCACAGAGCCAGCAGCAGTTGGTCTGAGGATTTGAAAATAAGGCGCCAAATGGTTGTTTTGAAAAAAACACTGGGTTTGTTTTCACTAGCATTTGAGATCGGTGCCAGGGCTTTATATAATATCAGCGTGGGGGTGTGAGCACTACTACTCCAGCTTCGCTGGAGTGGCGATGATCTAAGTGATCCTAGGGGCAGGCAGAGCTGGGATTGCTTCTGGCTGATAAAGCAAGCTTTGTGAACTCAGAGGAACTGCGTTTCAGAGCCAGTCCCCACCCTCCTGCACTAGGCTCTCCAAGCTACTAAATGGCTAAAATATTAGGAACTTGCTCATTTTGAGGGAACCTGAAATCCGTGGAATGCTACAAATGTCCTTTATCAACTAGAATAAGACTCAGCTCAGCAAGTGAAAATCAAAACTCATACTGTCCAAACTTATTGGCATAACATTTCATTAAAGGTGATAAGAATAACCCCTTCCTTGAGTTTAGATTAAATTTGCCATTCACCTACACAAATAGCAGCTAGAACATGAAGACTTGACCTCCGCAGGCTCCAGGGCTGCCTGCAGCCAGACTAGAAGGAAATGGTAGTATTGTTCCCACCTGGCCACCTCATTTGTTTTCAGTGGTATTTTCACAGTGCTTTATTGCCAAGAAGTCTGTCTTCCTATTACTTTGAAAGAATTCCTGAGCTATGGAGGGCTGGTGAAGGGAAAACTCAGTACCTAATGGTACGCTTCCTTTGCCCAACAAAGGCTCTATTGAAGAAAACCTCTCCACTGCTCTCATGTTACGGAAGTGGCTTTGCGGCAGGCGGGATGATAAATCACTGCGTGGAGAAGTGATGAGGTAGGATTGTTTTAAATTGAGGAGCCCTGAGCCCCTAGCTTCTTCCTTTGTTTCTTTTTTTGTTGAGATGGGAAAAAATGAGGTGTTCTTTTTTTTTAATAAAATGCTCAGTTCTTTCTGGTCACATGAGACTAGGATCTGGTTTCAGTACTAGAATCTGAAGAACCACCCAGGCCCTCCTGACATTGAAAGTAACTTGCCTTTCTGCCACAAAGGAGTGAACAATTTGAAGCACTGACCTGAATTCTCTTCCCCAGGCTTGCTTAATTCATCTCCCAGCGTGATACAGGTTGAATTCTGCCTCAATGAGGAGATAAATGCTGTAGCAGAAGGATGTTATTGTCCAAGGGTCCTGCCAAACATTATTTGCCTGGAAATTAGAAATAAATACATCTGCTACACATTAGAGGGTGTCTTGTTTTGAAAAAAATCCTTGTTCGACATACAGCCTGCTATCTGTTTGCTTTAATCCCACAACTGTGCACCGTGTTCCTCTTTGCTCTTCTTTACATGTCTCTTAGCAAACTTTCTCATAAACAGGCAAGGAAGATCTCCCTGCTGGAAGCAATTTTATTTAGTAGAAGCTGGAATTCAGGAGCAGAAATCTGTGGTGTAGTATGAATACTTCTTCCAGACTTCAAGTCATTGCTAGCAATTTTTAAATTACTGTTGAGCTGGGTTGAATGTGGACTGCTAGGAAAATGTTTTGTGCTATATGTTGAATCCATGTCCCTTCCTAACATTAATGAAAATACCTGAGACTATCAACTAAACGTAGGCAGTTCAGAGTGAAATAAGGAACACGAGGCAGAGGGGAAGTTAGATGAGGGGAAGTTAGGGAAGACAGAGACAATCTTGCTATTAAAGACACATGAATAACAAAGGGTAGGATGAGAAAGTAGAGGATGTGACAGCAGCTGCTGAGAAAGTAAAGCGGTCGAGGTAAGAAACAGCAATGGAGAACTTGTGTCCCCAGATTTGTCAAAATGTCAGAATCATTATGGAATCCAAGACAGCATCAGAAAACTCTTTACATCAAAATGTACAGGAAAGTGGCCAATGACAGACAACGTGCTTTGCATCAAAGGATATGTGAGGTTTTCCTCTCTCTTTATTACCCACTTTATTTTTTTTTTCATTTATCTAATGGGAAGAAGCACTCCAGTGCTAGGCAGAGCCTGTCACTGTTGTCTCTGTTCTCTGACATCCCAAGAATTTATTCTTAACCTACCCAAACAGTCAGGTGTTGCAAGTACCTTTGATCTTGGGCTCCAAAACAGAGTGTAGACCACTTCCAAGTTCCTGACTTTATATCAGAATGAAAGCTGTACGTGCACCAGCCTGTGCTCAGCTTTACATGAAAAGTAAACCTGGTGCAGTCGGTGAGACAGCAGCCTTCATGTGCTCCGAACAAGTTTGCAATCTGAAAAGCCACGGAACACAGCCCCACTGATTGCCATGGCCCTCCGCCACCCCAGGCGGGTAAGGCTGACACATCCTTAGATTGTCCCTTTGTTGTGGGACAACAAAATACATGATTGTGCCATTGTCTAGCAAATCAATTCTACCTTCTGAAAGCAGAGAGGGAGTTTTAGTATTAAATTATTTTGTGTACCACTGAACTCATGGTCCTTAATGGTAAACTAATTGCTAAGTATTGAGAGATGAATGACAAATTGACACTGGTTCAATACTAACCTATATCTCACAGTGATACAAAATGACCAGTATTTGAATAGATGCCAATTCCAGGAGTAAAGCATGGGTAGTACTCCATGTGAAACACAGTCATCTACTGGCTATTGGCTTTTGCACTTCCCTTCCTCCTTTTTTTTTTTTCCCCTCTTCCCCATCCCACTCTCAGACTGTTCTCTTCTCTTTAGCAGAGGTATGAAAAGTGAACATACACATTGGGCAAACAGGGAGGGGAGACAAGTGCCAAAGATGAAAGTTTGCAAATGTCCCAGTTACTGCTTAAGAAAGGCACCTTCTAAAAGCTGTAGAAATATTAAATCATAGAATCCTTTAGGTTGGAAAAGACCTTTAAGATCATCAAGTCCAACCATACAGCTAACACTACCAAGTCCACCACTGAACCATGTCCCTAAGCGCCACATCCACACATCTCTTAAGTGATATTTCAAGAAATGTGTAAAAAAAAAAGATTTTACAGTGACATGGTATCAGCACTATGAAAATAACTGGTAATATTAGAAGGCAAAACAAACAAACTTGAAACTTACCAAGTTAGTAAGACACCATTTAAAAATCTGACAAAAAATAACGGGGGAGTTTGGGCTAAACTTTTTGAACAAAGGGGACTTATATCTGGATTATCAAATGAGGGAAAAGGTTTAAAGGAATTTCCAAAATATGATAGATGTACAGGGTGTCACATCAAGTAACAAAAGAAGAAATGAGCTAGCCCAAAAATGCTTATTCAGAGGCTTTCAGCATTCCAAAAACATATTTTTTTTTCTGGTCTAATATAATCAAATTTTATTGATGGTCTTCCACGATTTTCTTGGTGTGGGGAACTGTATGCTGGGAGAGAAAAAGTTAATTCTAAGTGCACAGCTTGAGGCTCACGAGCATTTTTCTTTGCTTCGCTCAGGGGAAGGCAGCTATGTTTGAAATGACACAGACTCACACAGGCAGCTCCTGCAAGGCTGGGGTCTGGAGTCGATCCAGCAGCAGTTGGTTTACAGTTTGCAAGTGGCGCCGAAATTCAAAAAACGCACTGTACTTCAAATCCAGAGACGCATATGAAAACAATGAGGAAGGAGGTGGCTTCAGAGCCTCCTGGGCTGTCCTTGGTGTGGCTCCCTGCCCTGAGCGGGCAGATGGTGGGTCAGACCTCCCTGCTGAGCAAAGAGGCCACAGCACTCTGGGATTTGTAGTCTGTCGTTTCTTTGTCATTTTCTGGATCCATTTCAAGGCAAAGACAATTTATGAGTTCAGTCAGAAAGCTGTTTCACACTGAGTTACAACTCAGTAATCATATTATATATCATGTATATCATATTATCAGATCTCACTGACACAGAAGATCTGATAACAGTGGTGGTAAAATACCAACATTGCATAAATGCCTATAGAAACGACAGGCATAGTGATCTAGATACTTATTGTCATCTTTCATAAACTCCCTCCAAGTAACCTGCTGACATCCACGGCTTCACAGGCTCAGTGTGCAAATCCCTGAAGGAGACAGAGGTGAAGAAGCAACCAACCCTCTCCTTGGAGAGATGACACCCAAGGCCAGGTGGGATCATCTGCAGTCAGGAGGGTATGCTCTGTTTTCAAGAGAGGAAGGCAAGACAACTCTTTCATATTGGATACATATTTTTTAAACAAATATACTTAGGTGAAAACCTACTGCTTATATGGGTCAGCTGCTAAAGATATACAGTAATTGAAATAGGGACTTAAAGCTATTCACCAACAACAGAGCATTGATGTACTGAGGTTTTCCAGATTGAGGTATACTTGATCTTAGGATCCCAGATCCTCTAACATGAGAATTATCTAGCTTATATGTTAAACACACTTGTGCTTATTTGTTCAGCCTGCCTCCATGAGTTTGTTTTCACATATTGCATGCAATATTTTCTCTCTTTCTGTTTACATTACACAATTACTATTTTGTTTGTTTGTTTTTGCTGTTCACATACCACTGACTTTACATCTGGTTTTCCCTCTTCGCAGGCAGAAAATCTTCCATTTCTAAGCCTTCTCTGGTAGCCAAAAGGCAAAACTGCAGTAAGTGCTTTTCAGCCTCAGAAGTTTTGTGACATTAGGAACTAGCTTATGAGAATGGCAATACAATATATAGTAGTTAATGTGTAAGAACTGACAGAAATTGGTGTATGTTCAGTAAAAATATGTTTTGGGGAAAATAATACTTCAAACATTTAGGAAGTGAAAACTTCCAAGTGGCTTTTTACAAATTTGGCTGCGTTCCCTGGGATGGCAAAAGGATCTCTTCCTTCTTGAACAGCCTGACTGGAGGCTAGGAAGCATTATACCTTCTCAGTAAAACTGGGGAAGCTTCTAACACCTACAAAACAGCACTCCTAAAAATTCCCTCCTGGAAATAGCTAATTGGTATTCATTTTGAAACTCTCTACTCCCATTATAAACAAACAGCAGGTCCCTGGCCTACAGGATTTCAATGCAGACAGGAATTACAGCAAATTCATAAACACTTCCAAACAGGGAAGTTTGGATACTTTGATACAACAAAGTTTTAGATATCTAATGTGAAAATAGATCCTATAAGAGAAATATTAAAACTTTCAGTAAAATCATAGAATTATGGAATGGTTTGGGTTGGAAGAGATCTTAAAGATCATCTAATTCTAACCCCCCTGCCATGGGCAAAGAACACCTCCCACCAGATCAAGTTGCTCAAAGCCCCATCCAGCCTGGCCTTGAACACCTCCAGGGATGGGACATCCACAACTTCTCTGGGAAACCTGTTCCAGTGCCTCACCACCCATCTGAGTAAATAATTTCTTCCTTATACCTAATCTAAATCTACCCGCTTTTAGTTTAAAGCCATTACTCCTTGGCCTATCACTACACCCTATAACAAGGAGTCCCTCCCCAGCTTTCCTGCAGCCTCCTTTAGGTACTGGAAAGCTGCTGTAAGGTCTCCCCGGAGCCTTCTCTTCTCCAGGCTGAACACCCCCAACTCCCTCAGCCTGTCCTCATTGCAGAGCTGCTCCAGCCCCTTGATCATCTTGGAGGCCCTACTCTGGACTCATTCCAGTATGTCCCTGTCCTTCTTGTGCTGGGGGCCCCAGAGCTGAATGCAGTAAAATTGTGAGAATTAGGAACACAGCATCGCTTCTAATCAATGCTTCCCTTGGAGGATATGGAAGGCAGCTGACTGTACAGGTCTGTTTGTACAAAGTCATTTTTGGTGGGCATGGGGCTTTGTTAACAAAGAACAGAGGCAGATCATAGCAAGGAGCAGCTGCTCTGCATCCCTGGCAGCTCGTAGCACCTCAGCAGGATCACTGCAGGGCCCCGGGAGCTGGCAGTGAGATGCGGGAAGCAAGAACAGTGCCTGTTCTCCTTCTGCACAACACACTAGGATCTGCTGCTGAGATCCAAGCACCGATGAACACTTGAGGAGTAGCCCCGATCCATAGCTCTGATCCCTCGTTTACAGTAAAAACAACGCCTTCAGGAGTATTCCCTTTCTTGTTGTGCTTTACTCATAGTCACGACAGCCTAACCCTGCCTTTAAAGCACGTTACAAACTACAGTTCCAAGTGATGAGCACACACGGCCCCGGCGCTCGCCCGCAGCCCACAAAATGGAGGGCGGCCGGGACTGCGCCTCCCGGCGCGCCCTGCGGCGCAGCGCGGCCATCTTGGCGCCGAGACTTCATTTCCCAGGCGGCGCGGCGGCGGGGGAGGCGATGTCCGCCATCTTACCGCTCCCTCCTCCCCCGGTGCGGCTGGATTGAATGAGCCCGCTGCCCGCCTGCCCGCGAATCGAGCGCCATGTCAGGCACCCCGAGCCGCGGCACCCCCGGCGGGACCCCGCTGTCACCGACTCGCATCTCCCGGCTGCAGGAGAAGGAGGAGCTGCGGCAGCTCAATGACCGCCTGGCCGTCTACATCGACCGTGTGCGGGCGCTGGAGCTGGAGAATGACCGTTTGCTGGTGAAGATCTCCGAGAAGGAGGAGGTCACTACTCGGGAGGTACGGCCCAGGGCGGCCTGCAGGCCCCCTCCCGGGACTCCTCAGGCGGGAGGGTGAGCGACGGCGGCTCGCTGGAGGCGTTTTCCCCGCTCCCTCCGAGGACGGGGGGGGTCCGCGGCCCTGGGGCTCGCCCGACCCCTTCCCCCGCGGCTCCTCCGCGTTCGCGCCCGGCGCGGGCCGCGCTGTGGCGGCTCCGCGCGGCCCCGGGGCGAAAGCGAAGCTCGGCGGCGCGGCCCTGGCTCGCTCGCAGCCCCCGGCCGTCCCGCTCCGGGCTGAGAGCCGTGCGGGCCGGGGGGGAGGGTTTGTAGAAATCCCAGCCTGTTTCTGTGCGGCCCCTCGGAGAGCCGTAGGGGCCGCGATGTCGGGCTGAGAGGCTGCTGGCGGCGCGCTGAGCTCGGCTCAGGCCGGTCTCGTCAGCGAGTGGAAACTCGTGAGGCGGGAAGGAGCCTGGGGCGGGCACCGGGGCTGGAGCTGCCCGCTGCCCTTCTTCTTTCGGCCAGGTAGGGCTTGCCGCACGAAATGCGGTTCTCGGAGGCATCGAAACGTTCGGGCAGGTCTCATCTGCTGTGGGCTGGTGCTTCGCTGTAGTTTGTAGCCCGTTCCCCTGTCACAGGTAAACCGGTGAAGGCTGAGCGCTCGGACCCCCGTGTCGTGTGAGTTGTAGCAAACCGAGTGTCAGGTTTTGTGTTTTTTTTTTTTGTTTTTTTTTTGTCTCTGGCCTGTGGCTGTTGTGATGAGGTGAAAAATTTGAAAGGGTTGATGCTAACTTTGGTTATTGATAGAGGAAAATCTCTTTTAGTCCCTTCAAATGCCATGGATCAAATCCGCTAGTGTGGAAGGTGATCTGGTCCGTTCCCTGGGATCCGGGAGGCAGACTGGCTGGTCCTTTTTCTCCAGGCCATGTTTTGCTTTTCCCTCCTCTCTTAAATCTGCTTTCCCCCAGGATTCTCCTTCCCATATGGAGGAAGGGTGTAGTTAGTCAGGGGTGCAGCTGGGGACAGTCCCACCCATCCTGTACCAGCTCAAACCCTCCTCCATCTCTCGGAGGCAGTCTGCAAGGTAAGGTATCTCACTTCCCAAGTTAAACTTAATTAAGTTAAACTTCCATGGAAAGCTGGCAGATAGCAGCATTGTAACTTGTGTGATGTGAAGGATTGTTGTGCTACTAATGTAGGCTTTTTTATTTTTTTTCAAGGGGTCTGTTTTGGTGATGGTAG
Source organism: Anser cygnoides (assembly GCF_040182565.1). Taxonomy (NCBI): domain Eukaryota; kingdom Metazoa; phylum Chordata; class Aves; order Anseriformes; family Anatidae; genus Anser; species Anser cygnoides. Next base: position 4,113,103 of record NC_089899.1, on the reverse strand, counting down.
TGGGAGAAGGGTTTACATTCATGTAATTCAGTTTAAGTAGGCCAAATGTGGCCATGGCTTGTTTTGGGAGTGGTAAGCCTACCTGCAATCAGTGCACACTAAAGTACCTTGAAATGCATGTGTATCACTTAATGTTGTAATATAACTTCAGTGTTTTCAAGATAACTAGATATTGTGAAACATAAAAAATTGCCTGTGTCACTTGTTCTATGTGAAATCACGCTATAAACAGAATAACCACGTCTGGTTCAGGGAGCTTGTGAGTTGTAGATTGCTGGAGGCTGGAGATAAAAACAGGGAATACACACTTTAAATATAGGAGGCAGAATATAATTCCATCAACAAGAACATATGGAATGAGAGTAAGAACAGGGCAAGCACAAAACATAGAAGTAATCTTATATCTAGTATAAATTAAGCCACCTTTTAATAACTTTTCTGCGCATTACCAATTCTGAAAAAATACTCAGATGCAGTAATTAGGGAAAATAAGCCTGAAGATCTTGATATAAATACTTTGCTTACTTTACCCTTGAGCTTTCCTTTCTTTACTCTTGCTCCAGACTTTTTTTTTAAAGTCTTAATTCTTAGGCATATTCTAGGATTCTTCAAGCCCTTCAGTGTTGTGTTAGAGCCAATGCATGTAAGATATTTCACTTGGTTTCTGGACTATCTGTTAAATGCTTCCCTCTTCTTTTTAGGACAGCTTATTTTTTTTCTATACGTAAGTCTAGAATGAGAGACTTTGCAGTCTTATCAGTGTTTTGATTCAGGGCTGTGGACAGTGGTTCAGGATTGTGTGAGCAGTAAAACTTCAAGTGGCTGTCAGTTTTTGGGTTTCCTGGGATGGCAGAATCCCGTCCTTTCAGCACCAAACTGGTCAGCTGGATTTTGTGCTGGTAGTTCAATTTTCTTGTAACACCATTACACCATTAGAATTTTTGTTCCTAAAATTATCAGACTTAGCATGAAATAAGGTACTAATTTAAAAAAAAAAAAAGACCACCAGCAAAAAAAAAACCCACAACATCCTAACTTCTGTTCAGAAGCACTATTAAGTGTAGTCCAGTGATACTGTCACAATGTTTGGGTACATAATTATATCTTATATTAGTCCTGCATGTTTGAAATATATGATTTTCTTTTTTCAGGGTGTTCATGATGAAAACTCCCCTTGGTTAACCTCAACTGTGTTCAAGTTTTGGCTCCTTTGATTTTTTTTTAGCTAAATATTTGAATATCTCTGGCTTATCTGTGGTTATCTGCATTTTCCCTCCTGATATTCTTCTTGTTACATTTACCACATTTAATAACTATCTTGACCTTTTACAGATTTTTTTTCTGCACTCCAAGACTTTAATTTCAGCATGCATTAGGTCTGCTGCTCTTCCTAATAAATACGTTGTTTAAAAGGGTTTATCTGACTCCTTTAAGGCTATGATGTGTCGCAAACTGCTTCAAAAAATCTGCTGGTTGTGATAGTATAATGTTGAGTACGTCTGAGCACAGTGCTTGTTCCCTTCCCAAAAAAAAAGAAGGATGGTATTCTGGTATGAAAAAAGTTCAGCGCTTTATAGAAACTGAGACACTTCCGTATCCTGAGTATCCACTTCAATGTTCATTGAATCAAAGATACTGATTTTTGTTTTTACACTAGGGAGCAGGCCTGCCAAGTGTACAAGTTTTTTGTACAAGGACTTTGTACAAGTCCGTGTAGATGTCGGTTGTTCTTCCCCTATCCACCAAAGCTGCAACCCCCTTGTAGAAGGCCACCAGATTTGTCAGGCACGATCTGCCCTTAGTGAGGCCATGTTGGCTGTCACCAATCACCTCCCTATTTTCCATGTGCCTTAACAGAGTTTCCAGGAGGATCTGCCCCGTGATCTTGCCGGGCACAGGGGTGAGACTGACTGGCCTGTCGTTCCCTGGGTCTTCCTTTTTTCCCTTTTTAAAATGGGGGGTTTATTTCCCCTCTTGCAGTCAGTGGGAGCTTCACTGGACTGCCACGACTTCTCAGCTGTGATGGATAGCGGCTTGGCAACTTCATCTGCCAGTTCCCTCAGGACCCTTGGAGGCATCTCCTCAGGTCCTATGCATTTGTCCACCTTTAGGTTCCTCAGGTGGTTGCAGACCTGATCTTCTACTGTGAGTGGTCCTTCAATTTCCCAGCCTCTGCATTTGCCTTCAGGGGTTTGGGCTTTGTGGCTAGAATTTGTACTAACACCCTCCCTCCCACTGCAGTGCTTATGATTGCCTACCTCCAGAAAAGGTGTTTTTATAGTCCTGGCAGGGATTACTACACTGTTTTGAGCACATCCCACTGTTCTCACCCTCAGGAAGAGGGGTGGGGTGAGTAGGGGAAGTGAAGATCCCTGGGAGACCTCCCTACTGACACCAATTACACTTGTAGCAGAAGCAGTGTCTCCAGGCTTCCCCGCTCACTTGTGTTTTCCCACCTTGTGGGTGTCACTGAAGGTGGCCGTAGCCTTGTATGTCAGAGCCACCAAAAGTTTCAATGCGGTCTCACCTGGTTTATCGCTTACCTGTCAGTGCTGCAGCTGCTGTGCCCTTTGTGTGCAGTGTGTGTAGCAAAAGGAGCTACTGTCAGGGCTGTGATGTGTAGCTCTGGTGCTACCTCGTTGCCACCTGAGAAATACATGTTCAGATGCTTCTCTGAGTGCTGGGTCATTTGAGTTGTAGCCTCCAAGACAAAAGGTTAAATGGTCTTCTGCAGACATCATCTGTAGGGTGGTGATTGTATGCAGCTCACTTTCCTGCAGTAGTTTCACACCTGCCGAACTGCCACGCCTGGATGGAAAAGAAGGGAGAATGTTTATTTAAGCTATCTTACTGAAGTCTTTGGGCAAAGGCAGCCCTGTTCCTCCAAGACCTGTGACCTCACGTGCCGAGTTTCACTCAGATTGTGCCGTGGCTCCAAGTATATCTCTGTGAAGAAGCTGGTTCTCAACCATACAGATTTCCTTGAACGGGTGTGATGCAACTTAACAAAATGTGAATGATCTACCTTTGTCAGTGATGTTGATGCTGATGAGTGCCTGGTCCTGAGCTGACATTTCAGTGGCCTGGATGGGTGGGAACACATCAGAAGAAAGAGTACCCGTGCCCTAACAGGTGTTCTTGGTGAGCCTGGTGGTCCTTCAGCAGCCCATAACAGGTGAACAAAAGCATGTTGAGCCACGCCTGGTGAGAATGCACGTACCTTTTACACATTGATGCATATTAATATGATTAACATTTCCTCACCCAATTTGTCCAGGCTCACTTGTGGCATGGGGCATGTTCCTTTCTTAGCCTGTAGATTCATTGCCTTAGCGTGCCTCCTGTGTCTTCACCGAGTGATGTCTTGAGGTTTTTCAAGTGATTGACGTAGGACCGCTTGTGTTCATCTATCTGTCCTTCAGCCTCCACGCAGAGCTTTCTTGAGCGCTCTCAGCACAGTTGGATTAAAGTAGGTAGGTAGGTTAAAGTAGGCTTAAGAGCATCCAGCAGTTCTGCCTTTCAAAGTGTTCTGTGCAAATATCGCTACTTTCTTGTGCTTTGCATGCTCATTTCCTTTTTCCCCTCATCTTCAGATGGTGCCTACATTTTCAAAACAGAGGCCTCATCTCCTGACCTGTCCTGCCTTCTGGGGAGGTTTGCTGCTGACCAGGGCATTCAGGTTGTTGTGGAGGAGCTCCTGAGACTCGTTTGGCCATCTGATTGTTAACCCCTGCTGCCCTTCCATGGAGGCACCGGTGATGCTGGCAGGGGTGACCCGGAAAGTGTCGAGTGTGACTCCATGTCTCTGTGGATGACTGTTCATGCGATGAAGGCTCGGATGGTTTGCTGAGCAGGTGGAGCTTGAGGGTGACAGGACGGATCCTGCGGAGCAACAGTCGGCTGCAGCACTGCTGTTGACAACAGGATTTTGGTTTCTAGAACCACGGAGCCGTCTTTCAGGATCGACAACTGCTTAGAAGAGAGGCTATACCTAAGTAGGGCAAAGGTATCTCTGTCAACAGACTGGTCAGCCTGATAAGAACTTCAAACTAGGAATAATGAGGGAGAGAGAGGTTCCTCTAAGATCAGGTGAGGAAGTAGTAGGAAGGCAAAGGGCCTGGGGTTATGTGAACAGAGGAGACGGTAGTTAACAGAACAAGGATGAAATGGAATCGTCCACAACACAGGCATGTAAAGAAGGAGGTGCCCGTGGGACAGCCTTGTGGGGAAAGCTCTCGGGCTCTTCCTGGGGAATCATCATGGTGCTTCTCTGAAAAGTTTGGATGCTAATGAGCGCAGCATGGGGAACAACCAGGAGGAACGGGGCATTGTGGTCACTACAACCTCACTGGAGTCATGGAGATGAAGCGGGATAGTTCACGTGATGAGTGCTGCAACACATGGATACAAGAATCCCAAGAAAAAGGATTTCAAAGAGAAAAGGTGTCTGAGAGAGCTGGGTTGATACTCAGGGATCACTGCCTCCAAGCCATGATCCATCCTGACAATTCCACTGATGCTTAAAAAATGACAAAAAAGGGAAGATACTGGAAATTCTCTCTTGCACCCAGTATTCTTTAGGAGCGTTCAAGGACAAGGTAGACGCTGTCTGGTGGCCCTCTGCTGGGAAGTGTGACTAGGCAAAGACCCAGAAGTGTTCTGCACAGTTGCTAGATGCATTTATTGAATTTCCTTTCTCTTTTTTTTTTTTCCTGGGCTTTTTAATGAGTAGCCAGCGTGGGCTAGAAGTGTTACCAAGCCCAAGTTAAGAAGTGGGTCCGTGTGATCTTCCTGAGGTTCAGCAAGTCCAAGTGTAAGGTGCTGCGGCTGTGTTGGGGCAATCCCAGACATGAGCACAGAGTGGGAGAACTCAATGAGAGCAGCAGAGAAGGACTTGGGGATTCTGGTGGATGAAAAGCTCAACGTGAGCCAGCAGCGCGTGCTTGCAGCCCAGAAGGCTGACTGCATCCTGGGCTGCATCAGCAGAGGAGTGGGCAGCAGGGGAGGGAGGTGATGGTCATAGAATCATTAAGGTTGGAAAAGACCTCCAAGGTCATCTGGTCCAACCATCCCCCAACTACCAATGTCACCACTAAACCACGTCCCCAAGCACCACGTCCAACCTTTCCTTGAACACCCCCAGGGACGGTGACTCCACCGCCTCCCTGGGCAACCCGTCCCAATGCCTGACTGCTCTTTCTGAGAGGAAATGTCTCCTCATTTCCAACCTGAACCTCCCCTGGTGCAACTTGCTGTTCCCTCTGGTCCTATCACTAGCTGAACAAGATGGAGAGCAACTCCTTGCTCAGTCAGATAATGACAAGGGGGAATGGTTTTAAGCTGAAAGAGGGGAGATTTAGGTTAGAGGGTAGGAGGAAATTCTTTACTCAGAGGGTAGTGAGGTACTGGAACAGGTTGCCCAGAGAAGCTGTGGATTCCCCATCCCTGGAGGTGTTTAAGGTCAGGTTAGATGAGGCCCATTTCTCAGTTATTTCTGTCTGTTGATTAGCTTAAAATGCTACTGAAAGTGGTTTTCTTGCTAGTGTTTCAGACTGTGAATTGGAGCTATGTGTTACCTTCTCATCTTTGTTACTGGAACAGGAGCGGAGTAGAGTTTTAACATGCTACAGCAGAAAAAAAACACATACTAAGCTACTACAACTGGTTATGCAGTGTGAGTCAGTCCTTTTTAATTAAGAAGCATGGTCTCTGGTTCTCCTTTTACCAGCAGGTTCTGAAATGGCTTGCATCATACCATTTTTAGTTCACTCTTGCTATCTTTTTTCAAGGCAGGGATCGCATTGAGTGTTTATTCACAGTTCAGAATATTGTTCTGTTGGTGGTGGTGTTTGGAGTGCCCTGAATGTAAAGCATAAAACATTCACTGTCTGTTGCTGCTCTGATCCTTGTACTACCTTTTTGTGGCAGTGTTGGCAAAAATTGGGGGAAAGAGGCTTTCTTTGTACATGCAATTCTGGCGTATGCCTTGGAGGACTGGGAAGAGTTTTGTGCTTGTGTCCTTTGCTGTGATTCTGCGTTATCTCTCTGAACCTACAGCAACATAGACCCAAGCTCCCAGAGGACATCCTGGTGCAAGTATTTTAGTAAATGTAAATGAAAGTTGTAGGGGCGATGGTCGGGAGACAAGCCAGCATTGGGGAAGGAGCGTTGTGGATGTAGTACCTGATAGTGCAGAATTAGTGCTTGGCCTTTGGGCAATGGCATTTTGTATAGGTATTTGCAAGTGCCGTATTTTCACCGAAGGGTCATCCACAGTGAAAGGCTTTACAGCCTTAACATCTCTGTGTTCTTCTGGGCGTAATGGAGTGCTGTATGAAGGATCTTAGCACAGTCAGGATACGCATCTTTGTAGAACGTCCTGAATTTTGTAAGTGGTAACGCAGAGTTGTATTGCCTTGTGTCACAGACAATTTCTGTCTATCAACTATGGAAAAAAACAGGGAAAAATAAAACTGAAGTTGAATAAGGCTTGAAAGAATTAATTCTTTAGAAAAAGATACAAGATTGCATGGGTAGCCAGCCAAGTTGTTTCTGGTATGCAGTGTGCTTGCAAGCTAGCTAAGGCTTCTCAGCCCTCACTGTCATATCTTAGTTAATTTCAGAAGGTTTGTGAAATACACTCTATCAAGAACTGAATTATATCCTGACTGCCTTTAATCAGTCTTTTTGAAGACCAGTTGGTTGAGTCTGTCATTGGTGCCACTCTGATGTTGAAATAGGCACTCCTAGGAATAACACAGTTGTCTTTCTTGTCTCTACATTTTATGCTTTGTTATGAAATTTCTCTTCCTAAAGTTCTGCTTTTGGCTCATCCCACTCCCTTATTGCTCTGTGTCTGAATTTACATCAATAATAACTGTTCTGGTACCCTTTGATAGAAGCAATACCAGCAATCTTATCTTGAATTTTTTGCTATCTGGTAAACCTTTCAAATGATCTTGTATTAAAAAAAAATAATACAGGTGTTGAAGACTTTGACGTGCCTTGTTGCAGTCTGAATGGCTGATGATAGATTTTTTTTTTTTCTTCGAGCTGGGACAGGGAGAGGTCTGTAGATCCTTATCCTCTGAGGTAGAGAACAGGAGTGGGAGCTTGTCTCTGAACAGTTAATATTTTTGTTGTTGTTTCAGTTTATTTTTTGCTTCATAGTACAAGAACAGTGGAGCTGAATTGGACCTGAGTCTGTATTCCAGAAAATAAGTTCATCATCGTTTGTTTTTAAATGATATTACTGCTTCAAAAAAATCACCCAAAGCAACGATCTTGGAAACAAATGTGAATAATTTAAGATCTGTCTGTAGGGTGTGCCAATTCGCTTCAGTTTATCTCTTTGGAAGACTTGCACACTTCAAACTTGGTATGTTTTGTTATGTTCCACTGGGAATAAATCTGAAATATTGTCTGTGGGACAAGATCACAGCTAACTGTAGGTGCATATGAATTGAAAATGTTCAATATACAATGCTCTTAAACAACAGAAGTCATATACACTCTTTTTCAAGGAAAGCTAAATGAAACCTATTAAGCCATTTCAGTTCTTTGATGCTTAGTCTTTGGGATGTTCTCATGTCTGAATGCTTTTTTTTTTTTTTTTTTTACTTTAGGTGAGTGGAATCAAGAGTCTCTATGAATCCGAACTGGCTGATGCTCGAAGAGTTCTGGATGAAACCGCCAAAGAGAGGGCTAGATTACAGATTGAAATAGGAAAACTGAGAGCAGAACTTGAGGAGTTCAATAAAAGGTAAGGAAAGCCCTGTGTGATCTATTATGTTGTTGTTTCATTAAATATGATAATGGGCAATATTTGCAGTGTGACTGATGCTACTGATGATTCTCAAAATGCTTTAGTGGGTGTCTTTTGCAAGTGTTACAGATCAATGAAAAGGTGCAGGCTTGTCAGGGGGGAATTCCTCAGAATGTTTGTACAGCTAGTCAGAGCAAATAACCAGGTTGGTATGTACACAAACATATTTGTAGATAGAAGATTAATAAACTGTGATTTGATGAGCAATTCGGAAATCTAGATGCTGAAACAATTGTGCCCACTTCTGTCCTATTGTGCCTCTCCTGATGTGAGCGTGCATGCATGTAGCTATTTAGTAAAACTGATTGAGAAAGTGCTATATTAAAATTAACCCATCCAAGGAAGGTTAATTTTTAAACAGTATCAGTTTTATTGTCTGGTTGAGTGTATGTCTGATAGCAGAAATGAAGGAAAAGGGAAATTCATGGCCCTGAGCACACTGGCAATATGGAAGCAATGTTGGCTTGAAAATGCATGAATCTAAAGCATAAGTGTGCTGGAAGAGACCTTGTAGTGACTACATTTAAAAAAAAAAAATACACTGTTTAGTCTGCAGTAAAGATAATTGACCTAATAAACTGGCTAATGAAGCCAATGTAATCCATTATTTCTGTTTGCATTAGGGAGCCTTTGTGGTCAACTACTGTTTAGCAGTTGAAAATTAATTTAAAAGTGAATATATGCCATGGCAAAAAGATTTATGCTTTTGATTGAATTTTGGTACCTGTTTTAGTAGGTAAGATTTGGGATGTAAAGACTTCTCCTGAGTAAGTCAGTGTGTCTGTGAACACTGTTGGACATAAACTTGCTTTTAGTCTGGCAATGGAGGTACAAGCCTACCATAAGTCTCCCATTTTCCTTCATTTGCATCTAACTGGTTATACAAATAATGAAATATATTTTTTTTTCTGACTAGCTAATTTATTTATGATGTAGCATTTTTATTGTTTTCTCTGTAATCTTTCCTATATCACTGGATCTTCATTTTCTCTGCTGGACCCTCTTGTTAAAGTCAGCAGTCAGAGAGACTTTGTGGACTTTGCTCCTAAATGAAATGGCCAAATATGAAATACCTGTAGTGTAAACATCTCTATTTGAATAAGTCACCATAAAACCTATTGAACTTGGTGCACGCTTCATATCAGAAAATTTGCCTGCATGCGGTTGGAAGAATTGTGCTTTAATATTTACTGGCTCTTTGTCTAGGCCTTTGTTAACCATGAAAAGACCCTGTGGTGTGTGTAGGCATCTGAAGTTAAGTGAGACGAATACCACCCAGCCCTAATCGCATGTTCCTCTTGTCAGGACTAAATTCTCTCTTACAAACCGTATGCCAGCAGTCCTAATGTTGATTTCAGATATTACGTTTTGCGTGGCAGTCAGAGTTAGATGGACATCAGGGTTGTCCTGGTGATAGCAAATACTCTGCTTGCTTGGGTTTTAATGCAAGCTCCAAAAGTGAACAGCCCCAGTATCTCCAGGAATTTGGTTCGTGTATCCTGTTCCGCACGATGCGTATTTTTGTGCTTTAAGGTATTTTTGTCAGAACTGTCTTCGCTTTGCAGCTAATGAGAATCACTGCAAGTTGTCTCCTGTTCTTTAGGCTTTTGACAGCACTAAGGGATTTTGCAAATATCTTGTTGTAGAATGTTGTGCACTTGAAGTGGTGGCAATGGTGTTTTCCCTTGAGTTATCTCCCTTGCCCTTTTCTTGGACAATTGAGTTGAGTACCATTATCTGTCACTTCACTGACTTGACAGGGTAATTCTCCTCATAGACTATGAGGAAAATACACCTTTTTTTTTTCTGTTCCTAGTTTATAGGAGTAGAATTGAATTCTTCCTTGGCTTGGAATTTTCTTCTACCAGGTTGCTTCCAGTCCCTTAAGATGCTTGTAAGGTTCTTGGAGTATTCTTGCTGTGTCTGTCTGGGGACATATGGAAGGGTATGCTCCTGACACGTGGCCAGATCTGATACAATTCTTGCAAATGCAGCTTTGAAAAGTCTGTTTGCAGAGTGTCCTTTTGACAGCCAGCTGATGACCAAAATCTTCCCTGCCCAAGCTGACAGATGCTTCTGCTCACATGCCAAGTTTAGGTCAGTGCTTTGTGTATAATGGAAGAGTAGGTCAGTATGTAATTTATGGTTGCTTACAATTATCTCAGTGTCTCTTTCATGCTCACAGCAGGCTTAGAGATGCCAGGAGGGATCCCAGGCATTGCTGCTCCCTTGATTGCATTCCTGGGAAAGGAGACAGCAGGCTTCTGTCTTGGGGCATCTTTCCTTTGGTCTCCCGTGTGAGAGAGTAAGCAGAAAACAGGTAGTATCTGGGGGAGTCACAGCAGGAGAAAACAACGTCTGAAAAGGGTACAGGGAAGTTTTTCCTGAAGATTAAACTGCACTGAATTTTAGTTGCAGAGCCACAGGCTTGCAGAGCTTTTCTAGCTACTGCTACAAATACAGCTAACCTTCAAGAGATGCCTTCAATATACAGCTAACATCTTCAAGAGATGCCTTTCTCCCTGTCTTTCTCTGCTAAAGCCTGCATCTGTTAGCATGGAGAACCCTTTCCTGGAAGCACTGAGGATGCTCAAGAGAGGCCGTGGGGTGTGTCTGGGTGTGGTGACATCAGGCCCAGTTCATGCACACGAGGGAGCCCGAGGCTTACTCTGCTCTTGGCTTGTTCCTGAGGCTGTCCGCTTGCACAACACCAGCACGCTTGGGAAGCTGCAAGACCCTTGGTTGCTACACGAGGATTTATGTCAGGGCTAATGGTCTAGGAGAGTACATGTTCTGTCTGTCGGTGCAAGCGTTTATGCTGATGTCTTTCTGCCATGTACTCAGGCAGCTTGTTCAGTGAGTGACAAATGTTACCACCCTGGTATTCTGTGTGAGTACAGATTCATGTCTTGGGGTTTTGGATGCCCTGGCAAATATCTTGATTATTTAATTTATTTATTAACTTATTTACCATGTAGCATACTGATGTTCTAACATTTTCTGGGTTTTAGTACTTGGGATAATTGAACAAAAAGAAGCATCTCAAGCTTTTTTTTATTTTCCTAGAGCAGATCGTATTGGTCGGACCATCTTTGGCAAGGGATGTTGTTGAAACCTTTTGGGAGTCCAAGCAGACTGGCTTAGGTTGATCTTTCTTTTCCAAATGCTTTTTACTGACTTCTTGGGAAGCTTATCTTCCCCTTACAAAAGCTAAATTCACTCTGACTCTTCAAATTCATCTGTGCCTTATGCATATGCCCACCACGCTTCATTGATACCTTTGTCTAATTTCACCCATACAAATATCAGGGTCTGGATTTCTCTGTATAAATTAAATAAATAAATAAATAAAACAAACAAAAAAAAAACCACTTCATTTGTCATTTTTCCTTTCTTTAACATCTTGCTGTTCTGGTCAGGTCCTTCCACAGCTGCTTCATCTCCAGGCTGGTCAGGCTCAGTTCCCTCAGCCCCTGCTCTGAGGGCATGTACTTTAACTCTCGGGACATCTTGGTGGCCCAGTACTGAACTTTCTCCAGTTTATTGACATCTTTCTTGGACTGAGAGTCCATAACTGGGTGCAGTATTGGACACAGGTGTGATCTTACTGAGTGCTGAGCAGAGGAGGATAATCACTGTCATGATTTACCAGGCGTGTCCTATTAATACAGCCCCAGCTGCCTTTAGCTGCCTTTGCTTCTGTGCCCTGCAGGTTGATGTTCATCTTTTTCTTTAGAGGAGTCAAGTGAAATTAGCTTGGGTTCCAAATTGCAGATTCATCTGCAGAAGACAGAAGGGAGCCATTGGTTAATACGTTAGCATCTATACACTTTTCAATTGAATTTTCTAGTAAGTAACGTGAAACATGATTTCTGGACAACACAATTGGTATTCAGATGCCTGAACATCAATCTCTTGCACTGCAGACAAGGTATGAACCTCCCACACATCCTTCCTATGTCATAAATGCCGACACAACCTGGATGTTGCAGGTATCCCAGGGCTTCTTAAGTCAAAGCATCTAAATCCTGTCTTAACTAAACTTAAAAGGGTTTCCTGTGAGGGAAGTCTCTTCAGAAAATGCTTTCATTTTTCGTTGTCTACATTGTTGTAATAAAACTGCGTATCTTTTAAATTATATTTTTGTGAGCTGTACAGTTTTCCAAATGAAACAAGAAAACAAAAAATCAGCTCCAGAAGGCTTTGGGGTGTATAGATAATCATAAGGTCTTCATTGTCTTATAACCAGGTTGAAGATGGAATAGTACTTTCTACGTGTTTAGAATTGTGCCATAATTTTTCATCCAACTTAGGGGTGAGAACAATCTGGATAGCAAAATGAGATACAAGGCCAGTAGGATGAGTCAGGAGTTCCCAAGCTTTGGGAGGTGCTGAGACATCTCGTTAACTACTACTCCAGGACCCAGGAGCTTCCCTTTGTCAGCATGTGGCAAAGATGAGATACATAAAGGGAGCCAGAAGTAATGCCACTAGGCTTGGAATGCCAAATCTCTCCATCGTGGAACGAAAGGGGTTTGTCATCATCATCCTTTTTCCCAGGGAAGTCCTTGTGTGGGTGAGGCTCTCCGTCAGTTTGTTCCTCAGAGTGGAGTAGCCACTGCGGTGTGGAAGTAGAAACATGGTAGGATGATTTCTATATGGAATTTAGTAAGGTGTCTTATTTCTGTATCGTTATTAAAGCACTTAATTCTGCTGCTTGCAGCTTTCCTACTACATTAATAAACGTGACAATAGGAGGTGGTGCTTGAAAAGCTTCAGAGAACAGTTATATTTCATTTAGGTATTTTTGTTCACAATACCCATTTTTGATGTCATTGTCCTTTACAATGTGCTTTGATAAGCTATCAAGTCAATGGTGAGGTTTCAAGTGTAAGTGGAGAAACAGATGATGAGAGAGGAATTCCCACTTCTTGGGACAGTTGTTTTGCAATGAAGATTAGTAGATAGAATTTTTTTGGTAGGCTTTTTTGCCTGCCAGTGATGTGTTCCTCTTTGCTGGGCAATACATTTACAATACATTGGCACATGCTGAGTTCTAAGACGGGTTTATGATTATTTTAATTAGGTGCAGTTGGAGGTTACTCTGGGAGCCACCTAGTGGCACAACAGTTGTAGTAAAAATGGATAGTAACAAAACATCTGTAATTGCAACCAAAGTATTCTCAAGGTGTGTGCGCACCTGTGTGTGAATATAGGTAACTTTTGTTTGTTTCAGCTACAAAAAGAAAGATGCAGATTTGTCTGTGGCTCAAGGTCGCATTAAGGATCTTGAAGTGCTGTTCCATAGAAGCGAAGCAGAACTCAATACTGTCCTGAATGAGAAACGCACTCTGGAAGCAGAGGTGGCTGATTTGCGTGCCCAACTTGCTAAGGTATGGCAGCGAATGTTTCCTTCAGCACAAGAAAGTTTGTTCCTTGTAAAATTTTTTTTGTTGTTAGTTTATATTTGAACATCACTGGTTCAGTTCACTTATGCTTAATTTTTACCTTCTCCTCTTGGATATAAAAATAAATTTTAAGAAATGTTTGTGAAACAACCAAAGTAACATGGTATATTAGAAATTTTGATAGTGAAAAAAATTATTTAAAAATATTTGGTAAATGTTTCTAGTTACTAAATGTTGTCCTTTGTAACATCCTGGATAATTTTAAACTTAGGCTGAAGTGTCTAGTGGGACTGTGCTGGCAAGAAAAAGAACATGAAATATATGCTGGAGAAATTAATAATCCTTGGCTTTATTACCAGTCTGCACTGAAATAATCCTGTGGTTTAAACAGGTGCTTTATAAACATGAAAGCTTTTCTAAATACTCATACACACATGTTCTCACTTTTTTTTTAAATTAGTGACTTGAGATTAGATTTATTGTTGTGGATTATTGGTCCAAAAATGTCAGTTGAAGACCATAAAGGGCTTGTAGATGGAAAAAAGGGATCCAGTCAAATCATTATCTTCCAAATTCTCTACCAGGCTGAAGATGGTCATGCTGTGGCTAAGAAGCAATTGGAGAAGGAGACACTCATGCGTGTGGACCTGGAAAATCGGTGCCAGAGTTTGCAAGAGGATCTGGATTTCAGGAAGAATGTGTTTGAGGAGGTATTATCAACCTAGTAATCTCATTATATTCTGAAGTTTACGTAGATCTTGCTCAGACTGACTATGAACTATTACTAGTTAGTCCAGGTAGGGTTAATCAATATTATCATTGCTATGAATTGGTTGAGTAATAAAACAGTTAAAGGTTTTGCAAGAGTTGCATGGTAAATCAGTGGTTGAACAGGCATAAGAGCCAAGTGACAAGGGTATTACTGTTCCGTGGGCCGTTGAGCTAATGTAACTGCTTGCAGCTGTGTGAAAGGGTAAGTCTTACTCCCCTTTTCTACACCTGGCTGCATGGCCCTTCCCCTGATTTGCACCAGCCTCAGTGATTGTTAGACCTGACTGTGACCTGTATTCACTGATGAGAACAGTATACAATTGCCCTGCTTTTTGCTGGGGTAATTTTCTGCCTGTTTAGAGGGTTGAACTGGCTCATAGCGATTCTAAAGAGGATTAGAGCTTCTGTAAAGTAAGTAGTGGGAATGCCCATGTGGGGACTGGGGGGGGGATGGGAAAGGGAAGCAAGACCTTCTTTGTGCACCAGTAGTAAATGTATTAGGTCAGTTTATTCCATCCTGTGAAAACCAGCTCTGACCTTTGATTCTTCAGCAGCCCGAGCTCATTTAATTAGTGCTCTGAGCAGCTACCACATGCTCCACCCATCATCTCACCCATGCTAGATGTGATGTTTGGCTGACCATGCACCAAACCATTTCAGTCTGATTAACTAGGAAATACTTTCGGTTCTTTTTGTTGAGTTTAATGTTTGCCAGTTTAGTGGCTGAGTTATGTTTTACCATGGAATCAAGTGAGTGCTCAAACTGAATTAAGGGACTAGGCAAGGCTGTGTGGCTAGGGACAGGCGCTGGAGTATAGAATCGTAGAATATCCAAGTTAGAAGGGATCCACCAGGATTATGAGTCCAACTCCTGGGTCCCCAAAGTGGGGTCCGCCCAAAAAATCAGACCATGTGTCTGACCACTGCCTGGGAGGAGGAGGTAGAAGAGGGTGGATGGGGGCAGAATGTGTTTTTAGTTTGCTTTTAGTTTTTCAGTGTTCTAGTCTGCTAGTGATAGGCCATCCATTACATTAATCTCCCTGTGCTGTCTGTTTTGACTGTGGTGATAATTGTTGAGTGATCTCCCTGTCCTTTTCTCAACCCTTGAGCTGTTTCCATTGTATTCTCCCCTTTTTTCTTCAAGGAGGGAGAATTAGAGCAGCTATGGTGGAGTTCAGCTGCACAGAGGGGTAAAACCATCAAGCAGCAGGAGCTTAATCTTTTTCTTTTTTATTTTTTTTATGCAGGAGATAAGGGAGACAAGAAAACGGCATGAACATCGTTTGGTTGAGGTGGACACTAGTCGCCAACAGGAATATGAATCCAAAATGGCTCAGGCCCTAGAGGATTTGCGAAATCAACATGATGAGCAAGTCAAACTGTACAAATTGGAGCTGGAGCAGACCTATCAGGCTAAGGTAACGACTGCTATCCACAGCACTGTCTGACAGGAACTCTGGTCAGGGAGATAAAACTATTTCCATCAGTCCTACTGCTTTTAAGGAGACAATTATAATTGAAACAAGTTTTGTTCTGGTGCCCAAATGTTTCCTCCTGTGCTGGGTGGGGGCAGATGCATTTCCAGTGAGGTTATAGCCCGAGGTAATAGCTGGGAATAGTGTTAACCAAGAAAGTGATAACCACTAGAAAAAAATAGGAAAAAAAATCAAAAGCATCATTTTGCCTTTATGGCAGGATGTTATCTGGAGTGCTTGCTGTGTGTGGTTTTGGACCTTTTGGAAAAGTTAGCATAGAGTAATACAGAGAAGACCAACAAAGACTATCAAGAGTATGAAATAGGTCCTGCATGAGGAATGTTTAAAATGAAACCTGACCTGGAAAAAGAGGTGAGTCAAGAGAAGGGAGAGATGTCTGTAAAAGGATGAATGGCACAGAGAAGGTGAATCTTTATTATTTTTCGGTAGAAGTAGGGAAAGTGATCATAACTCTCCAGTGGCAGATTCAAAAGGGACAGAAGAAAAAAGCTCCGTGCTGTGTGGATGCAGAGTGCAGAGGCTAATTCCTGCCCGAAGAATCTGTTAAAAGATTGTAAGCATCAGGATCCTGTCTCCAACTGAGGAAGTCTGTGAGTTACAATTGGACAGCTGAGACATGATACTAGTGAAATTCCTTATTCAACCTTCCCCCTGGGCATCCAGGGAATTGTTAGACTAGGACACAAACTTGCTAACACTTGCTCTGATCCATTGGGTTTGTTTTTGGCAAGCAGGCAGATAGTGTGTGGCAACATGAACCTGAGTTTTTGGAAACTATAAGGCTGCTAGTACAGTCTCATAGGAATAGGACTCATAGATTTTCTTGGTGCTTAGGACATTTCCTTGATGTTACGCAATTCTGGTCATAAACTTACCAGATTTCCATAAAAACTTTTTAAGGTTTAATGTCTTTCCTTTCTTAATAAAAGGATGTTTTCAGGATATCTAACTTTATCAATGCAACTGACTTTTATAAAACTTGTCTTCCAGCTGGAGAATGCCAAACTGGCCTCTGACCAAAATGACAAAGCTGCTGGTGCAGCTCGGGAGGAGTTGAAGGAGGCTCGCATGAGGATAGAATCTCTCAGCTACCAGCTTTCTGGCCTTCAGAAGCAGGTATAAAAGGGAACAAAGGGACACACTTTGTTCTCGTTTTTAATATAAAGCACTGTAATGTTTGCATATATTCAAATTTCTGTCCCTCCATATTTTCTGAAGTTTATGGAGAAGAATGTTTGGGAGGGTGGTAATTTTTTTTATTGCACCACATGGATGCCAACTGAGTTTTCTGTTGTACTGTCTCCCTAGGCTAGTGCAGCAGAAGATCGCATTCATGAATTGGAGGAAATGATGGCTGGTGAACGGGATAAGTTTAGGAAGATGCTAGATGCCAAGGAGAGGGAGATGACAGAAATGAGGGACCAGATGCAGCAGCAGCTTACAGAATACCAGGAACTGCTTGATGTGAAGTTAGCACTAGACATGGAGATCAGTGCTTACCGAAAACTCCTGGAAGGAGAAGAGGAAAGGTAAGTACAGATTCCATATGCTTATCTTAGGACTGGCAGGTGTTATTTTCATTTCTTACCTTTATCTTTTTACCATTTTAGCAGAAGTGACCATATCACAATTCCCTGAAGTCACATTGGCTTTGCACTGCAGTGTGTTACATGGAACACTTGCAACTGTTCTTACCTGAACACCTCTCCTTACATTTTGTTTTTCATAAGGATCTCAAAGTGCAGTGCAATTTATTCTGTGCTTGATGTTCATCTCCTCTTTTTATTTAAGTGCTTACATGCTTCTGTGTTTTCCTGTTTTTAAATTGCTAGGCCAGGAATAGTGTGTTTAGCAATAGAAATACTGGAGGGGAGGATGATGTGATTTGCACTGCTCTCACTAGCACTGTCTTTCACCTCATAGTCATGTTACCAGAAAGCTGCTGAGGACTGGATAGCCTTCCTCTTCCTCTATATGCAGTCCTGCTGGCAAGACACAGTAAGGCTGCTATCAGCTTTGGGGCATGTTACAGTCTGGTCACTTGAGTATATTGTGCATTATTGTTTTGTGTGTAGCTCCCTGAATGAGCTAGAAAAAAATCTTCACTTAGTTTTCTTCCATTTAATTAAAATGCTTGCTTGATTGTGTTAAGGTTGAAGCTCTCTCCAAGTCCCTCCTCCCGTGTTACAGTCTCTCGGGCTACCTCCAGCAGCAGCAGTAGCAGCACTTCACTTGTTCGCTCTTCCCGAGGCAAGAGAAAACGTATTGAAGCAGAGGAGCTTTCAGGCAGTGGAACAAGTGGAATTGGCACTGGAAGTATTAGTGGCAGCAGTAGTACCAGTAGCTTCCAAATGTCCCAGCAAGCTTCAGCTACTGGAAGTATCAGCATAGAAGAGATAGACTTGGAGGGCAAATACGTTCAACTGAAGAACAATTCGGAGAAGGTGAGTACCAGCTGAACCCCTAGGAAATGAGGAGGAGCTAAATTGAAATGTTGCACAGCCTATTAAGCGCACGTAGATAAAGTCACTTGAGAGAAGTTGTATCTTTTGAGGTGTGTCATCCTGCAATTAAGTGGCATTTGAAAGGTGAATATTACACCGCGCTAGCACGAGTGTGATGTTTGCAGGAAGAGAATGTAGTTTGTGCCCTAAATGTCTAAACACATGTGCTGGTACCTAGCTTGTTGAAAAAAGCCTTGCTGGCTCTAACAGATCTGTTTTGTGTGAAATGTCTCTTAAATTGTTGCTGAATGACCTTGCAGGATTTACAATTAACACTATTATTGGGTATAGAAAAATATTTTCAAGTTAGAATGCAGTTGACTGACAACCATGTAAATAAATGTAATGGAAAAAGATCTAGAGAAAATTCTGATGCCTGTTTGCTCTGTTTTGCTCATTTGAAATAACTTTGACTTTTCTCATTAGGATCAGTCTTTGGGTAACTGGAGACTGAAAAGACAAATAGGAGACGGAGAGGAAATTGCTTATAAATTTACTCCGAAGTATGTCCTCAGGGCTGGGCAGACTGTAACAGTAAGTCATACTTTGAGTATGTCAAAAACAATGTTATTTTGTTGATATTGTGGCAGTTGTAAATCTGACATTTGGTATGGCCTGATTTAGTGTATAACTTTAGGTTTCATGGATCTCATTTTAGAGGAGTAGGATTTCAGTTATAGAAAGGCAAAATACAAGTTGAATTTCTGTATTAACACTTAGTATTTAAGACTATTTGGGACACAAAGAGATGAAAAGGTATTTGGAGTGGGAGGAGAGGCAAGGACTGTTGATTTTCAAACACCTTTGTCAAGGTTTGGAACATTAATCTTGCTCTACTTCATGAAATAGAACAATTTCAGAGTATTTATTTAGCCTGGTAGACTTAAGTTTAAGACTAGACACTCTCAGCCTTAAATATGGTAGAACAGCTGCTTTTCTGTAATTTTACATTTGATATTTAGTCTGCAGTAGATGTCCTTTCAGAATTAAAGAATGGCTTTCCTTTGATCAGTTCCAGCTATTACTACTTAAGTATCAATTGCTCAGATGCATGCCAAAGATGAAATTGGCACGTTACAAGTTGCATTTTATGTCTCGGCTTCATACAGTGTAGTCATTGAGACTGTGGTAGGAAAAATTGCTATATTCAGAAAAGAATTGATGACTGTAATATTAGAATAACTTCTTTTCTCTTGCCTTTAACTATGGCTAGTGTTAATTTCGTTGCAGACTGAGAAAGTCTGCCTAAAAGTACTGGCATAGGCAAAAGTAGGGTAAAATTACCACTGGAATTCCGAAACAAAATGAACATGGAGAAAGAAGTGGGAGAATTAGAAGTTTTTGGATATTAAAAAATGTACACAAATAGCTGATTATGGAATGTCTTTGTCACTAGATTTGGGGTGCAGATGCAGGTGTATCTCATAGCCCCCCTTCTGTTCTCGTGTGGAAGAATCAAGGCAGCTGGGGCACCGGAGGAAATATCCGCACATACCTCGTAAACTCTGATGGAGAGGTAGGCTCTTTCTGTTGAATACGAATGTGGGCTGGGTTATCTCCCAAACTCTTTAAATTGTTTTGGGGTAAACAAAACAAAAACAAAAGATTTCCCCCTTTGTCTTCTAATATAGTACAAGTTACAACATTGAAGTAATTAAATATCTATACGAATCTTTGATTTTGGAAACTTTAGAAAACTGTGATCATTATCTCCTTATTACATCTGTAGACTATTTTTTTCTAATTTTTAGAAAAACTCCCTGCTATTAGTGGAATTGTTTGGCATTTAAGTATGTGTTTTCAGTCAAAGAGGCAGAGAAAATAAATACTACTGGCAATTCAAAGTTAGTGTGTAGGACCCACCATATTTGGGGATACAGTGTCATTATTAATGTGGAAAGATAGTTGCTTTTTCAATGTTGGAAGTATATCAGAAGTTTTCATTTGGCACTGGTTTCTCTGTGTTCTTCATTGTCCTACATCTGCCCACAACTGTTTTTTTAAAACTATCCCTGCAGAAGACTCCTGCAAGGGAAGATCGTGCTTTGGCTGTTATTCATAAATGTGCCATTATCCCAGTGGTCCGATAGAAATAGGAAACTGAAACAGACCTCAGTTGTATCAGTTTTCATGCTGCCTCTCTTGCTGGCAATTCTGTGGAAGCACTTTGTGCAGGAACAGCAGCACAGGACAAGGTAGGAGGGAGGATCGTTTGTATAGATAGAAAGCTCTCTGGCTTAGTATTCAAATAGAAAAAGCGGTTAAAATAGTGTCTGGAAATACTTCAAATCCATGTCCTTACCTGCTGTGGTTACCTGTAGTATCCCTGCTTAGAAGCATATGTTCAGGGCTACTTTTTCCACAAATAAAAATTTGCTCCTACAATTTCAAGGCTGCAAGGTTTACAGAAGAATTTCTTACTGCTGATAAGTGTTCAAAAGTAGTTCAGTAGTAAAGGAAGTTCCTTGATGTTTTAAAATTCTTTTTAGCGCCTGGTTTGGAAGACTGTCCTGATAATTCACATGCAATAGATATAAAATATTTAATAGAAATACTGAGTGTTCTTAATGCTGTGTAATCATAGTGAGAAACTTTAGTTTCTGACATTACAATATCTCTGACAGCTCCTAGCTGAGTCTGCTATGAGCTTGTATAAAACTGAGTAATGGCCACCTGAAACATGGCTGCTACTCCTCAAATACCTAGGTAATGAAAGAAAGTTCCTGAAGCTAAATTACATTACTTGTCTTTTGGTAGTTAGAACTAGGAATGTTTTTGTGCTTTTCAGGGTGTTACAGGTATTTGGTTGCACAGTTAACTTTGAATCTGGGGCAAATTGCTTTAAATCCTCGAAACTTTAAGCGGGGTATTATATTGATGGTATAGCAAAAACTATGGGCCATCTCCTTGTCTTTCCTTTTGTGTAGGAAGTTGCAGTGAGAACTGTTACTAAAACAGTAGTCATGCGAGAGAATGAAGAGGAAGAGGATGAAGCAGAGTTTGGAGAGGAGGACATTTTCAACCAACAGGTAATATGATGCAGACCAGGTTTTTAATTTGTGCCTGGTTGGTTAGATTAATCTGCAATGAGATTGTGGGGGGTCCCTTCAAGTTTTCACTAATTCTGAGTTTCTGGTCCATTTTTCCAACGGATGCTTGCAGAGGACAATATCAAAACAGCTTGCAGCTCTGCAGCATCACTACAATGTGCAGAGAGAATACAATATGAGCAATTCCTCCAGGAGCTGCTACTTGAGTCAATAACTGTACAGCTCAAGTGAAGTCTAGTGTCAGATTGGGATGCTGGGATATCAGTGGAAGTATGCTACACATCACAAATTTACAGTGCTGCAATGACTTAAACTATAGTTAGGGTTGGTAATGTTAGTGTCTTCATGCTGGCCAGACTGTGGTGTGTAATATGTTTTATCTATAGTTGCAATGTTCCCTGAACATAACTAAACTAGGAAAAAGTTGCTTTTAACAGCTGAGATGATAACCAGAATCTAGTCTTAAAATATCAAGAGCTAGTAAGAATGTAGTTAACACTGTCTTTCTTATTTTAGGGGGATCCCAGAACAACATCTAGAGGATGCTCAGTGATGTGAAGAAAGAAAAAAAGAAACTATTATTTGCTATTTTTTCCATTTATTTCCTTTTATTTTTGCTATTTTTTTCCTTCCAGAGCCACTGAAAACTATTTTTATACGTATCATCTGATTTCTTTGAAGTTTACTCCTTGGTACATTTTTATAAAAAAAATCAAAAAAAAAACCTTTACTGAACAAAACTGCCAGAATTTTTAATAGATTTCTTTATTTCTCCCTCTTGTTGAATCACTGTACTGAAATATTTTTTTCCCATACAGAGTTTAAAGTCTTATGTACAAACCTGCAGCAGAAAAGAATTTTTTTAGCTAAAATGGGACAAGACTCCTTGAGTGTATGGTAAATCTATAGTCAGTGCATATATAACCAGGATAACTTATATTTAAAAAAAAAAGGGAATTTTAAGAAAACATGTTCAAATGCAGGGCCTCAGGACTGATTCATGATAGTTTCCTCTGTCCTTTAAGAAATGGTAGTAAGTTGCTGGTGTCCTCAGCAGTGCCCAGCTTAAGAAAATAATACACTGTTCATTAAAATGCTACTCCACCAGTGGAAGTAACAAAGGGTAGTTGCATTTTCTGTCGGTCTTGGCTCAGGACCATGGCATTTTGTCCTGCTCCAGGATTAGACAGCCTAGTATAAACACATGAATCCTGTCAACACCGTAGCTCCATATCATTACTTCAGAAGATGGAGACTGATGGCTTCTGCTTTCTTAAGATAGACACCATCGTAATATATGGAAGTGTCAAAACCAGAGTTTTAATTGTTGTGTTTTCTAGGGATTTTGACATTGTCACAAATGAGATCTTGTTAAATTGTGAATGCAAGTTGTGATGTACAGTATTTATGATGTTAAGCATCATGATTTAATAATTTTGACATATCCAGCATTGAACAGAATGACTAAGATTTTAATGTTGAAAATATTTTTACTTTTGGCAATGATAAATATTTGGGGTTTTAAAGGTTATCCTGTGTAAATGTTTTTTAGTCAGACCTAGATGCAGCTTGTTCATACTTGTCGTATATTCAGAGGGGCATTGTCAGATACATTAATTTGCAAAATAGCACAGAAATAGTTTAATGACTTTTTTAAAGTTAAAAGGAACTGCTGTTGGTTTGGACATAAGTATTGCTTTGCAGTATTCAGATCCTCAAAGTAAAGTAACAGTGAGTGAAGTGAATAATCCTTTTTATAAAGAATGCTTTGTATTAGTAGCAGATTATTTTTATTTGTGTGATGCATTTTGTCTCTGACAGTGTCCCTTTAGCTTCAGGTTTCCTATGCTGCATTTCTGTGGAGGTAACTGACTCCCGTAAGGTTAGTATTCAGATAGCAGTGCATCTTTAAGCACTAGGAAAAAATAATTGACTGTTCCAAAGAATGTATTGGCTACTGTACAAGCAAATATTTTTTTCCAATAGTTAGTAGTTTGGATACCATTTGATGCCAGCATAGAATCCTGTTTTTACCCGCACTCTTGAACTCTGATCTTGTCATTCAAATAGTTTAGACTCATCAAACAAGCTACAAGGTTTGGATGTTTTCGGTGGCTTTTGGATGTATGTTCTCTGAACAATATTATGACTGACAGATATAACCTAGAAAGTCAGTTTAGTGGCTCTGACTGAAGGCTTTGCAATGCAAGCAGGGTGGGAACAGAAGTGACTTTTATGGATGTATTTTGCCATCTAAAAATAAATTCAAGATACTACTTTTTTCCTCATTGGGTGGGATAATTGAATTACTGAAGTTAAACTAATGCAAAATTAAAATTATGCTTGTTATCAGAAGATACATTACAAAAAAGTAGGAAGATTTGGCTGTTTGGGCTAATGGGATCAATTTATTCACATTGTTGGCCATTTTTCTAATGTAATTTTCCCACTCTGCTTGAGTAGAGGGTTAAATACGTAGTAGGTCATGTCTTTCTTTCTCTCTGTAAAATGTATCTAATGAAATTATGTTTCTCAGACATACTGTTACCAATTACCTTCTCTAAATTGCTGTTACACAAATGAATGCAATCAGTGTAAAAATATTTTTGCAATGCACCTTCCAACCACTGGACGTTATTTCCCTTTCTGACCCACAGCTTCTATAATATCCTTACATAGTGTTTGAGGGTTTTTTGCATTTTTTCTTAAGATCTATATTTATTTTTTTACATTGGCCAGTTTTCAGATTTCTTATTCTCCTTTAAGATTGTCCTGTAAATATAAGGTTGTTCTGTGATCTTAAATACTAAGCAATGAATGTGCAGTTCATTTGCCTTTTTGCTGTGATTTTTTTTCTGTAAAGAATGGGCTAGAAAGGCAGCTTGAATGAGGAAAAACCTCTTGCTACCTGAGCCATTTTTTTTAACAGCTACTGTATGGGAAATGTGTCGTCTTGTAGCCTTAAGGATCGGTGCTTGCAGGTGTTTTGTGGTGAGCACTGTGCCCTTCAGTAACAGTCTGCAGAGTTTGTCCTTAGATTTGAAGCTGTTCTTGTAACTTTGGAAACTTTTTTTCTTAAATACCATGTTTAGGCATATATAGGTGTTCATAGAAAACACTGATTGATACTGTGGGAGAGGCTTAATACAGCAGTCTAAGTGTGTGACTCTTATCACCACAGTGCTTTCTAAATGGCTACTTAAAATTCAAGAAATAATTCCAAGCTGTAAACTAAAAGACACAGAAAAACTACTGTATTCCACTTCTTGTTTTCTTTTTGTCTGTTTTCTTTAGACACTATCTTTTCTTCTTGCTTTCGATACTGAGCTTCAGTATAACTGCTTTTACTTTCTGTACTATCAGTCTAAAGTTGGTGCTCCATACTGGGAGATTATTTTTTTTGGCTTTATCAAAGCAAAAAGCATCGATTCTTTAGTTTCTCTTTAAAGGATTTTTTTTAATTTTCAGGATAATTGAAGCTTTTTTTTTCAAATAAAAAGCAGTGTCCCCTTTCCTATTTGATCCTATAGGTGTACCACTCACCGCTCTTGAGGAATTTAGATGATAGTCCATGCTTCTACTCCATTGTCTGATACGAAGTGTAGAGCTTTGAAGGAGGAACATATTTGACTTATCAGGAAAAATGATGTTAAGGCTTTTCTGATTAGAGAAATTAACCAGTATAGCTTATGGCAGAATAGGTATTTGAGTGTAACTGCCCCTATGGATGTTCTTATTCCAGAAAAACAATTTTATTCTGGATGAAATAATAAAGATTATTCCTGAATAATTTGCACCGGGGTGAGGGGGAAGGAATAAGAACAGCATAACTACAGAAAAATAGTTAAGCTGATCTTTTCATTGCGTAGATCACAGAGAATCACACAAAATACTGGTAAATGTATACCTACTCCTAAGTTTGTACTATGTGAAAATGGCTGGATTTGTATGAACACAACCATCTGCAGAACCATGGGTAACATGAATGTGGAGTCCTGCGGAGTGAGATACAATTACACAGAGCCTCTGATGTTTCATGACACTTCTTTCACCACACTTCTATATTTGTTACTTAAGCTGTTGTATTGCAATGACTTATTGAAAGTAATAGAGTGGCTATGATTGCTTTGTTGCTGCACACCTTTATTTCACAGTCTGTGTTCTTAGGCTAGTTTAGGTCTCTGGATTTGCCCTGACAAAAACAGTAGTTTACACTGATGCATTGATCACTTGTCTTCAGCACTGTTTTGCCATTAGACGGGAGTTAGCTGGCATAGTTTGTGTTTGTAGCAGGAGCCAAAAGTCTCAGGAAGAAAATAAACATCTGCTTCCCATGGACTGTAATGTAAAAGTCAGACGAGTTTGTCTGCAGCTTGTATTAGTCACAAAAATCATATCGCAGTGCGAAGCAGACCTTACTGTGAAAGGAGATTCACTTTTGTGTGTGTGTTTATCCTTGAGCAACAGGACACCTCAGGTTCAGTTCAGGGATCTTACTATTTTTTTATACACCTTTTTCCTTCTTGTTTATGCTCATCCTGTAGGGCAGCCTTTTAACTGCAACCTGAACAGGGGTTGGTTCGAAGAGGCTCATAGAAATCCTCTCTACACACCAGAACATCTGAGAATATTTTTCTTTCGTGTGTACCAAGAAGATTTTGACGCTGTATGCAAACATCCGTGATCTATGTTTTCTATGTCTTGTAGCCACTTCTCTCATTTCCTCACTGTTAAGCTATTCAGTCTCTTCTTTCTGTATCTTGTTTTGAAAGTCTTATCGCTAAACAAAGGCATATCCATATTTGATACTGGATTTTATTGCCACTGTTGGGTCCAAACCCCACATCCTACATAACCAGGAGACAAAGCCTTGTTGTAAACCAGTGAGTGGAAGGTGAGATAGTGATTGCATTTTTGAAAGCATTGTTTTAGCTGAATGTCAAGACAAATTAGAAATTTTCATTTGTTAAACATTTAAAATGGCCTGGGAAACAGAATTTTTATTTGCCCTTCAATGTGCTTAGCTTTAAACCACTTTAAAATAATTTAAGTGTTGTTTTTGTTTTTATACAAGACCATATTTACATACAATTATTATTTGTAAGCATAATGCCTTTCTTGAAATGCTAAGGTCTAGAGTGTGAAAAGGTTGCTTAATGTTGAAAGACTGTTTAAAATAGCACTAGCAGTGAATTGACTTAGAGTTCAGGAAAAAAAGTGTCTTATTGAACTTCTAAATTGTCTTGTTAGCTTTTAATGAAGTGACAATTCTGTCCATAAGGTGGATGTTACTCTATTCCAGCTACCCAGATCATCATTACACTAAAAGTACAAGCAATAAGCTGTTTTAAACAAGGTTAAGCAAAAATGCTTTACATTTGGGCACAATATTACCTTCTGGGTTGAACTCTATTTTCATAACAGTGATGCCTTGTGACTTGAATTGTGATTTAATTTAATTTTTTTTTTTTTTAGCACAGACTTTATTTAGATAGCTCTGGTCACTGGCCAGTTTAACTGACCATCTTCAGTCAGCTGCTGAAAATTAGTTTTTGGAAGGTTCAGGTTTTTAAAATCACGAATTGTGAGAAAGGTTGCAAATTGAAATACGAGCAAAAGGATGAAAATGTTACGTGGAGCTCATGAAAACTACATAATGATCTAGACTTTACCATTTCAAAGTGTTTTTTTGTTTCTTTTTAGAATATGCATGCCAAATGTCTTGTCTTTTTCAATGATTTGTAATATACATTTTATGACTGGAAACTTTTTGTACAACACACTCGAATAAATGTTTTGCATTTTATTTGTTTGTCTTTCATTTAAACCAATGCAGGGGTAACCTGGGCTGCTTGAGATGCTTTATCCCATGAAACCTTCCTGTGTGTAGCGAGATGGGACAGCAAATTGTCCACGCTCCTAAAAGAGATCAGTTGAATCAAGTGGTGTGTCCAGAAACAAATCCTTTCCTTTAAATTTTATGCAGGCAGTGCTATTGGGAAACTGCTGTCCTTACTGATCAGTGGTACTGCTTCCAACTAAAGCAGCAGGAAGAACTTGAGTATCAGGAGCAAATCAACTTCCACTTCCTCTCTTATCATCCCACCGTCCCTCCGTAGCCCTTCCACTGCAGGGGTTGTTTCCATTTAGCAAACTTGATCCTGACTCGAGAGTAAAAGCAGATTCTAAGAGACTTATTCTTAGGAACTGAGAAATGGGCTGAACTATTGCTGTGATTACCTGTGCTCATCATCAACCTACCTCAACTTCCAATTAACTATTTTGCCTTTCTGACTATGCCCAAACAATCCCCTTTTCTCACAGTTGAAAAAGCACTACCTGGATTCTGGATAAACAGCAACACAGCCTTCTGGGTTCACAGTCCATTTCTTTTCACGTGTCTGTACTCATAAACTTCTACTACCCTACCTTCAGCATTAGCTGCTTAGAATTCTGTGAGGTGCAGGAACTGTATTGTATCTTTAAGTAGATGGATCCACAAAGGGGTTTTGCAAAACTCTGTCTTCTGAGTGGTGTCTGGCTACGGGAGATGAGCCCAGTTTTGGCTTTAGCTCTGCTGTAATGCTCGGAGGGCAGCAGCAACCTCCTTTGTGTGTCACATGTACTACCTGAAAAGAAGCTACCTAATGTGTTGTCATCCCCCATTTGATTCTGCTAACTCCCACAGCGTTCTGGAGGATGTGCCATTGTGCAGGTGGTCGGGGTATGAGCCTCTTTGCTCAGCCAGGTATCTAAGCTAGAGGGAACGTGGCTCAATCCTGTAACGAGAAGGTTCACGGGGGAGCTGCTCTCTGGAGGGTGCCCAAATCATAATGCTTACCGTAATGTTGGGAAGTGGCACTTGAGGATGGTTTTTAGCGCTTTTCTCTGTGGTAAAGCTGGCTTACGTCCCTTCCCGCTGCCACAGCGTGTGAGGCTCTGGTTTAAACCTGATCCTCAAGCGCTGTGCCGTATTTAACTTGCAAAATGTCACTGGCCTGGCGCTTACGGCCCAGCCAGCCGCAAAGGCGCACGAAACGGGCGAGTTATTTGGCAGCCTGGGAACGGATCCCACGGTGCGAGCACTCCGGTGGCAGCGGTCCCGGGGGAGCAAAGCCGCAGCCCGAGGCTCCCGGTGTCTCCGGCTGCGCTTTGTCTTCCAGCACCGAGGGCTCTCCGTGAGAGGACCACGGCAGCCGCAGCCGCCACCACAGCGAAGACCCCCCAACAGCCGGTCCTGCCGCGGGAGGAGGCTGCCAGCGCGTTCCCAGCCCAGCCTCGAGGCCCTCCCCGCGGCCATCTCCGCCTCAGCCGGTGGTGACACCGGAGCCCGCCCTGCCCCGGGCCGAGGGCTCCCGGCTTCGGCCCCGCGCCTGGCGGGGGGCGCCTCGGGCGGGGGGCGGGGAGCGGGCTGAGCCCCGCCGCCGAGGGAGCGCGGCGCGGGGCGGGCCGGGAGTTGTAGTTCCAGCCGGGGGCCTCTCGCGGTGCACGCTGGGAGCTGTAGTTCCGGCCGGCGGCCATTTCGGCGGCAGCGTGCGGGCCGCTGCCCGCGGTGACTTTGCGGCATGGAGAGCGGCTTCGGCTCCGACTTCGGCTCCGACTTCGGCTCCGGGGGCGGCGGGGGAGGGAAGCTGGACCCGGGGCTCATCATGGAGCAGGTGAAGGTGCAGATCGCCGTGGCCAACGCGCAGGAGCTCTTACAGGTGAGGGGGGCGGGCGGCGGGGCCTGAGCCGCGCCTCAGCGGCGGGGGGCAGCGGCGGGCCCGGCCCCGTGCCCCCAGCCCGGCCCGGTGCCTCCGGCCCGGGGTCCGCGGCCGCCCCTCACGGCCTCTCTCCGCAGCGCATGACGGACAAATGCTTTCGGAAGTGCATCGGGAAGCCGGGCGGCTCGCTGGACAACTCGGAGCAGGTGAGCGCGGTCGGGGCAAGGCGAGGAGCAGGGGCCGACCCGCTGCGCTCCCCTGCTCAGGGCCTTTTTTTTTTTTTTCTTTTTGCCGCAGAAGTGCATCGCCATGTGTATGGACCGCTACATGGACGCCTGGAACACGGTTTCCCGAGCCTACAACTCGCGGCTGCAGCGGGAGAGAGCCAACATGTGAAGCTCCTGGACGAGGGAGGGACCATGCGGGGAAGGGACAAGCGGCCAGTCCAGGTGGTTGGGGGCAAGATCCCGCAGCCTCCCCAGCCCCTGCCGTGGCAGAGCAATAAACCCTCGCTGAACCGTTTGCATCCTTTGGCTTTTATTAGCACCAAAACCCAGGAGCGAGTGAATTTTCCAGCCTCGAGAGCCACCGTGAGCTGCTCGTTTTGCCTCGTGCCTTTCCCAACGGTCCCGACTGGCCAAGGCATATAGCGGCTGATAAATCCCGGCTGTGCGAGGCAAGGAGCCTTCTGTGGAAAAGGGGGGGCCAAGCCACCAACAGAGTCCCCTTGCCCAGGAAGCAAGCCTGGACCCAGCCATCAGGTAGTTACCTAGTCCCTTTTCATCAGTAGAAAAACTGCAATGAGATGCTCTCCGTGCCGCAGTTGGCCCTTTCCTCCCTTGTGTTTCTATAGCTGTTTGTGGGGCTGAAATGAAGATTTAGCTCAAGCAGTGCACTGGGAGCCAAGGGCGTACTTACTGAGCTGGCAGCACAGCCTTGCAAATAGTTGTACGAGCACACCTTCGGAGTGATAGACCATGTATGAAATGGGTTAGGAACTACATAGGTTGATTTCTTCAAAGGAAAAAAATAAACGTGTGGCTGTGATTTTCTGTAACTTCTGGTTTGGCGCTGACACAAGCATTCCGTCTTGGAGCCTACCTTTCAGGTTTTGTTTCTTTGGGAAGGAGCAGTTCTGTAACAGGGTACTTGGGTCTCCTTTGCAGGTACACAGTATTGTGTTTAGCTTGCACACCACTCCTGGAATGGTCGATATGTGTTGTGTGGTCTGCAGTATGCCCAGCGGCTGGAAGAGTAGTGTGTTGGATATTAAAAATGCCTGTACCCCTGTAATGATGTTTTTGGAATTCTTTCTGTTGAAGCACTTCCATATTTTATAAAATATTTCAATATTGGCTGGGGCAGAGGGACAGACTGGGAGAGACTGACTTCTCCTTAACCTGCTAGGATGATCAAGGGAATAAGGGGGAATTGGATTTCATTTCAGCTTCCAGTGTGGTGGCTTCAATACAGGGAATAAAGTGCTCTCGCAAGATAATATATTAAGAGATATCTGGATGTTTGGAATAATTGAAACTAACCCAAATCAGGCAGAAAGAGTACTTGAAAATACAAGTGCCTTCCAGCCACGTTCTCATAGGGGTCTTTTTACTTTTCTTTCTGGCTGTTTGAATGTTGTGGTCCTGGCTGTACGGCAGTCCTGTTTCAGCAGAGGGAACATCCCACAGGTGTTCCAGCTCTGGAACTGAACCCACTGTCAGCTGAGCCTGGAAGCCAGGTCTCCCACCTTGCTAGTGCTCTAGCTGGGAAAGCTGTGGGTCTCACTGCCAGGTGAATGTGGCACTAAGGGATGTGACTTAGAGATGGGACTCGGTGGGTCAATTGATAGCTAGACTTGATCTTGAAGGTCTTTTCCAACCTAGATCATTCTATGATTCTATGGGTTGGGAAGGAAGAAACCTACTGCTGTACCCAGATGCCCAGCTTACCTGCAAAAGCCTAGGAATGAGGTTGGGGAGCTAACAGAACTTAACCGCTGCTCTATTTTGGTGGTCAAGCTTATAAAGAGATGTCCAGGTCTGTCTAAGGCTTTACACACGAGCTTTGCAGCATTTTTTTCTTCAGAAGAAATGCAATTGTGTGCTTTAGCTAGCTGGTGGGACTGGGCTTCCCACTGGATGAATCGGATGCTTGGGCCCCTCTCAGCAGGCTGAATTCTTCCCACCAGGCTTAACCAGAACAGTGCTCTGTGCGACTGCTATGCCTTGGTCCTCGACAACTGAATCAACTGTTCCCTTACACAAAGGGAGCTGTGGCAGGGGTGAGAAGCCTGTACTGGTTCTTTAATATGGATGGGGGCCTGGGCAGTCTGAAGTCCAAGTGTCTTAGTCCTAACCTTCTCTTGCAGTCAAATGGTAAGCCATGGAGCTTACAGGTACTAGTACCAAGCATTGATTCTGCTTTGAAGTGGTAGCATACCCTTTCCAAAAGCCATTGCACATTATAACAGCTCCATCCAGGCTGTGAGGTCTTGAGGCTTCCGCAAGGGCATAGCTCAGGGCTGGGACAAGGTCCTCTCATCTCTTGGATTGACCTTGGGAGGCCAGTAGATTAGCATAGAGCTAAACCACGCTATGTGAAATCTCTGGCAGATGTTTCTGGCACCGCTCCAACTTGAAAGGCCGGGTTTTGATGCGTAGGATGTTTGGCCAGGTCTGAAGATGGGACAGGCCTCATTTATTTATAGAAAAAACGTCTAGAACTGTACCTCTCTATGCAAAGCAGTTATCAAATACCCTGGTGCCATGACTGCAGTGGTTCATGACAGACTCATTTGCTTAGTACCTGCAGGTCATCGTTACCCCTTCGCAGTGTCAAAAAACGTACAGTAGATGCGGGGTTGGTGCATCCCCTGCCAATTACTCCTCTCATTCGTTGCCTTCCCTGAGTAGTAAAATGCAGCTTCAGAGCTTGAGGTTCTGCGCAATCCAGCCTTGGACAGCTGTGACTTTAGTGTAGACACCAGGAAAGTACGGCCTGGCACAGCCGTAGCCCCAGCTTGTGATTCCTGCTAGGAACCACCTTCCTGAGGGTTCTTGACATGCCAGAGGACCACCAGCATCACCCTGCAGAGAGAGGAAAAGGGTCCTGTATCGAGGCAAAAAGATGGTCAAGCCAGCCCAGCCCAGCCCCCCAGCTGTGAGATGTTGCTCTCTGGGACATGGAGCGTTTGCTGTCCTGCTGCCCACCTCCCCGCGAGCCCGTTTCCAAGCTGGAGGGCTGCTCGCTGACGTACTTGCATGCACAGAGATTGGGACTTTGGGACAAGGAAGAGCATTTCCAGAGATGCAGCAGGGATGTGAAATGGGCTTCGTGGTATCCCTGTGGTATCTTGCTTGGCGTTACCTCTCTGCATGTTTCCCTGACCTGTCACGGGTTGGTGGGACAAGCAGAACGAGGTGCGTGCAGGGTGGATTCCAAGGGTGGCAACAGGCAGTGGGGATGGGTGGACAGACATCTAAGCTGGGGAGGCAGGGCAAGGCTGTCCAGGGACTCTGAGTTTGCTGTCCCTGCAGCAGCATTTGCTACTCTCACACTCACTGAACAACTGTCGACGGTACCGTGTGGGAAACCGGCACACACCATCCTGCTGCTGATCTGGACAGGGTAGAACTTTTTGCAGGCCTGGTCTCCAATCACGTTCACAGCTGCTTTTTGCAGATGCTTTGACATGAGACCTGAGGAGGCAAGTATCTCTGTTAACTTGGTGCAGGGCACGTAAGTAACAGCAGCATGTGTTAAGAGTGGGGATTCTGCAGCCTTGCTTGTGTGCCAAAGGGAGAGACCTGCACTTTCCCAAGTGTACCAGGCCTGGTTCTTCCCCAGCAGAGCAAGCCCAGGAAGGTCCCTTTTGTGTACAGTTTGTCAGGCAGTGCAGCTGAGCAGACAGGAATGGTATCAGGGTGGTCCTCGTACTGCAGGAGCACAGCTGAAGCAGCTGTTAGAGGGATGGGGAGCGTGATGGCTGTCACGTAGAAAGCTCGGAAAGGCTGCGGGAGGGCAGAGGTGTAACCAAAGGGATGGGTACAGTGCGTGGTTGCTGGAGAGGAAATTGTGGTGGCACAAGGCTTTGCTCAGGCTGGTATCCCCTGCAGGGTATGGTCTGTCAGGGGCAGTGTGTGGGGCAGTGGAGCGGGGATGGAGATGTTTGGACTTGCAGGGTAGCTGGCACTTAACGTGGCCATCACGGATGGGAGGGAGCCCTCTCAGCCAGTACCTCCTTCCTTCGTGGAACCCCAGCCTGTGATGAAGCATCTGGCTCCTTCGTGGAAGATGTGTGAACTGTCTGGGAGACATATAGGTTTGATGGTGCTGCTGAACTTGACGGGCGTGTTCAGCTCTAGCAGCGCCACATCGTAGTCCAGGCTGTAGACGTTGTAAAAAGGGTGCTTGTAGATACGGAATATTTTCTCCATTTTGCCATCGATGCCACTCAGGAAGGGTGTTCCTAGAAAGGCCACCCACATTTTGGGGTCACTGTAACTGCAGAAAGACAGCAAACCTGGCCGTTAGGAGCATGGCTTAGCAAGGAGTGCCGTTCCTCCGCTTGTGTGGCTGGGATGCACTGTGGCCACACGTGAGGCCAGGGCCCCCGTCTCCATCACACTGGGGCGCAGATATGCTGGGGCTTTGCTCCTTTCAGTCCTCTTCCTGCTTACCTGTAGGGGCACACCTGTAGCAGGCAGCGTGTGCTTCCAGTGGGGCACAGCATCCCAGCCGTGGCGTTGGACCGTGAGGAAGGGGAAGGTGGGCCGATGGCAGTGTGGCCAGGGCCTGGCCGGCTTCACCCGCCCGTACTTACATATCAAAGCAGTGAGCTGCAGAGAGCAGCCACCTGTCAGCGATGAGGACAGCCCCGCACTTGTGCTCCTTCCGCCGAAGCCAGAGGCTGACTTGCCAGGGCCATTCTCCTCGAGCTGCAGTGCTCCCACCCACGATCTTGCTGAAGGCCAGAGCAGTAGTTAAGCCGCAGTCTGGAACAGAAAAAGGCACCATGGTTTGAAGTAACTAAGGGAAAGGGTCATCTGTCCTTCCGCAGCCCCCACCAGGGGACAGCGTTCTGGGGAGACACGCACAAGGCAGTAGGATGCGATGAATTTCATTCATGCATCTGAGGCAAGGCTTGGCAGACGTGATACAGGTTGGAAACACTTCCTTGTTATCACACGCCACACCTTCCTGGGATGTGCTACGTGAGGATGGCAAATTTGGATGCACCGGCCGAGCTGTCACACAGCAAGGGATGTGCAGTCCTAGGAACAGTCCCAAGATAGCAAGAGATCTGGGCTGCAACGCTGTGCAGAGTTGTCGTGCCAGCTTGTTCTAGCACACTGGCAGAAGGCCTGCGTGCTGGGAAATGTGTCCAATGTTTATAGTGTAGAATAGGCCATGTTCCCTGGTAGAAAATTTGGACACTGCTCATCCGGGTTTATCTTGTAGTCTCACAAACATCATGTAAGACCAGGACCACAAGGAGCTGGCCCCAGACGGCCCATGTGAAGTTAGTGGGTTGCACTGGGGAGACTGAATATTGTAGAACAGGTCTGGGTAGCAGTCGCAGGCTGCAAAACGCTACTCACCGCAATTGCTTTCATCAAAGCCATTGCTGCAGTCAACAACTCCATCACATTCAGGATTTTCTTTTCCTATACAGACATTGCTGGAACACCTGAAGGTGAAGCTGGTACAAGGCACCACTGGAAGGCAATAACCCACGGCCTGCTTAGTACCCGCCGTGCTGGGGCTGGACGTCTTCTAGCAGCATGTCAGTAACTTTGCTACCGATGGACTTTTACCTGGGGTTTGGGTGGGCTTGGCAGGCTCAGTGGTTCCCAGAGCTGTGGAGGTTTCTTTCGTGGGTGTGGTGGTCTTCGTGCTCAGGGTGGTTCTGTTGACAGCTATTGTAGCTGTTGTACTGGCGCGACGTGTGAGGATGGCTGCAGTAGAAGTGCTGGTGATGGCTGAACTGGAAGGAGTGCTTGTGCCAGGACTGGCATACTGTGAGATGGTGTCCAGGATCCAGTCGTAGAATTTGGTAATTCTGGAGTACACGCCAGGTTTCTTAGCCTGGGCACAGCCAATTCCCCAGCTCACGATGCCAGCCAGATAAAACACGCCTGGGGTGACCTCACAGGCCAAGGGCCCACCTGAATCTCCCTGAAGAAGAAGCAAGGCAATGGCTGCTCAGCCCATTCTCCCCAGGACACGGCTGCATGGAGTTGCTCCTCAGCCACACTAGGAGGAGTTAGCTAACCTCAGATTTTTCTGAGGGACTCTGCTCCCATGCAGTGCGTGCAAAACATGAGTACGCAGAGGCTGAAACTAGGGCCAATGGCACAGCCTGGCTGCAGTTACTCTGGCATTTGTTATGAAAGTTAGTATCTGAATGCTTAATTCGATGGACCTTTGTTCACTTTTTTTAAAGCCCTGGGGCTGTGAGCTCTTCTTTTGAGCTAAGGTACATGTGGGTTTCAGCCTAGCCGCAGAAACTCGGTAAATATTTCTCAAAGCCATAACTTGTGAGTTAGCCCGGTTTTCTGGAGCAAGCTGCAGAGGAGTGGAGAAATCCTAGACCCTTACCTGGCACGAGTCTATCTTCCCTTCCAGGAAGCCAGCACAGATCATTCGGTCAGTGAGGGAGAAGTTGTAGAGGAAGTTGCAAGTCTTCTGGTCTATGATGCCCACAGAAGCTTTCTGCAGGCTCTCAGGCTTGGTGACTGCATGAAAACCGTAGGATTAGTGAGTGCAGCAGACAGAAGTGAGAGCTAATGGCTTTTAGGGTGATCCAACACATGCTTCAGAAAACCAGGCTCTAATCCCAGATGAGAGCTGAATCCTGTATGAGCTACTCTCATCTAGGAAGCCCCCGCAGCTCCTGGTTCACGTCAGGATGCAGTTTTATGCCTGTCTACAGGCTATGGGGCACAGGCAGCAAGTTTCTGTTGTTGTCACAGTTTGTGGGCTCCTTGCCATCGGTTAGAAGGACAGTGGAGCTTCTTTGGTAGCACACATGCCACCCTCAGGCCTTCTCCCTACACTGGGAGCCTTGCTCTTTCTAACAGCTCGGAACATCTTTGTGACTGACCCTGGTCACTGAATGCTATCTTGTCTGAGCTACAGCAGGCTGCCAAGGCATACCCCACTTGCTTACTCTTGTGTTTTTGTCAGTTCCTGACTGCCCCCTGTCCGGTATGCACCCAGGACTATCTGGGTCACAGTGGTACAGGCTTTGCTGCTGAATCTGTCACTGTTCCAGAGCAAATCATCTGATAAGGCACCACTACTTACAGTTCCCCTCTTGGAGGTTTCCCCACCCAGAAATGATGCATTTCTTGCCAACAGGAAACTTCTGCACCGTAAGCGGGAGGCAGATAGGCTGGATGTATTTGCTGAAGACAAGGGGTTCTGCCAGCTCAAGTACAGCCACATCGAAGTCCAGAAGGATAGGGTTGAAGAGAGGATGCTGGATGACTCTCGTTATGTTGACTTTCACCGTGTTCCTGTCTGTTCCATTTAGTGATGTCGTTCCCATGTAGGCTTCAATCTCTTCTGGATCTGTCCTGTAAATACATAATCCTAAATATGTATGCACACATACATATACCTAGTTTAAATGCTGACCTGGTAGACTATTTAAGCTGCAGACAACTTTAAATGATTAGTGTTTGAAACCTTACTTCACCAAAGCAGAGCCCAGCATATGCAAGGACTGAGTCCTGCCCCAAGACCTCTGTTTCCAGCAGCGTCAGTGTTGGATGTCAAGAGCAGGTAAACATGTCATAATACTCTCCTTGCCTCCAAAAACTTGTGATTTCAGGAGTGTTCTGGCATACAAATGATGCCTCTATATTCAGAATATCTTAACAGATGTTTTTTATTAGAATTTTTCTAGAGTTGTTTTTTAATCTTTTAACCCCATGTAGACTTTAAACATTCCTCACTTCTCATGGTGAAAAACTTCACAGTTTAATGTCGTTTATGAAGAACTGCTTCCTTTTTCTTGTTTTCCATCTGCTCTCGATGGTTTAATGTAATATCATGTAGAAACAGTAAAAAGGCATTCCCTGAACACTTTGTACCTTTCATAATTGCATAGATCCCATGGCACACGCCCTTCCCACCCAGTTCTCTTTCCCCATGTCTATTCTGGTGTATGTCATGCTTGTTTTGGATGCTGGTCCACATTGTGTATTGTGTTATTCTTTACTGTATATTACTCCAGCACTGCGTGCAGTATGTGAGAAGTGAGTTGCTGTGGATCTAAGTACCAACAAACTGGCAATCTCAGTTGTTTTTCTAATAATTACTAGCACTCATTTGCTCTTTGATTGCCACTGCCCAGAGAGCTGCTGTTCCATGGCACTTATTTCTGACCTCCTTTTCTAAATGGTAGAATCTGATGGAAACCCATTATCATCTGTGGATAGATAACACTGGTTTGTTGCTCTTTGCCTCACTTCACACTTGCCTACCTTGGGTTTCACTTGCTGCTTTATTGCCCAGCTATTTAAGACCATCTTGAAACTCGTCATCGTTGATCCCCCATCTGCTTCTGCTTTCAGGAATTTTTATTCTTGGCAAACATTATCCTCTTGCTACTCATTTCCTGTTCTAGGTCATTTATAAATCCGTTTGGGCTCTTGCTGTTTAACAGAACCATGCAGACCTGAACTGACCCTCTTCCCCATAACAACTGATTATGTGTTTATTTCCTGTATTAAAGCTTTTTTTTTTTTTTTCTATCTGTATAACAGGCCTTTCCTCGTGAAGTTAAATTTCTCGAAGAAACAGTCTTATGGCATTTGCCCTTTTCCACCCCTGTCAAATTTGTTGTCCTCACTCCATGTCTGGGCCTTTTTAATGTTTCCCTGCCTCATCCCAGTGTCCCCACAAAACTGCTTTTGCTATTAACCTCTAGCTATAACAAAAATGAACGTTCAGTGCATGTCCTTGCTTTTCACCAGCAACTCCAGTGCCATAGCTGTGGATTTGGCTGCATGGCCGTGTAGAGCTGTGCAGCTCTGTACTAGTGGGCAGGCAAGCTGGAAGAGCAGTGCCAGCAGGGATGGACTCTTACTCATTGAAGCAGTGAGCTGCTGACAGCAGCCAGCGGTCCCCAATTATGGTGGCTCCACAGAAATGCATCGAGTCTTCTCTCAGGCTGACTTGCCAGGGGATCTCTCCTCTGGAAGCATCTGTTCCTCCCACGATCTTGCTGGGTTTAGAGAGCCCAGGTCTTCCTCCGCACTCTGAACAGAAGCCAAAGCATGATTTGTGAGTACTGTGAGCAGAAGACAAGTGAGAAGAGGCTTCTGCTCTCTCTAACCGGTAAGTCTGAGCAGGGCCAAGTCAGGGCTGAAGTCTGAGATATCTGCCCGAGCCCTGCCTGCGTATCATGGGGTTCCCTGACGGTGTTTGTGCACAGCCATACATGGCCCTTCATCCTAACTGCTGTTCTGCAGCTTGCTCTTAGCAAGTCCTTAGGGCTATGCCTTTCTTGAAGACAGAGTAACCAGCAGGTTTGTGCCTCTTAGCCCTGCTGTTCCAGATAGAAAGTTAATCCTAAATTTAGAAGAATACCGAACATCTGGGTCTCCTTGCAGAGTTGCTGGGAGAACTCCTTGGATCTAACAAATCATTTTGTAGACACCAACCTTCCTGAAAGGAACTTCAGTGAGAGGGTGCATGGCTGCTCTTAGGTTACAGCTATCAGCTTTGAACTTCTGGGAAGTACGTGGCTGGCAAACAAAAGCAAGTGATCAACAAGTTAAGCAGTGTGACACTCCTATGTCTTAGTCCCTGGTCCCTTAGGCCCTGTTCTGGGCCTGAGTCCATGACACTCATCTGTGCTGGTACTGAGTGACTTTGCCAGGCTGCTCTGGGCTAAGCCAGGGCAACCAGATAGTGTCACTTGTGCCCTTGGCACTTAAGCAACAGTTGTGTGGGTCACCCTACCGAAGGTAATTTCAGCTCAGTGGAACAACAAATCTTGCAATTGGACCTGTACCAGCTTCTCTTCTTGCAAAGGCTGTAGCCACCCTGCGGTCTCTTACCTTGCGGTCTGGATGCAGGTGCTGGCTCGCTGGCAGCTGGGGCTGGTGAGGTGGTGGGGATTGCTCTGGTGGTGGTGTTGAGCTCTTCAGTGGTGACCACGTTACTGTTAGTACTGGAGTGTATTAGGGGGACAGTACGCGCTATGGAGTTGGGAAAGGGAGAAATAGCATCCAAGATCCAGTCTCTCAGTTTGGTAACACGTGTGTAAACCCCAGGCCGTCTGGCTTCAGCACATCCAATTCCCCAGCTCACGATTCCTGCCAGGAAGAACTTGCCAGATGGTTCTTCACAAACCAGGGGCCCACCAGAGTCACCCTGCAAAGGAAGCCCAGATGGTGAACTATTCCTGGGGATGCTCCAAGCTTGCCACAGCCACCTTGAGCACCACCAGGAAAACCATCAAGTCGTTCACCAAGATCTCTTGTATATATTTTAGTTTTCCACTGCTGCCCTTTGCCAGTGGGATTTTGATCTGAAGAGCTGCCAGGTAGGTCGGTAACACCAGACCTGATTACAGGTCAGCAAATAGAGAAAAGTAGTTGTATAGCCAAAAAAAGCTCCTTGAACAGCAGTGCCCTG
This sequence comes from Anser cygnoides, assembly GCF_040182565.1. Classification (NCBI taxonomy): domain Eukaryota; kingdom Metazoa; phylum Chordata; class Aves; order Anseriformes; family Anatidae; genus Anser; species Anser cygnoides. Next base: position 4,073,693 of record NC_089899.1, on the reverse strand, counting down.
CTCTAAGCACTACAGAATTTATCTTCATTTTTCTCTTTTGCAGTCCCTGATCCATGCTTGGATCCAAGGCCTGGCCCCAAACCTTGGTGGGATGCTGCACCCATGGTGTCAGATCCTGCTTCTTGAAGTACTACTTGGTGCATACAGGGAAGGAAAAGACTCATGCTGGGAGGTGTGCCAGCTTCCCTGGACAATGCTTACCTGGCAGGAATCTATTTTCCCCTCCAGGTAGCCAGCACACAACATCCTGTCTGTGAGGGCATGGCTGTAGAGGCTGGAGCACAGCGTCTGGTCCAGCAGCTCCACTGTTGCTTTCTGCAGGAACTCGGGTTTCACCACTAAATGGGAGAGATACAACCGTTAGCTCCCCGCAGGAAGCCTCACGTGGGACCAGCTCCTTGTGTTCCAGCCCTCCTGGCTGGCCAGAGCATGGCTTGAGTGCCCTTCCCTGGTGCATTCCTGCACCGCTCACACCCCACCATGCCTCCTCTGCCGCCTGCCACACTTTGCTTACAGAAATCCTCCTTGAGGTAGCCCCAGCCAGAGATAAGGCACTTCTTGCTGGTGGGGAAGTGATGCCCAGCATCTGGCAGGCACACAGGCTGGATGTACTTAGTAAAGGTCACAGGTCTCTTCAGCTCCAGCACAGCCACATCGTAGTCAGCTGTGTCTGTGTTGTAGGAGGGATGCGGGATGATCCGTGTGATGCCCATTTTTACTGTGCCTTTGTCCATACCGCTAATGGAGGTGGTCCCCGTGTAAGCTGCCCACATGGCTGGGTCCTGAAACCTGGAAGAGAAACAGCTGGGGCTTTGCAGACCTGCAGTGTCACCCTGCAAACCAGAGCCGTGCAAGTGGTGCCACCTCTCGTCCATCCTGCTATCAGCTCTGGGACATCAGCTCCCCGTGTCTTAATCTGGCAGGGAAAGGAAACCAGGCTCGGCAAGGCAGTGTGGTACTTTGAGGACTTGGGCCAGAAGATACAGCAGCTTTTGGAAATGGTGCAAGATAGCGTGGCTAGGGCTTACTCAGTAAAGCAGTGAGCGGCAGACACCAGCCACTTCTCCGTGAGGATTGCAGCACCACAGAAATGTTCGTTGTTCTCTCGCAGGCTGACTTGCCATGGGAACTCCCCTCTGGATGCCTCTGAGCCTCCGACTATCCTGGTGGCAGTCTGCATGGCAGGGCGGCTCCCGCAGTCTGAAAGGGAGGAGAGAGCCAGGGAATCGGGATCCTGCCACCTGTGCCTTGGCAATGTGCTTTCTGGGGCAGGTGGGAAAAAAAATCTGCCTCAGCTTTGTGCATGCTCCCAGCATGTGCTCAAGTACCAGTACACTGCTAGGGCTGTCACAAGGGACCAGACTTTAACCTGCAATTCTGGAAAAAAGGCACTGCAAAGCACTGACCCATGACAGGGTCCTCTCTGAAACTCCTTAAGGCAAGAAAGTCTGGACAGAAATAGCTCTGCTAGTTTCACCAGCTCAGCCACTGCTGAGCTGCTTCCAGCAGCCCATGGGCACGCAGAGATTGCCTCCAGCACAGCAGGAGGGGATGGGCTGGTCCCTGGACCTACACCACCTGTACAGGGTCAGACTGGGTATGTACAGGGTCAGACTGGGTATGCGCAGGGGAGTGGTAGCATTACAAGGGGAATGTGAGAGGCTCCATATCTTCAGCAGTGATCGTGGGAGATGCCTGCAGGGTGCCTGGGTCTCCTTGTACTCTGCCTCTACCCTTGTCCTTCTGAGCAACCAAGTCTGCGACCAAACCGCATCTCAAGTATGCTCATCAAGGCCCAAAGACAGCTCAAGCTCCACACTGCCGGGGGTGTTGATACGGGGCTGGGCACGCCCTCGTGGCCAGGCTTCTGGGGCAATGCCAGTGGGTGCTTGCCTGCACCCACTGAATGTCTGCAGCTTGGGCACGTGGGAGTCACTGGCTTATGGGAATGTGCTGCTCTAGCCCAACATCATGTTACTCCTTTGCTGTTGGCAATGGGACCAGCATGTTTCTCAGGTACAATTCCCCTTGTCCTGATGTCGGCATCTACTATTGGCCTAAGAAGTTAAGCTGTCCTTGCAGCCCAGTGCCCAGAAGACTACCACTGTTAGAGCTGCAAGGGGTGACTTGGGGCCTGTCCCCAGAGCCCAGGAGACCTGCTGCAAGGGACTCACCGCAGCCCTTTTCATCAGAGGCATCAGGGCAGTCCTTTTGGCCATCACATTCTGGGTTTTCTTTCGACACGCACTGCTTGTTGCGGCAAGTGAACAAGTCTCCAGGGCAGCTCCCTGGGGACAGCAAGGCTTCAGTCACTTGTGTCTTCTGCAGACCTCCCAGCAGCTGCCCCCTGGCTCCCCCAGGGGCAACCACCACTGTGTCCGTGCTCACCCTGCTTCCCGGCAGTGCCAGTGTCCCCATGGGATGCAGCCGGCAGCTGAGCTGCAGCTCTTGTTGAGCTTCCAGGGGGAACAGGGGAGCAGAGCACTGGTTCACCAGGTTATGAACAAGATGGGATGCAAACACCTTTTGTATCTGGTGAGGAGGAGGCTAGAGGTCAGGCTGCAGCATGCAACCTGGGGAACTGGGGCCGATCTTTGCCCTGGCAATGCTTAGAAAGGCACAGAGCTCTTCCTGCTGCCTGGCTCTTACCTGATTTCAGTCCTGGTCTGTATGGAGAAACCTCACTGGGACCTGTAACAAAGTAATGGAAGAAATGGGGATCAGCGAGGGCATCCCAGTTGGGGTACACAGGAGCTGTGTGCTCTCATGACTGCCGCTCCCAGCCAGGACTGGCAGAGTCTTTGGTTCACCTTTTCCTGCCTGCCTGGCAATTTTCCCTGTCCCATGGCCAGTGGGAGTCCCTGCGGTGAGCTCCTGGCACAGTTCACTTCCTGGAGCCCTTCTCCACTTTGCTCCACCGTAGGCACAGGGTGCAGCGGGTGAGCAGCTGTCTATAGCCCTGCAGGCTTTTGGGGTGATCCCAGATGCAGGGACCAGTTCTCAAGAGCTGTGGCAGTGATCGGCATCCCAGGAGCAGGCTCCAAGGTGGAAGTGACACGGGGTTGTTGCCCAAAGCCAAGGTGCACCCTCCGGTTGGGCTGCACAAGGCTCTCAAAGGCCCGGGACTCTGCCCATCCTTGCAGGAGTGCAGAGGGGGCTGCAGCAGAGCCCACAGCTTCATGTTTTCTGGCCATATTTCTTTTGAAAGGCCTACGATCATGTGCAACTGCACAGTTATTGAGGGAAAAGAGAATTTCAGGTGGTTTCAGAGAAGAATTTACCTATGAGAACTATCTACCCTAGCAGGAATTATTTCTGCAGCTCTGAGGATTGCTTAAGGACTGCTCACAGTTGTTAGTACGGACAGCCCAGCAATTAACCTGCTGAGGTTCGGTTCCTCAGGCTGCAATTTGTGCTTTAGGCTCTGCTGTTGCCCCAGACTGCCAAAACAACTCTTGCAGCGCAGAGAGCAGCAGGACAACGTTAGCACTGGGGGGGGATCTGGGGGCTTCCCATGAAGCTTCCAGCTGTTCTGCAACTGCCAGGAGCTAAGCATGTTTCTGCTGCTGTCTTGTGAAGCACCAGAGCATCTTTTGCAGGTTTGCCTGGGTGCCTGGCAGCAGCTCCATTCTAACATTGCTGCTGGGCATGAAGCCTTGACTGGACATCCAAAGCTAAAGCCCCAAGGCACTATGGCTACTCGAGACACAGTTTTGCTGGTATGACCCGTGTTGCTAGCAGCAGCAGCGCAGGCTGCCTTGCTCTGGTTGCCCAGCAGTTATGGGAGGAGCACACCTGTAAGAGAAGCTGAGGATATTGTCCCATAGGCAGCCAGGGAGAGACCCTGCTCGTGCAGGGCAGCTGCCAGGCCATGTCTGAGAGCTTCCTCCTCCGTGGCAGAGCTCAGGGGATGGGAATCCTGGGGGCTGAAGCGGAGGCGGAAACGGACAAGTACGCTCGAGTTCCCATTCCTGCTGGAAGACAGAGAATTACTGAGCACTTTGGCTCCACTAGAAGGAACAGTTTCTTGTGCTAACTGCCTACAGGGAACTTGAGGGAAACAAAACTAATTTGTAATAATTTAAAGCTCAAGTGTCTCTGGAGGTGTGGTCTGGGATGAAACAGTCATTGGCGTTCTGTTGGCCTGAAGTTCTCCTTTGGTTGAACAAGGCCATTTTCCTCCGCCTTTCTGACTACATTTCCAATTTAAAGAAACCAGAACACTGGTGCAATCCCATAAAAGAATCCGGCCTCAACTTAAAATCAGTTTCTCTTTTTGCTAGTTTTGAACAAGAACACAGGTGTGAGCTCACCTTTTTGGTGGAGCTTGTCAAAATGTCCTGAAAACATGAGCTGCACAACCTGCAGAGAAAGCTGCCTACACTCACCTGTAGCCCAGGATGGTGCAACCAGTGCAGCTCCAGTCCAGCTGGGAGTCCTGGAAACTGGACAGAAACTGCAAGGCAAAAACACACACTGGGCAGAAAACCCCTATGACATGGGTCTAGTTGGTGCCTGGTATTTTTCAGGGAGCTGGAGCTAACTGGAGGATCTTCTCGTCTCCACAGGTGGCAGGAGCACCTGAGTCCAGCTCGTCAGAGCACATGTAACCCTGTTCTCACCCTGGTTCGGGGCGTGAAGATAACATCTTCCCACCACCTCTTTTTTGCAAGGAGCAGACCTGAGCACACATTTCCCACTCCACAAGTCTCTCTCAGGGCCCTGATGGGGCCTGTCGAAGTGCGACTCAGCCCTGCAGTGTTCCTTGCTGATGTTTAAGAAGCCCCTGAATGAGGACAGCCAAGCTGGGCCCTGGGGAACCGCACAGGCAGGGACCTCAGCAGGATGGGGCCCAGGCCACCCAGCAGCCTCCTGGCTCTGCCCTGGGCCAAGCGAGGGGTGCAGAGCTGCAGTGTGCACGGCGAGCCCAGCTCAACTTACCAGCCTCTCGAGGGCGGGTGTCAGCACCCTGTAATAGTCTGAGTTCTCCCTCTGCAAGCTGCTGTTGAACATGATTCCTTGCAGCTCCACTGTGTGCTCAAAGCTGGTCTCTCCCACGGGATGACAGGCTGCCAGAGAGGAAAGTGTCTGTCGGAGGCACAGAGGGCACACGGAGGTCTAGGGCCATGGCTGGACCCAGCTTTCCTTGCTGTCTGCTTTGGAGCATGGGTCTCTCCATGTCCTTAAGACCCCCAAGTTTCAGCAGCCTGACTGTCCCTGACCATCTCTGAGGTGCTTTGTGGGTGCCACATGGCTGTGCTGGGCTACCCCCCCCACATGCAGGAGGAGAATTTTGAACTTGCAGCTAATTTGAATATTAACACTGCAGATTTTTATCAAGCCTGAGGAAACAGATCAGAATCATATGGGTACAGCTTGATAGGGCAATCAGACTGGCCCTGTCCTTGCAGGAACAGGCTGAGGAAATGTGTCCTGGTTACCAAAGCTAGCTTAGAAAGTGATACTGCACAGCCGAGATGTGCTGGTGGGGTCTGCCGGTCATGTCAGGCTGGGCTCCACACCAGCATCCCGGCCTGAGGTGACATGTGGCCATAGGGCACCAGAGGCAGCAGGAAGGATGTGCGAGAGACAAGGAGATGGTGGTCACACTCTGGAGAGGGACAGTAGGACAAGCAATGGTCAGTGGATGCAAGGAGATGAGGTAGGAGATGGCTGAGGAAGTGACAAGAGATTTAGGAGTCACTGGGAGAGTTTAGAGAGGAATAAATCACATGCAGCACTAAGGATGAAGTGCTTTAGTCAGATGGCATTCAAAATATGAGGCGACTACAGCCTCTGCATTTTGGCTGTGTACGGGGGGAGAGCTGACGGTGTCTTGTCCTCAGAAAAAGGCTTTTGAGAATTTTTGGTATGATAACTATTGCTTTAAGCTGTGCAGACCATTACTCTTTTGGAGCAGATGATAAACTGAAAGAACGCCCCCGGCTGTGCACTCACCCAGCAGGATCCCCAGGTAGAGGGCCATCACGCTGCCCACTACGGCAGCCACGACGGTTAACTTCCAGCAGCTGGCCTTCCTCCCCTTTCTGCCTGGGACTGGCTTTACTTGGTCCATGCCTTCTGAGCAGCTCTGTGAGTAAAAAGAGGAGGAGGAAAAGGACGTGTCTGGGATGAAATGAGAGATACCAGCCAAGGTTACCTCAGGAGCTCCAACCAGGACATTATCAGAGGAAGTAAAAGGACTGGAAACGCACTGTGTCCCCTGGCCATGCCTTAGGCTGCAGTCAGGAAATTTTTCTGATACATCCAGTTTGTAGGACCTGAACACATCAACCGCAGCGGCCTGTCCCTGCCAGGTGGTGTGATCATGAGCCAGCCTGATGCCTCCATCTCCGTGCTGTGCACAGAGCTTTTGGTGACACAAGCCCTGGGTAAGAGCAGAACTGGTGTCATGGCAGCACGAGGTCCTGCTTGGGGTTCAGCAAGGATGGCACTACCATGGACTGGGCTTAGGATCTTGGCTTGGTCTTTCTGCTCAAGACATCACCCCTAACAAAGATCCTAAAACCAACTAGTGTCACTAATATCCTTTGGTGCTACTCAGGAATCAGGAATTTGCAGCAGTAGGTAGAATAGTTAAGTTGGAAATCCAACATTTGTCTCAGAGTAATCCTGAAGGCTTGCGAGTAACAGGACTAGACTGTAGTCACGTACTTAAATATGAAACTGCAGGCTGAATAGAGAGCTATGGGGAGAGACCTATTCTTGGTTAGTAAGATCCCTGGTTAGTACTGATCCCTGCCAGTAACTGATCATCACATCCAGTATGTTATCAACCATCATGACCTCACTACTAATGGACAATATTCCTCTTTTCTCCCATCCCTAACCTGCACACAAATGGTCATCCCCAGCTGGCTCAACACAACATGGGGCCAGTTCTCTTCAATATCTTTATCAATGATCTGGACAAGGGGATCGAGTGCATCCTCAGTGAGTTTGCAGACAAGACCAAGTTAGGCACAAGTGTTGATCGGCTCAAGGGTAGGAGGGCTCTGCAGAGAGATCTGGATAGCCTGGACCGATGGGCCGAGGCCAACTGTATGAAATTCAACAAGGCCAAGTGCTGGGTCCTGCACCTGGGGTACAACAACCACGTGCGGTGCTGCAGGCTGGGGGAGGAGTGGCTGGAAAGCTGCTTGGAGGAAAGGGACCTGGAGGTATTGGTCGATCGTCGGCTGAATGTGAGCCAGCAGTGTGCTCAGGTGGCTCAGAAGGCCAATAGTATCCTGGCTTGTATCAGGAAGAGTGTGGCCAGCAGGACCAGGCAGGTGATCGTCCCCCTGTACTTGGTTTTGGTGAGGCCACACATCAAATACTGTGTTCAGTTTGGGGCCCCTCACTACAAGAAGGACATCGAGGTGCTGAAGCATGCCCAAAGAAGAGATGAGGTTGGTCAGGCAGGACTTGCTTTTCACGAACCTGTGCTGACTGGGTGTGCCAAGGGAAATCTCATCCAGTCTCTTCTGCATCAGCCATTTCCTCCTGATTCAGAAGATGCAGTGCGTGGTTGGGCCCAAACACCGCTTACTGATGCTATAAATCAGTCTGAGACTTCAGTAAACAGGGAAGCTGCAAAGGAACAGCCTTTTCTAATGCAAATCTACCTAGCAATGAAAGAAAAAGAGAGAAGAAAGGCACTCAGGACACAGGGAGCAGCAGAACTGCTTCTGAAGAGCTTTTCAATGATTTCCAAGAGGCATCAGCGGCTCTTTAAACTGAAGCTTCTAGATAAGAGATTTTAAAAGGTCACTTCTTTGTGAGGCAAGAAACGGAGAAGGGGGAGAGGAAGGGAGTCCATCCAGGATGCCTTTTTTTTTTTTTTTCTAACAAACCTCCATATCTTCTTTTTCAGTTGTAACTGAGCCTGGCAGAGATAGGCACTTTGGGCCCCTGTGTTTGGTTAACAATATCTCCATTTGACAATTCAGCTCTTGCTAAGAGAAGACAGGTAAGAAACATTTTTTTTCCAGTGGTCCCTGTGACCTAAATGCATACAGATGAACAATCCCTTCTCCACTCTTTTAATAGGTTTTGGGGTCACCGGCTGTCTCGCATCTGGGAGCTCAAAAATCTAATCCAGACATGCTGATCAGTGCAAGAGTGGTCTTACTACCAGTGGACTTTAAAGGTAGGACAATGGCATGGGAAGAAAAAAAATAACATCACAGGCAAAATTGTCTATTGCTGTTTTTTAATTGGACAGTACAGTTTAGGTTGATCTAATTTTGGCAGCAAATAAAATGTTACACTATGATAAAAGATTCTTAGAACCCTAGCAAGAAGTTCATATTACTGATTGCACTGGCATTTTAACTGGAAAAGGAAGTATTTAGAGGCAGAAGCCTACTTAGCAAAGCAATCAAAATTCATCTTCTTTGCTCTCCTTTTAGCATAAGGAAAACTTAATTTCTTTTGAGCAAGTGGTGTGAGTTAAAAGAGAATTACATGTGAAATGAAAATGCAAAGAAACGTACACCCTTCGTTCCTACCTGCAGTCTCAGACTCTATCATGGGGGCTGTGAATTACCAGGAAGCCCAAGGCTGTGCTGCAAATCAAAGAAATCAAATAACGTCCAACAGAGGTGAGGGAGCAGGGGCAGATGACGGAGGAGAGCACACCCACCTGGCTGTAGCTTTTTTCCGACCGTACCCTCTCGGCTGGTATTTCAGGTGAGTTAACTAACTCAGCAACAATGAATTTCCACCTCATTTCACGTTCATTTGGGTGAATGACCCACCTCATTTCACTCTAGGGTGCCAACAGCTATGCTGGCCATACTCTGCTCCCTTGGTGTCTGGCAGAGATCCCCTAAACGGAATTTGGGTGCAGTCAATGAGACCAAATGTCTGCTTTGGCCCTCTGCCTTAGAATCATAGAATCAGCCAGGTTGGAAAAGACCTTCAGGATCATTAAGTACAGCCATCAACCTGACCTAACAAGTCCTATCACTATATCACATCGCTTAGTGCCATGTCCACGCCTCCAGGGATGGGGATCCACCACTTCCCTGGGCAGCCCATTCCAGTGCTTGACCATCCTCTCCATGAAGAAGTTGTCTTGTCTTGTATCCTTTTTAGTTGGGCTGCCTCAAGAAATCAGTGGACACAGAGACCCGTGCCAAGAACCCGATGCATCTCCATCACCCCTGATGATGGGGAAGAGACTGAGGTGGCGTATTTGAAGATGATGTGCTGGACTATAGCACCGCTGTGCCCTTGCCCTTACATAATTTTCTAGGATAAAGATAAAACCCCTCTGGCCAGCAAGAGGGCTTGTGGTAGATGTTCAGCGGAAAGTTCAACTTGTCCGTTTTTCCTTTGGGTGAAATGAAAGTTCTTGAGAATTTTCAGAAGCTGCTGCTGGGTCAGGAAGGAGACGACAGCAGGAATCAGCATCAACAGTTCTCATGGTACATCTCATGGGGCTTTCAAACCCCCTTGGTTTAAAAAAAAAAATACTGTAAAAAGCCAATGCTTATCTTTTGTTAGGAGCCCCAGCTGATTCCATGTTTGTCTGATTTTGTAGTAGTCATTCAATATCTCTGTCCCCAATCTTTGCATGATTTAGCCGCTCATTGTTGATACTTCGGAAGGTTTATGGGGAGAGCAGCAATGTAGCCTGTGGTACTGCAGTAGGTAATAACCATATCTGAAAGTGGGGCTGGCACAGCACATGAGGGAAGACATTACTGGCTGAACTGAAGAGCAGATCAATTCACACACCACAGTTATTCCCTGGGAACTCCAGTTGCTTCATCCACTGAGGTGCAAGAAGTACCTCCTCTCCTTCGGGACCATTTCCTAGAGGACAAAGTCATCGGAACAGCAAAGTCTGCTAAGAGACTCATTCACCGAGAAACAGGAATGTGCAAGGATAAAAGGAATGAAGTCATGCTTTCTCATATCCCAAAATGGACAAAGAGAAGAAAAAGTTGCATATTACTTTTTCTGACATCTGAATTTATTATTGTTTTTAATTATCATATTTTTTCAACTTTTAATTTCTGCTCCCCCCCCCCCCCCCCCCCCCCAAACAGAAAAGCACTAATGAACAAAGGTGAGGTGGGCTCTTGTACTATATTCAGTTCTAGTCATCTACATTCCATGTCAACAATTTAAGCCAGAAGAAATAAAAAGATGATTTTGATGACATGTAAACCAGAAGTCCATCTTGCAAGAGCACAGTAGAGGGTGGAGTTTTTTTTTTTGGTGCCAGCATATACAGACCAACATAAAGGAGATGAGTAGCAAGGAGCTATATATGTTGAAAACATCTTTCCATTAAAAACAGATGAGCAAAAAGTGATTTTTTTTGGTGTGGGCAGAAATCAGGAGAGTGCCAACTGTCAGAGAAACATGAGTTTCCGGTAAGAATGTTAAGAAGAAAAAACACATTTATGGATTTTTCTCGGAGTAAAAATTGTGAGTGGTTATAAAATATAAAGCCCCTGAGAGCGGGGGGAAAACTAAGTGATCTGAGTCCTTCCAGTCCAGTATTACTGGGCTTTCTTCTCACTGCTCCAGTTTAGCAGAGAATGAGTGTAAGATGTGCTACAGAGAAAGCCAACAAGAACTGCCCAGTGAAAATAATCTCTGTCTGTCCCTAAAGATCTGCAAAGCAGCTCTTGCAGCTCTGGCTTTGTTTCTTCCTCGGTCTGGATTTTGCTCTAGGGCAGCTTGAGTCATTTCATAGGACCTCCATGAAATTTTTTCCTTAACTGATTGAGACAGGGAAAATTTAAGATATGAAGTGGAATGGTGTAAATATTCATTCGTCCCTGATATTTCTTCTAATTAGCCAAACTGGCACTAACACCAGTTCTTTTCATCAAGGAGAAGACAGGAGCAATGCTGTGTGCAAGCATGGGTGTACGCTTGTGCAGAGGGTCAGGGGCACATTATATACAAGAGGAAGGACAGGAGCAAGGAAGGACCCTCCTGGATGTCTCTGAATGCCTTGGGCACAGGTGACAGACGCCCCGCGACACGTCTCTGTTTCAGTGCACACGGAGCTGTAAGACTGGCCCAGAACACACAACGGCTCAGCACAGATTGTGGCAGTGCCCGTTTTTAGGTAGAAACTGGCTTCTTGCAGCATGGGACGGCACCTGAGGTGGAAATACGATGGTGACCTTCCAGCAGGGTGCTGAAGGCTAACTAACCACCGACGGGCCTTGCTTTTTCTTCCTTTACCTCCCCATTTCCCTGCTTCTTGTCTTTCTCCACTCAGTATTTCTCTTTCTTTGTCTCTGCTGTGTCGTTCGCCACCTAAGGTCTTTCCCCCAGCCCTCCCTGCCCTCTCCAGCTCTGCACCCTTACTCTCCCCTTTAGAACAGGAATGCCCACTCCCATAACTCACAATGCTTTGCCCCAGGCTCCCTCCTGCTTTTCTTCAGCTTTTTCTGTTCCCTTTCTACCCTCAGCAGCAGCCCTCCACCATGAGGACATGAATCAAGCCTCACAAAAGCAGGAGAGGGACTCTGTCAGGACAAGGAGTAATGGATTAAACTAAAATAGAGCAGATTTAGATCAGATATAAGAATGAAATTCCTTACTCAGGGGGTGGTGAGGCACTGGAACAGGTTGCCCAGATGTGGCTGCCCCATCCCTGGATGTGTTTAAGGCCAGGCTGGATGGGGCTTTGGGCAATCTGATCTGGTGGGAGGTGTCCCTACCCATGGCGGGGGAGGGTGTGGAATTAGATGATAAGGTCCCTTCCAATCCAAGTCAACCTATCTATAACCTTCTATGATTCTCCTCCGGTCTCTTGACCAGAGGAAGAAAAACAAGGAAAGAAGCACAGAAGAGAAACAGTGGTAAATATGTCTTCAAAAGTGAATTTAATTTACTCTGCAACAGATAACGAATGCTAGAAAACCCTAATGACCCCCTGAGGGCAGCTTTCAGACTGCTTTTGAGTCTTTGTGTTGCCTTTCTATATTCCGCTGTGTTTGGATGCTTTATTCTAACACTACAATTATAAAAAGCCAATTTACTGCAGCCATTTGAAGAACCAAGTGTTAAAAAAAAAATTGTTGCCTTTATTCTGCATTAGCTTGGTACTATTACAGGGTAGTCTGGCTCTCAGCAGAGCAATGCTGAGTACTGCAGATTGACAAGTCTTCAGACATCAAGGCTGTAAAACTGTCTCATGGTCTAAGGTCATGCCTCCCCCAAACAGGGCTTTTGTGAAATGATGGTGTCGGTATGAGAACTATGTGACTTGCTTGAGGCAGACGACAAGATCAGCAGCAAATCTACCTGCAGTGTCAGGAAGTAATGAGCACTTGGTCAAGGGTGAGGGAAGGACTAGTGAGTTTATCACCACCGTAAGACTTGTGGTGCTTCAGAGGAGGAATATAGCAGAAGCAGAACCATCTTTCTCCAAAGAAAAAAAGCACAAAACGAAAAATTAAACTCCAATGTGCCTCGCTCATCATCATTCAAGATCACACATGTCAGAATAACAAATCACATCTGGGCCAGCAAACCATGAGCTTGAGCAGAAGAGAGGAGAGAGTCACTTGTGGTAAGTGAAAACAGAAACACGACCAGAAGAGATAAAGATGTTGGTTAGCAAACAAGCCTGCTAGCACAGCCCAGTGGTGAGAACAAGGAAACCCAAATGTCTCAGTGAACATGGAATGGAATGGAATGGAACAGTTCACTTGGAAGGGACCTTCAAAGATCATCTAATCCAACTGCAAGAAAACAGGGTTAAGCACTGTGATTTTTCTCCTTGTAGCTGGTAATTTAATTGTATGTAAATAGAGCTTTGTAGCAGCAGTTACTGACAGAAGGTAGAATATTTCCCCAGCAGTAGCCAGAGGCTGGATGGTGGTACAATGACATGTCAGTCTGGAGAGGTCAACAACCACGTGCCAGTTGCCATCAGCCCCCTTTATGGCTCAAGGGCACCCCAAGGTTGCACCAAAGTGGGGCTCCAGAGAGGGGAGGGAGTGTTGGAATAAAACCTTTGCATTGTGATGAGCACAATGTCTTAATTCTCCTCATTAGATGATGATATGCCGTGAAAACCGTACATGAAGAAACAGCAGCCAGCTGGTAGAACACAAAGAAATGACAGAGCGCCTTGGTGTCACCCCAGCTGGAGTGAACAGTACCTTCATGAGCAAAGACAAAGTGTCCATGCGTAGCAGACGGACAGGCAAGCCAGGTTTGGCCAACCTGGCCTTTCTGTTTCACGTGGCATGAGCATCTCCTGCCACCAAAGTGGTTCCTTGAACCACCTAACACCATGTTGAATCCTTTTGCTTTAATGCATCTCCAACCTCTGTAGCCGGCACATGTAGACCCATCCCCCACTTCTCTGTGGGTTAACCTTTAGTAGGGTTGTGCTGCATCCAAAAGTCTACACCCTACTGCCACACAGAACGAAACGCTACCACCCAAGAGGCTGTAAGCCCTGGTTGAGGACACCTTTTTCTATTCATGTTAAGTTAGGAAAACGCCGCCAGCGCTGTCTGCCTGCGGACTGCGAGCGTCTTGCAAGTGAACAAGCCTGCTCTGGGCGTTACCAGCTCCAGTGATTCTGACTCAAATGATGCAGGTTTAGAGATGATCCTGAATACCTGCTCACTTGCAGCATCCTTTTTGGAGGTGCATCTGGTTCAGCTGTCGTCCTGCACTCAGCAAGCCTAGTGACACTGTGCAGGCCTTGTTTATTGTCTGTTTTGGACTTCAAATGTCTCTCAATTTACAGGTAAGAAGATCCTTTTCCTGCCTGCCAGCTCTGCAGTCTCAGCTGCGACATGACAGGCTGAGCTGCCCAGTGCTCGTATTATCACAGTAACAAAGGCTCTAACATCATTTCCACTGTGGAGACACTCAGCCCCTGAGCTCTCCCCTTGCTGAGAGAGTGCCGGGCAGATCTGTAGCTGCAGTTGGGTTTTGAACTTCAGCTATGTGTTAGAGAGCAAAATAAAGGCTGCCTTCCTCCCTCTTGACTGTGCTGCCTTGACCATGTTACAAATAGTAAATACTGAATACACACAGGGAGTATCCAGTAAGCAAGAAGTGCCATTTTTGTCCAATTACTTTTCACAATAGGAGAACAATATAACTTGATACTTTTCAGCTCATGAATGGCCAAGGAAAGCTCACATGCTTAACTCATGGCATTTCATTTGGTCACAACCCCCCTAAATGTGCTGCCCTACGTTGGCTTCAGAGGCTGCAGCAAGTGAAGGGAGGTTATCAGCCGCACCTGGTGAAAATACTGGTGTAGATATTGGGACCAGAGCATCCTGGAGGAGCAGCAGGGTGCTAAACTAGATGCTTTCATTTTGCACGTAACCACATTTTGTTCTTTCTTACCACCTTGCACAGATTTGAAGCAAGGTGTAAATCACGTTTTTTGCTACCTAGCTTCAGCCCTTGTTACAGCTTGACAGATAGGCATCGATATTCATGTGCATAAAACCCTTGTGCTACCCTGAAACCCGTCATCTGTAGTGCATGGTTCCCTCAAAGACAGAATGCACACAGAGAACCCAGCTAGTGATGACTGAGGAGCATTCAGGCTGGAAACTTGCAGTGCCTGAGGTGATGGGATTTTTGCCACTGACTTGGGAGGCTGCAGAACGAGACTCCAGACTTCGTGGTGCGGGACAGTGCCATCTACTAAACTCAGGCGCTGAGGGTGTGTGACCAGCCAGGGTCAGCCCTCCTGCCTGAGGGGACCGTCCCCGAGCACAGGCTGCGGGACACTGGCACACATGGGCTGCTCTGAGCTGCCTGCAGGGCAGCCTCGTGGCTGGAAGACAGGTTGGGTGCAAAGCAGCACGACAGCACTGCCAGGCCCTTTCCTCCATCTGTGGGGACTGAGCACCACCCAGAAACGCTGCAGGTACATTTCCTTTAGCTCAAACAGTAGTGCTGTCCCACCCCTGGAGCCCGCGGACGTTGCTACAGGATTTGTCCCGTGCCAAGGTCAAAACCGTACACACCCGTGGCTGTCCCACCAACGCGCTTCATATAGTGACAACGGTGCCTATTTCAGCGCTTACGTCTGCATCATTGCTAAACCTGCACTTTTTATTTCCCGTGAAGTAACCTGAACTTTCTGGACCGTAATTCCTTATAGCTTTTAAATACCGTAAATCACGCTCTGCATTTGTTTTCCAGGGTACTAATGAAATTAGGCATTTCTCCTCACCCAGTACTTTCGGAGAGGAGGTTCCAGAGACCATTCTCCTGTGAAACCACAGCTCACCCATCAGGCCACACGTTTGGTGTCGGTGGACACACACCGGTCAATAGCCACACGATGAAACACCCTACAGAAATAAATTATCCCGGGGAAACCCGGCAGAAACGCGCCAAACTTGTGGAGATTCAACGGTGAGCACATTCCTGTGGAGAGCTTTGGCTCCTTCGCACTGACGGGCGGACCGGGTCCCCTCCAGCATCCCTGTGTCACTTGTGCGAAGCGCCCCCAACCTCAGCGCCGTCATTTTAGCGTCAAAAAGCACCGAAACCGGCAAGGCGAAGCCTCCCGAGCGGTAACTCACCTGCTCCGCTTCGCCTCCTGTCGCGGCGCCGTCCGGCCCCGGGCCTCGCCTCCCGCCCGGCGCAGCCGCCCCGCCGGGAGGGGCGAGAGGCGGGGGGCGGCCGGGCCGGGCCGGGCCGGGCCGGGCCGTTAAAGGCGCAGGGAGGAGCCGGGGCCTCCCCCTCAGGAGCTGGCTCCTGAAGCGATGGGGATTCGCGCTGGCAGCGCTGAATTTGCCCCAGTCGCCAGAAGCTGTCAGCCCCACACAGTGAAACCGTGGGGTGATGGATTAACAAGCACGGTCCGTGCAGGTGGAAATCGCTGAAGGGGAGCACTTGTACAAAAGTCCCTCAGCCCCTTGGCCAGACATCCATACTGCTTACTGTACACACTTTATTTATCACCGTAACAATCTCTGTGTGAGGAAAATGCCGTACCTGCTGCACAGGGACAGGCAGGGCTTACCCAGCATCACACATACTTGCAGCAGGGGCCAAAACCGGGCAGGGATTTCCTTGTGTGGAAGCTAACATTTGAGCCTTTTGCCAAGACGTCTTGAAAGATGAAAATCACATCAAAAACTGAGAATTGGTTGTGTTTCAACCTGACTTTTTGCCTGCTTTTAGGCACAGTCAGCATTCACCTGCTTGCCATTTCTCATCCCATAGGCTCCTAAGCAAAGCACGGCAGGAATATAAAATGTTTTTATTATTATTATTATTATTTTTCCCCACTTATAAAATAACTGTAGAGGCTTCCCTGAAGTTAGTTTTGAGAAGAGCATATTCTTTTGTTCCTAACATATTCCTGTCTAATAGGAGATCTCCAAACCAAGCAGAACTCTGCAGGGCCTTCCTACCCTCCGGTAGATCAACATTTCCCCCAGCTTGGTGTCATCTGCAAATTCACTGAGGGTGCACTCAATTCCCTCATCCAAGTCATCCATAAAGATATTAAAGAGGATGGGCCCCAACACCGGAGAACGCCACTGGTGACCGGTTGCCAGCTGGATTTCACTCTGCTCACGACCTCTCTCTGGGCCTGGCCACCCAGACAGTTTTTAGTGTACCAAGTGTACCTGTCCAAGCCAGGGGCTGCCCGTTTCTCCAGGAGAATACTGTGGGAGACCATGTCAAAGGCCTGCTGAAGTCTAGGCAGGCTACATCAACAGCCTTTCCCTATCCACCAGCCAAGAGTTGTATTTAAACAGAAAAACTTGAGACTAAACTTCAAAATACCTCATTTACATGAATACAGTTCTCACAAAAAGAAAAATACCCTAGAGCCTTATGTTTTATACATCATAATACACCACATATAAATACACCATAACCTTATGTTATGCTTCAAGGCTAAAGAATTTCAGAGCTTTAGATTTTAGTTCATCATCACTATTTTTCTGTTCAAGTAACTTTCTTCCAACCTGTACTAAACAACAGCATTGGGCTTGTGAAGACTGGACCTCTGCAGTTCATCATGGTGAGCAAAAAGCTCTCTTATTTATGTGTGATATGCAATCTATATTCCCTTCAGGAAAACATACACACACAAAAACAAACAAACAAACAAACCACACCACCACCAAAACAAAACAAACAAAAAAAACCCCAACAGGTCATCTAATTTTGGACATGTAGCGAGATCTACAGAATTTAGGCTACAATGAGCTATAAATATGAAACTCAGGTTTGCCTTTTAGTTCTAGCTGTGGCATAGCTGATGATCAAGGCTGTCCCTGCCTGTACATCCAGTGCCATTAAGTCATCGAGGCCCTTGGTGGTCCCGAAACTCCCCACCTAGTCACATGCACAGGCGAGATAATGGACTGGTTTCGGTCAATGAACTGACCTGAAACTGGGCAATCAAGAAGAGCCTCACTAAAAAGTATTTGAGCAATTAGTGCAGGAGCTCTCTGGGAAGGAATCTCACACTGCCCTGAGGTCAACCTTCAGGCAGCATCTGTGCATAGACCGGCTCCTGTGCTCAAAGGAGCTATCACTCTGGGTGGAAAATAAAGCCTT
The DNA here is from genome assembly GCF_040182565.1 of Anser cygnoides. NCBI lineage: Eukaryota > Metazoa > Chordata > Aves > Anseriformes > Anatidae > Anser > Anser cygnoides. Next base: position 4,056,137 of record NC_089899.1, on the reverse strand, counting down.
TCCTTACAGAGATCCCCTTAGGTGGTTCTTGCTGTAAAACCAAGCAAGAGGTAAGTAGATAAGATGCTTCTAAATAGTCAACAGAAACTGTGCCTGTGGATGCAGAAACTATGCAGTGCATATTTTGGAAATGTTTTAAATGTAATTAAGATAATCAAAAGTGACAGAACATGCATGTGCAGGACTGGTCATAGAGCCACAGACCGGCTGTACTGTAGGAACTCAGCAGAACAGCAGCTCAGGGTCTCATCCTGAGACATCCTTCTGTTTGAGTGATTTGACTCCCCATGAGAACATTACCCTGTGCCAAAATACCAATAATTTATTTTTTAAACAAATGCTCTGTCCACATTTATGCAACAGATACAGGAGTAAAAAAGGCACAAATTTTTTTCCTTATTCTATTTCTGTTCTAATATGTAGATGTATATCTAAATCCAAATTACAATTTCAACTAATACAGGATGTGCTACTACAAAATAAATGTGACTTTTTCTTTGCTTAATAGCAACAACAAAAAATAGTGATGGCGCTACTAGTTTAGTATTTGCAGAAGTTTATGCGGTACATTTGTTTGTTGGTATTGACGTGATAACTATGTTTTGTTCCCAGAAAATACTGCCTGTCAGCATTTTAGGATGAATTTTGTAGCCAGACTGAATCTTAATATTTATTATCCTTTATTTAACACAAAACCAGTCTTTCTGGTTTTGAGCCCTCTTTGTCTGAACAGAAGTAGCTGTTCTGTCATTCCGCAGCAACAGTCCAGAGAGAAAGGCTGTTTAGCTGCAATGCTTCCATCCTTCCTTGTCTTCCTTCTTCCAAGGTAGGTGACACAAGAAATTTCTTAATTTTTGTCTTTTCAGCTATATTGCACATGTAAAAGGAAAATGCAGGACATACTGAACACCAGAGTTGAAATGCACCTGTTTTCAACTTGCACCATTCAGATGGCTCTATGACTTGCAATTTAATTCATTAGAAACTTAGTATTTTTTCACAGGGCCTGTAAGTACCCACCTTCCTTTCCAAGCAATAACACAACATGCAACTCATTGGTTGTATCTGTACAATAATCCCATCAAGGGTAGAAGCAGAGGCAGAAAGGAAGTTTGATTACTCGTTTAGACAGACTTGAAATGCAATGGGCAAGACTTGAAAGTCAATGGACAAGAATTTTGCATGGAACCCATCTCAAGACTGAAGCTAGGAGCAGCTTTTGAGATCTTTTAAATTACAAAAGACAGTTTATCACATTTTAATGCAAAGAATAAAAAGTGAACTGGATTTCAAATGTAACGATAAAAAATAGCAAAATTCAGTTCAAAAGTTAAGTAACTTTATTTTACAGTTTTAGAAAATCTGTACATTTTTAAACTAAAACAGGCTAAGGTAAATTCCAATGTTTTTAAAAAGCAAAACAGAAGAAAAAAAACACTGCAATTTCAGTTGATTTTTTTTTTTTTAAGAATTGTTTTCTTTTACCATATACATGTATGCCTGAAATAGGCTAAATTACTCCATGGAAAACAAAACAAAAATCACTCTGCAGAAACCCTTGGGATATTTCTGATCTCTCGTCATCAGATTCTGTTCCTCCCACTGTTAATTATGAAATAGGGTTTTCGCCATGATACATCACAGAGGGAAGAAACAAATCTACATTGATCACTGGAGATGCTATGTCTTACAACGTATTTACACATATAAAATTATATATTATGATATGCTGTGCAATTGGCTACATGACTAAATCATTCAGACGGAGGGGATGAGATCAAAACCATCATGAGCTCTATAGTTATATGGGAAAGAACCCACGCAGACCGAATGGAAGATCTGATGCAAGTGTTACAGTAAGACCTACAATGTCAAAACCAGAAACGTTCACCAAAAGTGTCTTTGACTACTCGGACACTCCTTTTTCCTCCTGGGCTTTGCAATGGCTCTATTCTACTGTCAGCAGAGGAAGACAGTAGTAACATGACATATGTTCAGTTCTTTATTATTGTTTGCAAACAATAACAACTACTAAAATCTTACTTGTACCATAGATACAAGATACTTGTATCATAGATACAAGTCACAAAATTACTGATTTATCTATCCTTGTAGATACCATGCACTGGTGTTGCAAACCATCATCTAGCAGATACCACGCCTGCTACAGTTCGCTTGAAGGGAGAGAATTACAATTCACACCAGGCAGTCTGCAATTCAGTAATCCAGTGAATTAAAACCATGGAATTAACATGCATACTGTATGTGACTGCCTATCTGACAAGATAAATAAGAGGCAAGATAAAATCAGGGAAGGATATTCATTTTATCACCATACCTGATGCAACGATTAAGGACTGACTACATCTTTATAGGGAACTAAACTCCTTGTTCTTTGGGTCCCATCTGCGTTTCATTTTGACAGCTTCAGTGCATGCGGCATTCCTAGCCACCGTGCAGGAAAAACATTTGAATGGAGCTTTTATGCCACAATCTTGGTACCCTGGCAAACTTTCTTAGCTGGAATTTTATTTTTTATGCTTTTATTTTTATTTTTTAAGGGGCCAATAGCAAAGAAGATTTTAAAGTAACCAAAATGTATCAGCTTTTGAAACACAAAAGCTTCCTTCAGCACCTCATGAAACAAGAGTGTAAAAGTTTAGCTCTCATGATTATAAAGGTATGCATTTGCAAGCACTAAAATTAATAACCACTTAAGTTTGCAGTCTTCATAACACTAGCCTATACACAATTAATTGAACATTATTACAAAGACCTTCCACAAAGACATTGGACTTTTTAAACTATTCTACTATATTACCTCCTGCTCCCTAAAAGAAGCTACTAACAAGCACCCAATAAACTAGCATTAAACAAACGTGTATTTTCCTCTCTAGTCTTATCTCAAATTCTCTTTATACTGCTCTTTTTGCCTGCAGTCTCCCATCTGATCCACATACAAAGCACCGGTAATTCACTTTTAATAAAGTAATGCTAATGTTGTTCAAACACTGCTAGCACGTTAATAGATCCTCAGTTCCTCCAGCACTGCACAATATGAAAAAGTGAAATAAAGTGATAAAAACAGTAAGTAGATCATCCATAGTCAGGGTTGCAAATCTGCATCTTTCTTTAAGAAAAGTGGTTTTGCTTTCATATGTTGCCAAACCGAATATATTGGAGCTTGCATGCACTGTCAGTGACTTCTAGGATTGAAAAGATTCATTGAAAATGTTAGAATGAGACGGTCCCACACAACAAATGCAGCATGTAATCCAGGAGTCAGGGTGGGCGATGGTATCTGATGGTTAAGATATGGAGTCAGATAATGTTAATGGACTACTGCAGAGAGTGCTACGAGTGCACTATGAAACAGGGACTTCCCCGTGAGGCGGTTGATGCCCCATGCCTGCCAGCGTTCAGGAGGCGTTTGGACAATGCCTTCAACATGCTTTAGCTTTTTGTTAGCCCCGAAGAGGTCAGGCAGGTGGACTAGATGTTCTCTGAAGGTCCCTTCCAACTGAACTATTCTATTCCAATCTTGAGAGGTGAGTGACAAAGCACGAGTTGAAGACAAACAGGCAATAGCTATTTGTGCTAGCACATGCATACCACTGTCATTAACTACCAGTTAGAGAGAAATACGGTTACCTCCCCCCCATAGACTTGGTCTCATGCTTATTACTTAAATGTACAAAATCAAAAGATAAGACTTCTTATCTTAGTAGAAGGAGCACTGCATCTATTTAACAAGTGCTTTGACGTAGTTTCTGCCTATAGAACTCATGATTTTTAAATTAGTAAAACACAACCAAAACATTCTTTGTAAGAGAAGATGTGTCTTGGGACCAGTGCTGTTTAGTATCTTTAACAATGACATAGACAATGGGATCAAGTGCACCCTCAGCAGGTTTGCAAATGACACCAAGCTGAGTAGTATGGTCAGTCAATACAACAGAAGGAAGAGATGCCATCCAAAGGGACCTGGACAAGACAGAAAAGAGGGCTCATGTGAACCTAATGAGGCTCAACAAGTCCAAGGTGCTGCACCTGGGCTGCGGCAATTCCACACATGAGTACAGAGTGGGTGAAAAACTCATTGAGAGCAGCCCTACAGAGAAGGACTTGGGGGTTCTGGTGGACGAAAAGCTCAACGTGAGCCAGCAGTGGGTGCTTGCAGCCCAGAAGGCCAACTGCATCCTGGGCTGCATCAACACAGGACCAGCAGGTGGAGGGAGGTGATTGTGCCCCTCTGCTCTGCCCTTGTGAGGCCCCACCTGGAGTGCTGCATCCAGGTCTGGGGCCCCCAGCACAAGAAGGATGTGGAGCTGTTAGAGTGGGTCCAGAGGAGGGCCATGAAGATGATCAACGGGCTGGAGCACCTCTCCTGTGAAGGAAGGCTGAGAGAGCTGGGGATGTTCCATCAGGAGAAGAGAAAGCTCCAGGGTGACCTCATTGCAGCCTTTCAGTATATAAATGGTGCTTTTTAAAAGATGGAGAACAGCTTTTTGCTAGGGCAGACATTAATAGGACAAGGGGGAATAGTTTTAAACTGGTAGATTTAGATTAGATGGCTGGAGGAAATTCATCCCACAGAGGGTGGTGAGGCACTGGAACAGGCTGCCCAGAGAGGCTGTAGGTGCCCCAGCCCTGGAGGTGTTCAAGGCCAGACTGGATGCAGGCCTGGGCAACCTGATCTAGAGGGTGGCATTCCTGCCCATGGCAGGGGGTTGAAACTATGTGGTCCCTAAGGCCCCTTCCAATCCAAGGGGCCCATCCAATCCCATCCTATTCTAGGATTCTGGATTCTATGATTCAATCCAATTCCATCCTATTCTATGATTCCATATTCTGAATTGCCACTCACAATGCTTTCCTAAATGTCCTAGTTTTTCCTCAATGTGCAGCCCTTACAGATTTTATTTTAAAACATCACAGACCATATGTCAAAAAAAAAAAAGGCACCACCCCCACAGGCTATGGACAAATGTTTGGATCTGCCAGCACATCTGGCACACATTACTTTGGCTTGTGCCAAAGTAATGTGTGCCATGTATTGCTATACACTTGTTGTGCATTATGGCTTAGCTAGGTTATTTACACATAGGAATATGCTACAAATAATGTGGCAAATGATGAAAGCATATATATAAAAAAATCAATTTTGTTAACTGATTATCAATGAAGCTGCCACTAAGTAATATTACTGGGCTTTACATCCTAAACATCCAGTATAGTGCAAGAAATCAGAAATACATGCACTATACAACCATGGGGTTAAAGAAAAGGGAGAAAGGAACAAAACCACAGGCGAAAACTGCAGTATCTTACAATAAAAGACCTGTATGTAAGAATTTACTTCAAGGCAACACTTTTTTTTTTTTTTTAACCAACACCCAGTATAGGGGTGATTTCATTCTTTGTTTTTATTTTATTTATATTTGGCTAGCCTGGGAAGGTATAAAAACAGTTGAATGAAACAAAGGAACCCCTCAAGGCCAAAGGCATCTAATAGGAAGCAGAGTAGTTAAGCAGGCAACTGAGGAACTTCCTACGTTAGAAAAGGTTCTACAAACTGGAGTGTGATATATCCAGAGGCATTGAACTTACATAGTGTCCCAAGGATTTTGTTCTGGAACAAAACTTTCTTTTTCCTCCAAAAAAAGAAACTAACTCTAAGCATTCTGTTGTCCATCAGACACCCCAGAAAAAAATAAGATCTGCAAGTAAATACATATCTCCCCCGGTCATACTAATTGACTGATGAATGCAGTCACCTTCAGCAAAGCTTAAAATTGTATTATTTCAGTTCTGTTTATTATTAATTTTTTTTCTTTTTCATTTTTTTTTTTTTGTGGCTCCAGCGTCAGTGCTATTTTTCCAGCATACTTAGAAGTCTACAGGCACTATCATTATGGTCATATGTTCTCAGTGAGCAACACATCACAGATGCAAAAACCAAATCTGAAATGTGGAAATGGACATATCTGAAAAAACACTATTAGGACTTGCAAGGCATTCTTAAGAAGATACAGACTGATGGCTACTGTAAGCAAAAAGGAGCAGCTTCTGCAGGAAAGGCTTGACTGAGATCAAGATATCAGGTAAAGAAACAAATCAAGAAATCTGATATGGTTAATACAAAAGGAAACAAAATGAAAAGAGGAATTTTCTAAATGACATGTTTTCTAAATGCCATGTTAATAAACATGTTAATAGATCTGTTAGGAAAAATGCTGTGCTATTGATAGTGATATTTTTTTTTGACGTTTGTCCAAGTTTAGAGATAACATTAAATCATTAAACATAAACAAGTACAGCTCTTCCATATGTGGACTTTTTTTTGCCTTTTTTTTTTAATCTGCTACTGTTAAAAACAGATATTTTTCTATTTCATTTTAAATGCTCTTAATTTGTGACAAGTGAAAAAGAAAATTCACACAAATTAACAGAGCATTTGAGGTACTTCTCCCTTATTTGTCACTCTCACTAAGGTCTTTCAGGTTGCATTCTACCTTCAGCTGCATTTGTGCAACCCTTCAGGAGGACACAAATCAAACCCAAACACTTGGTCCAACGCACTCTCATATTTAGTAATTTCAGACCCAGAAAAGAAAATGACACTCACTACTGTGGTCATCCAAAGATAGATTTTTGGTTGTTTTTGTGTTAAACAAGAAGCACTTCGACATTACTTAAAAAGCAGCCTTTTAACTCAAGTTGGTGGAGAATGTACATCTGCAATCATAAAAAAAAATCAGAATTAACTACATTGAATATATCTTGACATTTTTCTATAAAACATTATATTTTACATTAAGCTGCTGTGGGAAGTTTTTTGAAAGACAGAAAAGCAGAGCCTTGGTTTTTGATGGAAGTGATTGAACTATGTAGGATCAGGGTCTAAACAGTCGCAGCCAGACTGGTATACCAGGGTCACCTGATTTGTACAGTACTAGAATAGTCAAAGTATATAACTCATTATTTACATACTTTAACTGGAATTATTGCACTATTTTTTTCCACACTGATCTCTGTAGTTTGAAAAAAAAAAAGTTACACTTGGATGGAAAACCAGCAAAAACAAAAAGGTGAAGCATGTGCTCCAAGCAGACCCATCTAGAATGAAATATGAACAAAGCAACTATTAAAGGTCTATAAGTTAATCAGTGTTATAAATTATTCCATTTTAATTGAGTTATAAACAACTTGAGAAATAAACTCTTACCTAACCCACACTGCATGAGAACAAATGTTAAAATACATTTTTAAGAAGGTGATAAACCTTAATGCTTCATCATCAAAAAACTACTGACTTAAGCGTATAAAAACGACTCCCAAAAATATTATGACTGAAAGACAATCAAGGCAAAAAAACATAGAAGTTTGAGTCAGTCTCCAAATTTGTTTTATCGCTATTTGTCAAGTTCATTATTTAAACACAGGATTTTTTTTTTTTTTAAATATACATACTTACACAATGGTTTAAATTAAGGCATAATCCAGCTGGCTGATATTTTCAATAAAATGTCTCTGTTGCTTTTTATCAGTAATAATTGGTTCAGATTACCCCTGGCAAAAGTAACATAGTCCATTAAAGAAGAAATTAAAAAACAAAACAAAAGAACAAAACCCAGATCTCTCTAATCCTACTATCTAATCCATTTGGGTCATTCATAAATGAATGTGGTGCAGGCCTTAGGACTCAGTAAGCCTTCCAAGAAACTCACCACTACATCAGTCTATCAGACAGGGCTTGAAGTTTTAAGCAGAAGCTGGTAAAATCCCGAACCCATGGTGTGGTTTTACAGAAAGCCTTTCACATTCTAGAGAAAGAATATTGTCCACCCAATGCAAAACGGATTAAAAGAGGTTAACATCCAAAAAACACAGGGCAAACTTTTGGAAGACCTAGCCAAAGAGATAATGGCTGAAGTTTAACCGACAGACATTAAGAGGAGAGCCTTTCAGCATTCAACTCAACATGCCAGCTGGAGACTCTTAATTTAAAAGCATTGCCTCAGATCATGACACAATAATGATGCTTTTGTAAATGACATTTTAGGCTCTCAAAATACTCTGAAAAAGCATTTCTTCCATGCAATTTGGAATCATATTCTTGATATGATACTTGAATCGTATTTCCTTTCTCAGCTTTAACAAAGTATTTGAAGTTTGAAATTTTAGGGAATTGGGAATTGCAATTTAAGTGTAGAACACAGACACCTTCGATGAAGCCAAGTGTTCTTAAATTGAAGAAATGATATGCAAATCTCATCATCTCTCTGCGTGTATCAAAGCTGATGCATAAAAGGTTCAACCATGTTACATAAGAAAATGCACAATTTCAGGAATATAAATTAAGACCAGCTGCACCTCAAATAGCTTTAAATTCATCAATTTAGTCTTTCACAATGTCTTTTAGCAAGAGGGGCAAAATAATAGGCTAGATGACAGCCTCATTCCAGAACCTGACAGACCACACTTAGCTTCTCTCTGAACAAAACAAAACATTATTTGAAGCAGCTGATTAGTTACTGAGCAGCAAGTAGCTCTAAATCAGAAGTGACTATAGCACCAAGTGTTCCCTTGGGAATGAAAACACCATTTTCTTCAGAATTAATAATCACAACCATATTCCTTAAAGTTCAGCAGTTTGGATTTTTGAGCTTTTACTGATTCTTTTTGCTGTTTTACTTTAACGTTTTTCCCAATGAAAGTACTGCCTATTAAGCTTAGTGTAATGCTATTACCTATTTTTTTTATTTATCTGGCTTGTATTTTATTTCTAAAGCAAACATTCTTAATACACTCATTCTGTGACAAACAATTTATTTTCAGAAACAGCCCCTGGAGTTCATAGGAGTGCTTAGAGAGCTTCCTGTAGCTCCATTCATCCTGCCTTTTAAACTAGACTAGTAGCCAACACAGGTACCTGCAAGTAAAAACAAAGACAAAAAAAGTTTAAGAGATGCATTTAATGCACCACGGTAGTATAAATCCTTTCAGAGGCTGGTAATTTAACCATTCTCTGCGTTGCCTGAATGTCAGCTTATACTAAAGCATTCCCTTGCATCAATGGCTTTGACAAGTAGGAAAAGTAAAAGGTAACAGTAGGGAAAGTGCTAAAAACCTATCATGTTTCTCTCAACTAAGCATTGTAGCAGACTTGTTCAATGCTTTTCCTCCACGTTAACCTACACTATGCTAAAGCAGCAAAAATAGCCACACAAGCACAGAGTACTGTGTAAATAAAGACTCTTAATACTACCCCGGTATAATGAAAATGCATCAGTCAAAGGCATTCACTAATAAAATGATCACTGAAATCCATACATCAGAACCCTCGTAGAGCACCATATTTCAGAAATATATTTGAAGTGTATAGCTGTACCGAAGCTGGAGGCAGAACATTCTGTGTTGTTTGATGATCAGACTCCCTGTGAGGTTCCTCAATGAACATGAATACTACCGAACCAGTCTAAATACATACTGGCTTTACATGGATGCTTATGACGGAAAATACGGAGTTCCTATCACATTGTTTATTCCAGCTGTTTTTGCTCTAGGTTTAGGCATTTGCTTTCAAGGTCGTCCTTGTTATGCCCAGCTGGTTCCTCACTCTGTGTGATAGAAATTTCTGACTGTTCCGTCTTTGTGTCATTATCAGCCAGCTCCTCTGCAGTCAAGGTGGGGCCATGCAGCTCCTTCACATGGAGGGTGGGATTGGTCATTTGCTCGGTCTCTTCTTGAGAGGCTGGTACATTGCTGTCTTTGGGAAGCTCAGGGCAGTTGACAGGAGCTATCACCAAGGGAGGCTGAGGTAGGTCTTTCTGCAAATGAAGATCACAGAATAAAGAAAATCAGGAATTGTTACTGTTGTCAAGAGAGGTATTAACTGTATATAGAGATACACTAGAATTTACAAAAAATGTATTCAGCTGCATCCAGTTATCAAGTGAAATGGTCAGATCAAATGGTCACACAAGGTGAAGATAAAAGGCTCTTACTATTCTGCAGCACTGGACACACGCATAATGTTATCCTATTTTTGCATTTTAAGGCGCATAAGAGTTTTTTCTTCCAGGAACTTGTCTAACAATTTTAAAAAACCCTGTAAGCTTTTCTTGTTCACAACAATTTTGGCGGAGTTTCATGTCTGCACAGAAAAAAATACTAATCTTCTAAAAAAAAGGTTTTGTTTTAAACTGTTTGAATTCATGATTTCTAGTCCAAACTTTTATGATAGGATTTTGTTAAGGCTAAGGAAGGGAAGGTATTATTAGATAAGATGGTCCTAAGGAAATAAACAACAACTTCCAGAAGAATGTTTCACTTTTTTTTCCCTGATATTTCATTGAATGCTTGCTATGCTATACATCTGCACTGTTCTTATGGTAACATTGTATGTTAAAGCTCTAGCTAGTCACCTGCAATGTTTTTTTTCCCACCCCCTTTTCATAAGCTCCAGATTCAGATACGTGACTACAATGTATTGGCACCCTTCATATTATTAAAGTGTCTTTGTGCTAGGTTCCTAACACAGAACAGTAGTGACATGACTAAAGGATTTGTAACCAGGAAATACTGTTTCTCTAAATCAGAGTTGCAGGAATTTCTGAATTGTTATTTATAAGTGTTTCTCTGTAGAGGAAGAACTTGTGGAAGAACTTTAATTTGCTAAGATCCTCCTGGGTCTCTTGCTATCACATGTCTATAAGAGACTGACAATGACTTTGATTTCTTTGACTGCAACCTTTCTGTGACATATTAGTAGTGGTTTTAGTCCCTATTTCTTGATTTATCAACTGAGATAGTCTTCCAGAAACATGACCTATGTGAGGCACACAAAGGACTGCAATCTCGACTCAGCTAATTACATGCTACTTGGCTTCCTGTAATAATAAGAAACAGTATTTGCCAACTCAACCAGTCCCATCAAAGTCTATGTTCTTACTGAAGAACCATGAAAAGAGAAGCACTACCTTCTGTAAAACTTAAGGGACTATAAGCAATCTATAATGAACTGATCTAGATCTATCTTCATAAGCTGTAGGCTACGAAAAGGTATGAAGATAAATATTTTTAAGGAGTTACTTACCACAACAGTAATAATACTTTTAACAAAGATCAAACCAGTAAAAATTGCATCAGAATGAAGAAGAATAGACAGTCTACTTTACTTTTCACTAGCTAGTTTACATGGCCATTAATATTAAAGAAAGAAAATGAAAACATTACTGAGGTAAAAAAAGGGTGTAAAAAAAGAAACAACCAAGCAAAACAAAAATCTTTGGTTTTGGTGGATAATACTACAATATTTTACTCAACTTTAATTCTAGTTAGGTTTTTATAATAATAGTATTTCTTGAAGACACTCATATCAAACTGGTATTCACCGCAAAGCCGCTGCCCGTCCAGAACATTGCAAGCTCCTTTCTCCAAAGAGCCACAGCAAAGCTCGTGATTAGAGTGCAGGGCACCAAGTAGAGGAGAGCTGGCTGGCCCATCTGCATCAATGCCAAGGCGACAAAGGTCACAAGAAGGCCTATGCCATAGGCTGGAAGGAAACAAAACCAGCAAGAAAAATTATTCAGATATAGCTCTGCTTAAGAACAACCAAATAATTAGCTAAATAAGCATTCTAACAGGAACTTTTTATTTTCCAAGAAGTACATAAAGCAACTTCTCCAAAACCTTTTCTGGCTTCTAAACATAAGCATTATACATACACTATAAACTTGGACTGCTACTTTGAGATACTGTGGTCTTTCTATTGATAGTATGATGTTATGAAAGTAGTGTGATTGACCTACTCCATGCTGTGCAATTAAATCAATATCTTAAACAGTTTTAGAGAAGCAAAATATTTTCTCTCTCCTGTTATATTTATGAATTCAGGTACAGACAATCATTTTGACCATTTTATTACATACTTCTTGTTTGGTTTCGCTTTGACTGCTTCTTACTACATGGCAACATAACTGAAAAAACAGCTGTATAATTTATTATTTTGTCTCTAATTTCTGCTATTATTCTGCAGAAAAGCAGAATAGAAGCATTTAGGATTTTATATTGTAATTATTTTCAATTACATTTTCAGAAGAAGGAAGCTAAAACTACCTGATTTCTGTTCAGAAGTCAGATGATTGGAATACTCAATAGTTTTATCCAGTTCTTCAGGTTTTTGTTTATTTTTTAATTAGTGACAGTTCTTTATATTTAATGGAAATATTTATTTTTGTGACCTAAGTCCATTGTCTCACACCTTAGCCCTGCACACTTGCAAGAGAAGTCTGGCTACGTCTTCTCTGCATCCTCACATTAGGTAGCTGCAGACAGCAAAAGAATTTTCCCTTTGCATTCTCTTCTTTGAGCATCATGTGCTTCAGCACCCAACTATCTTGATGGCCTGCACTGGATTTACTCCAGCATGTCAGTGTCTCTTTTGCACTGAGTATCGCGAGTCCTTCTAGATATAGTATTCCAGACTCAGTCTTAAGTGCCAAACTGAGGCAATAATCACTTCTCATCCTGCTGACTCTAATTTTGCTAATACACTGCAGCATGTGGTTAGTTTTCATTGCTGCAATAACACTGCTGACTCTTCACAGATACAGAAATTGAGAGAAAAATGTTGTCAAGATGTTTTGAAAGTACCACGCAAGACAATGGTTTACTTTAAGAACCTATGAGAGGAAATTGTCTAAAATTTGCTACTCTAATCCTGCTTTAAGCCTCTAAGAATGTAGCTATTTTTGCAAGAATTTCTTAAGCACTTTCATCTAAGTTTATGACATTAACTGCAAATATTCTAAGATTTTGCTAGCATAAATACAGGTTTCTGTTTGCTGTGTTAAAAGTTAAGATAGCATTTGTCAGTCACCTTGAAGTCCATGGTGTGCAACTCTGGATTCTAGAAACTAAAGTTTGAAACCAATTTGGAGGTATTACATCCATTACGAAGTAATTCATTACATCGTAAGTCACAGATTTTTAGAACACACAAAAAAGAACAAAGTCAATATCCTTGAACCTGAATTTTCATATGCAACAAACTCAAAAAATCATTAATCAAGAAGCCAGAATGAGTAGCTAAGCACATATAAGAATACATGTAGGGGTTACAGTAAGACAAATCATGGTCAGAAGTAGTTCCCTTTATTTATGTCAGACAAGGCAGCTCAAGAAAATGACGTCAGGTAACTCAGTGATAGAAGGTCTACCCTTTAAAGTACAACAGTTTTATTTGCTTCATTATTTCTGTGTAATAATGAATGAAGCAGAATAATCAAAAAAACAACATAGCATGAGATCAATAGTAGGCTTTTGAAGTGACTCCTCTAGATATCGTGTTTAAATGTCAAACATACCTATTGTGCAGGCTACAAAATAGACTCTGGATGACTGGACCTGAATATCAAATCTATGACAGTAGGCTACCAGTAAACCTAGGAAAGGAAAGAACAATTACAACATTTTCAACCCATTTATGCATTGAGATAAATGAAAACCTGTATCTAATTATCTACGAGCTTTTAAGATTTTTTCAATACTTACTTTGGTACTCCACTGTTTAAGAACTATAACAGCATCATTCAATAAGCCGCACAGCTTACAGAATAGTTATATAAATGGTTAATAAAGTTACCCTTAACTTAATTCTCTTTTTGTCAATATGCTTCTGCCTTTCCCTCCTGTGGGAAGGATCCTTCTCCACCCTGCCCCATTTAAATAGTTTTTTTTTTCCCATGAAACTTGTAGGAATATAGTTGTCTAAGGTTTTGCTACTGAATTTTGTTGAAACCAGGGATTGCAGAAGCTTTGGTTCTGTAGAAATCAAGGCTAAGCGCACAGTACTTTTTTTTTTTTTTTTTTTAAATAAAAGAGTTCTGGACTAAGATCAAAGAAAGTAAGTTTCAAAGCAATGCACATTAACCTGTTTGTTCATGTATTTTAAAGAAAACAAAAAACAAACAAACAACAAAACAAGAGAGAAAAGAAGTAATTGCTCTGGCAAACCAAATGCAGCACAAGTTAACAATTGTACCACAGAAGATCATGCAGCTAGTAAAAAATAAGTTATTCACAGTAAGAGAATGCTGCTAGATGAATTGTCCACACTGTGTATGTTTTGTCACTAGAATGTGGATAATTCTCTTAATCTCAGATTATCCAAGTTCCTTAATGCTCCAGCCATCCTTGTGTAAGATTTAGTTCACTCCTAACTTTGAAGCTTGGAAATAAGTGATCCCAGAGAGACAGAATTAGAAAACAGGCAGAAGGGAGGTCACAGTGCAAATGGGAAGCACATCCTGAACTCCAATGACTGGTGAATTTCTTTTTATTTTCAGGTGAATTGTCTATAACAACATCTACATGTACCTAGGGATGAGTTCTGGACCTTTTCAAACCAATAGCAACTGCAAATCTACTCTGCCAAGTGCTGTAGCATATTCAGATGCTCCTGTATTGGCATAATACTGGAAGAAACGTGGACAGAGCACTCAGTGGCAGCCAACGCACACTAAAGGTGGAGACAGCTCTCTGATGACTGACCACATGACAAGAGATGGCTCCAACCCAATGTTCTACTAATTGCTCTCATCACAGCCTGTTTTGCATTTTGGCAACCTATGAATGGGATGGCTGCAAGTGGCTTACTAGATCAACAACCTGACAAACTGGAAGCTTCATTTTAAGAATACAACCCATAAGAATTAAAGCTGTCTTCAAACAGGTAAATTTGATGCTGGAGATACAGGTAAGTAGAGAAAAGTGAGGTAGTAACAATGGACATTCATTGTGTGAATAACAAAAAGTTTTGAGTGGTGAGGTATATGCGCACTCAAATCATGGGCAAATGAGCAAGCCATTTCCTCTATGATCACACTATTAAAAATGTTTATATTGTAGTATTAGTTGCTGAATTAACTCTCCAGTTTTCTCTACATTTCTTGGCTTGACTGCATATGAAACTCAACCATAAAATTAGTAGGCATTTAATTTCTTATTGAAAGAGTAAATAGTGCAGAAAAAACAGAAAAGGTATACTTACAAATGTATCACGTTTATACGTCAAATCAAATTTTCCACTTGAAGTGGAAGCAGAAGAAGAATAAACTAATATGACAGTGCAGCAAGTACAATTCTTAACACACTAAACAAGAAATACCTGGAACTAAAATGTCTCCAAATCCTAGGAGAGAAAAAGGCCTGTCACACAGAGCCAGTGGTGAGGAGTTCAGTCGTGGAACCTTCAGTACCATTGGGAGCTTAGAAAGAAAGACACATAAGCCTTATGAAAAACTTTCTTCTCTATATACTTACAGCAGAACTTGTTCCTGTATACTGGAACTGAAGGCTACAGATAGAGCAAACACATATATATATATATATACACATACATATATATATACATACATACACATACACATTTTTATTTTTTATTTTTTACATTATACATATTTTTATTAAATATCTTTTACTAACATTACTGACAACAAAAAATACACTTGAGATGGGAATGAAGAAATACTTTTAAAAACAAATGGCCAAGACAACTTTTACTATGATGCACATCTCAAAATACTCTATCCTCTAAATAGTAATTTTTCCAATCACTTTGAGACTTGTTTTTTGCTGTACGTATTCTAACATTTCTGTTTATTATGTAACTTGCAGTGTTGAGGCACAGTATGACAAGGTTCGGTGCAAACACACAAATTAAAGAAAATTTATTTTGCTTATGTTAGTGTTAAAATCATTGTATCTACTTATAGTATAATTAGTTTTCTGTACAGTTAATTGTGCGTAAAACTTGAACTAAAAGGGGAGCAAAAGACAAGAGTAATTTAACAAAAACAGTTTTCCTACAGACTCACTTCATAATTATTTTCTACACTGTAACTCATCTTTTTCTATATCTCACCTACTTTCCTCCCCAACTCAGCCACACCATGTTGTACAGCTCTGTGCACACAGCTGGCTGTAGTCAAAGGGTATAGAACTGTTGAATTCTGACTTCTGTTTTCTATCTCCAGTTTGTGTTTCTCTCCTTTGCCTAGCCTCAGCTTTTCATAAAGCAACTACCAAAACTGGGGGGGCTGGAGGGTAGGAAAGAGACAGACATCATATACATTTAATCTCTTCAGGTTAAAATAGATATGCTTCATTAGAAATTAGTTATATTTACAAATATGCTCACATACTTTCATGAAACTGAGCTAACCAGCTTCCTTTTACTGAAACTCTTTAAGAGCAATATAAAGGAAGACCAAAGCTATCATGAAGAGTCACTAAAAGTCTGCTTGGTCTTGTTTTTGTTGTAGATTTCCAGAGAGCTTAGGAGTGCTTATTTCCACGTAAAATTCTTTTTCGAGTGGCATATCCATTTCAGACCCATGGTCTTTGAGTTTTACAGAAGTTGAAAGCTTAATAGCTGGAAGTTAATGCCATACTTTCAGACTATGTATAATACCTTTTCATGAGTGGCAGAATCAGATGGGCCAGCAGCGACCTCCACCATTATACTCTCCCCAGTCTAAAGAAAAAATGGCAAATTTGTAAATCAACAGGCCAGGGATTATTTCAGAATACACAGCAAAATACGTCATTACATTTTGCTCTGTCAGCAGCAGGCAGAGAAATACTTTACTTACCTTTGTTAGAAAAGGTGTGATAAATACAAAGAATACATCATAGACAAAAAGAACCAGGAGGAGCAAGGTACAACCCTGGAAGAAGAGACAAGATACCTGGTGTGTATTTATATACTATGCATTAGTTAGCAGCAGCATATAATCAGCAACTTAAGAGTATTCAGAACAAAAAATTAACAAGGACTAAACAAGTCACCCTAATTTTTCCTCAATTTCTAAATATTTTAAAGAGAAGAATCTCATTTTGCATGCAGCAAGAATATAATTCTCAGATACAAAGTTACATGTTAGTCCCTCAAATTCTTTATTCTGTAAAATCTGAAAATGATGTTTCTATTTGTTAGGAGATACTAAAAACTTCTGCATTTTCTCTGAACAATGCTAGGCATAGTTTGAAACAGTATCTACACTATCTCAGCCAATTTGTACAGGGGAACAAATTTATAGGTGAAGATAACTTGGAAAAGAGTTTGAAGAGCTGCCTAAGAAGCAACTAAATAACTAACACTAATTTTTATTTTAGAATACTGATTAAGTTCTGGAAGATTTGAAAATTAGAACATTGCATCCATCATATGTCAAATTTAGGGAAAAACAAAAAACAGTGTGGTAGAAGCTACTCATATTTGATTTCCAGCAAAATGACATTGAGAAGGACTGAAAAATCACAGCTGACAGATCTCCACAAACAAACAACAGATCTTTATGAAGTAATCACATTTAGCAAAATCTGAATCATACGGTTCTTCAGCATTTTTTGTTTTTAAATCAAAGATCTAAAACATGAAATCATCACCACATGGAAGAGAAGTTCACTGGTACACAGTGCTGTAGTAGATAAAGTAAACCATTTTAAAGTAATTCAAAATGTATTATCTTTTAACATCCATACCTTAAATGTAGGCAGGCGAATTGTTTTCAACATGTAAAGACAGAAAGCAATTCCTAAAGCATCTTGCAGAACCCAGGCCCACCTAAAGGAAGAGAAAATTTACATTTTTACAGGAAGCAGTAGGACAGTCAGATCAAGCTCTGTTTTCACTAAGGACATGCTTGGGGGAAAAAAAAAACCAACACCCAAACTAAACCAAAATAAAAACTTTATTAAAAGCCCTTGTTTGAAATCAACATTGTAGTCATGGATTCACAAATATGAAGTTGTACTTGACCAACCTGATAACCTTCTATAAGTAAATGACTGTTTTGTTATATGAGCAGCAGATACTGTTTATCTGGACTTCAGGAAGGCTTTCTATACAGTGTCTTCCCCAATATCCCCAGAGAAAGATGTTGATACACAGGCTGGATGAGCGGACAGTGAGGTACAGGCCAGCTGAAAGACCAGGCCCAGAGGGTGTTGATTAGTGGCTCAAAGTCTACTTGGAGGCCAGTAACCAGCAGTGTACCCCAGTGGTCCACATGGGGTCCAATCCTGTTGAACTTCTTCATTAATGATCTGGATGATGGGGCAGAGTGTACTCTCAGCAAGTCTGCAGATGACATAAAGCTGGGAGGAGTGGCTGACATACCAGAAGGTTGTACTGTCATCCAAAAGAACCTCAACAGGCTGGAGAGACAGGCTGAAAAGAAACTGAAGAAAGTGCAAAATCCTCCAGCTGTGGAAGAACCCCATGCACCAGTACATGCTGGGGGCTGACCTGCTGGAAAGCAGCTTTGCAGAGAAGAGGCTAGGGTGCTGGAGGAACCCAAGTTGAATATGAATCAGAAATATGACCTTACAAGAAAGGTGAATGATGCGTTAGGAGGGGTGTTACCAGCAGGCTGAGGGAGGTGATCCTTTCCCTCTAACTCAGCTTTAGGTCCACCTTAAGTATGGTGTCCAGTTCTGGGCTCCTCAGTACAAGAGAAATGGAGCTACTAGAGAGAGTCCAATAAAGGGTCACAGACAGTGGAGGGACTGAAGCATCTCTCGTATGAGGAAAGGCAGAGAGAGACAGTACTATTCAGCCTAGAGAAAAAAAAAGGCTTGGGAGGATCTTATCAATGTACATGAATATCTGAAGGGAGGGTGCAAAGGTGCTGTACTCTTTTCATTGGTGCCAAGTGACAGGATGAGAAGTGACAAGCAAAAACTGAAACAAAGAATATTCCTGCTTTCCACTATGCAGGTGAATGAACACTGGCACAGGTTGCCCAGAGCAGCTGTGGAGTCTTCCTCGGAGATACTAAAAAGTCATTTGGACACGGTCCTGGACAACTGGCTCTAGGCTGACTTGCCTGAGCAGGATGGCTGGATGACAGGACCTCCAACCTCAAACATTCCGTAATTCTGCAATTTTCTTTTTTGGTCCAAACTATCCATGTTTTAGTCTATCATCTAGCACCTAGACATGACATAGTTTAGAACAAGCTAATTGCCTTTATCCTCTTTGTTTCAATTTCTTCAGAGCAATCAAAGGGTCTTTGAACACATAACTACCTCAGAGTGCAATTAACCCCACACACCAAGTTTTCATGCATATTTGCGGCCAGTAGCTGCTCTTCAAATTCTATTTCTTCCATGTCTGTAATCCTTTTCAATATCTGGATTTTTTTTCCATGAATGATTAGATTTATAATGCTGCTGAAAAAAATACTGGAGTTTATACCCATTTATTATAAACTAGTAGCATGTTGTGGTCTTGGCTGTTTAAAGAAATAAGTGAATAGAGAATAAAACTAGCTATGCTAAAACCTGTGGCAGGTCTATCAGAACATTTTTATCTCTCCCTACATACCTTGTCTCACATTTACAATACACACTGCTCTTTCATTTCAGCAACCATAAAAATGCAGCTATGGTTGCTGGTGGTACAGTCACCAACTAAGATCAGGATGGAAAAACAGATTAATTCTTGGTTAATACTGGTAATTAAGAATCACCTTATTATCATACTTCCTGATGGAATACTTCTTCATATGCCAGTCTTAAAAGAAACTGGTTCAAGTTGAAACACTCTCCAAAGGAAACACACACAGACTGAATCATCCGCAGAAAGAGAGATGTGCAAATCCTTTCAGAGGCTGCTAGTGGTCTTTTCCTTGGATAAAACACTGCTGAAAGCCTCCTGTCTAGGAATCTCAGTGAAGGGAAGAATTTTTCCCGGGCAAGTTTTTGCAAGTTAAGTCTAGAAGAATTAAAGCTCTTTGTTTTATTATTGATAGCTAGGATGAAACAGAAGTAGGATTTGAGATATAGAACACTAGTGTTTCCCTACAACTGCTAGAGACTAGATGCAGATGAGGCATTATGCTTCTGTGATCCTCTGATCAATACCTGAGTACCTGCTGATGAAGCTTTGTGCAGGACACTCAAGTCCGCTCCAGCTTTGAGGCAGAAGATTATGGGTTTTCCAGTCCAAATTATCACAGGTTGGAATGGCACTATAGTATTTATGTACTTCTCAGTCCGACACTGATTCCTTATTGCTCTAAAAGAAGTTCCAGAGTTGATGCTTTCTGGATTTCTGAATTTTGTCAGTGAATGATCTAAAGCCTTAACACAGAAAACAGATCCCACAAAGGCAATAAAAGGCGTTCAAGACAAGAAAGACACCTTCAATACTACCAGCAGAAACTAAAGCCAGCACTTCAGTTCTAACATGGAATCTGCGATAGAAACCTTTTAACTGAAGTGGTAAGAAGAACGAACACGCTATAATTAGGTACCATAGCAACACTGGACATAGCTCCCCTCAACTGTCTGAGTATGAGTAAATCATTTTCTAAAGATCCGACTATTGTCATAGATCTTGTTCTGTCAGAACAAGTTCACATGTGGACCATCACCTAAAGAAATAAATTAGACAACTTGCATCCACACTTCTATACCACTTCTGAAAAGCTGTGTGAAACCAGTGAGATCAGAATATTGGCTGGGACTCCAGACACAGTGAAGCCTGAATTTTCTGGAAAAAAAATCAGACTTAGCAAGAGTAAGTAACTCTCCTGTAACTTCTCTCTCTTCCTGTAACTTAGACCAATCAAAGATGAAGTACATCAAGAGCAACTATGAATTTTATGCCTAAGTTCCTAATTTCTTTCCTCTAACTCCTAGATTCTGGATAGGTTTAAGCTTCTACAGATGTCAATAACATAGTATAACATATATTACAGTCTTCTTGCACAGAAACTAAAATATACACTTACTGATCTTCATTTCTGAAGATTCCCCAGACTACGCTGACAGAGATACAAAATACCGCCAACAGCAACATCCGGACCTGTGGACGCTTGTGAAAATAAGGCAAGTTGTTGTCTGGGATTCTGAAAGTGAAACACAAATAGGTACAGTTGTATATATAGTTGCCCTCCTCCTTTATAAACATTTTGAAATATGAAATCACCTTGTAAATCTCTTAGTTATCCTATACTATAAATTTATTTTTTCCCATTAAAAAACTTACAAGTTGTCACATACCTACACTTCCCCAAGGGAAATCTTCTTACAAAAGGAGACAGGCAACTGTAAAGTCCAATTGAGGCAGCCAGGCAGAATATTCCTATGATAACATAGACTGACAAATAAAAAGTAGTAAGTCCATGAAGGATAAGGTAAGAGATGCTTTCTTTCAAAGAAAAAGCCTGAATAAGGCTTAAATTTCATCAGTGAAAATTAAACACAGACTTCAAATAGTTGTTGATTAGATTTATGCTCTTTAAATATCTAATTCCAGGTCATTTTACTCAGGTACTTTATACAACAGCTACTTCAACAAATCAAAAGCTCCTGGCTAATATTTTTAAAGTAAGCTTTAAATCAGAAGCCAAAGAGACAATTTACAGTGAAGTGTTCATCTTCTCACTATTGGTACGTGTGAACGCTGTAAGGGAACACTTAAAATCACTCAGTAACAAAATGAATTAACACAGATGGTATGCATCTTTCACAGCTTCCTCAGAAATATGAGGATGGAAGTTTCAGGGTGTTAAGGTTGCACGTTATTTCTTTAATTTGATAAAAAAGTAATCAATAGAAGCTTACCTTACCTATAAAGCTAAAAAATCAACTTGAGTAATAATAGAAAGAGTATATGTTTGAGAAATCCTTTGGTAAAAATAAAGACTTAGTATCTTACACCTTTTTATCTACTTAATAGATTTTAATATTTGAAAGAAGTGCTATGAATACCAAATCCAACCTTACTAAAGTAGGTACAGAGGTCTACCCCGAGGATTTTCTTAAAGGGTTTAAATCATATAGCGATGAGAAAAAATGGCAGAAGACAGCTGTTTCATAATCACTTCTACAGTAAAATTGTTCTTGAAGCAATGGCAGCCTAGTAGTATTGAAGATATATTAATAGAAATACAACTGAAGAGTACCTAAGTGGTCATAGAAGAAATAAAGGAGGACCAGCATTGAGCAGCACATTACTACAAACACACAGATCATTATTGGAGTCACATCAACCGTTTCATCATCATGTTTCTCTGCCCCATCATCACGTTTGTGCTTCATGTATCGCCTGAAAGAGTAACATGGCTATAATCAGACCATTACTTCTGCAAGAAAATGTCACTGAAACTTCAGGAAGAATTACATGGGCTTGGAAAAGATGACACTACACCAATACCTGCATGGATTTCCAGTCAAGTCAGTGGAATTCAACATTTTACATGGATGTATGAACACCAGAATAATCTGGTGTAATAGTAATCACTAAGTTATTATATCAAGAGTATTATTTTTCATTCACTTAAAACTCTGAATCCTGAAAGTTCCCACAGAATACATTGCTGTCTTCAGAAGAAATCCTGATATCAGATTTGTAAAGTAAATGTTGGAAATGTGTAGAATAGACCTCCTCCCCACCTACTTGCAAAAAGTAATCACAATTTCAGTAAAACGTTCATAATAAACATCATATGTTAACCATCTAATCAGTTTTACACTATACTAGTGAAATCAATTGCTATAATATTCATAAAAGACTTGTAAAGATGACTCTTTGCAAAAGCCCAAACAGCCTATTCCAATCCAATTTCCCTTTCAAGTTTTTCAAATGCTTGGCTTTTTGAAAAAAGGCAAAACACTAAAATACCGTACATGAAAATTATACACCAGACTCAAGGGCTCTCAGATATCACACTAGCATCTTCCCACTCCAGTTATAGTCTCCAATCCTCAGCTGCACTGCTACCAGGTTGTCTTTAGAGGACAACACCACCATGGTTCCCTCCTGCCCCCAACAAAAGTACAAGAAAAAATCTGGCACATTACATCCCTCATACTCACTTTTTCACATCTCTGCTTCCTGCCCAGTAGCCTCCAATTGCAACAGTCCCCACGGCCATGACAAATATAATCACCATGTTATAGTCCAGCACAGGCTCATTTGGTGCATACATCGCCCCTTTCACTGACCTGCCGAAACTCTGCAGAGGCAAGCACAGAACTCTAAGGAACTTGGTGATCAGTCTTCAGTTAGAACCACCCTGTTCTTTAAGTCTCCCAAATTTGTTTTTGATATTACTTTTTCCCAGGAAAGGTATTTAAAAAAAAAAATGCAGGCTATATGTCAAGGGAATGCAAAGAACACCTTCAGATATTCCAAATATACACACAATTTAATGAGACATCTTTCTCTGTGATCTAGAAGTGCTACAGACATTTGCAGTTCTGCTTCTGCAGAAACCGTCTTGGCACAACCAGGTCTTCCTCTGCTGCCTCAGTTCAAGAGAAGATCCAGATATAATGATACTGCGACAATGAAAGAGCTTGTAGCATATGAAAGAGTCCACATGCCAGTTTTCTTTTATGCCAGTAACATACTTGTGAAGTTAGCTTCCTGATCACACATGGCTGAGTTTCTTCCTGGTAAAGTGAACCAAGAAGACGCATTCCCGCTGCCAACAGGTATTCAAAGTACACTGTCAGACTAGGAATATTCCAAAGCAAGGCTCCCCAAAATAAGTATAGGATAGACACTTCATAAAACATAATATAACATAACTGGATAAAACATAACTCTTTCTGAATATAACTCTCTACAGAGCCAAAGCTCCTAAGATGAGCTTCACATACTGTTGATCAATGACTCATTTCAGATGGTATGAAATAGAGTATTTAGTATTGAGCTTACCTTGCCAATATCTAACATATCAGAATAGCTCAGCAGAGCAA